>NC_137159.1:43995522-45270522 GCF_951394435.1 Stenella coeruleoalba
TATAGTGTGAAGAGGAGTGCCATTGTAGCAAAAACCATATTACTATTTATATATGGAAGACAGTGCCCTCATGTAGATGAATAAGACCAAAATAAAGGTAAAAGGTTGAATGATAAAGTCTAAGCTCTGCTACTTAGGACCTAGTTGGTTGCTGAGAACTGCACTGAGGCTACTGAAAATACATATTGTTGCATGTACATGACTGATACAGTACTTTGATACTCAGTGTGGTATGTGGACCTGCAGCATTAGCATCACCTGGGAGCTTCTTTAAAATGTAAATTATTTGGCCCTACCCTAGACCTACTGATTCAGAAGAGGTTCTGGGAGCTGGGCCAGCAATCTGTGTTTTACAAGCCCTCCACATGCTTCTGGTACACCCTAAGGTTTGAGAAGCACCATCCTAATTAGTTACGAGTGCTCTCTTGGTGGCTTGTGCAACTGCCCAGCAATAGGACTTGACAATGTAGATGGATGTGATTCACAGTTCTCTCTTGTCTGGTGTCACTACTTGCAGCAGTTAAACCAATTTAGTAGACCTCCAGTGTTGCAATGACTTCTTTCACCTAAACCTAAAGCCAGCCCATTAGATAGATTGAAAGTCTCATTTTCCTCACCAATTTTTTTAGGTCATCAACAGGAACTTATCAGGTTACTTTTATTTCTAGAGTTCTATACTCTGTTGTCTTTAATCAATGCCATATAATATACAAATACTGTCTCTAACAGTTAATACAACTAAGGCATTTCTTCTCTATAACACATATTCTTTAAACATTTATTTTTCCTTTTAACTATTTTTTCACAAGACTGGAAGGCTTGAATTTTCTTATGTCACTTAGTACTAAGATAAATTTCTTTCATGCATGTGTACTAGCCAAAGCTGCATAATTCAATCCTTACTATTCATATATTAATTACAAATTAAATTGTAAAAAGGTACTTTTGGAACCAGTGATCAGTCAGCATCAACAAACATTTAAGTGTATTTTACAACCAATACTCTGTTCCAAGTACAGCAGTATATATATATATATATCATATATACATATGATATATAGTTGGCCTAAGACACCATCATCATTTAACATCCGGTTAAGAAAAAAAATAAACTCGAAAATTTTAATGACAATATCATGTAATAATATAAGAGATATCCCTAGGCATTATATGATTAACAGTAAAATAGATGGAAAATTCAGTGGAAAGGAAGAGATCACTGGGTTGAATAGATCTGAGAAAGCTTCACTCAAGTTTCCTTCACTGAGCCCCTGTTTAGGAAGAACCTGCTCCAGAAAGGGCCTTGTGCAGGTGCTAGAGAGAATGTGGAATTTGAGCTAGGCTCCTGGGAAAAGAAATTCAAATGACAGGAACAGCACACCAAAGGTATGGTGTGAGCAGTTAATATAGTAGGTCTGGTGGCCCTCTCCTTGCATATCTCCAAGGAAGCCTGGACCATGACTGACCATTGCCAACCCCTGGGCATGTGGTTCTTGGAAGATTATGTTAATTTTGATTATTCTGTGTATTCACCTGGAACAATGGGCCATGCTTTATCAGCTTGTCAGAATTGCTTTGCACAAACATTATGACTGCTGAGGGAATTCCCTGGCAGTCCAGTGGTTAGGACTCCTTGCTTCCACTGCCAGGGGCCTGGGTTTGATCCCTGGTCAGGAAAGTAAGATCCCACAAGGAATTGTTAGGGTCCTGAGTTTCAGTTGCCATGAATGGTCATGTACTAGAATGTGCCTATGCAACCAGACCTCCATTAATGCCTTGGACCCTGAGACTTGAATCAACTCCCCTGAGTAGAGACATTCTGCACATGTACTCTGCTAGAGAAAAAGCACATTTTATATGGCCCTTGATGGGGAAGGACTTGAAAGCCTGCATCTGATCTCTCTGGATTCTGTCCAATGCATATCTTTTTACTGGCTCCTTTTGCTCTGCACCCTTTGCTGTAATAAACCTTAGCCATGAATATAACCTGATTTGAGTCTTATAAATCATCTAGCAAATCACCAAACATGGAACAGTCATGGTACCCCTGAAAAACAAGGCATGCGACAAGATTCAAAATGCACAGAAATTTCTTTGGATAGAGACAATAAATATTTAGGTTTGGTGGGAAAATTCAACTATTGATTGCTGAATATAAGCAAAAGGTATGTGGGTTTTCACTGTACTATTCTTTAAAGTTTCCTATAGGTTTGAAATATTTCAAAATATAAAATTGTAAAAAAAAAAAAAAGAATAGTACTGGGCAAATACTAGTACTAAGAAATTTAAGCAATTAAAAAGTCAATTATTGGGGGCTTCCCTGGTGGTGCAGTGGTTGACAGTCCGCCTGCCGATGCAGGGGACACGGGTTCATGCCCCAGTCCGGGAAGATCCCACATGCCGCAGAGCGGCTTGGGCCCGTGAGCCATGGCCGCTGAGCCTGCAAGTCCGGAGCCTGTGCTCCGCAATGGGAGAGGCCACAACAGTGAGAGGCCCGCGTACCGCAGGAAAAAAAAAAAAAGTCAATTATTGGGCTTCCCTGGTGGCACAGTGGTTAAGAACCTGCGTGCCAATGCAGGGGACATGGGTTCGTGCCCTGGTCGGGGAAGATCCCACATGCTGTGGAGCCACTAAGCCCGTGCACCACAGCTACTGAGCTTGCCCTCTAGAGCCCGCGAGCCACAACTACTGAAGCCCACGCACCTAGAGCCCATGCTCTGCAACAAGAGAAGCCACCGTGATAAGAAGCCCGCGCACTGCAACGAAGAGTAGCCCCTGCTCGCCGCAACTGGAGAAAGCCCGCAAGCAGCAACGAAGACCCAACACAGCTAAAAATAAATAAATGAAAAAGAAAAGAAAAAATCAATTATTGTATATGTGTATATAGAATCATAGCATTGTATATTGTCTTGAAGAATAGAAGTTTTACACGTCACTATTTAGTCAAGTCTATTCATCTTTGCTTGCTTGTTTGCATGTGTATTTTCTATTACTTTTTGCCCAATCTCCTGTCTTAGACAGATGGGGGCCTGAGAGGCATGGGAGAGCCCTGAGTTCCTGGGCTGGAAGTGGGCATGAGGCTGTGGTAAGTGGAGCCAAGAGGATAATTACCAGGTCAGTTTCCTATGGAGTTACTGGGTTAGTAGTGCCAAGACCAATAGTCTAGGGTCAGGATGCCAAATTCAGACAGGACAATGAGAAGAGGAAGCTCTCATTCAAAGCTGATCCATCTGACAGAGAAGGCAGTGCAAAGAGAGTTCAAACAGGGAGGAAGGCAGACAAGCCAAGAATGATCCCTGAGAAAATAATACAGCTACAAATTCTTTTTTAACCTGGTTCCTGTCACAGCCAAAAGAGGGTATATATCCTGAAGTGACCAATGCAGCTGGGGATTGGACACTTGTAAGGTCACAGAGTTCCCTCTCATCCTGAGATTGAATAAATATTCATTTCCATTTTCTTCTATTTTTTATTACTTGAGATTTTACATGTAATTTTAAAATCTCTCTGCTTAGACTATTGCATCCATATATATGGGTGAGATTGGTTTATATTGTGCTAGCTTCCTCAGGTTTTATAAATAAGATATACACAATGCTCAAGAACATGAATTCTGGAGTCAGACTCCTTGGGTCTAAATCTTCACTCTAACACCTAATAAATAATTAGCAATATTACTTAATTTCTTCATATTGCACTCTCTTCTTCTATAAAATTTCAGGAAAAATATTACCTACCATAGGATTGTCATGAAGATGAAATTAGGTATGTATGTAAAGAAAATAGCACTGTTCTGATGGAGAGAGGTACTCAATACATTTCTAACATTTTATTAGCATTGGCAGCATCAAACAAGGAATTACAAATAAGAAAAGGAGGAATGCTAGAATGACCTCGATGATGTTGGATTGGAATAAAAATATCAGGAGAAAGACGGCAGAAAAGGAGTTTTCTACCATCATTTTACCACAGAACATCAACTTTGGCAATCACCCATAGATGAGACTACCTTTGTGGGAGTCCGGGAGTCTAGGGGAGAAGTTCCAGCACATTGTTGGGGCAAAAAATCTGAGAACAGACACAATGAAGAGCATAATAAAAACAGTTTCCCTTTACTTGCCTAAGTTCTGGGGATCTAATGTACAGCATAGTGACTATAATTAATAATACTGTATTGTATACTTGAAATTTGTGAAGTAAGCATTCTCACGACACATACAAACAAGAGGTACTGTGTGTGTTAACGGACTTAATTGTGGTAATCATTTCACAATGTACACATATATCAATTCATGTTGTATGCTTTAAATATACACAATTTTTTCTGTCAGTTACACCTCAGTAAAACTGGGAAAAAAGTAGCAGTATGAACTAATGGTTTTGGATAAATATAGAAATAGAGGTGGGGACTTCCCTGGTGGTGCAGTGGTTAAGAATCTGCCTGCCAGTGCAGGGGACACCGGTTCGAGCCCTGGTCCAGGAAGATCCCACATGCCACGGAGCAACTAAGCCCGTGTGCCACAACTACTGAGCCTGCTCTCTAGAGACCGCGAACCACAACTACTGAAGCCCACGCACTTAGAGCTCGTGCTCTTCAACAGGAGAAGTCACTGCAATGAGAAGCCCTCACACCACAATGAAGAGTGGCCCCTGCTCACCGCAACTAGAGAAAGCCCGCGCGCAGCAATGAAGATCCAACACAGCCATAAATAAATAAATAAATATTTTAAAAATTAAAATAAAAGTGAATCACCATCAGTGGAAAAGTTTTTTAAAAATAGAAGTGTGTGCATGTGTATATATACATATAGATAGATGGATATAGATATTAACGTATGTATATATACATATATTCCCCAGCTCTGTTTGATGAGAGGGCCTAGAAGCAATGACACCTTTGTAGCAACAATCTCACCAAGTGCCCAGATTTTGTTCTATAAATATAATTTTCCAAAAAATAGAAAGAAACCAAAGCTCCTTAGAGAAGTGGCTGACTCCAGGGCTGGAACAGGGAGAGAACAAGAGGAATCTGAACATTTTGCAATGCCAAATGATCAAAAAATGCTGGGGGCATGTTGGAAGAACATAGGAACCTATATGAAGGGCGTCCAAATAGCCAAATTTGGGACAATTTAAGCAACAAAATAATGATAAATGATAGTAATATAATCCATGAATAAAACCAATGTCCGTAAGACCGTATGATAAAAAATCAACTAAATAAATAATTGGTGGGGTAGGGAAAGCTCTTCGTTACAGTAGAATTCCAAGTAATAAATGTTGAAGAAGTGACGGAAACAGAAAATCACCATTTGCCAAACAGTATATAAGAATTGTTTCAGGCAAGAATCATTAATAAATGCTAAAATTGGTGGGCCAAACTATGGAGAAACGGGAATTTTTACATAATGTCAAAGTAACTCCCCAAAAGATACTTATTAATGGCAAGGAGAAAAAGTGTCAATGTCACAAAAGACAAAGGAAGATTGAGAAACTGGCGCAGATTAAAGAGACTAAGGAGACAACTAAATGCATTGTGTGATCTGGATCGTTGCATCCTGGTCCAGGAAAAGTATGACATTAGTGCATCAGTTGGTAAAATTTGAATATGGCCTGTAGATTAGTTAGTGGTATTTATTGTTATTTTCTCAGTTTTGATCATTTTAATATGGTTATGTAACATTTAACATTTGGGGAAGTTGAGTTAAGGGCATACAGGAGTTCTTTGTACTATTTTTGCAACTTTTGCAGATCTGAAATTATATCAAAATGGAACTTTAGAAATAAAGTATTTTTCCTGGTCACTTAAGTCTTTCTAGACTCTTCTAAGATACGTGTTAGCAGTAAACATATATTTGTATATAGATAGTTTTGTTCTGTTTTACAGAAATGGGATTGCATTACACAAGGCTCTTTTTTGTTTCCACTTAGCAATTGTATTAAGTTCTTTTGGTGTGTTGGCTCAACTCACAATGACCTAGCTTAACTTCCTTCTCCATAAGATGAGCCCCAGACAACCATATCTCTATTATACTACTTCATTCTTGGTCACGGATGGTGAGACCATGGGTAGAGATCTGACTTAAACTGAGATCATCAGATTCTTTCTACCAGGAATTTGAAACTGGGACCATAATATTTTTATTCAGACTGAGCTACTGTTTTGAGTGAAGGAAATTTTAAAACTTCAAAGCTGTAGTACAGCAGTAACCTGATGTGTGAACTGAGTAGCAGAGAGAGTTGCTAAGCAGAGCAATGAGAATTAAACAGAGAAGCAGAGCAGGATCCTAGAAGGTATTTCCCGGGTTCTTGGTTGCTAACCATTTTATTATCCCGTGCTCTTTCTGAGGTACTACTGCCCTCAGATTCCACAAAGCCTTACCGATAGCATAAACAGTGGATTAACACATATGTTATATGTTACTTGTATATCTACATATATTTTATGCATTCACGACATACCTTTTTCTTAATTTTTTCAATATTTCTAGGCTATGCAGTTCATCTGAGAGGTTTTTCAAATTGTCGCAAATCTCAAAAAAATTTCCATTGTATTTATTGAAAAACATCCCCATACAAGTGGACCTGTGCAGTTCAAATCTGTGTTGTTCAAGGAAGAACTGTATAGTCCAAATACTGTTGTTCAAAGTTACCTGGGTTAGTTTTTGTCTTTCCTAACTCCTTCAGTGTGATTATGTTGTTCATTTGTATTGATAATATAGTACTTAGGTTCATTTGTTACTATTTGTATTCCATTTGGGGTGCCTCTTGCAAACTGGTTGAATTAAATTACTTATTTTTTGAGTCTGTGAAACACTGACATTGTTCTAAAAGTCAGAACTATACAAAAAAGTTTACTACCAAAAGTATCAGTACCCTTTCAATCCTTCTACCCTGATCCCACTTCTCCATTTTTTCCACTTTGCTGCCATTCACCCCTTGTAGGTGACGATATCATTAGTTTCTGGTTTATTCTTCCTCCCTGACCCTCCCCTCCCCTGCCCTCCCTTCCCTTCCCCTCTATCCTCCCCTTCTCTTCCTTTTCTTTTCTTTCCCTTCTCCTCTTCCTCCTCCTCCTTCCCTCACCCCTCCTTTGCCCTCCTCCTCCTCTCCCCCTCCTCCCCCTTCCCCTCCCCCTCCTCTCCTCTTCCTCCTCCTCCTCTTTTTTCTTCTACAAATAAGCAGATACAGATCTATTTTATTTTCCCTTTTTTCTTACATAAAGATAAATACTCTTTTGCACTTTGCTTTTTACACTTAAAAATGTATCCTGAAATCAGTCCATACTCGTTCATAGAGATCTTCCTCAAGCTTTTATACAACTGTATAATATGCCTTTGTGTTGCTGTCCAATAATTTATTCAGTTATTCTAGCAGGAGTTATTTTGATTATAAAAAAGTATTAAAAAAAACTTTTAATAGAAATACACACAGCTCAGTGATTTTTCACAAACTGAACACACAAGAGTAACCAGTATACAGGTCAAGAAACAAAACTTTGTTAGTACCCCAAAACCGCCCCGTGCTTACTTCCTGCTACTGTCCATCCCTACCCCACCCCCAAGGTAACTAACCACTACCCTAGTTCTAAGAGTAAAGATTAGTTTCACCTATGGAATAAATCAATGGAATTATACAATATGCACTCAGTTGTGTCTACCTCTCTTCACTCAACATTATATTGTGAGAATCAGCTATATTGTTCTGTGTATACCATGCTTATATGGTATTCTATTTATTTATTTATACATTTTACTCTTGATGGGCATTTGGGTAGTTCCCAGTTTGGGACTATTACAAATAGTGCTGCATGAACAGCCCAGCACATGTCTTTGTTATACACAGACATACATTTCTGTTGGATATTTACTTAGGAGTGGAATTACTGTTTTATAGGATGTACACATTAGGGTTAAGTATATGCTACCAAACAGTTTTCCAAAATACCAGTTTTTACTCCCACCAGCAATATGAGAACTCTGTTTGTTCCACATCCTCACCAACACTTGGTAGTTTCATTTTAGCCTTTCAGGTGGCTGTGTAGTGGTATACCACTGGGATTTCATTTTACATGTCCCTGATGACTAATGAAGTAAGTTACCTTTCCATATGTTTATTGATAATTTGTATATGCTCTTTTATGGAATAGCTGTTCAAGTCTTTTGCCCCTTTTCCTATTAGATAGCCTACATTTCCTTATTTTTTGAAGGAGTTTTTTTTTTTTTTTTAATATTCTGGATACAAGTTGTTTCTTGATATCTTAGGTTGGGTTTCCCAGAAGGAAGCCCTGAGATGAGGATTCTAGTGCAAGAGATTTATTGAGAAAGTGCTCCCTGGAAAAAACAATATGGGAGTGTGAGAATCAGGATAAGGAAGAGGAAGAAGCCAAGCAAAGGTGTGGCTTCAGGCAAAGTCCTGCTGAGGGTAGCTTCAGCCTGATGCCTCAGGGGAACTCTGGGATATTCTTTATATCTTAGGCTTTGTCCCAGATTGAGAAAAGGAAGCTGGATTTTCATATTCCTGGTACGTAATTCTGATAGATACTACAACATGGATAAACTTCAAAGACATTATGCTCAGTGAAGCAAGTGAGAACAAAAGGACAAATGTATGATTCCATTTATATGAAGTACCTGGATTAGTCAACTTCACAGAGACAGAAAGTAGAATAGTGGTTACCCATGGCCGGGGGGATGAGGGAATGGAGAGTTATTATATAATGAGTACAGAGTTTCAGTTTGGGATGATGAAAAAGTTCTGGAGATAGATGATGGTAATGATTGTATGACAACGTGAATATGCTTAATGCCACTGAACTGAACACTTAAAAATGGTTAAAGTGGTAAATTTTATGTTATTTATATTTTACCACAATAAAGAAATAAAAGACTCATATACACCATTATCAAGTGGGATTTACCCCTGGGCTGCAAGGATGTTTTAGTTTATGCAAATAATGGGTATGATTCACCACATTAATAGAATAAAATATTTTTTAAATCATATGATCATCTCAATAAATGCAGAAAATGCATTTCACAAAATTCAACATCCATTAGTGATAAAACTCTCAACAAATGAGGTATAGAAGGAACACCCTCAGTATAATAAAGGCCATGTATGACAGACCATAGCTAACATCATACTCAATGGTGAAATGTTGAAAGATCTTTCAGGAAGACAGGGGTGCCCACTCTCATCACTTTTATTCAGCATAGTACTGGAAGTCCTAGCCAGAGCAATTAGGCAAGAAAAACAAATAAAAAGCATCCAAACCAGAAAGGAAGAAATGAAATTGTCTCCATTTGAAAACCCTAAAGACTCCACCAAAAACCCTTCAGAACTAACAAGCAAATTCAGTAAAGCTGTAGGATACAAAATAAACATAAAATTTAGTTGTTTTATGCACTAAAAAAGACTATCTGAAACAGAAATTAAGAAAACAATCCCATTTATGATAACATCAAAACAATAAAATATTTAGGAATAAATTTAACCAAGAAGGTGAAAGATCTGTGTACTGAAAACTATAAGACATCAATGAAATAATTAAATAATTAAATAATTAAATAATTAAATAATTAATTTTTGGCTGCACTGGGTCTTCATTGCTGCGCGCGGGCTTTCTCTAGTTGCGGTAAGCGGGGGCTACTCTTCAATGTGGTGCACGGGCTTCTCACTGCAGTGGCTTCTCGTTGCAGAGCACAGGCTCTAGGCACACAGGCTTCAGTAGTTGTGGCACGCAGGCTTCAGTAGTTGTGGCTCGCAGGCTCTAGAGCGCAGGCTCAGTAGTTGTGGCACACAGGGTTAGTTGCTCTGCAGCATGTGGGATCTTCCCGAACCAGATGAATAAGGTTCGAACCAGGCTCGAACCCCTGTCCCCTGCATCGGCAGGTGGACTCTCAACCACTGCGCCACCAGGGAAGCCCAGTAATTCACAATTTTTAAAGATTATGCTCCATTTATAGTTATTATAAAATATTGGCTATATTCCCTGTACTGTACAATATATCCTTGTAGCTTATTTATTTTATACATAGTTTGTTCCTCTTAATCTCCACTCCTATCTTGCTCCTTCATACTTCCTTCTCCCCATGGTAACCACTAGTTTGTTCATTATATCTGTGAGTCTGTTTCTTTTTTGTTATATTCACTAGTTTGTTTTATTTTTTAGATTCCACATATAAGTGGTAACATACAGTATTTGTCTTCCTTGGTCTGACTTACTTCACTAAGTGTAATACTCTCCAGGTCCATCCATGTTGTTGCAAATGGAAACAATTCATTTTTTTATGGCTGAGTATATTCCATTGTGTGTGCACGCGTATGTGTGTATGTGTATCACATCCTCTTTATCCATTCAACAGTTGATGGACACTTAGGTTGCTTCCATATCTTGGCTATTGTAAATATTGCTGCAATGAACATTAAAGTGCGTGCATGTTTTCGAATTAGTGTTTTCATTTTCTTCAGATATATACCCAGGAGTGGCATGTGTTTTTATATCACCAAACAGAACTAACATTATTTCAGGGAAATCTAAATTCCGCCAGCAAGTGAATATGAAATAATGCCCCAGACAGTAATTTCTTTACCTTCCTGCCCATAGAGGGCAACATGAACAAGTTGCTGGATGGGTGGTAGTGTTTATAACCTCTTGTCTGTCAACAATGTTCAAGAAAGTCAGTGTTAAACTTGGAAAAAACAAAAGCAGTGTGTGTTGAATCTATAAAACTTTAGTGGGAGGAACTCCTGTCTGGTTCCTCTGCCTGCAGCCTCACCTCTTTCCAATCCCCCCACTACAGTGCTGCTAGAATTTTCTTTTTAAAAGAGAAATCTGATACCATTCTCTTGATTTTTTTTTTTTAAGCTTTAATTGAACCTATTGCCTATAGGATAAAGACCAGTTCTTTAGTATGATATTTCGGTTTCTTCACAGTACGACCTCAGCTTTCGTTTCCCACTGTTCTCCACCCCTGGGAAACCATGATCTTTCTCCATGGAAAGCTATTCATGACGCCCAAACATACCATGCTCTTCTGTACTTTGATGTGTTACTTCTGTTACTCTTCCACCTGAAATGCCCTGACTTTCCCTCTCCACTGAACATCTGCTTTTCATTTGAGGCCTGCCTAAAAGGTCACCTCTTTGTGAAGATTTTCTTGACTTTCTACTAAAACTTAACCTTGTTTCTTCCTCAAGTAGTACCCATCACACATTGCACTGTTTTAGAATAATCAGTTTGTCTATATTTCCTAGCTGACTGTAAGGTCCCTGAGGGTTCATGTGTCATAAGGAAACATCTTATTCATCTTTGTATCCTCAGTGCCTGGCTCGTAATAATTACTCAAAATGCACATTCACTGAGTGGACAAAAGAAAAGGAACTGAACAGGAAGTTCTCATAGTGGACAAAACCTGGTGGGCAAAACTTTAGACTGATATTACAGCTAAGGCATGTGAATGGTGCTTTTCACGAGTTCGGGAAGCACCTGATGTTACTAAAAGATTATTTTTGAAATATATAGGAATTTCTTGGTGAATTTTAATTTCTTCACCGCTTCTTAGTGGCCAGTTTTTTGTTTTGTTGTTTTGTTTTGTTTGTAGTATTTGTCAAGGTGGGGGTCTTTTAGTGCAGAAGTACAGGGATATTATGTTATTTACATTTTGGAGAAATCTTGGAAGCATCAGGTCACTTGATTTCTAGGCCAGGTGGAATTCCGCTTTCTTGCTTCTCATGAGACGAGGGTGATCTACAATCTGTGTGTACTCGGCATACTCAGTAACCGATTCCAGTCTCATTTATGCCTTTATGCTGATATCAGCATTCAAGAGTGCAATGAGGGAAGAGGAAGCATTCCTTTCATGATTCTACCTCAGACTTGAGCACCATAGTATGTTGGAAAACACATGATATATATACCAGTAAGTAGACACAGATGATGTTTTGTAGAGGTGGTCATTGCTATACCATCTGCCAGGTCCTGCAGTTGGTTAAAAAAAAGAAGAAAAGAAATTAGTTTGGCAGGATTTGCTCTTCACAAAATCATGCTGATTTTTGCCAATTCTATGTAATTTGATATGCTCTTGCAAAATGAGTAAGAGAAAAGTGCTTTCACATTGAGCTACAGGAAAAATATGGCCATTGTTCTTATGACCTTAGTTTAAAAAAATTCAAGTATGAGTAAGACAGGGACATGGTAAATAAAAGATAAAATAAAGGAGATGGAGACAGCTGGGTAACTAATTCAGAATGACCAAAACTCAAAAATTGTAGCTGTAATATAATTCATATATTATTGCCATGTCTCAAACTAAAAAGAAGGGGAATGAAATCGAAAGCCCTCCGGGATGAAAATATGCTCAATTCAGGACTTGAAAACTTGTCTTTTAAACTTATGCTAGTAAATTTCTGCAGAACATGTGTATGAATTTGTGAAAGGTAACAATTACATACAAACAAATTCTTCCTAATTTATAGTCAAATTCTCCACATGATTAATGAAATATAGGAGATCTAGTTGATATTACCTACTAACATTATTTCAGTCATTACCATGTCGATTTCACAATGATTTTGGAAGAGGCTAATTGAACTTTGTCAAATATAAGTAAAGGGCATAACTCTGATTTCTTATCCATTTTGCTTTTTTTATTAAACAAAATGATGGACATTTAGGTTGGTTCCATGTCCTGGCTATTGTAAATAGTACTGCAATGAACATTATGGTACATGTCTCTTTTTGAATCATGGTTTCCTGAGGGCAAATGCCCAGTAGTGGGATTGCTGGGTCATATGGTAGTTCTATTTTTAGTGTTTTGATGAATCTCCATACTGTTTTCCGTAGTGGCTGTATCAATTTACATTCCCACCAACAGTGCAGGAGTGTTCCCTTTTCACCACACACTTTCCAGCATTTATTGTTTCTAGATTTTTTAATAAGGGCCATCGACAGTTGAATGGATAAAGAAGATGTGGCACATATATACAATGGAATATTACTCAGCCATAAAAAGAAATGAGATTGAGTTATTTGTAGTGAGGTGGATGGACCTACAGTCTGTCATACAGACTGAAGTAAGTCAGAAAGGGGAAAACAAATACTGTATGGTAACACATATATATGGAATCTAAAAAAAATGGTATTGATAAACCTAGTTGCAAGGCAGGAATAAAGATGTAGACATAGAGAATGGATTTGAGGACACCAGGTGGGAGGGGGAAGCTGGGACAAAGTGAGAGTAGCATCGACATATATACACTACCGAGTGTACAATAGTTAGCTAGTGTGAAGCAACAGCATAGCGCCGGGAGATCAGCTCGGTCTTTGCGATGACCTAGAGGGGTGGGATAGGGAGGATGGGAGGGAGGCTCAAGAGGGAGGGGATATGGGGACATATGTATGCATATGGCGGATTCACTTTGATGAAATTAACAGAAACTAACACAGTATTGTGAAACAATTATACTCCAATGAAGACCTATTTTTAAAAAATGATGACTAAATGATTTCAAATGAGGATTCATTCTAAATGTTGAATGAATGGGTTTTAGTGAAGTTGGTTTATGTGTAGTACTTCCAGTTTTTACTGTGAGTGAGGGGCACAGATAAGAGAATCACCAGTGCCCCATACTCACATTAAACTAATTTTGTTGTTTTCTTTTAAAACAATGTCTCTTACTAAATTACATTTCCTTCTATGTAAAAATCAAGTTCTTTAAATGAAAGTTATGAAAATTTAATTATCTTAACGTATTTATTCACTCAACTAATATACAGCACATGCTATGTGCAAGGCACTGCAGGACACTGATACTATATACTTAGTTTAAAAAAATAGATTTGGTTTACACTTTGCATTAACAGATCTTATATATCAAATTACATGCCACAAATTTTATGGCATTTCATTCTTAACGTATTTATCTACTCCCTCTGTTTCATCATGGCATTTCACCAAAGATTCAAGCTTCTGTTAATTTGATAAGAATTGCCAACTTGTATGACTATCGGAGAACATATAGACATGGTTCTAGGTGTTATCCATGCTTTCCGCATGCAGCTCTGTGCCGGAGAGTCTCATCACCTGGGTTCTCTTGCTCTCTGCTTCTCATGGGGTTCAGCATTGGGGAGCACTGACCGGCAATGTAAGTGAGAAAGACAGAGAGGTTGGGATATTCTTTCCTAATTTTTTCTTCTGCAGCATGATGATGGCCGTAGCTCCATTCTCTATGGACACAGCTCCTGTCCAGTGGTTCCTATTCCAAGAGGATGGTCTTCCAGGGTTCCAGAAACACAGTTTCCTCCTCTTGCCCCTTCAGACCTAGAGGTAGAAGCCCTCCCCTCTGTTGCTCCTCCTTGGGTACTTTGCCACCCTCTGTTGGTTCACTTAACTCCCCACACCTCCCTCATTCATCCCTTCATTAAATTCTCCTTTCTTAAACACTTCAAGGGTGCCGCCTCTTTCCTGCTGGTACTCAAGAGAATAGTTTTATATCTGGGGAAAAGTTTCCAGTGGTAACACGATAAGAGATGCAAAGCCATTTGAACTATATCGGATGCACTAGAAAAATAGAATTCAGTTTCCAAGAAACTTGTAGACAAACTCTTCTGCACTTCCAGAATATATGTGAATATAGTTGGTTATTTATAAAGTTAATGAATTGACTGGAAAAAATTCAATCCTGTTTTTTGCTTTGCTTGCATCCAGTCTAAATGCAGTGACTGCTAGTTTAGAGGTGACAAACTGTGGCCTAACAAACCAAACCTTTATTTTTTGCAGGTAAAGTTTTACCATGCAGCAACACCTACCTCTTTACGCATAGTCTATGGCTGCCTTAGACTACCATGGCGGAGGTGAACACTTGCAACAGAGACCTTATGGCTCACAAAGCCTAAAATATTTACTATCTGGCTTTTTACAGAAAGCTTCGCTGACCTTTGAACTAATTGATTGAAAGATGTATTTGTCATTTTATTTATTTTGGCCTCATTTGGATACTTCTCTGCATTTTGTATACCCCATATGCTCTCTCACACATACAGTAGCTCAATCAATGTTGATTAATGAAGGAAGGGAGAATGCACTGACAAATATAGAACTCATAACCTCAGTTTTACTTTAAATTCAGAGAATACATTTTCATTCTTTTGCAAGATCTATTAGCCAAGTTTTAAATATGGTTATGGAAATTTGGGGTTTGATGTTTTAAAAATTGGTAACCTGGTAGTTCTATACACTTAACATATGATGACTATTATTATTAAAAATTCGTTTGAATTCCATTTATTGAATAATTTAAATGGGGGCACATGTTCAAACTTTCATCATTGTTATATTTCCTAGTGGTGTTTTGAGAGTGGTACAGTTTTTTAAAATAATATGAAATACACGTGGCAATGTATTAACTTCTGAGTGGTAGAATTATAGGCTTGATTTTTTTTGTTTCTTCTTTTTGTGTTGTTGATTTTTCCAAATATGACAATAAGTATTATTTTTATAATGAGAAAATAAGGTAATTTTTAAAATATGGAATATGTTTAGCTTCATGTAACTGAATATTTCATATTGCTATTTTAGTTTGAGAAACAAAAGACAGATCTTTAGATTACAAAATTCACGGCATAAAATTAAGTCTGAGAACCCTTCTCAAGCTACTATTTTAAGAAAATATTCAACTGGCATATATTGATTGAAAACTAGGAAATAAAAACATTCACATTAAAAATTTTTTAAAGTTTTGCATGAATTTTAACTTTAAATAGCAGAATATCAAATAGATAATCTCATATTTGTATATGCATTTTTTATACATCTTCCTACTGCCATTCGACAAAAGGAAATAAAATGCCTTCATATTTCCTCATTTGTAATGTTCATCATTTGTAATTTGTATTTAATGATATGAAAGCAGATCTACATTTTTTTCTATTATTAGAAGTGTTTGTTTTAACCCTCTTTTATTTTCAGTAGCCTAAGAGCACCAGTGGTACCTTATGTGGAAACTTACTTGTTGGTTTACCCAAAAGGGACTGCTGTGTGACAAAGTCAGATGATGTCCTAAAAATGGTATTATTATACCCAAGAATAGCCAGTTTGTGTTTCTTTTATTAGAAGGTCTTAAGCTTTTGTGTCATGGTATATAATTTATCAGTTATATTTCTGTTGTATTCCTTCACTGTGAGGGTAGTGCCTGCCACATGGAATTTTTGTCTATTTTATTAATGCTCCATCATTTGTTCTGACATAGACTAAGTTCTGTTTTAAATAGGTATTGCTAATGAAGGTCTCTAGGATGTGAGTAGATCATAGAGGCTTACAATCAGAATAAAAGAGTGATTCTTTTCCACCTTTTAAAAGTCCATTTTATAATATTTGTCCTTTTCTATACATGTTTTTATTTCTCCTCTATTTATCAAGCTTCCATTTGTTTAGTATCTTTCCATCAGCAGCATAAGAACCATACAAATACAAGGAACTGAACACATGATACAACAGTCATACCCTGGAAATACCTGATAAGTGACCATTAACTTACAAGATATTTTTATGTCATACCACAGCCAAAACATTACATCAAGAGACACTTTTAGGCACATCACAAATTCATGAACTTTACTCGTAGGGGAGCCCATCAGGTCCTCACTCAAAAATCATTAATTCAGGGCTTCCCTGGTGGCGCACTGGTTGAGAGTCCGTCTGCCGATGCAGGGGACACGAGTTCGTGCCCCGGTCCGGGAAGATCCCACATGCCATGGAGCGGCTGGGCCCGTGAGCCATGGCCGCTGAGCCTGCGCGTCCGGAGCCTGTGCTCCACAACAGGAGAGGCCACAACAGTGAGAGGCCCGTGTACCACAAAAAAAAAAAAAAAAAAAATCATTAATTCTTTCAGACTGTTTTAACAATCTGTGAATTTCCTGCACATAGAAAATCAGAAACAGCAGATTTGAATGGGAACTCTATTTATTTATTTATGTATTAATTTTTGGCTGCGTTGGGTCTTCGTTACTGCACATGGGCTTTCTCTAGTTGCGGTGAGCAGGGGCTACTCATCGTTGTGGTGCTCATTGCGGTGGCTTCTCTTGTTGTGGAGCACGGACTCTAGGTGCGTGGGTTTCAGTAGTTGTGACACACGGGCTCAGTAGTTGTGGCTCGCGGGCTCTAGAGCGCAGGCTTCAGTAGTTGTGGCGCACGGGCTTAGTTGCCCCGCAGCATGTGGGATCTTCCCGGACCAGGGCTCGAACCTGTGTCTCCTGCATTGGCAGGCGGATTCTTAACCACTGCGCCACCAGGGAATACCTGAATGGGGACTCTTTTTTTTTTTTTTTTTGCGGTACTGTTGTGGCCTCTCCCGTTGCAGAGCAACAGGCTCCAGCCGTGCAGGCTCAGCGGCCATGGCTCATGGGCCCAGCCGCTCCACGGCATGTGGGATCTTCCCGGACCGGGGCACGAACCCGTGTCCCCTGCATCGGTAGGCAGACTCTCAACCACTGCGCCACCAGGGAAGCCCGGGGACTCTTGATAGAGGTATTTTCAGCAACAAAAACCAAGAACCAGGAGAGAAGATAAGAAAACTATTCAAAATAAAGTAAAAACTCAAAACATAGTGGACCTGTGAGTATAGGTCAAACACCCTTACACTTCTCAAGAGCCTCTGAATATATCATTATGTTAAAAGCATAAGACAATCTTTTATATCCGTTGTAATGACATATTTCTTTAATAAAACATCAATTTCTGTTCAATAAAGCTTAGACAATTATGACACCTTTCTGCAAGATTTCCATAAAAATAATAACAAATGAAAAACATTTTGGGTATTGAAGACATATCATCATATGCTGTCTGAGAAACAAAAGATTACATGATATTTATGTATTCCTCTGTGCTTTTCCCTGAGAAAAAAATCGTGTGGACTTGGGAAAAATCTGTCTTTAAAGCCATGTATTTTATGACCTCAGTGTCTTTCTGGTTCTTCAAATTCACTGGCAAGTGGTAATCTCCAGCTAATGCTTCCTCTAGGTCATTAGTTAACTAGAACAGTTCCCGGAAGAGACCCTTTTGAAAAGTCTACAAGAGGGACTTCCCCGGTGGCGCAGCAGTTAAGAGTCCACCTGCCAATGCAGGGGACACAGGTTCAATCCCTGGTTCGGGAAGATCCCACATGCCGCGGAGCAACTAAGCCTGCGCTCTAGAGCCCGTGAGCCACAACTACTGAGCCCACGTGCCACAACTACTGAAGCCGGCACGCCTAGAGCCCTGCTCCTCAACAAGAGAAGCCACCTCATTGAGAAGCACGCACACCTCAATGAGAAACAGGTGCACCGCAATGAAGAGTGGCCCCCGCTCACTGCAACTAGAGAAAGCCTGCATGCAGCAATGAAGACCCAACGCAGCCAAGAGTGAATAAGTAAAATAAATAAATTTGTAGAAAGAAAAAAGTCTGTGAGAGATTGGATTTCTTGATGGTGCAGCATTTCTTTGTAAATATTCATAAAGCAAAGATGCCATTCTTTTTTTGAAAAATAATTGACAATTCAGCCATTTTCGATGCCCAGTTCAATGATTTTTAGTACATTCACAGAATTGTGCATCCATCACCACAATCAAATTTAGAATATTTTCATTTTCTCAAAAAGAAACCCAAAAGAAATAAAATGGAAAAGAAAAAGAAACCCACACCCCTAAACCATGGATCTCATTTCCTCCCAACCTCCCCAGACCTAGACTAAAACTAATTTACTTTCTGTCTCTATAGGTTTGTTTCTTCTGGACATTTCATATAAATGGAATCATACAATATGTGGTCCTTTGTGATAGGCTTCTTTAACTTAGCATGTTTTTCAAGGTTCATCCATGTTGTAGCATGTGTCAGCACTTCATTTTTTTATTGCCAAATAATATTCCATTGTATAGATACACCACATTTAATTTATTAAATTATCAGTTGATGAACATTTAGGTTGTTTCTATTTTTGGTTATTATAAACAACAGTGCCATTCTGCGGCTGTATTTATGTTATTTTTATTATACTAGCTTATGGATGTGATTAGCTTTGCAAATATTTGTCACCAAGGAGCCTGGTTCAGGGTGAGTTTACCACTTCCTATAGTGTAAATCAAGATGGAGGTAAACATGGGTGCTTTTGGTATATGGGTAGTGTTATGTATGTGTAACCTGCAGGGGAAGCCTCAATTATAATACACAGAGAGAATTTTTCTCTAGTGATTCCTAAGTGGGATCATGGTCCATTTCAACCATTTAATTTCTGAATAGAAGAGAGTAGAGGTAATAATTTAGACCCTTACCAGTTGGGTATGATTTTTCCAAAGTCCCTTCCTGGGGAATTTAACATTCTAAGAAGGGATGAATTCAGGACAAATAATTACAAAGCACAAAACAAAAGTACCTTGAAGAAATCTTGAGAAATCTCTTCCTAAGTGAAAGGAGGATAGGAAGAAACTTTTAGATTTAATCTTACAGGATGTTGCAATTCAAAGACCATTAAATTGTGCATAATGTACAATCCTCTTTTGCCAGACAGAGAAGTTTCCTGATTGTACTCTTGAGATATTATGAAGCATTTCTAAGGCTGCTATTAAACTAGAGAATTGTGAATTGGTAGTTTTTCAAATAAGTTACTCCAGACCTCAGTCTGGTCTAAAGCTTCCTGTTTTTACAATTAACTCCTCATGTTTCTTTGTTGAGTATGTGTGTGTGTGTGTGTGTGTGTGTGTGTGTGTGTGTGCGCGCGCGCGCGCGTGCGCGTGCACATGTAAAACCTAAAGATAGACCAGGAAGCATCTGGGGCCATCTGGTTCTAAAGGGGAATCCAGATTTCTGTGAGGTCTAGCTACTAAATGTAAAGAGGATAAACAATGTATTTTATACAACTCCTGTGCTAACCCCTCAGCCATTACTGTCCAAAATGCCCTTAACTTATAGTTGGTGTTAAACTTTATGGGTTTTTCATTTATGAATGAAGCAGGTTGGTCTGTCTTAAGATAAATCACGTTATAGGCAATGAACACTTCCATGTTGTTTAGCGAAGCTTCTGAGGGATTACAAAGAAAAGTGGACATGTCAGGCATTGGGCTGTTCCTGAAAGCAATGCTTCCTTCTTGGTGCCTGTTCACTCTTTGTCCATGTTTCCAAATAAAGGATTGTGATTAAGAAAGAGTCATCAAGAGCAGAAGGAAAAAATTGCTAGCAACCAAGATGACCCCAGGCTTGTGTACTGGCCAGGGCAATACAAGATTCTACTCTGTATACCACCTAGCAAAGTGCCACATGAATGCATCCTAATTTTAATTAAGATGATTTCTGTGTTCTCCAAAGCAAGAGTCCTTCTGCTGCAACCAAAGTAAGAGAGGTTACATTTCAAGTTTTTTCCTCAAGATTCTTAATTTGAGGGGAATAATGATGAAAACAACACCGATAACATTTATAAAGCACTTACTATAGGTTGCCATTTAATTTAACTCTATTAATTTAACTCTGCTTTACACATGAAGAAAGTGAAGTGCAGAGAGGTTGACAGACTTGCCTAGGCTCACACAGCTGGTAAGTATCAGAGCCTGGATTTGAATCCCGCAGAAGATTCTAGAACCCAGGCTCTTAACAACCTAATTAAGAAATTGTGCTGTTCTTAATTCAGTGCTATGATAAAAACATTTTTTTGTTATTTTTGGCTGCTTTGGGTCTTTGTTGCTGCATGAGGACTATCTCTAAATGTGGCGAGCGGGGGTTACTCTTCACTGCAGTGCATGGGGTTCTCATTGCCGTGGCTTCTCTTGTTGCGGAGCATGGGCTCTAGGCGTGTGGGCTTCAGTAGTCGTGACAAGCAGGCTCAGAAGTTGTGGCTCACAGGCTCTAGAGCGCAGGCTCAGTAGTTATGGCACACGGGCTTAGTTGCTCTGCGGCATGTGGGATCTTCCCGGACCAGAGCTCGAACCTGTGTCCCCCGCACTGGCGGGTGGATTCTTAACCACTGTGCCACCAAGTAAGTCTGACAAAAACAGTTCTACTGCTAATTTAAAATATAAGTACTCAAAGTAGATGTAAATGTAAGCACACATTGTAAAACTATAATACTATATTTTCTCAAAAAAAATTTGTTTTGCATGTCATTCTGTCCCAGGGAAAAGGTTTTTATTTTCCTTCAAAATGAGGAGGAGTAACATTTGATTTTGCTGGGGAACTGTTAAAATTACTTTGATGGTTCTAGTCGTGCACAGCATTGAGATTTATAACAAATATGTAATCTGTTTATTTGTCACCCAACTTGGATGACTTCCAAATGTTTCCTCTTAGTAGCTCTTGATTTTGTTTGGATTTTTTTCAATCACCAAATAGTCAAACAACAATGTCTGAATCACGTTTGCTCCAGTTAGGGAACACCAACAAGTTGAAAGACGGCTTTGCTTATTTAAAATCCTACTACATTCACTTGCAACTTTGCAGAACATGCATGCTTTCATGGACTGGATTTTTTAAAGGAGAGGAAGACAAAAAGGAAAACAAACAAACAAGCGAGTTTGCGGCCCAAGTCCCTCCTTTGCTATTTACTGCAGTGAGTTTTCCTACTCCGTTTTGCTGGCGAAAGCACGCTCAACAGATCAAATCAAACTGTCCGAAAAAGGCTGTCTGCATCCCTCATGTTTAAAGGAGAGGGATTTCGTTCCCTTTCCTTCACACATCAAAGAAGGCACTCGGGGAGGAAGTAAACCATAATTAGGCATGAGCAAGGGAGCAACAGACCCCTTCCTCTCCTTTCCCTATCCCCGCCCCCCAGGCCCTGGCAATAGTCCGGGGCGCGAGCGAGTCGCGGGCCACCGAAGCAGCCGCAGGGAGCGCGCGTCCACGCCTCGCCCACCGCCAAGATCTGGGCGGCGGCGGGGCCGGCCCGGGGGCGCGCGCGCTGGGGAGCGCGCTCATGCAGCGGTTTTCTTCTCCCACAATCCAGAGGCTGCGGCGCGGGAGGGGCGGGGAGTCGGCGGAAGGATATGGGCGCGGAGGGAGCAGCGCGCCCCTTTGACGGCGGGCTGGAGGCGCTGGTTGGGCGGCGGGGAGCGGGGTGTGATGCGGCAATGCGGTTCTGAGGCCGTTACTCTGGCTCCTCCAGAGAGGGCGGAGAAGGAGGCTGTAACGCGGCGGTGATTTTGTGCCAGGGCTTCCCTGAGGCGCACTGAAAAGGCTGGCGGGGCTTGGGAAACTGGGGGGTTAGGGACACACATTCAAGCCCCCACCCCCTGGGAGGGGAAGGGGGCAGGCGGCGAGGCTTGGGGTCGACGGAGGGATGGTGTGCGGTCGGTGGGAAGGGGCGAGCCCTGCCTGTCGTTGGTGAGGGGCTGCGGGCAGGGGAGGCTCCGCGGGTCAAAGCGGCTCCATGCCCACTTTGGTGGGTGGAACGTGTGGAGCGGAACGCGGAGGTAAAGCCTGACGGCCGCTCGCAACCCTTAACGTGGTATCTAACGTGGGATTTCATTTAGCCCACGGGGGGATTAATTCATTGGGGGCAGCCTCGCTGGTCTGGCTCCTCCAGGAGCTGGGCAACCTTGACGGGCTTTTTGTCTTGCTGCTCCAACCCCTTCTCCCTTCCTCCTCCTCCTCCAGATGCCTTTTCTCTGCCCCTCCTCGCCCGGTACAGACATTTCCAGGGCAGGCTGCTGCTCGTGGCTGCTGTCGAAGCCACTTCTCGGGATTTCGGCTCGTTTCCCTCTGGGGTGTTTTTTGAGGAGGGAGAGTTTTTCTCCCCTCCACGATGGGATTTTCTTCCCGTGCCAAAATGGACTTTCATTGATTTCTACTTACTTCTTCAACGTTTAGTGACCAATTCCCTAGGGTTATTTTTGTGGTAGTTCCTTTTTTCAAGTACATTCTCTGTAAAATGGAGAACGAGATTTTTACTCCCCTTCTGGAGCAGTTCATGACCAGCCCCTTGGTCACTTGGGTAAGTGGGGTGTTATTTATTGTATATTTTGCTGCATTATTTGTGGCTGCAGAGATGGAGGTGGGCGTTCGTGTCGTGATGATCATCATTCTGTTCTAGGTTAAAACGTTTGGACCTCTGGCTGCAGGAAATGGGACCAACCTGGATGAATATGTGGCTTTGGTGGATGGGGTGTTCTTGAACCAAGTCATGCTCCAAATGTAAGTGTTCTTTTTTTTTTCTTTCTAGGCAACTTTTTTTTTTTTTTTAAACTTGCATACTGTGAACTTAGAGGCTTTATGTTTTAAGATCCTAATTTAGTTTTTTGGCGAGAAAAATTCAGGTGGTTTAAGAATTGGACCTTGAAAGGAGTGATAATCTTACATTTATCAGCCCATTTATCACAAGCCAGTAATTATACGTGTTAAAATTGTGAAACTTTAATTTTTCATTCTGCAAATCATGTATTGTCACTTATTTTCTTCAATGCTGAAATCCAAACCACATTGTATCCTCTGATAATTTTGTAAAATGAAGAGGGAAATTACAATAGTTTCCTAAGGGAGAAAAAGGCTTTACTGTGAAGTTATGTGCATTTGGTGCAGAAATGTTTCTTATTAACCTTTGTGTCTAAAAATAAATGGCTCAAAATTTGAAACTGGTGAAGTAATAACAGATTTCAGAGGAAAGAATTTCAAACAACAGTTCTGATTGGTGAGGACTGTTGCTGTAGGAAGTACTTTAAATGCATATAATAACTAAAGTCTGATTAGGTGATTTATTGTGTGAATTAGTAGATTAATATTTGGGGAATCATTTTAAGGTATTCTTAGAGCTAGTTTTGAAATGCAGGTGGTTGAAATCTTGGTGACAACTGGCTAATGATTTAGTAGGCAAATCTTTGTCTTTTATGTTCATGATATTGGGTTTAAATTAAGTAGGAAAGTGATTTTGAGGTGGCAATTGAATATCGAAATCATTGGTAGCTGGATCAGTGAAATCAAAGCTCCATTTTTATCATAGTTATTGTAGTATATGTGCATTCTCAGCACATCAGTGTAGTGAATATTACAGTTGTGCTTAAAATAATGTGTGTTTAGCCTTATTTGTCTTGAATACAAACTGATTACAAGAGTAGTTTGGAACTTTCAATTTTAAGACATTCTTATGTTTTATATGTTTGGGAATTTAGTACATTATTAATAAATAATTGTTACCAGAGAATAAATCTACTGTTAATAGACTAATAACCTAACATGTAAATGATCAGTTCAGTATTTTTTTTGGTATTAGTTTTCTTTTTAGATTTTTCTACTTAAAAGAAGGTATAAGTCAAATCCATAAATAACTGTTCCACTGGTAAACTTAACAGTCTGTGTACTCAAAGAGACTCGTAGTTTATATGCTCAAAGAGATTTTTGTGCTGTTTTTCATGTATGTGTTGATCCTACAGGGAAGTATTATACTACTACATGTTTTCCAGAAGTGTTTTGTGTAGGCACCCAAAGAAATATATGTTATCTGAATGTGTATGTATATTTTTTTTCTTAAAGAAGGAAAAGGGAATGTAGACATTAATTATTTCCAGGAATAATAAATATATTTTGGGCTGCTCTCCCATGGAACTATCTTTAATCTTTGAAATATCCCACTATTTCCCAAGCAAAATGGTAGAATAATTAAACTGACTTCTATTTTAGGGAACACAAATGACAGGAAGGGTAGCCATTACAGCAGATACTCAGATCTTGTTCCCCCTATGTCTCTTTTCTTGTTTGTTTTTGGACAGAAGATTGTGAGTTTGTATGCTGAACCCTAAAAAAACAGTGTGCTCACAAAAATAGGAAAATACATTACTTTAGTTTTCCCCTTTAATGGTTTTTATTTGAATGATTCTTTTTCCAAAAAACACTTAGATTTTTTGAATCCTAAATTGTTAGCCAAGGTGCTAAAAACAGACACTTCAGCTTGTTTCCACTTTGGGTACAGCTTTATACTTAAAATATATATGTGTCTATATTTTGAAAGTAATGGTGTCCCAAAATAGTGGTTGCCAGGTTGTTTTTTTGGGAGGAGTAGCTCCATTCCAAACCTCAAATCTGCTTCTGTTTTCAATTCCACCTCTCAGTTTCTTTAAAAGTTTTTTCAGTGTCCTAATTCTGTTCTGAATGACCTATATAAATTAAAAGAAAAGAAAATTTTAAAAAGGAAGACGTATGTTTTAGCTTTTTAAAAACTATCTTTCTAAAATAAGATCAACACAAATTACCTAATTATTTACCAAATAGGGCAACAAAATACATTGTTTTAAAAGCTACATTTTACTAATTTTGAAATCATTAAGATTTCTATTAAGCACTTTGCTCAAATTAATGTTTGATTTAATATACTCTATTAAATTGTCAGTTGAAATGGTACCCAGTAAGTTAACCTAAAAGTTAGCTTCAGTCTGAGTAATTTCTAGATTACATTTGGTTATAGAATTTGTGAGCGAGAACCGTTTGTAAATGCAGCATGTGTATTTTCCTTCATGTTTCTTGTGCTTGGAGTTCATTGAGCTTCTTGGATCTGTGGTTTTGTAGTTTTTATCAAATTTGGAAAAATTTTGGCCATTATTTCTTTAAATATATATCCTTTCTTTGCCTCCTTTCCTCCTTTTGGAAGTCCAATTATATGTATATCAGGCTGCTCGATGTTCACTGATATACCATTCAATTTTTTTTTTCAGTCTTTTTTTCTCTGTTTCACTTTGGATAATCTTGCTAAATTCATTAATCTTTTTTTCTGTAATGTTTAATCTGCTGTTAATCCCATCCAGTGTATTTTTCATTTCAGGTACTGTAGTTTCATCTCTAAAAATTCAGTCTTTTTTATATCTTCCCTGTGTATAGATTTCATGCTTTGTCTTTTCTGTAGCTTCTTGAACATGTAGAATACAATAATAACTGGCTTAAAGTTCATGTTTACTAATACTGTCTGTGCCATTTCTTGATTGGTTTTGATTGATATTTTTCCTCATTATGGATTGTGTTTTCTTGCTTTTTCATACCTGGTAATTTTTGATTAGATGCCAGACATTTGAAAATTTACTGTGCTGTTGGGTGCAGGATATTTTTGTTTCCCATTAAAAATATTCTTGAGCTTTGTTCTGGAATGCAGTTGTTACTTGGAAACAGTGATCTTTTCAGATCTTGCTTTTAAGTTGTGTTAGGCAGTACCACTTTGCTTTGTTGCACTGCTGAGGCAGAACCCTTCTGAGTACTCTGGCTGGTGGGAACAGGAACTATTACTGGACCTGTGTGAGCTCTGGGTGGTGTCCCTGTAATCCTTTTTGGTGGTTCTTTCACTGTCCGTGTGTAGTTTCCTCACACGTATATACTTATAAGTACTCAGCTGAAGACTTGAGGGATACCCTGTGTAGATCTCTGGATCTTTCTGAGCAGCTCTGTCTTAGGTACTCTGCTTTGTATATGACAGTCACCTTGCTGTCTCCATACTACTTTCTGTCTCCTCAACTCAGGGAGACCGCTATGTGTGCTCTGCATAGGTTCCCCATTCCTGTTTTGTGGCCTAGAAAACTCTTTCAAGGCAATAAACTGGGGCAATTGTAGGACTTATCTTGTATGTTTACCCCTTATCAGGGATCTACTGTCCTTTGCTGCCTGATGACCACTGTTTTGAAAAACGCTTCATATGTTTTGTCTTTTTTTTTTCCCAGTCGTTTCAGGCAGGAGGGTAAATTTGGTTCCTTTTATTTCATGTTGACTAGAAGTGGAAATCTGTTTATATACTTATAATTACATTTTTGCCCTGCCAGCCTTGTGTTCCTGCTTTCAGATATAGATATAGATTTAGAATTTTGTTTAGGAGCCTTATGATAGAATTTGTTTTTCATCTAAAGAGTTTTTTAAGAGTAAGAATATTGGTTAGTTCAGTGACTCTGGATTTGGTATTTTTGACCTAGAATTTGAAAGTAAAGAGCTGACTTCTTCGTGCCAGTTTATGACTCTGCCTTATAATTTCAGAGTCTGTTCACTGATTTGGGATTCAGTGTATTCAGAGATGAATCCTGGATTTCATTGAGTAGCTCCTGAATCAAAGAATCTCTGTAAGAGCTTGTGACATGGCATCAGTTCTCTTTAACTAATGGGAAGAGGAAGCTATTTAGAGATGGGCCAGCTCTTCTGCATGCTGCAGGGCATTTTCCTACTTCAACCAAACGAAATCTTTTTTCCGCAGTGCTAGCTATCAGACATAGGGCTTGGTGACAGTGAAGTGGAAATAATCATTTTCCTGTTTGAGATGTCATGCAGTTTTGCAACCAATGTAGAATATTACTTGCTATGAATTTTTAAGGAATTTGTGACATTGTAGTTGATTTCATAATCCTAGTCATATTACCTAAGCAGTTGAAAATATGGATATGTTATAGTTTTAAGTACGGAAAAATTGTTAATAGTATCAGAACAATATTTGGAATTACTTTCTATGATTCAACCCCATTAGATAGCTACAGAAATCTCTACTTGAATAATGTAGTAATTGTGATATACTTGTTATGGCATTTCTTCTTTTAGAATCTTGAATTTGAAGGTACTTTAGAAATCATCTATGAAAATCATTCTTATATGACACATGGTCATCCAACTTCTGCTTAAGTGTTTCCTGAGAAACAGCTTCATAAAGTGTACCCAAAGGAGCCATTTAATAGAGGAAGTTGACTGAGAAATCTTCCTTCATTCTATCAGTACTTAAGATTCAAAAATAGATTGTGCTAACTTTATGACTATAATAACCCCAAAGTGACTTATAAAATATATAAGTTGTCTTACCAGGTATGGCATTAACTCTGAATTTTGGTATGGTCTCTCTCATACAATTTTTTTTTTTTTTTTTTTTTTTTTGCGGTACGCGGGCCTCTCACCGTCGTGGCCTCTTCCGTTGCGGAGCACAGGCTCCGGACACGCAGGCTCAGCGGCCATGGCTCACGGGACCAGCCGCTCCGCGGCATGTGGGATCCTCCCAGACCGGGGCAGGAACCCGTGTCCCCTGCATCGGCAGGCGGACTCTCAACCACTGCACTACCAGGGAAGCCCTCTCATACAATTTTTGTTTAGTTTTGTTTCGCTTTTTTTTTTTGCCATGCCACGCGTTATGTGGGACCTTAGATCCCCAGCCAGGGATCGAATCTGCGCCCTCTGCATTGCAAGCCCAGAGTCTTAATCACTGGACTACCAGGAAAGTCCGTTTTGCTTCTTTAATAACATACTCATGATGTAATCAGAGTTGCTGTCTTACTACCAGGTTTTGTGATTTATCTCCCAAATATTTCTCAGATGTGTCCCTGACTTTGAGATTAATGCAGTAGCCCCTGACT
The DNA here is from genome assembly GCF_951394435.1 of Stenella coeruleoalba. NCBI lineage: Eukaryota > Metazoa > Chordata > Mammalia > Artiodactyla > Delphinidae > Stenella > Stenella coeruleoalba. Next base: position 44,023,833 of record NC_137159.1, read on the forward strand.
GATTTTCTTACCTTTGGCTTGCCCCCCTTCAGGTTGTCTCCTCATCTGTGATCACGTGAAATTTTTTAAAACACAGATTTTATCATGTCACTCCTACCTTTAAGATGGCTCAGTAGCTTTCTTCTGCCCTCAGAGTAAACTCATTACTTGAGTGTCTAGACTCCTTTGAGGTCTGGCTTCTCCCTAATTCTCTATTTTCATCTTTGCATGGTACCAATCCTCAGTGCATAGCCTAATATTGAGCAAACTTAGAGTTCCCAAAGACAAGCTGTGTTCTCATATGTCTCAGTGCCTTTCTAGACCCTCTTCCCTTCCTTAGAACAGTCTTTCACCTTCTTACTATTGCTTTCTTTAACTTCGTTGCCGTTCCCTGGCTCATCCTAGGCATAGTACTCCTCCTTGTGCTTCTATAGGACCCTATATATACCTTGGTAATAGCAGTTCTTGGTTAGCTAGACTCTACTGACTAACCTGTGAATTTCTTGAAGCCAAGGACTTTATGTTTTATCTCTCTGTTCCAAACACAGTGCTTGACACACAGTAGGTTCTTGATACACTTACCTTGAATGAATGAATAATAGAGAGGCTGTGTGGTAAAGTGGAGTGAATTTGGCCTTTGAATTAGATGGAGTTGGTTTCATTCTCTCTCTCTCTCTCTCTCACTCACACACACACACACACACACACACACACACACACACACGGTGTGTGACCTTAAACAATTGACTTGTCATCTCTAAATCTCAGTTCCTACCTCTCTAAGATGGGAGATAATGTTTCCTTCCTGGAGTAGACATAATCTCTACTAAGGCAGGAAAAGTATCTGTTTTCTGTTTTGTTGACCACTGTATCCCCAGTGCTGGTTTTTGTCATTATTATTATCCTGTGCTATACCATACCTACCTATTGATATTTATGTTTCCTCAAACAAGTCATGATCTTTCACAGCTTGGTTTTGTATGATCCCTATTGGTATCATCTCACTTCTCAATTTTCTCATTTATAAATAGGATAAAAAGAGAATCACAGGGTTATTATAAGAATCAAATAGAATGATTTGTGCACAATGCTTAGCATATAGCAAGTGCTCAATAAATGTTAGCTGTTGATATCTTTTACTTCTATTAAAATAATTATTTTCCCTTAGACTGCCCTTTCCCCTTTTTTTGCCTAGCAAATTCTTCCTCATCCTTTAATACCCTGTGAAGTCCCTTGGCAGAGTTAATTGCTCTCTCCCCTGTGATCCCTTATCTACCTTTACTAAATTGTTAAAGTGGTATTATTACTAGAGCGTTAACATTTGGAGGCTAGAGATTTTATGTTATGGATCACCAGCACTTAGAATAGTGTCTGGCATGTATCACCAGTACCTAGCATAGATTTGGTACGTCATAAGTTTTCAGTAAATGTCAAAGGAATGAATGAAGATGTTTTATAATTTTATTAATTTTCAAAATTCTGAGGATACTCTCTAGTTTTAGTATTGTAGAATTTAGTTTGTTTTCCATTTTAGTTTGTCTTCTATTTCTCCTTCTTTCTTTTGTTTTCCCTCTGTCCCCTTATTTATTTTAATTACCTTCATTGGATCTTTTCCCCACCTATGTTATGTCTTGCTGAGGTGAGGTGGTAAGAACAACGTCATAGTCCGTGGTTTTGTATGGTATTAGAATATACAGAGCCTTCAGTTTGGTTTCCTGTAACTTTCTTGATGATGTTCAACATATTGAGATTTTTGTCCACAGCCTTACAGTTAAAATTCAAATAAAGAATTTGTGGAATTTAGAATTCATAAAGTCACAGTTTTGTATCAGAAGAAGTGGATCCCAACCTCCTGTCCCCATCCCTGGCTCTGTCTGGCACCACAAAGAGGTCCTCTGTGCATGCCTGTGGACATCTTGCATGCATGCCTGAGGTCCAGGCTCTTGTACTCCCTACTCCAAACAGCTGCTCCTTAGCCCAAGGATGTACACATCTGTAGCATAGTCCATCCCAAGGACAGATCTGGGAAAGAGGCCTGCGCAGGTCCTGAAATTGGGTTAGAGATATTTAAACAAGAAATTCCATAGTTCCAGTAAATGGAGTGTCATCAAGAAGGGGGAGTGTATGGGTATGTCCTCTTGTTTCCATGGACTTCTTGCCCAGTAGTGAGGGGCATATCCTGAGGAAGGCCACAGTGGGGCTCAGGGCAGAGATCTCTTTTGCCAGGACCTATAGATACAGTACTTAGTGAGAAGGATGAAGGGATGGCTCATTCAAAGATCAGTTCATTCATTTAATAGTTTCTGAGTGCTTACTACACAACAAAGTCTATATGACAAACTGTCTGCTAGGTGCTGGGGATGTGATGCCGAGTAAGACATGGTCTTTGCCCACTAGTAAGGGAGACAAGCTTGTAAACAAATTGCAGTGTGACATATGTGCTATGTAGTGGAATTATGTTCTTGGTACAGTGTTGGCACAAAGAGAGAGGTGATTATTTACATGGTGGAAAGGCTTCTTGGAGGAGAAAACATTTGAATTGGGACATGAAAGTTGAGTAGGAGTAATCAGGTGAATAGGAGTCACATATAGTGGGAGTAGGAGGAAGGGCATTTTAAGTAAAGAAAATAGCATGAAAAGAAGCATGAAAATGTGAATAAAAATGGAGGAATCGGGGAACTGTAGGATATCTTATATGGCCAAAGCAGAGATTGTATGCTTTTTGCACATGGGAAATGAATTTGAGGAGGTGGAGAGCGGGAAGCTGTCCTTAAGATACCATGTTGGAAGATTGAGTTTTTCCCTGTGGAGATGTACATTCATTCAGGTCCTCTCCAGGGAAACAGAACCAACAAGATGTGTGTGTGTGTGTGTGTGTGTAGAGAGGGAGAGACAGAGAGAGTTAGATTTATTTTAAAGAATTGGCTCATGAGATTGTGGAGGCTTAGTCCAAAATCTAATGGAGTGGGCCTGCGTGAACTCGGAAAAAATGCACTGAGTTCAAAGGCAATTTTCTAGCAGAAGGTCAGTCTTTGTTCCATTAAGGCCTTCAAATGGTTGGATAAGGCCCATCCACATTATGGAGGGTAATCCAGTTTACTTAAAATTCGTTGATTTAAATGTTAATCTTGTCCAGAAAACACCTTCACAGAACATCCAGAATAACATTTGACCAAATATCTGGGCACTGTGGTCCAGCCAAGTTAACATATAAAATTAACCATCTTAACTAGTGTTTCTTTAATTGGATCCACAGGTGTTCTTGGGAGTCTTTAGGAATTTTTATTTTAAAAATATTTTTTATTTTTGGCTGTGTTGGGTCTTTGTTGCTGCACACAGGCTTTCTCTAGTTGTGGCAAGCGGGGGCTACTCTTTGTTGTGGTGCACGGGCTTCTCTTTGCAGTGACTCCTCTTGTTACAGAGCACGGGCTCTAGGTGCACGGGCTTCAATAGTTGTGGCTGGCGGGCTCTAGAGCGCAGCCTCAGTAGTTGTGGCGCACAGGCTTAGTTACTCCACAGCATGTGGGATCTTCCCGGACCAGGGATCGAACCCACGTCCCTTGCATTGGCAGGCGGATTCTTAACCACTGCGCCACCAGGGAAGTCCCTCCCACCAGGGAAGTCCCCAGGAATTTTAATGTTTGTGTTTTCATGTCAGTAATTTAAATTCTTCTTCAAGGGGTAATAATAGACATTTCTCCAAAGAAGATATACAGACTGCCAACAAACACATGAAAGAATGCTCAACATCATTAATCATTAGAGAAATGAAAATCAAAACTACAATGAGATATCATCTCACACCAGTCAGAATGGCCATCATCAAAAAATCTAGAAACAATAAATGCTGGAGAGGGTGTGGAGAAAAGGGAACACTCTTGCACTGCTGGTGGGAATGTGAATTGGTTCAGCCACTATGGAGAACAGTATGGAGGTTCCTTAAAAAACTACAAATAGAACTACCATATGACCCAGCAATCCCACTACTGGGCATATACCCTGAGAAAACCAAAATTCAAAAAGAGTCATGTACCAAAATGTTCATTGCAGCTCTATTTACAATAGCCTGGAGATGGAAACAACCTAAGTGCCCATCATCGGATGAATGGATAAAGAAGATGTGGCACATATATACAATGGAATATTACTCAGTCATAAAAAGAAACGAAATTGAACTATTTGTAATGAGGTGGATAGACCTAGAGTCTGTCATACAGAGTGAAGTAAGTCAGAAAGAGAAAGACAAATACCGTATGCTAACACATATATATGGAATTTAAGAAAAAAAAATGTCATGAAGAACCTAGGGGTAAGGCAGGAATAAAGACGCAGACCTCCTAGAGAACGGACTTGAGGTTATGGGGAGGGGGAAGGGTGAGCTGTGACAGGGCGAGAGAGAGTCATGGACATATACACACTAACAGACGTAGTAAGGTAGATAGCTAGTGGGAAGCAGCCGCATGGCACAGGGATATTGGCTCGGTGCTTTGTGACAGCCTGGAGGGGTGGGATAGGAAGGGTGGGAGGGAGGGAGACGCAAGAGGGAAGACATATGGGAACATATGTATATGTATAACTGATTAACTTTGTTATAAAGCAGAAACTAACGCACCATTGTAAAGCAATTATACCCCAATAAAGATGTTAAAAAAAATAAATTTCTTTTGCAGTGATAATTCACAATTGAAAGATTTTTTTTTCATAGACTAAGATTAGTTTCTTAAGCCATTTTTTCAAACAGGGGTCTTTGACTCTTAGGATGTCTATGGACAGATCCTCAGAGATTCTTGATAATTCGTTTCTTTAAAAGGTGTCACTCACTACTTTACTTCAGCTTGAAAAACAGTAATATAGGCTACAGAACATTGGAGGAATTGAAACAGATAGCATTTGCATTTTAGAAGGACTGATGTTGGTGCTGATGAGGTCCAGAACAGAGATAGAGACCATACTGATGTAGAAAGGATGTGGAAGAGAGATAATGCTGACGTGGTGGGACTTGGTTACCAAGTTTGGTATCGAGCACAAGAGAGTGGTGTGTCTAAGATGATTATCAAGTTTTTTACTTGGGTGAAGAATGGATGGTAGTGCCTTTTTAAGTAAGGCATTATGAAAAGTTGAGGGGAGGGGAAATGTAGAAAATAATTTTGAGTTTATTTTGGAATGTCTGGTGAGCAGTGAGAAATATCTTTTGGGCAGGTGGATATACATAGGTCTGGTGCTTAGAGGAGAAAGGTTTAGAGATATGGGAATTAGCTTTTAAGTTTGTAATAGAAACTAATGATATAGATGTCAAAAAAAATACACAAGAGGGCCAATGACATATCCTAGGAAACTGCAACATTAAAAGGCTGGAGGTTTGAGGAAAGTAAACAGTTTCACAAGGCTGCTGGGAGGAAATCACAAAGGGAGTCAGTTAAAAGATGAGCACAAGGGCTTCCCTGGTGGCGCAGTGGTTGAGAGTCCGCCTGCCAATGCAGGGGACACGGGTTCGTGCCCCGGTCTGGGAAGATCCCACATGCCGCGGAGCGGCTGGGCCCGTGAGTCATGGCCGCTGAGCCTGCGCATCCGGAGCCTGTGCTCTGCAATGGGAGAGGCCGCAACAGTGAGAGGCCCACATACCGCAAAAAAAAAAAAAAGATGAGCACAAGTATTATCATGAGGGTTGATGGTTGAGGGTTGAGGTTTGGAAACCACACATTCAGTCAGCATGGTTGAATAACTTACCAGGGATGCTTAGCACTCAGAAACTGACAAGAAGATCTGTGACGTTTATTCAAAATTGGGGATTGATATGTATTATAAATGTGGGATGGGAACATTTTCAGGTGGGATAGTTGAAACGAATAGAGTGTGAGCATTAAAGTGAGGAGGAAAGCGAGTGTCACTGGGGGAGGCTGATAGAGTAGAGTTTGCAATAATGAAGGAAGAGTAGGTTTAGAAGGAGTGAAGAAGTGAGACAGAGTGGTATGGGATGTTGAGGTCAGAGGGCACTTTCAGAATTTGAGATTTTGGAGGTTGCAATTCTGAATGGTGATTTAGGGCCACAGTTAGACCATGGTAATGGGTGGATAAAATGGAATAGAGTGAAGATAACTAAGGTTGAGAAGGAACTTATTTCCTTATTCTTTATGAAGCTATGATCTCTCCTTTTGTAAAGGTTTAATTTTATTTATTTTTTTATTTTTGGCTGTGTTGGGTCTTTATTGCTGCACGCGGACTTTCTCTAGTTGTGGCGAGTGGGGGGCTACTCTTCATTGCGGTGTGTGGGCTTCTCCTTGTGGTGGCTTCTCTTGTTGTGGAGCATGGGCTCTAGGTGTCCGGGCTTCAGTAGTTGTGGCATGCAGGCTCAGTAGTTGTGGCTTGCAGTCTCTAGACCATAGGCTCAGTAGTTTTGGTGCATGGGCTTAGTTGCTCCACGGCATGTGGGATCTTTCTGGACCAGGGATCGAAGCCATGTCCCCTGCATTGGCAGGCAGATTCTTATCCACTGCGCCACCAGGGAAGTCCCAAGCTATGATCTCTTGATTACCACTAGAGATAGACATAAGTACTTTGAATTAAAATAGAAAGCTGAGCAATAAATAGCTCATTTTAACAATGTTATAATTAAAGAAAAAAATAATAGTAGGGAAAGAAGACCAGTAATTGGAACTTTTATTAGTATAATCTGTGTATTAAAAATGAAACTTTGTGAAATATCTCAATAGTTTTTCAGGAAATTTTTTAAAATGATGTATTCTTAATGTAACATACTTTCCTAGTGACAGCTAGAAAAAAATTTTTGAACTTCACATTACCATTGACAACATGACTGTTTCCTTTCCCTTGGGTGATAAAGGACCAAGGATGATGGTTTAGTTTTAGGTGTTGAGTCTTAGTCCTTGATTAAGACCTGGATTATTACAAAGTTGTGGAGGATGAGAAGTGGAGAAAGACCAGTGGACGTAATACTCCAATCCATTTTTGCCGAGACTGGTTAAGAAAGGATAAACCACAATAAAATCCTAGTTAATTTGAATGTTCAGTGAAAATGGAGTGTGGTTTACTCATAATTGAAGGCTAATTTAATTTTCTCCAACTGTTTGTTTAAAATCTTTGTAAATGAATTAAGCTATTGATATATTTCTACCTCTGTGAATAGAATATACATGTTATGATTCATAATCTTCAGTATCTCATTTTGTTGTTTTAAACTTAAGTATTTGTGTTAGGTATTGAATGTATATAACTGACCAAGATGAATCTATAGTGAATGGTGAATGAGCCCAAGCATGTATTTGAAAATAAATCTCTGGTTATTAGCTTTTTTCTTTCTTTCTTTAATTTGTGTGAGTTTTTACATGTTTCTTTTCAGTGAGTGTGTATGTGTGTGTGTGTATTAGCAGGTGTAGATTAGGGAACCCTACTGTTTATAAGTTAGTTAGAAGTTTGGTTTAGCTTCGAGGGTTATGGATAATCAGGGAAGCCTAAATAGGGAGGAAGCTAGATTTGATTCAAACCTTGTAGAATGATTGGACTTGGTTGCCATAGATGAGAGGAGGGTGTTTTAAGCTAGGGAAGCAGCTTGAGGAAAAAGCCTATTAGGTATATTTATTATTTGGGAGATGGTGAGGGGACTAGCCTTAGTAGAGGATCCACGTTGGAGAACCAGAGTAGGCTAGCTTATGGGAAACCTGAAAATTAACTACAGGTAGTGTAAATTAGGCTGCATATGGCAGGCATTGGAGAGCCATTTAAAATTCCTTATTAGAGGATTAAAGATTTTATTTTAGGAAAGTAACTTTGGCATTAGTTTGCAGAATAGGTTGAGTATGGAGTATGAGTATTGTTTATTCTATTTATTGAGAATATACTATTGGGTTGGCCAAAAAGTTCGTTTGGGTTTTCATAAAATGTTATGGAAAAACCCGAACAAACTTTTTGGCCAACCCAATATTTGCAGTATTGTAAGTACTGAGAATTATACCAGTGAATCAATGGAATCATTCTATCAGTGCTTGATGAACAGGTGGTAAGGAAGATAGATGGTTAGTAATGGATGTCATTTATGCTTTTGGTGTTGAGATCCTAGATCAGGGTGAGCTGTATGATTGGAGGAGCAAATTCAAGAACTACTGCAAAAGAATTGATGGAATTCTAGGTATAGTGTGTGAAAAGGAAGAATGAAAGATGATGCCAAGGTTAAAGCTGAGTAGACAGGCTATACTTAAAATTATATACTTATAGGAAAAGTGATGTGAAGTTTGGATACTATTTTGCATGAAAAAATAAGGATATTTAATTTCTTTTTTTTCCCATAACTTGCAACTAAAACATTTAAATGTGTAAGATAGTCATGTGTTTTGACAGTGATGCCTAATTTTGTATGAGAAACATTTCAATTGCTGTGTGTTTGTGCTCTTGTTTAAATTCTCATTACTATTAGTTAATGCATATTTCATCTATGAATTTATTTAGTAAAATAGTTTTAGGATGTGTTATTACAGTTCTTTTGGGCTTTTGGAATGCTTTAAAGTCCACATTTATGGGATATAGCTTATGTAGGAGATTTAACAATTCTCTGAAAATTAAGTTGCTTTTTCTTTTTGGCCGTGCTGCACGGCTTGCAGGATCTTAGTTCCTCCCCCAGGGATTGAACCTAGGACCTTGGCAGTGAAAGCGCTGAGTCCTAACCACTGGACTGCCAGGGAACTCCCATATTGCATTTTAACTGTTTAGAATTTAGCGCTCATTATGGCATACTTCTGTTAATTGTGAGGATTTAAAGTTTTGTCTGTGCTAATAGAGGTTAAAACAGTGTTTCAGAGTTTAGATAGTGCTGTCTTCAAATTTTTCTGTTATCTGAGAATATTCATATAATTACTCTGTTTTGCACATTATTCTGAAGACATAGGCTGTTGCAGAGTTATCTACTCTGGTCTTCTTTGCGTAGTTCTCCAGAGTTTTTTTTGTTTGTTTTTAATTCTATTTAAAAAATTAAATTCTTAAATTTATAGAGAAATTAAGCTCATTATTTATTGAGTATTGCACATTTTTCTTTTGAACATCCCATTATTCATGAACTTTGCTGTTCCCAGTCACTTTTAACCTATTCTAAAATCTTAGGTCATCTGTTCCTCTATTAAAAACTAGTGACCCATTTTATTATATTGGATGTCCTCAAAACAGTTTATTCCTCCTGGGCCATTTGTAGACCATCTTGCCTATTAATCATTCCTTACCTCCCTATTTGTGTGTGTTTCTTCTAACCTGGTTTTCAGTTGATCACATCTTTTTCAATACTACACATGTTTTACATGTGGCTATTTTTTCTCTTCTGTTTTACTTCTTTTTACTGTATTTTTTTTTACTTCTTTTTACTGTATTTTTTCTTTCATTTCTGTCTGTCATTACCAGTGCCTTTTAAATAGGCATCTATTATTTTGCTTTTAATTGGTGGGCTTATAATGAAGTTAGCTTGTGATCCTTTTGGATCACTTTTATGGTGTCCTGAAAAGGGCATATTAAACCAATATTGTTGAATAGAATTCTGCTCTTTATAGAATTCATATTCTTAGAGTTACCCTTAGAGTAATGGGGTTTTTTTTTTTTAATATTAGAAGAACTGATGATGAAAAAGTATTTTCTTATCAAATTTTAAAACTTTTTACTTCAGGTAAGATTCTATGATTATGTATTTTAGTTCATTAATTAGAAGAGATTGTACGTTGGAAAATACTTTTTAAACTTTTCCCTCATTTTAGAGGGCTTTATTGCTTCTCAAAAATGACAATGATACCTGTCACTGATAATTAATCAAGTGAACTATTTAAATTACCCTAGGAGGGTTAAGGTTAAGTATCTTTAGTGAATCAATAGTGTGGGAGTGAAAGCCATACTGGTTAATAAGTCTGTCACTGATCAAGGAAAATACCTAACTACATATCAGCTGAGTTTGAGATTTCTTGAGTCTCTAGGACTGACTGGATCTGGAGCATATACTGCCCTAGGATACTGATTTAAACAAACTTCTGTGACCCTTTATTTATTTATTTATTTATTTTTGTGGTACGCGGGCCTCTCACTATTGTGGCCTCTCCCATTGCGGAGCACAGGCTCCGGACGCGCAGGCCCAGCGGCCATGGCTCACGGGTTCAGCCCCTCCGCGGCATGTGGGATCTTCCCGGACCGGGGCACGAACCCATGTCCCCTGCATCGGCAGGCGGACTCTCAACCACTGTGCCACCAGGGAAGGCCTCTGTGACCCTTTCTTAAGGCTTAAGGACAGTGGGTGAAGGTTCCGTCACCAATCAGTGATGCTCGTTGGTGCTATATAAACAATTTTTGTTTCAGTGACTGGCCATGTAGTTGACCACTGAATAAATGAAGATTCTGTTATTTTATGAAGGCACTGATAAGCATAATACTAAGTCCTCTGGTTTCTGTAATCAAGAACAGGAGTTGATTTGCCTAATACAGTGGTTCTCAAAGTGGGATCAGCAGACACCTGGGGGTCTATCTGGTTCTCTGTCAAGTCAAAATTATTTTTATAATAATATTAAGATGTCATTTGCCTTTCTTGCCTGTGTTGCAAAAGCAATGATGGTATGAAAGCAAAGGTGGGTAAAACTGCTGACATCTTAGCATGAATCAAGGAGTAGTACGAAGTTGTGCTGGTAGTCATTGTATTCTTCACAGTTGTGGTTAAAAAGAAATCCAGCTTCACTTTAAAGTGCCCTTGATGAAGCAGTAAAAGTTATTGAATCTTGACCCTTGAGTACTGTACGTGTCTTTTTTTTTTTTTTTTTTTAAGGCGGCTCCACGTGGCATGCAGGATCCTAGTTTCCCAACCAGGGATCAAACGCGCACCCCCTGCATTGGGAGCGCAGAGTCTTAACCACTGGACCGCCAGGGAAGCCCCCCTATACGTGTCTTTTTTACATTCTGTAGGAAAAAATGGGAAGTATGCATAAAACACTTCTGTTGACTAATGGAATATAATGATTATCTCAAGAAAAAGTACTCATGATTTTTTGAGTTGCAAGGCCGAACAAGTCTCTGTTTTGTGGAGCACTGTTTTTTTTTTTAAATTATTTTATTTTTATTTATTTTGCTGTGTTGGGTCTTTGTTGCTGTGCGTGGGCTTTCTCTAGTTGTGGCAAGCGGGAGCTACTCTTCATTGCGGTGTGAGGGCTTCTCACTGCGGTGGCTTCTCTTGTTGCGGAGCACGGGCTCTAGGCGCGTGGGCTTCAGTAGTTGCTGTGCGTGGGCTTTCTCTAGTTGTGGCAAGCAGGTGCTACTCTTCATTGCAGTGTGCGGGCTTCTCATTGCGGTGTCTTCTCTTGTTGCGGAGCACGTCTAGAGCACAGGCTCAGTAGTTGTGGCGCACGGGCTTAGCTGCTCTGCAGCATGTGGGATCTTCCTGGACCAGGGCTCAAACCCGTGTGCCCTAAACCCATGTCCCCTGCACTGGCAGGCAGATTCTTAACCACTGCGCCACCAGCGAAGCCCTGGAACACTGTTTTTACTCGAAAGAATGACTAACAGACAAACCATAGTTATTCAGGCTTGAGTATTCGGCACCTTTTCAAAAATGAATAAAGTGAGCCTATCACTTCAAGGAAAATAACTGATACTATGTTTGTCAGTGATAAAATTGAATTATAGAAACCATGAGCTTGGTAGCTTCTCAATATTTAAAGACTTTTCTAATGAGACTGGAGGTGATAAAAATCAATGTAATTTTAAAATATTGAATAATAAAATGTGCAGCATTTGGAAGATCGTATAACTCAATGAACAAATTTTTTTTTTTTTTTTTTTTTTGCGGTACGCGGGCCTCTCACTGTTGTGGCGTCTCCCGTGGCGGAGCACAGGCTCTGGACGCGCAGGCTCAGCAGCCATGGCTCACGGGCCCAGCCGCTCCGCGGTATGTGGGATCTTCCCGGACCGGGGCACGAACCCGTGTCCCCTGCATCGGCAGGACCGAGGCACGAACCCGTGTCCCCTGCATCGGCAGGCGGACTCTCAACCACTGCGCCACCAGGGAAGCCCCTCAATGAACCAATTTTTAAAATGACCAATGCTTGATAAGAAATCATGTGTATGTAAAAGATCCATTCAACATGCCAGCTAAACCAATGGATTTTAATGTATAACAGGAAGAAAAGTTCATTGATAAGGGCTTCGGATTACAGATTTCATCCAACCTTTAAAAAAATACCACTTCACTGAATTTTGGTAGTATCAAAGAAGAATATCAATAATTATCTGAAAAAGCTATTAAAATACTCTTCCTTTTTCTGATTGCATGTTTATGTAAAGTCAACTTTTTTCATATACTTAGACAAAATAATGTATCACAACACATTGAATGTAGAAACAGATTTAAGAATTCAGATGTCTTTTATTAAGCCAAACATTAAAGAGATTTGAGATTTACTAAGTTATGAAAGAATGACACTCCCCTCTAAAATTTTTACTGTTTTTGAAAAAGATAGCTACTTACCATAAAAATGCTCTTTATGTTAACATATGAGTTTGTTATTTTTATATGGACTAATAAATTATTTTTTACTGCTTAATTTTAATTTCTAATATAGTAAATATAGATAGATGTAACTCACATAAATAAAAGCTCCTTAGAGTTATCAGTAATTTCTAAGAGTGAAAAAGAGGTCTTCAGGGGACTTGCCTGGCGGTCCAGTGGTTAAGACTTTGCCTTCCAATGCAGGGGGTGCGGGTTTGATCCCTGGTCAGGGGATAAAGATCCCATATGCTCGCGGCCAAATAAAAACAAAACATAAAACAGAAGCAGTGTTGTAACAAATTCAATAAAGACTTTAAAAATGGTCCACATCAAAAAAATCTTTTTAAAAAACGAGTGAAAGAGGTCTTCAGACCGAAAAGTTAGAAAACTGCTAGAGTAATTTTTGAAGGGCTCATGTTGGCTCATTCTAAGAAGTAGAGGGTAGATCTTTAGTCATTTTATCCAATTCAGATAAAACCAGAGTTAAGTGTATTGGATTTTTATTCTATTTGTGTCCATTTGCATTTTTTTTTTTTTTTTTTTTTGCGGTACGTGGGCCTCTCAGTGTTGTGGCCTCTCCCGTTGCAGAGCACAGGCTCCGGACGCGCAGGCTCAGCGGCCATGGCTCACGGGCCCAGCCGCTCCGCAGCATGTGGGATCTTCCCGGACCGGGGCACGAACCCCGTGTCCCCTGCAACGGCAGGCGGACTCTCAACCACTGCGCCACCAGGGAAGCCCCCATTTGCAATTTTTAAATCAAATCATTAGTTCTGTTTATTCACTGTTAAATCAGTGAATATCATGCTGTACTGCTAGCTCAATCTTGGGCTAACTAGAAAATGTCAGATATTTCTTCAACTTTCGAATCTTAAATTATGTATCTTAAATTATGAGAATGTACAGAAGGGGGTTGGGCTGTGTCCATAATGTCTATGTGGTAATTATGTAGCACATACCTCTCCAAGAATGACTATTCAGTCTTTATGAAGATCAAATTAGTTAACATATATGAAAATATTTTGTAGATATTTAAAAGATTATATATTAATATTAGGTTTTATTGTTGGCCTGTTGGCCATCATGCACAATGATTGAGCTTGTGAGAAGGGGGAGATACTACTAAGGTGAAGGGATACTTTTTTTAAAACCACTTATTCCCCTGATATGTTACTACTTGGATAACCCTAAATGTGATGATATTTACCCAGTTAATAATTTTTCATAAAGCTATCATATTGGTATATGTACATTTGAAGTCAGATATGCAAATAACTACTTATTTCAAAATGTTTTGAGGGGACATGTAAATACTATGCAGTTATATGTTTCATAATATAAAATATCTCAAAAAATGTTTTGAAAGCCCTGTATACAACTAGCTTTAAATTAGAATGGCATTATCAAAAACATGAGCACATGTAGTTGTTAAGCACCAACACTAAACAGATGGTTCAAGAGGATACATAAGAGGTTTGAAGTCTGGGTAGAAGAGCATAAAGCCATTAAAACTATCAGATTTCTGTTTCTCATAGATATTAGTCAATAAATAAGTAAAGACATAATCCTTGGTTATATAAGGACCAAATCTCAGAATATTAGTGTTGCAGAATTACTGTCTTTTCCTTCCTCTTTTACTCTAATTTAAAATTACTGTATACAGTGGTAGATAATACTATAGCCTGTTTATTGAAATTAATGTATCTTGTCATAAGTAGGTCATTTATAAATGTGAAATTGCTTGAGGCTGTCTTTTACTGCCATGTTGCATTTAACTTCTGGTTGGACAGATTTGAGCTATATTGCTAGGCTATTTGCCTCTAAAGCATTTTTCAGTTTTCATCTTATAAGAGGAAATGGTCAATTTGAGATTATGTTGGCTTAGAAATAGTTGTATATAATTAGAAAGGTACTTGCTCACCTATCACATGTGTATCATTCAATAGCTCATCTTTTATTTTAAAAAAAGTTCTTTCCAAAGATAAAGTCTTTTTTTAAAAAAAAAGTATGCTTTCAAAAAGAGCTTAAACAAAACATCCTTAATTATGATTGTCTATTCTGAATTAATCTTTGTTTAGCATTTTAAATATTAAACATGAAGAAAAGACAGGATATTTAGAATACTGAGTAGACTACAATTTCTTTTTAGAGAACTCTGGACTCATACCAAGTGTGTTTCAATTTCTGTACTGTAACTTTTACTGTGTAAAGAAATAAACCTTAAAATACATGCAGGAATGGAGTGCTTTCTGTATTTACATAAAATGCATACTTTTTACAGAAGAAATGTTTTATATTGTTTTATTTTCTTAGGCATAGTCTCACACATCTTACGACCCTCAGTCTCTAGCATTGAATCTCGCATATATAGCCTCATATTTTTCCCTAGAAGTAAATGAAATAGGTTTCATGGAATAGAATTTTTTGTGGGTGTCTTTTCCCTCTTTAAAAAAATGTTTTACATGGTTAAAAGAATTAGTTAATACCAAAACGTTCATAATGAAAAACAGCAATCCCTGCCCTAACTTATTACATCTCAGTTCTGTTCCCCAGAGTAAAAACTTTTAACTTTTTTTTAGCAATTTCTTCTGTCACTTAGCCCCAAATATAGTGAAAAAATGCCTACCCTAGTTTTTATTTTATTTTTTTACCCTTGTATTTCTTGGTTTATCCCTTTTAGGCATTATCTACTGACTTCCTGATAATGGTAGGTGAGATTTTAGCCTTTTTTATGTCCCATCTCTTTATTTTCTTACCCTGTCCTTCTAATTTGTTTCTTTATTATAAGTTTAGTTAAATCAGTAATCAGTATTCACATATAATGTTTCCTTCAGAGGCAGGTAGTGTATCATTATTACATTTTTCTTTTTTAAAAAAATAGTACTTTCCTAAAGTTACTAATTTTCTTTATCTTGGATTTTTTTTTTTTTTTTTTTTTGGCTGCTTTGGGTCTTTGTTGCTGCATGCAGGCTTTCTCTAGTTGTGGTGAGTGGGGGCTACTCTTCGTTGCCGTGCGCGGGCTTCTCATTGCAGTGGCTTCTCTTGTTGCAGAGCATGGGCTCTAGGCATTCGGGCTTTAGTAGTTGTGGCACGAGGGCTCAGTAGTTGTGGCTCGTGGGCTCTAGAGCGCAGGCTCTGTAGTTTTGGCGCACGGGCTTAGTTGTTCTGCGACATGTGGGATCTTCCCAGACCAGGGATCGAACCCATGACCCCTGCATTGACAGGCGGATTCTTAACCACTGTGCCACCAGGGAAGTCCCATAAAGTTACTAATTTTCTTGATTTGCATAATTTTCAGTAAATCCATCCTTAAATGTTCAACTGTTTTTCATGGGAGTTGAGATTAAGACTTTTCAGGCAGTTTCACCTGAGGGAAGTCCTTCTCACATAAAGAGATCATGTTCTTGGGGTCAAAGGGCATGTTTTCATGATCCTAACATATGTCAGTATGACCCTAACCCAAGTTAAGCGTGAATCAAATGGGAAACCCAAGCCTAGTAATCGAAAGTTTGTTGCTCTCTAGGTCCATACCTAGAGTGCTTAGCAGTTACTTTTTTCCCAGATTTCTAAAGTAATTTCATCTGATATCCTTAGTATATAAAAGCTGAACTGTTCCCTCTTTTTATATTCAGAGTTGTTTTAATTGTTATAAACAAACTTTCTCAGAGGCTGAAGAAACTTAACATAAAACTTACAGATTTTTTTTTGGTAAAAAAACATTCGTAGAAGATTTTGAACAAACCAAAATTCTAAATTCTTAAAACTTGCTAATTCTTAGAAGAGCTTTATGCAAAGGAGACTATAGGCCTTTCTGGCAACTGAATAAATTTTGAAATGTCATTTGAGGAATGTTGGACATAAAATTTTAAAAGAAACTTTAGGACTTAATTTAAAAAATCACTTTAAGAGCACAGAGAAGCTTGGTAACAATTCTATCAGGGCAAAGATAATATTTACATTATAAAATTTATTAAAGTGGGAATGAAATCACATGTGTTTATTGGGATGTTACATATCCATTCCAAAGTATAATCCAAATTATATATTGTCATGTAACAATGGGCTTGCACTGTAAACTTGTACAGTTTTTTTAGTTTGCATACCTCTTCAGTAGTAATATCAAAACTAAAATCTTTGTCATCAGGATTAAATACCTAGGTTTTTTTTTTGTTTTTTTTTTGCGGTACGCGGGCCTCTCACTGTTGTGGCCTGTCCTGTTGCGGAGCACAGACTCCGGACGCGCCGGCTCAGCAGCCATGGCTCACGGGCCTAGCCGCTCCGCAGCATGTGAGATCTTCCCGGACCGGGGCACGAACCCGTGTCCCCTGCATCGGCTGGCGGACTCTCAACCACTGCGCCACCAGGGAAGCCCAATACCTAGGTTTCTTAATAAAATATTACTGTAATGAACTGGAGGGGGGAAGGAAATGAATATTCTTTAGTTTGATTAATCACTATGAAAACAATTAGGAATATGCTCACACAATATAATAAAAAATGATTTATTGTATACGTGCATTTTATAGATATCATTACCGAAACCTTTTTCTTTCTGTCTTTTCTTTGTTGTCCTGAATGATAAGAGAAAAGGTTGAAAGAGAGAGAGTAAAGGGAAAAAGTTGTAAGAGCCTAGGCAAATTACTACTTTGGACTTCAATTTTCTGATTTACAGTGAAACTAGATAATCTCTAAAGTATTTTTTAGATCTAAATGTTATCATTTAGGAGATAGTCATGGGTGAGAGGTAATTTAAAGGAATTCAAATATAGAGTAAGGAAAATAGAAATAAAAAGATAGAAGAAGACTAGAGAGAAAAGATATTTACTGAATGTCTGTGATTCCAAATGAAATTTACATAACCATAGTATACGTAACATTTTTACTAGGGTTATTCCTACTCTCTTTTCCCAGTTACAAACATACTTTTCTCCACAATGATAGAGTGACTAAACTAAGCTCTTGTACATTAAGTAATATAGCCACAGTATGTACTCAATGAGGATTTAACTTACTGACAGAACATGTACCAGGTTGATTACATAAAACAGAATTTTCCCTTCAGCTCTCTGAATTTTTAACCATGACCTCCTGACCACGCTCTTGTCTTTTCTCTGCCATGACACGTGATCTGACTGCTGCAGTGTAGTGTCCTTGTTTTTGTAAGTTACTAGTTCTGGGTGATACCTTTACCTAAGAGACCCACTTTTCCACTTATACTGCCATTTGCTTTGGGCAATTCATTACTCATTATTTGCTTTAAGTATAAATCAGTCACAAGTTGGATTTAACTCACTTTACTATTATTCTTGCTTGTTCTGTACATCTCAAATTGTGGTTTAGGACTCTTGTTACTCAACTGATCTTTGGGACACAAACTTAGTAGGGAGTGTCTAGTCCAGACTGCCAAATGAGTTTTTAGCTTGGAGAATGTCATTTCATAACTCTTTTTCTTTTTTTTTTTTAGATGTTGGGGGTAGGAGTTTATTAGTTCATTTATTTATTTTTGCTGTGCTGGGTCTTCGTTTCTGTGCGAGGACTTTCTCTAGTTGTGGCAAGTGGGGGCCATTCTTCATCGTGGTGTGCGGGCCTCTCACTATCGCGGCCTCTCTTGTTATGGAGCACAGGCTCCAGACGCGCAGGCTCAGTAGTTGTGGCTCACGGGCCCAGTTGCTCCGCAGCATGTGGGATCCTCCCAGACCAGGGCTCGAACCCGTGTCCCCTGCATTAGCAGACAGATTCTCAACCACAGCGCCACCACGGAAGCCCCCATAACTCTTAATAGTAAGCAACAATTTTTAAAACACTGTGCTTGGTCTCAGATCATTTATTCTTTTTATTTATTCAAACATTTGGTTAGGATATATGCTAATTTTTAGAGAATAAGATAAGGTCCCTGCTGTCAGGGAGCTTACATTCTAGTGAGAAAGTGAGAGGCATAAAGGCAATTATTGGAAGACCCATGATAGAATGATGTACCAAAAACGGGGATTAGTTGTTATACTGTGGGGTGGGGCTGATGGAGTAAATAGTCTAGGATTGTAAGGATGATTCAGTGTTAAAAAGGCAACAATGTAATTCACTACATTAACATATTAAATGAGAAGAATCATATGGGAGTAGATGTAGGAAAAATTCAGCACCAGTTAAGATATTGGATAGGAATAGGAGGGAACTTAATTTGAAGAAAGGTATTCATCAGAACATTACAGTGAACATTATGCATTCATGGGAAAACATTAAAAGCATGAAATTTGTGAACAAGATAAAGGATAGCTCTTATCTCCATTATTATTTGTTAATACAGTAAGTAAAGAAACAGAAATGAGATGTACGATTGGAAAGGAGGAGATAAAACTGTCATTTGCTGACAGTATTTTTTTTACTGAGAAAATCCAAGAAAATGAACTGAATAAACTAAATTTTGAAAGGTGGTCAATCAGAAGTGCAGTATACAAAAACTACAGTTTTCCTATTATACACTAGCAATGATCAGGTAGCCAATGTGATAGAAAAAAAATCTATTTCACAAACAAAAACCCAAGGAGGAAAAAAAATCCTACTTAAATGTAAAGACATTTGGGAAATTTTAAAATTTTACTAATGCAAATGTCAGTCTTTATCAAATTAATATTTTAAATAAAATCCTAATAAATCTCAACAAGCTTTTTCGTAGAATCTTATAAATATCCTAACATTCATAGAAAAGAGCAGCATGTATGACTAAGCAGGACAATTTACTTGTTATTTATTTATTTTAAGCAGGACAGTTTAGAAAGCAAAAACAAAAGAGCGGGAATTGCTCTAATAGAATCAAGATGCTAATAAAGGTATAGTAATATTTAGAAGGTTTTAATGACATAGGAATAGACAAATGGGTTAAAGGAACAGAATAGACTCCAAAAGTGTATCCACACTTACATGGGAATCTAGTGTGATCATAGAGATCAGTGGGAAACAATAAGCTCTTCAGTAATTGATGTTGGGATAATTGATTATCAATATGGAAAAACTACAAATTTTATTCAAGAGAACCTGCAAGAGTACCAACAAACAACCTGTTAGAGTTTAGCAGGGTTTCTAAAGATAAGAGCAATACACAAAAATTGATTGCATTTACATATCAGTAGTAACCTACTAGCAAATATATTTTAAAAATATTACATTCACACTAACAGCAAAAACTAGAAGGTATTTAAGACTATAGCTAATAAAAGGCCTTCCTAGAGAAAATTATAAAGTGGTTTTGAAAAAGGACTCAATGGATATGATCCCAAAAGCACAGCACCAAAAGCAAAAATAGACAAATAGGATTGCATTAAGCTAAAAAACCTATGTGCAATAAAGGAAACAGTCAACAAAATGAAAAGGCAATCTATGGTAGTTATAAATGTAATTATAGTAATAGATTTTGATCGACCGATAATTATGGAGAACGATGAGTGTATACTGATGTAAACAAACAAACACACGCATAAGTAAATTGAAGATAGGTGAATATCAGATTATTGACATAGTTTCAAAGTATGTCTTCACAAAATAATAATTACAAGAGGAAAATAGTAACTATAATGGAGAAAAGTGGCAGATACCAGTTTAGTCAAATGATAAAAGTGAATATCATCAGTAATGGGCTAAATTGAAATCATGTACCACCTCTAAGGATGCATTGGAGAAGATCAGAGCATCTCTTCTATATTTTTCCTGTCACAGATACATAACCTGAACTTAATTATGAGTAATATACGATTTAATCAGACAAACCCAATTGAAGGACATTCTATGAAAGTACTGGCCTGTAACCTTTTAAAGTGTCTAGGTCATGAATTTCAAGGAAAGATAGAAACTGTTCCAGCTGAAAGAGACTAAAGATTGCAATTCAGATGACTGAATGCAAAGTGTGGTACTGAGCTAGATCCTTTTCCTATAAATCCATTCCTATTTGGAACAACAAACTTGAATAGATTCTAAAGATTGGATTATAATAACTGTATAATTGTTAATCTCCCAATTTTGATAGTTATATGTGTTTGTACAAGATAAATACCAAAATATTTGTGGACTGTTTGGTATCAGGTCAGCAATTCTCAGGTGGTTTAGGAAAAAGACCGTACTTGTCCGTGCAACTTTTCTGTAAGTCTGATACTGCCCCATAGGTCATTTAGTGTCTTTCAGGTTTGTTTGGTTTTTTTTTTCCCTGTGTGCTTTGGATTTTTTTTTTTTTTTTTTTTTTTTTTTTTTTTTTTGGTGGTACGCGGCCCTCTTACTGCTGTGGCCTCTCCCGTTGCGGAGCACAGGCTCCGGACGCGCAGGCTCAGTGGCCATGGCTCACGGGCCCAGCCGCTCCGCGGCATGTGGGATCTTCCTGGACCGGGGCACGAACCTGTGTCGCCTGCATCGGCAGGCGGACTCTCAACCACTGCGCCACCAGGGAAGCCCTGGAATTTTTTTTTTCCTGTGTATTCAAGTTCACTAATCTTTTGTTATAGTTTCCTATCTTCTGTTAAGCATATGCAATGAATTTTTCATTTCAGATACTGTATATTTTAGCTTTAGAAGTTCCATTTGGGTTTTTAAAAAGTAGTTTACATTTTTCTCCACATAATGTTTGTTTTTTTAAGTCCTTTAGTATATTCATAACAGCTGCTTTGACATTCTTGCCTACTCTTTCCATGGTCTCTTTCATTTCTGGATCTGTTTCTATTAATTGTTTCCATTTTCTTTCCTGGTTACAAATCACTTTTTTTTTTTTTTTTTGCTTCTTTGCATGTCTAGTAATTTTTTATTTTATATTGGACATTGTGATTATTACATTGTGGTGTCTGGATCTTGTTCTTTAAGCAGTGTTGAATTTTGTTTTGGCAGGTTGTCAAGTTACTTGCAATCAGCTTAATCCCTTTTTGTTTTGTTTTTTTGCCATGCTGCATGGCACACGGGATCTTAGTTCCCTGACCAGGGATTGAACTCATGTCCCCTGCAGCGGAAGCACAGAGTCCCAACCACTGGACAGCCAGGGAATTCCCAGCTTGATCCTTTCAGTGCTTGTTTTAACAGCTTTGTTAGGGAGCTTCTGGAATAGCTTTTACTTAACTGCTAGTTTAGTTCCAAGACATGACTCTTCTGAGGTCTCTACTAATGCTCTAGGTGTTTACTCTGGCTGGTCGGAGCTTAAATTCCTCTGCACTTTGTGAGCTTTGGGTGTTGTTTAGCTTCCAGCTTTTCTGTGCTTGTACTCTGCTCAGCCTCCTGGAGTTTCAGGGTACATATGTATAACTTAGTATTTAGCCAAAATCTTAAGGGCATATTTTGGGAGCTTTTTGTTTGTATAGCTCCCTTGTGTCTGGTGTTCTTTAATTCCCTTGAACTCCAAACTTTGTCTCTTCAAGTTCAGCGAGACGTGGGCTACCCCTCCTTATACCTCATTCTGGAAAGTACCTTACTGCTTCGCCAGGGATTACAGTCTTGCTGTTCGAAGTCTGAAAATAGTTATTTTGTATGTTTTGTCCAGTTTTCTAATTCTTGATGGAAAAAGGGCAAATCTGGTACTAACTATTCCTTCTTATTTGATGTTTTAGCTGAGTTTAGTTGTATTATTTTCTCACTTAGTACTATGAGCAATCTCAGTGTAGATGGTTGAGCTGATCCAGTGTCAGGGATTGACAGTATGAATGTGATCAAAGGACAGAAGGATCATTGTTGGGAGGGCTGGCAAGAGAATAGTTGAAGTAAAAGCAATAGTTCTCAGAGTATGGTTTGAGGATCCTTTTAGAGGGTCCATAGGAGTTTCCTACTTCCAACTAAATATCCATGTGAAGCTGATTTTTTCTTCATATACATGAACCAAAATAACACAAACAGTAGATTGAATGCAGAAGCAAAGATGAACATCAGCCTCTTAAGTTAAACCAGATATTAAAGAGATTTGTAAAAATAGTGAAACAATGCCAGTCTTCTCACTAAAATTTTTTTTGGCTTGGTATTTGTAAGCATGTAATAGGTTTATTATTTTTTTAATAAGTTAATAAGTAAACAAATAATTGTGAAATTTTCTGTTTTATTTTCTAATACAGTAAATATTGATAAATATAGCCCACAAAAACAGAAGAATTGCTGAAATAAAGCACCATAAAGTGCTGTCTAGGGAAGGAAGTGAAGGCATTAGGAGTGCAATAGACAGTGTAGAAAAAGGAAGGGATTAAGGAATGAGAGGTTTCTGTTCAGTTCCTATTCTCTATTGGATAGGTGTCAATTTCTTTACTTCTCTGCATTCTCGCGTGGACGTGCCTGCAGTTAAAGTCGTAGGATAGTACTGTCCCAGCAACTTCTTAGGTTTCTGCTTTATAATACTATGCACTCAGCCCTTGCATAGGGAATCCTGATTTACTGTCTGCCATTTCACCTGGCAATATCTTTTTCTAGTTTGCTCTCCTTGTCCTAATGAGGAGCTAGATCATCCTTACTTATGTTCTGGCATTAACTTACCCTTCTGTTCTGGTGCCACCAGTTTTACTTAAATTTCCCATTCTTTAAACAAAAATTTTAATTAAAAATTTAAATTTTCTTCAGCTTTATTGACATATAGTTGACAAATAAAATTGTAATATACTTAAAGTGTATATAGTGGTGGTTTGATGTATGTATACATGTGAATGGATTCCCACCATCTAGCTAATTAACATGTCCATCACCTCACATTTTTACCTTTGTGTGTGTATGTGTGAACATTTAAGTTCTACACTCTTAATAAATTTCAATTATATAATACAGTAGTTACCATGTCTTACATTAGATCTTTAGGCCTTATTCATCTTGTAGCTGAAAGTTTGTATCCTTTTTTCAACCTCTCCATATTCCCACCCAACTCCCCCGCTCCCAGACGCAGGCAACTGCTTTTCTACTCTCTGTTTCTATGAGTTTGACTTTTTTTTTTAGATTCTACATATAAGTAAGAATATATAGTATTTTTCTCTTTCTGGCTTATTTCACTTAGCATGATGCCCTCAAGTTTCATCCATGTTTTCACAAATGGCAGGATTTCCTTCTTTCTCATGTCTGAATAATATTCTTCTCTCTGTCTCTCTCTATATATACATGTGTATGTTTGTGTGTGTGTGTGTATATATATATGTAAATATATATGTTTCCTATGTTTTTTATCCGTTTATCTGTTGAAGGACATTTGGGTTGTTTCCATATCTTGGCTATTGCAAATAATGCTGCAGTGAACGTGGGAGTGCCAGTACCTCTTTGAGATCCTGTTTATTTCCTTTGGCTTATATACCCAAAGTGGGATTGCTAGATCATATGTTAGTTCTATTTTTAAGTTTTTGAGGAACCGCCACAGTGGTTGCATCAGTACATTCTCAACAGCAGTGCACAAGGGGTCCATTTTCTCCACATCCTCACCAGCACTTATGTCTTGTCTTTTTGATGATTGCCATTCCAACAGGTGTGAGGCTCTTTGTGGTTCTGATTTGCATTTTCCTGATTATTAGTGATGTTGAGCACCTTTTCATGTACCTGTTGGCCATTTGTATGTCTTTTTTGGAAAAATGCCTATTCAGTTCCTCTGCCCATTTTAAAATCAGATTTTTTTTTTTGCTATTGAGTTGTATGAATACTTTGTGTATTTTGGACATTAACCCCTATTAGATATATGATTTGCAAATATTTTCTCCCACTCAGTAGTTTACCTTTTCATTTTGTTGATTGTATACATCGCTGTCCAGAAGCTTTTTAGTTTGATGTTAGTCACGCTTGTTTATTTTTGCTTTTGTTGCCTTTGTTTTTGGTGTCATTGAATTTCTCATTCTTAATGGTGTCCTACCTATTATTCTTGTTCAGTTTCTGCTACTTCAAACTCATTCAACCCTTTGTTTTTGTTTTTGTTTTTGTTTTTGCTGTACACGGCCTCTCACTATTGTGGCCTCTCCCGTTGCAGAGCACAGGCTCCGGACACGCAGGCTCAGCAGCCATGGCTCACGGGCCTAGCCGCTCCACGACATGTGGGCTCCTCCCGGACCGGGGTACAAACCCACGTCCCCTGCATTGACAGGCGGACTCCCAACCACTGTGCCACCAGGGAAGCCCCCCTTTGCTTTTATTGAATCTACAAAGTTTACCCAAGATAAGCGTGTTCTCTTGTGTCATCACTCCACTCTTTAATTTCTCAGGGACATTGCCCACTCAAATATAGTCTCCATTTTCCAGTGAGAAGATACAACATTTATTGGTTATCAGCCTATATTTTACATTCTTGATGTAAATAGATTTATTTGGGTTGTGGAAATATATATACTCAAAAGGAATAAAATGTTATTCATTGCAGGAAGGTGGAGAGACAAAATGAGAATGAAGGGAAACATCTGACTTACATTTTGCCACTGTCTTTGAAATATCAGATGCATTTATATCAATTAAAAGCACAGAATACATGTCAGAGTAATCATATGTCCTTTTAGATCATCTGTTAATGAAGATGAGTACACAGTTTCTTTAAAGAAAAAATGTATTATATGATTATTTTTAGTCATCTATAAGTTGATAGGTATATTTCTATATAACTTTTAAAGTATTTCTTTTTTTATTTCTTACAGTAATCCTAAATCGGAGAGTCAGAGAGTAAATAAAAAAGTCAACAATGATGCCTCACTTAGAATTCATAATCTATCCATTTTGGTGAGACAGATAAAATTTTATTACCAGGTAAGTGGTTCTTTTTTTAATCTAGTATTTTAATAACTCCTTGCATATTCACATTTTTGTGTTGTTTAGTATTAATGACCTAGTATATACTAAATGCTTGTTATATATCAGATACTGGTCTGTTTGCTGGAGGTTGAGTAGTAATAACACAGTTTATTTCTTATGCAATGTTAAAGATGCAAGCATGCACTTCATAATTATCTAATTTACAGATAATTTTTGTATTTTATGAATTTAAAATTTTTTAAATTTCCTGAGAATTTATATAGTGCAACACTTTGTTAGCCTACTAGAATTTTGCCTTTGAACAATATACTTTTTATTCCTTTTTTTAACTTAAATTGGATGCATATTTCAGAGTTTGAACATGAGCATTTTTTTTTAATTTTTTATTTTATTTTATTTTTGGCTGTGTTGGGTCTTTGTTGCTGTGCACAGGCTTTCTCTAGTTGCAAGGAGCGGGGGCATCTCTTCATTGTGGTGTATGGGCTTCCATTGCAGTGGCTTCTGTTGTTGCAGAGTACGGGCTCTAGGCGTGTGGGCTTCAGTAGTTGCAGCACGCAGGCTCAGTAGTTGTGGCATGCGGGCTCTAGGGCGTGCAGGCTTCAGTAGTTGTGGCGCACGGGCTCAGTAGTTGTGGCGCTGGGCTTAGTTGTCTGTGGCGTGTGGAATGTTCCCAGACCAGGGCTTGAACCTGTGTCACCTGCATTGGCAGGTGGATTCTTGTTTTTTTTTTTTTTTGAGGTACGTGGGCCTCTCACTGTTGTGGCCTCTCCCATTGTGGAGCACAGGCTCTGGACGCGCAGGCTCAGTGGCCATGGCTCACAGGCCCAGCCGCTCCGTGGCATGTGGGATCTTCCTGGACTGGGGCATGAACCTGTGTCCCCTGCATCAGCAGGCGGACTCTCAACCACTGCGCCACCAGGGAAGCCCTTAAGCTGTTCTTATTTTGTATTTTAGTTCTGTTTTTAAACCCCATAAATTAAATATTGAAAGTACTGTTAAATAAATCAAATCAGTGTTCTTTTAGATCAAGCTACATGTTTTCCTTTTTTTCCTCCTCATGGTTTTCTTTTGTTATCTCAGACCTGCCTTTGGTATTATTTTCTTACCGAAGTCATCTTTTGATTGTTTGTTTAGAGAAGGTTTGTTGATAGTAAAGTTTATCAATGTCTGTCTGAAAATGCCTTTTTTTCACCCTTGTTCTTGAAAGGTAATTTTATTGGGTATGTAGTTTTAGGTTAACAATTACTTTTCTCTCAGTGTTTTGCAGATTTTTACCTTCTCTCCCTGGAGTCCTTTTTGTTTTGGAGAAACCAGCTATCAGTCAAATATTTGTTCTTAGGTTAAACTGTCTTTTTCTCTCTCCTGGCTGCTACTACTGTCTCTTCTAATATTGCTGCTTTTGTATTAATCTGATATTCCTCAGATATTTTTATTATGTGTATATTAGACTTTCCTACTCTATCCTCCATGCTTATTAAACTTTCTTTTACATTACAGTTTACAGTCTTGTGCTACATCCTGAGTATTTTTTTTCAAGACTATCTCTGCAGTTTGATAATTTGCCCCTCATATCTTCTGTTTAACCCACTGATTAAGTTTTGCCTCTTAGTAATCATGGCTTTCATTTGTAGAAGTTCTGTTTGGTTCTTTTTCATCTGCCTTTTCATTTTGTTTATTAATCATTCTTTTAAAATTTTTTCCTTCCTTTATCTCTTCAGAAATTTTTAAAATGTCTAGTTTTTATTTTATGTTGGATAATTACAAAATCTGAAATCAGATCTATGGGGATCTGAATCTGCCCTTTGTTTTCTGCTTGCTGTTTCTCGTGGTGGTAGCTGTTGTGGCAGTGTGTGTGTGTGTATGTGTGTGTGTGTGTGTGTGTGTGTATGTGTGTTAATTGTGAGCTCATTTTGTGGGGGGAAGTTTATCTGTGGGAAAATACTTCTGGGTCTGAGCCAAGGATGCATTGCTTCAGAGAGGATTTGTTTCCTTTTGTGTAGCCAAGCCTGAAACACTTTTCATTTAATTTATTTTAAGCAGCTTTATATTATTGTAGAAGCATACTTGTATGCTGTATATAGAAAACTAGAAAAAATGAGAAAATACAAACATAATTTCAGGGCCTGGAGATTACCATTATTAGCACCTGAATATATGTACTTCTGGATCTCTTTTTCTGCATTTGTGTGTTTGTAAATTATGTATTTATGTGTTTACGTATGTATTTTTTAACTGGGACCACATTATCGCAGATTCTTAGGGAAACAACCCTCCTCAATCTCAAGCAAAGGCCAAGAAGAACTGCTTCTTCTGTGTCTTATTTGCAGGGTTCAGTTTTTAATTTTGTTTTATCTTTTGACAGTTACCTTTTTATTTTCTTTTGAGCTAAGTCAATAAATTTTAAAAGATTTTTAAAAAGCTATCCAGTATTTTTGAACTCCTTCCTTCCTTTCTTTCTAATATTTAGTATTCCTCATTGCCAGAAATAAAAGTCTGTGCTAGGTTTTTTTTAAACTTAAAAAGTTTTTTTTCCTGTATTCCTTCTCTCATTTTCCTCTCTTTGATTTGAGTGAGTTAGGTTCTATGTTATATGTGTTTTGTCTTTTATTCTTATTTTGTGTCAGTATTTCTAGATACATTAAACAAAAGACTAGATAAAGGGGTGCAGTGACTCATTTTGACAATCTTCATCAATCTTGCCCTTATTGGAATGTTGTTAGATCTTTGGTTTCACACTATCTTTAGGGAGATGCAAGTTTTTCTTGAAAATTTTGTGAGACTCCTTGGGAAAGAAGACATAAAAGGCAAGGGGATTTCTTTATCAGAATCTTAAATCATTTGTCAGTGCAACCTAATTCTGTGTTGTCTACTATTGCTTTTTTTTTAACAACTTTATTCAGATATAATTCACGTACTGTATAGCCCATTTAAAGTGTCCTATTCAGTGGTTTTTAGTATATATACAGAGTTATACAACCATCTACACCACCAATTTTGGAACATTTTTATCACCCCAAAAAGAAACCCTGTATCTGTTAGCAGTCACTCCCCATTTCCCCGAACCCTGCATACACACTCATCACCACCACCACCACCCCAGCCTTAGGCATCTGCTAATCTATTTTCTGTCTCTATAGACTTGCTTATTGTAGACATTTCATAAAAGTGCAATTGTACAGTATGTGGTCTTTTGTTACTGGCTTCTTTCATTTAGCATAATGATTTCAAGGTTCATCAATGTTGTAGCATGTAGTAATGTTTCATTCTTTTTTATTAAACTACTGTTTTCTTGTTCTTTGTCTTCCTCCTGCCCAAGCTAGGTATTGAAATTGTCTTTGTATTGATCATATTAATTTAATGAAGTTATAGTCGCAGAGATATTTGCCGATGAGTGAATTGTAAAATCCATCAGTTCAATGGTTTAGATAAGAGGTTCTTAGTGGAGGGTGATTTTATCACCTGGGGGACATTTAGCAATGACTAGAGACATTTTTGGTTGTTGTACCTAAGAGTACTACTGGCATTAGTGGATAGAAGCCAGGAATGTGGCTAAGCATCTTGCAATGCACAGGACATTTCCCCGTGATTAAGAATTATCCAGCCCAAACAAACATGTGCCTTTCAAATCCAAAACATTATATCACATTGAATTATAGTTCTCTCAGTAGATGTGCTTAACTTTTATGTCACAGGGACAAAGTGGTATAAAAATCTATCTTAAATTCTGGAGTCCAGATATTTAAAATATTTGCATATTTGTCTTTAATATGACATATATGAAATATTTAATAATGAAATATTTAATAATTTAATTAATGATATAATAATCAAAATGTATTTTATATAGTGTATTTAAATCCTGGCTCTCTGTTATGTAGCAGTTGTATAAATGGTACAGATTACTTCCTTGAGCTTTAACGTCTTCGTCTATAAAATAAAGATAATAATACTTAGCTGGCAGCTGAGCATTACATAAATTAATAGAGATGAACGTCTTGCAGTGTTTCCTGAGCCAGACACAGTTTTAGGTGCTGGGGATGTGGTCGTAAGTGGCAAACATAACAAATAAGATTCCTGTCCTCACAGAGAAGGAGAAACTGGCTAAGCTGACCAAGAAGGAGATACAGGAGGGAAACTAGACAAGCCGTGGTATCACGAAAGCCTACAAAATAAAGTGCTTCTAAAAAGAGGGAATGTCAAAAACATACTTGAGGGAATTGATTGCAAAGGGGCACAGGGAAGCTTTTTGAAACAGTGAAAATGTTGACATCATTACTGAAATGGTGGTTTCAAAACTGTGTACATTTGTCAAAACTCATTAAATTGTACACATAAAATTGGTGATTTTTATTGCATGTACATTACACCTCAATAAGTCTGATTTCTAGAAAATGTATATGTCATTGACAACAATTTTTTAAAAAGGGCAAAGGAGCTGTTCTAGATGAAGGGAGACTAAAGAGGTGTAACAAGTGGAGACAGTGTATCTTTGGTTGGATTCTGAATCTCTCCCCCCAAAAGCTATAAAGAATATTTTGATGGAAAATGTGGAAATATGAATGTGGATTATATATTAAAATGTATTGTATCAATGTTAAAAATAAATTATCTAGCCCAAAATGTTAGTTGTGCTAAAATTGAGAAGCCCAAATGTTAATAGTGCCAAGATGATATTATTATTAATGATTTGATTTGTCTTGACTGTCACCATTTTTTAGACACACCTGTAAATATTTCATTAACATTTGCAGGATGACCACTTACACCCTTTTCTTTTAATTAATCTAAGTTTGAATATCAGTGAACTATTGTAACTTAGAGCTAGAAGTGATTGAGTATCTTAACATTTTGTCAACGTAGTTTCAGATACTTAAAATATTACTGAGTGTTGAAATTCTGCTTGTACCACTGAACCAGTTTACCAAACCCTCTCTACCCGCTCCCTTTCATGCTTCATAGTCTTCCATAAAATCTTTCTAAGGCACTTCTAGGGTATCTTCAGAAATAGGTCATCCATCTTATTTACATGATTAATTGACTTACTAAAATGATTTTTTATTTTCATGTGTAAAACCAAGATAGACATGACCCAGTTTAATATATTGACAGATTTCAAATTAAAGGCCGAATCAGTGCAGTTATTGTCATCTGTTAAATTACCTGACTGTTGGGAAAACCAAAAATTTCCCTGAAAATCTTTCTCAAACAATCAAAAGTATTTTGTTGTATCTCATACGCCCCTCAGAAAAAGTATTTGAGGTAAAATATTTTGTACATTTTGATTGTCTGACTCGCAGAAGGAGTAAGTTTGGGTAGGTTAAAATTCACAAATGTATGATGTCTCCAGGTTTGTTTGTTTTTTAATATGTTGTTAAGCATCAAGATCATCTCGCAAAAATGATTCTTAGGGAGGAAGAAAATTGACAGAATACCCTGAGATGATTGTTAGTGGGGGGAATTATTTCAGTGAATCTTTTCAGTGATGATAAGTTAGTTTAAGTGTTAGTATTCTTCCCTTTCTTATTTTAATGATGTGGAATATGTAAAAGCTCAGTAAAAATTACAATATTCAGATTGCCCTTCTTTTCTGCTGCCTTTCATTGAATGCCAAGGCATTGAAGCTATAGTGATAAACAGGACAGGCTGTAGCCCTGTTCTCTAGTAGAGGGATAATAGACAAGTAAATAACTAAATCAAATAATTTTGATTGTGATAAATAAGGACAGTGAATGTGAGAGGTCTTGAGAGCAGTAACTGGTAACTTTAGATTATCAGAAAGATTGTTGAACACTTCATTACGTTTAAGTGGCAATTCAGACCTTTTCAAATAATTGCTTGATACATAGCAAGCATCTCTTTTTGTCTTGCAAATAAATATTTAAAAATTTTCAAGTCAGAAAATAAGTAAATTATAGCTGTTATGGAAAATTACCTTGGTGCTTTGATTTTTTTTTTAAGTTATTTTTATTCCTGTGGATGAAGGCAAGAAGGTGAATTTGATTATCAGAGACACAGTCTACAAGTAAAAATCTTAGTCCACTTTTAGAATTCTGTCAGCAGCCGTTGTTTGGTATGACTGCACAAGCTGCAGTTTAAATAAATACTAAAAGAAGCAAGGTGGTTCTTCAGCCACCATTAAAATAATGAACTGAATCATTTGAGGCCTAAAAGACAAGAACACTTTACAATTAATAAATTTATTAGGAAGTTTTTGCATGTTTGACGTCACTAATAGTAAAAGTAAAAATTAGGTCTAGTACCATTAATTTAGTTGCCAGAGAAAGCAGGTACTTTTTAAGGTTTTTCTTTAACATCTGTTATAATAAGCAACATTTGGAGTATTTTTGATACTTTGGTCAGATTTTCTTTTCTTTTAACATCATTCATTTAATTTTTTTCTACATGCTACTAAAATATAATAAAATAGTCTTAATTCTTTTCACTAGTAACACGGATAAAATGCTAAATACAAATAGTATGATAAATGTAATTATGTTTGAGTTTTTAAAACAGATTTAGAGTCCCAAAGGAGAGACTGTCATTCCAGTATATTCTAGAAATCTTTGAAGCCCATATTTAGTACCTTAGAAATGTATAGTTTTAGTTTTAGTATTTTGTTCAATGTGATTCAAAAAGGGAAATGAGCCCAGACCTTTCCCAGAAGTATTGTTTAAGTTCTTACTGTGAAGGAAGTATTATGGGTAACTTGTAGGAAGAAGGAGAAACCTGGTTTAAGTTGTCTTTGAATAGTCTCTAGGGTCTGTCTGGCACAAACTTGAAATAGTCTTTCTTAAGTGCTTTAGCAACATGAATTTCAATTCACAGAAACTTGTGTATCAGTTTTAAAAGTTTCTAAACTAAAACTAAAAAAATAGTTAATATACCATTTTTATAGAAAAGTTATACAAAGCCAATTAAAAATAATAGGAATGAAATGACTTGTATCTTTCAAAGCACTTCTGTTATTTTCCTATTAAGATAATCTCTGCCATTCTTTCTTGTTCTGTCTTTATTTTTATTAATTATTGATGTTCTGCAAATTTTTCTGGACTGTCTTCCTACCAGGATAGATTTTCTACCAATTCAGTGAAGCTTTGCTTTAGTGGTCTTGAAAATTCTCAAATTCTCTATATTTGAATATTTGCATATCTTTCAAAACTTGCATCCTTCTCCTTATCTCCACCTCTTGTTCCCTGGTTTCATTTTATTGTTAGCCCTTATCACCAAAAACATTTACTTATTTTCTTTCTACCCCTTCAAAAATGTAAATTCCATGGGAGCAAGGATTTTTGTTTCTTCATTGCTTTATTTCCAGTACCTAGAATAATGTCTGACAGATAATAAACATGCAATAAATATTTGTTGAATGAGTGGCTGTCCTGATTTTCTCAAAACTTTCTCCACTTTCTATTGTATTGCTAAAACTCTTTCTTTTTCTATACTTTTTTTTTTTTTTTTTTTTTTTTGCGGTACGCGGGCCTCTCACTGTTGTGGCCTCTCCGGTTGTGGAGCACAGGCTCCGGACGCAAAGGCTCAGTGGCCATGGCTCATGGACCCAGCCGCTCCGCGGCATGTGGGATCTTCCTGGACCCGGGCACGAACCCGTGTCCCCTGCATCGGCAGGCGGACTCTCAACCACTGCACCACCAGGGAAGCCCTATACATTTTTAAATAGGTTTCTCATTACTTTACTAACAAATTGAAGTCTCTTCACTTATTCATTTACATATGTTATCATTCTTAACCCATTAATTAACAACAAATTAATTGTTGCTCCTGCTTAACAAAGTAGTATTTATCTTGGACTAAGTTATGTATTGTTTTTCCATTTCTTAGCACCTTAATAATGAACATCTTTAGAGCTAGGTGAAGTCTGGGAAGTCTCAGGATGTTAGAGTAGAGCTTTAACAATAACAATCAGTTTTTTTAACCTCTGATTTCTTTTATGTCTTGTGTATTTTTTAATGTTACTTGTAAGATTGGAATTGGGAAATAGGAATTTTTACAAAAATGTAGCTAGAATTCTCTGAAGAACCCAAAGAACCAAATAGAGGTTTTAGAATAATTTGGGTTTTTAAAATTTGTATAATTTTTAGCTGCCTTACCTAATATTAGCACTTTCAGACATAACAAAATCAGTACTTGGAGATAAAGTAAAAGGTAGATTTTTTTTTTCATTAACTCTAATATTTAATAACCATCATTTGGGCTTCCCTGGTGGTGCAATGGTTAAGAATCTGCCTGCCAATGCAGGGGACACGGGTTCGATCCCTGGTACGGGAAGATCCCACATGCTGCGGGGCAGCTAAGCCCATGCGCCACAACGACTGAGCCTGTGCTCTAGAGCCCGCGAGCCACAACTACTGAGTCCGCATGCCACAACTACTGAAGCTGGCACGCCTAGAGCCTGTGCTCTGCAACAAGAGAAGCCTCCACGATGAGAAGCCCGTGCACCGCAATGAAGAGTAGCCCCTGCTTGCTGCAACTAGAGAAAGCCCGCGCGTAGCAATGAAGACCCAGCGCAGCCAAAAATAAATTTGTTAAAAAATAATAACCACCATTTAAAAAAACTTTACACTTTTGTTTCACTTCTTACCCTTCTCAGCAAAAGTCACACACATAGTAAGTCAAGGAGCTGAAATTTAAGCCTAAGTTTTCTGACTTGACTCTACCATAGTACTCTATACTAGGCATTCACATTCCACCATACTAGAGTACATCTTTAGATACACAGAGGTACGTTTGAATTTGCTTCATCCAAATATAATCAAACGTGATAGTGTACAGGTTAAGCAAACTGTATTAACACAGGAGGTCACTGATGGTACCATATGATGAAAGAATATATGAGATTGCTTTTATCTTTGTGGAGAGA
Source organism: Stenella coeruleoalba (assembly GCF_951394435.1). Taxonomy (NCBI): domain Eukaryota; kingdom Metazoa; phylum Chordata; class Mammalia; order Artiodactyla; family Delphinidae; genus Stenella; species Stenella coeruleoalba. The sequence continues at coordinate 44,057,903 of NC_137159.1, forward strand.
CTAAGATAGCATTAGAGAATGAGGTATTAGAATAGGCAGGAAGTGGGGAGCCACCTGAGGAAGAGGATGTAAGAAAGAGGTGGTGAACCATATTAAAGATTAGTACCTATTTGGACAATTTCCTTATAACTCTGCCAACATAGAATGTTACATGGTACATCAATAAAATAGATTGTCTTGACTTAGATTATCTCCACTAAAAAGGATATAAACAAAACAATGATTGCTTTTTTTTTTTTTTTTTTTTTTTTTTTTTTGCGGTACGCGGGCCTCTCACTGTTGTGGCCTCTCCCGTTGTGGAGCACAGGCTCCGGACGCGCAGGCTCAGCAGCCATGGCTCACGGGCCCAGCCGCTCCACGGCATGGGGGATCTTCCCGGACCGGGGCACGAACCCATGTCTCCTGCATCAGCAGGTGGACTCTCAACCACTGCGCCACCAGGGAAGCCCAATGATTGCTTTTTTTAATGCATCTCTCTTATTTATGCTTTCTTTTAAATATGTACAAATATAGTCCTGAAAATTTTGCTTTAGGGCAAGGAAACTAAAAATTGCAATTAATTTGAAATTTATTTCTTTAAGTCCATTTAGCTGTTACATACTTGGCTATAGAGTATTTTATCTTGGCATAACTTGCTTTTAACTGGAAAACTCATTTATTAAATATCCAAACTCAGTATCAATCCTTGGAATAAGTGATTTTAGCAATTTTTGACACTTACTATTCTTAACTGTATTTACTAATGTGATGCACATACTGAATATGTAGTTTTCTCTAAATGTGTGCATATTTTTGGTGTTAGTTTTTTTAAGACTAGTAAATATAACACTGAAGAAATTTTTTGAAACTTTCTAATACATATCTGAAAGAAATTACAGATAAAAGATCAATTCTACCTAGCCTCTGGTGTCATGTCACACTCTGGCTATAGGAAACCGCTTTTGAGGATCTAGAATCACACATCTTTAAAAAAGTAATAAAGGTTAACTTTTCATGGTTATTTGCTTCCTCATCATAGTGTTAAGGAAAGAATGATTCAGAAGGAATTGAATACTTAACAAAAAATTATTCCTCAGCAACTAGTTATGTCTGAATGTGTAGTGAAAGCCAAATTGTAAAGACACTCACAGTTATTTCATAATCTTGCAAAGATTCAGTATTATCACATTAAACTAATCAATCCTGTAGTCTAATTCATCCCAGACCCTTTGTAGCATGTCATTGTTAGTAGTTATAGTGATAGACATGATGTGTTCTCTCATTTCCTCAAAGAAGAGGTAGTATAAACAGAAGATGCATACTTAGTGTATAACCAAAATGAATAATTTGGAGGCATTCAATTTTCTGAATCATCCTGTACCATCAGAATTTGTATATATTCTTGTCACAAAAAGTTTGACAGAAGTCAAAGGAAGTAAAGCATGAACTGTAGATAGGAGAGAAATAACGAGTCACTGAGGAAGAGCTCACTTTCATGAAATACTCATAAGATAGGATTTTTAATGAACTAACTAGCTTTCTTAATTTTACTATCAGTTGATTTTTTAGTTCTCTCAGAGAGAAGTAACAAAAAAAACTCAAGATACACACACTTGATCTTTTAATTGAGGAAAGTTGTTTAATTATCTAATACCTAAAATTCAGATTTCCAAATAATAGGTATTAGACCAGTTCAACTTGGACACTTATTTGATGGACATTTGATATGTTTATTAACTTAAGCCTATCTGATAATTATAATTTTAGTTATTTAATTCATTAACTTATAGTTAACAAAAGGTTTAAGACTTTTTAGACATCTTTTTTTTCACATTTTTAAGCTTTTTAATTGCAGTATACCTCTGTAGGTAAAGTATGCCTACAGAGATGTGCACGAATCATAAGTTACAGCTTGTTGAGTAATTATCCTGTCAGCATTACCCATATAACAACCTTTGGGTATCTTTTTATAGGAGACTTTGCAGCAGTTGATTATGATGTCTTTGCCAAATGTCTTAATCATTGGCAAAAATCCCTTTTCTGGTAAGTATTAAAATTAGCATAATGTGATAATAAAGTCTTATCTTTGTGTAATATTATGATGCTTACCAAGATCTTGCTAATTTCCATTAACTCACTAGGTTTTTTGTGAGTCTATAGGGAAAGTTGGAGGTGATATTCCATTTTATATAGAGAAAGTAAACAGAATGTTTGTAAGTCGTAGATGGGATCAGACATACATTTTACATTAAGTCCAGTGTTTTTTTTTTTTACTCTACCAAGTCGATACTTTTCTGTGATGATTTTTAGTGTCTTATAAACAAGTATAGAAGATAAGTACAGCAGTTATAAGCTTAAAAGAACATAACCTTAGAAAAGAAGTGATTTTGAAATAATTTCTAGGTTTTATAGCTACTATCTACCATTGCCAAAGTTGTTTGAATCTGAGGTTTTACTGATTGATATGTTGTAATTTATATTAAACTACTTTTGAGTGGGAAAAAGATGAGAAGCAGTTTCTTAGATAATTTAAATTATTTTCTTCCAAGTTTCTGCCCTTTACCAGATTTTAAGTGCGACATGTTCAGGGTTTTAATTTTTGAACAGTTGGGGAAATTAGCAGCTACCTAACAGTTTCAACAAAGGACTTATTCTTACAGGCATGTAACCCAAATCAAGTATATCTTCTCCAATTCCCAGTCTCACCCTCAGTCAAAACAAACAAAAATAAAACCAAAATAAAAACGAAATCCAAGCAGCTGTTTTCATTGAGCAAACTACAAATTAGATGGGGTGAATCAGGAGTTTAGATACTCTTTCGAGATATTCTGGAATATTTTAATATACAAATAAAAAATGTAAAAAACATTTTGTATGTAGAATGGAATTGTTTTCAATTCCACATGCATTTAATAATTACTTACCAAGTTAGAGGGACCAGGAATATAAAGAAAATGGTTTATGCTCTGGAGGGTCTTGTGTTGTGGCGAGAGATACACAGATTACTGGGAAATCATGTAATAATTAGTGCAAAGTAGAGAGATGTAAGAATGTTAAGGCTTATAAAATATGGAGCCATTGATTATTCTTAAAGTTGGTAGATTAGTGAGGGTTGGAGACCATTGGTGGTTGGGTCAGGGAAGACAACACAGAGATGTTAGAGCTGTGCCTAGGATTGTGATTAGATTAGTAAGTAGTTCATTAGAGGGACGAAGGGTAGGGAAGAAAGACAGGCAGAGGGAGTAACAGAAGTTAAGGCAGTGGTGTGTGTATATATGTATGTATATTTGGGGAAGCGTGATTAGTGTGGCTAAGAAGGTAGGTTGTTTCATGGAGAGTAGGAGGAAATGTTTGAGAAGACAGATTGGCCTGATGGTGAAATTCTGGCCAGAGAAGTGACTTTTTTTTTGTCAGCTGAATGTTTTAAGAAAATTTGAATTGAATGCTGTTGGACAGTGAATGTACTGTCCAGTTCTGTTACAGACCATAAACTTTATTCAGCTTGTTATATACATTTATTTTACCAGCCTCACCGTAACTGATATTTAAGGTTTTGATTTTCATGAATCTATGCAGGGGAAAGCCGTTTACATTTTATAGGTAGATGAATCATATAAGGTCAGTGTTTCAGAAAAAAAACGCCAATAGGCCTAAGACCTATTAGGAACCATTTTGGCTGGCTGTGGCATGTCTCTATAGTAGAGGTTCCTAATTTGGTATGCTGGTGTAGTATAATGACGTACCGAGAAGTAGTGGATTTAGAGTTAGCATCCTTTATCACACAGAGCTTTGAAAGCTGTTTTATCTGTACTGCAGCCCTTCAAAATTCCTCTTACCATATTGTGCACACACAGAGCTGCTTTTCTGAATTCTCCACTGCACTTATAAACTTAATCCCTTGGTCAAGTTGTTGTGAATATCACCTCTAGAAGTAATACTACCACTCTAAGAGAGTTGACTAAAGTAAAATGTTGTACTTAGTAGTTGTTTTTATTTCAGAACAAGGCACAGAAGAAGTTAAAAAGTTGCTTTTACTTTTACTGGGTTGCGCAGTTCAGGTAAGTTAAAATAATTCTTCGTATTTTTATTTTAATAACTTTTTATAAATTTTTCAGGCTCTAGTTTCTGAAAGACTTAAGGATGGGCCATTGGTGTTCAAAGTCCATGTTAGAAAATTTTAAATAACTGTATAACCTCCTAAGGAGAAGGTTTTTGAAGAAAAACACTCATTCTGTTACTTTATTTCAAACTTTAGTTATATTATCAGGTAGTCATAATCATTTAAAACATTTAATTCTTTTTTTTTATTCGAGGCTTTTAAAGGCCCCAGCTTTTCAAGTTTCCCTAGAGGTACCCTTAAAAACCTCTCCCAGAACATCCTATGATTTATGCACGCATGTGTGTGTGTTACAGAAGGGAAGAGGATTGATGATCAAAAGGAGGCAGAAATTATGAAATCACGATAATCTGCTGGCTTAGGAATCAATTAATGTAATAGAATTAGAAGTAACTTTAGTGCCCATAACACTTTAAAAACTGTATATAAAGATAAAAGAGAGCTTAATTTTAAGTGGAAAAAAGTTTGCTGCTGATGATTTAGTTGGAAGTGAAACTGTTTATAGTTCTGTTTTTAACACCATACTCTCTTTATGCTCTAGAGCTGGGCTGTCAGTAGAATAGCCACTAGCCACGTGTTGCTATTTAAGTTTAAATTAGTTACAATTGAATAAAATTACAGTTTCAGTTTCTCAGTTGCACTAGCTATATTTCAATAGTCAGTAGCCACAGTTAGCTAGTGAGTACTTGTATTGGACAACACTGATATTCTGATTATTCAACTTCAAAGTGAATCTTCTCATTCTATCTTTTTTCCGTCTTGGTACTCTTTCTCGTTTCTAGCCTTCAAGAACCTATCAACTTCATTCGATATTCTTTAAGAAAACCTAACCTATTTATAAAACATTTTCAGAATTCTTAAAACTTTCAGAGTTTGAACAGAGGTGAGATTTAGTACAAATTGTGGGTATTTTAAGGTAAAGGAAGAATTCTCATTGATCTGTGTTGAGACTGTGTTACAGGGTGAGCTTTTAAAGGTAGTATAAATAAACAGTGGCTCTAGGACTTAGAAAAGGGAAGTGTATGTGTTTAAACTGAAGGCAGACAAAGGTATGGCAGTTGAATTGGGGGACCCTTCAGTGAGTCATACTTATTATAACCCTGCCATTTTATATATGTTCACTGGCTCAAACTATACATAAGTCACTTTTGGAAGCATAACATTTAAAAATTGGGGTTACCATACCTAAAAAGTTAGTTATTTTATATATGCCACAAATGTACTATCCGAAAGTCATTCTTAATTGTTCTCACTATGCCTGTCAAATATTATTTACTAGACCAAAAAAATTCTTGTTTTTAAACCTGGTAGTTTTTATCACATCCCTCCAAAACTCTGACTTCCTAGTCATAGATGGGAACTGTACATTTCTCATAATTTAATTTTAAATTTAATTTAAAATTAATTTAATTTAATTTTAAATTTCATTGAATTTCTATATCATCCTAATAATTTTGCTTTTATAGGATAAGGAACTTTCTGCACTGATAGAAATGTGCTTAATTAAATTAAATTTTATGGAAGTAGAAATAAAATATTATGATGTACACTAATCATTAGAGAAATGCAAATCAAAACTACAGTGAGGTATCACCTCACACCAGTCAAAATGGCCATCATCAAAAAATGTACAAAGAATAAATGCTGGAGAGGGTGTGGAGAAAAGGGAACCCTCTTGCACTGTTGGTGGGAATGTAAATTGATACAGCCACTATGGAGAACAGCATGGATGTTCCTTAAAAACCTAAAAATAGAGATACCATATGACCGAGCAATCCCACTGCTGGGCATATACCCCGAGAAAACCATAATTCAAAAACAGTCATGTACCACAATGTTCATTGCAGCTCTATTTACAATGGCCAGGACATGGAAGCAACCTAGGTTTCCATTGACAGATGAATGGGTAAAGAAGATGTGGCACATATATACAATGAAATATTACTCAGCCATAAAAAGAAACAAAACTGAGTTATTTGTAGTGAAGTGGATGGACCTGGACCTAGAGTCTGTCATACAGTGTGAAGTAAGTCAGAAAGAGAAAAACAAATACTGTATGCTAACATATATATGGAATCTAAAAAAAAAAACTGGTTCTGATGAACCTAGGGGCAGGACAGGAGTAAAGACACAGATGTAGAGAATGGACTTGAGGACACGGGGAGGGGGAAGGGTAAGCTGGGACGAAATGAGAGAGTAGCACTGACATATATACACTACCAAATGTAGAATAGATAGCTAGTGGGAAGCAGCCGCATGGCACAGGGAGATCAGCTTGGTGCTTTGTGACCACCTAGAGAGGTGGGATAAGGAGGGTGAGAGGGAGATGCAGGAGGGAGGGGATATGGGGATATACGTATGCATATAGCTGATTCACTTTGTTATACAGCAGAAACTAACACAATACTGTAAAGCAATTATACTCCAATAAAGTTGTTTAAAAAATGTTATGTTATAATAAATGTGTAGAGTGTAAATCAGAACCTTGCTAAGTTTCTTACTGACCAAAGAGCCAAGTTTCCTTTTTTGAGTATAGTGTCTTCACTAGTAGTTCAGTAATTGGCCCAAGAGATGCAACTAAGCTAGACAAGGCAGTGCTGTCTGTTTTGTATGCACTTCTCATTTGGTAGCTGTAAGAATACCGTTAAACGCAGTTGGATTGCAGTATAAGAGAGGTAGACAAGAGGCAGAGAGTAAGATGCATGTTAAACTGTTATTCAGTACTGAATGGAAAGAAAAAGATGAGGTTTGTATTGTAATATTTTTAGTTTATATAACGTTTTTTAAAAGGTACACAATAAATAATTGCTGCCTTTATTCCACTTGATACATGTGTACTTGTATATACATTCTTAAATTTTGCCCCTGGTAACTTTGTGTTAGAAACAAATCAAATATTTATTGTATTACCTTATATGTGTTGAACTGGGCCACAAAAGTAGGTTTCTTTTATTGAGATTGATAGGATGAAGATGTGAGAATGAATTGTAAGCCTGAAGTAAAAATTGCTTAAAATTTTTTTTCCAAGAAAAAGGGCTGTGTTGTTTGATGATAGGCAAAGACTGACTGAGCATTTTGGCTGTATTCCGAATTCTGCCACTGACTCACTGTGTTTTTTGGCAAGTAACTTATCCTCTCTGAAACAAGTTCTTGATTCTTTACTTCTCTGTTTGTAAAGTTAGCCTAATTATATTGTACTGACCTTAGATGGTTTGTGTAATGGTTACCCGCTTTAGAACTTAAAACTTTTCAGCGTAAAAATGGTATGGATTTTCAATATGTTGCTTTTTAAATAAATATTTCTAAATTGTTATCTTTCTATTAGGGTAGGTGTATTAGAGATCATTTAAATGCAAAACAAAACCCTCATTGTGCTGTTCAAAATGTAGCCAAGCTTTTTAGCTTAATGAATTTTTGGTTATTTACAACATATTAACAACTATACCCTATAAAGTATGAATGATTGGTTTATTCGTTTCTCTTAGTGTCAGAAAAAAGAAGAATTTATTGAAAGAATTCAAGGTTTAGATTTTGATACAAAAGCAGCAGTTGCCGCACATATTCAAGAGGTAATAATCTGTATACAATTTTTATGTATTTTTATGAAGCTTGTGGTATGTTTTATTTGTATGTCTCCCCAAATACCATCATGGATTAAGCAAGAATAAATCAAAGTCAATTATAGATGAACTCTGCTTTTAGAAAAATTATCTTCTTTTCTTTAGACATAGTTTCTTAAATGAATTATCTTCTGCGTGGCACAGTGCTGACTACAGGTGTACTGTTGCCTTTATCCATAGGGATATAGGCAGAAAGTGCTATTTGAGGAACGTATATTTCTTTGTTAGACATCACAGCATGAATAGTATAGTAAATGGAAGCAGCACAAAGTGGATCACTGCCTGTAATTCAAAACTAAAGTGAGGTAAGATGATAATACTAACCTATTAGTATTATGTGATTCCAGTGATTTTTTTTTTTTTTAGTGAATGGGCACAGCATAATTTCTACTGAAGATATTACTTGAATTATAAACACATTAGTGATTTATAACATCCATATAAAAACCTAAATGGAGGACATAGTGTACAATGTCAAATAATTGAAGCTAATATTTATTTGTTAAGATTGTTTTTAAAAGCTGCTATTTCTGCATCTGTCTAGTCTTGGGCTTTTAATCTTGCGTACTTTAGAGTTTTTAGAACTACAGCATGTTAAATTTTACATGCTGATTAGAAAGAGAACTAAGGAAAGGGAGAGAGTTTTAAATAGTGAGAATTGCTGTGTTTAAATATTCTCTATTTAAATGACTTTGTGTTCCATATATCATCTTTTCTCTTAGTTAATATTCAAACAGCCCCGCTTTCTGGTCAGTAATATTGTCAGCAGTAAGTGTATTAGTACTCTACAAGATACAGTTTTGTTGGTAGTTTCCCTTTATATATACATATATATGTTCGTTTCTGTTAGCTTTGTGATTTGTATTTGATTTTGAATAAATGCTGAGTACCGCAAGTTACTAAATTTGCCACCATTCTTGAAAGTGTTATTTTTGCTGTTTATTGTGAAAGTTAAAGCAAAATATCAGAATCACAGTGAGAAATGGAAAGCAAGAAATAAGTATTTCACTCATATAACTTTTCCATTCTTTTAAAACTCTTTATACTGGGCGTCCTTTTCTCCTAAGTTTCTATGACAGTGTCTTCTTCAGAATCTATAAAGACTTAGCTTTTCAAGTATAAAAGTGCAATAACCTATATCCTACAGGATTAAAACTTTTGCTTTTGAATTCAAGTACAATAAACTTAGTCTTATCTAAGGAAAAGATTGAGTTTGTTAAAGCAGTTGCCAGACCTATTAGTATTACCTTCCCTTAAGAATGTCTTGAATTAAGTATTTTATTTTTGGGACTTCCCTGGTGGTCCAGTAGTTAAGACTCCGTGCTCCCAATGCAGGGGGGGTGCAGGTTCGATCCCTGGTTGGGGAACTAAGATCCCACGCGCTGCGCGGTGTGGCAAAAAATAAAAAATAAAGAAATTAAATATCTTATTTTTTAGTTGACTAAATTCATTTAAAGATTACATTTAGTAAAAATAATTTTAGTAGAAGCCTTTTCATCATTCATTAATTTCAAGATACCATATTTGCTTTTCATATTTTTATTATATGGGATATATAGTATTTAAGCTAATATTATACTAAAATTAAATGTATTTTTAAGTATTAGCCATTTAAAAAATTGTTTACTTTGGTTGCTCTCTAAAGGTAACCCATAATCAGGAAAATGTGTTTGATCTACAATGGATGGAAGTGACTGACATGTCTCAGGAGGAAATAGAACCACTCTTGAAAAACATGGTATTGCATCTAAAAAGACTTATAGATGAGAGAGATGAGCATTCGGAGGTTTGTAAATTTCTTTTAGTATATTAGGAAAGTTTACTTTCCAAAAAACTTCAGAGATTTTTCAGAATTGATACTTTGTTTCTTAGGGACAGGTAATAAAGTACTATATGTCTTTTGTGCAACACAGGAGCCAGAAAGGCTGCATAAGAGCCCCAAATTGCTAGTAAACACATTGCAATTAGGTTTTCTTTTCTCCTTCCTTTTAAATTACTCTGATTTTGTTCTTGTGTTTTTTAACTCATCCCCATAGTTCTGGCAACAGTACAGAAGTATGAAACTAAAAATATCGTTGATGTAAGTGGAAAAATCATTGCCTTTTCAAGGTAGAAGAATTTGCTTAAGGTTAATTTTGTAGTTTTATTGCCACATTTTGAGATTGGAAAAATAAATGTTAATAAAAGGAGAATAACAGGTGTTCTGAATAAAATGTCCCACAAAAGGTCTCATATTTTTGTAGTCAGTATAATGAGATATGATTTTAGAAAAGAGAATTATTATAAACTCCTTTAAGAGAGTACTTTGGTTTTTAAAAAGAGTAAAATTGCACCAGATTTTTTGCCTGCACTCTCTGAAAGCAGCCTTATAATTTTTAAAGGAGTCTAGACATTACTGCATGTGATGGTGAGTAATATTTTCTTAATAGCAGACCAAAGTACTCTGTCATTCTGGAGAATGTAAAACTTTGATTATTTGCTCCATTTACATGAGAGAGATGATTTGAACTTATTTATAGAGAATTTGATTACTCTTGGGACTAATGAAAGACTACATAGGCGAAATTTCTAAAGATTTTTTTGGAACAAAAAACTTTCACATCACTATAAAATATATTCATTTCTGATGGGAATTTTCAGTTTTTCTTAAGGCATTAAAAGAGAAGAAAATATAGGAAGTAAATATTTTAGAGCAACAACTAAATTTTTTTAAAAATCTAAGACAGTGAGACCACAGGAAGAAAAGAGTGAGTTGCACAACATCCCTAATATATATCATCCTTACCCTGAGATATTTAGATTACTTTATTTTCAATCTGAACCATATTTTGAACCATATGCTATATAATTTTTTATGTTAGTGTCTTTTTACTGTTTTATCCATTTTCTATAACATTTCTCTATTTGCGTTTCAAGATATTAAAGGTATTTTGAAAAGGTGTCTTCCAGCTTCTTAGGAATTACTTCCAAAAAGCTGTACTTTGGTTTCATATGACTGATGGATATGTAAAAGTTGTTTGATCTCACTTACATGAAATAATTAATATGGAGTGAAGAAGGATGTTATTTTGGAGAAATATAAACAAAATACTTGTCATTACATGATTTGTGTCAAAACTAAAAGGAATGTGAAACACTATATAGCATGATTGTTTGAAAAACCGTTTAAAAATCTGTTATCCTGCCTGATTAAGCATTTTAGTTGAATTTGTTTTTCTAACAAGGAAAAAAATGTTTTCTAAATACCTGAGGCAGGAGAATGTAGTCACATTCTCCTGCCTCAGGTATTTGGAAAACAAATTTCTAGCTGGTTTAAACTCACTTCTCTGGGGGGAAAAAACTTCAATTTGGATAAACAGTGGACTAGTTAGAAAAGATAATTAAAAATAATTGTGAAAAATATTAGACACATGTAAATACAGTATGTAAATATAATAATTCGGTATCATTCAATTGGATTGAAACAAGTTCTTATTAACATTTTCCCTTTAACTTTTTTCTGCTTTTTTCTTCCAAAATATTTTATTAATTAATTTTATATAAAAAAACAAAATAGGAGAAAGTTATGTATCACACTGAATAGCATATTGAGAGCAATGTTTATGGCTGTGGTTTCTAATTTCTCTACAAAATTAACTAGCCATGATGGAGTAAAGAGAGAAAGAGTAAATATCATATTCATATTTTTTGGAGCACTTCAAAGTACAGATAGCTTGGTGCTAATTTTTAAGTGCAGAGAAAGCTTATAATAAAATAGGCTTTAAAAATAACAAATAAAAATCTGTACATTAAAGATATTTTTAAGGCCTTTCTGTGTACACAGCACTATGTAGAAAGAGAATTGTGGAGAGAAGAGCCATCCCATCAGGTGTTACAGGTCTGGCCCACTTCAGCTTGCAGGACCATCTCCTCTTTTCCCAAGGGGAAAGTGTCAGTCAGGCTGAAAAGGGCCACAGGCGTCACCAGGGAGACATAGCGCTCCTTGTCCGTGCTGTGCTTATCCGCTAGCACCATAGTGAAGGAATAGAATGGGATTCTGCCTGGACTGCAGAGCTAGTGCTGGAGGCATAATCTTTGTTCCTATCCTGCCAGTGAGGGTCGGGAACATGGCCTGCCAGCACAAGATGATGTGTTGAAGATCCAGGTCACACTGTGCTTGCTGTAGCATTTCTTGCGGCAGCCAGTAGAGATTTGGGGCTATGGGTGTGGACACAGTGAGGAGTCTCCTTTTCTCATAAAACTGATCCAGAAGTCATAAGACTGCTGTTCTGATGCCCACATTGATATTCATGGTTACACAGGTGGGCTCCATGCCAGACCAAGCCAGACTGAATTGACAAACTCAGGCAGGACTACCCTGTGGCTTGTGGCCACCAATGCAGGACAACTTGCAAGTGGCTCCATAACTATTGCTGCTAGACATTTCATGTAACTGTTCCCTGGGACGTTGAATTTTGTCGCAGCATCTGACTCTGACTTTAACTAGAAATTTGCAGATCCCCTTGTTCTCAGCTCTGTCATAGACTATGTACTGTATCTTGTGATCTCCTTCAGGAAAATTTGAGTCTGGCGGGGAGGGCTTTTAGAATAACATCAGTAGAATGTTGTTTGCTGTGTCTGTTCCCTCGGGTATCTCCCAGGACACTGAGGACTGTCAGCTTATTAGGATCAGAAATGTGTTCTTTCATACTTGGGCACTTGATTCTGGGAGATTCCATATCATCACAGGCTGGTCGGCTGCTCCAGGCTTTGTTGTCCGCTCCCATTTCAGTGTGTATCCTGGCGAGCAGTAGTACTCACACTGGGAGTTGAAGTGGGCATCTAAAGCACTTAAATCCTCCACTTGCTGGCATGGCAAGAATTGGGAGCCGCGGGCTATCCACAGGGGATACTCCCCCTTGTCAGAACAGAGAGCCCTTTTTTCTGTTTTTATTGATCTTTTGTAATAATTGTTTCACTTCGATCTAGCAAATATAATTTGGCCGCCCTGTTTTTAATTACCCTTCATTTTTTTGTTCTTAATGCTATGAAACAAGAATCTCTTCAGTCCTCTCCCTTTACCAAAAACCAAATATTTATCGTCACTGTTTATGCCAAGCTTTGTGTTATAAGTTTATTGTATACTATCTTAGTAAGTCTGCGCAATAACCCCATTTTATAGATGAAGATTCTCAAGTTCAGAGAAGTTAGGTAACTTGTCCATTCTAACTCCAACGCTTGTGTCCCTAACCTTTATAACACCTTTGCCTAAATCTGTGATTGTGCTGAACACATCTCTGATTCTTTTCCTTAATGACGAGTTCTATAAGTAGAATTATTGTCACCAGAATTTTTTTAGCATTGTTGTATCTTTTTATGTTCATTCTTCAACATATATTAATAAATACCTGCTTTTTGCAAGATCTTGTGCTAGAGTATGTGGGAGCAACAAACTGACAAACTTTCAAAAAAGAACCAAATATTGTTACAATCTAATAGGGAAATTATTTTAATAAACGAATTAACTGTAATAAAAATTTGAAAGTGACAAGTACCAAAAAAGACATATATCTAAAAAATATCTAAAAAAATACTATAGGAATTTAAAGGAGGAAGATATTACTTGCAACCATTAGTGGAATGTCTAGGATCGGAAGAATCAGAGAAGGCTTTAGAAATTAAAGGTATGCCTTAATAACATTTCCTGTCAGATTTTTTGAAAATGTTTGGAGTTCTTGAGCTCAAGAAACTACCACTATTAGAGAAAAGTCAAAATGTCTACATAATCTTTAATGGAAAATATCTGTGGATACTCTTACTTCTCAATACCAGGTTTCTTTCTCTTTAAAAAATATTTTGCAGCCCATAGATCTTTTGTGCTCTGTTTGTTGGCATCTGGAAGTTCTTGATACTTTAATTTCACCACCTGCTAATTTCAAACGTAATATGTGTCTTCAGTACTTTTCTTGAGTTTTCCGTTTTGTGAATCATTCAGTTAAATATTTTTGAGCAGCTCTTTTTGTGCACACTACTATGGTGGATAACATCAGGGATACCAAGGAAGCATAAGAAAGATTGTATCTGGTTTATTAAAAAAAAAAACATTGTAAATGAAAAATTGTAAGACGGCATAAAATTAAGTTCTAGTTTGTTCATGAAAGAGATATTTAGTTAATACTGTGTGCAGGTGTTATTGTTAAAGACAGGAGATGTTAGAAGGCAAGATTAAAGATAATTGAGACAGTAAGAAAATATACAGATAAAAGTTGATTCTGTGAAGTTTGAGCTTGGGCTACTATGGAAATTAGTAACACTGTTCACAGAGTTACTGTCTCTCCCTTCACAGAGACAGGGAAGTTGGGCTGGACATACTGGGTAGATGGACAAGATGAAGTAATGTCAGTGAACAAACCACCCTTCAAAAAGTAGCACTGAAAGAGAAATAGTAGAAGGATAGTAAAGGAAAAATGTGATTTTTTTCCCCCTTAGATAGTAGAAACTTGTATGTCTTTGAAGAACAAGGAGAAAAAACCAATAGGAAGAGAGAAATTGAAAATGTTATAGAAGTAAGGAATATATGTTGGGAATAAGAGATGCATAAAAACGGAGGAGTTTATCACAGGTGGTTTTGTTTCTTTGACTGTTGGAGAAGGGGTCATTTGTTGGAAGTGATGATAGCAGTTTGTAGTTGGGGGCTTATGTAGAGAAAAGGGAATATATTTACAACAGCCATTGTGGGAAAATTTTGCCAGGAAATCATCAAGATTTTCAATAAACGAATTGATGGGCATTGGAAAGAGCTTAATTGAAAGTGGATGGCAATTTCTGTAGTAGGGCTGTATATTTTTTTTGGTTTGTTTTGTTTTTTAGAGTTCTTTATCACCTTGGAGCAGAAATAGAAAAACTGATGGTAGGTAAGGAAAATGACATAGTGTTTGAGTCAGACTTGAATTTGAACTCCTGTTATACCTAACCATTAGATATGTAACTTTGGTTAAGTTATTTAATCTATATGCACCTCAGTTTCCTTATGTCTAAAATAGATGTAAAGCCTCTATTGCCAATTATAGTATTGGTTAAGATCTTGTTGGAAAATCCCCTAGCTAGGGATTCTATAAATATTAGTTCCCTTTTGTTTTTTCCTCAAAGAGTGAGCCATGGTCAAAGAATGGCATGGTGGGCTTCCCTGGTGGCGCAGTGGTTGAGAGTCCGCCTGCCGATGCAGGGGACACGGGTTCGTGCCCCGGTCCGGGAAGATCCCACATGCCGCGGAGCGGCTGGGCCCGTGAGCCATGGCCGCTGAGCCTGCGTGTCCGGAGCCTGTGCTCTGCAGCGGGAGAGGCCACAGTGGTGAGAAGACCCGCATACCGCAAAAAAAAAAAAAAAAAAAAGAATGGCATGGTGGTGTTAAATTAGAAAGTAAGGGTGACATTTAACAGCCTAATTTTAGTTCCAGGCTGAGTAGAAACTCTAGGGTAACCAAGAATAATATATTTGACTGGGCAAAAAGGGGGAACTGAGTGATTAGAGGTTCAGGCATAGGAATGGTGATATGGCGCAAGAGAGGAATGGTTCTTTCACTGGAGAAGCCTGTATGTATTGGATTGGAAGTGGATGTGGAGTTGTAGAGAGAAAGGGAACTGGGAGGTCATATTCTGAGGTTTATCAGTAGGAATACTGGAATCTGTGAAAGCAGTAGTTGGACAGACCTTGATTTGTGCTCAAATGTATTGCAAGGATAAAGAAATGAATTCTGATGGGTGGTTTAAAAAAAGAAGAAGAAAAGTAATGATTCAATGAGGGCATTGTAAGACTTGGTGATGAGAGACAAAGTGAGGATGGTGATTTCATGTTCCTGAGGTGTAACTCTACCCATTCCATCTGGAGCAGAAGGACAGATGAAATGTCTACCAAAGACAATTTCTGTTTGCCTGGGAAGTTTGAAAGAAAATCTGAGAAAGTGGTTTAGAATAAGAGAATTTTCCAATAAGAGGAAAATTAGGGGAATGGAGGAATATGATTGAGATACATGTAGGTTAAATAGCCCTTAAAGTTCAGATTTAGGATAAATAGAAGATTTGTGTCCCATGGTGGGTCTCTAGAGAAAGGAATAAAGTTAAGCTTTGAGATGGGAAGCAGATTAGAACTAGTATTGTAAGAGAGAGCATAGGGTATGGAGTGAAGAGACTGGTCTGGAGTCTTGGCATTGCTATGAACTAGTTGTGAGATCATGGGCAAATCAGTCTCTGTGCCTCAGTTACCTTAGCTGCAGAATTAAGAGGTTGAACTAAACTTCTGAGGTTTTTTTTAGGTCCCTCTGAGGTTTCTATTTACAATTCTAGAGGCGTGTTGTCCAATTCTGCAAGAATGGCAAGATTGTAATTCTGCACTGTCCAGTGCGGTAACCACTAGCTACTTGCGGCTGTTGTGCTCTTGAAGTGTGGCTAATGTGACTAAGGAACTGTATTTTTAACTCTTTAACTTTGAGATTAGCCACTTGTGCTACTGGTTACCATGTTGGACAGCACAATTATAGACACATCACTCTTGAGTTAATTTCTTTACTATGTCAACAAGTCTTTTATGCCTTTCCAACAGTTGCTATCTGTTCTTATTTTACCACAATTTACTTTTTTTTGTTAAAACACTGGGAAGGGAAAGAAGTATTAAGTCTTGTTCTTGTGTTATCTACTAAATAGCTCATCCATCTACTGTTGAATAAAACTTAAAAAAATGACAGCTAAATATGACAAAGTTATTTTTGACCAAAGAATTCTTTTTTGATGTTGCAGTATAATACTTAGACTTAGTGACTAGTTTTGATGTGTTTGGTTCTCTGATACGTAAAATACTAAAAGTGATTCTGTGATTTATTTCTCTATTTCCTTAGACTATCGTTGAACTCTCTGAAGAGCGGGATGGTCTTCATTTTCCACCCCATGCCTCTTCATCTGCACAGTCACCTTGTGGTTCTCCAGGCATGAAGCGAACAGAAAGTCGACAACATCTGTCAGTGGAACTGGCAGATGCTAAGGCCAAGATAAGAAGGCTTAGGCAGGAATTGTAAGTTGTTGCTTTTCAAGGCTTGTTGAATTTATATAGTTGCAAAGGTGATCTAAACAATGTTTTTAGGCTTATGGAATATGGACGCGTGGTTCCCAGTTGCTAGGCTGTGTCAATGTTTTTGGTAGTATTTGCCAAAGTGAGAAAAATAAGTAGACTGACATAAGGTTTTATTAATGCTAAATCTTATCAATTTAAAGGATGCCCTTTATTCTGTATCAGTTTAAAGCATGCCCTATTTTTCTAGTGTTAGGATGTCCTTTCTTTCATAATGTTTTTCCTTAACAAATTGAGGTCTGCTTAATTTTTTAATTTCTTGAAATCCAAAACACTGGCAACCACTGATACAGATCAATAAGTTTAGCTTTTTTTAAATTAATGTTCTAAAAAACTGAATTTTTGGTATACAGTATTACAAAAAAATAATTTTGTGTATCTTCTGCATTGAGTAATTGAAATGCCTGAGTCATGTATCAATACTTAGAAATGGTAAATATTCTGGTTGGTTAGTGCTGATGAAATTAATATCTATTTAACTTTCAAAGATCATTACAGGAAAGTCAGTATAAATGTCACATAGGCATTCCTTGGTAAATCACATGGAAAGAAATAACCAGTCTCTGCTGGAGATTTTCTGTATTGCAGTTTAAAAGAACAAAGGAGTTTTGTATTTTAGGCTTTTTTTCTTTCTTTCTTTCCTTTTTCTTTTTTGGTTTGTCTTCCTGGATTTTGGGCTTTGGAGTGTAGATTTTAAATTTAAAACCACAATATAGCAATTAAGTTTATTTACTGATTGTTTAAAGCGGTTAGTTTAAGAAAGTGGTTGAATATGCAAGGTAGAAAAAATGTACAGTCCATAGGGAAATTTGAAAACAAAAAAATACAGCTTTCATTGTGAATGTCTGCATTATTATGTATCTATTGAAGTGAACACGCCCAGGATATTCTATAAACAGCTGCACCATGAAAATTAGGGAAGAGATTGCTGTTATTAGTTTGACTGGCAGTTAATGGATAGCCTAAACAGTGAGCACTAGTTGGTTCCATATAATTTAGCACAATCTTCTCCAGTCTTTAGATAAAGCATGCAATTAGAACTGCAGTGATGGCTGTGAATTCATTTAACATTTTGCACTATATTAGAATTTGATTTTAAAATAAAATTTACTTGGGCATAGCATTATTAAAATTCCAAGCAACTTAGAGACATTAGTAAAATTTGGTCTCATACGCTGATTGGAAAATGTAAATGAATAGTTTTAATGAGTAAATAAATATGCCAGATATAGCAAGTATTCCCAGTAACTAGCATTACATCAAATACCATCTCATATCTTCGTTGTCCTTTGAAAATGTGTCCCTTCATAGATTTCTTCTATTAACATTTAAGTGTTTTTGTTGGGATAGATCTTTACTAAAGTGATGAAGTATGGAATCATGGTGGATAAATTTAGTTCAGGTTGCCTTATACCTAATGCAAATAAATAATTGTAATGAGAACATGCAAATTAACTAACACCATACTTGTGGGTGGTACATCATAATATAATTGCTTTGGATTTATTAACATACAGAGTAAAAGTATAATTTGCAATTTGGATAGAACAAGAAGTAATTCCTTATAAATTTCACTTCTAAGCGGCAGTTACCACTATCAAAGGCTTCCTTTAATAATACTCTCTGTCTCCATGGATCCCATGTTCCCAAAGAGTTTTTCTCTCACACAAATGCTTTTTAAAAAACACAGTTTTATTGAGATCTAGTTTGTATATCAGGAAATTTATCCTTTTAAAGTGTACGATTCAGTGATTTTTAGTTTATTTAGAATTCTGCAACCATCACATGCTGTCTAATTTCAAGACATTTTCATCACCCCAAAAGGAAACTCCATACCCATCAACAGTCACTGTCCATCCCTCTTTGCCCTCAGCTCCTCAGGACCACTAATACATTTTCTAGTTATATAGATCTGCCTATTCTGGACATTTCATATAAATGGATTCATATATTATGTGGCCTTTTGTGACTGACTTCTTTCACTTAGCATAATGTTGTCAGGGTTCATCCATGTTGTACCATATAGCAGTACTTCATTCCTTTTTATGGTTGAATAATATTCTCTCACATGGATATACCACATTTTGGTTACTCATTTATGAGTTGATGGACATTTGGATTGTTTCTACTTTTTGGCTGTTTAAATAATGCTCCTATGAACATTCATGTACACATTTTTGTGTATACATATATTTTCATTTCTCTTGGGTATTTACTGAGAAGTGGAAATGCTGGGTCATATAGTACCTCTATGTTTAACCTTTTGAGGAACTGTCGAACTATTTGGCTGCACCATTTTACATCCCCACCCACAATGTATGAGGGCTCCAGCATCTTGATATCCTCACCAATACCTGTTATTATACACCTTTTTGATTATAGCCATCCTAGTGGGTGTGGAGTGATACCTCATTGTGGTTTGACTTCCAGTTCCCTGATGACTAATAATGTTGAGTATCTTTTTTCTTAATAAATTTATTTATTTATTTTTGGCTACATTGGATCTTTGTTGCTGACCCACAGGCTTTCTCTAGTTGCAGTGAGCGGGGGCTACTCTTTGTTACAGTGTGGGGTCTTCTCATTGTGGTGGCTTCTTTTGTTGCGGAGCATGGGCTCCAGGCGCGCAGACTTCAGTAGTTGTGGCATGTGGGCTCAGTAGTTGTGGATCGCGGGCTCTAGAGCACAAGCTCAGTAGTTGTGACGCACGGGTTTAGTTGCTCTGCAGCATATCGGTTCTTCCTGGGCTAGGGCTCGAACCCTTGTCCCCTGCATTGGCAGGTGGATTCTTTTTTTTTTTTTTTTTTTTGCGGTACGCGGGCCTCTTACTGCTGTGGCCTCTCCTGTTGCGGAGCACAGGCTCCAGACGCGCAGGCTCAGCAGCCATGGCTCACGGTCCCAGCCGCTCCGCGGCATGTGGGATCTTCCTGGACCGGGGCACGAACCCGCATCCCCTGCATCGGCAGGCGGACTCTCAACCACTGCGCCACCAGGGAAGCCCGGCAGGTGGATTCTTAACCCCTGCGCCACCAGGGAAGTCCTGTTGAGTGTCTTTTCATGTGCTTATTTGCCACTTGTATATCTTCTTTGGAGACATGTTTATTCAGATCCTTTGTCCATTTTTAAATTGAGTTCCTAGGTAAACTTTTAAAAAAAAGTAAAATTAAAAGCATTGAAATTTTTTTAATAGTTTGAGGGTTTTTAAAAAATTTTTATTTATTTTATTTATTTATTTTTGGCTGTGTTGGGTCTTCCTTGCTGTGTGCGGGCTTTCTCTAGTTGGGGCGAGCGAGGGCTACTCTTCGTTGCGGTGCACGGGCTTCTCATCGTGGTGGCTTTTCTTGTTGTGGAGCAAGGGCTCTAGGCACATGGGCTTCAGTTGTAGCACATGAGCTCAGTAGTTGTGGTTCACTGGCTCTAGAGCAAAGGCTCAGTAGTTGTGGTGCAAGGGCTTAGTTGCTCCACGGCATGTGGGATCTTCCTGGACCAGGAATCGAACTCGTATCCCCTGCACTGGCAGGCGGATTCTCAACCGCTGTGCCACCAGGGAAGCCCAAAGGATTGGAATATTCCTCAAAAAGTTAACTATAGAATTTTTATATGACCCAGCAATTCCACACCTAGGTATATCCCACTAAAATTGAAAACGGACACTCAAACAGATACTGGTATGCCAATGTTCATTGTAGCATTACTCCCAGTAGACAAAAGGTGGAAACAATCCAAATGGCCATGAACAGATGGATAAACAAAATGTGCTTTAGGCACAATGGAATATTATTCAGCCATAAAAGATGAAATTTTGTTAGCTGCTACAACATGGATGAGCCATAGAAACAACTTGCTAAGTGAGATAAGCCAGGTACAAAGGACAAATATTGAATAATTCCACTTAAGTGAAATATCTTTAATAGGCATATTGGGAGAGACAGAAAGTAGATTAGAGAGTTACTGCTTAATGAGTATAGAATTTCTCTTTGGAGTGATGAAAAAGTTTTGGGGATACATAGTCGTGATAGTTTAACAACACTGTAAATGTAACTAATGCTGCTGAACTGTACACTTAAAATTGCAATATTATGTTATATATATGTTACCACAATAAAAAATTTGTTTTTAATTTTTAAAAAAGCATTTAACAACCTGTAAAGAAATATTTGTAAGAAATATCTTATAAAGCACAAAATGTAATAGCTTTTCATCAGAAGAAATTTTAATGGTACAGTCATAAGAAAATAAAATTAGCCTTTCCTGGTATTCAAATAAATTCAAACTAGAACAATAACATGGCATTTTTCAGTTGTTAAATTGTTTCACATATAGGCTCTTTTATCCTCTGCTAGTTGCATTTTAAATTTGTAATGAACTTTCTGCAGGGCAGTTTGACAGTATATACCAAGGACCTTTAAACATGTAATGTACTTTTAGAAATCTGTCCTGGGGACTTCCCTGGTGGCGCAGTGGATAAGAATCCACCTGCCAGGGCTCCCCTGGTGGCGCAGGGGTTGAGAGTCCGCCTGCCGATGCAGGGGACACGGGTTCGTGCCCCGGGCCGGGAAGATCCCACATGCCGTGGAGCGGCTGCGCCTGTGAGCCATGGCCACTGAGCCTGTGCTCCGCAACGGGAGAGGCCACAACAGTGAGAGGCCCGCGTACTGCAAAAAAAAAAAAAAGAATCCACCTGCCAATGCAGGGGACACGGGTTTGATCCCTGGTCTGGGAAGATCCCACATGCCGCAGAGCACGTAAGCCCCTGTGCCACAACTACTGAGCCTGCGCTCTAGAAACCACATTCCACAACTACTGAAACCCGCGCGCCTAGAGCCCGTGCTCCACAGCAAGAGAAGCCACCGCAAGGAGAAGCCCGCGCACTGCAATGAAGAGTAGACCCCGCTCGCCACAACTAGAGAAAGCCCTCACGCAGCAACGAAGACCGAACAGCCAAAAATAAATTAAAAATTAAAACTTTAAAAAAACAAAACAAAAGAAATCTGTCCTGAAATATACAGGGCTTTATGTGTAATGATTTTATTTGCCAAAACATTGTTCATTACAGTGAAAATTGGAATCCACTTAAATAAATAAATTATGGTTCCTCTCTCAATGGGAATATTTCTCCATTCAAAATTAGGGTTTTTTAAAAAATGTAAGCAGATGCATGTATCTTTTCGAATTAGTGTTTTGTTGCTTTTTTTTCCAGATATATATCCAGGAGTGGAATTGCTGGGTCATATGGTAGTTCTATTTTTAGTTTTTTGAGAACCCCCCGTAGTGTTCTCCACAGTGGCTGCACCAATTTACATTCCCACCAACAGTGTATGAGGGTACCCTTTTCTCCACATCCTCAGCAACATTTGTTATTTGTGTTCGTTTTGATGGTAGCTGTTCTGACAGATGTAAGGCGGTATTTCATTGTGGTTTTGATTTGCATTTCCCTGATTATTAGTGATGTTGAACATCCTTTATTGTGTCTGTTGGCCATCTTCATATCCTCTTTGGAAAAATGTCTATTCAGGTCTTCTGCCCATTTTTTAATTGGGGTGTTTGCTTTTTTGATGTTGAGTTGTATGAACTGTTTATATATTTTGGATATTAACCCCTTATCAGTCATATCATTTACAAAATTTTCTCCCATTCATTCAATGAAGTTGGGGTTTTTTGTTTAGTTTTGTTTTTTAATTAATTAATTTATTTATTTATTAATAAACAGGCTTTCTCTAGTTGTAGCAAGCGGGAGCTACTCCTCATTGTGGTGCGGTAGCTTCTCTTGTGGCAGAGCACGGGATGTAGGCACGTGGGCTTCAGAAGTTGCAGCTCGTGGGCTCTAGAACCCAGGCTCAGTAGTTGTGGCGCATGGGCTCGGCAAGTGGGATCTTCCTGGACCAGGGCTCAAACCCGTGTACCCTGCATTGGCAGGTGGATTCCTAGCCACTTTGCCACGAGGGAAGTCCCTGTCGTTTTGTTTTTGCTGTGCAAAAAGGTTTTAAGTTTAATTAGGTCCCATTTTTTTATTTTTGCTTTTATTTCTTTTGCTTTAGGAGACTGATCAAAAAAAATATTGCTATGATTTATTTCAAAGAATGTTCTGCCTATGTTTTCTTCTAGGCGTTTTATGGTTTCTGGTTTTGCATTTAGGTCTTAATCCATTTTGAGTTTATTTTTGTGTATGGTGTTAGAGAATGTTCTAATTTCATTATTTTACATGTAGCTCTCCAGTTTTCCCAGCATAACTTAGTAAAGAGACTGTCTTTCTCCACTGTATATTCTTGCCTCCTTTGTTGTAGATTAATTAACCATAAATGTGTGGGTTTATTTCTGGGCTTCCTATTCTGTTCCATTGATCTATTGTCTGTTTTTGTGCCAGTGTCATACTGTTTTAATTACAGGAGCTTTGTAGTGTAGCCTGAAGTGAGAGCACGTGATTCCTCCATCTCTGTTCTTCTTTCTCATGACTCTTTTGGCTATTTGGGTCTTTTTGTGTTTCCATACAATTTTTAAGATTATTTAATCTAGTTCTGTGAAAAATGCCATTGGTATTTTGATAGGGTTTGCATTGAATCTGTAGATTGCCTTGGTTAGTATGGCCATTTTAACAGTATGAATTCTTCCAATCCAAGAACACAGTATATCTTTCCTTCTGTTTGTGTTGTTCAGTTTCTTTCATCAGTGTCTTATAGTTTTCTGAGTATGGGTCCTTTACCTCCTTGGGTAGGTTTATTCCTAGATATCTTATTCTTTTTGATGTGATGGTAAATGGGATTGTTTCCTTAATTTCTCTTTCAAATAGTTTAATGTTAGTGTGTAGAAATTCAACAGATTTCTGTATATTAATTTAGTATCCTGCAACTTTACTGAATTTGTTGGTGAGCTCTAGTAGTTTCTGGTTACATCTTTAGGATTTCCTATCTGTGTTGCCGAACTTAGGTTCAGCTGCTCACTGTTTGAAGGCCAGTACTTGAGAGAAAAGTATTGGTTGGAAAAGAAAGGTTGCTTTATTCAGGAGGCTAGCAACCTGGGGAGAAGGTAGACTTGTGTCCAAAAACCAACTCTGAAGATTCTGCTTGACCATGAAAGTTTTTAAAAGGAGAATAATTTTGGAGGTGATCAGAGTCTTGTTATCTTCTCCTGTGTGCACACTCTCTTCTGATTGGTTGGTGGTGAGGTAACAGGGTGGTATTCCAAGAATCTTCTGCTCAGCCTGAAGTGACCATCCTCCACCTGGGTGGGGGCCTTAGTTCCTGTAGGAGAACTCAAAGGTATTTTTATGTATATTCCTTTAGGAGGCATCAGGACCCTGCTTTATTGCTGCACAGCTGTTTCTTGACTATTCCTCCTTTGTTTCTACATTCCCTTCCTTCCCTGATTAGCAACTGTTTGAATCTGCCCTTTGGAACTCAGGGAGTGTCAGGAGGCTGAATGAAGCCTATTTCCTACAAACAAGAAACAGGGGACATGAAAAGGACTTGCACCTGGGAGGGTCCCACAGGGTCCTGCTCGCTTTCATCCATAGTGTCATGTCATCTCCCAATAGTGACAGTTTTCATTCTTCCTTTCCAATTTGTATTCCTTTTATTTCTTTTTCTTATCTGATTGCTGTGGCTAGGACTTCAATACTATGTTGAAAAAAGTGGTGAGAATGGACATCCTTGTCTTACTATTGATCTTCATGGAAATGCTTTCAGCTTATCACCGTTGAGTATGATTTTAGCTGTGGGTTTGTCATATATAGCCTTTATTATGTTGCGGTATGGTCCCTCTATGCCCACTTTCTGCAGAGTTTTTATTCTAAATGGGTGTTGACTTTTGTGAAAAGCTTTTTCTGCATCTATCAAGATGATCATATGGTTTTTCTTTTTCAGTTTGTTAATGTGGTGTTCAAAAAGATACATGCACCCCAGTGTTCATAGTAGCATTACTTACACTTGCCAAGATATGGTAGCAACCTAAGTGTCCATCAGCAGATGAATGGATTAAGAATATGTGATATAAACACAAGAGAAAGAAAAGACCTACAATAACAAACCCTAAACAATTAAGAAAATGGGAATAGGAACATACATATCGATAATTACCTTAAATGTAAATGGATTAAATGCTCCAACCAAAAGACATAGACTGGCTGAATGGATACAAAAACAAGACCCATATATATGCTGTCTACAAGAAACCCACTTCAGACCTAGGGACACATACAGACTGAAAGTGAGGGGATGGAAAAAGATATTCCATGCAAATGGAAATCAAAAGAAAGCTGCAGTAGCAATTCTCATATCAGACAAAATAGACTTTAAAACAAAGACTGTTACAAGAGAAAAAGAAGGACACTACATAATGATCAAGGGATCAATCTAAGAAGAAGATATAACAATTGTAAATATTTATGCACCCAACGTAGGAGCACGTCAGTACATAAGGCAAATACTAACGGCCATAAAAGGGGAAATCGACAGTAACACAATCATAGTAGGGACTTTAACACCCCACTTTCACCAATGGACAGATCATCCAAAATAAAAATAAATAAGGAAACACAAGCTTTAAATGATACATTAAACAAGATGGACTTAATTGATATTTACAGGACATTCCATCCAAAAACAACAGAATACACTTTCTTCTCAAGTGCTCATGGAACATTCTCCAGGATAGATCATATCTTGGGTCACAAATCAAGCCTTGGTAAATTTAAGAAAATTGAAATCGTATCAGGTATGTTGTCCGACCACAGTGCTATGAGACTAGATATCAATTACAGGAAAAAGTCTGTAAAAAATACAAACACATGGAAGCTAAACAATACACTACTTAATAATGAAGTGATCACTGAAGAAATCAAAGAGGAAATCAAAAAATACCTAGAAACAAATGATGATGAAAATGCGAAGACACAAAACCTATGGGCTGCAGTAAAAGCAGTTCTAAGAGGGAAGTTTATAGCAATACAGTCCTACCTTAAGACACAAGAAACATCTCAAATAAACAACCTAACCTCACACCTAAAGCAATTAGAGAAAGAAGAAAAAAAAAACCCCAAAGTTAGAAGAAGGAAAGAAATCATAAAGATCAGATCCGAAATAAATGAAAAAGAAATGAAGAAAACGATAGCAAAGATCAATAAAACTAAAAGCTGGTTCTTTAAGAAGATAAACAAAATTGATAAACCATTAGCCAGACTCATCAAGAAAAAAAGGGAGAAGACTCAAATCAAGAGAATTAGAAATCAAAAAGAAGTAACAACTGACACTGCAGAAATACAAAGGATCATGAGAGATTACTGCAAGCAACTATATGCCAGTAAAATGGACAACCTGGAAGAAATGGACAAATTCTTAGAAATGCACAACCTTCCAAGACTGAACCAGGAAGAAATAGAAAATATGAACAGACCAATCACAAGCACTGAAATTGAAACTGTGATTAAAAATCTTCCAACAAACAAAAGCCCAGGACCCGATGGCTTCACAGGCATACTCTATCAAACATTTAGAGAAGAGCTAACACCTATCCTTCTCAAACTCTTCAAAAATATAGCAGAGGGAGGTACACTCCCAAACTCATTCTACAAGGCCACCATCACCCTGATACCAAAACCAGACAAAGATGTCACAAAGAAAGAAAACTACAGGCCAATATCACTGATGAACATAGATGCAAAAATCCTCAACAAAATACTAGCAAACAGAATCCAACAGCACATTAAAAGGATCATACACCATGATCAAGTGGGGTTTATCCCAGGAATGCAAAGATTCTTCAATATACGCAAATCAATCAATGTGATACACCATATTAACAAATTCAAGGAGAAAAACCATATGGTCATCTCAATAGATGCAGAGAAAGCTTTCGATAAATTCAACACCCATTTATGATAAAAACCCTCCAGAAAGTAGACATAGAGGGAACTTACCTGAACATAATAAAGGACATATGTGACAAACCCACAGCCAACATCGTTCTCAATGGTGAAAAACTGAAACCATTTCCACTAAGATTAGGAGCAAGACACGGTTGCCCACTCTCACCACTCTTATTCAACATAGATTGGGAAGTTTTAGCCACAGCAATTAGAGAAGAAAAAGAAATAAAAGGAATACAAATCGGAAAAGAAGAAGTAAGGCTGTCACTGTTTGCAGATGACATGATACTACACATAGAGAATCCTAAAGATGCTACCAGAAAACTACTAGAGCTAATCAATGAATTTGGTAAAGTAGCAGGATACAAAATTAATGCACAGAAATCTCTTGCATTCCTATACACTAATGATGAAAAATCTGAAAGTGCAATTAAGAAAACACTCCCTTTTACCCTTGGAACAAAAAGAATAAAATATCTAGGAATAAACCTACCTAAGGAAACAAAAGACATGTATGCAGAAAACTATAAGACACTGATGCAAGAAATTAAAGATTATACAAACAGAGGGACAGATATACCATGTTCGTGGATTGGAAGAATCAACATTGTGAAAATGACTATACTACCCAAAGCAATCTACAGATTCAGTGCAATCCCTATCAAACAACCAATGGCATTTTTCACAGAACTAGAACAAAAAATTTTACAGTTTGTATGGAAACACAAAAGACCCCGAATAGCCAAAGCAATCTTGAGAAAGAAAAACAGAGCTGGAGGAATCAGGCCCCCTGACTTCAGAGTATACTACAATGCTACAGTAATCAAGACAGTATGGTATTGGCACAAAAACAGAAATATAGATCAATGGGACAGGATAGAAATCCCAGAGATAAACCCACGCATATATGGTCACCTTATCTTTCATAAAGGAGGCAAGAATATACAGTGGAGAAAAGACAGCCTCTTCAATAAGTGGTGCTGGGAAAACTGGACAGCTACATGTAAAAGAATGTAATTAGAACACTCCCTAACACCATACACAAAAATAAACTCAAAATGGATTAAAGACCTAAATGTAAGGCCAGACACTATCAAACTCTTAGAGGAAAGCATAGGAGAACACTCTATGACATAAATCACAGCAAGATCCTTCTGACCCACCTCCTAGAGAAATGGAAATAAAAACAAAAATAAACAAATAGGACCTAATGAAACTCAAAAGCTTTTGCACAGCAAAGGAAACCATAAACAAGACGAAAAGACAACCCTCAGAATGGGAGAAAATATTTACAAATGAAGCAACTGACAGAGGATTAATCTCCAAAATTTACAAGCAGTTTATGCAGCTCAATATCACAAAAACAAACAACCCAGTCCAAAAATGGGCAGAAGACCTAAATAGACATTTCTCCAAAGAAGATGTACAGATTGTCAACAAACACATGAAAGAATGCTGAACATCATTAATCATTAGAGAAATGCAAATCAAAGCCACAATGAGATATCATCTCACACTGGTCAGAATGGCCATCCTCAAAAAATCTACACACAATATATGCTGGAGAGGGTGTAGAGAAAAGGGAACCCTCTTGCACTGTTGGTGGGAATGTAAATTGATACAGCCACTGTGGAGAACAGTATGGAAGTTCCTTAAAAAACTAAAAATAGAACTACCATATGACCCAGCAATCCCACTACTGGGCATATACCCTGAGAAAACCATAATTCAAAAAGAAGATTCATGTACCACAATGTTCATTGTAGCTCTGTTTATAATAGCCAGGACATGGAAGCAACCTAAGTGTCCATCAACAGGTGAATGGATAAAGAAGATGTGGCACATATATACAATGGAATATTACTCAGCCATATAAAGAAACGAAATTGAGTCATTTGTAGTGAGGTGGATGGACCTAGTCTGTCATACAGAGTGAAGTAAGTCAGAAAGAGAAAAACAAATACTGTATGCTAATACATATATATGGAATCTACAAAACAAAAAAAAAGTGGTCATGAACCTAGGGGCAAGACTGGAATAAAGACACATACCTACTAGAGAATGGACTTGAGGATACAGGGAGGGGGAGGGTAAGCTGGGACAAAGTGAGAGAGTGGCATGAACATATATACACTACCAAATGTAAAATAGATAGCTGGTGGGAAGCAGCTGCATAGCTCAGGGAGATTAGCTCAGTGCTTTGTGAGCACCTAGAGGGGTGGGAGGGAGGGAGACACAAGAGGGAGGAGATATGGGGATATATGTATATGTATAACTGATTCACTTTGGTATAAAGCAGAAACTAACACCATTGTAAAGCAGTTATGCTCCAATAAAGATGTTAAAAAAAAAAGAACATGTGGTATGTATACATAGAATGGAGTGCTACGCAGCCATAAAAAATGAAATGTTGCCATTTAAAACAACATGGATGGACTTGGAGGGTATTATGCTAAGTGAAATAAGTCAGACAGAGAAAGACAAATACTGTATGATGTCACTTATATGTCGAATCTAAAAAATAAAATAAACTAGTGAATGTAACAAGAAAGAAACAGACTCATAGATACAGGGAACAAACCAGTGGTTACCAATTGGTAGAGGGAAGGGGGAGGGGCAGTATAAGAGTAGGGGATTAAGAGGTACAACTTATGTATAAAGTAAGCTACAGGATATATTGTGTACATACAGCACAGGGAATATAGCCAATATTTTATGGAGTATAACTTAAAAATTTTGAATCACTGTAGTGTATATCCATAACTTACATAACATTGTGTGTCAAGTATACTTCAATAAAAAATTTTTCTGGTGAAAAAAAATTTTAAACCTAAGCAGGTATAAGATGTTAGAAGCAGATTGTTTTACATAATGAACAATTACTTTTTATTATTTAAGAACAGAAGATGGACAAGTAGAGATAGTGAGTGGAGACTTAACTTTGAGAAGCTTGGCTCTGGAGGGGAGATAGAAAATGGGAGTTAGAAGTAAAGCAATTTAAAAAGAAAAAAGTGTATAGTAGGAGAAATACAAAGATGTCTGGACTACAGGGAAGAAACCAATAGAGATAAAGATTTTAGCAGGGGGATTTTTGCAGTAACTAACTCCTGTAGCTGTAATACGTCTCCGGTCAAAAATGTATTAGGTATCTGTGGCAGTGTATCATTTTCTTTAGGTTGTTGTAAATGTTGAAAATAGTTTGGGGCTTCCCTGGTGGCGCAGTGGTTAAGAATCTGCCTGCCAATTCAGGGGACACGGGTTCCAGCCCTGGTGCGGGAAGATCCCACATGCCACGGAGCAACTAAGCCCGCAAGCCACAACTACTGAGCCTGCGCTCTAGAGCCCCCCGAGCCACAACTACTGAAGCCCGCGCGCATAGAGCCTGTGCTCCGCAACAAGAGAAGCCACCGCAATGAGAAGCCCACACACCGCAACAAAGAGAACCCCCGCTCGCCACAGCTAGAGAAAGCCCGCGCGCAGCAACTAAGACCCAACACAGCCAAAAATAAATAAATAAATTTATAAAAAAAAATAGTTTGGAGACTGTTAGAAGTCTCAGACCCAGATAATATTGCCTTTCATAAAAACTCTTCCAGCTTATTTGTCTTTGACTAGGCAGAGAGGGAGAAATAGCTAAAGGAGAGTGAGAATTGGGGGATGGCAGAAAAGATGAAGAGAGAGAAGCTACCTTATGAACTATGAGGACATTAGTCACTGAGGTTCTTAGCCTTGGGAGAGTATTACGACATCCAGTCATATAAATTCCTAATACCAATTTCTTTATCTTTTTCCCTAGGTTGGGGTTATGGCCAGTACTATGTTAAACTAGATGTTTAGTAATGACAATAAATTTGTATTGATACAGATGATGATCATAGTTTTCAAAGCATTAAGTTTATTATTCAATAAATATTTTTTGCATTTAAGGGAGGAAAAGACTGAACAGTTGTTGGACTGTAAACAAGAACTTGAGCAAATGGAAATAGAACTAAAAAGGCTGCAACAAGAGGTTTGTACCTGGAACTTTTATTATATAGGATCAATTGGAAATTGATTTTTCTCCTTATAATATATAACATTTGCCTTACTGCTTCCTGAGGTTTCATGAGATCCAATGACTTTTTCAGTGTTTCTCTCTTCAAAAATGCGACAACCAAAACTAGAAATCAAAACTAGAAAGGTCTTTGGAGTTTTCTTTTTTCTCTATTAGTTCTATTCAAACTTTGCTAAGATTCCAAGGAGACTCTTAGGACTGGCCCAGTTCCATGTTTCTCTTTTTTATGTATTGGCTTCTGTGGGCTTGGAAGCTGCAACACCTCTAGGTCTCTGCTGTCTGATGGTGCTTTATGTTAACCTTATATATGACAGAATGCTTTTTAATTTTTCACTGTTTCTACTAAATAAGATCCAAACTTTTACTTTTTTAAATACTATTTTTATTTTTCTAATGCTTTGTGTTTTTTCATCTTGAACCAAGACTGTTTAAGCATTTGCTTCTTTTAATTACTCTGTAATGTTTCGTTTTCATTTAGAGGTAGTACAAGAGGTCTTCTTTAACCCATAAATGGTAAGGATTGGGGTAAGGCTGGATAATTATTTCTTCTCCTTACGTCACCTAACCTGCCATTTTAAATTCAGGAAACATTTCACTTGTGGAATCATAAACTGGGAACTTTCTAGATGAATGAATCTAGGGATCATAATTTTTAGTTTTAGGTTTGCTGTTGCTGCTATTCCACTTCTTGGTAGCAGGGTTTTTTTGTATTTGTGTTCCATCTAAAATTGTGGTTCTCAATCTTTTTGGTCTCAAGACCCTTCTTTACTCTTGAAGATTAATGAGGATTATTTAATGTGTATTCTCTTTACTGGAATTTACTATATTTGAAATCAAAACTAAGAATTTTAAAAGTATTTAT
Organism: Stenella coeruleoalba; assembly: GCF_951394435.1. Classification (NCBI taxonomy): domain Eukaryota; kingdom Metazoa; phylum Chordata; class Mammalia; order Artiodactyla; family Delphinidae; genus Stenella; species Stenella coeruleoalba. The sequence continues at coordinate 44,089,490 of NC_137159.1, forward strand.
TAATTCATTTAAAAATAATACTCAATCCACTCCATGTTAACATAAAAATTATATAGTAATTAACCATTATTTTCCAAAACAAAAAAAAAATTGGAAGAATAGTAGTCTTTTATATTTTTGGCAAGTCTTCTTTAAATGCCTGGATTAATTGAAGACTACCAGATTCTCATATCTATTGAATATTTCTGCATTCAATCTGTTAAGATATCACATGCCATGTATGTAGCCTCTGGAAAACTCCACTGTCCCTTCATGAGAGAATGAGAGTGAAAACAGCAAGTACTGTCTTAGTATTATTATGAAAATAGTTTTGACCTCATGAATTCCCTGGAAGGGTTTCAGGGACCCACAGATTTCCCTGGATCGCACTTTGATTACTGCTACTCAAAGGATTACAAGAGGGCTTTAAAAAGGTTGAATTTTAATACTTATTTCAAATGGCGTAAAGATATGCACTAATCATATGCAAGTAATCATTGATGTGAAAGTATTAAAAACTCAGCATGGGCTTCCCTGGTGGCGCTGTGGTTGAGAGTCCGCCTGCCGATGCAGAGGACACGGATTCGTGCCCCGGTCCGGGAAGATCCCACATGCCGCGGAGCGGCTAGACCGGTGAGCCATGGCCGCTGAGCCTGCGCGTCTGGAGCCTGAGCTCCGCAGCGGGAGAGGCCGCAACAATGAGAGGCCCGCGTACCGGAAAAACAAACAAACAAAGAAACAAAAAACTCAGCAGGGTTTTGGTAACATGTCTGGATAGAAACATTATTTCTCTAAACTTTTGTAAGAGTTTGCCTCTTCTGTGTTTTTACTATCTGGCATTTTAAAGTTAACTTTTCACCTTAAATTCATTGCAAATGGTTATGTTGAGGAGAGGTTTACTTACTTTAAAATATCCTGAATATTTTTTACATTCTTAATGGAGAACATTATATATAAAAGTTTTTATACAGCATATGCTTTTATTTTTGTATAGAAACATATTTTTTTTAATTTTATTATTTTTTTTAATATTTATTTATTTAGCTGCACTGAGTATTAGTTGTGGCATGCAGGATCTTCATTGCCATGTGCAGGATCTTCATTGCTGCATTTGGGATCTTTAGTTGCAGCATGTGAACTCTTAGTTGCAGCATGTGGGATCTAGTTCTCTGACCAGGGATCAAACCCACTCCCCCTGCATTGGGAGCATGGAGTCTTAGCCACTGGACCACCAGGGAAGTCCCTAGAAACATATATGTTTAAAATGCATATTCTTGGTTTTAAAAAAGGCTTTTTGATCTCCCCATTTAAAAAAAATAATTAAGGTGTAATTTATATACCATTGAATTTACACTTTTCTCAGTCCATCGCCTTAACCACTTGGCCTCATCGTCCCACAAAAATCACACTTTTAAAGTACACAAGTCAGGGACTTCCCTGGTGGCGCAGTGGATAAGACTCTGCGCTCCCAATGCAGGGGGCCTGGGTTCAATCCCTGGTCAGGGAACTAGATCCCACACGCATGCCGCAACTAACAGTTTGCATGCCACAGCTAAGGACCTCATGTGCCGCAAGTAAGGAGCTGGTGAAATGCAACTAAGGAGCCCGCCTCCCACAATGAAGACCCCGTGCAAATAAATAAATAATTTTAAAATAATAATAAAGTACACAAGTCAGGGACTTCCCTGGTAGTCCAGTGGTTAAGACTCTGGGCTTCCAATGCAGGGGACACGGGTTTGATCTCTGGTCAGGGAGCTAAGATCCTACATGCCACAGGGCGCGGCCAAAAAAAAAGTACACAAGTCATTGTTTTTTGGTGTGTTTTTTTGGTAAATTCTTCAAATTGTACAACCCAAGGATTATCAATTTGAAAATAGAAAATAATATTTTAAATATTAATATGTGTTTATATTTAGAACATGAATTTGCTTTCGGATGCTCGTTCTGCAAGAATGTATCGAGATGAATTAGATGCGCTTCGGGAGAAGGCTGTCAGAGTTGATAAGCTGGAAAGTGAAGTTAGCAGATACAAAGAGAGGCTACATGATATTGAATTTTATAAGGCAAGAGTTGAGGTATGTTATGTAATTTAAACCATTCACAATTCTTTTCTTTAGAAGTATTATGATTTTTCAAAATGCATTTAAAATGCACTTTAATAAATGTAAGGAACTCTGGAAACATTGAGCAAACTGTAAATAGCATCAGGTGTTTATTTTATGATAGATTAGCATATTGGTTAGACTTGTAAAAAGGGATTTTTGGATTCTATTCATTTTATTGAATTCTTTGGAGCTCTTCTTTCATTCCTTCATTTAGTATTACATGTAGTGAACACTTTTGAAATCACAATAAAGTATATATCTCTACTAATTTCTAACTCGTCCCTAGAAGTGAGTGCGAAACACATTTCTGATTGCTGCTCAACTCAGAATACTAAATTAGGATCAATGAAGGGGAAATCAATATCTGTCTCCCTCTCTCTCTCTCTCTCTGCCCCTCCCCCCACCCCCCCCCTCTCTCTCTCTCTCTCTCTCTCTCTCCCTCTCTCTCTTCCCTCCCACCCCCATTTGTCTTCTCTCTTTATATATATGTATGAACAAAGAAAAAACAATTTTTCTTAGTTAATGGTTGCAGTTCTGTGTTACATGATGTTGAGTTTGACAGCAAGAATCTGAAAATCCTTGCTTCTTGGCATTCTTTTTTCCTTTCTCCATGATTTCTTCATTGTCTGTAAACAGAGGAGATTTTGGTCAGTTTTAATATGGGGATAAGAAAGAAGGAGTATGCTAAATCAGGAAATGAAAACATTATAAGAGAAAGTTAGAACTTAGCCTGAATGTTACCAGAAAATAGACCCAATAGAGTGCAAAGATAAGGTGTATATTTGTTCTTTGTCAATTGTTTAAATAGGCGTATGCATGGCACTATTAAGGGATCCTCATGGATGCCACTGTTTTAATATACTTTCTCTTGACTTCAGCTTATAAACTGTAGGCTTAAACTTAGCAATATAGATTTGTGAACATGTCTTCAAAACATACGTAGGAGTTTAAAGATGTTTATATAAAATATTTATTGATAAAGCCTTGGTTTATGATTCTGTGAGTCTTAATTCAAGTCTTGGTATTTTACTCAAAAACCCCAAATTCTTCACTTTCAAGTAGAGAGAAACCTAAATCTATTTCAGTAAATTAATTAAGCCCTGATTCTATGGCGATTGGTGTCTTAAATATCTGGAAGACTACTTACACTGAGTTCCTTATCCTTGTGACTAAGGAATTTAAATATACCCTGACAATTTCATGTGAAATTATAGTAGTATTATTCATCCTAATGTAAGTCCTGAGTATTTTGTTTATATAATAACTTAAATTCTGGGAAATAAAATGAAACCAACTATGTTTCTGTTACTCAGTAGCTTTACTCTTGCATAGAACTGTTGATAAAGACCGCTTAATGTCTTACTTTATAATAAAGAATTTTTATGTTTCAGAGCTTTAAAGATTAACATATTAATGTATTTGTGACAAATAAAGCCTACCTGAAACGTTTACAGGAATTAAAAGAAGACAATCAAGTTTTATTAGAAACAAAAACCATGTTGGAAGACCAATTAGAAGGAACTCGAGCTCGTTCTGATAAATTACATGAATTAGAAAAAGAAAATTTACAACTGAAGGCTAAACTGCATGATATGGAAATGGTACGTATTATAAGATAGATTTATTACATGGCCTGTAAGTAAAAATTCTAAGATTTATCTGATTTCCCTATAGTGACAAGGTTGGTTAGTGTCCTTAAGGCCTTAACAGAGAAGAGATAGCTAAATAAATTAGATGCTTCCAATTTTATATGAATTCAGAAGTAGTAGAAATTTCTGCTTTTGTTACAGAGGGGTATTATTGATTAATTTTGACTACTGCTTTTCAGAAAACCGTAATAAGCCGTTGTGCAGACACTCCTTTAGAATATAGAAATACAACTATTTGCTAAAATTTATCATTGGGTCAGAAATCATTTGTTATATCATTAAAACAACATAATGACTATGAAGAGGTGTTTTCAGTGTCCCCAAAGATCACTATAAAAAGATGTCAAAGACCTGATCAGTTTAGTGACTGGCAGTAATAATTATATTGATTACTAGCTTCAAATTGTGAAAATTTTAAGGAACTCACAATTTATCTCATTATACAGTTTCTGATAAATGAAAGTTATAAGTAATAAAATATTAGCTTGAAATTGTACTGTTTCTTAGCTTTCTTTTCTCTCCCTACTCCCTGCCAATAAAAAAGGAGCGTGATATGGATAGAAAAAAGATTGAAGAATTAATGGAAGAAAATATGACTTTGGAAATGGCACAGAAACAAAGTATGGACGAATCATTACATCTTGGCTGGGAGCTGGAACAAATATCCAGAACTAGTGAACTTTCTGAAGGTATTTCCAATACTCTTTTTTTATTTAAATGGATGAATGAATAAATGAAATTGTATTTATACTTACATTTCTGGATATTTCATTGCTGTTCTTTATTTTCCCTGGTTGGAGATGTCGCAAAAGGCCACATATCTCTCTAGATAGAATTTCACAGAGTAATGTGTTAATTTCCATATGCCTGGGTCTGGTCCTTATCTTTGCATGTCTTATAACTCAACTTTGAGTGCAGTAGCAGATTCGATCAGTTAGGCACAATTTCATGTTCATATCACAATAAACTGGGATATCAGTTTATTTATTTTGAGAGATACAGCCATCTACTAAATAGAAAAGAAAAGTCATTAGCTGGTCACCATGTTCTTTGACTTTAGGCAAACCTAAATAGGAAATCAGAATGCAGTGGGAATATTCTTTGGTGAATATGTAGCCAGAATAAAGCAAGTTAAGGATCTTTATGGCTACTTTCATCAGTATGTTGGATTTTGGGATTATACCTACCATTTATACCCTGGAGGTAATGAAAGACCCCAGATAAATTTTTAACTTTTGGCTCTATTTCCCTAGGCTCCACATTAACTTGTCCTCTTTATTAAAGCTGGGGCACACACATACGATGTAGCTTTTTGTGTTAAAGCTTTGAGTTTGCTAATACTGCTATATAATACTTTATTGAAATTATACCCAGGTCACATTTATTTGAATTAGACTCGTTCCCTAATTCCTTAGTTACCCAGTATTTAGATTATTATACCTGTTTTTCTTCCTTCAGCAGATATGTATTAAGCACCTACCATGTGTAAAATATTATACCAGGCCCTGAGGATATAGTGGTGAGGTAGACATAAGGTCTGAAAGAGCTTATAACCTGGCGCTTAAAGAAGTTACTTCTACAGATGACTCATCATATTTATTACTATTAGGCTTTTCCTAATCTTACTCTTGAGAACCTAATTCCGGATTCTGGCACCCCATGTAAATTGACTTCATAGTAAGTGACTATGTTCAGCTGAGAATGAATTTGCTGGGATGTGTTACTTAAAATATTTGTGGAACTTTTTTACTGTATTCCATGTGAATTGAGTTACAAAGAAAACAATTCAGACTTAAATGTTTTCTACTACAACAGTTAAAATTACACTGTTAGGAGTTTTCTCACCTGTTAAGTGGGGATAATAATAGTAAGTACTATCTTACAGGGTTGTTGTGAGGGTTGAATTTGTTAATGAAGCCCTGTGAAGAACTGTGCCTAGTAAATAGTAAGCATTTGAGTGTTTTTTATTATTATCATTAATCACAGTTGTTTTGCAGGGGTCATAGAAAATAAAATTCATTTAGTGTGGCATAGTTTTTTTTTTAACTACACAAGGGACTTTCTAGAAAATTTGCAAACTCTGGAAAAAGATAAAGAAGGAAATCAAAGTCACTAATAATTCTTGCCTCTTACATTTCACAAAATTTGCTTCTAGAATTTTCCTACACAGGGTTATTTTTTATATCATCAGATCAGTGTGTATATACAATTAAGATTCCTTTTTTCATCTAAGAATATAACGTAGACAATCTTCCATGTTAAAAATGTGTCGTAAGTATCCTTTTAAAGTCTCTGTAGTCTGACTGGAAGCTTCCTCAAAGCATGTAGTATTGAAAGCTTTATTAAGGCATATGTTTTGTAGCCTGATCTTGTTTAATTGAAATGCATGACCTCAAATCATGCAATTAGAGTTGTACTTAAGAAGACTTGGACAACTAATGGAATTTATAAAAAGTCAATGACTACCTAGTATACTAGCTTTTAATAAAAGATTAACAATGTGCTGACTAGAACAAAAGCTTGAAATAAGAATTGAGGCTTTCTTTACTTAAAATCTAGGAGATATTTTACTCTACCTCATTTTTAAAAGAATGTGTGACTTGTGTGGCTACATGTTTGTGTGTGTGTGTTTTTTTGCTTTTTATAATGGAGGATTTCAAATGTACGCAAAAGTAGACAGACCCAGAAGTTCTCTCCTGTATTTCTGTTTATTTCCCTTCCTGAAGTCTAGGATTTCAGAATAAATTCTAAGTGTCATATTTCATTTGTAAATCCTAATATTTTTATATCATCAAAATATTTAATGAGTCTGTTATAGGGTTATTAAAAATAATTATTTTTGGCTTACTGGAGAGCATCATTTACAGAAGTCGAAACTCAGTTTTCTTATTTTAAAAAATAGATTGCTGAAAGCTACTTAGAAAGATGATTTCTGTTGGCAGAATGGACTGCATGTTGCTGTTTATACGTTATTAGCCGGGATTCTTCATTTAGAGAAAGACTTTTTCGAAGTGACCAGTGTATAGTACTGTCTTGCCTTTCTCAGAATCAGATTAGGATTTTTTTCCCCCTCAAACTGTTTTCCTTTATCTTTGAAAGTGTGACGTAGGATATGCTTTATACTTCTTATTTGAGTCACACAGTGACTCTATTAGATACACAGGGTAATAACTATATTTTGTCAAAGTAACCTAAGAGTCGTTGAGGTTAAAGTTAATTTCTCATGGAACTGGAACTGAAAGTCTAGTCACTTCAGTCTAAATTTTGTACTTTTTTTTTTCACTAGAATGCTTATGGATGCATTAGAAATTCAATATTTACCTGTATTTTATATCTCTTTTCTTATTGTGTCTATCTTGCATAACTTTATAAATTTTTTATAAAGTTAAGGACCAGGTGATTTAGTGTATTTACACTAAATATTTTAAATAGTGAAGAGTAAACATAGTTTTACCAGTGACGTATTTTTCAATATTATAGCACCACAGAAATCCTTGGGCCATGAGGTAAATGAATTGACATCAAGTAGGTTGTTGAAGTTGGAGATGGAAAATCAGAGTTTGACAAAAACTGTAGAAGAGCTTCGGAGTACTATGGATTCTGCAGAAGGCACCACTTCCAAAATCCTGAAAATTGAAAAAGAAAATCAAAGACTAAGTAAGAAGGTAAATAAAAATTAATATTTAATGTAATGTAAAAAAGTATATGTAAAAGTATAAATAAATAGCACTGAGATAGAACATTTATTTTCCAACTTTTAGTGTACCCTCAATATTATTTTAACTTATTATGTAAAATTTCAAACTTACATAAATGTGAAGTGAATGAACTCATTCAGCTCTAGACTCATTCATTCAGCTTCAATAATTATTAACTTATAGCCAGTCTTACTTCTACCCTTGATACTCTCCTAACAGCCACTAGATGATTTTGAAGTAAATCCTAGATGTCATACTATTTCACCAATAAATATCTCAGTATAAATCTCTAAAAAGTAAGGAATTTTTTTTAAAAAAGAACAGTGACATTATCACACTTAAAATATCATAGTTTTGGGCCAGCATTTAAATTTTTCCAAATCTATTAAGATTTTTAAAAAATATTTTATTTGAATATGAATCCAAATAAGATCAGTACATTCAATCAGTTGATGTGTCCCTTAAGTCTTTTTTAGTCTATAGATTGACTCTTCTTTCCTAGCAATTTTTCTGTTGAAGAAACCTCAAACAGGGGGCACATGTCTGGTTGTCTCTCTTTCTGTGATGTTAGTTGTCATAGAAAATCATTTGCTTAGATCCCTGAATTAATCAGAGGTTACAAAATCTTGATATTATATCATCCCTTCTTAATTTGGTAGCTGGAGTATTTCTATAAGAAAAAACTTTTCTTTTTAAAAACTATTGGTTTAAAAAAAAAAAAACACCACTGGTTACTCTGAGAACAGCTCTTAGGGGTAAAGTAGGATGAATGTTTGATTCTTTACCTTTATTTACCAGTTTCCTAGTAATGAATCAGTTCTCTCATATCCTGCTGAGATAGTTAATGAGTGAGTTTGTTGTTTGTTTTAGTGTTGTTATGAACTCATGGATTTAAAAATATGTAAAGCATTTTAATACACTGTATTTATTTTTCTTACTCTCCCAACTCTTTAAGCTGCTTCCTGAATCCTTATGACATGACCTTAGCACTCCTGGAGAGCTTCCTTGCTTTCTACCACGACAAAGTGTTCTCTTAAACATTTCCTGCCTCAGTCCTGAAAACAGCCATTTCTCCAAAAAGCGCTTGTTCCTTTTAGTGGGAAGTGGTATTTAGAGACCACAATTTAGGGATTATGAAACTTGAATTTTAACTAGACTTTGAAAAGAAATACAAGTGTACCTTTTTTTTTATTGCATTTTACTTCACTTCACAGATAATTGTGGTTTTTACAGCTTGAAAGTTTAAGGCAACCCTGCATCAGACAAATCTATCAGAACCATTTTTCTAACAGCATTTGCTTATTACTTCATGTCTCTGTGTCACATTTTGGTAATTTTCACAATATTTCAAACTCTTTCATTGTTATTGTATTTGTTATGGTGATGTCTAATCAGTGATCTTTGATGTTAGTATTGTAATTGTCTGAGGGCGCCACAGACTGCACCCATGTAAGATAGTGAACTTAACCCATAAATGGTGTGTGTGTTCTGACTTCTCCACTGACTGGTGAGTCCCCCGTCTCTCTCCTTCTCCTTGGCCCTCCATATTCCCTGAGACAAACAATATTGAAATTAGGCCAGTTAATAACCTACAGTGGCCTCTGTGTTCAAGTGAAAGGAAGTGTTGCACGTCTCTCACTTTAAATCAAAAGCTAGAAATGATTAAGCTTAGTGAAGAAGGCGTGTTGAAAGCCAAGACAGGCTGAGAGATAGGCCTCCTGCACCAGTTAGCCAAGTTGTGCGTTCAAAGAAAAAGTTCTTGAAGGGAATTAAAAGTGCTACTCCAGTGAATATATGAATGATAAGAAAGTGAAAGAGCATTATTGCTGATATGGAGAAAGTTTTAGTAGTCTGGATAGAAGACATGCCAGCCACAAAATTCCCTTAAGCCAAAGCCTAATCCAGAGCAATGCCCTCTCTTTGATTCTTTGAAGGCTGAGAGAGGTGAGGAAGCTTCAGAAGAAAAGTTTGAACCTTGCAGAGGTTGGTTTGTGAGATTGAAGGAAAGAAGCTGTCTGCATAACATAAAAGTACAACAGGAAGCAGCAAGTGCTGATGTAGAAGCTGTATTTAATTATCCAGAATATCTAGTTAATATAATTAATTAAGGTGGCTACACTAAACAGTAGATTTTCAGCGTAGTCACAACAGCCTTCTATTGGAAGAAGATGCCGTCTAAGACTTCCATAGCTAGATAGGGTAAGTCAGTGCCTAGGTTCAAAGCTTCAGAGAACAGCCTGACTCTCTTGGTAAGGGGCTAATGCAGCTGGTGGCTTGAAATTGAAGTCAGTGCTCATTTACCATTCCAGAAATCCTAGGGCCCTTAAGAATTCTGTTTAATCTACTTTCCCTGTGCTCTCTCAGTGGAACAACAAAGGTTGGGTGACAGCACATCTGTTTATAATATGATTTACTGACTATTCTAAGCCCACTTTTGAGACCTTACTGCTCAAACAAAAATTTCTTTCAAAATACTGCCGATCATTGACAATGCACCTGTTCACCTAAGAGCTCTGGTGTAGACTTAAAATGAGATTCATGTTTCCATGCCCACTAAGACAACATCCATTCTGCCACACATCGATCAAGGAGTAAGTTCGACTTTCAAGTCTTATTCTTTAAGAAATATATTTTGTAAGGCTATAGGTGCCATAGAAGGTGATTCCTCTGATGGATCTGGGCAAAGTCAATTGAAAACATTCTGGAAAGGATTCACCATTCTAGATGCCATTAAGAACATTTGCGATTCATGGGAAGAGGTCAAAGTAACAACATTAATAGGAGTTTGAAAGAAGTTGATTTTGACCCTCATGGATGACTTGGAGGGGTTCAGGACTTCAGTGGAGGAAGTTTTGCAGATGTGGAGGAAATAGCAAAAGAACCAGAATCAGAAATGGAGCCTGAAGATGTGACTGAATTGCTGCACTCTCATGATCGAACTTTAATAGATTAGGAGTTGCTTCTTATGTGTTAGCAAAGAAAGTGGTTTCTTGAGATGGAATCTACTGGTGAAGATGCTGTGAAGATAGTTGAAATGATAACAAAGGACTTAGAATATTACATAAAGTTGATAAAGCAGTGGCAATGTTTAAGAGAAGTGACTCCAATTTTGAAAAATATTCTGATGCTGTTAAATGGCATTGCATGCTACAGAGAAATCATTCATGAAAGGAAGAGTCAATCAACGCATAAGAAATTGCAGTCACCCCAACCTTCAGCAACTACTACGCTGGTCAGTCAGCAACCATCAACGACTAGGCAAGACCCTCCACCAGCAAAAAGATTATGATTTGCTGAAGGCTCAGATGATGGTTAACATTTTTAGCAGTAAAGTATTTGAAGGTGTGTACATTGGTTTTTTAGGCATAATGTTATTGCACACTTAATAAACTACAGTGTAGTGTAAACACAGCTTTTATATGCACTGGGAAACCGTAAAATTCATGTGACTCTTTTTTTTTTTTTGCGGTACGCGGGCCTCTCACTGTTGTGGCCTCTCCCGTTGCGGAGCACAGGCTCAGCGGCCATGGCTCACAGGCCCAGCCGCTCCGCGGCATGTGGGATCTTCCCGGACCGGGGCACGAACCCGTGTCCTCTGCATTGGCAGGCGGACTCTCAACCACTGTGCCACCAGGGAAGCCCTCATGTGACTCATTTAATTGCGGTATTTGCTTTATTGCAGTGGTCTGGATCCAAACCTGCAATATCTCTAAGATATTCTGTTTTCCAATTGTGGGACAGTTAGACCAAGTAATTTATTTTTGCATATCTTTCTGCCCACACACACACACACACACACACACACACACACACACACACACTATACATAAATAGAAATCATATTATAAAAGCATACCTGATATTTTTATTATGAACCCCTCCCATCACATATACTCTCTAAAATGTGCTTTCACTTTTGTTTCCTGTTCTTGGTCACTGTGAACAATACTGTAATAAATATTCTTATACATGTGTCCTTATGAATTAATTTTTATTTCTATTTGTAGTCAGCCATGTCTAGTTTTTCCTTCGATGGATCCTGGGTTTCTAGACTCGGTTATGAAAATCCCTCTAATTTTTAGACCAGTAGTTTTGAACAGGTATGCCTCAGAATCACTTTCAGGAATTGTTAAGGTACAGATTGCTGAGCTCTATGCCCAGGGCTTGTCATTTGGTAGGTCTGGGGTGGGGGCTAAGAATTCTCATTTCCAACAAGTTCCTAGGGGATGCTCATTCTGCTGTTTTGGAGCCATGCCCTGAGAACTACTGCCTTTGATAATGCAGGTAGACTAGACTCCTTGATTTTCTTGCAAGATTTTTACTCTCTTAAAACGTTTTTGCATCATCTTTAGTTCATTAACCAAATAATCTTAATAAGTATTTCACAATAAATATAGTGTTAAAGTAAGAGTGGCCATTTAGAATTTGGAACAGTTTTATTTTTGTTGTCACTATAATTGGATCTGGAAATTTGATTTTGAAATTAGCTTTAAAGTCTAATTAGTAAATTCTTATGATTCCAGGAATTTTTGATCAATTCATTGTATATCTTTTGTAAGCTGAATGTTTCACTTGAATTCCATAACACAACAGATGCATTTAATTAAATAACTACTATCCATATATTTCAGTCAATAATGGGAGAACCAGATTAGTTATTAATAGCTTAAAGTTTCCTGATTGTATAAATTAATGTTGAATTGAGTTATTGGATTAGATTTGTGACTTGATGCTTTTGAGATATTATTTCTTAGCGTTCCTTACTATTAATATAAGGATTTAAGTAATATTTAAACTTGAAGTGGAGTATTTTACATACCCAAATCTTCTTTATATTTTTTATTACCTGGTTTGAATATGTTATATAATGGGAAATCAATAGTTTGGTATATTTTGAAGTTGAATTTGCTTTTTCATATTTATTAACCTCATACTTTATTATATCTTTAAAATGTGTAATTCATAATAAATTTAAACGTATAATTTATTTGCTGGAGTTTTGTTCAGACCTTATTTTTCTCTAGTAGTCTCCTTTTTTCTTTCTCTTTTCTTTTTATTTTAATCCAAGTCCCTTCTTGTTTCCTCATTTTCTCATCTTTTCCTTCTTGAGCGCTGAAATTCCTTGACTAATTAAAATTTCACTTTACAAATCCATTCAAGCCAAGAGAGTTTTCAATAAGATTTGTACATTCTTCATATGGCATGTGTGTATGTATTTAGTTATGTTTGTGTTTAGAAGTAGAACTTTGCTCTCAAAGATGCAGAGGATAAGAAAGATAGTCATGTTCTGTACATTTTATACAGCTGCTAAAATTAGCTTGGAATGTTATCAATACTTGAATTTTTCTATGAAATTCTTAAATTTCTTAAATTTCTATGAAATTCTTAAATTCTTAAATTTCTTAAATTTCTATGAAATTCTTAAATTTGAGTATTAAAACTGTGTTCTATCCTTTATTCAATGATTAGCTTTTGTTTTTACATGTTTCCACTATTGTGAAATATTTAATGATATATTGTTTTGTGGTTTCTTTTTCTCCAGGTTGAAATTCTTGAAAATGAGATTATTCAAGAAAAGCAAAGTCTTCAGAATTGTCAGATTTTAAGCAAGGATCTAATGAAGGAGAAAGCTCAGCTTGAAAAAACAATTGAAACACTTAGAGAAAATTCAGAGAGACAGGTTCTTAAATTTCCTATTAAGCAACATATTTTAAAATTTATTAACACAAGTTTTTTAAAGCTTGTGCAAAATGTTCATAATAACGTTAAATGGAAATATTTTAGAATTTTTTAGATTTTAACATAACTATGGTTTTAACTTATTTTCTGTCCCATACATTTTAGGAAAGTTGAAGGGAAAGCTTAGAATTTTTTAAATTGCCAGTGTGCTTAATAATTATCTGGTATAAAATTTTGTGGTACCTGTGTTTGAATTGCTTTCAAGTGTCAGTGGAATAGAACTGCAGATTTTAAAGTCCCTGAATGAAGTTGGGGTGAAATGCAGCTCTACTCTGATCCCACTAAGGAGGGACAAGTGGTCGCAGCACATATCTTGGATATTTTCATACTTGCTTTCAAATGTTTATTGGTTATTCTCATTTTATGCTTGAGGAAACTGAGAATTGAATAGATTAAGTGACTGGCTGTTTTAAATTTTCTAATTTTTAGAAGTAAAATGGGGACTTACCTGACAGTCCAGTGGTTAGGACTTTGCGCTTACACTGCAGGGGTCATGGGTTTGATCCCTGGTCAGGGAACTGAGATCCCACACCCTGCATGCTGCACGGTGCGGCCAAAAAGGAAAAAAAAAAAAAAAAATAAGCAGTCAAATGATTTGTTTTGTATTATCTAGGTATAGTCCTCAGGCCACCTATAAAAATACAGATTTCCATAGAGCTACAGAAGAAAAATTCTAGAGCTAAGTATGAATCTCTACTTTTACAAGGTTCTTGGGACTGTTTTACACACCGGATTTTAAGAACCATTACAGTAGGCCATGGTATAAATTGGATGGACTAGTTTTAAAATGTACCAGAGATTTTGTTATTTTGATGTTTCAAAATTAGAATTCTTTTAGGGAATAAATACACACAAATACACACCAATATACATGCACATAGAGCAAATAGTGTATTTACTGAGGACTCACTGTGTATATGCATTGCGAAATCTATTGAATGAACGTAAAAGCTTGTATCTTCAAGAAGATATGTATGTACATTTCACCTATACTCATATTTGAATTTAAATCATGTAACCATAAATGATCTGAAGATCATTTTGATTAATATTCAATACATTTCTTTTAACCGTTCCTTTACATTATGGATTCTCTAAAGATGTGAACTTCAAAGACTTGTCAGTATATGTACATGGTGATCTCTCAGTAAATATTTGTTGGAATTAAAATTAAGGTAGACGGTTTTAGCACCTTTTTTTGTTTGTGTGTGGTATGCGGGCCTCTCACTGTTGTGGCCTCTCCTGTTGCGGAGCACAGGCTCCAGATGTGCAGGCCTAGCGGCCATGGCTCACAGACCCAGCCACTCCGCGGCATCTTGCCAGACTGGGGCATGAACCCGCGTCCCCCTCATCGGCAGACGGACTCCCAACCACTGCGCCACCAGGGAAGCCCTTAGCACCTTTTTATGGTGTGATTTCCCTGTTAGTTTTTGGAGGGGGGAAAACTATGTAAGTTAAAATATTTAATTCATGTTCAGTTAAGTTTTAAATTTTCTCCTTTCTTTTTTTTTTAATTAGATTAAAATATTGGAACAGGAAAATGAACATCTGAATCAAACTGTGTCCTCCTTAAGGCAGCGCTCCCAGATAAGTGCTGAAGCAAGGGTGAAAGACATTGAAAAAGAAAATAAAATTCTCCATGAATCTATCAAGGAAACAAGTAGCAAGCTAAGCAAGATTGAATTTGAAAAAAGGCAAATCAGAAAAGAATTGGAACATTATAAAGAAAAAGGAGAACGAGCAGAAGAACTTGAAAATGAGTTACATCATCTTGAAAAAGAAAATGAATTGTTACAGAAAAAGATAACCAATTTAAAAATTACTTGTGAAAAAATTGAGGCCTTAGAACAAGAAAATTCAGAGCTAGAAAGAGAAAATAGGAAATATAAAAAAACATTGGATAGCTTTAAAAACCTTACTTTTCAGTTAGAATCCCTAGAGAAAGAGAATTCCCAGCTTGATGAGGAAAACTTAGAACTGCGAAGGAATGTAGAATCTTTAAAGTGTGCAAGCATGAAAATGGCTCAGCTACAACTAGAAAACAAAGAACTGGAAAGTGAAAAAGAACAACTTAAGAAAGGTTTAGAGCTCATGAAAGCATCTTTCAAGAAAACAGAACGCTTAGAGGTTAGCTACCAGGGTTTAGATACAGAAAATCAAAGGCTACAGAAAGCTCTAGAAAACAGCAATAAAAAAATTCAGCAGTTGGAAAGTGAACTACAAGACTTAGAGATGGAAAATCAAACATTGCAAAAAAACCTAGAAGAGTTAAAAATATCTAGCAAAAGACTAGAACAGCTAGAAAAAGAAAACAGATCATTAGAACAAGAGACTTCTCAACTGGAAAAGGATAAGAAACAACTGGAGAAGGAAAATAAGAGACTCCGACAACAAGCAGAAATAAAAGATACCACATTAGAAGAAAATAATGTGAAAATTGGAAATTTGGAAAAAGAAAACAAAACCCTTTTCAAAGAGATTGGTATTTATAAAGAATCCTGCATTCGTCTGAAAGAATTAGAGAAAGAAAATAAGGAGCTTGTGAAAAGAGCAACTATTGATATAAAAACTTTAGTTACATTACGAGAGGTAAATATAGTTACTTAAATTTCAGACAGATTTTTTTATATTTTTAACTCAGGGCTCTTTAACTTTTATTGCAGTAATTTGCATCATCTATTTATGGTTCAAAGTAGAAATTTAGAATTAGAAGCAGTTTCCAAGTTTCCTACTTTTGTTAAACTAAGGAGTAAATATAAATTGTATTTTTAAAGAAATTGTAATAATAAGGTTTCCATGTGTTATCTGACTTATTTATTACATTATAATTTTATACTTTTATTTCAGAGTAATATTAAAACCTTTGATCAAAACTGTTACTGAATGTGATAGCTACTAATTATTGAATGTGCCAAATACTGGACAGTTTTTACAGCCAGTCCTTTATAGGTGTTATCTCCATTAGATTAGAAAATTGAGGTTCAGAGACATTAAGTAACTTACTTAAGACCACAATGGTAGATTTGGATTCCTGGATTTAAATCCAGATCTTTCAGACTTCAAAGCCCCTTGAATTTTGACTTCTAAGCTACAGAATGCAAATCAGATTGAATTTAAAGGTCAACGTTGAGCAATTGGTAGTTGGTTGGATCTGTGTGTTGAGAAGAATTCTGAAATTTATGAGTAGATTGGCAATAAATTGTTGGTATAGCTCAGGAGATACCATGCTTGGCTCTTACTTGCTATCCCTATGCTATACTATATATGATAACCCTTTAAGTTCAATTGAAAAATATCTTAGTTGGCATTCTGGCAGAAGCTCACATTGGGAAATATGCCTTTCTGCTAAAGAGGCATTGAGAAGAGACCATTATTATCCTTTCTTTTTTTTTTTTTTTTTTTTTTTTTACTTTCTGTTGTTCTACAGTCTTACAGACATGAACAATAGGTTCCTGGTCCCATCTCTAAGAATTCCCCCTAGTTATTCAATTCAATATCTTAGGCCTCTTCCACTGGGAGAGGGGTGCTTGTGGTGGGAGAAGGATGTTATATCCAACATATATTCATAGGAAGAAATGTGCAATAAGGTTCTAGTTCATTATTAAGTTAATGCATATGTGTTGTTTTCCCCACAGTTTTCAAGCCTAAGGTGTGTAATCACAAGTACAAGTTTCTCCTTTTAGTTTTTAAACACTAAAAAGTTAAAACGAACTATTAGCAAACTAAAAGAAGGAAAACAATACTCTTTGAACTAGGTGATAATTTTGTTGCCTAACTCTTTTTTATTGGTGAAGGAAAAGCTCAGCAACAGCATTTCTGTCTTTCCTGGTTTAAATTGTATGTATTCCTGGATGGTGGTAGTTGGAATCTTGGCTGAATTTCTCGGATGTTTATGTTCATAACACTCATGTGAGTTTTACATTACTTTTAAAATAAGGATTTGGTGAGTGAAAAACTGAAGACTCAACAAATGAATAATGATCTTGAAAAATTAACTCATGAGCTTGAGAAGATAGGGTTAAATAAAGAACGACTCTTACATGATGAGCAGAGTACTGATGACAGGTGAGTACTAAGTCTATCTGAGAAACAGTGGAAATAATTTTTTTGTTTTTCAAACATTAATTTTGAGACTGAGAAGCAATTAAGGTATGAAAATAATGTGAAAAACGAAGGCTTGACAAACAATAAAAAATTAACTTATATATTTTAATTTGAGAATGTTCAACAGGTTTAAAGAGAATTTACCATGGTAAATATAGTCTATCAGTTAATTGGATTTTCAAGTAGTCTACTATTTGGCATCTAGTTAGCCACGTGATTCCAGCTAGAATAGAAGTGTGTATTGTTAAGAATATTGTTTTTTGTACACTAGATTTTAATTCATTGGAATTTTTGTAACTATATAATTTGTATTTTTGCTGTCTACCCATTATTACTGTTCTAGTAAGTATATTTTATATTAAATGTATATAGGAAAAATTAATGCTGATTATATGGGATTTATTTATGTAATTTTGAGAATATTCAAAGTTAATAGAATAGATTGATACTTTTAAAAGTTAGTTCTATAATAACAAATAGAGGTAATTTGAGGCATTTATTCTAGCAATCAATTCAAGCAATCTTAATTGAATTAATTACTATATAGATATTTCATGAGAAAAGATTTTTTGAGTTAAACACATTGTTAATGGACAATTTAGTTGACTATCTTTTAATATAGATACTGAATATGCATCTCTGCTTTATTCAGACAGATTTTCTACCTGTCATGTGTAAGACATTTTAAATGTAGAGCAAAAAGTACAGTAAACCATGCAGCTGCCTTAACTGACCCTGTTTTAAATTTACAAACCCAGCTTTTGAGGGGCCCTTCACACTGTGGTATCTCTTCCCAAACCTTACTTCATACAATTAATCAATGTTAATTAAGCTTTTATTACCTGCTGATTATCAGGCATCAAATAAATAATAATGTTTCAGCTGGATCTTGAAGAATGACAGAAATTTGCAAGGTGGAAATGGGGAAGGGCATTCCATGCAAATAAAGCACAAAGGTGTTTTGAGCAATCCTGAGTGACATTATAGATGGATTAGAAAAGGGACAAATTTGAAGGTACAGAGACCATTTAGGAAGCTATGTAATAGTCTAGGCAAGATGTAAGTGTATTCATTAATCCACACATTTTCATTTATAATGAAAGCATTAGATATGGAGATAAGGGTATGTATATTGAAATAAAACTTTTAGGAAAGGGAATTGAGATCAGTTAATAACTATGATCAAATCGGGGGGATCAGGAAACAAAGTGTCTTAAGCCACTAACCTGCTTCTTTCTCAGCAAGTAAGTTAACCTTAACATCACAAAGAAAATTAGAGTTCACAGACATAAATTCCCTTAACATTCCATCCCCTCCATCTTAGAATTATGTGTATCTGCATCTGTCTTTACCTCTAATCTCAGATGGTATCCCTAATTCTTTTGTTAGTCTAACCTTTTCATCTTTCAACTGATGTTGTTTCCTCTGACCCCCCTTTATTATTAAGATATTTATTCTTGCCATCAAGGAATATACAGTCTAACTGTGGAATTGAACGTATAAATAGATAGAGTGCAACAAAGTAAATTTAGTGGTGGAATTTCAAACAGAGTGCAATGTGATCACTCTTGTCTTTCTCTTTTAACAGCTCTTTTTCCTTTGCCTTCTCTTTAAATATGGTTTCCTAGGGTTATGTTGTTAAGCCTCTTATCCATTCCATGAGCATTCCTGTCCATCATCTCAGCTAATACCCATATTATTCTCTGCTTACTGGACATCTCTATCTGGACAGTCCAGAACTCAGGCATCACAAATTTAATATATCCAAAGTCACACTCATTACATGCTTTAAAATTGTTTGTTGACTCAAGCCAATACCAAAATGAGTGAGATTTGTTCTCTTTTCTCAATGAACTTAAAATCTGGCTGAGCAGAAAATATATACACACAAATTAATTACAGTAAGGGGCAGAGTATGATAAAATTTTCTCATATTTGTACTTTAGGTTTTTATTTGGTTTAGTCATTGAGGTTCTCAGGTGTAGAAATAGATTAATCCGTAATTCCTAGTCTGTGGTTCACTCTCAAAGTGTGTTCATGAACTGTCCTTTTTTGTAAAAAAATAAAACTCTTATGAATAATATAAATATTTATTAACCCACCATTCAAAAAGATAACTAAAATTTTGACACTCAGATCTATCTTCCTCTTCCTGTTCTGTCACCAGTATCTTGTGTCTTAACATATCATTCCTTTTTTTTTTAATATTCTGCAAGTACTCTACACCCTGAATGTAAAGTCTTCAGTGAGCTTTAAGTCAACTATTCATATGTACTTGTATAAATACATTACATATTAATATCATAGATGAATGCTTAATAATGTGATAAATCCATCCACTTACTCTTTGTATAGATTCTATTCTTATAAAACTGAAAGGAATATTTTGAGATTCAGATCTTCCAGATGCCTTTTTTTTTTGAGTACTAATTTTTGCTTTTGACAGCCTAAAATGTAATTTGGAGCTGTGATTTACTCAGTGATTTTTTTGTTTTTTCATTACCAGGAATAGTTTAAAAGGGGGAGTGGGCAGTAAGAGCAGGATAATTTAATTTGCTTCTTTTTAAAAAAGACTATTTTATAAAGTCTATTTATAATATCAGTATCTGTGGTCATAAATTATCTTTAAAAATAATTTTCTGACCTCCAATAATGAACTATATTATTTTTATACTTGGATTATAGATACAAACTTTTGGAATCAAAATTAGAATCTACTCTAAAGAAGTCCCTTGAAATAAAAGAAGAAAAAATCGCTGCATTAGAAGCTCGATTAGAAGAGTCCACAAATTATAACCAGCAGTTGCGCCAAGAACTTAAAACAGTAAGTGTGACTTCCTTGGAAAGAATTTTAATTGTCTTTTTTTTTTTCTTTCTTTTTTGGCCCCACTGCACGGCTTGCAGGATCTTAGTTCTCTGACCAGGGATTGATCCTGGATTGAACCTAGGCCCTGGCAGTGAAAGCACCGAGTCCTAACCACTGGACCACCAGGGAACTCCCAAATTGTCAAATATTTGGACAGAAAAGTGTAAAGTAGAAAATAAAAATGAAACAATTTTATTAACATTTTGTCTATTCTTCCTTTTTCTTAAATTTTAGAATATTCTTAAACAGATCTTTGTCATGTAGTTTGTAACAAACTATTTTGTCTATACACTATAATTTATTCAATCCTATTTCATCTATGAATGTCCCTCATGCAGTAAGGGACATATCAGAATTGTGAGAGTGGGATGGGGAAGAGGCAGGCTTATTTCATTGGGAAGAACTCTCAGTGTGATTCTGACACTTCACGGGCACTCTTTTCCTATTGAGAATCCAGGTAAAAATTTGGTAGACAAAGATATGGATGTGAGGATAGCAAGTAGAGGGAAATAGTATGTGTGGTATAAGAAAGCACTTAATCCAAAAATTTGAGGTCTTTTCTAAATTTGTTTTCTTGTGATATTTGGACTTATTCAGTGAAGTATGTGAGGCAGGGGCTACTATTTTCCCCACCTGAATAAACTGAAATTGAAGGGGCTTGCGCTTTCCATAGGGTTAGTGTATGGTAGATTGGTAGAATCGCGTTGTGCCTTATTCTCCCTTTTATCAGCTCTGTAGTCATACCCAGGATGGTTTTACAGTCAACCAAACATTCAGACCAGCAAGTTTACTATAGGCCACATTTAGAGCCATATGATTCAGAACACTATAGGAAATATAAGCTGATGGTAGGGCACTATCAGGTGTCCATCTTCATATAATTGTCTGAGAGTCATCTTCTCACCAGATGACTGTTGGTTGTGTGTGGGAGCTGCCCTGGCTTTGAGACTTCATGCTTCATAGCAGTCATCATCTCTTGCAACAACTCCAAGGCATGGATTTAAGATCTTCACAGACTTAAGATTTAAGAGTTGCTGCACTCAGAAGTTCAAAGGTGTAGCTGCCTATTAGGTATTTATAGTTCTCTTAATTACAAATATAATTTAGCAATCAGAGATCATTTTTCCCCTAAGCAGTCTTGCCTGGTAACATAGAACATTCCAATTTTATCAGGTTTCCAGAGAAACAGTTACCCAAAGATGAATTTCTCATGCAGGAAGGGGAAAAGGATTTGTTCCTCATTTGCCAATACCATCATTGCTGGTGTTGGTCTCAGACATTAACATGAAACATATTTTGTTGCAGAAGAAATTCTGGAACTTTGTTTAGTTAACATAAAGAGTTGTCCAAAAAAATAAAATAAAACTTGGTGCCGGATGCCATTAATCTGCTTTATTTTCCAAATTTTTTGCCCTGTTAAGCAGTGCGACTACATTGCAAATAAAGTCAATTTCAAGAAGCTACTACGCCAGAAAATAAATGGGTTTGAGGATGGGTTAGTATAAGATGTATTTCAAGTCTAAAAGGTAGAGATTTAAAATTCCATCATTATCTTCCAGTTCCAGCCATTTTGGCATAATTGGACTATTATTGGACTAGCTTCCTGCCATAAACATGTATTCAACTGGAATTATACTGTTCTAATTTTTAATATTATACGTGAAGAGGTGTATCACTTGAACATAGACTATGAAAGCTAAATATGAATAATAGGCATAAAATAACTGCTAAAATAGCATGACAAAGCGGTATTACTAAAATGCCAGCAAAGGAGATAAAATTAGAATCAAAAAATACAAATGAAGGCAGAAAAAGAAAAAAGGGAGAACAAGGTGCAGGTTGGACAAATGGAAAACAAGTAACAAGATAGTTTTAAACCAAACCATGTCAGTAATCACATTAAATATAAATAGTCTAAACATCCCCAATTAAAAGGCGGAGAGTAATAAATTAGATAAAAAGGCACCTATATGCTGCCTCTTGAGAAACCTTGATGGAAAATATGTCAGTTTCTATATGAACAAGGTTTCTATGAGAAACCTTGATGGAAAATATGTCATTTTCTATATGAAACTTAGTTGTAAGAACAATGGGCTAAAAATGAGAAGTTTTGAGTTTTATTCTCAGGTCACCTTCTTAATAATGACATATATCTTTAACTCTTATAAGCCTAGAAAAAAGATCCTGTGGGAATTAATATAAAATAGGAGACTGGAAATGATGTCATCCATCCATGTTATTAGGGTGTTGAAAGTATTAAAAAAAGTGGAAAATCAGGATCCCAGAACACCTGTTAGGTCACTTGCCAAGATTTAAATTACATTCTATCTTGGCATCCTTTTTTCTTTAGTCTCACATCATTATTTTCTAACTCAGTAGTAGTAGCAAAGTTTGAGCCATAAGTTTTCTTAAGGTTGCATCAGACATTGAATTATTTTAAACATTTATATCCTTGTCTCAATAGAAAGTTTGGGGTTAATTTAGAAATTTATGATAATCATTTCCTAGGATAAACTAGTAATTCAGGATAAGTATAATAATCATCAATTTAAATTGAAGAGAGCAATTAAGTTAATAAGTTAATAGTTAATTTTGGCTGATTACCAAGTTGTTAGTTTTTTTTGGCTGCATTGGGTCTTCGTTGCTGCACGTAGGCTTTCTCTAGTTGTGGCGAGCGGGGGCTAGTCTTCGTTGCGGTGCATGGGCTTCTCACTGTGGTGGTTTCTGGTTGCGGAGCATGGGCTTGAGGCACGCGGGCTTCAGTAGTTGCAGCACGTGGGCTCAGTAGTTGTGGCATGCGGCCCCTAGAGTCTGCAGGCTTCAGTAGTTGTGGCACACAGGTTTAGTTGCTCCGTGGCTTGTGGGATCTTCCTGGATCAGGGCTCAAACCCGTATCCCCTGCATTGGCAGGTGGATTCTTAACCACTGCATCACCAGGGAAGTCCCCAAGTTTTTAGTTTTGATTTTGCTCTCTTAAAGTAGGATTTGGTTATACCAGAAAACCAGAAAACCCTAGATAAGATATATCCTTGGATTGCTCACTCTTCATCAAAATGAATTACAGAAATTTTATGTGGATCAGTATCTGAATAAAGAAGTCATTTATTTATTAACATAGGTCATTCTGAGCAACAAAATCCTTCTTAAAAGGCCAGACATATATAGATACTTCTTCAACTTTAGGTATCTTTTTACGGGGAATTAATATATGTGTCAAGTCTTTATTTGTTCCTGATATGGGAATCTCTGAAATCTCTAAATCAGCTATAAATAGCTCTAAAAACAATTGTTAGTATCTAGCAACATGTCTATATCCAGTTAATCTATCCTTCAGTGATATTTTCGTCATAAACAGTAGGATCTGAAATTACAAAATATATTGTAGGAACATGGCATATAAGCAGAGTATATTTAATATTTCTACAGGAAAGGATTTGAATTCTGCAAAGCATAAATTGTGATCATAATAATCATATATATTACTTATCATATTTTTAAATGAACTGTCTCTCACATTCACCAGACCATTGTGGAGTCAAACTATGATAAATATTATAACCTTGGTGGTATGTTTTTTTCCCCATTAAAATATTTTAAATAAACTAAAACAATATTATAAATCAACTATACTTCAATTTTTAAAAATATTTTAAATAAAATTTTAGGTGAAAAAGAATTATGAAGCTCTCAAGCAGAGACAAGATGAGGAAAAGATGGTACAGAGCTCTCCTCCAGTTTCTGGTGAAGATAACAAATGGGAGCGAGAAAGTCAAGAAACAACCAGAGAGCTTCTGAAAGTTAAAGACAGATTAATTGAAGTTGAAAGAAATGTAAGTAGTTTAGTATGAATAAGGTTTTTTAGAAGTAAAGGATCATTGAATATATAACTCAGAAAATTTATCTAATTTGTAGCTTTGTTCATTTTATACTTTCTTGACTGGTTTATTTTTTAATATTAAGAAAACACAGAAAAACTAATAATTTAATATTCTTTTCTTCGTCACCCTCATGTAAGTCTATCAGCAAGCTTTGTCAGCTCTGTCTTGTAAATATAACCCAAACTCATCTACTTCTCTTCATCTCTGCTGCTACCACTCTAGTCTAAGGTACCATTATCTCTCATCTGGACTATTAGAGTATCCTCCTAACTGGCTTGCCCCTTTCACTCTCAAACTAACCCATTCTTTTTTGTGTTTTTTTTTTTTTGCGGTACACGGGCCTCTCACTGTTGTGGCCTCTCCCGTTGCGGAGCACAGGCTCTGGACGTGCAGGCTCAGTGGCCATGGCTCACGGGCCCAGCCACTCCGCGGCATGTGGGATCTTCCCAGACCGGGGCACAAACCCGTGTCCCCTGCATCGGCAGGCAGACTCTCAACCACTGCGCCACCAGGGAAGCCCTAACCCATTCTTAATGTAGTAACCTAGAGTTATTTTTAAAACATAATCCAGGTCATGTCATTTTCCTACAAAAAATCTTCAGTGGCTTCCCATTTCATTTATAATAAAATCTATATTCTTTACTGCATCTGTAAGATCCTTTTTGATATTGCCCTGCCTGTATCTCTGACCTTATACCATATTATTCTTCCACCAACCATTCTTATTAATCAGGGGATAATATTATTATTATCTGTTAATATGTGGAAAACATGGAACAGTGACTGGCACATAATAAGTAAATTGATTGTAGTCATATTGGCCTTTTCTATTTGTTCCTATCTCAGGGCTTTTCTGTTTGCTTCTGTTTTCTGTGTGTATGTTACCATAATTTAAATAAATCCCACATCAGTGGACATTTATTTTCAGATTTTGCTGCAATGAAAATCCATATATAACATGTTCATAGGGTAATAAATTCCTTTCAGTAGAATTGATAGGACAAAGAGCATATATATATATATACACACACATATTTCGGTGTGTATGTGTGTGTATTTAATTTTTTTTTAACATCTTTATTGGAGTATAATTGCTTTACAATCCTGTGTTAGTTTCTGCTTTTTAATTTTAATTGATATAATCATATGAGCTTTTCAGAAATATCAATTTTCAATCCCACTAACAGAATACCTATTTTTTCAGATTAACATTGGATATTACCAGCCTTTTAATTTTTATTGAAGTGATAGGAGAAAATATTTTGTGTGTTTTATATTATTAGCGAGCTATTTTATGTCTTTTTTATGTATATATCAGCCATATATGAATACCTGTGTTTCATTATTCAGTGATATATATGTATAGATCAATCACTTGGATTAATAATTACATTTCAGAAAATTTGGTGTGTAATGTATAAGATAAATCTCTTTTTCCATTGACTTCTTCTATAAATTTCCATTGGGGGAAAAATTTACCTGGTTGTCATAGTTTAGCTATTTTAGATGATGGGTTTATAAAGATGTCTACCCTATATTAGACTGGTAATTTTTGTGCATTTGCTAGTACATATATTGTTAACTTTGTACTTTTCCATTGTAAACTTTTTCCTGTTCTGAGATATCTTATCTACTCTCAGTTATCTCTTCTCTTCATTATAGACTGTAGGAATTTTTCTTATTCTTAGGGAATACCCAGACTTATCATTAGAGTTTGTACATTTTGGTTTCTAAAGAGCTGACCTATAATAGTAGTTAACATGTGTAGGTGAAAAATGGTTCACCTCTTTGGTGTATCAAAATGGTATACAAGTACATCATTATTCCATATTATTTTCCAGTGTAAATTTTTTTCATCCTTTTTATGTGATCAAATGAACAAAACACAAGTACAATATCAACACCCATTTTTAAAGCATTTTTCTTCCTCAGCTTTGATTTTATGGTATAATATATGGGTCAAATCATGACTTGCCTTTTATGCAGTGATATGTAGTATATATAACTTGAAGGCCTATAACTTGAAAGTGAATGTTGTCTTTGTCCCATAAGGTAGATATGATAAATGTGATCTGTTGTGATTCAGTTGTAACTTTTTTTGCATGTTGCAATTATACAGATTCTGGCCTTGTACATTAAAGTTTTGTTTTGGTTTTCTAAAGGATTCTTTGTTTATACTTTTTGATGCTAATTTTTATTCAGAAATGATCTTGAAAATGTAGTATCCATAACAAACATTTTATTATCTATCACATTAAATATAATGATTTACATAGTAATTCAGCTGTTTAACTATAAAATTGAAATATGGCCATATGTATTGGAAAAATTGAAAATAGTATGTTTTGTTTGGATTTGCTCCAGAAGTCCTATAGATGAAATAGAGTTTTAGTTAGTGTTTTATGCCATGAAAAAAACACTAAAGAAAATACGTAACATCTGTTAGGTCTATTACGGACTAAATTTTTTAAACAGATGGCTTAGATTGTTCCTGCTTCTCTTCCAAATATTTGTGTTTATAAAATACTTAGTTTTGCTGCTACCCCTGGGACCACCACGTACGTGTGTGTGTGTGTGTGTGTGTGTGTGTGTGTGTGTGTGTGTGTGTGTGTGTGTATATATATATTTGCCTTTGGGCAATTTGAAAAGGTACACTCCATTGGCTAGACACAGCCCCATGCACTCTGGGCACTTTTGAACAGCATAAAAACCATTGAACTGACAATCCCATTCTAGTTTTTTGTGTTAATAAATATATGTATAATGGAATATGTTATTTGTTGGACATTATAAAGCAGGCAGAGCACAGACACAATAGTATATTAAGGTTTTAGTATTGCTTTCTTTTCCTTAGATTAAATATCTTTTTACAGTTTGGGATAGAGGGGAAGTGTTTTGTCTTTTTCTCTTTTAAGATTGTTGAGTTTTTTTGGATTATAATGGTAATAAACACTTGTATAACATTCTAGTATTTGTTAAACAGAAATATGTTTGATGCTGCTTTTTTCTAAATATGTGTTTTCTTTATTCAGAATGCTACACTACAAGCAGAGAAGCAAGCATTGAAAACTCAACTGAAGCAACTTGAGACACAGAACAATAATTTGCAGGCTCAGATTCTTGCACTTCAGAGGCAGACAGTATCATTACAGGAGCAGAATACCACTCTTCAAACACAGAATGCCAAGCTTCAGGTTGTAATGTAAAATTATCGGGATATGCAACAAAACTCTTGAATTATGCTATTATGCTATTAAAATAAGGATGACTAGACATGGTAACATTGTTTCCTAGAGAGAGAATTTAACAATTAGTTGAAGATAAAGTATTTCTATATGTGCTTTGCCAAATTTTCGGATATCAGCATTTTTTAACTGTCAGAGCCTCTAAATTAAGTAATAAATTTACTCATGAAATAAAGATAATTTTATTTTTATTGACTTTATGGCCTTTTACCCGTTTCATCAAGCTGCTAATAATTAATCAGGTAGAAACCCTTGTTTTAGAGTATGATTGCAGCATATCTATTAGTTAAGTTACTGGAAAACAACACAGCATGAGAATTTTGTCTTTGGACTTATCCTTAATTCAAATGATCCATCTTGCACTTAACACTACCAGTGTCTTTTCAAATAGAGCAGTCAAGTGGGGGAAAGTGCAACTCTCTGAAACCTCTTAAAAAGCAGTGAAGAAGTTCCCCCTCTGAATCTAAACATTCTTCTTTCTCTATCTCTTTTCCAAATGATACAGTAAATACTAATTTAATTTAGACTTGAGAAAATTACCAATTGAATATTCACAAGTAATTCTTTCCTTCTATCAACTCTCAACTTCTAGAAAATGATAAACTAGCATTTCAAATTTTGTTCTTTTTCATGGAATTGTTGCTAATCACCTTCATTCAAGATAATTTAACCCTGGGAATTCCCTGGCAGTCCAGTGGTTAGGACTCCACGCTTCCACTGCAGGGGGCCCAGGTTCAATCCCTGATCGGGGAACTAAGATTCTGTAAGCCATGCGGCTCTGCCAAAAATAAATAAATTAATTAAATTAAATAATTCAACCCAAAACATATATATGATATGTATCTCATAATATATATCGTAACACCTACCAAAAATCAAAATTAAATGATAACCTTATTCTTTAGGGTGCTAAAATCCAAATTTTCTCAGTATAATATGAATATATCCGCAGTGATTTATTTAGTGCTTCCTAAAGTTAACATTGTCTTTTACTATAAAAAAAAGAACATTATAAGCTATTTTTCTTGTGTCTAATACAGTATGCATTCTTGTAGGTTGAAAATTCCACTCTTAATTCCCAAAGTACCTCACTTATGAACCAGAATGCACAACTCCTAATCCAGCAGTCTTCCTTAGAAAATGAAAATGAATCTGTAATCAAAGAGCGAGAAGACCTGAAATCTCTCTATGATTCTCTGATCAAAGATCATGAAAAGCTGGAACTTCTGCATGAACGACAGGCTTCAGAGTATGAGTCTCTCATTGCTAAACATGGAACTCTAAAGTCTGCCCACAAAAATCTTGAGGTGGAACATAAAGACCTTGAAGATCGGTAATTTATTATCTTTTCTTGTGCTGTTAACTTAAAACCAATTTTCACTGGGTAGTATAATAAACTGTATATGTTAAACAGGTCTGAGATAATTTATGTAGGACATATATATAAATTTACATGTTTTATGTGATACATATTAATAAATTACTATTGTTTCCTTTATTTCTAAAATGTTTTCTTTTTTTCTAAGGAAATATTATAAACCAAATACATAACTTTTTTTTCCAGTTACAATCAGTTACTAAAACAGAAAGGACAATTGGAAGATTTGGAAAAAACACTGAAGGTAGAACAGGAAAAAATGCTGCTTAAAAACAAAAACCATGAAACTGTAGCTGCAGAATACAAGAAACTTTGTGGTGAAAATGATAGGTAATAAATATTTATATATTTTAGTTTTGTATTATTCATTATATCCAACGTGTATGTTGCCCCTTTGTAGTACCATCCATAACTTAGAATTTTTTAAAAAGACCCCAGAGCAATAAGTAAATTACCCACCGAAATCATGTAGCTAGTTATAGAATGACAGACGAAAACCTGGATCTTCTGCTTTCTCTCGATGTTTCTATCTTGATTTATTCAACTAATTATGTTTTTAAGCCACATTATATAACAAAATTTCCATGTATGTCGATAGAATTTACATACTTTATTGAGACAGAATGTAATGAAACCTGACTCTTTATGTCTTTCTCTTTCTGCTAGTCTGGTATCCTGATTCTTGTCTTTGAAGGTGCTAAAAGTGAGCAGCTTTATCATTTTCTAGCTCATTGTTTGTACTTTTAGTTTTAACTGTCTTAGGTTTTAATGGTCTCATATTGCCATGGGGCAATTATTTTTTAATTTGAAGCCTTGGGAAAATCAAAACTTGTCAACTGGTGATCACACCCTACTTCATAAGAGTACATTTTCAAAAAATTTTTGGAAGCCTTTGAAAAATTTAGACAGCCTAAACATTTGTACTGCTTTTACATTGCCATAGCAGAAGTGCTGAAAGACAGCACACAAAATTCATTGGGGATCATTCATTGAGTATTTGTCCTATTACGGATTTAATGCAATCTATTTTTAGAATTAAACATCTATTTCTTTTCCTTTATTAAAAAAATCCCTAGGCTTCTAGAGCCATTTTCATTTTCATACTTAGTAGTTTTTAATTTAGGAATTTTTACAACTAGAAATTCTGTACTGATGGATTTGAACTTTAACAAGCTCAACACCAAGCTAGAATCAAGGAACATATATTTGTACAGTATAAACAACAGAAGACCAAATTATGACAAGTTATAGGATACAAGGATATATTACATACATAACATTGGGGAATGCGTTTAGTCTGGAAGTCCCATCTTCAACCTAACCTTTCTTCCTTGTTGGGATTCACACCAAACTGGGACAGTTTGTGAACTTGAGTAGACCTTCCAGAAATCTGTTTTGCATACATTAATGAAGAGTCTCCAGAAAGAACTCAGCCTAAATGATAAGAAGAAATTGAGCATGACAAACTTGAACCAGAAGATTATGCAGGCTTGGAAGGGAAGAGTGGTCCTGAGTAGAGTATTTTCTGTCTCTCAGTGCTGTTCTTGCCCAGCTTTTATGCACTCATGCCTGTGTTCTAAGGGAAGAAAAGGCTTTAAGTAAAACCTGAAAGAGCTCTTTTACAAATAAAAGATATTTGTGAAGACTTAATCTAAAGAACAGTAGTTTATCCATTCCTCTAAATAGCGTAAGTTTTAATCTTCGATAATGCCAAACCAAGAAAGTTGGTGGACTAGGTTGTCTTGGTCTCTTTAGAATTATGTTCACTGAATTGCATTTTGGTGTTAACGTTCTCAGCTTTGAGGGACAATGTAAAAAAACTCTCTTAAAGAGGTTATTTTAGTATTTGCCAGTGAGATGATATTGAGGACATTGTTTATTCTACCTTTTTATATCCCCTCCTGCCATGAAGCATTATGTAGCTGTCTATATGCCTCAGTGAGGTTTGCCCAGCTGTTACACACATGGCATGCATTCATACATGGATTCAACCTATTAATGGAGTGTTTATTGTATGTTTCTGGTCTTGCCATTTTACTTTTTTATCAAGTCATGATTTTTTAAAATGTATTATTTTATTATTTATAATTCTTATAAGCGTACTCAAATTGTTTGGAAAATGAGTTGAATTAAATTATTAGATGTTCTGAGCAAGTATCATCCTGAGCAAAAGTTTATTTTGTTTGGCTCCCTCCGCCTTTTGTGGGTTCCTGATCTTAATTCCTTCCATAAGATGAAGGTTAGTAAACTACAGCTAGCTTAGCAAGCCACATCCAGCCTGCAGCCTGTTTTGGTACAACCCCAAACAAAGAACCGTTTTTACATCTTAAAACGTTGTGGTGGGGGACAAAAAAGAAGAGCATGCTGTAGATTGCATGCGACCCACAAAGCCTAAGGTATTTATTACTCTCTGGTCCTTTATAGAAAGAATTTGCTGATCTCCCTCCTAGAGGTCAGTGGACCTTGTTCTAAAGGTATAATAGTGGAAAGGAACAGAAAAGGCTATACTGTGATTTTTACAAAAAAATCCAAAATTTATCATGAATAATTGAGGACTGCATAAATATGAACAATTTGCCACAACTGCAGAAATCTCAATAACTAATTTTTTTTTTTTTTGCGGTACGCGGACCTCTCACTGTTGTGGCCTCTCGCGTTGAGGAGCACAGGCTCCGGACGCGCAGGCTCAGCGGCCATGGCTCATGGGCCCAGCCGCTCCACGGCATGTGGGATCTTCCCGGACCAGGGCACAAACCCGTGTCCCCTGCATCGGCAGGCAGACTCTCAACCACTGCGCCACCAGGGAAGCCCTCAATAACTAAAATTTTGATTGAAGTTTGTATATCTCAGTTATCTGGCAACAGATTGATAGATTACCATGTCTCATACTGGATTGATTAATTTGCTCGATCTGATTTTTCTTTATTTTTCATGTTGAATTGTAGAATCTTTGAATTCTCTAGGTTAATCAAAACTGGATTGGTTATTTTCTCTTTTGTCCTTTAATCTAAATATTTTTCAATTAATACTTAAAAGTTTTAAAGTATAGTTTTTACAGACTAGAAACTGATTCTTGATAAGTTTAATCACTGGCAAGAGAATCTTTTATATTCTTTAAGTATGTCTGAATGTGATTTACAGCATTTTCACACTGTGTAAATTATAATGAAATCTATTAAGAGAATCTAACTCTATTTATATCATGATTTCTAATTATAGGTTGAATCATACATATAATCAGCTTTTAAAAGAGACTGAAGTTTTACAAACTGACCATAAAAACTTGAAAAGTCTTCTAAATAGTTCCAGACTGGAACAAACAAGATTAGAAGCTGAATTTTCAAAGTTAAAGGAACAATACCAACAACTGGACATCACATCCACCAAGCTAAATAACCAGTGTGAGGTGAGCTTAATAAGTTTAATTGCCGTTTCCTTCTCTTTAGGTATCAAGACTTGCCTAAAAAGTAAACAATCATATTATAATAATGATAATAGCAGTATATGTTTAGTGGGGTATTTCCAAAAGAATTGGTCAGGGATAATTGAAATTCACAAATCATTCAGAAAAACTTCCTTCTTCCTTTATCATTAATTTCAACAATTTTTATTATTAGTTTAAACTTATATGTTCAGATACTTTGAAAAATTAACCCTTGTTTAATGAAAAAATGTTTACTGACCACCTGGCATGTATTAGTAAACCAAAAAGGTAAAAATCTCATTCCTTGTGGAGCTTATATTCTGTTGGAAGGAAGCAGACAATAAACGTAATAAGTAAGTGAAATATATAGTGTTTCAGTGTTTCATTACATATGGCTGTGTAACAATTTACCCCAAAACATGGTGGTATAAAACAGCCATTTTTTATGCTCACATATTCTGTGGGTCAGAATTTGGACAGGGACAGTAGGGCCAGTTTGTCTCTGCTCCACTTGCATCTGGGCCCTCAGTTGGAAGATTGAAAGGCTGAGTGCATGTTTGGTGTTGATGCTGGCTATCGGCTAGAAGCATCAGTTTCCTCTTCACATGATCTCTCCCCATGGACTGGTTTGGGCTTTCTCACAACGTGGTGAGAACCAGACAGAAGCCATCTCTATGTTAATGATCAAGCCTCAGAAGTCAGGCAGCATCATTTCCCCTGCATTCTATTCACCGAGGCAGTCAAAGTCCCATCCAGGTTCAAGGGAAAGAGAAATAGACTCAGCCTCTTGATGGTGAATGGCAAGATTCCGGAAGAGCATATGGACTGGAAATACTGCTGTAACCATTTTGAAGATTAGTCTGCAACATATGGTATGTTACAAGATGATAAGTTATGTGCAAGTAAAAATGGAGTAGGGTAAAGGGGGATAAGGACCCCCAAAGTGGATGAGGGAGTATAGATTGAAATTTTAACTAGGCATCCCTGAACACAGATTTGAAGATTCGTGTATTATTATGTGGATATCTGGGGAAAGAACATTCCAGGCAAACAGCCCACACAGTGAACCTAGGTCAGGGGAATACTGGTATGTTTGAGGAATACTCAAGGAAGCTAGTGTGGCTGGAGTGGAATGAGCAAAGTGGGGAGAGTAGTAGGAGATGAGCTCAGAGATATGCCTGGGCCAGATATGTTGCCTTTATAGGCCATTGTAAAACACTTTTCTGAGTAAAACAGGGGAGCCATGGGAGAGTTTTGAACAGAAGTGACATCTGCCTTATGTATACAGTTCTACTCTTAACATAATTCCATGCCTCTTCCCATGATTGTTTGATAAAGTGATAAAAGTTTTGAAATAGAAAAAGGATATTGAAAGCCTTAAATAATTCTTAAATTTTATGATTGGACCCTAAATTGTTAAAGCTTGAATATAGCTTAACGTCTGAATTTCTTGGAACTTTTAGGAAACCAGCACTTAAGCAAACCCTTAAATGGAATTAGTAATAGACTGCATCAGAAAAGTAATACTTAAAAGCTTTTTGTCTAAAATCACAAACTAATAGAAAAATTAGTTTGAAATCATACATATTTAATTACCCAAAAGAGTTCAGAAATTATAGAACATTCATTCTGCCTGTGATTTATAAAAGGTTAAATAAAATATAATTGGGGTAATACACTTACAGAGGAACATGACGTACAGTGAAGAACATGACAATATCAACTTCCCCAGAAACAATAAAATTGGACAGAACTATCAAAAACAACCATTTTAGGGCTCTGGAACTCAAGCAAAGACATACAACAAATTGAGAAGACTTTGTTAAAGAAAAACTACTCAGCTTTGGGTAGGAGGTTGTTTGAGGCATTTTATCATGTGACTTCTCCCATTCTTAGTCCCTTCCTCCCTTTTCTCCATACCTGGTAGTTCAGGCAAGGGACAAGCCTTGAAAACCAACCACTTTGCTACTGGAGGGGACTGGCTTGATTTGAGCAGAGAACAGGAGAGTTCCACACCCAGGAGGGCTGTCAAAGGTCAACTCTCAGATAGCCTGAGGTTGGAATGTTAGATGTGGCAAGTCACGGACCAGGAAACTACTGAGAAATTTAACGTGGAGATCCAAGGAATGAGACAGCTAGCCATAATTTGTCTTGATAAGGTCCTACATGTCACTGGTGGTCTAGAACACTGCTCAGGAGAGATCAGAAAGGGCCCTAACTACCTTATCCCTGGCTGAGTGTCCCAACTTGAGTCAAATGCTAACCCTTGGGTAGGGGCTAAGTCATATAATAACATGATTTGGAGGGAGTGGAAAAATGAATCCATAGTGTCGGAGGTTCGTATAGTAGTTAATCTTTGTGGGAAGGGGTGGTAATTGGAAGAGACCACAAGTGTTTCTGGAATACAATTAATGTGCTGTTTCTTGATCTGGGTGCTGCTTCACACATGAGTTCATTTTGTGATATTCATTGAGCTGTATATACACTTAAAATTTGTTCTCTTTTCTGTATATATGTTTTATCAGTTGTCTACTGATGCAGTAATGCTGTATAAGAACCATAGAACCTCAGTGGTAAGGGACAGTAAACATTTATTTTTACTCATGAGTCTGGGTTAGCTGAGCAGATGTGCTAATCTGCATTGATGTGTGCGCTGAGATCAGTTGATCTTGGTAGGGCTTGCTCCTGTATCTGCAGTCAGCTGGCACGTACCCTGAGAGCTGGCTGGTCTGAGGTGGCCCCAGCTGGTGTAACTTGTCTGTGCCATGCGGTCTCTCATCCTCCAATAGGATTCCAAGAGACTGAAGGGAAGCACATAAGCCTCTTGAGGCCTAGGCTTAGAACTATCACACCATCACTTCTACCTCCTTCCCTTGGCCAGAGGCATTCCAAATTCAAGAGGAGGGGAAGTAGATTCCACTTCTTGATAGGAAAAGTGAGAAGTCACAGCACAAGAGGGTGCAAGGAGGAGCACTGCATTCAATTTTGCAGTGAATCTACCACATATGTTGTATTTCAATTTAACAACATATAGATAAATAAAACAAATATAGCACAGTATTGACAGTTGTTAGATCTAGATGGCTATTTATGGGTATTCATAGTATACTTTCTGCTTTTTCTTTTTTTTTTTTTTCTTGCTTTTTTTCCCTACGTTTAAAAAATACATTCTACAAGTGACACTAAATTTTGACAATCACTACTTTGGTCTCTCTGACTTCTACTGAAACCTCTGGCCTAACTAAGGCATATTTCTAATTTCTATTGACTACAGAGAAGCAGCAGCTCAATCATGCTGGCAGCCTAACTACTAGTAATAATCAGTAGTAATACCACCCATTTATTTATTTATTTACTTACTTACTTATTTTTGCGGTACACGGGCCTCTCACTGTTGTGACCTCTCCCATTGCGGAGCACAGGCTCCGGATGCGCAGGCTCAGCGGCCATGGCTCACGGGCCCAGCCGCTCCGCGGCATGTGGGATCTTCCCGGACCGGGGCACAAACCCGTGTCCCCTGCATCGGCAGGCAGACTGTCAACCACTGCGCCACCAGGGAATCCCCCACCCATTTATTGATACTAGATTAGCTGACTCCCTTGGATCAAGCCATAAAAATTATACACAAACTGTTAAGGTTTCTTGAAAACAGTGGTTGGGGGAAGAATGAGGTATATTAAGTACCTACTATGTGCCATAGGCATGACACCACGTACTTTACATATATTATTTAATCCTTGCAACAGTCTTGGGGGATGGGAGTTGTTATCCTCAATTTATAGGTGGGGTCATTGAGGCTCAGAGAGTTACTAATTTGTTCAGCATTTTATAGCTACTTAAATGGAAGGCCAGAGATAGGAATCTAGCTTTGGACTCTAAGTCAAACAGCTGTAAAGAAAGCAGTGTTTGTTTTTGGAACTAGATAATTTATTATATGTTAAACCCAGTGTTTGTGAGAATTAAGAAAACATATGTGTCCAGCACATAACCCAGTACTTTAGCTGTCATTATTACTAAAATAATCACTCATGTTCTGATCAGAGTACAGCTATCTGATTGTTCAAATAGCAGAAGACTTAAATCTTTGTGAAGTACTTATATTTTTCAGATGTTTTGGGGGATTTATGTTAAATATAAATGTTGATATTTTTAAAAATAAATGTTTGTGTTTAAACAGTTGCTAAGCCAACTTAAAGGAAATTTAGAAGAGGAAAATCGACATCTACTAGATCAAATTCAGACATTAATGCTACAGAACAGAACACTATTGGAGCAGAATATGGAAAGCAAGGATCTTTTTCATGTTGAACAAAGACAGTACATGTAGGTACCAAATAATCTTGCACTCTGAAATATTACTCATGATTTTATCATTGCCATACCTGATGGCAGAGGAAATGCAATGCTAATTTTTCTTGATTTTCAACATTATTATTTCGATATATATTTTTTTAATGTTTATGTTCTGGGCTAATAACCAGAAAAACTAACATAAAAACACATGGATCCTACTCTTAATGAACTATTAATATAAAGCAAGAAATACAAATAAATTCTGTAATGGAGGTGTGTATAGGAAACCATAGAAATACAGCAAATATAAGGGAAGGAATACCTTAGTCTGCAAGAGAAGGTGGACTTTCTAAAGATGATTGCTTGAGCTGAGACTTAAAGGTTCAGTAGGAGTTTGCCTAAGGAGGCATACCAGCCAAGAGAGCAGCAAATGCAGAAACAGGAGGTGTGATGAAAGTATATTATTACTGTGGTATAGGATCTAAAAATTAACTGTTCTTGCTGGAACAAAATTGAGGAAGGAGGAGTAGCAGAGAAGTGGCTAAACACTCAGGAGCCACTTGACAAAGGTTTTCTTTGCCGTACAAAAGACTTGCTGAAAAATTTAATCGGGGAGTAATGTGATCAGATTTGTGCTTTTTGTTTGTTTGATTGATTGATTGTTTGTTTAAACCACTGATGACATTAGAGTGTAGATTGGAGGTTCTAAGAATAGAGACAAGGACTAAGTTTTAAGAAGGCTGTTGCAATAATCTAATGAAAAATAATTCATAAGCAGTGGTAGTTGAGATCAAATATCAATACAAGAGAGATGTGAAAGATAGAATTGACAGAGCTTAATTATTGGTAAGTTGTTTCTCTGTTGAGAGTGTAGAAATCTGGTAAAATCAGAGATTTTGGCCAGGTTAGCTCAGTGGATAGTCTTTGTAATACACCATGATTCACCTTTACTAAATTCTTCTCTTCCTCTTGTTCCCTAAATGAGAAGCACCATAGTATAATAGAAATAGCACAGATGTTGAAATCAGACAGCTCCTAATTCAAATCCTAATTCTTCTCATTACTAGTTATGTGACTATAGACGAGTTACTTCATTTCGTTGATCATTGGTTTCTTTTTCTCTAAAATAGAGATATAACACCTACTTCCAGCATTATCCTAAGGCGTAAATGAAGTAATATGTGACTTTCAGACTTAACGTATATAATGGTGAGCTTCAGGGCACATTTGAAACCAGGATACACCGTACATTTTTTTAAATGTCAATTTTATTACAAAATTTGGGGCAAGGAACATTATTTTTATATTAATACACAGGTATACCAAGGAGCAAAAGGTACAGTTTGTGTGAATTTTTAAGGTAAATGTAAATTTCAAAGGAATTTCACATTTGTGGCTGGCCACTTGGGATCTTTAATCCTTTTGGCAGCACGTATGCCTTTACTCTCTGCCATAAGGGGTATTTTAGCTTAAGAAGCAATGAGTGTATCTAAAATTTTAGCATTTAAGTTTCCTGTCCCTTAAGCAGAGGTATTATCCAACACTTTATCTTCTTAATATTATGACCTTTGGTGAATAATCCATTTCTAAGGTTTCAGTGATCGTATGTATACAGTTGACTTATAAATATTAGTACCTATTCTGACTTTTTGAATTTAAATTTAAAATATCATCTTACATGTCAGACAGTTCTACCTGAATGCCTCTGTCACATCGTCCTAGTAGGAGTGACAGTGAATAAGTAGTATTGAGAATTTGGAGTTCCTGATGATATTTCAGCAGGTAAAAGGAGAAAAGAACTGGGAGGTATAGGCTGTGTGCTATTTGAGCTGTGGTATAACTAATGGCAACATCTATTCACAAAGTTCTTCTTCCATATAAACTCTCAAATCATTTCCTTCTATTTCCCACTACCCTAATTCTTCCCTCCCACTCAATTAGGCTACTCCCATTAGCATCCTGAATGCTTTCTTTACCTCCATCCTTTCTGATAATATCCTCTTCCATCACTGAGTTAAGGTATGTAAAGCATAGATTTTATAATGTCACATTGTAGTGAAACCTTCAATACTTCTGATTTTCTGTTAAGCTAAATCTAAACGTGAAACTCCCTCACTCCTTATTCTCAGCTCAGCTGTTTAATTTAGCATTTTTATTTTTTGTGTCAGTCTATCTGATATGGCCTTTTTCTTCATGAGGCTTTCCTTGGTCATCCAAGATGGAAATATTTTCCCTTTTATAAGTTCCTTTGGTACTTCCATGGTACTTTTATTTTGTCATGACTACTATTTTGGATTATAACAGTCATTTGTGTATGTATCTTCTCTCTCCTACTGTACTATAAGCAGAGCTGGGCAACTTACTATTCATCTTTATATACACCTCATGGCTCATGCCTTCCTCACTGTGAATGATCGCTAAATATTTGTTTAATAAATAGTATTCTTTGGCATCACAGTTTTCTTAGAGAGATCATTTTACTTTCATTTCCCTATATAATATATACTGTGAAGAACATAAAAATGAAACTAAGATGTGGTGAAGCTAGTATATTCATGCATTCCTGGAGGCAGGAAATAATTCTCTACTAGTAAATTAAGCCTAAATAATTCTGCCATAAAGGAAAAAAATCTGTTTGCATGAAGATGTCATTGTAGGATTATTTATTGTATTTGTAACTGTTAAGCAAGCTATCCAACATTTTAATTTTTTGCCTATATAAATTATGATAAATCACCCTTCATACCAAAAATGATTTGATATACTAAAGATCCAGAAATAGGGGAATAGTCAGTGTTGATATAATGTTGTTTAATAGCTGTAAAAAGATGTTGAGAGAATTCTTTTGTCATGATGATATTGTAATATGGAAGATTTTCTTCAAACAAAAATCCTATTGAAGAATTGAAACTTTAAGTCCTATGTCCTTTTATTTAAGTAAGTCGTAAATTTAAAGAAAATGAGAAACTTAGAAAAATTCCATTGTTACTACCTATTAAATTCTTAGTTGTCAACCGTGGTATCTGTATTTCTTTATGTTCTGGGGAGAAGTTAGATCATAGTCCCCAAATAATACCATTCATAACTGTACAAAATATGATGCATGTCCTTTTATTTTTATAGTGATAAGTTAAATGAATTAAGACGACAGAAGGAGAAATTAGAAGAGAAAATTATGGATCAATACAAATTTTATGACCCATCTCCTCCTAGAAGGTACTATTAACCAGGTTTATTTTCATTTTTATTAAAAAAAAACAAAACAAAACAGAAGCTTCTGATTTTGAGAGGGACTCATATGTTGAATGTTAGACTGATAAGAATTTTTTTAAATTATTTTTTAGGAGAGGCAACTGGATTACTCTAAAAATGAGAAAACTGATAAAGTCTAAGAAAGACATTAATCGGGAGCGTCAGAAATCACTAACATTAACACCAACCCGCTCAGACTCCAGTGAAGGATTTCTTCAACTCCCCCATCAAGATAGTCAAGACAGTTCTTCAGTAGGTTCAAACTCTTTAGAAGATGGCCAAACTCTGGGGACCAAGAAAAGCAGCAGTGAGTGCTTAAACTCTTTAAACATTTGTGATCTCTAGTACTGATTTAGAATCCTTACTGAAGATTTCTTTTAAATAGCTTCCACAGTCCTTTGGGATAATAGTCTGATGAATGTGTTTCTTTTTAACTCCATATCATTTTAAAATTCATTGCCTACTGCAATACTGCATAACCACATGATTTTCTTTATTGTGTATTTAGAGAAATACCATACACAGAGATACCATCATTTGGCCAGGGAGGTAAAATAGTACAGAAAGACCAGTGAAATGAGAGCCAGAATACCTCTGCCACTTGCTAGTCCTGTTAACATGGGCAAGCCTTTTACCTTTGTGTCATACTTCACAGGGCAATTTTGAGGAGCAACCGAGAAATATTTATAAGAGCTCATTTTCAAAATTATTTATAACTTAATAATAAGGTTTTTTATAATGATGTCTCACTCATACTTTGATGCTGTCAAATTGGAGAAAAGTTACATTGTGGGGAAGCAAAGAAAAGTCGCTATGAATTTGAAGAGAATGTTATTCAATGATTTAGAAATAGTTTAAGGTTATAAAAGTTATTGAGGGATTGTTTGGTAAAGGTTCAATGAAAATAAAATAGAGATATAAGTTTGTGCATAAACTTGCGATTTAACTTTTTAAATTACAAATGTAGAAGTATAATATCATAACGTGCCCTATACAATTAATACTCTCTTGATTTCATTATTAGTGCACTTTGCTAAACATCAAGAGCAAAGTAAAAGCCTAAAAAAGTGTATTTTAAGAGAAAGAAAAGAATCCAGTGGTAGGCCCTTTGAAGATATACAAGAATTTGACTACTAGCAATGTTCTTATAAAATATGTAAACAGGATACTATGAAGCCACTCACACTATAACCAGAATCACTAAATTTAAAAGTATATGTATGTATATATGTTTACACATATATAAACATATATACATATAGTAAACTATATATGTGTGTATGTGTATGTGTGTGTATATATATATATATATATATGAATTTCAGTACTATTCTTCTGAAGTATAG
Source organism: Stenella coeruleoalba (assembly GCF_951394435.1). Classification (NCBI taxonomy): domain Eukaryota; kingdom Metazoa; phylum Chordata; class Mammalia; order Artiodactyla; family Delphinidae; genus Stenella; species Stenella coeruleoalba. The sequence continues at coordinate 44,130,446 of NC_137159.1, forward strand.
TATAGGCAAAAACAGCTACTACTTCCCCCAGGGGTAGACTCTCCATATGGGCAGCTCTCAAAACACTCAAAAAACTATATAGATGTTGTTTTGTCCTCAGGGGAATTATCTCTGAAAAAACAGTATTTTAGAGTGTAGGAGATTAGGCATTCATTATAGGCTATATTTCAGAATGCAACTATAGCACCCTATAAACTAGAATCCACAAGTAAGCAACAAAAAAATCATACACATACCTGAGTACATATTCATATATACATACATACATATGTACAAGTGTGTGTGTGTGTATAAGAAAGTGGTTTAATTCTGTGTATCCATATAAGATTAGTCTTGTCAGCCAAATCTACATGAAACCTGTGAGTATGGTAGAGAGATCATCAAGTTTTCCTTAAAAAGGTGCCAGATGATTCAATTTTATCTGCTACCTTTGAGTATAAAATATCTTACATCATATTTAATGAGAAAAGGTCATGGGTATACTTAATTTTTTTAATTAAAGGAAGATATTTCAATTCTGATATGAAAATATACAAAAGAAAGGCACAGTCTTTTTTGAGGTAAGCTTGTTTGTTTCAAATATAAATCTGTCATTCCTTCATACTCTCTGCTGTAACATCCAGAGTAAGAATCAGAAGGAAGTAATAGTCTCCTTTCCAGCAGTTGTTCAGTTTTAGAATTTTAAAAATAAACGCAAAACCCAACCATTCTAATGTTCCCTTAATTTCAATATAGTTTGGGAAGAGAACATTGTATATCTGCAAACTAATTGCCATAAGAAGGACCACATTCCACCACTGGCAAATTTAAAACTCCTTTTATCCTGTCCCTTTTGGATGAGTGCCTGTCAGTAAAGCAGTCTATGGAAAACAGTTGAAAACAGGAAAAGAAAGTATCTAAACAAGACAGTGTGTGCATGCTGCAACCACTCAGCTTTGTTTTAGCTAAGTGTCCATTTTTACATTGCTTTCAGTTCATTTCTTTTTAATCATTGAAAACAGCTGTGTTTACCAAGCTAGAAATGAAATAAAAGCTTAAATGAATCATGACTATTCTTAATAGCAATCAAATAAATCAGTTAAAAAGCTGTATGTCCTTGCATTCTCCTTAATGAGTGATACTCGTCAGTTTGTCAGAAGAGCTTTTTATTATTTATAAGATGATAGCAAACCCTGAGAAACAGCATAGTTATTAAGGCTGTGTACAGTATGCTTTTAAATCTTGATGTGAGTTTTTCCCCTAGCTCTTAAATTGCAGTTCCAAAAAGGTGTAACAGTTTTTCGTATTAAAATCTTCTTAAAGTGTAGCTTAAGAATGTTAGTGACTCTAGTGAACATTTTAATTTTTATGTTAACAACTCCTACTGTAGTATAACCCTAATTTTCCTTCATATAATTTTCCTGCATAGTGCTACCTTTGATTTTTTTTAATAACCCTAAAATCCCTTTAAAATATCTAAAAATGTTATAAATACATATTTTTCTGTCATTTTTGCTTGCTTTAGGCTACCTCTTTATCTTTTAGGCTTATCAAAGCTTAAAAGCTACTATCAAAATACTGTTTTTTCTTTCTCACAGCCAACCTTTTGCAAAATGAAATTAATATAATTGTCATCTCTTGAAAGACTTCTCTTAGAAGAGTATATATTTCTGTGGTGCTACTAAATAATGCACCAGAATTCAGTTTAAACCAAGAAGTAATTCCCTATTTTCTTTTTTAAAGTTTAAGGAAATAACGAAAGTTTTTTTAAGTTTCTTTAGATTATTTTAAACATCCCCTAGTTTTTGTTGAGGCATTTTACTAATGCCTGTACTAAAAATGTACAGGATGTACATTTTTCTGAATTACTTTTTTTTCAAAATAAAATCTTACAATTTAAAAAGTCAAAGAAAGCCTGAAAGCCTTCTACATTTTCATCATGTGTACTCTGTGATCCACCAATAATGGCCCTAATAATAAAGGTGTATCTTTACAACTTAACTAGGAAAATTGTTCCTTCTGTAAGTAGTTCTAATCAGTTCCTATATTTCTAGGACTTTAGTCAATCCAAGCTTTCAAAGTATATGTTTCTCATCATTGTCTTCAGTGCTTTTCCAAGTATTTTAAAGTATCAAAGTACATATTTCATATTTCATTATCACTCAGCAGCACGAGAATAATAGCTTTAGTATAGTTTACATAGCTGAAGCTCAGACATTCATTTCTGTCCTTAATTTCAACATTTAACTCCCATCTGTTCTTCTCCCTTTTTTCTTTCATTTTTCTGTTTCTGTTTTTCCTCATGCTCTGACATTAAAGTGGTTGCACTGAAAAGACTGCCCTTTTTGAGGAACAGACCGAAGGATAAAGACAAAATGAAGGCCTGCTACCGTCGTTCCATGTGTAAGACTTTATGACAGTTCAGCTTCTTTCAAATGACTACACTGGCTTCCATTACTAATTTTTCACTAACCATTCTTTGGACTGTGCCAATTTTCTTATTTTGCAAAGTGCAGTCTTCCTGTAATACAAGGAGCTGGAAGAATATTTTTTTCATAACTGGCACTGAATTTGCATTATATGTATGTTCACTTATACATATACATGCATATGTTTAGTCATACATGTAATATACTTGGAAATTTCCAGTACTTTCTAAAGGTTGGCAGAAAAAAACCTTTAATTTTATATGCCATAGAGATTTCTTCCCAAAGAAATTTACTTAAAGAAAATATAACAAAACCTTTAGCATTAGGTATTTAATTTCTTAATGAACTAGGATTAAATAATTAAATAAATAAAGTGGCCTGTAACCCTTGAGAATGTTTGTCATTCTTTATATAATAATACTCTGGTTTTTTCTTTTTTTAAGTGGAATGGGTAATTACATAATCACATTAAATGTCTGTCACTTTGGATATCCTCTCTTTCAGGTTTTTATTGAATGGTATACTTATTTGATTCATAAAATGAATAATTTCTTCAGTAATCTGCTCTGACCAAGGACTGTTTATCATTTTCAATAGTGATGCTGTAAAGAACTGCTCTCCATATTACCTTTATTCATTCCATTTTTGTCACCACAGAACCACATTATGAAGGCTTCTAATTATATTGTACATCACTGCTCAAAAGCATGGCAGTTGTACAGAGTAAAATTCCTTTTCCTATCTTTAAAGGGGGTGGAGGGTGATGAAAACATTTATTGAAGTTTATCAGCCTTCGGCCTACTCATTTCATTCAGCTGAATGCATGTCATAATTCAAATGACCTTGTGGTTAGTTTTTTATTTCACTTGCATTAATCCATAGACAAAAGTCAGATCATTTTTAATACAAAATAGAAATAAGAGCAAATACATTAACCATGCTGATTCATTTGCTTTCATTTGCATCCCAGCCATGAATGACCTGGTGCAGTCCATGGTCCTAGCAGGAGGACAGTGGACAGGTAGTACTGAGAATTTGGAGGTTCCTGATGATATTGCAACGGGTAAAAGGAGAAAAGAATTGGGAGCTATGGCCTTCTCTACTACAGCCATCAACTTTTCAACTGTCAACTCTTCTACAGGCTTCAGATCCAAGCAGTTGGTTAATAATAAAGGTATAGGCCGTCTGCTATTTGCACTGTGGTGTAACTGTTGGCAACAGGAATTTTAATTTGACTTTCCCGTGTTTACTTTTTTGACAGCAGCAACCTGAAATAATGATCAAAACAATCTGGATTTGATCTGAGGGAATTTTCAAATCATTTCAAAAATTTAAAACATCGTACAAATAACTAAAATCTTTCCTAGGCCTTTCATAATAAACAGATAATGAACTAACAAGAAATGGAAAAGTAAACCAAGTAAAAGAATGAGAAAAGGAGAGAGTGATAGAAGCTTTAAAAAAAAAAAACACAAAAAAAACCTAGAAACACTATAGCATCACAGAGAACCACATAGAGCAACCCAGGCTCCTGCTTTGATTTGCAGGGTCACAAGCAGATTGTTTCAGTGCTTCTGGTGTTTTCCCTAAGCAAGTCAACTCTCATCAGAGCTATTCTGTTTCTTACTTCTATTCGTTTCTGATGGAATCTATGAAATATGTTAAATCAAGATGTATTATACATGGTTGAAAAAGAATTTCCATATTCTGCATAAATAAAATTTTATAATTTTTTTGTTAAAAATATTTTTATATTCATTTTGCTATTTTATGTAGATACTACATCCTTTGAAGACGTAAGTCCACAAGGTATTAGTGATGATTCTAGTACGGGATCAAGAGTTCATGGTAAGATATGAACTTTATTTAGAGAGTACATATTACATACAGAATGAGAATGCTAAGACTCTTGCATTGACCTGCTGAATGTAGCACTGCCAGCAAGCATGTTTTCTCTAACCTGCATCTCATAGCTACCTCTGCTATTTCTTCAAACCTACTACCCCCTTTTGCCTTTTTTAAGGTTATTACTTCATCCAAATTGTCTCTGTTTTCATCAAGGTCATTTATAAAGTATGCCTGCACAATGCTCAAAGGTAATTTTGTTGCCATTTTGGCATAAGGTTAAAGTGATGAGATACATTTTATGTTTGATTTTAAAAATACTCACTTTGGCAAAGGACAAACTCTAAGAAACCACATTTTCTGCAATGTTGAGCATTTCAGAGTTTTTAGTTTCTATTTGGAAAGTCATATCTTACCAAACTAAATTAACAAATAATGGATAATGGAATTTCATATGTAAAGGAATATGTTAAAGGAATTTCATATGTAAGCAGGACTTTAAGACGTAGGATAGGGCCATGTTAACTGTGCAATTGTTTCCCTTGTATGGATAGGAATACAGGACATTAACTGTGCAGATGCTCATATTCCTCCTGTTCGTGGCATCTCTGCAATGTGCAGGGTTCCTTGTCTGATCTGTTGTAAGTGACCTAATCACCAGTTTTTTTTTTGGCCGGGGGGGGCATGTCATTCTGTTCAACTAAAACAGTCCTGGTATCCATCTAGAAATCCATTTCCAAATCTAATTATGCACTTTTATCTTCTTTTCTTTGAATCTCAGCTATTGTCTGAGAAGTGTCCTGTTCTCAGCTGTTTAACTGAACTATCTGGAAATGCCTTTCCTCTCTAATCTGTAAGATTCAACTCTCTGTGGGCATGCTCAGCCTGTGAAAGTATGCATGATTGCTTCCTCAAAGCATTCTGTAATCAGAATGTAAAGTTCATTGTCTTCAGCTGGAAGTTTTATCACTGTCTCCTGATTTTTTCATTTAGCTTCGAGACCAGCCAGCCTTGATAGTGGCAGAACATCCACTAGCAATAGCAATAATAATGCTTCACTCCATGAAGTCAAAGGTATGCTGTAGGTAAATTTATTAATATGCTCCATCCATTTCCAGATTTAAAAGTGGGAGATTGATGAAGTTTCTGGGGTAAAGTATGAAATCCAAATCATTCTGTGTTTGGAACATAGTTCCTTGGAATATTTTATACTTTTCACATTGCAATACAAATGTATTTCAATGTGTACAAATGTAAAAACAGGAGCAGTTATTTTAGTTTCCATTTTTCATCCTCACAGATAAAATCTTTTTCTTGTAATCTTTATATTTCAAAATATCTATAGGTTCCTATTTTACTTACATTTTGTCATTGTCATGAAAGTGGTTGTCCTTAACTTTCTCATGATACATGTACATTGAACTCACAGAAGGTGTTTTAGAAATAGTTTTAGCTTTTCTTATCCATGAAATAAGGAGGAATATATTTTTTTAATTTGAAAAGACAATTGTGTGTGTGTGTGTGTGTGTGTGTAAGTGTAACAAGAGCCAAATGGGTGCATAGTTCATATAAAGAATTAGTTCAAGATATCTTTTTCCTCAATTTTTTAATATGCATTCCAAGGTGAAATTTTTATGTAAATGTCTGGAAGTATTGACTAACGCCTTTTTCCTTAAAGGTATACTGCCTACTCATATTCTGGAATTATTTAATAGATTATAAAGGTTTGTGAAAGTAGTTATTCTCTACAGTCCAGAATTGTTAAATTATAATGAGTGCATTTGTTCTGTTGCTTTTTCATATTATAAAATCATTTTGTCTCAGTTGTGATTATATTTTATTATTAATGCTTTGACTTTGTTGCAATGATCTGAAAAATCTGATTTCAAGGAGGGATTATTTTTTCATTTTTATAATCATGTTTTTATATCCTGTAGAAAAATATAGTCTGAAATGTAAGTAAGTCTTTTCTGATTTGAAAATTTAAGAAAATCTTTTTCCTGTAAAATGTTACATAGCTTGAGCCAAAATCTTTCCTGACCCATTTTATTCTCTGTGATTAGGAAACCATGGAAAGTTGCATTTTCTATCTTGATGCTGTATCTACACAGTTTGCAATGGATCAAAATGAATAAGCACTGTTAAGGAATAGCATAAACTTTAGGGAGCTTTTTTCCAGAGCTAGTAATTTGCATTCTGTATAGTTGTTCAGCCTCAACCAAATCTTTGAAAGCTGTATAGCCACCATACCAACAGTGGAAAGCAGGGAGAATCAGATGATTCAGACATTAAAAAATAAAATACTACATACTTAATTTTATATTTTTACTGGAATTTTCTAAGTAATTACATGTCTCCATCTGAGTTTCCTTAGATGCTTGCTGTTTAAATTTTTTTAATATTTCTTTAAGATTATTCATTTAGGATCAACAAATAAACCTTCAGATAAGGAATACAGACCTCATAGAAAGTCAAAGAATTAGAATTTTTAGCATTTGGAAGAGTTTTTGGTTTTAACATTTTCAAATAATTAAAAATTTGTATAATCATGTTTTGTTTTAAATTGTGAGGTGTTTTACAATTATTTGAACCTGACTTTTAAAAAATGTATTATTTCCTTGTTTATTCATTCATTTACTCATCAAATGTATTGAGTGCCTGCTTTATATGTTTAGGCTGTGGGTATGGTGGTGATGGCAAGTCTTTGCCCTGTGGAGCTTATAATATTTGTCAACTTGACAAATAAGGAAGCACACTATGGTAGACATTTGTTAGACTGATGAGAGATGAACATGGTTTACTAAGCATTTCTGAATAAAGCTTTGAAAGTCAGTTTGGCTATTCGTAAGAATCCAGTCAACAAATGTCAGTATTTAATCTCATTTCTATTATTGAACTCTTAACACACCATTTACTCCAAAAGCAGGTGCAGTTAATATCCAAAGCAGGCCACAAAGCCACAGCAGTGGAGAATTTAGCCTGCTTCATGAGCATGAGGCGTGGTCCAGCAGTGGTAGCAGTCCAATCCAATACTTGAAAAGACAGCCCAAATCAAGTCCAGTGCTCCAGCACAAAACACTAGAGAGTCGAGCACATCACAAGGTCAAAACTGGTTCCCCTGGAAGTGAAGTTGTTACTCTACAACAGTTTTTGGAAGAAAGCAACAAGCTTACCTCAATACAGGTTAGTTTTATCTATGGTGACCTTAATTTAGATGGACACTACAAGTTAAATTTCTGTGGTTGAACTTTAGAGCTTTTTTTTAAGGAGGGTTTAGAGATATTAGCAATTTTTGTATTGTACAGTCTAGTGTATCAGGAAAGTAAAAGCATGGCTGTATTCACTAATCTGCTTTGATTTTTTTTTTTAAACAGATAAAGCCCTCAAGTCAAGAGAATCTTTTAGATGAAGTAATGAAAAGTTTGTCTGTCTCTTCTGACTTTTTGGGAAAAAACAAACCAGTTAGCTGTGGTCTGGCCAGGTCAGTAAGTGGAAAAACTCCAGGAGACTTCTATGATAGATGGACAACTAAGCCTGAACAATTTGTGAGACCTGGTCCTCAAAAGACTGAAGATACCTATTTCATTAGTTCTTCTGGAAAGCCTACACTAGGCACTCAAGGAAAGATAAAAGTAGTAAAAGAAACTTCTCTGTCACGACAATCAAAAGATAGTAATCCCTATGCCACTTTACCTCGTGCAAGCAGTGTGATCTCTACTGCCGAAGGAACTACTCGAAGGACGAGCATCCATGATTTTTTGACCAAGGACAGTAGACTACCTATGTCAGTTGATTCACCACCAGCTACTGCTGATAGCAGCATCACTGCAGCATCTAGTGAGTACCGTTTACACCAGTGGTCCTCTCATCCACTTCACAGTCCAACTTATGCTGTAGGTTCTCAAGCACAAAATGATTTAGCTACAGACAAGCCCACGTCTCCATATGCCCAGGCCAGAAACTCAAGAACAGAAAGGTCACATTTTCTAAACCAAACTTTTGCCACTGTTAATATGTCTAATGATGCATTTGGAATATCAGCTAAAGATAGCATAGACTCATTTACTGTGGCTTATCCATCTCAGCCATTTTTATCCCTGAATACAGAATTAGTTAGTAACATAAGTGGGCTACCTCCCAGACCAGTCACCAGGCTAACTGACCAGGCTTCTGCTTCTTTGGATGAAGCTGCACAGAAGGATACTGAGCAGTTTTCTGATCATCAGAACTGCAGTAACAGTAACCCACAGTCTTCTGTAGTTAGCAATAATCTTATCACTCCTGCATGCCTCTATCCCGATGACACAGAAGCTGCATTGTTGGTTTCTGAGGATAATCAAACTGTTTGGTATGAATATGGTTGTGTATGATCAAAACTGCACAATATAATACTGATGTCATTTGATATGCACTGTGCTTCTCTAATCTGATTTGAAGAGCTGCTGTTGAAAAGTATCATTTGGCTAGGTTTATACTTTTATTTTTAAATTGTGGATAGTGTTCAGGTGTACATTGTGGCATGTATATAAATGTGATTATGTAACCACAACAGAGCTTGCATGAATTATTAATTGCATTGTACATTTTTTGCATGACTTTAAGAACCTTAACAATACATGCTCCTCTTTGACATTTCTTGTCACCTAATAAGAGATTGTTACTTTGATACCTAGAGGCATGTTAAAATGGCTGCATGCTATAATTACCAACAAGGCATTTCCAAGTCATATTTACTTCATTGGTTCCAAAAAAGAATGCTCATTGTCTCTCTCCCTCCCTTTGCTCCCCTTTCCCTCTCTCCCTACCTCTCTTCCTCTCCTTTTTTTTTTTTTTTTTTTACAAAATGTGCACTTCATATTGCGCATGTACAGTATTAGTAAGGAAACTATGTTAAAAAGATGTCATTTTCTTTTGCCATTTAATTATGCCTTCTGGCCTGCTGTTTTATTTTCAAAGAAATAGTTATTAACTACTGCTCATATTTATAAAATTGTTCAGATTTAAAACTTTGTTAAGACTCATAAATTTAGTGTAATTCTTTTTTTTAAAAAAACATCAAATTTAAATGTGACATACAGGGACTAGGAGTATTTGTATTCTATTTCTTCTCTGCACTTTTCTTCATTTGATAAATATAAGAGCTCAAGTACTATCTTTCCTTCAAGATGACTTTTTTACTTGGCATCAGTTAACACAGTAGTTTTTTTCAGGTTTTTTTTAATATAGAGTCAAAGAGAAATAAAGCAAATCATACTCAGTGTGTGAGAAATTTGCATTTTTACTTCTGTTCAAAAAGGGTAGCAAGCTTATAAAGTGGTGAAAATTGTTACTTATATAATTCTATAATTTATTTATTACTAAATTATATATGTCCTTAAAACAGAATTTTCTAAAATGAGTACATTGTGCTAAAATAAAATGCAAAATTAGTATTTGTAATCACTTAAACAAACAAGTATGTTTTTAGTAGAACAAATTTTAGAATTAAGAATAAATGCAAGCTCTTAACTAAAAATTAATCATAAAAGATAGAGAAAATACTTGCTAACTGTGACTTATGTCATAAACTTTAAAATTATCTTGCTGTGGTCATAGCACTTTTAAAGCAGAATCAGCTAAACTTCAATTGTTTTATTCCAGAATAAAAGAAACCCCAAGAAACCCATAACCCTGAATCACTTACTTCTAGAGAAGTATATCTTAGTTCTGTCTCTGAAATGTTTTTGCCATCTTGATTCAGCCTAAATATTACTGACAGTCATGCAGCCTGGCATCTAGAAGAAATGGGGAGGAAATTATTATTTTACATGTTGTATTAAATTGTTATTAATTGGGTAAAAGAAAACAAAATTTCTAGAGAATCTTTGCTTAATGAAATGTGTATCCTGGCAATTCCCTGGCGGTCCAGTGGTTAGGACTCCACGCTTTTACTGCTGAGGGCCCGGGGTTTATCCCTGGTCGCGAAACCAGGAATCCCTGATCCCGCAAACCGTGTGGCACGGCCAAAACTTTTTAAAAAAAAGAAAGAAGGAAAGACATTTGTATCCTTTATAAATTAAGCTATTCTCTTCTTTTCTCATAGCCAGCTCTTACTAAAAATGCTTTTAATGTGGGTAATCAAATAAACACAATCAGAAATTTTTCATATTTTTTAGTATCTGCATGAATACATCAGTCTGTTTTGTTGTCACTTGTTTCATAATCAGTCCGAACATTTCAAATGTTTTTGGTGTCCCTTTTTGCATAACCTGATAATAAAACTTAATGGTAAATATAGGTGAGATTACATGGGGCCATATATGATACAAATGTAATAATTAGTGTAATTTCCACATTTAGTCAAAGATTATTTCACAACCATTTCAACTTTTTAGATAAGTCTGGCCTTATACTCTGTTTAAAATATTAAATTTATTTATAAAAATATATTGAGAAATCATATGCTATTATAGTAAAAACTGATTATTTTAAAATATTAGACTTACAGGAAAGAAGTATTTCTAACCCAAATGGCTATAGTTATATATACAGCATGTTTTCCAAAAGAACATACACACTGTGCATGTAAGACAGATAGATACATACCAGGTCCATGTGTCTTGATGTCAAAGAATACAGGTTAGACTTCCTCCAGAAACTGTCACCAGCTGTAGAGTCATAAAATTCCCCCCAAACACTATTTTACCTGTGTTTCTTGATAGCACTTGAAATCAAATTTTTAGCAGTGAGAAGAACCTTAGAAATCATATAGTTAGTGTTTCCCAAACTTTAAAAAAATCAACGTAATACTTTCTATGAATGAAGTCTTACAAAGATGCCCCAATTTAAAAAAAAAAAATTTTTTTTTGAGATAAAAGTGAAGCAACTCTGACTCAGTTGAACAGCTGCACTTTTTTTCCTCCAAGACAGCTCCATAATACTCTAGCGGCTTCACAGATTACAGGCATACCTCGTTTTATTGCACTTTGCTTTATTGTACTTAACAGATACTGCATTTTTTTTACAAATTGAAGGTTTGCGGCAACCCTGTGTTGAGCAAGCCTATCGGTGCCATTTTTCCAAAAGCATTTGCTTACTTCGTGTCTCTGTGTCACATTTTGGTAATTCTCAGACTATTTCAGACTTTCTCATTGTTATATTTGTTATGGTGATCTGTGATCAGTGGTCTTTGATGTTACTATTGCAAAACGATTATGACTTGCTAAAGGCTCAGATGATGGTTAGCACTTTTTAGCAATAAAGTATTTTTAAATTAAGGTATGTACTTTGTTTTTTAGATATAATGCTATTGCACACTTAATAGACTACAGTACAGTGTAAACACAACTTTTACATACATTGGGAACTAAAAATTCTTGTGACTCGCTTTATTGCAATATTCACTTTATTACAGTGGTCTGGAACCAAACCTGCAATATCTCCGAGGTATGCCTGTATTAGTACCCCAGTTTTAGATGAAATTGAATAGCTTTCATATTCCTAGCTTAGATTTCTAGAAATTACACCCTTATTATTTGTGACATTGTAAATTTATATTGTTAGGCATTGGGTCCCCTTTGATCAAAGCAATTTTAGTTCTAACAGTGTAAGTAGGTATGTTATTTGCCAATAAAATATGCCTCGAGCCCTGGTTTTCTTAGTAAACAATACAATTATTTCATTGTGGATGTTTCTGCTGCTGCATGCAAGATTATTTTTTACTTTAAAACTATATGTGACCATTTAGTTAAATAAACATAGTAAGTAAACCTATCTGACACTAAGAGGGCATAAGTATATTACTTAATAGCTCTTAAAATATAAAAATCAGTCTTTAAGTAAAGAGATGTCTATCAGATTAATAACATTTCCAGAGTTAGATTCCTTCTCCTTGCCCTACTCAACAAGAGCTCTTTAGTTTCTTACCTTCATGAATTGTATTCTGTTTAGCCTTTCATTAAATAACATGAAATGCTTTTCTCCTGCAGATGTGGACAAAGTACAAGAAAGCAGAAATTCAAAAAGCAGGTCTAGGGAGCAACAAAGCTCCTAATTCTATTACCCACTACATGACATGTGGGCCAAGTGGTGAGTTTCTTGCTTAAAATGTAAATGAGATTAATCTCATTTATACAAACTAACTGCATTAAGTATAAGAACAAGTGCACATTGCATTAACAGATGTAAATATTGCTTGCTTTAATTCATGACTTTCTGTCTTACTAGTAAATCAAGATTAGGTGAGTCCCAAAAGATTTTGCCCATCAGTGCAGGAAACCAATCTTTAAAAATTATTTTTCTTTTTTCCCCTCAATTTAAATTTGATTTTACTAATGAGTAATGTTTTAGAAATTATTTTCAGTTTGAAGTCTTTCTTTGTGGTAGGAATACAACTTCTGTGCAACGTTCTTGATAATTGAGGAGAATAAACTAAATGCCTTTTCTATGAAGAGCCACTCAAAAAAAAATTGTCTCTGACTTTCTGTCACTCTCATCCCTATAGAAGTTATCTGGTGCATGCTGTTCTTTTAGTGGTTGCTCTGTATTTTATATCTCTTATCTTCAAGCTTTTCTTATATTTTCTTTCTTCTTTCTACCTTCCAACTAAATACAGAGAGAAAAGTGTCCTTCAGTTTCTCAGTGTGAAGCCTTTATTTCTGAAGTAACAAGACACCCAACTATAGGAATCACTTTTTAAAATCTTTAAGACTTTAACAATCCTTCGTGACTAGAGCAGGAAAGAAATACAAACCTTCATTCCTTCCTTGAATCAAGGAGCACTACTGGAGTCAACTGCCAAAATTTTTAGAAGGTTTTGTGACTTACTGTACATTGTACTGTTAAGATCTACTGAATAAAGGATGTTCTCTCACTAAGGACCAAGTGTTTTAAGGTTTCAAGAAGTACTCCAAGAACAATATACTTCTTTCATCATTTGTTTATGAATTTATCCATGTTTGCTTAATGCTTCTGCTAAGTATTAGTCTAAATCTAGCCATTTATATTTAGTTGTGTAAACCTAAATTAAATGCTGTAGTATGTTGTGGGATGTACTATATATCAAGATACAGAGAACATTGTTTTGGCATGTCAGAGCCTTATTTGGTTAGCAGACTGCATGTGTTGGTATTCTTTTTTTTTTTTAAGCCTATTATTTTGATGCACTGCAAAAGAAATTCAGTTTATGAGATAACTCTGAAAAATCCATAATAAGATAGGAGTTATAAAAAATTTACAGTGATATTAATCTTTCCGTATCCCCCACTAGCAACACTAAGCAATTCACACATGGATCTAAGGTAATTAAAGTGTGTTTTTCTGAAACTTTTTTTTTAGTAAGATGGTTTTCTAGAAAATGGCATTCCCAAGATAAAGCTGTTGTGTTTGAACTCATTTCCCTCCTTTAGTACTGGGTTATGTATGTGTTTGTTTTTTTAACTTGAGAGCTGAATGTTGCTTAAGAAGTTTTCTTATGGCAAAAATAATGTAAATAATTTACTATGATCTGCATTTTGCCAGGAGCTCATTTATTATTAAGGTTATCACTTATTAATAAAAATCTTTCTGTTTTTGTCCTTTATAATACATTAAAGTTGGTAACTGTTATCGGTACTTTTGAAATATTTGTATGCATTTGTTACCTTAAACATTTGAAAGAAGCACAAAAAAAAGGTAAATTTAGTCAACCCAGGGAAACATCAATTTTTTTGTAGTTCCAATTTTATATCACAGTTTTATTTTCTTATGAAGTCAAAAAACTGCATTGATACTTACTAATGCAAATTCATTATTTAACAAATATCAGAATAATCTTAAAGGTCTGAAATGAGAAAGATACTAACTTTTTAATTTTAACAATATACTTCTTAGGCTCTCACTACCAGCTCTAAAAATCTTTTTGGAATAATTCCATAGTGTGTGGTTTATGAACTGTGTGTTTCATCACTAACCTAGTAGCCATGAGATACATGTCTCCCTCTCTCCCTCCTTCCTCACACCTTTCTTTTTTTTCTTTCTCTTTCTGGTAGGCCAGTAACACTGCTGTGTTCATAGTCTACTTTCAGAAAGACCATTAATGAAAAACAGCATGTATAGTTGAAAAGAAACTGAAATGGAAGTTAGAGAACCTGGACTTCATAATGCCACCATTAACTTAGGTTTTGCCACCAAGTAATGCTGTAAAGTTAAATCACTTTTAAACCCTTGGATGAAAGGTGCTATGTAAATGTAAATACAAAGGATTCTTACTAAAATACAAATATTGCACAACAGACATATTTAAAACCTATTCTCTAGACTTGGAAACATGTCTCCATCATGACTCCCTAGATTCAAGTATCAGACTGATAATGGGTATCATGGCAGTCTAGAGACACTTGCATGTAAAAAATGTAAATTCATCTTTAGGTGGATAAATTGAAAGTAAATATAGAAATTATGTTTTAGCTAAATACAGTGAGTGGGTAACTTAGATTTATATTAACTAGCATCTAATTTGCACAACTAGGACACATTCCAGGACATTTACTGAAAGTTGAAATTTAATGAGTAGGAGGTAGCCCAGTGAGGGTGTATGATATCACAGCTTGGTCTCTACAGGACACTAATATCCTAAAACAGAGAACATGCTGACTGAGGCAGCACATTACTGCTTCAATTAGAAAATGCTTAAGGGTAGCCTATAAAGTACTAAACCTGAGTGGGCTGACCCTGAGAAAATGCAGCAAGACAACCAAGAGAATACTTGAGACTGCAAAAGTGGAATATTCTAATTATATTAATCACCTTTTTCATACCATTTCAAGAAAGGATTAGATAACCCATGAATATTTTACCATCTCCAAAAGATACCATCAGAAGCAAACTTAGTATGAAGTCATGCTTTTCCCTTAGATAAACCACTTCTGCCAAACAAAATAGTGTAGCCAACTAGAAACTAACTGGGGCCACTTTCCGGACTGGGGCCTGACATGCTTTTAATGATCTGGCTCTATTCTAAATCAATACCCAAACCCCCTCGGAAACTAAAGAATTTATATACAGGGTAATAGCTTCGGCCCAGAGCTCCAATAAAGTGCTTCAGATCTGGCAATGTGGAAATGTTCGGTCCAAGTTTTTGAACTGGTGGTTACCAAAGAGTACACAAAACAGGTTTGTATGTAGCACCTTTCATGCAAGGCATGGTAAAAGCCTATTTAAAAATCACTGTGCATATTACGGAATTGCAGCCACCTCACAAATGAAGTATTACAGCCTGCACTGTCTTACAATTTTATGTCAGGAAGTGAAAAAGATATTGTACCAAATCTGGAATTACAATGAGGAGTAATAATGTATGCTAAATGACTTGTATTTTAAGTTACTTTTTATGAGAAAAGTGAAATTTTGTGTTTTCTTTTCTGCTACACTTAGTCTTGAGATGTATTTTTTTCTTTAAGCCTTGAATGAATAATACAAAAGGAGCCCATTTTATAATATAAACCTTGATGTACATGTTGAGATATTTGGACAAAGAAAATGCCTTAAAAGGAATGCTTATGGATAAAGTTGCACTTACAACACCTTTAACAAAACGTGATTTCAAATTGTCTTTTTCTTTTCTACTAAGGGTTCTCTCTTTCAGTGTTTGCCATTGTACTTGTAACTGTTATTAAATATCAAATCCAATAATATAAAAGATGTAACATTTCCTTTAAAAGTAATGCTACTGAGAAATTTGGAGTTGAATGGCAAAATGTTTATTACTTGGCTATACCTAATATAAGCCACAGTTCATAACAAAAAATCCAGTTTATAACAAAATAGATACCATCATTTGGCCCATTTGTCTTTTTTTAAAAACATTCATTATTTTTCATTTTAGTTTTTAACTTTATTTCTCCTAAAAAAATTAAGTTGGTTTAACATTCACTTGTTAAACTGATATAACAAGAGGTGAATTTTAAACTAATATAAAAAGAGGTGATTTTTATAACAAGTGGTCAGCAATCATAACATATAATTTAGCCCAATATTATTCTTTCCTTTCCCTTTGCCCTAGAAAACCTGCTTTATGTGTTTCATAACATATAACCTTGTTTAGATGATTCTGTCCTAATCACTTTGGGATGAGTATTGGAGGTTTTGGGAGAGAACTGAGAGTCTATCAGTCTTGTCAACCTCAAAATAGGTTTAAATACAATAATAGATTGTACAAATCAGTCTCTTTCATTTTCACATCTAGACTTTGGGAGGCGTAATGTTAGAGATGGCACCCTGCCTTGTGTCCTTGGGCAGGTCAGTCTTTCTGGGCCTGTTTTCACCATAAGGTGGGGAGGACAGTTAGACCAGTTATCTGAGGTCCTCAGTGTCTTTGATTCTGTTCGTTAAACCTTAATTTTATATGCAAAGCAACCTAAAATTTCCTCTTTCTTAGATAGTACAGAGTAGGCAGAAACTAACATAGCACCTCAGAAATAAGGTTATCATTTATGGAAAATATTTCTTACTAACTCATCTCTTAAATCCATTCTGTATTTTATAAAAATTCTGCCTTGAGTAGACTTGTAGTTTACACATAGATCCAAAGATGACAAGTTTTTACTTTTGCCTTTCAGTAATGCAAATTGGTACAAATTAAGTACAATTTCCCTACCAGAAGCAAATATTTTTTTGAGTGTTCAACCTTAGGAAAATATGATTATCTCTCAAATATCCCACTTGATTGTACTCTAGAGGAAACGAGAATTTTCCTAAGACCTCTAGGCTATTTTGTAGCCTAGTCTAGTCAGACCCTCAACTGGGGTTTTGTTTGAATCTAAGTGAGGTGGAAAAGTACATCAATTTTCCTCTGTTTTTGAACTAGCCTCTATATGACAACTGACAATGCATAATCCTGGGTTCTTATACTGCTTTAGATGCCACAGTTGAAAGGGGATGAGTAAAATTTAATATAGCCTAGAGGACAAAGGAACCTTGTTCAAGCATGTTCACATTTTGTAACCTCTGAAGACTAAGCAAATCCTTCTTGTATGTATGTATACATGAAGGCCTATGTATTTTCTGCTCCTGAGTTTTAAAATATAATTTCATTAGTATAATGATTATGACATAACATTTTCCATCCCTACTTTGAGTGTTTTTCTAGATTAAAATTTTCTATAGAATTTTATTTAAAAATTAGCTTATTTTTCACTGAAAAAAAAAGCATTGGTTTAAAAACAAACACCCGGTAATAGGAAGGTTTTGCCCTTGCCCCCTTGTTTAATTATATTGCTGGGGAATTCTTATTCCTTAATCCTCATTCCTCAAAGATAACCACTATTAACAGTTGAATATATTCCCATATTCCTCTTTTTCCCCTGTATGTACACTGTCATATATATAATTTTATATATGCTGTTTTTGCAGTTTGCTTTTTTCAAGTATAACACCTTACAGAAGATGTAATATAGTTAATCTTAGATAGTTAACTAATCTTAGTTTTGATGTTAATTAATTAATATAGGCTGCTACACAGCTTACAGGATCTCAGTTCCCCTGACCAGGGATTGCTCCCCCGCGCCAAGGCAGTGAAAGCCTGGAATCCCAACCACTAGGCCACCAGGGAACTCCCTATGTTAATTCATCCTTAATTGTTGAAGGCATTCCTGTAACAAGTAATTGTCATGGGGGGAGGGGAGGGTGGAATCTCTCAGCTGACTAAAACTACCTCAATATATCTTCTTAAAAACAGCTCCTTTAAGATGAAATAGTTAAATAGCTCCTTAAGTAGTTTAGGTAGTCACCAAACCAAGGTGCTATATATATCTTACCACTTTTAATGCTTTTTATAATTACAAGTAAGAAAAACAGCTTTCAGAAGTAAATGTATTAGCCCAATTAGTTTTTATCAAAATTTAGTCTTATGGGATCGTGTCCTGTCTCCTTCACAAATGTGAGAAAGTCTTCAGGGCTCAATCCCATGGTTGCAGCATTCGTCATTGGATGAAAGTACACCTTTTCATGTCCACCTTCCAAAAAAGCAGAATCCAGAACAAATTTCACATCTCCATCATCACAGAAGAGTGCCAACGGTGTGGCACAGCCTTGGCCAACTTTCAGTTTTTCTAGCATGGCTGTTTCATCAGCAAACCGCAGATTTCCACTTCCAACACCTAACTGCTTGGCAAGATCATTTAAATTAATTTGTCTATCATGAAGAACTGTCACCAGCCAATAGTCTTTTTTCTTTTTGTCTTTAAGAAATAAGTTCTTACTATGTGCTCCTTTCAAATGTTGGATATGAGGCATCATTTCTTCAACTGTAAACACCTGTGAAATATCACATGAGAAGTTTAAAAATAATATGCATGTATACACACACTGCACACATACCGTTATCTGTATATTGCCTGGTGGGTGTAAGGTTAGGGAGTACTCAATGACCTGGATTTCACTGGTAGAGATCCATCCCCAGTCCATTAGCAAATATATCTCATCTCAGGGCCTCAGGAAGTATTGATAGTTTCTCTTAGACCAGTTCTCCATTCCAGTGTGCAGGCCAAGCCTTCACACTCCTAAAATGTTTTTGTTTTTCCATTAAACTTTTGGTAAAGTTTATAGCAGCCCTCACAACACTGTAAATCAACTCTACTCCAATAAAAATTAATTTTAAAAAGTTTATAGCAGCCCAGACTCCTATTCCTTGGCATTCCATTACATCCAGGCCATATGACGATCTCCACTCTATAAAAAGATAACCGCAGAGAGGGAGTGAGGGCAGGGAATGAGACCCTGGACTAATATACAGAAAAAATCAGAAAAGCTGGCAATACACGCAGTAAAAAGGGGGAGAGTATGTGGACTATAAGGGAGGCAAAAGGGTCAAAGAATATACTTTTGATGACTTTCTCTAAACTTGGAAGATCATCACCATATCTAGCTAATTATCATTAGCTGTTACTCAAGCGTTGGGCAAAAACTTTGTCCTTGCACCACTCAGGTTACGTACTGGCTCCGTCAGATATGTGCAAAAAAAAATCTTCCCATCAATAAATCATGTTAAAAAATACCAAACTCTAACCTTGGCATCCTGTATGCACGTGCAGCCACTGCAAAGCCGGGTTTACTGCTTGGCAACTTACATACGCATAAAGTTAACACACTGACCAAACATCCCTAGCCAGTTTGAGATGCGCAAGTTCTCAATATGTTGTACTAGTTCTCAACATAAAAAATCACTCCGAATCCCCGGGCGGTCCAGTGGTTAGGCCTCCGCGCTTCCAGTTCAGGGGTCACGGGCTGGATCCCTGGTGGAGAACTAAGGTTCCGCACCCCACGTGGCGCGGCCAAAAAAAAAAAAAAAAAAAAAAATCACTCCAAGAAGAAAACATGAGGTTTTTTCACAATAACATCAGCGTCCTATGTGGAGAGGCCCTTGATGGTACTTTCAGGTCCCCTTCGTACTCTAGATCCCGGGAAATGCCTTAGAACGGAAGTTTCTGCGGCACATTACCCCTGGGACGTCTAGGCTTAGCGCCTTCGCCCCATAGAAGCTGCAGCAGAGCCCACCCCTTCCCGGGGTGGTCCCGGCGGGAGCGCCTCACCTCCGGGTGCTCCACGACCTCCGTGCGGATGGCCAGGGCTTCGAGGCGCTGCTCCAGCGCTGCCCGCAACTCGCCGCCTGCCATGCTACCCTCGTGGCGCTAACTGACGCGGTGGCGAGAGACCGAACGGAAGAACTGGGCGTGGCTTCCCGCAGTCCACGAACTGCCAGCTCAGACGGAAGTGCCTGGAGGGACAAGGGCGGTGCCGGAAGCCCAAGAGTGGGCGCTTTCCGGAGGCGGAGTTGCGCTGGGTTCGCTTCGTTACTTCCCCGCGTGCTTGAAATTTGCGTCCGCAGAGACAGACTTACCAGACGTGCAGAGTTCCTTGCCCCGCGTCCTGCGAGAGGAAGGCGCCTGCCTTCTCACAGCCCTCTCTAGCCTCGCCTCAGGTTTCCTAGATACAGCATATCTTCCATTTAAACAGAATCAGAGCCACATAGCAACTCAGCTTAGGGAGTGTTGGGGGAGTAATCAACTGGACGTGGGCTCGGCTTGACTCAGGAGGT
Source organism: Stenella coeruleoalba (assembly GCF_951394435.1). Taxonomy (NCBI): domain Eukaryota; kingdom Metazoa; phylum Chordata; class Mammalia; order Artiodactyla; family Delphinidae; genus Stenella; species Stenella coeruleoalba. Next base: position 44,150,750 of record NC_137159.1, read on the forward strand.
GGACTGAGGCAGTCAGAGGCTCCTTACCCGTTCTGTCCTTGGAATGTACTTTCTGCCCGCTGTTCCTGAGCTAGGTGCTACTTGAAGGATGCAGCCTTGAGAGAGTAAGGTGTTATTGAAACCATCTGGACTTTTTTGGTAAGTGCAACTCCCCTTCCCGCACTTAAGGACGCTGTATAAACTGTTAAGATTCTGGCGAGTGGATATCCAAGACAAACCACCTATGTAAGTTCCCTTGCTTACTAAAACTGCCACCTATCAATATGGAATGTCCTGCCTCTTCAGTCATTCTGTTACCTCCTAGGGGTGTGTGTGTGTGTGTGTGTGTGTGTGTGTGTGAGTGTTGGTGTGGGGGCGGAGGTTTCACCTGGGGAATTACCTGAGGTCGTGAACCAACAGGGAGAGAAGGAGCCAAAATCCCTCTCCTTTTAAATAATCAGCTGTGGCAACCACAACTCTACCTTTCGCAGAGGCATTTTTCCTACCTCTTTGTGGGGTGTTTTCCACTATCCTGCAAAACCCTCACTCACCACCTTGAACGAGGCCTGAAATTCCACTAGAGTTTCACTTATGAGTTTAGATTAAGCCTCAACTTGTTACCAAAGCTGTTGCCCCAGAATCATACTCTTGTCCCGGGCTTGAATGGAAACCAGTTGCTCTTAACCTAAGTTTTGGGAGGAAGCTGCAAAGAAAAACACAAGAACTGGTTAGAACCAATTAGGCACTAGATGGCTGAAGATTTAACTTCCAGTAGACCTAGAGCCTCATGATACATTCATTGTAATACCTAAGCCTGCTAAATGACACACCGACCGGTGCAATGACAGCTGACAGTTGCCATGACAACAACTGGAAAAGCCCATACAAGGACCGAAAAGGAGAGTTGCATCAGTTCCAGGTCCAAACCACACCCCCGTTCTCAGTTAAGTCATGAATATTCCTCCCACTCTTTCCAATTCCCTCCCTTCTTCCTCGACCCTCTTATAAACATAGTGTCTCCCCTGGAATTGGGTAGAGAAGTTGATTTGCAAACAGGTTTCCGCTTCTCCATTCTTTAGCCATTAAATAAAGCTCGTGCTGTTCCAGTCTCAGCATAGGTTTTGTAATTGGCTGTGTGAATCCGATCGGAAAAGGAACCTCCCTGACTGAGACAAGGGGTCTCAGTCTGGGCTAGGACCCCAGGGCAGGCCAAATCAACCAATTCAGGAATACAATCCCAGATAAAACGTAGATATTCCTAGGGACGTTTAACTCTAGTAGGAATATATAATATTTAGGTCATTTCTGGGGTGCAAATTGAAGGCCTGGTAAGGAAGTCTCTTAAGAAGACACTGCAGGGACTTCCCTGGTAGCACAGTGGTTAAGAATCCGCCGACCAGTGCAGGGGACACGGGTTTGAGCCCTGGTCTGGGAAGATCCCACAGGTTGCAGAGCAACTAAGCCTGTGCATGTGCACCACAACTACTGAGCCTGCGCTGTAGAGCCCGCGAGCCACAACTACTGAGCCTGCATGCCACGACTACTGAAGCCTGCACGCCTAGAGCCTGTGCTCCGCAACAAGAGAAGCCACCACAATGAGAAGCGTGGGCACCGCAGTGAAGACTAGCCCCCGCTCACCGCAACTAGAGGAAGCCCGCACGCAGAAACGAAGACCCAACGCAGCCAAAAATAAATAAGTAAATTTATTTTTAAAAAATAATAAAATATACAGGAGGATGTGCATAGGTCATTTGCAAACGCTATGCCATTTAATGTAAGGAACTTGAGTGTCCACAAATTTTCATATCTGTTGGGCGGGTCCCTGGAACTAATCCCCCTTGGATACCGAGGGAGGGTAATATCTGAGTCCTCACCCACATGACAACCTTGGAGGAAGCTGTGAACGAGGAAATCAGAGCCAACTTCACGATTTCACCCAGAATTGGCCTTGGATAATACAATTTTAAAAGTTCTAAGCTTAACCCACCTCTTAAAACTATTAAGCCATGTTTTCCTTCAAACAGTCCATCCAGTTGTTTGATCCTTGATTATAGAACCAACAACAGGTCTCTGCCCGTGGCCACCTAAATTCAGGTCAACAGCAAAAGCAATGTACCACATTACAGAGTATTTAGAAAACTTAGATAAGGGGGAACGGATCACTCAGAACATTTTCTCCATGTTTATTATTTTATTTCTCCGTTTGTGAATTAGCTTCGTTTATGTCTTGGCTCATTTAGCTATGGAGTGAATGTTAATGGCTTTCACACTGGTTTACATGAGCTGTTTAAATAATCAAGTTATGTGCCTTTTATTTGTCATATATCCTCCAAATGGTTTTCATTTTTCCCATTTAAGAAGAGATTTTTTTTTCCCCTGCACCGCGCAGCTTGCGGGATCCTAGTTCCCCAGCCAGGGATCGAACCATGGGCCCTGGCAGTGAAAGCGCAGGATCCTAACCACTGGACCGCCAGGGAATTCCCAAGAAGGGGTTTTTTTTTTTTTTTTTTTTTTTTTTTTGCGGTACGCGGCCCTCTTACTGTTGTGGCCTCTCCCGTTCCGGACATGCAGGCTTAGCAGCCATGGCTCACGGGCCCAGCCGCTCCGCAGCATGTGGGATCCTCCCGGACCGGGGCACGAACCCGTGTCCCCTGCATCGGCAGGCGGACTCTCAACCACTGCGCCACCAGGGAAGCCCCCAAGAAGGGATTTTTTTTTAAAGTTTGGTTTTATCTACAGAAGTTACTTATTTTTGTGTAACCAAATGTCATTCTTTTTAAGTTATTTTGATCTAAGTATAGAAAGCTAACCTCCAGCAATAGACTATTCGATCTGTTTTCTTTTTTATTTTCTTAATACTCAATTCATTAATTCATTTAAATTTTACTTTGGCGTATAAGATGTGGTGAGGCTCATTTTTTTCACTAGGTTTCTGTCTAAGAATGAAAGCATTAGAATACCAAAGACCACCTATATGAAGATATGACATATTGCAAATGACTGTCCTTAAAATATTTGAAGACTTTCAAGAATACCCAGATTCAACCACATTGACCTGAGCATAAACAGGAAAAAATTGGAATCTGATTGTGACTAAGAAATGTGAATCATGTCCAAAACTAGGGAAACAGTTAACCCAGAATAAGGTCTACATGACAGCTACGAAGGAGGAACACAGAGGGGAAAAATTGACCGTGGCATCCAGCACATTGTCTAGGCAAATAGGGTGTTCTGATCTGGAAATCTCTTTGGATGAACTGCCATCCATCAGGTATGCAATGTGTGAATCCCTCCCCCGACCCATAGCCAATCCATCACAGTTCAGTTTCTTAAATCCTTCTTCTTCTAACCACCTCCATCACTCTAGCCCAAATGACTATCATCTCCCCCTGGTCTACACTAATGTTCTCTTAATTTTAGTCTACCTGTGGTTGAATGACCAAGTACCCTGCTCCCAATGAGTCTTACCACCAAAGATTTTTATTATAAAATGAAGCTAAATCTGTCTATGGTAAAAGAACCTTATATCACTGTTTAGAAACTATCCTAACCCAAGTTTAATGCATATTTATATTTATTTATCAAACATACGTGTCAACATTGTATTAAATACAAAAGAAATGCTATCTTTCGCATAGTCCCTTGTCCTCAAATACAATCTCAAATTTACATTGGAAAAAACAACATGAAACATTAAATTCAAAATTATCAGCATGAACTTGAGAAACTAGACATCTAGTCACAGAACTTGAATATGAAATCTCATGATTCTAGGAGAAGGGGTAGTATCTGATAAATGGGGGTTACCAAATTATTTTACAAACAGGGGAAAACTTACTAAAAAGTCTTCTGGGGGAATTCCCTGGCGGTCCAGTGGGTAGGATTCTGGGCTTTCACTGCTGAGGGCCCACGTTCGATCCCTGGACCGGGAACTAAGATCCCATGATCCGCATGGCACAGCCAAAACAAACAAACAAAAAGAAGTATTCTGGCATTTCTCCAAGAACACACTGAGGGAAAGACTCTTATTATCCTTAGGAAGAGTGTGGATAATTGACAGACAAGGAACGAATCTGAAAAGGAGATCTGGAAGATGGAGTTGTGCCAGGGTCCATGAAACAAGGGAACCTCATCTTACGTCTGCTCAAAGTAAAGGAACAGCTACAATTGTAGCCTACCTGGCAAAGGAAATAAAAAGGCCAAAATTGAAAATATTTATCAACACCAAGGGGACTGGGCATCACTGCGTTTATTAGGTGAAGAATGTTAGAAACCCCCATAATTGCATAAAACAAAGGGCAATTCCAGGACAGGTAAGTTCAAAGCCATCGTAAGAAGCTGTGCATACCCAAAAAGAAAGCGAGGCAATTAAAAAGCAAAATGCTTCTTGCAATCTGTGTCTCTTCAACAAATCTTTTGGAACAACTCTATGTGCCAGGTACACTATAACACATCTATATGTGCCATGCTTTCTGCCCTCAGAGACCTTAAAGTCTAGTGAAGAGAACTGAAACATTCACAGAGGATAAATCCAAGAAAATACGCCCAGAGCAATGAGAGTGGCATAATGAGGATGCTTTGGGAGCCCAGAAGGGCACTAAGAAGACAGGGGTGGTATGTCAGGGAAAGCAGTAGGAGATGACACCAATTTGAAGGGATAAGTAAGAGCTGATCAGAAAAAAAGGGATCCAGCTGAAGAAACTCTGGAAAAATGGAGAAGAAGCATGACGTGTCCTGGGGCGTTATGATTTGGTGTGACAATAGAGCAGAATGAGAGGCCTGCCAGCAGGAGACGAGTCTAGAACTAGGCACAAAGGATCCTAACTGTCAGGCTACGGAACCAGGAGTATCCCACCATAAAGGGGCGTGTTAAATAAATTAGGTGACTTCTTCCTAGGGAATTCTATATTCTCAATCATGCTCTCAATATTTAAGGCTATAGGGAAGTACAGTTTGGTAAATGGGGAAAATGAGTTATAGAAGGGTATAGACAATATGCCCCCAATTTTGCTTCAAAATACACATACCTGTAGAGGAGAGTAACTTAAAAAAAAATGAAAACAAACCAAAAAAACTGTTATTAGCATCCTCTTTCTCTAACCCATTCCAGGAAAACTGGTTTCTAAAGGGCCGTGGAGGAGTATTCATCCCAGGACAGGAGACGATGGAGGTTAGTTCCTAGAGCAACGGAGGGGAAAGCATCTGCATCCAAGAGGAAATTTAGGTTTCCTAAGAGTCAGAAGAGAGGGTGAGGACTGGGGTGGGGAAGATGGGACGGTGGAGGACAGTTCCTTTTTTGGCACTTTTTCCCTCCAGTGGGTGGCAAGTTGGGAACTTGCTGTCAGTGGAAGGCAGTCCACCTGGGGCAGCCCTTCCAAAGCACCCTCTGAGCACCACTGCTCAATGAGGAGCCGTGAAGAAGAGGACAATAATCCCACAGTCCAGTTCCCTGGCTTCTCCTAGGTTCCTGCATGATACCATGGAGAAGGGAGAAAATCTCAGTAATAGCCTCAGGTTAACTTTCCTTCCAGCTCCATCATGTGGGGAGTTGGGCCAGATTTAATTAAATTCAGTAAAATATGATTGAAGATCAGCTAAGTGCTCAAGGTACAGTGGTGAGCAAAACCAGACAGAGACACTGACCTTGTAAAGCAAACAGTCTCTCGGAGGGTACAGCTTTAGTCAAATACAGAAACAAATGCTAGGTTGCCTGGGTGACAAGTGCTAAGAAGGATATAATAGGGGAATCGCATCTAGTTTAGGGGAGGGCAGAGTGGTCAAGGAAGTGAAATTTAAGATCTGAAAGATAAGTAGGAATTAAGAGGGCAAAGCAAGGAGAGAAGAGTGTCCCAGGCAAAGGAAACAGCATGACACCTTGTGCAAGGGTGGGAGGAAGCAAACCAAGGCAGAGGTACTGAAAGAGGTCAGTGTGGTTGGCATGCAAAGAGCACGGGGACTGGGGACATTGTTCATTTCCTACACACTGAAGCTGGGAACTGTCAATGAAAAAATTAATCACTAGTCAGTCTAAGACAGACATGGAAACTTTTATTCGAGCCAACCTGAGGATTATAACCTGGGAGGCAGTCTTTCAGAAAGCTCTGGGGACTGTTCCAAAGAGGTAAAGGGTGAGGCCAGTATGTATGATTTTGGCAAAGTGGTACATGCCATCAAGCACTCATCTTAGTAGAAGGTTACTGCTATTCGAGAGGAAGAGATATCTTAGTTAATGGTTTTAGTGCTTTTCTAAGTATGGGAAGATGCAGGAAACTAGGTTCATAAAATTTTCTCCTGAAAAGATCTATCTGAGGGCCAGTTCTGTCAGTTTTCCAGTATACAAAGTGTCTCATCCTGATTTCCACCCTGAATTCCTTTCAGGATGTACTGTAGGTCAGCGACTGCAGTAGCTAATGACTTGATTCTTGTAGAACTGGACGGTTGGCAATACTCTTTTTTGACAGTCCCCTCCCTTTTGGTCTTAATTTTGACAATGTTTGGAAGGCATTTCATGACCAGTTTGCCTAATGGCGATTCCCAGGCCCGGTGAGGATTTCATTGATAGGCCACTCAACGTGCTACTGTAATTGGACTAGACCCTGTTAACCGTGACCAAAAGCCTCTGGACTGCCTGTCTTACTGGTCTGTTATGGTCCAGGAAGTGGTTCCCTCTTGTTGCTTCTTCTCACATCTAGAGTTACACTATTACAATCACTGATCTTGTGGAACTATGTTTGAGCAATCATTTCAGTTAGCCTAATCATCATTAGTTTTATCTGAGGCTCGTCACACATTTGGTAATGCAAGAAACAATGATCTTGTTAAATAGGCAGAATACAAGTAATATAGCTAGTTACATTAATAAGGTCACAAGTAAGTATTCAAGCTAAGAACGTCCTTTAAGTGTCTCTTCTGCACCAATCACTATCTTTAAGGGAAATAGTATATTGGCATTGTTCACCAAAGATGTCTGCACATACCAGGTGAGTGGTGGCTCATTGTGACCCCTTACAGGATTGAGGAAGGAATATTATCTTCTGAGGAGTTACATGGCTGGCCCCAAAATAAGGAAAATTGATCTTCATGGTTGAGCAGGTATTTCTGCCACTGGGGAGTTCTGGTTAACACATAATGCAGATGCACAATGCACACTAGAAGGAAGGTAGGAGGCCAGAGAGTAGATTAAAAGTTTTATGTTTAAATTTTTTTTGTCTTGCCTTAAAATGTGAATTTTTGTTTCATCAGAACTAAAATGCTTACCTGCTAAAAATACACTTCTTGAGGCGGTTATCACCGGCTAATAACAGGGAGGGGGGAATCAATAAGTTAACAATAAAGAAATGTAAACCAAATCTGAAAAAGATCAAAAAATGTTATTAAACAAACAAAGGGAAATGTAAACTGTCTCCACAATTAAGATCACGTGAGGGTATTTTCAAACGACTTCAAAAGAGAAGAAAGTTAAGGTATAAAAAATTTAATAAGTGGGCAGATGTAATTTAATTACCTCCAAATTAAAATATGAAACGGGTAAAGATGTTCAGTTTTCTTGTCTGGGAAAATACTGGTTTCATACAAAATGAAAAAAGCACATGCAGTGTGCAGTGTGAAAAAAGCACATGCAGTAAGCAGAGAAGTAGCAGGTTTCTTTCTTTTGTTCACTTTAAACACTCATTTAAAATTAAATAGTCATAAGGAAGCTTTACTTTGGACAAGAAAGTATTTCCAGACACTGCTGTGAGCCCCAGGTTGTACTGTAAATACCTGGTGAGTAGCTCCAACCTCCTAACCCTGAACCAGGTGGAACAGCAATTGCTGTGATTCAGGAACCCCTGCAGAAGGAGGCCAGGCCAGCAAGACATGCTCTGAGCTGCTCTTCAAAGCAGTCTTACCTTTCTGGACCTAGTGAACCACTAAATGAATGAATGGAGACTTATACTCCTTGTTATTACATGGTCTGTAGGTGGTTCTCACAGCAACCCAAGAAAACTGACTTCTATACAAAAGTACTATGGGGTAGATTATTTTTTCTTACTTTGCATGTGGACTGGGGAATATTTTCTTTAGGTCTAGCATTTCAGAATAATTAGTTTGATTGGATTAGGTTTATGGGAACTACTTTGGAATTTCTGTCCTAGTCTTACTGGCTAAAAAGAGAAATTTCCTGTGATTTTAATGCGTTAAATTAACTTGTAAATTGAATATATTTGCATAAATTTTAATAAAATATAAGTTTGAGACCAGATTACTCCTAATCACATATTATTCCTCTACCCTTGCTGATTTGATTTACCTATTTATGATAAGTGCTGATTTCAGTAAATATTAATAAATATATTTTTGAAAAGTATGGGGTATAATGTAAGAACAAAAAGAGCCAGGTCAATCAGAAACAAACTCATATTCAGCATTCCTCCAAAACATAAAGTAGCTTTCTTTTTCTGAGTGTAAAAATACTGTTCAATGTTTTTTTAACAAGTTGTATGTTTATTTCTTTAAATAAATGTTTTAAAATCATACTTTAAAAAGAAACACAGAAGATAAAAAGATACATGTTTATTGAAAAAAAAATCAGACCACACAACAAGATGCACAAGCATTTATGTCACAGGTATATATACATATATATGCACACCACATGTATGATGTGTATGTATACTCTATATATGCTGTTTATTTCTAGTTTTATCTGATTATATAACGTATGATATTTTATGATCTTTCCTTTTTTCACCCAGTAGGCATCTTTCCATGTCAACAGAGAACTACATTATCACTTGTAATGGCTGTATAGTATTTCATTTATTCACCCAGCTCCAAATTTGGGAATGTCCAATGTCCAATGACTTATATGTTAATAATTTCCAAATTATTCATAGTATTATAAAGAAGGCTACGGTAAGTATCTATAGTTCTATATCTATATATCTTTGCATAATTATTTCATTTATTCCTTAGAATAAATCTTAGAATCTGCAAAGTTACAGTTTATACATTTAAATTGATAAATATTGTTGATTGCCTTCCAGAATGGTTTTATAAATTTGCAGTACAAGAACATTCCATTCTCCACATCTTTATTAGCAATTATTTGATTACCAGAGTCAAAATTATTAAATAAGCAAACACACATTTGCACTGTGTTTTTAAGATTTAGGAAAAATATCAATATCACTTTTATGTTTACTGATGTAGGATGGTATGTCTGTACTTGTTAAATATCAACTTAGTACCATAAAGATAAAATATAAACTTCTCCACTAGAATGTAAGGAGAATTGCTGGAGAGCACAGTGATTTTTGTCTGCTGTCTTTGCCAGTGGCAGACTGGTTCCCCCGAGGGAAAGGAAGTTGAGTTGAATGTATGCTCAATTAGTCTCAAATTTAGTAAATTGGACCCATATCCTCGAAATCAGAATGAGTAAAGAGGCAGAAAAAGGCCCAGAATCGCATGAAATGAGCTCCTTTCACAGAAAAGAACTTCAAGAGTTCAAGAGTAGAGTAGAACTTCAAGAATAGAGAAGAAATGCTCCCAATTTACACCATTAATTGATCATTGATTGCTAGTTTTCCCAGTTATAGCTATTTATTTATTTATTTATAATGTCTTGACAGTACAAACATTTAAAATATTTATGTATTCTAATCCAGGTTCTCAAAATGTAGTCTTCAGACCAGCGTTACTGTCATCACCTGAGAATTTGTTAGAAATAAATTCTCCTAGTCCACCTTGCGCTTACAGAATCAGATACTCTGGGAGGGTGGGCCAGCAATCTGTGCTTTATTCAGCCCTCCGGGTGACTTGATACCTGCTCAAGTTTGGGAATCACTCGTGTAACTAATGGTTCTTTCCCCTATAGTTTCTGAATTTTGGGGGGTGGGGACGCGCTGCTGCCTAGCTTGTGGGATCTTAGTTTCCAGACCAGGGGCCCCCTGCAATGGAAGAGCAGAGTCCCAACCACTGGACCACCAGGGAATTCCCTAGTTTCTGATTTTAGAATTTTGACTAGAAAGGTCTTTCCCACCCAGGTTTATAAATGATATCATTTATGTTGTCTCCTAATTTTTACTCAACCTTTAAATGTTTAATTCATATGGAATTTCTCACTACAAGAATATAATCTTCTTGAAGACAGGAGTCTTCATCTATTTTATTTCTCTGTTTTATCCAAAACCTGTGATTGGTACATGATGCGTTCTTAATATATATTTATTAATTATTGAACAAACTACTTAATTTCAGCATAAGATGAGACACATCCTTTGTAAAGCTCTCCTGGAAGCCATAAATATCAACAAATTACAGTCAGCCTTTCAGTTAGGCTGGTGGTTTAAAATGGCAAATGACAGTCCTAAGTAGAATAAATGTAATCAGTGTGTGCTTACTGGGGTGTGCTAGTGTTGTAATTCTTAGTGATGTTACATTTTTGGCGCTGGTTCCTAAGAGAGAATTTTAAAACTCAGAGGAGTCTTAGTTCTATTAAGAAAAATGATCTGAAACTTGGAAATAGGCGAAGGGATGACTATTTGTTCTTTCAGTGTCCTGCTGCGTTTTGTCTAGCAGGCACTCCTGAGATTGTCTGATTCTCCAGGAATGTGCGCTTTTGTTTGACTTGATATTTATCATTTTTTAGTACAGAGGACTGTACAACTCTGTAAGGGTAAATCTTAACATGTAGAAAACTGATAGTAATATAATTGAATTTTGTCCAGTAGAGGTGCAGATGATTTTTGTCCCATAGAACAGGTAACCGTTTATTGTGCTGCAGGATATTAACCGCTTTTGTACCTATATTAGCAGTCTTATTCAAGTATTCATTCTTTCAGCAGCTGTAAATATGTGGCACTCCCCAGTTCTCTTTGACCAAGGCTTACCATTTTTCTGGATCCCCCATTAATGAGTTAAATACATCTTTAGACACATACGCATTTTATATTTATTTAAAAGTTATATTTTTAAACTTTCCAGAAATAATACTGCAAGAATGTAACCTTTTTAATTTTGTGATGAAGATATTGAACACCAGAAAGGTTGCTGTCTTATTCAAAGTTGTAATACTAGTTAGTGGAAGAGATGGGACAAGAATGTAGAAATAAGGAACACAGGTTAGTAAAAGGGTACAAACTTTCAGTTATAAGATGAATAAGGTCCGAGGATATAAAGTATAACGTGGTGACTACAGATGATAATGCTATATTGTATGATTGAAATTTGCTGAGAGAATAGAACATAACATTTTCAACCATGACAACAACAAAAAGGTAAATATGTGAGGTGATGGTTGGGTTAATTAACTCAGGGGGAAGTTGTTTCACAATGTGTTTATATATCAAATTGTACACTGTTTCACATTGTACACTTTTAAATATCTTATGATTTTGTCAATTATACCTCAATAAAGCTGGGAAAAACTGAAACAAAAGACTTTATAGTAAAAAAATTTTTGTAAGAGATGTAATCATGTATGAAGAAATCAGTGAAGCATAATTTGATGAGACTCAAGAGGAAACCCAAGAAATGCTTTGTATAATTTGAATGCCAGTGGTAAAGAGATAACTATCTCATTGCTGATGAAAATCCAGTGCACAGATCTTTAATCAGTATTGATATTACTGGAGATGAATGCCATGTTTTCCACTAGAAATATACAGAATTGTTACTCTTATTGTTTTCCATAAAGAAAATTGTTGCTTTAATAGAAGCTTCAATACTAATAGAAACACAAATATTTACCATATATCATGTAGTAAAGATTGATATCAAATTTAAGTTAAAAAATGCTTATTTTCATATGTTCAAAAGGTAAAATCTCAAAGATGGATGGGACCCTAAAGACCTTTTTTTTTTTTTTCCCCTAAAGATCTTTAATTCAACTTCTTCAGTTATGGCAGCAGTTGAGAAACAGTCTTGGAATCAAACAGACTTGAATTTAGGTCCATCTCACCGATCACTAAAGGTGTGACCGGGACAAGTTACTTAACTTCTCCAGTGATAGTGCAATCTCTCTGGTTTGTTAAAATTGATGTTCAAAAGTAAGACATTGAATCTTGTAGGCTTGAATCAGATGATAATGATAAAGCATTAAGAACAATGCTTCATCCTGAGTATGTCAAATGAATGATAGCTATTATTATTACTATTATTAAGGTATAGTGATCTTCCACGAAGCCACACATTTAAAATAAATTGACCTTACTAAAATTTGACTGCTAGATTACCAGTTTTTCACTAGGGGAAGTTGTCAAATCAGAGTCAAGGAAAACTGAATTGTCAATTGGCCTCAGACCTGTTAATGTGCCAAGAACTGCTGTATAACATATTAAGTATAACAAAATATTTATGTGAATGGTACATAAATGGCAGTGAAAATAATAGTTATGATCGTAACTATTACCGATAATTTTAGATTGCCATGATTCAGGTTCTCAAGTCTCTTCTAGTTTTAAAATTCCTGGTACCATTCCTCTAGCAATTTATATTGCAGGGTGTTTTGCTTTATTTTGTGAAGCCAACAAATGACAGTTGAGACAGAAAACAAAACAGATTTAAACCTTGTAATTTTGTTCTGCTTTACTGCAGCCCTGATCAGCTTCTCTTTGGAAGATACCTAATTCTTGTGTTGTTCCTTGTGATTTCCTCCTCCTAGAATAAGCCCAGAGACATGACTGTAGTTCCTTCTAGTACTGTCAGGCCAGTGTGTGCTGGGCTGCAACTCATACCCTATCCCTCTTGCAAGAAGGCAGTTTACCCCTAATTATCACCAAGAACTATAATTAGTCTGGATATTGAAGTGACCTAGCCCCTTAAAAAGGAGCTTTCTGCCAAGATCTTGAAAGGCAAAAAAAAGGTTGGGAGAGGGAACAAGTTGAAAGTCAGAACTAACAAGAGTTCAAACCATTTTCTAGATAGGAAAGGGATAGCCGCAATACAGCTCCTTTTTCTCTTCCTTCCTTCCCTCCTTCCCTCCCTCCCTCCCTTCTTTCTTTCTCTTTCTTTTCTTTTCTTTCTTTCTTCCCTTCCTTTTTTTCCCACTGTTCTTTGGTTTCAAGTTTTCTCATTGAGTTTTTGTTTTAGACCTATCATTTAATACTTCTGAGACATAGCTCTTACCAAGCAGATGGCAATATGAAACATTATTTGTGGTCAAGTTGGCTCTACCTGTCTCTGAACTTATTATGTTCCATAATTAATATGATCAGATTAGAAGACCAACAAAGGACATCAGGTGAAGTGGGAATAGGAGCCCTTCTTCATCCCTGCCCTTCCGCAAGTTTTCAGTCCTAAAGCCATCAGGGGCAAGGGCAAGGCAGGCCATCCACAGAGGTAGGGCAGGAGTGGGGGGCTCCAGTGGCCCTGTATTGCTGTAAATTTAGATTACAGAATAGTTGCAAAGATACTGGAGAGAGTTCCCGAATGCCCTTTACCCAGGTTCCCCTAATGTTAACATTTTACATCCAATCAGGGTGAAGATGTCCACTTCAAGGGGTGAACTGGCCTTGGGAGTCCAAGCTGGAGAGAGGTAAGGAGGGCATGAGTGCAGGAGATGGGGTGGTGGCCAGATTGGAGATTGGTTTCACACAGGGGAATTGCTTAAATAAGTAAATATATTGCTACAGTTATCAAGACGGTATGGTACTGGCACAAAAACAGAAAGATAGATCAATGGAACAGGATAGAAAGCCCAGAGATAAACCCACGCACATATGGTCACCTTATCTTTGATAAAGGTGGCAGGAATGTACAGTGGAGAAAGGACAGCCTCTTCAATAAGTGGTGCTGGGAAAACTGGACAGGTACATGTAAAAGTATGAGATTAGATCACTCCCTAACACCATACACAAAAATAAGCTCAAAATGGATTAAAGACCTAAATGTAAGGCCAGAAACTATCAAACTCTTAGAGGAAAACATAGGCAGAACACTCTATGACATAAATCACAGCAAGGTCCTTTTTGACCCACCTCCTAGAGAAATGGAAATAAAAACAAAAGTAAACAAATGGGACCTAATGAAACTTAGAAGCTTTTGCGCTGCAAAGGAAACCATAAAGAAGACCAAAAGACAACCCTCAGAATGGGAGAAAATATTTGCAAATGAAGCAACTGACAAAGGATTAATCTCCAAAATTTATAAGCAGCTCATGCAGCTTAATAACAAAAAAACAAACAACCCAATCCAAATATGGGCAGAAGACCTAAATAGACATTTCTCCAAAGAAGATATACAGAGTGCCAACAAACACATGAAAGAATGCTCAACATCACTAATCATTAGAGAAATGCAAATCAAAACTACAATGAGATATCATCTCACACCAGTCAGAATGGCCATCATCAAAAAATCTAGAAACAATAAATGCTGGAGAGGGTGTGGAGAAAAGGGAACCCTCTTACACTGTTGGTGGGAATGTAAATTGATACAGCCACTGTGGAGAACAGTATGGAGGTTCCTTAAAAAGCTACAAATAGAACTACCATATGACCCAGCAATCCCACTACTGGGCATATACCCTGAGGAAACCATAATTCAAAAAGAGTCATGTACCAAAATGTTCACTGCAGCTCTATTTACAATAGCCCAGAGATGGAAACAGCCTAAGTGTCCATCATCGGATGAATGGATAAAGAAGATGTGGCACATATATACAATGGAATATTACTCAGCCATAAAAAGAGACGAAATTGAGCTATTTGTAATGAGGTGGATAGACCTAGAGTCTGTCATACAGAGTGAAGTAAGTCAGAAAGAGAGAGACAAATACCGTATGCTAACACATATATATGGAATTTAAAAAAAAAATTGTCATGAAAAACCTAGGGGTGAAACAGGAATAAAGACACAGACGTACTAGAGAATGGACTTGAGGCTATGGGGAGGGGGAAGGATAAACGGTGACAAAGCGATAAAGAGGCATGGACATATATACACTACCAAAAGTAAGGTAGTTAGCTAGTGGGAAGCAGCCGCATAGCACAGGGAGATCAGCTCGGTGCTTTGTGACCGCCTGGAGGGTTGGGATAGGGAGGGTGGGAGGGAGGGAGACGCAAGCAGGAAGAGATATGGGAATATATGTATATATATAACTGAATCATTTTGTTGTGAAGCTGAAACTAACATACCATTGTAAAGCAATTATACTCCAATAAAGATGTTAAAAAAAAAATAAGTAAATATATTAAGGCTGATGCGAGTCAGGTTTCCCACGGCCAGAAAAGGAAGTTACATACATATAAAGGGAAAAGCCTAGTTTGAACCCTATGGTGTTAGATTGGACTTCACAATATCAGTAGGAACGCATGGTTTTCAATGTATGTAGATGGAAATGTGTGCACACATGTGTATAATATTCCCCAGCTTTGACCAATGGGAGGGCTTGAGAGCATCAAAACCCCAGTAACAATGAACATACCTGACACCCTGAGCCTAGATTATAAATACCATTCTTCACTGAAAGGAAATAGGGCTTCCATTTTTAGAAATTTATTCTAGAGAAAGAACTGGACTGGCATGCAAAAGTGTATGCCCAAGAATATTCACTGCAATATTATGTTAGTTACTGGACACAGCATATATGTCCATCTATGTGGGTATGGCACTTATAAACAATGGAATCTTTCAAAATCATTTAAAAGAATGATATGGATATATGTTCATCAGTGTGGAAGATTTCCGGTATATATTGTTGCAGAGATAAGAAGCAGCATTTATAACATGAATCTCATTTACATAAAAGTGTATGTATACATGTATTTATACAGAGATAAGTGGAATGATGTGTACACACACGAACACACAAAGTGGTTACTTCCAGAGAGGTGGGATATAGGATTTGACTCACTTTCTTTAGTAAAAAAATAAATTTTAATTTGCAGAGATAGTGGAGAGTTCCTGAATGTCCTTCACTCAGTTTCCTCTAATGTTAACATGTTATGTTAACTATGATATGTTTGTGAAAATTAAAAAATTAACACTGGGGTATTACAAGTAACTACAGATTTTATTCAGATTTCACCAGTTTTTCCACTAGTGTGCTTTTCTGTTCCCGGATTCTATACAGGATCCCACACTGCATTCAGTCATCACATTTCTTTCTGTCTGATCTGTGATAGCTTCTTGTTTCTTGTCTTTTTTTATGATGGTATATCAGGGTGGAAGGGGAGAAGCAAAAAGGGACAGAAAGGAGGTGAATAAACAACTTAGTCTAGGAAAATAGTTACCCCTATGTGTGTGTGTGTGTATGTGAGGGAGGTGGGGAGAGAAAAGAATTTTTGAAAGCAAACATTGTATGGTTTCATTGCACGGCAAGTTGCTAGTGATCTGGATGAGTGGAAACCATTTAGGAAAGGAACCCCATATATTGGCAGCATGTGGTCAAAGGACGTGGAAGAGTGAATAGATGTCTGTTAAATGAAGACATATGGGGCATTTTAAGGTCACTTACATGGAGCATCATTTTAAATGTATGAGTAACGCTTGGTACTGTGTTTTCACCCAGGTCTTTTCTTGCTTTAGATGACCTTGACAGCTTTGAAGAGTTCTGCTCAGATATTTTGTAGAATGCTCTTTAATTTGGGTTTGTCTGATGTTTTCCCCATGATTAGAGTAGGGTTGTGGGTTTTGGGGACAAATATTAGAGGTGAAATGTCCTCATCACATCATTTCTCAGGGTACATTATATCAACATGACATTGCTGATGATGTTTACCGTGATCAGTTGGTTAAGGTGGTGTCTGCCAATTTTCTCCATTATGAAGGTACTATTTTTCCCTTTGCATATTCTATTCTTTGGAAGCAAGTCACTAAGTCCAGTCCACACTCAAGGCGGGTGGGGTGGTGGTGGTGGTGAAGCTTTACCTCCTAGTAGAAGTTATACACATATATTATGTGGAATTTTTCTGTAAGGAGGATTTGTCCCTTCTCCCCCATTTATTTGTTATAATCTAATACTGTGTTATTTTGTTGCTCAAATGTTTCCAGCTTTGGCTCTCCCTCCCTCCCTCCACTTTCTATCTTTTAGTGTATTGCTTTAATTTTCCAGATTAGTATGTATTTTCTTCATGATTAGAAACATATTGGTTATTTTCACTTTAATATTGGGAAAAAAAGGTATGACTTACTTTGATGTTCAATCAATTTCTGCTTCTCAACTACTTGGCAAGGCAGAGAGAGCAAAGAATACTTTCTTGCAGAAATAGGCATTTCAGTGAGTGTGAAAGGTAAGTAAAATGATAGCAATTGAAATGCACTTCAATAGTTTTCAAGGGTGTGAGTGTTTAGGTTCATTAAAAAGATTTTCAGGACAGAGGTTTCCATTTAGTCATTCAACAACACTGATTACACATCTTTGCGGTGGCACTGGGGAGACAAACATAAAAAAGGGGAGGGCCATGAGTTAGGCGGCCAGACTATGGGGGGCGGGGGGAGGCACAGAGAGTTTACATAACGTCCCCAAGTCTACACAAGTGGGGATGAGCTGGGATTGGAACCCACTCTAGCTTTATTACTTTAAATGCCACCCACATGAGGTGACTTTTGAAAAAGAAAGCGCTCCTCGCCCAGTACTAACTGGGTCTATCGCCACGTTCCCTTGCATTTTTCCCTTTTTGTTAGTATGTCTTTTAAGGACTTATAATTTCTCCCACATTTCCCCGTTTAACTTTCCCTTGAGTTGTACACATCGAAGCCGCTCACAACCCCAGAGTAGCAGTAATTTACTTCCTAGAAAGCGAAGGGTTTTGCAGAAACGCGCTGCTGACACGTCACCCAGGTACACCCCGCGACTGTACCAGCGGCAACAGTGCTGTTCCGAAATCGGACTTCTGAGTCCCGGGTAGAACCGCTTCCGGCGGCACCGGAAGCCTGCGAGGGACCATTTTTGAGACGGACTAGCCTACTGACAGTCCTCCCGGGTCCGGAAGGTGATCTTTGCCCTGCGTCAGAATTCCGGCGTCCTGGACCCTACGTAGGAGCTAAGTGAGTGGGGTCTCTTAGCCGTGTCGTTCCGGTTGGCGTGTATTGTTTGGCCTAAAGTGTTAGCGGCACAGATGACAAGCAATGCGCATTGCGCATTCGGGAGGCTTTCCATTGTGCACTTAATCCATACGTGATTGTTACTTTCGGCATAACGAAAGCGCTATCCAACCAGAAGCGGCCGGCTGCTTGCTCTCCCCGCGCGCCGCGGCAGGTGTCCTCCACACCCCGACCTCCCCTGTGCCCAAGGATTTTTGGGCTCGGGTTCCAGGCGAAGCCACCCTAGATCCGACATTCTACCGTGACTTCTTTTTACCTTTCAGATAACTCCCAAGGCTTCTAGCTGTTTCATTCAGACGTTTTCACCAGCGCAACTACATTATTTCCAACATCCTTTTTCAGGTTCCATCATAAGAATATACTAGCGGCGAAAGAACACCGAATTGGGAGTCAGAAAGCCTGGGTTCTAGTCCTGTCATTAACTAGCGGTATGACATTGGAGAAGGCTTTTTGACCTCTCTGGACTCCATTTTCCTTTTCTTTAAAATGAGGGGCTTGGAATAAGTAGCAAGTAAGGTTCCTTTTAGTTTTGGTATTTGGTTTATTGACCCCCAATGTGTTTTTCGAATCCCTGCGTCAGTGAAATAGTTGTGCTTTGGTTAATCTCCGTGTAGGACTTTTCCTCCCGTTGTATTAATCTGTGTCCTTGTTAAATCTGGTTTTAGAGTCATTAAAAAAATTTTTTTTTCCCTAAGGAATTCTGTGCTTCCTGAGCACCCTTTACTTCTGAGTTCAGGGAAATGTACCTAAATAAGATTCTTTAAATGTGCCATTCTTGAGGTGTTTAAGAATCATTATATTGGAACATTTTAAAGACAGTGGACCCCAAAGGAAGGGACTCTTGCTTATTAAACTTTGAATCAACAACCTCAGATGCAGTGCCTGGAAGATGGTGCTCATGAAATGTCTGCTGAGGAGAAAACTAGTACTTATGTTATTTTAGTTGCTCCTTCCCTTAAACACTGAAAAGCAAAGCTGTAGAAATGCAGTGTTGTGATCAGAAGAAATAGAAGACTCAAGGAGGAAAAGACTATACTACTGAGTTCTGAGCTACACTGTTGAGGTCTGTTGTGGTTTTCTCTCAGTAAACTCTTCTTTTGTCCCAAGAGTAATACTCAAAAGGCATTATTCAATAGGTATTTATTGGCATTATTCATTAGATATTTATTGGGTGCCTTCTTCCCACTCTAAAGCATCTTTTTTGGGGGGGTTAGGAAGAGGGGAAAATGTTAGGGTTGAAAGACAGTTCCAAGTAGAGGGAGCATATGCAAAGTTTCAAAGATTAGAAGACGTTGGAGATTACAGGTGAGACAGAATAACAAAAATTTGGGAGATAGGAGTGAGGGAACTATAAGAGCGTAAGAGATGGAGTGAGAGATTAACAGAAGGCAGATAATGAGTCCTTATATAGCATGTTGTTTTTTTTGTTTTTTTTTACGGTACGCAGACCTCTCACTGCTGTGGCCTCTCCCGTTGCGGAGCACAGGCTCCGGACGCGCAGGCTCAGCGGCCATGGCTCACGGGCCCAGCCGCTCCGCGGCATGTGGGATCTTCCCGGACCAGGGCACGAACCCGTGTCCCCTGCATTGGCAGGCGGACTCTCAACCACTGCGCCACCAGGGAAGCCCTATAGCATGTTTTGAAGTTGTACATTAAACTAGGGATAATCTCCCCCCATCCTCCCAAAGAATGTTTGGCAAAGAGTTGATGAGTGCAAATTTGCATTTAAAAAAAAAATGACTGTAGTTGTGATTTGGTTAGTTGATGTTTCAGGAGTGAAAAAAGAACCCTTATAAGTTTGTTATTGTATTTCAGTGTTATTATGGTAGGAACATTAACAATAGTTCTAGTTAATATCTAGAGAGTACTTAGTACGGAATTCCATCTCTCTGGACTGTGAGCTCTTTCAGGGCAAGAACCCAGTTTTATTCATTGTTGTAACTCTAGCACAGTGTTTTGTGTGTAGTAGATATCCAATTAATATTTACTAACTTGATTTCAATATTAACCAAAATAGTATTTGAAAACTTTTTTCCTAGGAGAAACATGAACCAGAAGATACTTAAGTTGGAGAACTTGCTACGATTTCACACTATTTGTAGGCAGCTGCACAGCCTGTATCAAAGAAGAATGTTGGTACAGTGGAGGCACGTGTTTTCATCTGCTTACCTGGTGTGGACAGCTCAGCTGTACCCCCAGCCCTGGCAGACACATGCGCTCATCAGGACCGCTTTATCTCAACATAGGCTTCTGGTGACAAAGAAGGTAGTTCTAGATTTCTCTGAGTTTCTCTGTTATTTGATCTGAGATAAAAGTGCCTAGAGCCATGAGTAGAAATCCATTTTGAGTATTTTGTCATTTTTGAAATCTTTATGCCTTAATGCTACGTTCCAGGCAATAAATCTTTGTGAAGAAGGGAGGTTCTAGTTAGTTGTTTAGTAATGTTGATTAATTTGCTTATTTATATCAGTGTATAACAGTGAATTAAGGAATCAGGATTTTAAATTTTAGTCTAAGGTTTAACAATTTATGGGAGTGTTGGTAGAAATAGGAGCCCTGACTGTGGTAGATATTCCAGAATAAATCTCAAAGTTTTTTCTTCCTTCTTTATGTGTTCTGAATATTTAATAGGAAAAAAAATCGCAGAAATCTCAGCCATCTTCAACAAAATCTAAAAAGGAGGTGGAGGTATGGATTGGAATGACTGTTGAGGAGCTGGCCAGAGCAATGGAAAAAGACATAGGTGAGCCAGATAATTTTATAAGGAAAAATATGGAAACGTGGAATACCTGGTATTTTATTTGCAGTGAGATTAAGGCATTCAAGGATGAAAATTAGACTAGTGGTTTAAAAAGATGTTAAGTAATTCCAATATTTTTCACTTTAGATGACAAATCCTAATTAGTTTCTTGGCTCTTTGCCAAATCTAGTTCTCTAAGATTTTGCTTTTAATAAAAGTGGAAAAGATTTTTTTAATTTGAACTAACCTTTCTTGCTCAGAAATCTCGTGGGCTATTAGAATAAGTCCAAAGAATGCTTTTGGACTGAGGGACCGTATTTATACTCATTTACTTTACTTTTGTTTCTCTATAATTCTCTAATTGCACTCATTTTGACAATTTCTGTAGTGTAGTGCCAGCAGAAAAATATTTGTAGTAATAACTACGACATTTTTTTTTCCTTAATAAATTTATTTATTTATTTTTGGCTGAGTCGGGTGTTTGTTGCTGCTCGTGGGCTTTCTCTAGTTGCAGCGAGCGGGGGCTGCTCTTCGTTGCGGTGCGCGGGCTTCTCATTGCGGTGGCTTCTCTTGTTGTGGAGCACGGGTGCTAGGCACACGGGCTTCAGTAGTTGTGGCACGCGGGCTCAGAAGTTGTGGCTCGCGGGCTCTAGAGCACAGGCTCTGTAGTTGTGGCGCATGGGCTTAGTTGCTCTGCGGCATGTGGGATCTTCCCGGACCAGGGATCGAACCCGTGTCCCCTGCATCGGCAGGCGGATTCTTATCCACTGCACCACCAGGGAAGTCCATAACTACAACTTTTCATAATACCATTTTTATTAGAAATTCAATAAAAATTATAATTGGCCCGCTGTATCCAAGGGTTCTGCATCCGTGGATTCTACCAACCGTGAATCAGAAATATTAAAAAAAAGAAAAAAAATCCAGAAAGTTCCAGAAAGCAAAACTTGAATTTGTCATGCATCAGCAACTGTTTCTATAACATTACATTGTATTAGTTATTGTAAGTAGTCTAAAGATGATTTAAAATATATGGGTGGGTGTGTGTAGGTTATATGCAAATACTGTGCCATTTTATATAAGGGACTTATATATAAAGTCCATGTATTTTGGTATTCAGGGGATGTCCTGGAACCATGCCCCTGCAGATACTGAGGGACTACTGTATTTATTACCAATTTAGGATTGTTGGAACAAAATTTTCATTTCGTTTTCATTATAAACTGACATTAAAATTTAGTAAACAAGAAATGGCTTATTATTGTAACAAAATAAAGTAACAAGTGAAGCAGACTTGGCAAAAAATTACTACTAATAACATATTTATTGAGCTGTTACTATATACCAATACTTTATATGTATTAACTCATATAATTCTCACAATTCTCTAGAAGCAGGTATGATTATTATCCCCATTTATAGATTGAGAAACCAAGGCATAGAGAGGATAAATAATTGCCCAGGATTTCACAGCTACTATGTGGTGGAGCCAGGATTTTGAACCCAGGGAGTATGGCTCCAGAGCAGATGCTCTTATTCACAGACCAGATTTTCTCTCAGGAATTGTTATTTTGTAAATCACAGCAGAGCTAGAGTTTTAATGTGTATCCTGCCTGAAAGTGTTACCACTATTTGTGACAGTACATCCTCACAAAGAATAGAAAATTAGCACTCTATCTTGTGTTTTTTTTAAACTTTGCATTGGATTATGTAATCATTTTATAACTAGAAAACTTTAAGAGAACAAATGGACATGGCCATGTCATTCAGAATTTTTCCAAGGAAAACTGTATTGATATGATTTTATAAATGATATTGATAACAGACTTGATTTTTAGAACTTTTTATTATTGGCATTTTTCATATATATATGAAAGCAGAAAGAATGGAATGATAAGCATAATGTTTGCATGAGCCAGTGATAACAATTATTAATATATCATTTAATCCATGAGTACTTACATATTGCTAAATGATAATTCTCTTTTTTTAAACATTAACACACACACGCATAACCATAATTCCTTTGTATCACCAAATAAATAGAATAATTAAAATACAGGTTTAATCCTGTGGATCAGTGCTCTAAATCCAAAACTGATTTGCTATGATTTAAATAAAAGTTATCTATTTGAAACTTATTTAATATTATAATCATACCTCTTTTGAATTTAAGATAGTTTTCATATGGTGAATATTTTTAACTGCTATATTAGCAATGTACATACATCCTAACCCCCCTGCCCCGGCTCAGTTAAAATAACTTGATGTGGGAATTCCCTGGCGGTCCAGTGGTCAGGACTCTGCGCTTTCACTGCCAGGGGTGTGGGTTCAATCCCTGGTGGGGGAACTAAGATCCTGCAAGCTGTGCAGTGCAGCCAAAAAAGAAAATTGATGTAATATTTCTGGTTAAAATGCTTTGGGTACTTTTCTACATGTAAATATTTAAGTCTTGGATAAAGATAAAATAATATGTTGATACTGTATGCATTTAATGTAGAGGGAAAAAGATTATCCTTATGTATAAGCTACCTCTCAAAAGTTTAGGATAACATATTGGAAAACTATAGTTACTGGATTATTAAGGATTTTTAGCGTTATTAGAAACAGAATTGTACTCATAATTTTTACGTTTAGAGTTTTATTGTTTTCTGAGAGCAAATCCATATAGGAAATTTATGTTGTAGCATTCTTTTTAATTTAATTTTTATTTTATATTAGAGTATAATTGATCTACAATGCTGTGTTAGTTTCAGATGTACAGCATAGTGATTCAGTTATACATATACATATATCCATTCTTTTCCACATTCTTTTCTCATATAGGTTGTTACAGAATATTGAGTAGTTTCCTGTGCTATACATTAGGTCCTTGTTGATTATCTATTTTATATATAGTAGTGTGTATATGTTAATCCCATACTCCTAATTTATTTATGTTTTATTTTTTTTTATTTTTTTAAGTTAATTTTTATTGAAGCATAGTTGCTTTATAATGCTGTGTTAGTTTCTACTGTACAGCAAAATGAATCAGCTATACATATAGATTTATCCCCTCTTATTTGGATTTCCTTCCCATTTAGGGCACCACAGTGCCTTAAGTAGATTTCCCTGTGCTAAAGAGTATGTTCTCATTAGTTGTCTATTTTATACATAGTATCAATAGTGCCATACTCCTAATTTAAAATGTGTTTTCTTGGGGAAAAATGTGGTAGGGAAATACACAAGAAAGCATTTCTTGGCATTATTATGGAGTAGGATCAGTGAGGTGCTGAGGCTGGCTTGTACCAGTTTGTGAGCCTATTGCTAAATTATAAGGAATTATGTGAGCTGGTGTAAACACAACCATTTAAAAAATTAAGTCATAAATGGAGGTAAATAAATACTCATTAATATTTTCACTTCTTAATTATTTTACTACATTTTACTATTAATCTATGATCTTGAGGTTATTTACGTTTATTGTACCTATATGGTGGAAATACTATTTAATAGTGTGCTGCTTCACATCTCTTTTCATCTCTGTGTTCAGTGACTTCATATTGGTGGCTTGAAGTCAGACGTGGTGGGGGACAGCAGCCCCCAACCTTTTTGGCACCAGGGACTGGTTTTGTGGAAGACAATTTTTCCACTGACGGGGGGTGAGGTTGGGGGGATGATGGTTTCAGGATGATTCAAGCGCATTTATTGTGTACTTTGTTTCTATTATTATTACACTGTAATATATAATGAAATAATTATACAGCTCACCATAATGCAGAATCAGTGGGAGTCCTGAGCTTGTTTTCACTTGCCACTCACTGATAGGGTTTTGAATTGAGTCTGCAAGCAGTTGGTTTATTATGGTCTCTGTGTAGTCAAACCTCTCTCTGATAATCTGTATTTGCAGCCGCTCCCCAGCGCTAGCATCACTGCCTCATCTCCACCTCAGACCATCAGGAATCAAATTCTCATAAGGAGCCTGCAGCCTAGATCCCTTGCATGTGCAGTGTACAATAGGGTTCGTGCTCCTATGAGAATCTAATGCCACCGCTCGTCTGACAGAAGGCGCAGCTCAGGTGGTAATGCAAGCATGGGGAGCGGCTGTAAATATAAATGAAGCTTTGCTCACTCCCCAGCCGCTCACTTCCTGTTGTGCGTCCTGGTTCCTAACGGGGTTGGGCACCCCTGGTGGCGGGTATTTGTACCATGGAAATTGGGAAGTGCTATAAATCAGGACCTTTCTTTAGGAGCCTCAGAGTAAACATTTACCAGCACACTACTGAATAGGAAGTTCTTTTAGTGTAATATTCTGCGTGTTTGAAGATGCCTTTCTTTTATATCTGTCTCTCAAAATATATATTTATAGGGTGACTGAAAGTCTGGAAGCATAAAACTAGTTATTTCATTATCACCACTGATACTTTATTTATTACCCACAGGAAAATATGACTGGAATTAAAGCACATTAAGTAAAATGAAAAACAAGTAATTATTTTTCCTATGTTTTGCTACTTTTTGGACATCCTAAATAGATACATAAATAGTGTGTACATGTATTCTGTGATACTGTATGTGTGTGTGTGCATATATTTATGTATATACATATGTGAATATAGTCAATCCTTATTATTTGGGGATTCTGAATTGGCGAATTCCCTAAAATGTATTTGTAGCCCCAAAATTGACACTTGAAATGCTTTTGTAGTCATTCCTGGACATGCACAGAGCGGTGAAAAATTTGAGTTGCCTGACCTGATCACGCATTACTAGCTGAGGTTCAAACAAGGCAACACTCTGCCTTCTCTCCTCTCATACTGTAAACAAGTGTCATTTTTGTGGTTTATTTAGTGCCACGTTTTTCTCATTTTTGTGCTTTTTTTTGGTGATTTCGCTGTTTAAAATGGCCCCACAGCATGGTGCTGAAGTGCTGTTTAGTGTTACTAACTACAAGAAGGCTGTAATGTGCCTTACAGAGAAAATACATGTGTTAGATAAGCTCTATTGAGGCATTAGTTATAGTATAGTGCTGTTGACTGTGAGTATAACGTTAATGAATCAACAACATATATTGAATAAGGTGTCTTTAAACAAAAACACATAAAACAAGATATAGCTGATGAAAATGTTGTGACCAGAGGCTGAAGGAACGTAACCCTGTATTTCCCTTCAGAGCAATGATTCAGTATTTGCTAATTCACTGTTCCCAGTGAGTTTATAGAACATAATTACCTTGAATAATGAGAATCGACATGCAATTTAATGTTTTATTAATTGCTCAGGTAGTTCATAAGGTACATGGTAAATATTCAAATATTTATGAATATGCAGAAATATCAATTAATATAAATGTATCATATTTTTTTTCCTTTTTTTTTGATGTGGACCATTTTTAAAGTCTTTATTGGATTTGTTACAATATTGCTTCTGTTTTATGTTTTGGTTTTTTGGCCTCGAGGCATGTGGGATTTTAACTCCCCGACCAGGAATCGAACCCGCACTCCCTGCATTGGTAGGCAAAGTATTAACCACTGGGCCGCCAGGGAACTCCGTGTATCATATTTTAAAGATTATTTTCTTTTCAACTTTTTTATGATTCGTTAACATTAGAGAAACGGATAGCTTATATAGTTATTCCTCTCATTGAGTGTATTGTTTATATAGATGTTTATCAATAGAGGTCACTTTCTGGAACATTTAATTCGTGATCCTAAAAGGTTTTATTTTGTTTCACCCAGATTGTGTATATGAATCTTTATTGAACACTGCTGTTGACATAGATTCACTAGAAGCACACTCACATTTAGATGAAGTCTGGATCAAAGAAGTGATAAAGAAGTCAGGGATGAAGTTAAAATGGAGCAAATTAAAACAGGACAAAGTCAAAGAAAATAAAGATGCTGTAAAAAGGTAAAACTTAACTGTATAAATTGGGGGAAGGAGACCACATTGTTTTATTCACACTTTTTAATGGAAACATTTGCCTTAAAATTCCTTTTGCAATTAAAATGATGTGTGAGTATAGGTTAAACTTTTCTTCAAAGTGCTTAAAGTATCAAAAAGTATATTATAAAACTCTAAGAGTTATTTTTCTTAGTTTGCTCAGTGTATATATTGATCCTGAATTTTAAAATTTTTTTCAGTTTTGCTCACTGTTATGAAGATACCTACAGTAGGTGGGCAGTCATTATTATTTTATCATAAGTCATTGTATGTATAGAAGAGGAAAATAGTTATGTCTAATCAAAGCTAAATGTTGGGTTTTATTGTTAATGGTAGTTCACAGAGATAACTGCAGATCAGTTCACTGGCTATAAAGTGTTTCTGATATTTAAGAAATGAAACTCCTTTGCTGTTAATTGTAGGCCCCAGGCAGATCCAGCTTTATTAATACCAAGGTCCCCAGTTGTTACTATAATGGGCCATGTTGATCATGGAAAAACGACGTTACTTGACAAACTGCGAAAAACTCAAGTGGCAGCAATGGAAGCTGGAGGCATCACTCAGCACATTGGTGCCTTTCTTGGTATGAACACAGATCACCTTACAATGTGCTTGGGAACCCCACATATTATTTTCTTAAAATAGTGTCACCGTATGAAATATATGAATTTAAAGTAAAAGAAAGCCTAAAGCCATTGGTTTGATGAAATGTAGAGCTGGTGGTTAATAAAGGTTATTTTGTACAGTGTATAAGAAGAAAGTTATACCTCTTGTATTCTAGCTCATTCTTAGTTTGGTTTAATGAGCCTAAGACTCTTCAGTGCTAGGTTGTCATAATGTTACCACTCATAATTGAGTAACAGCTGTCATTTGCTGAACGCCTAGCATGTGCCCAGCACTGTTCTGAGCACTTACATGCTTTATCTTTTTTTATCTTCGCAACATCATGAGGTAGGTATTAGTATTCCTACATGCATATAAGGAGGCTGAGGCTTGTTTAGGTTGAGTTACTTGCTCAAAGTATACAGCTAGTAAAGTGGCAAAGCCAGCATTCAAACCCAAGGCTGTTGAACTCAAATCCTGAGCTTCTAACTGTGTACTAAATTGCCTCTGTTGCTCAAGACAGTTGTGCAGCTGGTGTTTGCTAATGCAGGAGTGGCTGCCTAGACAACTATCAGTCTGGTTTTTTCTCCAGAATATATTCCAGTTGGTGCATGTATGAAAATAGTTATATTCTAGAAATAGGTTGAGTTTCAGTGTGAAATTATTACATGAAAAGAAAACCCTAAAGGTCTCACTGGTATGTTATCACTCTTCATTGTGGAGTGATGATCCAAATGCATTGTTCTGATTAAGATTAATGGAAAGAATAAAATTATTTTGAAGAATTATTGATTGTGTTGATAAGGTCATGTATATTCCTTTGTATTAAGGAAGTATATATTTGAGTGCTTAGAGTTCTTGGATTTCTGTTTCCACAGTTTCTCTGCCTTCTGGGGAAAAGATAACCTTTCTTGATACTCCAGGACATGCTGCTTTCTCAGCAATGAGAGCCAGAGGTGCTCAGGTCACTGACATTATCATATTGGTTGTAGCTGCAGATGATGGAGTGATGAAACAAACTGTAGAATCCATTCAGCATGCCAAAGATGCTCAAGGTACTGTGTGGCTGACTTACATGTATCAGGAAGGAAGTTGCTTTCTTTTTTTTAAAGGATCTACTACAAAGTCACTGTTTTTACATGTCGCTCATTTAATCTTCCTGGCAATCCCAGAATTATTATACCTGTTCTACAGGTAAGGTGCAAAGAAAGTTGAATTGTTTTCCCAAAGACATTAACTACTAAGAAGAGTATAGCAGGATTCAACTTGGGACTTGTGACCACAAGTATATTCCTTCCTCTACTGTTTACTTACTTGGCATGGTGTGACAATTTAACAGTCTCAAATGACTTTTTAAAAAACGTTTTAACGTTTAACAGCTATAAAAGTAAGCCTAGAATAATGAACCCCTATGTACCCATCACCTCAATTCATTAGGAGTTACAAAGTGGTGATATTCTAATTGTTATTCCTTATTCATTTATTATCTGGAATTCTTCTCTAAAAGAGACTTTTCCCTCATCTGCTTTAAATAAGTTCCTATTTGGTCAAAGGTATAAAATCGAAACTTTTGGAAAATACTTGGCTATATTCTCCCTTATTTCTCCATTTAAAAATTGTAATAATAGGGAATTCCCTGGCAGTCCAGTGGTTAGGACTGCACACTTTCACTGCCGAGGGCATGAGTTCAATCCCTGGTTGGGGAACTAAGATCTTGCAAGCCACGTGGCGTGGCCAAGAAAAAAAAAATTGTAATAATAAACCCCACACACATACTTTGTACATTCATTCTTATTGTGATATGACCCTACACCCACTGAGAAAATACTGTTGTCTTGAGAAAATGTACCTGAAGGAATGCATCATATTCCCCTAGGTTTGTTGGCAAGAAAAAAAAGAAAGGGTTGACAATCATTGATCTAGTCCAGTGTTTTTTTCATCTCACAACATGAAAACTAAGACCCAGAGGGTGGCAGGAACTTCCCCAGTTACAGTTAATTTGCACATGCCTGCATTTGGAATCCGGTCTTCTAGCTTGTGTTCCTCTCTTTATTTTTTAATTCCTCAAAACTACCTTTGTGGAATGGGCTATGTTCTTAATGATCCTAGGGAATATAATAAAAATAAGAATGGTAAATCTGTCAGGGACCCTGTAACAAAGCAGTTGGTTGAGATATGATGAATTCCTTACATCATGCTTTCTGTACCTGTTCTCTTGGTGCCTGTTAAGTTCTAGCTGATCGATATAGAATGTACTTTTTCATAATAATAGGCTGTGGATTGCATAGCTCTTTCGTGTCTATTTTCAATTTCTGTTCCTTTGATACCTGAGAAAATTGCAGAGTTGGTGAAACTCAATCAGAGAATTATCTCCTAGAATTTTGTGTGAGTTCTCTAATGAAAGGGTATGTTTAGTAATGACAAGTAGATTATAAGATTATTTGGTTCATTCATTAAGTAAACATTTATTGAGAATCTACTTTGTGTCAGTCACTCAGCTAAGTGTGTATGAAGAAAGAGTTGCTGTAAATCCTAAAAGAAAGTTTACAATAATGGTACTTAGTTTCACCCCAGGGTGAGATGTTGGGTTTTAACAGGGAACTCCTGGAAAGAAGAGGCAAATGATCTAGTGGTATTAGAATTAGAATCTTCTCTTGATTTTTTTTTTTCTGGAGATTATCTCTAGTGTAGTTGCTGATCTTGCTTTCAGATTTAAGGATAGTCCTTTCTCTACGCTAAGTACTGTTGTGTGTTTTGTTTTTGTTTTTTAATAATCATAATTGCGTATTCTTAATACAGAATCTTATAATTGCAGTTTTGACATCTCTCATCTGGAATCCTTCATGTGTATAAAGCAGAGTAGGTGGGTGTAAAGTGGGTCTTTTTAGATCTTTTGTTAGATAAATACATCCGCTGGGTCAAGAGAAAGCCAGAAAACATTGGCATCTTTCATTGTGAATACCTGGAATTGAAGTGTCATCATTTGCACTCTTCTTAACTCTGTCTCTTTCAGTTCCTATTGTCCTTGCCATAAACAAATGTGACAAAGCTGAGGCTGATCCTGAGAAAGTGAAAAAAGAACTGCTAGCTTATGATGTGGTATGTGAGGATTATGGAGGCGACGTTCAAGCAGTGCATGTTTCTGCACTCACGGTAAGTGCAGGCACCTCAGAGACAGTGTGTTCAGATGGGAGTGCTACACATCATGCACATAGTGCCTTATACCTCGAGAACATTCTGACATCCATAATTTCTGTTGTTGTTTAAAAATTCTCTGAGAACTAGGCGAAGCTGGTGTCATTATCCTAGTTTGGCAGATTGGAAATTAGGCTCAGAAAGATTAGTCATCAATCCAGAGGGGTCAGGTTTACCTATTCTTTTCTTACTACGAGGTACTTAGAATGAGGAGAATAAGTGGTGAATGATGTGGGGATAGGATAATAGTAGGATAAAGACTTTTAAGCAGAAACGAAATTCAGATGGTAATAAAAAGTGCTTGTTTTTAAAGTGAAAAACTATAGAATAGGTCTTAGGGCATTTAAGATAAATTTAAACAAAACTTTTTACTAATACAGTGTTGAAATATTTGGGTTCAGTTTGTTATTGATTGACTCAGTGTTTCTGTGAACTAAATTGCTGTAAGTTTTATAATGTTATTTATGATGAATTCCATTTTCTTTTAAATTACCAATTATTCTCTTCTGGATAAAATACACCAAGGAAGCTCAGTACCTGCTTTGTGATAGCATTTTCCAATTCTCTTGTCCTGTACAGGTTGCTGCTAAGTAAAAATTTCCTTTTTTGTCCATTCTTACCATATTCCATGGTTTACTCGTAATATGGACTTTTTTTCTTCTGATCATTCGATGAAGAAATTGTACTTTATTTGGCCACCTTCCTCCAATTAAGTCTCATTTTATCTTTACTTTTCCTAAATTTGTTACCTCCAAGATGATTAGAAGTTATGCCTCTGTTAATAGTAAAATTATGCCTCTTTTTCTCTGAAACTCATAAAATGCCACCTTACTTGTCTTCTTTCTACTATACCTTGATTGTTACTACGATGTGAAAACCAGATGGCAAGATTAGAACATTTGAAGACATGACCACCTTTTCTGCCCAGATATTAGATGAGTAGATAGATAGATGTAAAGCTGCTTAGGCAAATTTGGAGGCATGGCAAAGATGAATCCTGGGAATGGAGGTAAGAGAGTGGCAGGGAAGTAAGATGAGGCCTTCTTTTCTGATGAAGAATAGAGGACTCTTCATGCAAAGAAACAACCCCAGCTCTGCTTTTCAGAGCAGCATTTTGTAAATTGGAATAAATACTAGGAATAAGTAGATGGGTACGAAAAGTGTTTAGTTAGTTTTGTTACAGTTGTTTCTGTTGCTTTATATTGTAACAGTTGTGAGCAAGCTCTTAGCTGACATGGAGAATGGAAAAATCCCTTGTCTATCAGTTCCAGTTCCATCACCCGTTAATCAGCTGCATGATCTTGGAGACTTAGAAAGCATAGTAGACATAGATCATTAAAGGTGAAAGAATCATCTAATCTAGCTCCTTCATTTTACAGTTGAGGAAAGGTGATCCAGGAGGTGAACTGATTTTCCAAGGTTGTACAGCTGGGTAGTTGCAGAGTATAGGTTATAGTTTGGGTCTAGTCAGTGCTTTTTCTCCTTATTTATTTAATAAGAGTAAGTAGTGTTTGATTTACTTATTTTACAGGATTCTTGAGTGGATCAGATGAGATCAGTGAAAGCTTGTTCAATTGGATAGAACTTCAATTGTAACGTAGCACTGTAAAGAAAGTGAGAGGAAGAAAACACAATTGTAGAGACAGATGGAGGACAGAGGGTGAAAGAAGCATGTGTTTATAAAAGGGTATTAACACGGCTTCCCTGGTGGCACAGTGGTTGAGAGTCTGCCTGCCGATGCAGGGGACGCGGGTTCGTGCCCCGGTCCGGGAAGATCCCACATGCCGCGGAGCGGCTAGGCCCGTGAGCCATGGCCACTGGGCCTGCACGTACTCCGCAACGGAAGAGGCCGCAACAGTGAGAGGCCCGTGTACCACAAAAAAAAAGGGTATTAACAAACTCTAGTAGATATTCTTAAAAATATATATATATATAGATAGATAGATAGATGGATAATATATATATATAATATCTATCTATATATGTATAGCCACTGTTCGTTGCAAGATCAGTCCCTGGGTCGGATTTTCTTGCTTATCTCTTCTTCCCTCCCTCCCTTCCTCCCTCCCTTCCTTCTTTCCTTCTGTCAAATAGGGTAATTCATGTTTTGGGTTTTTTTTAAACATCTTTATTAGAGTATAATTGCTTTACAGTGGTGTGTTAGTTTCTGCTTTATAACAAGTGAATCAGCTATACATATATCCCCATATCTCCTCCCTCTTGCATCTCCCTCCCACCCTCCCTATCCCACCCCTCTAGGTGGTCACAAAGCACTGAGCTGAACTCCCTGTACTATGCGGCAGCTTCCCACTAGCTATCAGTTTTACATTTGGTAGTGTATATAAGTCCATGCCACTCTTACTTTGTCCCAGCTTACCCTTCCCCCTCCCCGTATCCTCAAGTCCGTTCTCTACGTCTGCATCTTTATTCCTGTCCTGCCCCTAGGTTCTTCATAACCATTTTTTCTTTCTTTTTTTAGATTCCATATATATGTGTTAGCATACGGTATTTGTTTTTCTCTTTCTGACTTACTTCACTTTGTATGACAGACTCTAGGTCCATCCATCTCACTACAAATAACTCAGTTTCGTTTCTTTTTATGGCTGAGTAATATTCCATTGTGTAACTGTGCCACATCTTCTTCATCTGTTCATCTGTCTGTGGACACTTAGGTTGCTTCCATGTCCTGG
The DNA here is from genome assembly GCF_951394435.1 of Stenella coeruleoalba. Lineage (NCBI taxonomy): Eukaryota > Metazoa > Chordata > Mammalia > Artiodactyla > Delphinidae > Stenella > Stenella coeruleoalba. The sequence goes on from NC_137159.1 coordinate 44,183,906, forward strand.
CTATTGTAAATACAGCTGCAGTGAACATTGTGGGACATGACTCTTTGAACAATGGTTTTCTCAGGGTATATGCCCAGTAGTGGGATTGCTGGGTCATATGGTAGTTCTACATTTAGTTTTTTAAGGAACTTCCATATTGTTCTCCATAGTGGCTGTATCAATTTACATTCCCACCAACAGTGCAAGAGGGTTCCCTTTTCTCCACACCCTCTCCAGCATTTATTCTTGTACATTTTTTGATGATGGCCATTCTGACCGGTGTGAGGTGATACCTCATTGTAGTTTTGACTTGTGTTTCTCTAATGATTAATGATGTTGAGCATTCTTTCATGTGTTTGTTGGCAATATGTATATCTTCTTGGAGAAATGTCTATTTAGGTCTTCTGCCCATTTTTGTATTGAGTTGTTTATTTGATACTGAGCTGCATGAACTGCTTGTAAATTTTGGTGATTAATCCTTTGTCAGTTGCTTCATTTGCAAATATTTTCTCCCATTCTGAGGGTTGTCTTTTCATCTTGTTTATGGTTTCCTTAGCTGTGCAAAAGCTTTGAAGTTTCATTAGGTCCCATTTGTTTATTTTTGTTTTTATTTCCATTTCTCTAGGAGGTGAGTCAAAAAGGATCTTGCTGTGATTTATGTCATAGAGTGTTATGCCTATGTTTTCCTCTAAGAGTTGTATAGTGTCTGGCATTACATTTAGGTCTTTAATCCATTTAGAGTTTACTTTTGTGTATGGTGTTAGGGAGTGTTCTAATTTCATTCTTTTACATGTAGCTGTCCAGTTTTCCCAGTACTACTTATTGAAGAGGCTGTCTTTTCTCCATTGTATATTCTTGCCTCCTTTATCAAAGATAAGGTGACCATTTGTGCGTGGGTTTATCTCTGGGCTTTCTATCCTGTTCCATTGATCGGTATTTATGTTTTTGTGCCAATGCCATACTGTCTTGATTACTGTAGCTTTGTAGTATAGTCTGAAGTCTGGGAGCCTGATACCTCCAGCTCCATTTTTCTTTCTCAAGATTGCTTTGGCTATTCGGGGTCTTTTGTGTTTCCATACAAATTGTGAAATTTTTTGTTCTAGTTCTATGAAAAATGCCATTGGTAGTTTGATAGGGATTGCATTGAATCTGTAGATTGCTTTGGGTAGTAGAGTCATTTTCACAATGTTGATTCTTCCAATCCAAGAACATGGTATATCTCTCCATCTGTTTGTATCATCTTTAATTTCTTTCATCAGTGTCTTATAGTTTTCTGCATACAGGTTTTTTATCTCCTTAAGTAGGCTTATTCCTAGCTATTTTATTCTTTTTGTTTCAGTGGTAAATGGTAGTGTTTCCTTAATTTTTCTTTCAGATTTTTCATCATTAGTGTATAGGAACTCAAGAATTTTCTGTGCATTAATTTTGTATCCTGCTACTTTACCAAATTCATTGATTAGCTCTAGTAGTTTTCTGGTAGCATCTTTAGGATTCTCTATGTATAGTATCATGTCATCTGCAAACAGTGACAGCTTTACTTCTTCTTTTCCGATTTGGATTTCTTTTATTTCTTTTTCTTCTCCGATTGCTGTGACTAAAACTTCCAAAACTATGTTGAATAATGGCAGTGAGACTGGGCAGCCTTGTCTTGTTCCTGATCTTAGTGGAAATGCTTTCAGTTTTTTACCATTGAGAAAGGTGTTGGCTGTGGGTTTGTCACATATGACCTTTATTATGTTGAGGTAAGTTCCCTTTATGCCTACCCTCTGGGAGGTTTTTATCATAAATGGGTGTTGAATTTTGTCAAAAGCTTTGTCTGCATCTATTGAGTTGATCTTATGGTTTTTCTTCTTCAGTTTGTTAATATGGTGTATCACATTGATTGATTTGCGTATATTGAAGAATCCTTGCGTTCCTGGGATAAACCCCACTTGATCATGGTGTATGATCCTTTTAATGTGCTGTTGGATTCTTTTTGCTAGTATTTTGTTGAGGATTTTTGCATCTATGTTCATCAGTGATATTGGCCTGTAGTTTTCTTTCTTTGTAACATCTTTGTCTGGTTTTGGTATCAGGGTGATGGTGGCCTCGTAGAATGATTTTGGGAGTGTTCCTCCCTCTGCTATATTTTGGAAGAGTTTGAGAAGGATAGGAGTTAGTTCATCTCTAAATGTTTGATAGAATTCGCCTGTGAAGCCATATGATCCTGAGCTTTTGTTTCTTGGAAGATTTTTAATCACAGTCTCAATTTCAGTGCTTTTGATTGGTCCGTTTATATTTTCTATTTCTTCCTGGTTCAGTCTTGGAAAGTTGCGCATTTCTAAGAATTTGTCCATTTCTTCCAGGTTGTCCACTTTATTGGCATATAGTTGCTTATAGTAATCTCTCATGATCCTTTGTATTTCTGCAGTGTTAGTTCTTACTTCTGCTTTTTCATTTCTAATTCTATTGATTTGAGTCTTTTTTTTTTTTTTTGGTGGTACACGGGCCTCTCACTCTTGTGGCCTCTCCTGTTGTGGAGCACAGGCTCCAGACGCGCGGCTCAGCGGCCATGGCTCACAGGCCCAGCTGCTCCATGGCATGTGGGATCTTAGTGGACTGGTGCACGAACCCGTTGTCCCCTGCATCAGCAGGCGGACTCTCAACCACTGCGCCACCAGGGAAGCCCTCTCCCTTTTTTTCTTGATGAGTCTGGCTAATGGTTTATCAATTTTGTTTATCTTCTCAAAAAACCAGCTTTTAGTTTTATTGATCTCTGCTATTTTTTCCTTCATTTCATTTTCATTTATTTCTGATCTTTATGGTTTCTTTCCTTCTGCTAACTTTGGGGTTTTTTAGTTCTTCTTTCTCTAGTTGCTTTAGGTGTAAGGTTAGGTTGTTTATTTGAGATGTTTCTTGTGTCTTGAGGTAAGATTGTATTGCTATAAACTTCCCTCTTAGAACTGCTTTGCTGCATCCCATAGGTTTTGGTTTGTCGTGTTTTCATTGTCATTTGTTTCTAGGTATTTTTTTATTTCCTCTTTGATTTCTTCAGTGATCTCTTGGTTATTAAGTAGTGTATTGTTTAGCCTCCATGTGTCTGTATGTTTTACAGATTTTTTTCCTGTAATTGATACCTAGTCTCGTAGTATTGTGTAATTCATGTTTTTAATGCTTAAAGAGAAAAGTGTAACTGTCGAGAATTATTTGGCTTTCTGATCCTGGTATTTACATTTACAGATATTATTTGTTAATGCATATTAACAGGTTTTTTGTTATTAAAGGGCGATAACATGATGGCTTTGGCAGAGGCAACAATTGCTCTTGCAGAAATGTTAGAATTGAAAGCAGACCCTACTGGTCCAGTTGAAGGAACAGTAATAGAATCTTTCACAGACAAAGGAAGAGGGTACGTCTGTTAAAATGGTTGCTTTCTAATAATTTTATTTCATTGTTTTTGTGACTTGATTATATAACAGTATCTTATGTTTATTGCACATTATTGTTAGTCCCTGAACAATATTTTCAAAGCATTTGTTTTAAAAAATATGGATTTCCCTGGCAGTCCAGTGGTTAAGACTCCACGCTTCCACTGCAGGGGGCACGGGTTCGACGCCTGGTTGGGGAAGTTCTGCATGCCGCTGCGGTGCAGCCAAAAATATATATATTTTTTTTAAATAAAAATAAGAAGTATTTTATTGCACTGGCACACAGAACACAAACATGCAGTTATCAGTAGATCTTAGCAAATATGTGTATACATTTAGTAGTCATATTTAGGTGACTTACTAGTTCAATTTGCTTGGTATCTTTTTTTCTCCCCACTGTCTTAACTGAATTGCTAAAGCCTTATAGACTAACATAACTTGGAATAAAATGGCAATTGTTGCATTTTAGGGTTTCTAAATTCTTTATGTTCTTACCCATTAATATATAGTAAGATTGTTGGAACAGTGTTCTCTTCTTTAATTTCCCTCCCTATTAGCAAAAGAGGTCTTTTCACTGCTTAACAAATTATAGAAAGGAGATTAGGATTCTGTCAGAACACTTAGCTGTCTGCACCCTTCACTACCATAACCTTACAAGAAATGTTTTTTGTTTTCTTTTTTTTTAATTGTAAAAATTGCATAATATTAAATTTACCATCTTAACCATTTTGAAACGTACAGTTTAGTAGTATTAAGTATATTCATATTGTTGTGCAACAGATCTCTAGAACTTTTTCATCTTGCAAAACAAACTCTGTACCCATGAAGCACTAATTTCCCCGCCCTCCTCCACCCAGCCTTTGGCAGCTATCTTTCAGTAGTTGTTTCCATGATTTTGGCTACTTTAGATACTTCATATGAGTGGAATCATGTAATATTGTCCTTTTTGACTGGCTTATTTCATTTAGCATATGTTCGTCCAGGAGGTTCATGCGTATTCTAGCATGTGACAGGATTTTCTTTTTTTAAGGTTTTATAATATTCCATTATACATATATACTGCATGTTCTTTATCCATTCTTCCATTGATGGACATTTAGCTTGTAATTTTGAAGAAATGTCTTTATAGTATGAAAAACTGTTTGAGAAGTTGAGAAGTGGTGGAATTAACCCTGTGTGTTCAAATTATATATTTTTTAATCTCATAAAGATATCTTTACTGAGAAAGTGCCATTACATCATGATTATGGCATTAAGAGTATATACTTTTATTTTCATATTAGTCCTGTTACTACAGCTATAATTCAAAGAGGAACTTTGAGAAAAGGCTCCATTCTGGTTGCTGGAAAGAGTTGGGCAAAAGTACGCTTAATGTTTGATGAAAATGACAAAGTAATCAATGAGGCCTGTCCCAGCATGCCAGTGGGAATTATAGGCTGGAGAGACTTCCCTTCTGCAGGAGATGAAATTCTTGAAGTAGAATCTGAGGTATATCAAGCTTAATTCCTCTACAGTAGATATGATATAATGATTTAAAATATCAATCTATAATGTTATACCAAATAAGTAATAAATAATTCAGTACTATAACGGGCTGTGAGGGGGGGGCTAGTGATGTCATTTTAGAGTTTGGCTGTAAAATTTGGCTTTTAAAATTTGAGATAAGATTTTTAAATAATTTCAAATTTACACAAAGCCTCCATATAAAAGTTTTGTAAGTTTCTTAAAACTTTAAAATTAGTGGTTTCATATATGAGCTAGGCTAATTTCATAGTGGAGGAAAAAACCAGCAGTTACTGGTTTCTATTTAGTTAAATAATTCCCTTTTTTTTTTTTCCCCCTATAAAGCCAAGGGCACGTGAAGTTGTTCACTGGAGGAAGTATGAGCAAGAACAGGAGAAAAATAAAGAGGATCTGGAATTAATAGAAGAAAAACGAAAGGAACACCAAGAAGCACATCGGAAAGCCCGCGAGAAGTATGGCACTTTGCACTGGAAGGCGAGGTCATTTATAAAGTACAAAATAAAAAAACAGCAGCAACCCTTAAAGCCAAAAGAAAAAGCAGGAGGAGATTCAAATGTACTTCCTATAATTATTAAAGGTGACTTTTAAAAGATTTTACTTTACATCTCATTTTAGGAATATATGTATTTCGTCATTCTCACAATTAATTTGGGCCATTAAATTTAAGCCAAAATGATTTCAGTATTTTGGGGGGGAATTTTAAAAAATTGAGATATACTTGACATGTAACATTATATTAGTTTCATAATGATTCAGTATTTGCATATATGGTGAAATGATCACCATAATAAGTCTAGTTAACATCTGTCACCATCCTTAGTTATAAAGTTTTTTTTTCTTGTGATGAGCACTTTTAATATCTACTCTCTTAGCAACTTTCAAATATGCAGTGCAGTGTTATTAACTATAGTCACCGTGCTGCATATTATATTCCCATGACATATTTACTTTATAACTGGAAGTTTGTACCTTTTGACCCTCTTCACCCTTTTTGCCCACCCCCTCACTGGGGGAGATTTCCTTAGTAAACATTTATCTAGTGGATTTTGTTGTAAATGTACATTTGGTTCTTTATACTTTATTCAGTTAAGTAGATATTTATAATGCTAAAGAAAAGTGGATTTTGTGGTAAATGCTATTCCTATTATTCCTTTAAATAGATTATTGTCATTTTTGTGTCTGTTAATTTCTAACTGCTATCACCAATAATTTTAAACTTTTGCTGCATTTAGGTGATGTTGACGGTTCCGTAGAGGCCATTTTGAACATTATGGATACCTATGATGCTTCACATGAGTGTGAACTAGAGTTAGTACATTCTGGTGTGGGTGATATTAGTGAAAATGATGTTAACCTTGCTGAAACATTTCATGGTGAGGATTCCATTTCCTGTTTGTTTAACTGTGTTCCCTAGAGCATACTCTGAACCATTTGCTTCTGTCTTTTCTTGCTGGGCTAGTCACACCTGACATTTTACCCCCATCGGTATCCCCCTTCCTGTTGCAGTTCAGTCTCAGCTAGTGATTGAGGGCAAATGGGATGTGCAGTATTGCAGCCACAGCTCCACTGTGGCTGTCATTGTTGTACTGAAACTTTGGGGAACTATTTCAAGCCCCAGTAGTATTTCTTGAATGTACCATTACTGCCTCCTCACCACTTCCAGGTTCCCCCCCAACCCAGGCTTGGTTCTCTCTCTCTCTCTCTTTCATTTAGACTTTTTGAATGCTCTTTAATCTGCAATCAGCCTACTCAGTACTTTCCTTCATCTTTTACTTTTGGTTGCCTATTTTTGTTTACTTATAATTTTACAAATTATATTTTTCTTAAATCAAAAGCTCTTTTTAGCTTTATATGCCTTGAAGACAAGGGGACTGTTTGTGAGTCAAACTTACGATACACGGAAAGGGGACTCATGACTGCATGACTGTCGCTTTAACTAGGTTTAACATTTAGGCAAAGCACCAGTGTTATTGAGTGATTAATGAATCATTTAGGAAGGGGGTACTTAATGACCTAACTTGATTAGAATTAGATGTTACCTCTACTACTGAAAAGATGTTTTCAATAATGTTGGTTATTTCAAAGTATTTTATGGGCACTGACTTTTCTATTAATGCAGATAGTATGATGCATTGAATGATTTCTTAATGATAATAAGACTTTCAAGGTGGTTCTGTTTTTCTCCTGATTAAGCCATTTGCATAAATTTTTTTTCACACCCCCAAGGTATTTGCAGTTAAATACATTATTTGTTCTTTGGTAAAATGGTCAGCTCCATGGAACTTCTTTCATTTCTTAAACAACTCTTGAACTTTACCAATTAAGTAACTACAGTTGACACTTGAACAACACGGGTTTGAACTGCGGGTCCACTTATACGTGGATTTTTTCAATAGTAAATATTACAGTGTACTACAAGATCCAAGGTTGGTTAACTCCTCGGATGTGGAGGAACCGCATTTATATGGAGGGCCAACCATAAATTATGCTCGGATTTTCAACTACACGGAGGATTGGTGCCCCTAACACCTGTGTTGCTCAAGGGTCATCTGTATTTTTTGAATATCTTTTGGCCAGCTGAATATCTAAGAGCAAACAACAAAAGTTGTAGACTATAAGATTATAATTAATAACAGAATTGTTATTAAAATAATGTAGTATTTCAGTTCTAATCATTTTTTTATTTCTCTGGTATGAAAGCTTCGTTTAGCATATTGCCTTGCACATAATGGTCATTTAAAATAATGTTCCTTAAATGATTGGATTTAAAAATCATAAAGAAATCTTCCTTGTTTAATAAGCCACAATAGAATTTATAAAATCCTTTCATTAATTTAAAAAATTAACTAGTTTTCATGAGAAAAAAATATAGAATTTACCTCTCCTACTCACTTTTAATTTACATAGAAGCAAAAAATTTAGATTTGAGTTTTTGCTTGGAAGACAAAACTGTTTAATGCAATATTTGTGCTACTTTATTGTATTTATGCTTTCCAGGTGTTATATATGGCTTCAATGTGAATGCAGGCAATGTTATCCAGCAGTCGGCTGCAAAAAAAGGAGTAAAAATTAAACTTCACAAAATCATTTACCGTCTTATTGAAGATTTGCAGGAGGAACTGAGCAGTAGATTGCCCTGCATTGTGGAAGAGCACACAATAGGTGAGTGTTCACTGAATGTTTAAACATTCGTATCTAACCTGCTGTAAATAACACTTGAAAGCAAAGTTTAAGGGAAATGTATTTTGCTGTTTAAATATGTTCACTGTTCCAACACATATCCTGTGTTCTAGAAAAAAATGACTACTATAGATAAAGGTTCAGTGTAACTTCGTATGAATTATAAACACCTGCCCTCTGCAAGGTGTTGTGCTTTTGGCTGTGAGGATACAAAGGCAAATAAGGCAGTAAGAACTTGCCCTCTAGTTAGACATAAACCACTAATTGTAATACAGAGTAGACTGGGATGGGAGGCATAAACATTATTAACAGTGTTGTGGAAGGAGCCATTGATTTTGTCCAGCAGCTGGCAAAGAAATCCACCATGAGAAGAAAATTTACATTTAAATATTAAACATTTAAAAATATTTTTTTCTAACATATCCCTTGGCCAGTTTAACGGCTAAATTTATTTCAGATGGACTGAATCAGTTTATCTCTTCTCTTTCCTCCCCACATCCTGATATTTTTGGTTAACTTTTAATTTTGATGATAGTTTTATATTTCCAGAAAAACTACTGGAGAAGTATAAGCAACTCCCTCCCACTTCACCAGTTGTTTACATTTTGCCCCATTTGTTTTAGTCCTCCCCCTTCAAACACACACACACACACACACACACATTTTTTTTCTGGGCCATTTGATAGTAAATTTGAGATATTGTGTTCATTTGCCCGTAAATATTTGCATTTCCTAAACACAAGGATGTTCTCGTATAAAACTGCAGAACAAGTATCAAACTCAGGAAATTGAACATTAATACTCTTATCTAAGTCAACAAGTATCAAACTCAGGAAATTGAACGTTAATACTCTTATCTAAGTCACAGTCCATGTTCCAATTTTGTTCATTGTCCCTATATAATGTACTTTATAAATATATATTTTTCCCTCAGTCCAGGATCACAGATTAGGTTCTTCAGTCTTTTGACCGTGACATTTTTGACGTGTATATAGGCCAGTGATTTTGTTGAATGTACTTTAATTTGGATTTGTCTGTTTCCTCATGATGAGACTCAGTATTTGCATTTTTGGTCCACAGTACAGATTTATTTTAGGCTTTTCTGACCTACTTAACATGATCACACAGAGATTTGTATGTTCTTGTGCTAAGAGCAATTTGGAAAACTGAGTCATATGAGGGTTTCCAGGAGTAAGTGAGAGCACCAAATAACACTAATTCTAGAAATGGTACATTATAGTGTGTGGTTCCGTGTCATTATTGGAATTTGTTTTAAATTTCAGTCAGTAAAAAAAAATTAAGCTGACTCACAGAATTAGTACTCTTAAGTGTATATAAATTACCCATGGTGAGATTAAAAATAAATCAGGCAACAAGGGATGGTCCGTTCAAGAAAATATATTGAGGGACAACTGAAAATCAGGTTTTCATGGAGCAGACAGGAATTATACTAATCTTATCAAATGATAGCATCTTCTATTGCATTTTATTCATCCAAAAAAGTGAACATTTCATTTATTTTTCATTCTTTTGGTAAGCACATGTAGTTTTGTTGATTTTCTTTTCCAAGAATACCCAAGGATTTTCATGTTTTTATTTCTAATATTGGCCAGGAAAGTAAAGTTGGTTGAGTTAGAGAAAATTAGGACTTTCTTGCACGAGTTTGTAATTTTTCTCACACCTTTAACTGTTACTCTGCCGAATGTCAGAAATTATGTATTTCTCAGAATTTTTGTTTTCTGTATACTTAATGTTCTCTTCTTCCTAAAGGTGAGGCTTCTATACTAGCTACCTTCTCTATAACAGAAGGGAAGAAAAAAGTTCCTGTGGCCGGCTGCAGAGTCCAAAAGGGACAGTTAGAAAAACAAAAAAAATTTAAATTAATACGTAATGGACATGTTATTTGGAAGGGTAAGCAACATAAAACTCTTTCTATAATATCATATCCAGTCACCAAAACCTGATGATCCTGGGTAACTGAAATCTTTCACTCCCATAATCCTAGTTCAGGCCACTTCTTGCTAACTCATATCTGGCCTCCAGTCCTAATGACTCTCCCAGGATTGTTAGTCCCCAAATCTTTCTAAGGTTCTAAAAATTGGCCCCAAACTACCTTTCCAGCCATGTCTCTCCTACACTTGGATCCACATCATTATATTTTCATTCTTTCTTAACAAGCTTGTGCCTGCCTCGTCTTCATCCTGGTGTAACTCATTCTTCAAGTCCTGAGTATAACCCCCATCCCCTGTAAAGTGTTAACCTTTGAAAAGGGAGACAGTACTTTTCGCTACAAATCACATCTTGTTTATAGCAAACTTCATTTTTCTTTGGTTTCCCTGGTATTTTGTCCATCTTTTAACATGACAGGACTGTAAAATCTGTGAGAATTTCAGTGTAATTTTTTCCTTTTAACACCAGACTACAACTGCACTTGTTGGGTACTTATTTGAGTTATATGAACCATAAGTTTTTTTCTCTTTTTTAAGGCTCATTAATCTCACTGAAACACCATAAAGATGATATTTCAGTCATCAAAACTGGAATGGATTGTGGTCTTAGTTTGGATGAAGAAAAGATAGAATTTAAAGTGGGAGATGATATTGTCTGTTATGAAGAAAAGGAAGTTCTAGCCAAGACTTCTTGGGATCCAGGATTTTAAAATTGTATTAAAAATGTAAATAATTAAATGTTTTGCTTTATTACAGAGCAACTAGTTTCGTCTTACTAAAGGTAATAATTCACCACTCACTACTGGTCAGAAAGTTCTGCCGAGCATTAACAGGTGTTAACTGTCAAAATGCTACAGAATTAGGAAACCTTATTTAAGGACGCGTCCAACTAGAAATCCTGGAGTAGGGAAAGAATATGGCTAAAGGGAATTGTTAATTATTGGTGTATCAGTGAATCTAATAATCAGTTTAATAAACTTCAAGTGCTTACTTTAGTTCATTGATATCAAGAAGTAAGCCTCCCTGAACTCCGCTCCATAGATAAAATATGGTACCAGTCAAATACTGTGAAACGATTATTTTTCAGTGTCAGCAGTACCAATGAGCAAACCTCAGAACTTAAAATTCCAAAGAGGAGTTCACACTCAACATTAAAGGACTTTGGGTGATTTTTTTTTTAAACAGATCTTTATTGTTGTATAATTGCTTCACAGTACTGTTAGCTTCTGTTGTAAAACAAAGTGAATCAGCCATATGCAGATGAATTTTTTAACTGGCAACTTGCGAGCTCTGCCGCCTTTAAACTTCCTTTGTAGGAAACAAGTGTCAATACATTGTAGCTTCTTTTTAGGCAAGGTTATAATACCAATTCACACAAACCAATGTTTCTCAATCTGGGGGTGGCGGAGGTTCCTCCCCACCCCTAGGGGTCATTTGGCAATGTCTGGATACTTTTGGTTGTGGGGAGGGGTAGTGTGCTACTGGCAGCAAGTGGGTACAGACCAGGGATACTGTTCATCACCCTGTGATATACAGCAAAGTCCCTACAACCAAAAATTATCAGTCAAAAATGTCAGTACTGGGGGCTTCCCTGGTGGTGCAGTGGTTGAGAGTCCACCTGCCAATGCAGGGGACACTGGTTTGTGCCCCGGTCCGGGAAGATCCCACAAGCTGCGGAGCAGGTGGGCCCATGAGCCATGGCCGCTGAGCCTGCGCGTCCGGAGCCTGTACTCCGCAACGGGAGAGGCCACAACAGTGAGAGGCCCGCGTACAGCAAAAAAAAAAAAAAAGTCAGTACTGCTGAGGTACAAAGAAACTGACCTGTATCTAGACAGCTGGTATCAAATACAACATAATTCTGCCAAGTACAGGTTACCTAAGAAAATAGTGCGATCAATTTGATCTTTAAAACCCACTTTTAAAATCACTGAAATAAAACTCAACATTTAAACAGTAGTTCATTAGTTCATGTCTTTTATTAACCAATATACAATCACTTGTCTTCTGGTTTGTTGAAACAATAGGTCAGACAACATTTGCCACAATAATGTCTGTCAAAGTGGCTGGCCATAAAAACTCCAGCACCACATTCATCTGAAGGGCACTCCCGACGAAGGCGACTGATTTTGCCATTCTCATCCACCTAAAAAGCATAAACTTGCTGTTAAGATAATCTTACAACATACTGTGAAGTCTAGCTTAAATGACTCAAAGTATTTAACCTTTTAATCACACAACAGTGATATTTCTTAGTACTTACAAACCGAAGCACCCCAAATTCTCACCAATAATTACTACAAGAAAAAAGTTCAGAGTTTTTAAAGCCCAGCCTTGCAAGAAGTGGACAGAGTTAAGGCCTGAACCCAGATCTGACTTCAAAATCAGAAACTTAGTTTGGAATAAAGTACCTAGAGGTAAACCCCATTATATAGAGCTTATTCAAATACCGAACAGGAAAAAAACCTGAACTTTTATATTAAAGAGTTTGAAACCAGAGATAAATTATTATCTTTAATAATTTGGCTCACCTTATAGTATTTCAGGACAGCCAACTTAACCTTCTTTCTCTTATGCTTGTTCTTCTTGGGAGTGGTGTAAGACTTCTTCTTCCTTTTCTTAGCACCACCACGAAGTCTCAACACAAGATGAAGAGTGGACTCCTGTTATTCAACAGAGAACAAAACAGCCTTTAAAAATGGTTACATTAATGCTACTGCTCCGTGGAGAATGGACAACCAGCATCATGCACATTCTAACTGGATATGACAGGAAGTACACCCACACATGGGGGAGTCAGAAAAAAAGAGGTATCTGATTCCTATGTAAACTCTTAGTTCATAGACAGATTAAGGAACACATTAAATTACACCATGGGATGCAATATGCAAAATCTAAAACGTAGAAGACTATAGCAGCACTTCTCAAATGTTGGTGTATCAATCACCTGGGAATCTGCTAATCTAATGCTATTCTCCCCACTTTTTGAGTATAGTCAAAATTTCCAAATTAAGATACAAATATTCATACTTAAGGGACTTCCCTAGTGGCGCAGTGGTTAAGAATCCACCTGCCAATGCAGGGGACACGGGTTCAAGCCCTGGTCCAGGACGATCCCACACGCCGCAGAGCAACTAAGCGCGTGGCCAAAACTACTGAGCCTGTGCTCTAGAGCCCGTACGCCACAACTACTGAAGCCTGTATGCCTGGAGCCCATGCTCCGCAACAAGAGAAGCCACCGCAATGAGAAGCCCGCGCATCGCAACGAAGAGTAGCCCCCTCTCGCCGCAACTAGAGAAAGCCCACGTAGCACAACAAAGACCCAACACAGGCAAAAATAAAAAAATAAATTATACTTAAAGGGCTGCTTTCCTCAATTATACTTAAAGGGCTGCTTTCCTCCAAACCTTTTGAATGTTGTAGTCAGACAAAGTACGTCCATCTTCCAGTTGCTTGCCAGCAAAGATCAGTCTTTGCTGGTCAGGAGGAATTCCTAATGGGAAATAAGTTGAACAAACAAATTAAGTGACTGCAAAACAAGCATATCTGCTCAAGATTTATAATCTTGAATCAAATAAATGGTACTAACATCCATCAGTGAGTTCTTACTACAGGGAAAGTGTAATTGTAAATGTTTAAACGGTTTATCTCATTTAATCATAATACATGTTAACCACTTTACAAATAAGTATACATGTGTAAATTAACTAACACGTCCAAAATCACACACGTGAAAAGTACTACAGCTTGGCTCCACGCTGATAAACGTCTGTCTACTGTGTTATTCCAAATGCATTTTTGTCAATCTGACCTCTTCCCACCCCACAAAGAGCAGGTATGTCTAGCGCCTGACAGGGCCTCTGCAGGTTAGTTTTTCTGAATCAGAAAATGTTAACTTGCCTTCCTTGTCCTGGATCTTGGCCTTTACGTTTTCTATTGTATCCGAGGGTTCGACCTAGAAGTTTTGAAGTGCAGACGTATAGGTAACACAATCAGGAACTAGAGTAATCGCTCCATTCCGTTGGAAGGTCATCAGGGAGCCGAGGCGGTGGGGGCTGAAACCTACCTAGTAGAGCCCTCGGCTCACGCAGCTGGAGACAGGCTCCCCGGCGCGCACGCTCCCTCCCCCAGCCCCGGGCGGCGGCGGCCGGGCCACACGTGCTCGCGCCCACCTGCGGGGGGCGCTACCCTCCCGCCTCGCGACCCCGGCAGCGGCTACCTGGCGGGAACCACCAGAGACAACAGATTCGGACTTTAGGCATCGGAAACCTGCCCTAATCCCCAGCTCAGTTATTACGGCCAAGTTTTAGAACCCGGGTTCGGAAACGTATTCTAAGGCGGAAAGCAGCGCGCGTGCCGAAACCCGCCTCAGGTCCCCCTCCTTCACGCCGCGACTTCTCCCACCGCCTGGCCCGTACCTCGAGAGTGATGGTCTTCCCCGTCAGGGTCTTCACGAAAATCTGCATATTGGCGGCGGTGCCACCTGAGGGTGAGGAAAAGGAGGAAACGGTGAGGTTGGGGACAGAGGAGGTGCGACGGCAGGCCGCGGGCCGCAGAACAGCCCGGAGTACACACTCACCGCAGATGGCGGATCCGAAAAGAAGGGCGTCGTGCCGGCCCACGGGCTTTCCCGGGGCCCCCGCGGAGGCCCCGCCTCCTAGGCGGCCACGTCAAGTGCCTGAGTGCTGTCGCAGCGGCTGTCCAGCCACGTGCCAGACCAGGTCGTGACCTCATTTCTCCTTCCGGTAGCCTGGCTTATTTCTCACTTTAGCTTTCAGAACGCTCTTGAAATAGCAGATTTAAGCAACTTAAAAATGTCTTTAAAAGAATTTTCCACCGTAGTTGACGTGGCTAAGAGGGTCTTTAAAAGGGGGTGGGGTTGAGGGGGCCTCATGAGGAAAACGGAGGAAATGGAAGTGTCTTCTGGGAATTGTAGTTTTCCGCTGCTTTCTTTTCTCTAGGACTACTCGTCCCAAGATGCAGTTCCACAGCCCTGGGCTCCCTAGTTACTATCGCCTAACCCTGGCGTCGGGATTTGGAGGAAGGGGTTAAGGTGAGGAGGGAGCAAGGGTGAAGCGCAGTAATGGTTTCGGGGAAGGTGGAAACGGGTCGGAAGTGACTAGGAGGGAAGGTTAAGAGGTTGGGGAAGAGTGGGGGACCGAAAGTGTCATCACCCACTTACTGAGGCGGTGAGGGGCGGATGATCAGCGATCTACCACCAGACGCTCCCCTGGGCCTTCTAGGGAAGGGCACACCTGTGGCCACTCCAGGCAAGCTGAAAGATAGGTGGTATCCTCAAAACCGCTTGTCCGTCCTTGTCTCGGCCTGTACCCCCTCCCCGCCTTCAACCCCGGATGTTCTCCTAGTTTAAGGAAGATTCTGTCTTATATGTCACTACGCAGTGTGAAACGGTTTAATATGTTGAAAATCTCTGGAGTTTTCAAATTTTCAAATGAGGCCACATGGGAAGGAAACCCGCGGAAAGGTTTATTTATTGTAGAATTTCCAAGTTTGGAGTTGGGAGTTGTGGTGAAAGTCCTAAGAGGAAGTTTTTGGATTATGGGTGGGGGGCTGTCCTGGCAAGGCGGGAGAGTTAACTCCCTTCCCCTGGCCTTTCGCCGCTGCGCAACGACAGAATCCTGTGCGTGCACCTTCCTAATGTCTTCTCTCTTTATCTCTCTGTGCCCTCCTCTCTGCATCTCCATCCCCAAATTCAGGTTCCTTAATTTTCTCTGTCCCCAGTTTTTTTCTAACCCACCTTCACTTTTGCCTCCAACGTATAAAAAGTAAAAATGATTATGTCATTAATGCTACTTCACCTTCAAGATAAAATCCAAATTCCTTAGTGTGATAGCCTCTGCCTTCCTTACAGCCTCGTCTGCCAAACCCATTACTCACTTATCACTGAGCTAATTGAAGTTCCTGACAAGCTCTTTCATGCTTTGGCACTTCTGAAGAAAACGTTTCTTCTCTGTGGAACGCTCTCCTACCATATTCTGCCGGCTAATCTCCACCTTTACAAAAAAAACTCCTCGAAAGAGTTGTCTATACTCATTGTCTCTAATTCTTTTCCTTCCATTGACTGAACCCACTCCTATCAGGCTTCTGTCTCCACCATTCCAGTGGAATAGCTCTTGTAGTTACTGATCACCTCCGTGTTGTGAAATTCAATGGTCATTTAATCTTATTTGACCTATCAGCGGCATTTGACACAGATGATCATTTCTTTCCTCTTTGAAACACTTTCTTCACCCGACTTCCATCTCTCTTCTTCCATCTCCCTGGATGCTCTTTTCCAGGCTGTTTTGTTGCTTCCTCTGTATCTACCAGGCCTCTAAACTTTGGAGTGCCCCCAATGCCCAGTCCTTGGACCTCTGCTTTGTTGACATTTCCCAGATCATTTTCCATTCTGTTTCATAACTTTTAAATGTCATTTATATGCATATAACTTATAAACTTATTTCTCACTCAGACTCACCAGAACTTCAGCATGTCTAATAGGGAGGCCCAAACTCCTGATCTTATGAAATTGATATTCCCATCTCATAAATGGCAATTTCATCTTTTCAATCGCTGAGGCCAAAAATTTTATGGTCATCCTTGACTGTTCTCTCATACCCACATCGAATCCCTCAGCACATCTTGGTTTTACTTTTAATGTATATGCAGAACACTTCGCACCGTCTCTGCTACCACTCTGATTCAAGCCACCGTTACCTTTTGTCTGGACTATTGTAGTAGCCTCCCAGTAGCTCTTCTGGTTTTGACTCTTGTCTTCACAGAGCAGCAAGAGCAATTCTTTGAAAATGGAAGTCAGTTGTCATTCTTCTGCCCACAGCTCTCCAATGGCTTTCATCTCTCTCTGAGTTAAGCCTAAGTTCCTATAAGCAAGGCTGTCACTCCCACACTGGAATGACTGGAGGCCACGGTTCAGCTCATTGTTCCTCTTGCCACGTCTTCCCAGAGAAAGGAGCATCTTTTTCTAACCTGCACAAAGGTGCCCCATGGGCTGGTAGTGCTCCTACCTTTAAGGCCCTATATTCTACGTGATCTGGCAGCTACCTCTCTGGCCTCATCTTTCTTCTCTCCTTTTCTCATTCTCTTCTAGTCTTTCTGGCCTTCTTGCTGGCAGATATGCTATCCTGCCTTGAGGCCTTTGGACTTGCATCTCTCTCTGCCTCAACCACTCTCCTCCCAGGAATCTACATTACCTGCTTTTTTCAGGTTTCTGAAATGTCACCTTATCAGTGAGGGCTATTCTCTTTCCTGACTTAATGCCTTATGTAAAATGGCACCCTCCCACCTTTCTTACTCTCTATACCCCTTTCCTTCTTTTATTTTTCCCCATACAACTTACCCCCATCTGTTATACTGTTTTTTACTCCTGTGTCTTCTGTCTCATTACTTGAATGTAACCTCTGGGAAGTTAGGGACTTTGTTTTGTTTAGTACTGTATCTCTAGTGCCTAGAATAGTGGCAGACATACAGTAGGTCCCCCCCCCAACATATATATATTTTTTTGCGGTACGCGGGCCTCTCACTGTTGTGGCCTCTCTCGTTGCGGAGCACAGGCTCCGGATGCGCAGGCTCAGCGGCCATGGCTCACGGGCCCAGCTGCTCCACGGCATGTGGGATCTTCCCGGACTGGGGCACGAACCCGTGCAGGCGGAGTCTCAACCACTGCGCCACCAGGGAAGCACCCCCCCCCCAATATTTATTGAATAAATAAATGCAGCACAGATTAAGCATTGTCCTGGATGTTGTTTCATGAGATGTTTTCCCTAATATTTCCCTGCCCTCTCCCACAGACTAGTGAGGTGCCCCTCTGGGCTTTTGTAGCCCGTTGTGCCCACTGGTCACACTGCCTTCTCTGCTCTGTGGCAGAGGTTCATTTAACTAGAATCAATACTTGTCCAGGAGCACTTGTGACTTGTTTCCTCTGTATCCCTAAGTGTCTAATTTGAATGAGTGAGTGCAAGGTAATCTGAGTTGTTCTGTGTAACTCAGTGGCATTTTGTAGATGCTGAGAAACAATCACTTTAGCTGTGTTCAGATTTGAGGGCACAAGTCATGTCTTCTGAGCAGACCAGATTATTGCTCAGTGATTACTGATTAATAATCAACTTTCTTTTTTTTGGGGGGTGGGGTGGGTGGTGACATCATGTGCTCTGCTAGAAACTGTATTATGCACTGGAATGCATATGGGTGGGGAAGGAAGATGGGGAATGAGAACGTTTTGGTTCCTGATCTTATCAAATTTAGAGCCTACTGAGAGAGGTAGAGAATATAACCAGAATTCTGAGTAATAATATCATGATAGAGGAAGTGCACAGTACATGGGAGAACATAGCAGTGGCACTTGATCAAATTTAAGGGAATCCAGGGCAGCTTTCCTGGAGCTGTATAGGCTGAGATCTGAAAAATAAAGCCAAGTAAATGAGAGTGGAAGTACTGTATGTATCTTATGGAGGAGAGGTGAGGATGCGGGAAGGGAATGCAGGGATGGGGAGAGAATTATGCAAGACCCTCAGGTAAGAGAGCAAGTTTATAGGAGCGTATGGGGGTTATGAGGAGGACAGGGACATGAAAAGACTAGATTTGGTCAGAGAAAAAGTCCCTGGTTCCTATAGGGCATTCATAGACTAAGGAAAGGAACTTGGATTTTATCCTAAGGGTAATAGGAAGCCACTGGTGTTCAGATGTGACCACCCATTCCCCAGTGATCACACCCATTCCTTCCTCCTTTGACTTTTATCTTTTACTATCTGAAATTATTATTTTTTTTTTTCCGTCTGCGCTGCTCGGCTTGCAAAATCTTAGTTCCCCGACCTGGGATTGAACTGGGTCCACGGCAATGAAAGTGCTGAGCCCTAACCACTGGACGGCCAGGGAATTCCCGGAAATTACATTATTTATAGTCTGTCTCCCTTAATAGATTGTAAGCTATCAAGGAACCAGGGACTTTATATTATTTATAACTGTATTATGCACTGGAGTGCATATGGGTGGGGAAGGATAATGAGGAATGCTGAATCTCTAGCTATAAAACAATGCCTGGCACTTAATAGACACTCAGTAAATATTGGTTGAATGAATGAATAAAAAAATTGATTTCTTATTTAGGAAAACTGTTGATCCATTTATGGATTATTGCTTTGTTGGAACTACTTTATGTTCACTTATAATTGATTTCTCATTATCCAGTTCATCAATATAAAGATAAATTAGGTCTTTTTTTTTTTTTTTTTTTGTACACGGGCCTCTCACTGTTGTGACCTCTCCCGTTTTGGAGCACAGTCTCCGGATGCGCAGGCTCAGTAGCCATGGCTCACGGGCCCAGCCGCTCCGCAGCATGTGGGATCTTCCCGGACCAGGGCACGAACCCGTGTCCCCTGCATCGGCAGGCGGACTCTCAACCACTGCGCCACCAGGGAAGCCCTAGATCAATATTTGACTTAATTTATTTTAAGCTTTAGATTAATTGATGGTCTTTTTCTTTCAGGCTTATAAAAGTTTTGGCTTTGTTGCAAAAGCAAGTCAAGACTTTTCTCTGGTGAACAGGTGTGCAGGCTGTGACATATGTCTGTCCAAGAAATAAATAAACATGCAGTTCTCCCTCCTATCATTAGTAGAAGTGACAAGGAATTTTTGGAAAGAATGCAAAGATACATAATTACAGAAACTGAAAGAGTGGGCTGTAATGAGGAAGGACCTGCTGATGAATATTACATCATATACCGAAACGTTTTTGATAAGGTATCATAATGCTTTAAGACAACAGATTTTTTATGTAGTAGAAATGGTCTATCTTGACACCTAATATTCCTGCCTTAGTAACACCACTGCTTGTTTGACTACATTCCATTTGTCAGTTTTGAGAAGTTCATCCAATTTGTCAGAAAGGGATGAATGGGGAAAATGCAATGCTGGATTTATATTACTAGACAGTTAATGAGAGTTTCAGTTATTGTAGCTTAAGTGCAGGCTATCAGTTTTTGAGCAACAACCTAGCTGTGCCCTCTGATATCACTTTGACCTTCCATCTCAAATCATTATCTGATTTGTTAGGAATTGGGCTGTAAGCATGAACCTGGTAGTTCTTTGTTGTTTTGGGTTGGTTTGTGGTATAATTAAAATCTTGGTTTAGATTTGATCTAGCATATTAAATTGAGACTCCTTGTAGATTAGAGGTCTAGATAGGCATGGTAAACAAGGGGTTTAACTGCACTGAATGTTGGAAATATGGAGGTAAGAAAATGCTGTGGCTTTATGTAACATTTGATTTTGCTTTTCAAGGTTCTAGAAATACCTGCTTTTCCTTAACAACAATTGCAATATGGCCACCGATCCTCATTTTTTTATCTCACTTTTTTTTTTACCCACGTAAGATGCCCTGACAGTCAAATCAGTGAAGTCAGCACTCTTTCCTCCTTACCTAGAAGAAATTATTACTTATGTGAAGACTTCTGTAAACTATTGGTCTCTGAGTAAAACAGCCATAGGCAAAATAGGAACTCAGTGTTTTGTTTAAATTTTAAACATTACACACTGAGTCTTATTTCTCCTCTAAATAAAAATATAGTGCCTCACTCTAAGGAAAAGTGAACACAAAGTAGTGATATATACCTACAAGTGGAATTAAGAAAATTGATGCTTATCCATAAAAGTATAAAATGGAAAAAATCTTTTCTTCCTTTTAAGTCATCTGGAAAATCTGTCTTTTGGAACTGGTACACTGGCAGATTAGCTTCATTTTATAAGTTGATATGATCAATGAAATTGTTTTGGTGTTTTAGTCATTAAGGAATGTATTAGGTGAATATTTAAAGGTACTGAAGGTAGTGTATTGAATAGGTTTTATAAATATCAAGAATCATGCTGAGACTCTACTTGTGTGAAATCAGCAAAGGAAAGTTATCATAATTGTAACATACTTATCTTTGCATGTCTAAATGCTAACACTTGTCAGAAGTTTTCTTCCATGAAGAGCTCTCTGCTTTAAATTAGTATAGTTATAGTGACGTCATTTTGGAGGAGCTTTGGTAAATTTAATTCTTAGAGAAAAGACATGGGATTAAATAAAAGATAATTTCTGTATCTTTAGTCCTTTTCTCCCTACCCCCCAGGATTTCCATTTGGACTGTTTGTACATTGTACAGTTATAAATGGTACATTTGTACATTGTGAAGTATCCTATTCTTCAGTACTGAGAGGGGATCTGAAATAGAAATCATTTGGTACTTAGAGAAACTTTTATTCTAACTTCTCAGTAAGATAATCTGCCTTTCCATTTTCATGTTATTCCAACACATTTGATTGTTAATAAACTATTAATGCCTGCCTTCTCTAATCTTCCTTCTCGGAAGGATCTGGTTGGGTAAAAGATGAAAGTGTCAGTTTGCATCTCTGAGTACTTAGAACCAGAGAACAAATACCAAATTCTGTTTAAAATCAAAGATAGAGGACTTGGCCTAGAGAACCATGCCTAAATCAAAGCAAGGAGGACCTGAGGCTGTGTAACAAGAGTTGAGGGTACGTTGCAGAGAGAGCCAAGGACTTAGTAAGCAAAGGACTTAGTAAGCAAAGAAAACCAAAGCTAGGAAGAGTGAGCTTCAACAGATAAGGGTGAATTATGGAGGTAATTGGACTCCAGAAAGTGACTGGCCTTTTGCATCCTGGTAGCGTGTTGTACAAATAGTGTATATTCGTGTGTAGGGGCTGAGGTGGAATGGATACCATTCCTCCTCTCCCTCAGATCCCTGTACCTGGTAAGGATGGCTCTGTTTTGGGGGGAGTTAATGGAAACCTTAATACCGGAGTCTGAAACTTGAATCCCTAGAGGCCAAGAAGGTCATATAAAAGAGTTAAGTGTACTGGCTTTAACAGAATAAGGAATCATGGGGATGGTGGTAAAATGAAAAAACAATCCAATCTAAAGCTCCAGCTGATTACTGCCATTAAGGAACGGGGGTTCCACATTGGTAGATTTTTCAGTTTTCAAGAGAACCTGAAAATTTGGGTTTGGGGTGAAATTTCCTAAATTTTAAAATATTTTGTAGACCAAGCAAAACTGTTCTACCTCTGGCATACAAGTTTCCCTCCTTTACTTTAATGCATTTTCTGTGCATTCTTAAAGACTCTATGGGTGTTCTGAAATCTATTTCTTCTAGCAAAACCATATGGGAGCTGATCATGATGTTACTACAAGTCTGTTTTCTATCCATCAACATATCTGAGTTGTTTTGAATTGTTGCAGCACCTCATAGAGGCTTGTGGAATAGAGGATGGCCAGGAACCGTGGGGTATTTAATTTGGAAGACCACAGATTAATGACCCCTATTTTATTGAAAGTTGCTGGGTGGCAGTCCTTTGGGTGGTTAGGTAGTATGGTCATGTCAAAAAGATGACCAATATCTCCCATTCAGATATCCTTTCCTGGTGCTTGGCATTGAGCAATTATCTCCTTATACCATTTTTTTTTTGGCCGCATGGCTTGCGGGATCTCAGTTCCTCTACCAGGGATTGAACCCAGATCATGGCAGTGAAAGCATCGAATCCTAACCACTAGACCACCAGGGAACTCCCCTCCTTATACAATTTCTTGATAGACCAGATGTCTACCTGGATAATTTTTTCTAGGTATTTTCTAGCTAACAGTGTGGTATACCAGAGACTAGAGATATAGTAAAGGTAGAAAGCCTAATTGTATCTTTCAGAGAAAACTGTGGATTGATCACATCTATTCTTTATATGCCTTGACACCTTCCAAAATCCTTGTGAGCAGAATTTGGCAACCATAAATTATTTTTAATTTTTTTTGTTTTTTAACTTCTTTAAAGTGCTCCTTAGTTATTATTGTTTCTTTGTGTGGGTAATGCCTACACAAGATTAACCAGGAAAAAAAAAAAAGAAAAGAAAAGTAAAAGAACCAATAAGAGTACACAGTGGAAAGTCTGGTCCTTCTCATCTTAGACCCTACTTCCCTTTCCTTCTCTGTAGGTTTCTGTTTTCTTCTATTAACAATCCAGAGATATTATGTAGGTTTCCTTCTCTGTAAGTTTCTGTTTTCCTTTCCTTCTCTGTAGGTTTCCATTCTCTTCCATTATCCTTCCAGAGATATTATGTACTTAAACACCATTGTAAACCATGAATGTAAGGTATGAAGGGTTTTCTCCAGTTGCACTTGACATCTTGGGATTAGAAATGCAGTTTGGAATTGAGAGTATTGATCAGCTAGTTGGAGCAGATGGGTTAGAAAAACAGGGAAGAGAAAGGAGTCCAGGATTTTAAGGTCTGAATGAAGTCCTTCAGAGACTAGACTTGGAGGTAATGAGGGACGATATGTAATGGTATTTAAGAGATCCAGAATTGAGATAATTAGATCTGGTATTGGTTTTATCTGACCTCATATAATGTATGTGTTAATTCCTAGTAGAGCAAAAAACATGTTTTTTTTTCTCTCTCTCATATTTAAGCTCACAGGATTGTAATGATTCACAAAGAGCATATATTCAGTAACAATTAACTGTCTTTAATAGTGGTATTTGCATATGAATGCAAGCTCAAATTTGTAAAATTTTAGATTTATAATTGCCCATCATGTTTCATTAAAAAAAATCTATAATCTGTATTTGCAAGTCTTTTGATCCATAGTCTTCTAGAAAAAAATCATATTTTAGGTAATAGAGTATGTCACTGCATACAAATCCATTCTTACTTCAATCAAAAAAGAATACGATGCCTTTATTGAGACAATAAAGAAAAGCCAGAGAACTGCATTTCATCTTCATGGAAAACTTAAAGTTTTGGCAGGAGAGCCCACAGCATTGGTATATCATAGGAAAAGAATAACTCAACTTAAAGCAAAGTAAGTATATTAGTAAGTAGCCCAAAAGTGATAATTGTTACTTTGTTATGTTAACTAGCCATTGTAACTATAACCAGTGGTTCTTACTCTTTTTCAATTTCAATTTTATTTTAAAGCCATGTTTTTATGTTACCCTTCTTATTGAAATTACTATATTTTTACTTGAAAAATAATACTAATTCTGTTTGAGAATTTTATAATATCTCTTAGGATAATTGGAGGCACATTGTAGTATCATAAAATGAGGGATACAGATAATTGCTCCAGGTGATTTCTTGCATGGAAGGTTTAATAGTACAATTTCATGATTACCATCTGAAATAGAGCACTTAATGCTCTGATGCACAAAGATAAATAACCTACTGGGAGAGGATAAAATGCTCATTCTTGCTAAGTAGTCTCAGATTTTCAGTGTTCCATTTGGTAATTGATGGGTAAATTATTACAGATAACTTCAAGTCAACCTGGAAAATTATGTAAAATTTGACCTTCACTTCTGGTAATGTGGCTTGCTAGATGTTGGGATAGATCTTCCTATTGGGAAAATATGCCACATAAGATGGTAAAGAAATTTTTTTCCAAAAGTAACAGGAAGCTGATAGGGCAGTGACAGAAATATTAGGGCAAAATCATAACAGAAGACAAAAGATAGAGAAGCACTAAAACTTCTTTGACCCTGAAAGCATTTATTAAAACTAGTGACCATAAGCTTTAGTTTTTAGTCTGTGGCACAGGGGTACAAAAGACAGAGCCCAGGATCTATCTGCCCAAGGGGTGTAGTCTACTGGGAAATCCTCCCCATATAAAGCTGGGATGATAAAGGGCTACACCCTTGAAGAGTGAACAAGAGGTAAACTGCTCCACCTTTGAGGACTGCATGGAAAATTGCCTTCTGCTTAGCAGACTGCTAACAGATCCAGGGCTTATTTTGGGGGTGATGAAATGTTCTGGAACTAGAAATGGTAGTATTTGCACAGCTCTTTGAATATGCTAAAATTCACTGAATTGTATACTTTACAAGGGTGAATTTTAAGGTATACGAACTATATTTCCATAAAGCTATTATAAAAAAACCATGGAGGACAGAGTGAGAAAGTTATATTATTATGTCTAATCGCAACTCAAAGAGAAGAGAATATGGGACAGAGACAATATTTGAAGAGAATATGGCTGAGAATTTTCTAGAACTGGTGAAAGATATCAATTCACAGATTCTGGAAGACCAAAGAATCCCATTGTAAGTAATAAGAAATACTCAACTAGATTTACTGTAGTGAAATTGTCAAAGATAAAGAGATCATAAAAGTAGCTGTGGATAGGAGCAAGGACTGGATACCTTCTCATCCATGTTGTAGCATGTATTGGAGCTTAATTCCTTTTTATAGCTGAATAATATTCCATTGTTTGTATGTACCATATTTCATCTACTTATCAGTTGATGGGTACTTGAGTTTTTTCCACTTTTGGCTATTGTGACTTGTGCCACCATGAACATTCATGTACAAGTATCTGTCTGAGTCCCTGCTTTCAATTTTTTCGAAAGTCTGTTTACTTTTAACATGTCTTTCTTCCTAAAGCATAACTGTTTGGATGAAAGCCAAGGATATTTTATTTCCACAGTCCCTCTTTCATAAATACTGCAAGCTCCTACTCTGAGCCATCTGTAGTTACCAAGAACTCTATATAGTAATCAGACTTAGGTAGCGGTTATCTACTGACAAACTTGTTTTTAATTTACCAAAACTCTTGTAACATTTATGTAGCTAACTGATTTTAATCTATTATTTCCTCCCTGGGCCAAAATATTGGTGATAAACTAGGAAGTAAATTTCAAATAATGCTTAAAAGAAGGTTTTATTTACTTCTTGGTCTTTAAAACCTCCATTTCTGGATGAACTCAGTTTTATCTCAAGATGCTATCATTCCTCTAGCTCTAGAATCAAAATTAATAGAGTAGGCTGAATAATGATCCCCAAAGAAATAGGTCCTAATCCTGGAAATGTTACTTTGTTTGGAAAAAGGATCTTTGCAGATATGATTACATTAAGGATCTTGAGCTAGGGAGATTATCTTGGATTATGCAGGTGGGTCCAAAATACCATCACAAGTGTCCTTATACAGAGAGGTAGAGGGAGCATTGACACAGACACAAGGGGAAAAAGCATCATTACCTCGGAGGCAGAGATTGAAGTGATGCAGCCACAGAAGGCCGGCAGCCCTTGGAAGCTGGAGGAGGCAAGGAATGGATGCTCCCCTAGAGCTTCTAGAGGAAGCACAATCCTAAAAACACAAATTTTGGCCCACTGATACTAATACTGGACTTCTGGCCTCCAGAACTGTGAAAGAATAGATTTCTGCTGTTTTAAGCCACCAAGTTTGTGGTGATTTGTTATAGCAGCAACAGGAAACTAATACAATTACTTAACAAAAATAATTTTTAAATTGCAAAGGTAATTTTCAACTAAAGGGAATAGACATAGTACTTTGCGGCTAGATTATTATGTTTAATACTTACAAATTTCCAATAAGGTTACAAATCATAGGCAGTATAAGATTTTATTGATGCTTTGAAAGAAAATTGTTCCTCACTTGTGAGGTTAGTTAACTTCCTAGGCATTCTTTTGTAAACTTCCGTCTACGTTCATAACGGTACAAAATGATAATTAGCCAGATTAAAGTAATAATTTAACCTGTTTTACTTTGAATTGTATGATTAAATAATTCGTTGAAAGAAACATAAAAAAGCCTTTCTGTTTTTCAGGATGAGGCTTATTGAAAATAATTCCTCAAAGATTCAATTGCAAATAGATGAAATGAAACAACTTAGGGCAGAGTATGACACAAAAGAACAATGTTGTATTTACTGCAAAGATCCTTCAAAACCTATTCCAGGTACAGTATTTTGTTTAAAATATTTGAGAGAAATTCCAACTGTTTCCAGTTACACAAATTAATATATATGTGTTACCATGTATATATCTTCCAAGTATATCGGGACTTTAGCCAGACTTTACAAACAGCTTTAGTCTGGCCTCTAGGTACATACAAGGGAATGAGAAAACTTAACAACCCTAAACGATTGAAAGAGTTCCAGTCTGGCTGGATTATATAAAGTATAGTACAGTGGCTCTTAAAGTGTGATTCCTACATCAACATCAGCATTACCTGGGAACCTGTTAGAAATGCAAATTTTTTTGTCCTGCTGCAGATTTACTCTGTCAGAAATTCCAGGGATGGGAGTCGGGGTCGGGTGGTGGAGCCCAGCAGTCAGTGTTTTAACAAGTTCTCCAGGTTATTCTGATGCATTTTATAGTTTGAGAACCCATGAAATATGTGAAAAAACTGTGGTACGTAAAGTTATGGTGAATATTGTTGATTCACATTGATGTCAGCATTCACTGATTCCTCATTTTCAGCCAAGCCACATTTTAAGAAATTGGAGTATATCCTGGAATTCCTCCAGAATATTGAGAGATTTGTATGATGAATGGATAGAGGAATTGCAAATATACATCCTGGAGTAAAGAAAGACTTTGAGAATAGATAACTGCATTCAAAACTTTTCAAAATTCCAACTAGTGTTTATCCAGAGGCAGAATCAATAAGTGGAAATTTTAGGAAGTCAGATTTGGTTTCAATGGAAGAAGCTATGTCTTGAGATAATGAGCTACCCCACACCAGAGGATTTTAACTGAGGTTGAATGATCATCCTATGATTGATTGAAGCAGGGACTAGATTCACTTTCAAGTATAAAATTATGACTAGCAGACTACAAATAAGATACATATGAATAAGTACAAAATAGCTGACAAATTGATTAAATGCTGAAGGGATACAGGGTGTAAGGGAATGACTGAAATTGATTAGGGTTAATCCAGGGGGGTTTCTTGAAGAGAATTTTGAGGTGTGCCTTTAAAGGCAACAATTGGTCTGAATGAGAATGAAAGTCATTTGAAGTGTGTGTGTATGTGGGGGGCAGTTATGAATAATGAATAGAGGGGACAATGACCGAGGGAGAAAGGACTGAAGATTTGGCAGGCATTTATAAACTTTGCATTGGAGAGAATAAACAGATTACCCTGGGGTTAGTTGTAGTAGACTAATGGAAAGTTTGATTAGGGAAAAATCATTGAACAGGAATCCTGAATTATTAGGCAAAAGTTCTTGGTGTTACTGAATAAGATTGATATTTAGGGGTTTGCAAGATGTGGTGATGCGGTCCTGAAAATTTTTTTTCTTAAAATGCTAAGGTTTGGACCATCAGTCTTCACTAAGTCTTCATTGATGATTTGTTTAAAACTACCAGCCATTTAGGAATGTATGCTAATTCTGTTTATGTTCAATAATCTTCAAGTTCATGCTACAATTTCTTAATTATTTCTTAACATAGCCAACCATCTGACCTATTTTGCTAAGACTTGCTGTTTGAGCACAAGAGTCCCACACGTGGCTTGGCTTGTTTGATTTGTTCCCTTTTCCCTTAGGCATGACTCTCCAAGAATCTGTCAGTTTAGATGCTCTCACTAAATACTTGAAACATCTTGAAGATAAATCTGCAGAAATTGAGCAACTTATGTCAAAAAAATATTTACCAGCTCAGAGGAAGGCAGATTTAGATGAGGAAATGATTGTGGTATTAGAACGGCGAGATTTAGCTGAAAATCTGAACAATGAATTACAGTTCCGGTATGAAAGTTGAATATATACTTTTTACAGTTTGAAGCTTTTATTTGTGTTTATTTTAAGATTCCACTATTTGATTTTAGGTTCAGCATATTGTTAATGTTTTTTATCTTTATAGTCATCAAAGACTGCAGATTATTTCACAGGCACTTACTTTGTGGGTAAAATCTGATATGAGCAGATCATTTCAAGACTTCATGGAGCACATTGAGAAAAATAAAGATTTACACGGTAGAGGATCTATATTTATTAATTAACATGAATAATGGAAAACATTTTTTTTCTCCAGAAAGCTAAAGAATGGGGATTTTCCTAGGCTGAGTTTAAAGAAACTAAAAATGTACTTACTTCTGTTAGGTCTCTGTTACCCTGTGGGCTTCTTCCTTCAACAGCTGACAAATAATTGGTAAAGAGTAGACTTGGTTAGCCAAGGAGAGAATACCTGAAAATAAGGAAGAAAGGGATGGGGAAGCTACTCAGTTTAGGAAGAGGTTGGTGCTATTAGAAACTATAGCATTAAGTTGTTGGTATTAAACATTTATATGTTTGTTATTTTCTATTGATTGATAACCTTAAATATCCAGTGGTGCTTTCAATATTTACAGGTGAACAAGGCATTGTTGAGGAACTACTTGAAGATGACCCAGGCAAGGCAAAAGAAGCTGAAATTTTGCTATACTACGTTGAAAGGCAAATATTTAAAAAGCTTTTTGATTTTCCTTGTTAAGATATTATAGGATTTATTTAATATTTATTTAAAGATATTAAATGTTTCACATTTATGTTGCATCTTTTTGAGTTGTAGTCTCTAGGTTTTGTATTTTAAAATTCTACTCTAGTAGACAAATTAGAAAATAAGCTAGAATTTAAAAAAATAAATTCTTTGTGGAAAAAATACCAGATTGATGGTCTAGGAGATTTTTCAGAGGTTATAGGTGGATTGTAGTGTTAAGTTTTATTTATATTTTTATATTTTATATTTTTTTATGACCTTGTGTCAGATTATCCTAGCCAATTTAGTCCTTTTTTTCTCATTATTTCCATCCTATGACATATTAGGAAGGCATATTTCCCCCTAATACTTATTAAATTATTATATATATTTTATAGTAGAGGGTTAGAGATCTAAGACTTTATTCTTTAAGAGGTTAATTCATACGCTATGAGGCCAGTATGTAGTGAAATATGTAATATTCCTAGTCTTCTATGTTAAATAGTTTTCAGCTGTTGATTTGCTTGTTGATATGGTACAAAAAAGGGGTAAAGATCATTTTGAGGAGCACCAAAGCCTGGATTATTTCCTTACACCTCTAAGTCTATCAGCTTCAGATACGAGAGAAAAACCCTGGTTGAGGTTAAAAGTTTTATGTAATTTGCTTAATGTTACTTTGGTGCTTTTCTCCTCTGCGGTTCCACATTCATTTGCAACACTCTTTAAATCCTGTTTGCCATAGTTTTTTTTTTTTTTTTTTTTACATCTTTATTGGAGTATAATTGCTTTACAATGGTGTGTTAATTTCTGCTTTATAACAAAGTGAATCAGTTATACATATGTTCCCATATCTCTTCCCTCTTGCGTCTCCCTCCCTCCCACCCTCCCTATCCCACCCCTCTAGGTGGTCACAAAGCACCGAGCTGATCTCCTTGTGCTGTGCGGCTGCTTTCCACTAGCTATGTGTTTTACGTTTGGTAGTGTATATATGTCCATGCCACTCTCTTGCTTTGTCACAGCTCACCCTTCCCCCTCCCCATACCCTCAAGTCCGTTCTCCAGTGGATCTGTGTCTTTATTCCTGTCTTACCCCTAGGTTCTTCATGACATTTTTTACCCTTAAATTCCATATATATGTGTTAGCATGCGGTATTTGTCTTTCTCTTTCTGACTTACTTCACTCTGTATGACAGACTCTAGGTCCATCCATCTCAATACAAATAGCTCAATTTTGTTTCTTTTTATGGCTGAGTAATATTCCATTGTATATATGTGCCACATCTTCTTTATTCATTCATCCAATGATGGACACTTAGGTTGTTTCCATCTCCGGGCTCTTGTAAATAGAGCCGCAATGAACATTTTGGGACATGACTCTTTTTGAATTATGGTTTTCACAGGGTATATGCCCAGTAGTGGGACTGCTGGCTCATATGGTGGTTCTATTTGTAGTTTTTTAAGGAACCTCCATACTGTTCTCCATAGTGGCTGAACCAATTCACATTCCCACCAGCAGTGCAAGAGTGTTCGCTGCTTTTCTCCACACCCTCTCCAGCATTTATTGTTTCTAGATTTTTTGATGATGGCCATTCTGACTGGTGTGAGATGATACCTCATTGTAGTTTTTTTTTTTTTTTTAACATCTTTATTGGGGTATAATTGCTTTACAATGGTGTGTTAGTTTCTGCTTTATAACAAAGTGAATCAGTCATACATAAACATATGTTCCCATATGTCTTCCCTCTTGCGTCTCCCTCCCTCCCACCCTCCCTATCCCACCCCTCCAGGCTGTCACAAAGCACCGAGCCAATATCCCTGTGCCATGCGGCTGCTTCCCACTAGCTATCTACCTTACTACGTTTGTTAGTGTGTATATGCCCATGACTCTCTCTCGCCCTGTCACAGCTCACCCTTCCCCCTCCCCATAATCTCAAGTCCGTTCTCTAGGAGGTCTGTGTCTTTATTCCTGCTTTACCCCTAGGTTCTTCATGACATTTTTTTTTCTTAAATTCCATCTATATGTGTTAGCATACGGTATTTGTCTTTTTCTTTCTCACTTACTTCACTCTGTATGACAGACTCTAGGTCTATCCACCTCATTACAAATAGCTCAATTTCGTTTCTTTTTATGGCTGAGTAATATTCCATTGTATATATGTGCCACATCTTCTTTATCCATTCATCCGATGATGGGCACTTAGGTTGTTTCCATCTCCGGGCTATTGTAAATAGAGCCGCAATGAACATTTTGGTACATGACTCTTTTTGAATTTTGGTTTTCTCAGGGTATATGCCCAGTAGTGGGATTGCTGGGTCATATGGTGGTTCTATTTGTAGTTTTTTAAGGAACCTCCATACTGTTCTCCATAGTGGCTGAACCAATTCACATTCCCACCAGCAGTGCAAGAGTGTTCGCTGCTTTTCTCCACACCCTCTCCAGCATTTATTGTTTCTAGATTTTTTGATGATGGCCATTCTGACTGGTGTGAGATGATACCTCATTGTAGTTTTGATTTGCATTTCTCTAGTGATTAATGATGTTGAGCATTCTTTCATGTGTTTGTTGGGAGTCTGTATATCTTATTTGGAAAACTGTCTATTTAGGTCTTCTGCCCATTTTTGGATTGGGTTGTTTGTTTTTTTGTTATTGAGCTGCATGAGCTGCTTGTAAATTTTGGAGATTAATCCTTTGTCAGTTGCTTCATTTGCAAATATTTTCTCCCATTCTGAGGGTTGTCTTTTGGTCTTGTTTATTGTTTCCTTTGCTGTGCAAAAGCTTTGAAGTTTCATTAGGTCCCATTTGTTTATTTTTGTTTTTATTTCCATTTCTCTGGGAGGTGGGTCAGAAAGGATCTCGCTGTGATTTATGTCATAGAGTGTTCTGCCTGTATATTCCTCTAATATTTTGATAGTTTCTGTCCTTACATTTAGGTCTTTAATCCATTTTGAGCTTATTTTTGTGTATGGTGTTAGGGAGTGATCTAATCTCATACTTTTACATGTACCTGTCCAGTTTTCCCAGGACCACTTATTGAAGAGGCTGTCTTTTCTCCACTATACATTCCTGCCTCCTTTATCAAAGATAAGGTGACCATATGTGCGTGGGTTTATCTCTGGGCCTTCTATGCTGTTCCATTGATCTATATTTCTGTTTTTGTGCCAGTACCATACTGTCTTGATTACTGTAGCTTTGTAGTATAGTCTGAAGTCAGAGAGCCTGATTCCCCCAGCTCTGTTTTTCGTTCTCAAGATTGCTTTGGCTATTCGGGGTCTTTTGTGTTTTCATACAAATTGTGAAATTTTTTGTCCTAGCTCAGTGAAAAATGCCAGTGGTGGTTTGATATGGATTGCATTGAATCTGTAGATTGCTTTGGGTAGTACAGTCATTTTCACAATGTTGATTCTTCCAATCCAAGAACATGGTATATCTCTCCATCAGTTTGTATCATCTTTAATATCTTTCATCAGTGTCTTATAATTTTCTGCATACAGGTCTTTTGTCTCCTTAGGTAGGTTTATTCCTAGATATTTTATTCTTTTTGTTGCAATGGTAAATGGGAGTGTTTTCTTGATTTCACTTTCAGATTTTTCATCATTAGTGTATAGGAATGCCAGAGGTTTCTGTGCATTAATTTTGTATCCTGCTACTTTACCAAATTCATTGATTAGCTCTAGTAGTTTTCTGGTAGCATCTTTAGGATTCTCTATGTATAGTATCATGTCATCTGCAAACAGTGACAGCTTTACTTCTTTTCTGATTTGGATTCCTTTTATTTCCTTTTCTTCTCTGATTGCTGTGGCTAACAGTTCCAAAACTATGTTGAATAAGAGTGGTGAGAGTGGGCAACCTTGTCTTGTTCCTGATCTTAGTGGAAATGCTTTCAGTTTTTCACCATTGAGGATGATTTTGGCTGTGGGTTTGTCATATATGGCCTTTATTATGTTGCGGAAAGTTCCCTCTATGCCTACTTTCTGGAGGGTTTTTATCATAAATGGTGTTGAATTTTGTCAAAAGCTTTCTCTGCATCTATTAAGGTGATCATATGGTTTTTCTCCTTCAATTTGTTAATATGGTGTATCACGTTGATTGATTTGCATATATTGAAGAATCCTTGCATTCCTGGAATAAACCCCACTTGATCATGGTGTATGATCCTTTTAATGTGCTGTTGGATTCTTTTTGCTAGTATTTTGTTGAGGATTTTTGCATCTATGTTCATCAGTGATATTGGCCTGTAGTTTTCTTTCTTTGTCTGGTTTTGGTATCAGGGTGATGGTAGCCTCGTAGAATGAGTTTGGGAGTGTTCCTCCCTCTGCTATATTTTGGAAGAGTTTGAGAAGGATAGGTGTTAGCTCTTCTCTAAATGTTTGATAGAATTCGCCTGTGAATCCATCTGGTCCTAGGCTTTTGCTTGTTGGAAGATTTTTAATCACAGTTTCAATTTCAGTGCTTGTGATTGGTCTGTTCATATTTTCTATTTCTTCCTGATTCAGTCTTGGCAGGTTGTGCATTGCTAAGAATTTGTCTATTTCTTCCAGGTTGTCCTATTATTGGCATAGAGTTGCTTGTAGTAATCTCTCATGATCTTTTGTATTTCTGCAGTGTCAGTTGTTACTTCTGCTTTTTCATTTCTAATCTATTGATTTGAGTCTTCTCCCTTTTTTTCTTGGTGAGTCTGGCTAATGGTTTATCAATTTTGTTTATTTTCTCAAAGAACCAGCTTTTAGTTTTATTGATCTTTGCTATCGTTCCCTTCATTTCTTTTTCATTTATTTCTGATCTGATTTTTATGATTTCTTTCCTTCTGCTAACTTTGGGTTTTTTTTGTTCTTCTTTCTCTAATTGCTTTAGGTGCAAGGTTAGGTTGTTTATTCGAGATGTTTCCTGTTTCTTCAGGTAGGATTGTATTGCTATAAACTTCCCTCTTAGAACTGCTTTTCCTGCATCCCATAGGTTTTGGGTCTTCGTGTCTCCATTGTCATTTGTTTCTAGGTATTTTTTTATTTCCTCTTTGATTTCTTCAGTGATCACTTCGTTATTAAGTAGTGTATTGTTTAGCCTCCATGTGTTTGTATTTTATACAGATCTTTTCCTGTAATTGATATCTAGTCTTATAGCGTTGTGGTCGGAACAGATACTTGATACAATTTCAATTTTCTTAAATTTACCAAGGATTGATTTGTGACCCAAGATATGATCTATCCTGGAGAATGTTTCATGAGCACTTGAGGAAAATTCTGTGTATTCTGTTGTTTTTGGATGGAATGTCCTATAAATATCAATTAAGTCCATTTTGTTTAATGTGTCATTTAAAGGTTGTGTTTCCTTATTTATTTTCATTTTGGATGATCTGTCCGTTGGTGAAAGTGGGGTGTTAAAGTCCTCCTACTATGAATATGTTACCGTCGATTTCCCCTTTTATGCTGTTAGTATTTGCCTTATGTATTGAGGTGCTCCTATGTTGGGTGCATAAATATTTACAATTGTTATATCTTCTTCTTGGATCAATCCCTTGATCATTATGTAGTGTCCGTCTTTGTCTCTTTTAATAGTCTTTATTTTAAAGTCTATTTTTTCTGATATGAGGATTGCTACTCCAGCTTTCTTTTGGTTTCCATTTGCATGAAATATCTTTTTCCATCCCCTTACTTTCAGTCTGTATGTGTCTCTAGGTGTGAAGTGGGTCTCTTTTAGACAGCATATAGATGTGTCTTGTTTTTGTATCCATTCAGCCAGTCTGTGTCTTTTAGTGGGAGCATTTAATCCATTTACATTTAAGGTAATTACCGATATGTATGTTCCTATTCCCATTTTCTTAATTGTTTTGGGTTCGTTATTGTAGGTCTTTTCCTTCTCTTGTGTTTCTTGCCTAGAGAAGTTCCTTTAGCATTTGTTGTAAAGCTGGTTTGGTGGTGCTGAGCTCTCTCAGCTTTTGCTTGTCTGTAAAGGTTTTAATTTCTCCATCAAATCTGAATGAGATCCTTGCTGGGTAGAGTAATCTTGGTTGCAGGTTTTTCTCCTTCGTCACTTTAAATATGTCCTGCCAGTCCCTTCTGGCTTGCAGAGTTTCTGCTGAAAGATCAGCTGTTAACCTTATGGGGATTCCCTTGTGTGTTATTTGTTGTTTTTCCCTTGATGCTTTTAATATGTTTTCTTTGTATTTAATTTTTGACAGTTTGATTAATATGTGTCTTGGCGTATTTCTCCTTGGATTTATCCTGTATGGCACTCTCTGTGCTTCCTGGACTTGATTAACCATTTCCTTTCCCATATTAGGGATGTTTTCAACTATAATCTCTTCAAATATTTTCTCAGTCCCTTTCTTTTTCTCTTCTTCTTCTGGAACCCCTATAATTCGAATGTTGGTGCATTTAATGTTGTCCCAGAGGTCTCTGAGACTGTCCTCAGTTCTTTTCATTTTTTTCTTTATTCTGCTCTGCAGTAGTTATTTCCACTATTTTATCTTCCAGGTCACTTATCCGTTCTTCTGCCTCAGTTATTCTGCTATTGATCCCATCTAGAGTATTTTTAATTTCATTTATTGTGTTGTTCATCATTGCTTGTTTCATCTTTAGTTCTTCTAGGTCCTTGTTAAATATTTCTTGCATTTTGTCTATTCTATTTCCAAGATTTTGGATCATCTTTACTATCATTATTCTGAATTCTTTTTCAGGTACACTGCCTATTTCCTCTTCATTTGTTAGGTCTGGTGGGTTTGTATCTTCCTCCTTCATCTGCTGTGTGTTTTTCTGTGTTCTCATTTTGCTTATCTTACTGTGTTTGAGGTCTCCTTTTTGCAGGCTGCAGGTTCATAGTTCCCATTATTTTTGGTGTCTGTCCCCAGTGGCTAAAGTTGGTTCAGTGGGTTGTGTAGGCTTCCTGGTGGAGGGGACTAGTGCCTGTGTTCTGGTGGATGAGACTGGATCTTGTCATTCTGGTGTTCAGGTCCACGTCTGGTGGTGTGTTTTGGGGTGTCTGTGGCCTTATTATGATTTTAGGCAGCCTCTCTGCTAATGGGTGGGGTTGTGTTCCTGTCTTGCTAGTTGTTTGGCATAGGGTATCCAGCACTGTAGCTTGCTGGTCATTGAGTGAAGCTGGGTGCTGGTGTTGAGATGGAGATCTCTCAGAGATTTTCGCCGTTTGATATTATGTGGAGCTGGGAGGTCTCTTGTGGACCAGTGTCCTGAAGTAGGCTCTCCCACCTCAGAGGCACAGCACTGACTCCTGGCTGCAGCACCAAGAGCCTTTCATCCACACGGCTTAGAAGAAAAGGGAGAAGAAAGAAAGAAAGGAAGGAAGAAAGGAAGGAAGGAAGAAAGAAAGAAAGAAAGAAAGAAAGAAAGAAAGAAAGAAAGAAAAGAGAGAGAGAGAGAGGGAGGAAGGGAGAGAGGGAGGGAGGGAGAGAGGGAGGGAGGAGGAAAGAAAGAAAGAAAGGAGGGAGGGAGGGAGGGAGGAGGAAGGAAGAAGGAAGGAAAGAAAATAAAATAAAATAAAGTAAGATAAAATAAAGTTATTAAAATTAAAAATAATTATTAAGAAAAAATTTTTTTAAAAAAGAAAAAAAATGGACAGGCAGAACGCTAGGACAAATGGTAAAAGCAAAGCTATACAGACAAAATCACACACAGAAGCATACACATACACACTCAGAAAGAGAAAAAGGGGAAAAAAAAATATATATATATATATATATATATCGCTGCTCCCAAAGTCCACCTCCTCAATTTGGGATGATTCGTTGTCTATTCAGGTATTCCACAGATGCAGGGTACATCATGTTGATTGTGGAGGTTTAATCCGCTGCTCCTGAGGCTGCTGTGAGAGATTTACCTTTCTCTTCTTTGTTCGCACAGCTCCTGGGGCTCAGCTTTGGATTTGGTCCTGCCTCTACGTGTAGGTCGCCTGAGGGCGTCTGTTCTGTTCTTCGCTCAGACAGGACGGGGTTAATGGAGCAGCTGACTCTGGGGCTCTGGCTCACTCAGGCCGGGGGGAGGGAGGGGTGCGGATGCGGGGCGAGCCTGACGTTGCACCAGCCTGAGGCGCGCCGTGCGTTCTCTCAGGGAAGCTGTCCCTGGATCCCGGGACCCTGGCAGTGGCGGGCTGCACAGGCTCCCCGGAAGGGGGGTGTCCATACCTGTGCTTGCATACAGGCTTCTTGGTGGCGGCATCAGCAGCCTTAGCGTCTCATGCCCGTCTCTGGAGTCCGCGCTGTTAGCCCCGGCTCGCGCCTGTCTCTGGAGCTCCTTTACGCAGTGCTCTTAATCCCCTCTCCTCGCGTACCAGGAAACAGAGGGAAGAAAAAGTCTCTTGCCTCTTCAGCAGGTCCAGAATTTTCTCCGGACTCCCTCCCGGCTAGCCGTGGCGCACTAACCCCTTTAGGCTGTGTTCACGCCGCCAGTCCTCTCCCTACGCTCTGACCGAAGCCTGAGCCTCAGCTCCCAGCCCCGCCCGCCTCCACGGGTGAGCAGACAAGCCTCTCGAGCTGGTGAGTGCTGGTCGGCACCGATCCTCTGTGCAGGAATCTCTCCGCTTTGCCCTCCGCACCCCTGTTGCTGTGCTCTCCTCCGCCGCTCAGAAGCTTCCCCCCTCCGCCCCCCGCAGTCTCCGCCCGCGAAGGGGCTTCCTAGTATGTGGAAACCTTTCCTCCTTCACAGCTCCCTCCCACTGGTGCAGGTCCCGTCCCTATTCTTTTGTCTCTGTTTATTCTTTTTTCTTTTGCCCTACCCAGGTACGTGGGGAGTTTCTTGCCTTTTGGGAGGTCTGAGGTCTTTTGCCAGCGTTCAGTAGGTGGTCTGTAGGAGTTGTTCCACATGTAGATGTATTTCTGATGTATCTGTGGGGAGGAAGGTGATCTCCGTGTCGTACTCTTCCGCCATCTTCCCGATTCCCCCCGCCATAGTTTTAATTGTAAGGACTGAGTTGGGGATGTTTTGCCCTAGGAAGAGGAGTAGAAGCTTAAGGTATCTGAACTATTATCTTTTCTTCTTTGAATTAGTCTCACATTTAGTTGGGAGTCTGATTCCTGGCCGAACAACTAAGGCTTCTGAATACCAAGGACACTTCTTGATCTTCAACTTGGCAGCCTTTGTGTGCAATTAATATTTCCCCTAGGCTGAGCCTTTAAGCAGATTGCCCTTCTTTCCCCTGGTTCCTCTTTTCTTCTGGAGATAATATGAGAGAAAAAAAATCTGAGCTCATTGTAAATTCAGTTGAAGTTCTTTCAACGGAATAAATTCAGTTGCTCTTTCTATGGCTTGCTCTCAGCACTATAGGAATAAGGTACAGGATCAGGTTCACATCACCTGGCAGGTGAGTCTTATTCTGAGGCTACAAAAGACAATATTAGGGAAGGAAGTGAAAGAGTATCTCACAGAGTGAATGAATCTAGTTATAGTTTATTAGAGGTGCTTTTCTGTATTACTATGCTACTATGTTTAGTCTGTATTAGACATTTCTAATCACTTTTCTTTTTTTGTGTACTACTATATAATGAAATGCACTGGCTGTAGGTTGAATGAATTAATCTCACTTGGAGAATATGAAAAGGCAGTTTATTTTGCAGCAAACAGTCCTAGAAGAATTCTTCAAAACATTGGGACAGTGAGTAAATTTAAGGGTAAGCATTTCTCTCTGAACCTTACATATGTATGCTAATTATACTTTTTTTTTTCCTGATAGAATGGGAAGAGTATTGAACTGGGAAACAAGGTCTACCATTTACTCAGTTTCCTTACCTGTAACATTAAGGGGTTTGATTAGGTTTTCCAAATTAAATTATGAAATATTTCAAGTATACAGAAAAGTTTGAGAAACATAAATAACAGCCATGTACTTGCTATCAAGTTTTAATAAATGTTAATATTTTGTCAGATTTGCTCCACTTCCTTTAAAAAACAGCCTTGTTGTGGTGAGTTGACATACATACACTAAATTGTACATAAACTGTACAGTTTGTTAGGTTTTGACATATGTATCCTCCAAAAGTTCCCTCATTCCCTCAGTGATCCCTCCCTCCCACTACTCCCCACCCCTCCCATTGGTCTCCCTCCCAGAGCTTCCCTCAAGTCCCCAGGCAACTACTAATCTGCTTTCAGTCACCAAAGATTAGTTTGCATTTTCGAGAATTTTATATAAATGGAATCATATAGTAGGTATCCTTTTTTGACTGATTTCTTGCACTTAGCCTAATTATTTTGAAATTCATCCATGTTATTGCATCTATCAATAATTTATTCTTTTTTTTTTGCTGCGTAGTGTTCCATTCTATGAATAAAAATCCTTTACCAGATATATGATGCAAATATTTTCTCCCAGTTTGTGGCTTGTCTTTTCATTCTCTTAACAGTGTCTTTCTTAGAGTAGAAGTCTTTAATTTGTTGAAATCTAATTTATGAGTTTTTTTTCTTTTAGGGATTGAGATTTTAGTGTCGTACCTAAGAAATCTGTGCTTAATCTGCAGAGATTTTTCTCCTATTTTTTTTTCCCTAAGGATTTTATAGCTTTAGGTTTACATTTAGGTCTATGATCCAGTTTGAATTATTA
Source organism: Stenella coeruleoalba (assembly GCF_951394435.1). Taxonomy (NCBI): domain Eukaryota; kingdom Metazoa; phylum Chordata; class Mammalia; order Artiodactyla; family Delphinidae; genus Stenella; species Stenella coeruleoalba. Next base: position 44,223,747 of record NC_137159.1, read on the forward strand.
TTATTATTATTATTTTTGCAGTAGGCGGGCCTCTCACTCTCACTGTTGTGGCCTCTCCCGTTGCGGAGCACAGGCTCCGGACATGCAGGCTCAGTGGTCATGGCTCACAGGCACAGCCGCTCCGCGGCATGTGGGATCTTCCCGGACCAGGGCATGAACCCGCATCCCCTGCATCGACAGGTGGACTCTCAACCACTGCGCCACCAGGGAAGCCCCTGAGTTAATTTTTATATATGGTGTGAGGTATGGGTCAAAGTTTATTTTTTTGCTGAGAGCTATTCAGTTGTTCAAGGATAATTTATTAAAAAGACTTTCTCCACTGAATTGCCTTTGTACCTTTGTTGAAAATCAGTTGTCCATAGCTGTGTTCTATTTCATTGATCTATTTATTTATCTTGATGCCTGTACTACACTGTCTTGATTACTGTAGCTTTATAGTAAATGCTGAAATCAGATAGTGTTAGTCTTCTAACTCTGTTCTTTATCAGATTTGGTTGGCTATTTTAGGTCTTTCGTATTTCTGTTTAAATTTTTGAAATCAGCTTGTAAATTTCTACAAAAAGACCTGCTGGGGATTGCACTGACTCTGTAGTTCAACTTAGGGAGAACAGACACTGAACAGTATTGAATTTTCTGATCCAGTGAACCCTTAAATATGGTATATCTCTCCATTTTTTTTAGGTCTTTTAAAATTTCTTTTAGCAATATTTTGTAGTTTTTAGTGTTCAGGGTTTTTTTTGTTTTGTTTTTTTGACATTGATGTTTAATTTTAAATGTTAAATGTTAAAATGTTTAATTTTTACTCAGAAGTTTCAGACATCTTATAAATACCCAGGAACTCTTTCTTTGGCTGTGCTCTGAATTTAGCATAAATTAAAAGTGATTAAAAAAATTAAAAAAAATTTTTTAAGTGATATTAGTATATTCCTGAGTTTCTTTCTCTTTTCCCTTTGACTTGGTCTACTCAAAGTAGGGATTGCAAGTTTAAGTAAAACTCAGTGCTTGCAATTAATGCTTAAATAAATATAATTACAGTGAAATTGGAAAACAGCCAACTTTTATTCATTTTCTAGGTATGTGGATTTTATTCTGAGAAGTTCACCAATACTAGACTGGTGGTACTTACTGAGTGTTTCTGAGAATCACAAAATATTCTTTTATTTTAAAACTAAGATGCATTTTTAAAAGATGAGAATCTCAGAAGGAGATGCAGGGGTATACATAAAGGGGAGGTATACTCAATGTAGCTTACAAATATAGAGATTAATTAGTCTTATCTTAGTTCTAAGTGGAAATTCTTGATGTCAAATATATACAGCTTGTTTTAAATAAATTTCTTAAAAATACCTTTAAATTCAGCAATTTGAACAAAAACATGCTTTTACCTGAACACAGAAAATCTGTTGTCTACACATAGTGTATATAAACATATGTATTTATGGAGATCGCATGACTATGAATTGTGTGCAAATGGGCGTGTCTCATATTTTTGCCCACACAGTTTTCAGTATTTGATCCTAGTACACTGTAACACAGAGTGTAATTTTATAGTTTTTATTCAGTGGACTTGAAGTCAAGAAACCATCCCAATTATTTACAATTTAATAACTGAGTGATTATCAGATCATGTTACACTGCAAAAGTATTCTTATATCATGAATGCTGACACAGGGCATTTTGGGTGTTAAACAGTAACTTTCATAAGTCTGAGGTTTAAATTAGCATATGCATATGGCATATGTGGGGAAAATGCCACAAAATTTAATCAACTTATTATAATTACAGAGTTGTATAACCATTACTGAAATTTAATTTTAGAACATTTTCATTATTCCAAAAAAAACCTTGTACCAATTAACTCCTCATTCTCTATTGCTTATCCTCCAAACCCTGGGTAACCACTAATCTAGTTGCTGTCTGTATAGATTTACTTATTCTGGACCTTTTATATAAATATGATAATACAATAAATAGTCTTTTGTGACTAGCTTCTTTCACTTAGCTTAATTTTTTTTTTTTTCGGTACGCGGGCCTCTCACTGTTGTGGCCTCTCCCATTGTGGAGCACAGGCTCCGGACGCACAGGCCCAGCGGCCATGGCTCACGGGCCCAGCCGCTCCGCAGCATGTGGGATCTTCCTGGACCGGGGCACGAACCCGTGTTCCCTGCATTGGCAGGCGGACTCTCAACCACTGTGCCACCAGGGAAGCCCTAGCTTAATGTTTTTGAGGTTCATTTATGCCATAGCATGTATCAGTAGTTCATTCCTTTTTATGGTGAAATAATATTCCATTGTATGGATGTACTGTATTTTGTTTATCCATTCATCTGTTTATGGTCATTTGAGTTGTTTCTACTTTTTGGTTATTATGAATAATGCAACTGAGCATTTCTGTACAAGCTTTTGTGTGGATATGTTTTTATTTTTCTTGGATAGATACCTAGGAATAGAATTTCTGGGTTAGGGACTTCCCTGGTGGTCCAGTGGCTAAGACTCTGAGCTCCCAGTGCAGGGGGCCTGGGTTCGAACCCTAGTCAGGGAACTAGATCCCACATGCGGCAACTAAGAGTTTGCATGCTGCAACTAAAGATTCTGTGTACTGCAACTAAAGATCCCACATGCGGCAACTAAGAGTTTGCATGCTGCAACTAAAGATTCTGTGTACCGCAACTAAAGATCCTACAGGCTGCAATGAAGATCCCATGTGTGGCAGCAAAGATCCTGCCTGCCACAGCTAAGACCTGGCACAGCCAAACAAACAAATAAATAAATAAGAATTTCTGGGTTATACGGAAACTCTGTGTTAATACTTTGAGGAACTGCTAAACTTTGCACTATTTTCCATTTCCACCACCAGTGTATGAGTTCTCATTTCTCCACATCCTTACCAATACTTGTAACGTCTATCTTTTTTTTGTGTATTTTTTTTTACATCTTTATTGGAGTATAATTGCTTTACAGTGGTGTGTTAGTTTCTGCTTTATAACAAAGTGAATCAGTTATGCATATACATATGTTCCCATATCTCTTCCCTCTTGCGTCTCCCTCCCTCCCACCCTCCCTATCCCACCCCTCTAGGTGGTCACAAAGCACCGAGCTGATCTCCTTGTGCTATGCGGCTGCTTTCCACTAGCTATGTATTTTACGTTTGGTAGTGTATATATGTCCATGCCACTCTCTTGCTTTGTCACAGCTCACCCTTCCCCCTCCCCATATCCTCAAGTCCGTTCTCCAGTAGATCTGTGTCTTTATTCCTGTCTTACCCCTAGGTTCTTCATGACATTTTTTTTCTTAGATTACATATATATGTGTTAGCATACAGTATTTGTCTTTCTCTTTCTGACTTACTTCACTCTGTATGACAGACTCTGGGTCCATCCACCTCATTACAAATAGCTCAATTTCGTTTCTTTTTATGGCTGAGTAATATTCCATTGTATATATGTGCCACATCTTCTTTATCCATTCATCCAATGATGGACACTTAGGTTGTTTCCATCTTTGGGCTATTGTAAATAGAGCTGCAGTGAACATTTTGGTACATGTAATGTCTCTCTTTTTTTTTTTTTTTTTTTTTTTTGCGGTATGCGGGCCTCTCACTGTTGTGGCCTCTCCCCTTGCGGAGCACAGGCTCCGGACGCGCAGGCTCAGCAGCCATGGCTCACGGGCCCAGCCGCTCCATGGCATGTGGGATCTTCCTGGACTGGGGCACGAACCTGTGTCCCCTGCATCGGCAGGAGGACTCTCAACCACTGTGCCACCAGGGAAGCCCAATGTCTGTCTTTTTTTTTTTCTTTTTTTTTTTGCGTGTCATTTTGATTAAAGTCTTTCTAATCTGTGTGAAGTGGTATCTCGTTTTTTTTTCCTCATTGTGGTTTTAATTTGCATATCCCGAATGACTAACAATGTTGAGCATCTTTTCATGTGCCTGTTGGCCATTTTATCTTCTTTGGAGAATTGTCTATTCTTTGCCCATTTGATAATTGTTTTATTTGTGCTTTTATTATTGAGTTGCAAGTGCTCTTTTTAATTCCAGGTAAAAATCCCTTATCAGATAGATGATATGCAAATATTTTCTTCTAGTCTGTGAATTGCATTTTTGCTTTCTTGTTGGTGGTTTTTTTGTTGTTCATTTGTTTGTTTTAAATTTTTTTTGATGTGGACCATTTTTAAAGTCTTTATTGAATCTGTTACAATATTGCTTCTGTTTTATGTTTTGGTTTTTTGGCCACGAGGTGTGTGGGATATTAGCTCCTTTACCAGGGATCGAACCCCCACCCACCCTGCACTGGAAGGCAAAGTCCCAACTGCCGGACCGCCAGGGAAGTCCCTCTTGTTGGTGTTTTTTGAGGTGCAAAAGGTTTTAATTTTGATGAAGTCCCATTTACCGATCTTTTTTAATGGCTGTGCTTTTGGTTTTGTATCTTAAGAAATCTTTGCCTAACTTAAGATCCTATGTTTTCTTCTAAGAGTTTTATTCATTTAGGTCTGTGGTCTACTATGAGTTAATTTTTTTGTTTGGTGTGAGATAGGGGTCCAAATTCATTCTTTTGCATGTGGATATCCAGTTTTCCTAGCACCATTTGTTGAAAAGACTTTTCTTTACCCATTAAACGGTTTTGGCCCCCCTTTGTAAGAAATCAATTAACCATAAATGTTTGAGGTTTTTTTCTAGACTCTTAATTCTATTCTGTTGCTCTAGATGTCCATCCTGTGCAATCATACTATCTTGATTACTGTAGTTTTGTAGTAAGTTTTGAAATTGGAAGTGTGATTCCATCTTTCTTTTGATTAGTATTAGCATGGTGTATCTTTTTTCCATACTTTTACTTTAATCTACTTAATTTGTGTCTTTGTATTTAAAGTCAGTGTCTTCTAGGCAACATGTACTTGGATCCTGCTTTTTTATACAGTCTGACAATATTTGTCTTTTAATTGGGGTGTTCAGATCATTTACATTTAATGTGATTGTTGACATGGTTGACTTTTATTTGTTTTCTGTTTTTTCTCATCTCTGTTATTTTTTTTCTCTTCTTCTACCTTCTTTTGGATTATTTGAATTTATTTATGATTCCATTTTTCTCCTTTGTTGATTTATGAGCCTATAACTCTTTGTTGTCTTATTTTGGTTGTTGCTTTAGGCTTTATGGGTTATATCTTTAACTTATCACATTCTACACTCAGGTGATTATGTACTACTTCATGCATCCCCTGGTGGCGCAGTGGTTGAGAGTCCTCCTGCCGATGCGGGGGACATGGGTTCGTGCCCCGGTCCGGGAAGATCCCACATGCCGCGGAGCGGCTGGGCCCGTGAGCCATGGCCGCTGAGCCTGCGCGTCCGGAGCCTGTGCTCCGCAACGGGAGAGGCCACAGCAGTGAGAGGCCTGAGTACCGCCAAAAAAAAAAAATAATAATAATTTAAAAACAGTATACAGTTTGATCCTTGAACAACATGAACTTTAACTGCACAGGTCCACTTATAGGTGGATTTTTTTCAATAAATACTTGTTATAGTAATACATGACCCATCATTGGTTTAATCTGTGGTTGTGGAACTGTGGATATGGAGGACCCATGTGGATACACGTATTCATGGATTTTTGACTGAGTGGGGGTCAGCGCCCCTAACCCCTGCGTTGTTCAGGGATCAACTCTACTTCTAAATGCTTATATTCATAGCATTTACCATTTCTGGTCTTTATTCCTTTGTGTAGATTGTTTTCCTGTCTTGTGTCATTTTCCTTCTGCTTGAAGGACTACCTTTAACCTTTCTTATAGTACAGGTCTGCTGGTAGTATATTCTTTCAGCTTTTTAAAAATTTTAAATAAGAGAAATTTTTTTTTGGCTGTACCATGCAGCTTGCAGGATCTTAGTTCCCTGACCAGAAATTGAACCCAGGCCCATGCCAGTGAAAGCGCTGAGTCCTAACCACTGGACTGCCAGGGAATTCCCATTTTATAGCTTTTTAAACTTTTTCTGGAGGCTCTGAAGTAGATTTCCATTCCATGCTGCTCTCCTAGCTTCTAGGTAGCTGTCAGCAATCTTTGGCGTTCCTTGGCTTGTAGACCCATCACTCCAACCTCTGCCTAGGTTTTCACATAGCATATGATATTTAGTCATTATCCAAAATATAAAGTTTAATCCACAAGCATTACTTAAAAATTATAAATACGTAATTTTAGATTAAAATTTTTAGAAAATGCAATGAGATGAAAATAAGAATATGAAGTAAGGAAAAGCAAACTATTACTTAAAAGTATTTGACTCAAAAACTTTTCTTCTCTTTGTAGCTGTTGGAAAAACTAGAGGAAAGCCTTTCCCATTACTCTTATTTTTTGAGGCTATCTTTAGCATAAGTCATGCTTTTAAACATCCTGTTGATGCAGAACTAACCCTGGAAGGAATCAAATGTGGATTATCTGAAAAACGTTTAGATTTAGTTATCAATTGGGTCACCCAGGAAAGGTAAGCAAAGTTAAACTTTTAACTTAATTTTGAAATTTGCTTAATAAAGTTTTTTGTTTTCAAATTTTAATAGTTTTCTTATCAGTACATTATTTGAGCATTTATTTCAAATCTCTGTTGCAACTAATCAGTCACAAAGTATTTACTAAGCATTCATGGATGGAGTAATAGAGCCCAGTCACAATGAGCCCAGATCAGGAGTTGACTCAAGGCAGCTGACAAGATGTTTCATGACCACTTAATGGTGCATGGAAGTTGATAGGTAAGGATAGAAAAGGATTGATCAGTATCATGCTGCTCAGAGGGATAAGGCAGGAACCTGTTTTCAGGCAGGCTGTGGATACATGTAAAGGGTAAACCCAGGAGAAAACTTGTAAGCAGGAGGGACATGGACCCAAGGTAGCATTTAAAAGAAAATACAAACCAGCAAGGACAGGCAGGAGGTGGCTTCTTGGAGTTGAGTCTCGGCACAAATTGGCAGATTTGTACCGGGGTTCCCTTAGATTGGGTTCCCTGGAACCAAAGCCTGAAACAGGAATTTGGGTGTACATGGTTGATAGAAGGAGGGCTTCTGAAGAAAAACCTATAAGGGACTGAGTGAAACAGAACAGGGAAGGGGAAATAGCCAAGCAAGGACATGACCTCAGGCAAGTTCTAACCTTGGCCTTACTTATAGCGGGTTGGCTCTGAAGCATAAAACACATCACAGAGCTGTTCTCACTTGAGGCAAGGGGCCAGCCTTCCTTTCTTCTCCATCAGTCAGTCAAGGGCTGTGGGCTGCCTAGATGGGACTACATAAGTCTGGGCATGGTGGCTCCCACTAGCCCAGGGCAATTCCCTATGGAAGGGAAGGACCTGTGAGCCACTGGCAGCCAACACCCAGAGCAGCTGGGGAAGGGTACGTTGGCCCAGTAAGGAGGCTTTGGGCAGGACGCCAAAACAGCATCTGCCTTAGTCAACCATTTGCACAATACAGATCTATATGCTTCTCACATTAAGTTCACTCCATCCAGGCATATCTTCTCTAGGATTTTGTAGTCAATTCTTGGGGAAACTTATAAGAGGAGGGTTAGCAGGAGGAACTATAGCCCTTGTTGCTAGGTCCTAGGGCTGTAATTCGGTTTTTTTACAACTTTATTGAGATACAATTTACAAAGAATAACCTATACATGTTTAAAGTGTACAATTTGATTAGTTTTTTAAAAACAGCATTATGAAGACACAATTGATACACAGTAGACCGCACATATTTAAGGTGTACAATTTAAGTTTTGACATATATATATATATATCCATGAAATCATCACCACAATCAAGATAATAAACATATCCATGACCCTCAAATGTTTCCTTATGTACCTTTGTAATGCCTCCTCCTTCATTCCACCACCTCTCAATAACCACTGATCTACTTCATGTTATTCTAGATTCGTTTTCGTTTTCTAGAATTTTATATATATGGAATCACACATTGTATATTCTTTTCTCTTCTTGGTCTGGCTTCTTTCACTTACATTTATTTTGAGATTCATACATATTAATTAGTACTCATTATCTTTCTCTATAACTCATTATAGATTCTTCTTACTTACAGTTTTGGTCTTGATAGCTTGTCTGGTAGAATGACTGTGGTTACCATGCCTTTATCAAACCATCTTTTTTTTTTTTTCTTGATTTTGATTTTATGTTGGAGTATAGTTGATTAACAATGTTGTATTAGTTTCAGGTGTACAGCAAAGTGATTCAGGTACACATATACACACATATCTATTCTTTTCGAAATTCTTTTTTGTTTTTTTTGGCCATGCTGCATGGCATGCTGGATCTTAGATCCCTGAACAGGGATCAAACCTGTGCCCCCTGCAGTGGAAGCACAGAGTCTTAACTACTGGACCGCCATGGAAGTCCCCAAATTCTTTTCCCACTTATAAACCATGGTTATTGATTTACCCACTAACAGTGTTCAGTTGTCTTGGGACTACCCAGACAAGTAAGCTTCATGAAAAAGTGGCCCAGACTCCATGTCAACTACCATTGCCTGATGGACACTACTTCCACAGCTCACACCTATGGGCTCATGCAAGGGGTGGGGTTACCAAAGACCAACAGACAGGAGAAGAAAAAAAAACAAACCCAAATTTGGTTCATGGAAGGTTCAGATGGTGTCCAGGTGATGCCAACTTGTCACTTCATCTTTTGAAGACAGAGGAACATCCTTTAGGAAGACATGTACTCCTTAAACCAATGATAATTATATAGTGCTGTATTCCCAATACGTAGAATACTTGGGTCTGGGAAATGAAGAGTGGCCCTGCTCAACTATTACTCCCAGGAGCCTGCTTGGAGAGTGTGTTAGTCAGGATTCTCCAGAGAAACAGAAAAAAAATATATAAATAAAAAATTGGCTCATATGATTATAGAGGCTGAGAAGTCCCAAGATCTGCAATCAGCAATGCAGAGAGTCAAGAGAGTCAATGCTGTAACTTCCAGTCCGAAAGCCGGCAGCCTTGAGACCCAAAGGCAGGAAAGACTGATGTCCCAGCTAAGTAGTCAGGCAGGAGGAGTTCCCTCTTTCTTGAGGAAGAGTCATCCTTTTTGTACCATTCAGGCCTTTAACCGATTGGATGAGGGCCACCCACATTCAGGAGAGCAATCTGCTTTACTCAGCCTGTCAGTTAAAATGTTACTCTCTTCAAATACATTCTCACAGACACACCCAAAATAATATTTGACCAAATATCTGTTGTTGGTCAAATAATATCAAGTGTCAACTTGATATTATTTGACCAACAACATCAAGTTGACACTTAGAATGAACCATCAGCACAGGGAGTTTGTGCTTCCCTTGCCTGCAACTTTAGGCTCTGTGAGTCTGGAAGTCCTGATTGACTTTATCATGAGAAGGCAGGACTATTGCTAAATAATGGGGCAAAGGGGAATATTTTTGGCACTCAGGCTCCCTATGCCCTTGAAGAGAGTATGATACCTGGATTTAGCTGATGTCATTTACTGCTTGGGAAATTTTATAACGGAAGGAGTGAGACAGGATAGGGAAAGAGCCAAGCAAGGATGTGAACTCAGGTGAAGTCTAGTATTAGTATTATAAAGAGAGAGCTGTGGAGCATAAGCCATACCGCAAAGTTGTTACCGCTTTTTTATGGGACTGGCTTTTATCCCTTACTAGTCAGTCGTCAGCTCTAGATTACTAAGGGGTTGAAAGATAGGCATAACTTTCTAGGTGAGGTGGCTCCAGTCAGCTGAAGGCAATTCTTTGGAGGAGGGGCAGCTATGAGCTGTCAATAATCAGCTGGAGAAGGGGCACTGGCACAGTAAAGGGGACCTGAGTAGGCACCAAAACTGTGTCTACCAGCTTATGAAGATCAATCTGGAAATAGATAACAGCTCCTTTTGCTTGGTCTATGTGGGCATGGGTTGGGCTGTGAGTATTGGAAGGCAGAGTGACGAAAGGCCTCCCTGTCTTCTCTCTAGTAGCCATGGCCTTCTTGTTTTGCAGCCTGAGGGCTATGCTTTCTTGGCTCTAAATGCATAGGGACATAGAATAGGTACAGTTCTCATCTTTAAGAATTGTATCATAAGGGAGTAGATGGACAAATGTAAGCACTCCCTAAATAATAAATCCATGACTTAGAAATGTCCCAAACAAAAATGGCAAGTTTGCATACTACTACCTACTGCTACCCATTTCAAATTCATCATTTCCCTGCACAACTGTGGATAGTCATAAAACTGCCCTGGGATGATCTCACTATTGTTTCCCAGCGCAAAGTAGCTTTCTCTCACCCTGTCGTGTTATGCCTTCACTTACTCTTCACACAGTAATTAATTATTCACATAATAATAATTATGTTCACGTAATTCCTGTTTTAGGAAACTTCTTCATATGTGTACCCCTCTTTTCAGCCTTTGCCTCCTCCTTTCTTTCTCTGCCTGGTCACACTTCTACACTCCCCACAAAAAGTACTTGTCAGGGAGCCCTGGAAATGGTGCAGGCATGAGGACAGCATCAGAAAGTGCATGTTCATTACTAACACCTGTTATCTAGTGCAAAGACACTTCAGACAAGATTAATTTCCTTACGTATACTTGGCCTATTCTACCTCTTAGTTGTAAGAATTTAAACTCTTATGCATTTCCCTGAGTGCATAAAGTGGGAAAATACCACTGCATTTTTCCTGAATTATTCATATTTGTATTTCTGTATTTTTCTGGACATACCATTTAGCATAAATGTCTTTATTCTAAATAGGACAATTTTCTTTAACCCACTCAACTCTAGAGCATTCATGAGCTAATTAATATTGTTTGGATTTTCCATGTTTTGAGTTTCTTCTATTTAGATACCTTAGACACTATAAAAATCATTACGGCTTTACTCCATACCATATTGGTAGTGATTAATTTTAAAATATTAGATTTGAATCTTCTGGCAGCATTTTTATTTTTTCTTAAGCTTTGATGGAACTGTGTGGTAAAACTATGCACTAAAATTAGAAGGCTTTGGATAACTGTGGATTATACCTATTCATACATTTCAGGTCTCCATTAGAAACTCATAAAAACAAAAATCTGGCCTTTTTCAAAAAAATTATTGGATGACTACTACTGAAAATGTGCTACAGACTGAAAACAAGGCAAAACCTTGTTTTGGGTGTCTGACTGCTACCTCTTTTACCCCAGGGCTAGAATCCTTGTTTTTCTCACCCCCTGACCCCCGTCACACACACACACACACACCACCCCACCCCCCACTACCACCCGCCGCCTGCTTTTCCTTTGGGGCCAATTCCATTTTGGGGCTTGATCCTCCTCCTCCTTTTGGATAATTTTCTTTTTAATCATACTCTTTGCTTCTGATCATCCTTTTGGAAAGTGACAAACGAAGGCAGAGCAAACCTTAGTCTCAACTCTGGCCTTCTCTCAGGTGGAACAGCATCGTGAGGGTGACCACTGAAAATAATGAAATAATGGTATTAATAAGAAATAAATACTAAGATACTGGTATTTTCATGTTGCTTCAGTAATGCAGTCACTACAACAACTGAAATAATGACTTGTTCAGTCTCAGGAAACGTTGTGGCTTTAACTACCAAAACTTATATTTTGGTATTAAAATGTGGAAGTCGGGGAATTGCTTCCTAAATAATTGATTTGTACTCAGGAGCTGCCTTTTGCTTTTTTTTTTTTTTTTTTTTTTTTGTGGTATGTGGGCCTCTCACTGTTGTGGCCTCTCCCATTGTGGAGCACAGGCTCCGGACGCGCAGGCTCAGCGGCCATCGTTCACGGGCCCAGCCACTCCGCGGCATGTGGGATCTTCCCGGACCGGGGCACGAACCCGTGTCCTCTGCATCGGCAGGCGGACTCTCAACCTCTGCGCCACCAGGGAATCCCTGCCTTTTGCTTTTAAACCCACCTCTCTGCTGCCTGCCCCAACAAACACAGAGGGCTTTTTCTACTTAATTTTCAATAGAGAGACATTTTGTAGGAGTTTCAGGATTTCATTTTATTGTTATTGGCATTATATTACATGTATACAGACACTAATATTATGTGACTGTTGTTATTCTGTAGCTATTAATTAAAAATATAATTATGGGACTTCCCTGGCAGTCCAGTGTTTAAGATTCCATGCTCCCAATGCAGGGAGCACGGGTTCGATCCCTGGTCAGGGAACTAAGATTCTGGATGCTGCATGACGTGGCCAAAAAACACCCAAACAATAAAGCCCAGTTTCAGTACAGCCAGTAATTAGAAGTGATATCTTTAATGATACCCAGATGTTTTTTGGCTTATGCTGATAGTTTCTAGGTGGAGTTAGTAGTACAGATGGTTCCCTTCAATTGTGTATGAAGATGGTGCACTAAAATTGATGAAAAGTGAAATCTACTTACTTGAGCCATCTCAAAAGAACTGTTTCTTCAGTCTCTCCTAATAGACACCGTCAAGTCCCTTTATTCCCCCCGTTGTTTCTTTCAAATCTATGACAATTAAAAAAAAAAACAACTGCTGTCGCACTTTCTGTTTTCGTTTTAGTACAAATGCTTGCAAGATCTGTTGGTAATTTTGAGCTAAAGATTTTGTCACTATCTTTAACCAACATTTAATAAGTTCTTACATTCTGCAGGGTGTTGGAATCTACATAACAGCTAAGAATATTGAGAGCCTCAATTATGAGAGAATTTTTGTTTACCTTGAAATTTTAAATCCCACCAGTCTTTTCAGGAGAACTTTAACCTTGTTTGTAGATTTTTTTAAAAGTTGAGCTCAGTTTCACCAAAATTACTTCCCCCAAAGGAAGACATGCTGATTGGTTTTGTTCTTGTTGTTAAGTCTTGCATATGTTTAATTTCATCATTTGCCTACTAACTTGGAATCCTTATAGACCATAGAAAATCCAGTTCTACTGTGCTGAATTTTCAAATATTTCATTCTCATCCATTCATCAAGAGCTCACTAATGTGTGCCCTGTTGATCTGCTTGCTCTAGGCTGACATTTTCTGAGGAGGCTGGGGATGTGATTTTTGATTATGGGGAGCAGGATACTTATAACAAGGCCAAGTGTCTGGCTTTAGCTCAGATTATCTATCGTGAATGTGGCCTGCGCAAGAAAGCTCTTCTTTGCCTGTGTAAACAGGGTCAAATTCAAGGGGCCATGGAATACATACAACAGTTCAAGGACTTTACTTCTGGTAAGTGAAAAAGCCTATTATCTGTATACATTCGAATTCTGGACTTGAATTGTAAGATCACCCATGATAGTAGGCAATATTTTGGACTTACACATTATAAAGCTTGTTTTGTGTATACCGGTAAGTAGATTTCTTTTGTAATTTTTAGTGAAAACAGGTAAGCTGAAGCTGATTGACTTTGATGGTGGACATTCAAATACATTTTATATTTCTTCAGTACATAAACATTTAGTAAACTTGCAGATATTTGGACCATGCTACTTAAAGGATTTTTTTAAAGTAACTGAACTTATATATATCATTCTGAACTATAATATAAGCATTAGAAATGAAGAATTAGTGAAATAATGTTGATTTAAAAAGTTTGAAACATCTAGGTTGCAGCTGGGCAGTGATCTGAGAGAATTGTGGACCTTAGGGTGACCCTAGTTTTTGTTTGTTTGTTTAATTTTGTTTATTTATTTTTGGCTGTGTTAGGTCTTCGTTTCTGTGCGTGGGCTTTCTCTAGTTGCAGCGAGTGGGGGCCACTCTTCGTCGCGGTGCACGGGCCTCTCACTATCGCGGCCTCTCTCGTTGTGGAGCACAGGCTCCAGACGCGCAGGCTCAGCGGCCATGGCTCACGGGCCCAGTCGCTCCGCGGCATGTGGGATCCTCCCAGACCAGGGCTCGAACCCGTGTCCCCTGCATCGGCAGGCAGACTCCCAGCCACTGCGCCACCAGGGAAGCCCCAGGGTGACCCTAGTTGAATGAGCTGATCTCTTATTATAGTCTAGTTCAGCAGTAGCCTTAATGTACAGGCAGTCCTGACATATCCCCATGTCCCAGGCCTATGTCAATCCTGATTTTGCAAGCTGTGTACTCCAGTTCTAAGAAATTGCACAATGGAACAAAATATAGCACTTTTAGGTCACATTTTTCCAGGAAGAAGAATCTTTTATGGTCGTCGAATCTGATCATTTTCAAAGAGTAAATTGACTTTTACTTAGAATCTGTTTTTTAGAGTTATTAATTTTTGTCATTCATTATGTAACAGCATGCCCGATATTATTAGTGTAATAATAGCTATAGTTCAGCTTTTTACATGCCTTATCTCACTTAATCCTTATGTTAACTCTATGAACTAGGTTTGTTATTATCCTTTTTTTTTTTTTTTTTTTTTTTTTTTGCGGTACGCGGGCCTCTCACTGTTGTGGCCTCTCCCGTTGCTCGAACCCATGTCCCCCGCATCGGCAGGCGGACTCTCAACCACTGCACCACCAGGGAAGCCCATCCCTATTTTATAGATGAAAAATAACTGTGTCCAAAGAGAGGCTAAGGCACAGACCGGTATGTAATTTGCCTGTATAGACACAGCGATGGAACAGAATCTGGCAGAGTAGTTACGACACAATATTTGTTGAATGAATTATATATTTTATTAATATTATCTAATTTATACAGATTCAGTTCTGTGTTAAGTATTATTTTTCCATAGAATTATTTTAGTCAAGAAATCAAGGTTTTAATTACTCTTGGAATTTTTATTGAATGAAATGTGAAGTTTCTTTTTTTGCTTGCAAAATTTGCCTTGCATGAGTATACAGAAATATGATTGACTCATTATCATATTATCCTGTTCCTCTAGTAGTGCGTTACACTGTAAAATAATTATACAGTCAGCCCTCCATATTCATGGGTTCCACATCCATGGATTCAGTGAACTTCAGATTGAAAATATTTGAGGGAAAAAAAATTCCAGAAAGTTCTAAAAAGCAAAACTTGTGTTTGCTGTGCACCAGCAATTATTTACATCACATTTGCATTGTATTTGCAACTATTTACATATTATTTACATTGTATTAGGTAATCCAGAGATGATTTAAAGTATATGGAAGGATGTGTATAGGTTATATGAAATTACTATGCCATTTTGTATAAGAGACTTTTTATGTAAGAGACTTGAGCATACTCAGATTTTGCTATCTGCAGGGGGTCCTGAAACCAAACCCCGTGGATATCAAGGGACAACTGTATATTGTACTAATGTAAGAAATATTAACTCTCCTATGTAATTAGAACCTTGATATTTATCCTCAGAATTTATTTAGTACAACATCATAAGATAATAATAACCTGAGGAAAATTAAGCTTAAAAGGTAGAAACAATGTTTGAAAAATTACTCTGCTTATTTTACTTTTTAATGACAAACAACCACAGCTTTCCAAAGGATCATCCTTGGCCTCAGGGAACAGACTCAGTTTGTTAATACTTTCTGGTTTCAGAAGAAAATGGTCTTTCTCAGATTTAGACTGTCAGCTTTACATTTACAAATCAAAGAAACAGAACAAAAACGGTGAAGTCCTAAAAAGGTCTTTTGTTCCAAAAGCATAAATCTGACTCATAGAGCATCTGTTTTAGAAGGAAAAACACTTCGTTTTTCCTCCCTAATGATTTCTAGAATAAAGCCTGAAATGATTTGTTTGTTCACCTTCCCCATCGTCATTAAACAAGTGAATGTACCTGTCTGGTTATATTCTAGATATGGAATTCTAGACTCTGAGGCTAGAAACAATCTAGAAACTGGGTTATTCTAGATCCGAGGCTCTCAAACCTTCTGGTCTCAGGTCTCCTTCATAGTTTTAAAAAACATTGAAGATCCCAAAGAGTTTTTGTCTATGTGGGTTCTACCAATTGATATTTATCCTATTAGAAATTAAACCAGGGACTTCCCTGGTGGTGAGTGGTTAAGACTTTGCCTTCCAATGCAGGGGGTGTGGGTTCGATCCCTGGTCCAGGAGATAAGGTCCCACATGCCTTGCGGCCAAAAAAAAAACCAAAACAGAAAACAGAAGCGATATTGTAACAAATTCAATAAAGACTTTAACAAAAAAGAAATTAAACCAGAAAAAAATTTTTATTGGAGTATAGTTGATGTACAATATTATATGTTACAGGTGTACAATATAGTGATACACAATTTTTAAAGGTTATACTCCATTTATAGTTATTATAAAATATTGGCCATATTCCCTGTGTTGTACAATATATCCTTGTAGCTTATTTTATACTTAATAGTTGGTACCTTTTAATCTCCTACCCCTAAATTGTCCCTCCCCCTTTCCCTCTCCCCACTGGTAATGACTAGTTTGTTCTCTATATCTGTGAGTCTGTTTCTGTTTCGTTCTATTCTCAACTGGTTTTCAGCCAGGTTGAGCTTCTTCAGCTGGAGCGTGGGTGCCAGGAGCTGGGGGGTGGGGGGGTGAGAGAGGAGTTGGGGGGCAGAGTCTGCAGCCTATTGCCACACAGGTAGAGCTCCTGGAGGTGGCTCAGGCCATTCAGGGTATCAGGAGACAACGAGGCCAGCTCGTTGAAGGAGACGTCCGTGGTGTTGAGTGCCGGCAGTGCCCATCCCAGCAAGGGCAGGCTTCTCAGCTTATTGTGGGATATAATCAGGGTCTCCAGCCAGGGCAGTGTCACATCAGTCTGCAGGCTGGTCCGCTGGCTCTTCCCCAGGTACAGCTGAGTGAGGTGAGTCAGATGCATCTATTTTTTTAGATTCCACATATTAAGTGAGATCATACAGTATTTGTCTTTCTTTGTCTGACTTATTTCACTTAGCAAAATGCCCTCCAAGTCCATCCATGTTGCTGCAAATGGCAAAATTTCACGTTTAAAATAACAATAGGAAATTCCCTGGTTGTCCAGTGGTTAGGACTCTGTGCTTTCACTGCTGAGGGTGCAGGTTTAATAATCCTTAGTTGGGGAACTAAGCACAAGTTGTGCCGCAAGGCCAAAAACAAAAACAACCAACAGCAATAAACCAATTATGTATTGTCATAAGTAAAATATTTTTATGAAAAGTAACTTTTCCAAAGCTAAACAATTTAAGGAAAAGAGTGACACTGTTTTACATTTTTGTAAATCTCTGTAATGTCTGGTTTAGTAGAAGATAGCTGGCTTCCCATATCTGATCCTATATTCAGTCTATTGTAATATGTCATGTAGCTTCTGGAAAAACACCACTGTATATTTGTGAGAGAAGGAGAATAAAAAAGGCAAATTTTAGTATTTTTATGAAAATAGTTCTGACTTTATGGACCCTAGACCATATTTTGAGAACCACTGTTCTAAGTATCTAGGTATATGTGAGTTAAACAGTACCATGGTTGACATATAGACCCTTATAACCTTATTAAAATAGAACATACAAGATAAATAACGATCATTATTACATGTCAAACCAAGGAATAAGGAAATGCATTCTGAAGTAAGTAGAGGGGTAGGTTCATAGGAT
Source organism: Stenella coeruleoalba (assembly GCF_951394435.1). Lineage (NCBI taxonomy): Eukaryota > Metazoa > Chordata > Mammalia > Artiodactyla > Delphinidae > Stenella > Stenella coeruleoalba. Next base: position 44,241,194 of record NC_137159.1, read on the forward strand.
TTGAACTTGTGTCCTTTCTAATTAGTCAGAGACCATATCTTGTACATAATGGAGTAAATATTGGTTAATCAATTAATGGAGAAGAGTATTTGAATACTTGATTGAATGAAATGGAGAGAGATGGATGAGTTATGAAATGTTGGAGACAGGGTTGTCCTATATAAATAACTTCACCTTAGTGGAGGCCAGATTGAGCGACCCAAATCATAAACTTCTACCTCTTTTCTAGGGAAAATTTTTAAAAAATTATTTGACTTCATTGATATAGAATTATATTCTGCTATTCCTTGCTTCATCTTTTACCATTTCTCTTTCCTTCTCTCTCTCTCTCTTTGTGTGTGTATGCATGTATATATATATACATACACACAATGCACACACACATACATATTTATTATTTTGGAGGAGCAGCACCACAGATTGGAAGGTCATGGACTTTGGGGGTCAGATGAACTGTTCTTCTTTAGACTGTGTGTCTAATTCTGGGAAAACTAACCTCTCTAAGCCTGTTTCCTCACTTGTAATGTGAGAATAATAATATCTGACTTATACTGAATATTAGGTGTAGTAATTTAATATATGTAAGTTCACAGTACAATAAATATGTGTTTAATAAACACTAGATTACCTTGTATTACCTTTTAGAGTGCAGGTATGTTTACACGTAGTTCTTGAAATGCTCTCAAAAATTATTCTGAAAATTACCTCTGTTGTGGCTCAAGAATATTTTTACTTAAAAAAATTTAGTAAGTTAACACAAAATTTATAAATTTAAGAATATAAATCATGATTGTAGCTTTAGATTATCTGAATGGTTAACTAGTAGATTAAACCATATGAAATTGCTTTTTTTTTTGAAGTAAAAAATGGTCAAGTGTAGGCAACTTCATATGGCTCAACCTCTAGCTACTTGAACTAGCAGCTTCTTAAAATCTTCATATTTGGGTTTCTAAATACTTGATATTTTTAGGAAAAATTGCTGAGCCCCTTTTCTGTTCAAGGCACAGCAAGAAAGATATACTCAGTAGAAGTTGGCCCCCAAATGAGCAACAAGATGTAGACAAAAATAATGTAGTATTAGATGGGAGCTTAGAAATTGTGGAGATACTAATTCTAGCACTTTAAGATGCAAAAACTGAGGTCCAAAAGATTAAGTGACTGATTGAGCTATGATTAGAATTCAGGATTCGTGATTGTCAACCTGGTCCTTTTTTTAATACCACATTTCTTTCCAAGACTGTTCTCTGATAAATTTTTTTTCCTGGTACTATGTTTAGGTAGTTTTCCTTTGTTTTCTCCTATGCTGAGTATAATTTTTTTTTTTCTTTTTTGGATTGGAGATAGTAATGTTGAATTCATTGAGGGCTTTGGAAGGATTGGAAAAAGAAGAGTTGATTGGCAAATATAGACATTAGCTAGTCCCAGTTTCTAGTTGATGTATCATATTAGGATGTTGAGACACAGTTTTTCATTTTTGCTTTCAGATGACCTGATGCAGCTAATAAAGTTATGTCCCCACACTGAATTAATTCAGTGTCTCACTAAAGAATGGAATGGGAAACCACCATATTTATCTTTTGGTCTTGCTGTACTTCACCTGTTCTCTGTAGATATGAAAAAAGTTGGCCTTAAGCTACTTCAAGAAATAAATAAAGATGGGAAAGGTAAGTGAAGTAAAATTTTGTAGTGAAAGAAATAGTAGTGGGTTATTTAGGGAAAGGTTCAAGATTATTATGTTTGAGTTAACTCTATCTTCCTAAGAGTTTATTCTTGGCAAGAGTTAACTTTAGGTGTTTATAAATGTAAAGATTACCATGTTAATAATAATCTGTTGGCAGTAGTATATATTTGTTGAGAGAATTAGAATGAAGAGAGACTCTTTCTGAAGCTTGAGGGTAACATCATAATAATTATAATAGCTATGACTACTGTAAACTCTTTATATATATTAACATGTGTATATTTAATAATTTATATATATTTTTTAAAGTGTTATTTAGATAAACTTTATGTTTTTTATTCCTAAACCAAATATATATGAAAATATTATTTACATATATTATTTACTCTGAACCTCACTCTGGAGTGGGATCAGGAATAACTAATTAGATCTCACTTTTTTCTTTCCTTTCTCTAATTTAATATAGAAACTTGAGCAGACAGATTGATTTTAAATTATCATATGGGGCCAAAGAAAGAATAGTAAATTACATGAAAACATAGTTGGGAAGATAATTTAGAAATTATCATTACAGATATCAACTAAAATATTTTATTTGATAGAAAAATAGTAATCATGGTAGAAATAAAATGATAGTGATTACAATAACCTGAATAGAGATCCTCTTTCATCAAGTATTATAAGTAATGCAGGTAGTAAACGAGTTCCATAAATAGTTCCAAAGAGGGTCACTATAATTGATTTTCAAAAGTAAATAATATCATTAGTTTTCTTTAATAAACAAAATCCTTCTTTTATTTCCTTTAGAAAAATATTTGTTAAAGCAGGCCCATCATTAAGAGGTCTCTGTCTAGAGATAGGATGGAGGTTTTGCCAAAGTTTTTTAAACCCTTAGGTTAGCACTATAGGGCATTTATAAAAGTGTTTGAAGGATCATGAAAACTTGACCATCAGATTTGTTTGATAGTTCCTAGTGGTACCTTATAGACTGTGAATAAGGCTGAGCCCACATTCTTCACTTTCTGAGCTCCCTTCCTTTCAGCCTTCAGCATCTGCTGACCTTACCAAGAAGGAGATGAGTGGAGGAATAGGTAATGTGAGAAATGGTGGAGAGTTGAATTGAGGCATGAAAAGGTTAATGAAAAAGGAGGAGGAGAAGGAACTAACACTTCAGTACTTACTATGAGCTCGACTAGGCACTCCACGTTACACTTAAAGGAATCAGGTCTAATAGTAATGGAGTTGAAATGATATCTCTTTATTTTTGAAGAATTGCTAAGTATGGATTATCAAATAAGTGCTATATTATAATATTGTATTTTTATTTCCTCAGATGCAGTTGAACATCTTATGATAAATGATCCATTTTGCTCCCTAGAAGAGTGGCAAGAATTAGCAGATATATGTTTACAGAATGGCTTTGGCAAATTATCTAATGACATCATGTCTGTTCTTCGATCTCAAGCTGGGGTTACAGAAATTTCTGAAGAGGATGATAAAGTCAACTTGATGCAGCATGTTTTTTGGTAGTTCTACATCTTAACCAGTTGAGGGAGCCTGTACAACATTTTATATATATCAGTTAGGCAAACTGATTTTGGTATAACTAACTTATAAATAAATCTGGAGTATGAAGTTCTCAGAAATATATCATGCTTCTTTATGATGACGTTTAGATTTGTCCTTGAAATATTTACACCATTTCTTCCTTTTTTTATATGGTCATTTTGTATATTGAATCTTTCTAAAATTCCTATGTACTTTATTTTTTCTTTTTTAAAATTTTTATTTTTTATTTAATTTTAATTTTATTTTGGAGTATAGTTGATTTACAATATTATGTTTCAGATGTACAGCAAAGTGATTCAGTTATGTACATATTGGATTGGCCAAAAAGTTCATTCGGTTTTAAGTAAAAATAAAAGGCATTTTTCATTTTCGTCAAGAACTTTGTTGAACAATGTATTCATTAACTGAATGAACTTTTTGGCCAACCCAATACACATATCCATTCTTTTCCCATATAGGTTATTACAGAATATTGAGTAGAGTTCCCTGTACTATATAGTATGTTCTTGTTGATTATCTATTTTATTTTATTTTATTTATTTTATTTATTTATTTTTGGCTGCACTGGGTCTTTGTTACTGCCTGTGGGGTTTCTCTCGTTGTGGCGAGTGGGGGTTACTCTTCATTGCGGTGCGCGGGCTTCTTACTGCGGTGGCTTCTCCTGTTGTGGAGCACGGGCTCTAGGCACGCGGGCTTCAGTAGTTGCAGCACGCAGGCTCAGTAGTTGTGTTTCACGGGCTCTAGAGCACAGGCTCAGTAGTTGTGGCGCACTGGCTTAGTTGCTCCGCGGCATGTGGGATCTTCCCGGGCCAGGGATTGAACCCGTGTCCCCTGCATTGGCAGGCGGATTCTTAACCACTGCGCTACCAGGGAAGCCCCTGGTTATCTATTTTATATATAATAGTGTGTATATGCTACTCCTAATTTATCCCTCCTGTATATTGAATCTTGATAAAATCTAAGAATGTAAGTGTATAAATCTCAGTTTAGGCATTTCTATCTAAGTGCATAAGTTAATGTCTAAATATATTCCTTTCTGGTGATCTAATTTAATAGCAAGAACTGAGGAAGGTGTGAGTAGTATCTGTCAGACTGATTTCCCAAATATCAAATGCTATAAGTCTGACTTGTAACAAGTAAGGCAGGATGCCATTTCAAGGTTTTCACTGGCAAAAACCTAGAGTATAGTAATTTTGTACTACTGACTCAAAGATGTGCTCCATGCTTTGGTATATATAAATGGCAAATGTTAAGCTTCTGCTATAAAACTTGGGAATTTCAGCATGTTCTTATCTAGAGAGAGAATAGCCAAATTTTGCAAAGAAGTAGTAGTTCTACATCTTAGACCCAGGATACCTGTAGGCATGGAATATGTCATACGAAGTGGTTTTAGATGATTTCAAGTGTCTGAGTAAGTATTTGATTGAAAACTCAGAGTTCTGTGTCATGGACAGGTGTGATATTCAAAATATTTAATGATCAGCATGGCATAGGCACCAATCAAACAACAGATACCCAACTAATCAGAACAGCTTTCAGCCCTTATGCCATACCAGAATGTCAGCCTTGATCATGGAACATGGTAAAAGTGAGCTGCTGTTAGATAGAATAAAAGAGCATAAGTTTTCCCCTCCTAATTTTAAACTGAATGTATATATGTTATTTTATAGTGGAAAGAATGTAAACTTGGAATCGGACAGCTTCATATTCAAGTTCAAATTCTTCTTCTTATTCTTTGTAAAATATGGGCAGTAATATCTCCCCAAAAGGTTTAGTGATATGTATGTGCAATATAAATATATTACATAGTGGAAGAACTTAATAGAAGATAACCCTTATTTCAATGTAATAGGTCCCAGAAACACATATTCCTCTACTTGGTTTATACTTCCCAAATCCCACATATCTATGCATTTGTACTTGTATAATTATCCCTCTTTGGAGTATTTGATATAACATACCTTATTGCCTATATTAAGCTATCTGTTTCCACTAATATTTGGGTTGCTGGGCTTATCTTACAAATCCAGAAGAATACTGGCTAAGTTCTCAATTTTTCTGTATCTTGGTAACCACAGTACTGGATAGCTATAATTCAGTTTTCTAAAATGTAATTTTTTTCTTTTAATGCTCACAACGAGCTTTATTTTATAAAGAAAATATCAAAGTCTTCAAGGGCCTGCGCACAGCTCCCACTGCAAGTGCACGTGGAAACAAGGTGCTCCCTCACACAGCTTTTGGTGATGTCCGGCTACAAACCATTCTTAGTGCCCACTGTTCTGAGCACTTAAAATGTAATATTTTTTAAAAGTAATACCTATGTACAATTCTAAAAGCAATTTAAATTGCAGTTTAGTTATAAAAGGCTTATAATAACTAATAGTATTTTTATTTCTGACCTTCATATTAGCTATGATTTTTTTAAATTAATTAATTAGTTTAGTTTTTGGCTGCATTGGGTCTTCTTTGCTGCACATGGACTTTCTCTAGTTGCGGTGAGCGAGGGCTACTCTTCGTTGCGGTGCGCAGGCTTCTCATTGCAGTGGCTTCTCTTGTTGCAGAGCACGGGCTCTAGGCATGTGGGCTTCAGTAGCTGTGGCTCGTCAGCTCTAGAGCTCAGGCTCAGTAGTTGTGGCGCATGGACTTAGTTGCTCCGCAGCATGTGGGATCTTCCCAGACCAGGGATTGAACCTGTGTCCCCTGCATTGGCAGGCAGATTCTTAACCACTGCGCCACCAGGGAAGTCCTTAGCTATGATTTTTGAAAAGAAAATATGAAGGATGGAAAAAAGGAAGGGAAGGAGAGGGTATTTCAGCAGCACTGATTCTTTATGTACCAATGGCTTAACACCCTTTTTTCTTTGAGACTTGTATGATTGATAGAAAGCTACTATGTATCCGTTGGCAGAACTTGGAAAAAAAATGTGTTCATGAAAGCCAAGAGAATGAATTAGGTACAGAAATCTGGAAAAAGCTTGAAACAGAAGCTGTTGTTGTTACTGCTAATTTTGCTTTGGTTTTAAAATGTTTTTTCCTCCACTCATTATTCTTCTTCTTTGTTAGCAGTACCTTTGGCAGTTTACCCAAGGAAAGTGAAATTTGTCAAGTGAATCTAAAGTAAAATGCCTGGAGATGGAGTTGGGAGGAAGAGCAAGAATATAAAGTCAAGTGGGGGAAGGAGAAATAGTTGAGTTGTGAGCTGTACAGGGCTTGGAAGTTGTGAGAACCTCCCTATAAGCTGCACTGAAAGAGGTATAACATGAGCCTCGTGGCATAGGAGCCTGTGCTAGACCAGCTCTACCACGATCTATTTTTGTGTCCTTTTCCTCATGAATTTATTTTGGCTAGATAATTCCATTTGTCATTCACAACTCAAAAATTCAGTAGTTCCACAGATGATTTCCCAGTGCTTTTTCACCTTCTGCCTAAATTGTAAATACCAGGATTCAACACCAGCATCAGCAACATATTGTGGGGACTTCCCTCGCGGTCCCGTGGTTAAGACCCTGCGCTTCCCTGGTCAGGGAACTAAGATCCCACATGCTGCACAGTGCGGCCAAAACAAAAACAAACCCAGCATGTTCTGGATACCTGTTTTGTGTATGGTCTCTGCTATCAAGATTACAGCTTCAGTGGGAAGAGACAGAATATTGTAAAAATAACTAAAAATAATTCCTTAGTATTATCTAATATCCAGTCTGTATTCACATTTCACAAATTGCTTAAACATGCCTTTTTACAGTTGAGTTGTTCCAGTTAGGAGCTAAACAAGGTCCATGTATTCTCTTTGGTTGTTGTGTCTCTGCATATAGGGTATTCTTCCTCTCTTTTTCTCTCTCTTGCCATTGACTGACTGGACTGGCTTGGTTGTTACTGGGAATGTTCCACATTTTAGATTTGTCTGATTGCTTCCTTATGGTATTATTTAACTTGTTTTTCTTTTTCCCATATTTCCTGTAAATGGAAGCTAGCTGTAAAAACTTAACTAGATTTAGTTTCAACTATTTTGGCAAGGATGCTTCATAGGTGATGCTGAGTATTTCACATTTCATCATATTATCATGCACTAAATAGTTGTCTCATGTCATTGCTTTTTGAGATAACATCCAAAGTCCTTAACATGGCCTAACAAATTCTGCATAATCTGAATTCCAGCTGATCTCCAGACTCATCTCCTACCGTATTACACATTATTTTGAGCCAGACACTTGTATTTTTTCTGTTCCTCTTGTAAGGGGCTTGAAAATATGCTGTTTCTTTTACCTGGAAGGCTCATCCCTTTCTTTTTACCTAGTTAATAATTTCTTTTACTTCAGGCTTTAGCTTGGTTAAAAATTCCTCAGGGAAACCTTTTATGACTTCCTTAATTATGCCACATTTCTTTTTTCTAGGCTGTCCTTTATTGCTATTATCATGGTTACAGTCAGGGACAGTACTTTTTATTGATGGCAAGGACACCACATTTTGAGGGTGTGGAAAATGGGGGAAGGTTACTCTGTTAGTTTTCTAGGGCTGCTGAAACAAAGTACCACAAACTGAATGGCTTAACCACACAAATTTGTCTCAGTTCTGGAGGCCAGAAGTCTGATATAAGGTGTTGGCAACGTTGGTTCCTTTGGAAGACTGTAAGGGAATAATTGGCTTCAGACCTTTGCCTCTCTCCTTGGCTTATAGGTGACCACCTTCTCTATATCTCTTATGTCATCTTCCCTCTATGTGCTCTATGTGTGTCCATATTTCCTCTTATATGTATGCCAGTCATATTGAATTAGGACCCACCCTAATGAACTCATTTTAACTCTAAAGACCCTATCTCCAAATAAGGTCACATCTTGAGGTACTGGGGATTAGGGCTGCAACTTATGAATTTTGGGAGGGCACATACAATTCAACCCATAACAGTTACCATTATATCACCAAAATCAAACACAGTATTGGGTACAAAGTAAGTTGCAATAAGCAGGTCAATGAATAAATACCAAGTTGGACCTGGAATCTTTCATATTTAATGCCAATCTTGTGAATTAGCTTTACTCTAGCTTTATTTTGTTGGTAAATTCTATTGATATATACATATACACGATAATAAATTCTGAAAATTGAACAAGTTATAACTGTGCAGCTCAATAATTTTTCACAAAGTCAACACATTTATGTAACCAACTCCCAGATGAAGAAATAACACCCCTGGAATCCTAGAAGCCCCCTTTCAGTCATTATTATCCCCCTCCCAGAGATAGCCACTATCCTGACTTCTCATACCTTAGATGAGTTTTGCCTGAGTTTGAATTTTAGATAAATGAAATCATAATGTATGTATTTTTGTGTGTTTGGTTCTTTATTATTTTTGTGGTATTCATCCATGTCATGTGCAGTTGTTTATTCTCATCACTATTTATTATTCCATTGTGTAAGTATACCACAGTTCTACCATAGATGGACATCTACGTTTCCAGCGTAGCACGTACACATAGTGCTTTCATGAATATTTTTGTACATGTCTTGTTCATGAACATATATGTGCATTTCTGTTGGATTCCTGCTTTATTTTTTAGGTTGTATGTTGATGGGTATTAGGTCATACTAGTAGCTATAATTTTCAGGGTCAACACTGCATTAATGTTTGATTTATGACATTGTTCTCTGACAGCTGTAATGAAATAGCTATAATAGAAATTCTCCATTGGGTTAGAAATATCCAAAACTTGTCATATTTTTCTAAACCCATGGCTTTAAAATAGATTTTATTATTTTAAGCAGTTGTAGGTTCACAGCAATATTGAGCAGAACATACAGAGATTTCCCATATACCCCCTGTCCTCACATATGCATAGCGTCCCCTGTTATCAATACCCGCCCCGCTCCGAGTGGTGCATTTGTTACAATGAATGAGCCTACAGTGACACATCATTATCACGCAATGTCCATAGTTTACATTAGGCTTCACCCTTGGTGTTGTACATACTGTGGGTTTGGACAAATTTATAATGACATGTATCCACCATTATAGTATCATACACAATAGTTTCACTGCCCTAAAAGTCCTCTGTGTTTTACCTATTCATCTCCCATGGCTTTTTTTTTTTAATTTATTTGTTTATTTATTTATTTTTTGGCTGCATTGGGTCTTCGTTGCTGTGCGCGGGCTTTCTCTAGTTGCATTGAGCGGGGGCTACTCTTTGTTGTGGTGTGCTGGCTTCTCATTGCAGTGGCTTCTCTTGTTGTGGAGCACAGGCTCTAGGCTTGTGGGCTTCAGTAGTTGTGGCACGTGGTCTCAGTAGTTGTGGCTTGCAGGCTCTAGAACACAGGCTCAGTAGTTGTGGCACACGGGCTTAGTTGCTCCGCAGCATGTGGAATCTTCTCGGACCAGGGCTCGAACCCATGTCCCCTGCATTGGCAGGCGGATTCTTAAACACTGCACCACCAGGGAAGTCCCCCCCATGGCTTTTTTCATTTTTATACAAGGCACCTCTTTGCCTGCCATGTATGAAGAGAACAAATATTTTTAAAGTGTTCTCTCTGTGCCAGACACTGTGCTAGTACTATTAATATGTATTATTAAATCCTCACAAAAATTTTGTGAAATAGATATTATTATCCCCATTTTCATAGGTGAAGAAAAGGGAATTCAGAAGGCAAAGTAACATGCCGAAGATCACGTAGCAAGGACCATGATGAAGTAAGTTTCTCTGACTCAAATTAGGTGTTCTGTCTACCACAGCAACAGAAGGGAGGAAAATGTTTCTTTCAGAGTCTGAAAGATTTAATTGTACTAGTTACATTTTTGTTTAATTATTGTAGTCAAGCATTTATCAAAATGAATTTCCATTAATTTCATTCATTTGCAAAGGTTTAGAGATTTTCTGAAACAAATTTATTCAAAAAATTTTCTTAACATTTAAAACTTTTTCTAAATCCTGGATAATTAGAAAATACCCGTTATTTTCAATCACTTTTTTAACCTTAACAGATGAAAATGTTATTTTTCAGTTGCCTTTAATTCTGTTAGATTGCTAAAACATAAGTTAAAAGTCAGAGTACAGGCCTCATGATTTTTTTTTAACTTTTCCCATTTTATTTATTTATTTATTTGTTTGTTTGTTTGTTTGTTTATTTATTTGCCACACCACGTGGCATGTAGGGATCTTAGTTCCCCAACCAGGGATTGAACCCATGCCCCCTGCAGTGGAAGCACAGAATCCTAACCACTGGACTGCCCACGGAATTCCCCTCAACTTTTCCCATTTTACAGAAGGCTCATAATTTCTTTCATTCCCTCTCAGAAAAAACAGCATTTTAACAAAGGTAAACCAATATAGCACCACTGAACCCATAGAAAGTTGTCAATTTGCTAGTAGTAGCAATTTGTTATGTTCTTGAATAAAAAAAAATTAGATACATAATAAAGATACTATTATTTAGCAATTTCTTTTTGCTTCTTTTTAATTGTCAGTTATCTACAGGTACCCTCCATACCTTGGGAATCTATGTCAGTCTCTCCTTGATATTCTTTTCTTAGCCTCCAAATAAAAGGTCACTCTCAAGTATCTATAGATGTCTGGTCCTACTGTAAATGAGTGAGATGGTTCACAGCCAGGCATAGGGGGATCTAGGGACTTTTTAAAAGGAACAATTGTGGTAGGTTCCAGCCAATTTTGTCGTGCAGGATTATGGACTTAGAATTACCCTGTCAGAAGCTGGAAATGTAGATTTGACAAGAGCAATCCTGATTTTCAGAGTACTGTGTAGGCCACACAGAACACATATCTACAGACTACACTTGACCTATAGACCACCAATTTAAAACCTCTTTCCTAAACTCAGGAGGCCAGATTTAATTTCTTGTTTCCATTGACTTTAAATGAAGCTTTTTGAATGGTTAAAGGAAGTAAAATGCTACCATGTTTTCTGATTCAGAAAAAACTGCTACAGAATGCCCAGTTTACTGATGTCCTGGCAATAGAAGGCAGGATTCTTTAACCTACAAGTTACAGTTACTATAATATGTATCACTGGTCCAGAATGGAGGCCATTTTGATTTCTAACACAGAGGAACTTGGAAAGTAGCACAGATGTAATTTGTGTGTAGAAAGAGGAAAAGAAACATGCTTCTTAAGTAAATTTGACACCTTTTTCTCTCATGCTAAAGAATTAATCTATCAGTATTCTCCAACTCTATTACCATAAGGTTGGTAAAGAAGCAATATTATAGTTTTTAAAAATCAGTGCAAACTGTACCTTCAAGCTCTCATGTGTATTGACATCTTAAGGCCTCTGAGGAGGATCCACCTTTTTCATCCAAGGAACAGTTGCATGAGTTATATTCTGTTATGTTGTTTTCTTGGGTCAAATCATACAGTATGTACTATTATAAATAAGGCCAGCTTTAGTTGGATTTGTGCTTAACACGAAGTGCATGTCACCCTTGAACTCTGGTTATATGCAGATGGAGATGTCTAATAATAAACTCCCATCAGGACTTCCCTGGTGGCACAGTGGTTAAGAATCTGCCTACCAATGCAGGGGACACAGGTTTGAGCCCTGGTCCGGGAAGATCCCACATGTCGCAGAGCAAATAAGCCCCTGTGCCACAACTACTGAGCCTGTGCTCTAGAGCCCGCAAGCCACAACTACTGAGCCTGCGTGCCACACTACTGAAGTCTGTGCGCCTAGAGCCGGTGCTCCGCAACAAGAGAAGCCCCCGCAATGAGAAGCCCGCGCACTGCAACGAAGAATAGCCAACACTCGCCGCAACTAGAGAAAGCCCGCACGTAGCAATGAAGACCGAACGCAGCCAAAAACAAAAAAACTCCCATCCATTTCCTCCTGAATTCTTTCCTCACCACACACACGCTCACACAGTTTGAAAACAGAGAATCAGTGTACATTTTGGAAGCAATGGGACTGAATTGTCAAAGATCCCTGCCAAGTTGCTTAAACATCTAGGCGTTTATGGTTTAATGATCATGGGTTTTGAATTGCAGACCCTGACCAGAGAGCAAATATTCTGCATGTAAAGTTTGCATGCAATCTTTGCCCAGCTTCTCTGGAGTGAGCACTTAAAATAATCATTTCCTGAACACAGCATCCAGAAACAGGTTTGTGCTGATAATAGGATCAATAATGAGAGTGGGCCAAACGTTGACCAAGAGGCTCCAGTGGCTAGAATTTAAATGAAAGCACATATATTACAAAGACCTTTCTTTGGTTAGGATTTACTAGAATATAGTACAAATTCAATTCAGTAGATGGCGATAGAGATGCCACTAAGACTTTCACCTCTTTCAGTGAATTGAATTGCTTTTATGGGGAAGACGTGATACTGGTCTGGTTGTTGCTAGTCACATTTTTTTTTTACATATAATCTTATTTATTTATTTATTTTTGGCTGCATTGGGTCTTCGTTGCTGCGCGCGGGCTTCCTCTAGTTGCAGTGAGCTGGGGGGCTACTCTTTGTTGAGGTGTGCAGTCTTATTGTGGTGGCTTCTCTTGCTGCGGAGCATGGGGTCTAGGCGTGTGGGCTTCAGTAGTTGTGCTCACGGGCTCTAGAGTGCAGGCTCAGTAGTTGTGGCGCACGGACTTAGTTGCTTCACGGCATGTGGGATCTTCCCGAACAAAGGATCAAACCCGTGTCCCTTGCATTGTCAGGCGGATTCTTAACCACTGCGCCACCAGGGAAATCCCGCTAGTCACATTTTAAAATATAACATTCTGTTGGCAATCTTTGGTAATTTAAGGACCATTCTTTTTTTTTTCCCCCTAATTTTTTAATTGTGGTAAAATACATCTTAACCATTTTAAAGTGTCCAGTTCACTGGTATTAAATACGTTCATAATGTATTACCACCATCCATTTCTATAACTCTTTTCATCTTGTATATAAAATTGAAACTCTATACTTATTAAACAGTAACTTCCCTCTTTCCTCCCCACAGCCCCTGGCAACCACCATTCTACTTTCTGTCTATGATTTTTGAGTAAGTACCTCATATAAATGGAATCATACAGTATTTGTCTTTTTGTGACTGGCTTATTTCACTTAGCATAAAAATTGAACATGAAATTACTATATGGGGCTTCTCTGGTGGCGCAGTGGTTGAGAGTCTGCCTGCCGATGCAGGGGACACGGGTTCATGCCCCGGTCCAGGAAGATCCCACATGCCGCGGAGTGGCTGGGCCCGTGAGCCATGGCCGCTGAGCCTGCGCGTCCGGAGCCTGTGCTCCACAACGGGAGAGGCCACAACAGTGAGGGACCTAAGTACCGCAAAAAAAAAAAAAAAATTACTATATGACCCAGCAATTCCACTTTGGGGTATATACCAAAAAGGACTGGAAGCACAGTCTTGAAGAGATGCTTGTACACCCATGATCATAGCAGCATTATTCAAATAGCTAAAATGTGGAAGCAGGTATCCATTGACCAATGAATAAATAAGCAAAATATGGTATATGTGTACAATGGAATATTATTCAGCCTTAAAAAGGAAGAAAATTCTGACATATGCTACAACATGAATGAACCTTGAGGACATTATACTAAGTTAAATAAGCCAGTAGCAAAAAGACGTATACTGTATGATTTTATTTATACGAGGTACTTAGTAGTCAAAATCATAAAGACAGAAAGTAGAATGGTGGTTTCCAGGGGCTAGGGAGAGGGCAGAATGGGGAGTTATTGTTTAATAAGTATAGAGTTCCAGTTTTACAAGATGAAAGAGTTATAGTGATGGGTGGTAGTAATGGTAGCACATTATGAATGTATTTAATACCACTGAATTGGACACTTAAAAATGGTTAAGATGGTAAAGTTTGTTATGTGTATTTTACTACCAAAAAAAAAAAAAAGACCATGCTACTTTAATAGCTCTGTCCCCACCCATTTTGGTTGTTGACTAAATTACATCTTTAAACACTGTGTGCCCAAAACCATAAACTAATAATTCTTTTAAATGCATTAGTCTCCTAAATGATGTAGAAGACAAAATTTAGGGTTACAAACCAAAGTCACAGGGACTTCCCTGGTGGGGCAGTGGTTAAGAATCCGCCTGCCAATGCAAGGAACATGGGCTCAATCCCTGGTCCAGGAAGATCCCACATGATGCGGAGCAACTAAGCCCATGCCCCACAACTACTGAGCCTGCACTCTAGAGCCTGCGAGCCACAACTACTGAAGCCCAAGCGCCTAGAGCCCATGCTCCACAACAAGAGAAGCCACTGCAATGATAAGCTCACGCACTGCAACTAGAGAAAGCCCACATGCAGAAAAAAGACCCAATGCAGCCAAAAAAAAAAACCAAAGTAACTAATACTAGCATTTTGACTAATAATTTAAAAAAATATACTAGTCTCTTAAATCATATAGATGACAAAAGGGGGAGTTACAAACCATCGTTACAATAATATGAACTTTTATAGTTGCTTATGTGTTTACTTTATTGAGATCTTTATTTCTCCATATGGCTTTGAGTTACTGTCTAGTGTCTTGTCATTTCACCCTGCAGGACTCCTGGAGCACTGCTTTCAGAGAAGGTCTGGTGGTAACAAACTGTCCACTTTCATTTATCTGAGAATGTCTTAATTTTTAATTTTTCCCTCACTCTTTTTTTTTTTTTTTTTTTTTTTTCCCTCACTCTTGAAGGACAGTTTTGCTGGATCTAGGATTCTTACTTTACATCTTTTATTTTTTTTTCTTTTGGCATTTTGAATAGCACTGCCTCTGGCCTCCAAAGCTTGTTTCTGATGAGAAATCTTCAATAATCTTACTGAAGATCCCTTATATATGATGAATCACTTCTCTCTTGCTGTTTTCAAGATACTCTTTTTGTTTTTGTCTTTTGAAAGTTTGATTATATTATGTCTCAGTGTGGGTTTCTTTGAGTTCATCTAGTTTGGAGTTCACTGAGATTCTTGGATATTTATTTCATGTCTTTCATCAAATCTGAGAAGTTTTCAGCCATTATTTCACCAAATATTCTCTCTCTCTTTTCCCTCTCTCTTCTTTTGGGACTCCCACATGTATATGGTGGTCCCCTTAATGGTGTCCTATAGGTCCCATAGGCTCTGGTTTTTTTCTTCTTCAGTTTTTTTTTCTTTCTGTTCCTCAGACTCAATATTTCCATTTTTCTATCTACTGCTGAAATCTGCCTTTGAATCCCTCTAGTGAATTTTTCATTTCAGTTATTGTACTTTTCAATTCCAGAATTTCTTTTTGGTTTATTTTTAGGTTTTCTATCTCTTTATTGATATTTTTATTTCATTCAGCCATCATTTTCTTGTCTTTATTCACCTCTCCCTTTAGTTCTTTGTGCAACTTTAAAACAGTTTTAAGTAAGTCTTTGTCTAGTAGATCTGAAATCAGTTCTGTTTCAGGGATAGTTTCTGTTGATTTTCTTTTTTTCCTTTGGATGGGCCATACTTTCCTATTTCTTTATATGCCTTGTGATTTTTTGTTGAAAACTGAACTTTTTTTTTTTTTTTTTTTTGTCTGTGCTGCATGGTTTGTAAGATCTTAGTTCCCCGACCAGGGATTGAACCTGGGCCCTCAGCAATGAAAGCCTAGAGTCCTGACCACTGGACCACCAGGGAATTCCTGAAAACTGGACATTTGAATCTAATAATTTGGTGACTCTGGAAATCAGCTTCTCTCCCTTCCCCAGGGTTTTCTGTTTTTGTTTCTGTTTTTGTTTTTGTTTCTGTTTTGATTGTTGTAAGTTGTCTCTGTGCCAGGGATCTGCTTGAGGTGTAAACTTAACGTTTTCTCAGATCTTTTCTGAGCCTGTGCTTTCCTCTGAGTGTGCATGATGACTTTCTAATTTCTCCTGTATATGGAATTGCTTTTGAATGTCCTACTCTTTCATATCTGTCCCCCAAAAAGGGAAAAGGAGAAAAATGGAAGGAGGAAAAGAATGAGTATTGGCCCTTTAAATCCCCAGAGGTCACTTCAGCTGGAGCGGAGAGGGACTTGCAACAGTGGAGAGAGGTGCAACTAGAGTTCTGGAGTAGCAATCAGTACTCAGAGCACAAATCCCTTATGTCTGGAAGACATGGTTCTTCTTGACCACCTTGGCTCCTGCAAGCTACGTGCAAGCTGCTCCAGGAACAGGTGCACAGCTGCCTGCCGTGGGGCTGTAGGTGTGGGATGGGTAGCTGCTACTGTACTAAGAGGTAAAATGGACTGAAGTTAACTGCACTTTACTGTCCAAGCCTTCGTCTGGAAGTTGCAAGCCTTCAGTAGCCTCCAGAGTCCCCATAGTTGCGTCAGACAGGTTCTGCCCGAGCAATTGTTGTTTAGGAGGCGAGACAGATTCCTGGTGCTCCCTACTCTGTCATCCTCCCAGAAGTATTTGTATTAATAAGAAGATGGCCCTTTAAAGAAAAAAAAAGTTACTCTACATTCAAATGTTTTAAATTCTAGTGCTTTTTCTCTTCTTGAGCTTTTCAAGTTGAAGTAGGGATGAGGGTGGAGTGAGTGGGGTGAATTTGGGCCTGGAGTTGAGGGCTTTGTTTTCTAGACAAAAGATTTCTTTTCAAGACATTTCAAAGGCTGTACTGTAGTGGGATCCTGCCCGTTATGCAGCAATCCCACACTGTTACACACTTGACCAGACCCTCGTGGCCTGGCTGACTTTTCTGTTTCTGCTACTCCACGTTGAAGCACAGGCTGTCTGCAAAGCTGTTGCTTATACCATCATTTCAGCTTTGAAAAATTCTGGCATGTTCAGTCTATTCTTTAGAAAAGTAAGAAATGTATACACAAAAATATCCCAGGCTGGTCAATTTACTGCCAGATTGTAGAAAGTCTATTTTCTCAAAATCATTGAGATGGTTTCAGAACCAATTGAAGAGAGAACCTGGTTATTCTTCTTACACAGTATTCAATCCTTGATTCAAAGTGGGGGGGGGGGGTGAGATTATTACAGAGTTGAAAGCAAGACCCTGACCTAGGAAGTAATTCTGAGAATTCCTTGTTATTTTCTGACTCAGCCTGTCTAATCAGAGATCCCAACATGAAACATAGCTTTTGAAGGGAGCCCATGAGCCAAGGTCAAGCTTGCTTTCACCTCACAGTTGGGTTTCTCTTGTCTTTGTTCCTCAGCTCTGCCTCTATCAAAAATAAGACAGTGAGCTTGTGGGTCAAGCAGCTTGTAATTTCTCCAGGCCCATTGTGTGGAGAGGAGGAGAAACCACAATGCCTGAAGCCTCTTGAAGAGGTGAATACATTTGGAGGACATGGAATCATCTGTAAGTCAGACTTTCTTGATCCCAGTACTATCAACATTTTGGACAGAAAACTCTTTGTTGTGTGAGGCTGTCCTTGCCCCGTAGGATGTTTAGCGGCATTCTGGCCTCTATCCACTAGATGGCGGTAGCTCTCCCTTCTCGCCACGCCAACCAGTCAAGACGAGCCGAAACGTCTCTAGGCCTTGCCAAGTGGTTGAAAACCACTGGTGTTACGTTTTCCTAATGAGTATAAAAACCCTACCAATCCAGAGTTAAACATAATAATTATTCAGTGGATCAAAGATAGCCAGATAAGTGAATGTACTTCCTTTATTTCTCTCTCCTACATAAATCGTTATTTACCGTACAGATCCAGGAAGCATCCTGAGATAAGTGCAGGGAAACAAGCAAATAAAATAGGGCTTATCTCACTTTCAATTCATAACTCAAATCTAAATATCTCAAGGGTTCTTGACAAGAAAGAAATAGCTAATGTGCTCAGATTCTTCTCATAGGCAGAAGCATGCGACCCCCCAACATGAGCTGCCCGCCTCTGGCTGTGTTCTGCAGAATCCCCCCACCCCTCCCCATTCTCTGGGGGGGCACAGTGGCTTCTCTGTTCCCAGGAACCATGCAGCCTCAGTTCTTTTTTTCTTCCCACCTCTTGATCCCTTCCCACCTCTTCAGTTAGAAGCCCTGTTAGGTTCTTCAGGCTGTGGGAATGCTGGCTTTGAAGAGTAGAAACCAAGGACAGTGCCCTTGTTGACTTATTGATGGTGCCTTGTTACTGTGCCATTTGCCACGCAGGATGGTAAAGCTGACTCTAATAGAAGAAAAATTGATAGCCATTAAATTGACCAAGATTTGAAAGAGATTCCTTTGTGGCCTTTACAGAAGGCCACAGACGTGATGATGGGATGGAAAGTATAACCTTTGGCAAAAAAAAAAAAAAAAAAATAGTGGAAATGGGATCATTCACCTTGAATAAGAGATTGAAGATGAATCGTGAGATGTCACTAAACCGATAAGCTTATGTTTTCTACCTCTGCCTAAGATAGCAGAAAGAAATCAATACATGCAGGATGCGAGGAATTTAAATTTACTGTAGGAGAACATTTCTGATAGTTAATTAAGGTTTATCAACTTTACATGGGGTGCCAGCTCCAGGGTGGCTTTGGAATCGTCTTTAAACGTCTTTAAGAATTGCCTGTACTGGATTCTGGCTGCCTGGCTCAGGTAGGGTGTGGTCCTGCAAGGGGAGGAATGGCCTGTTTGGTCTCACTGCTCAGGCACGTGGATGGCGATGAGGTGACAGCCTGTCACCTAGACAGAGCCTTAACTCCATTTTCTAAATCGGGACTTGGGCCATGTGCTTTCCACAGGTGTGAGTTACTTGGCCAGATTCAACAGATGGAGGTTTTCTCTCTGCTTTCAGTGCGGCTCTGTATGTTTACTCTGTAATCAGAGCTGCCACTTGGGTTCCCCCAAGCTGATTCTGAAATGGAGGCTATTTTCTAGGGTGGCACCCATGGTCTCAGCACTATGGGAGGAGGGGGGAGAAAGTAGGATCCAGCAGAGGGAGAAGGTAAGCTCTGTAGCAATCCCAACAAAGAGCTCAGCTGACCACATGGCAAGTTCAGAGGCGGGAATGGACCCTTTCAGGTGTCCCCAGTTGAGGCAAGAGGGCTGGGCCTTTATCTACCTGTGGCTGAGTCACTGCCCCTGAAGAAGGCAAGACCTTGGGCAGAGCAGCTTCCTTTAGCCCAGGCACTCCCCAAAGAGGGTTTGACAGCTGGAGGTCTTCTTCTAGCAGCATTCCCACCATGGGGAATAAACCCTCCATAAAAGAAAGGGGACCTGGGGGTGCATCCCTGTGTTCACCACAGGCAGCTTTCCCTACCTTCTACTCACATCTGAGACTTGTCTTTACACTTTACCTATTAATACAAGAAGCATTTTCCCTCCTCCAGGAACATATCTCCCTTAATCTTGTTCGCATCCAACCCTTGTCACCCTAGTTAGTACACAGAGTAAATGCAGTCTCAGATTCTGTTGATTCTGAAATGTATTCTATTCTCCCTCCCACCTTCCCCCACTTCCTCACTTCCCTCCTTCAACTCTCATCAGGCAGATTCACCTGCTTCCAATTTGAGCCTCCTGACAGCCAGCCTGGACGGCAAGTTATGTGTCAGCTGATTTCTTCCTCTTTGGAGTTTTTCCATTATTCCCTTAATAGCCACATATTCCCCCTCTGCCCTCTGCCAATACCTTGTGTGTGAATTCCCAGGACAGTAGTGCAGCTGGCCTGGAGTCTGGGTTAGCTCAGCCCCTAGCTTGTGAGACTTTGATCACGGCCTGTTTTCTCGATTAGCTGTCTAAAACGAGGAGAGGCCATTGGACTAAGTGATCCCCAACATCGCTTTTTAACTCCAACATTCAATGACTTTTTAATTTGAAGGATTTTCACAAAGGAAAATGGGAACCAAAAGGGATTCCAGATTCCACCGTCTTCACTTCCTATCCCACCCACATAGGAGATTGGAGCCTCCTTTCCCAAATAAATGCAAGATGTGGGATTAGTTATGGCACACTCTGAAATGTCTGGGAGAGTGAAAGTTTAGAATCCCCAAAACATTTTGGAAACCAGTCTGAACTGAAATCAGAAAATTCTTAGCAGCCCATCTTGCGGCTGCACTTAGCCTCTGCCTGTGAGGCTCTCCTGTGAGGGGAGTGAATGTGAATCAGGACTTGTGTTGAGCTGTAACCAAATTCCTGAAATGCTCAGGGAGTCCATTGCAGCAAGAGTGGTTTCCTGCTGGTTTTATTCTACTGGTCCCCCTCCCCTTTTCTTAATCTTAGAGGATTTAGCTATCACTATTGGTATTTTCTGTAGCCTTTGTCTTTTGTTTGTTTTTTTGCATGAGACTGGGCCAGGGTAAACTTTGGCCCTTGAAGGGAACTCAGGCTCAGGGCGCCAGGTAAAGACCCTTCAAATTGTCCTTTCTTTTTTTTTTTTTTAACATCTTTATTGGAGTATAATTGCCTTACAATGGTGTGTTAGTTTCTGCCTTATAACAAAGTGAATCAGCTATACATATACATATATCCCCATAACTCCTCCCTCTTGAGTCTTCCTTCCAGCCTCCCTATCCCACCCCTCTAGGTGGTCACAAAGCACCCAGCTGATCTCCCTGTGCTGTGCAGCTGCTTCCCACTAGCTATCTATTTTACATTTGGTAGTGTATATATGTCCATGCCACTCTCACTTCGTCCCAGCTAATCCTTCCCCCTCCCCGTGCCCTCAAGTCCATTCTCTACATCTGTGTCTTTATTCCCGTCCTGCCCCTAGGTTCTTCAGAACCATTTTTTTTTTTTTAGATTCCATATATATTTGTTAGCATACGGTATTTGTTTTTCTATTTCTGACTTCACTCTGTATGACAGACTCTAGATTCATCCACCTCACTACAAATAACTCAATTTTGTTTCTTTTTATGGCTGAGAAATATTCCATTGTGTATATGTGCCACATCTTCTTGATCCATTCATCTGTCGATGGACACTTAGGTTGCTTCCATGTCCTGGCTATTGTAAATAGAGCTGCAATGAACATTGTGGTACATGACTCTTTTTGAATTATGGTTTTCTCAGGGTATATGCCCAGTAGTGGGACTGCTGGGTCATATGGTAGTTCTATTTTTAGTTTTTTCAGGAACCTCCATATTGTTATCCATAGTAGCTGTATCAATTTACATTCCCACCAACAGTGCAAGAGGGTTCTCTTTTCTCCACACCCTCTCCAGCATTTATTGTTTGTAGATTTTCTGATGATGGCCATTCTGACCGGTGTGAGGTGATACCTCATTGTAGTTTTGATTTGCATTTCTCTAATGATTAATGATGTTGAGCATACTTTCATGTGTTTGTTGGCAGTCTGTATATCTTCTTTGGAGAAATGTCTGTGTAGGTCTTCTGCCCATTTTTTGATTGGGTTGTTTGTTTTTTGGATATTGAGCTGCATGAGCTGCTTGTAAATTTTGGAGATTAATCCTTTGTCAGTTGCTTCATTTGCAAATATTTTCTCCCATTCTGAGGGTTATCTTTTCATCTTGTTTATGGTTTCCTTTGCTGTGCAAAAGGGTTTTAAGTTTCATTAGGTCCCATTTGTTTATTTTTAGTTTTATTTCCATTTCTCTAGGAGGTGGGTCAAAAAGGATCTTGCTGTGATTTAGGTCATAGAGTGTTATGCCTATGTTTTCCTCTAAGAGTTTTATGGTGTCTGGCCTTACATTTAGGTCTTTAATCCATTTTGAGTTTATTTTTGTGTATGGTGTTAGGGAGTGTTCTAATTTCATTCTTTTACAGGTAGCTGTCCAGGTTTCCTAGCACCACTTATTGAAGAGGCTGTCTTTTCTCCATTGTATATTCTTGCCTCCTTTATCAAAGATAAGGTGACCATATGTGCGTGGGTTTATCTCTGGGCTTTCTATCCTGTTCCATTGATCTATATTTCTGTTTTTGTGCCAGTACCATACTGTCTTGATTACTGTAGCGTTATAGTATAGTCTGAAACCTGGGAGCCTGATTCCTCAAGCTCCGTTTTTCTTTCTCAAGATTGCTTTGGCTATTCGGGGTATTTTGTGTTTCCATACAAATTGTGAAATTTTTTGTTTGAGTTCTGTGAAAAATGCCATTGGTAGTTTGATAGGGATTGCATTGAATCTGTAGATTGCTTTGGGTAGTAGAGTCATTTTCACAATGTTGATTCTTCCAATCCAAGAACATGGTATATCTCTCCATCTGTTTGTATCACCTTTAATTTCTTTCATCAGTGTCTAATAGTTTTCTGCATACAGGTCTTTTGTCTCCTTAGGTAGGTTTATTCCTAGGTATTTTATTCTTTTTGTTGCAGTGGTAAATGGGAGTGTTTCCTTAATTTCTCTTTCAGATTTTTTCATCATTAGTGTATAGGAATGCAAGACATTTATGTGCATTAATATTGTATCCTGCTACTTTACCAAATTCATTGATTAGCTCTAGTAGTTTTCTGGTAGCATCTTTAGGATTCTCTATGTATAGTATCATGTCATCTGCAAACAGTGACAGCTTTACTCCTTTTCCGATTTGGATTCCTTTTATTTCCTTTTCTTCTCTGATTGCTGTGGCTAAAACTTCCACAAGTATGTTGAATAATAGTGGTGAGAGTGGACAACCTTGTCTTGTTCCTGAACTTAGAGGAAATGGTTTCAGTTTTTCGCCATTGAGAGCAATGTTGGCTGTGGGTTTGTCATATATGGCCTTTATTATGTTGAGGTAAGTTCCCTCTATGCCTTCATTCTGGAGAGTTTTTATCATAAATGGGTGTTGAATTTTGTTGAAAGCTTTTTCTGCATCTATTGAGATGATCATATGGTTTTTCTCCTTCAATTTGTTAATATGGTGTATCACATTGATTGATTTGCATATACTGAAGAATCCTTGCATTCCTGGGATAAACCCCACTTGATCATGGTGTATGATGCTTTTAATGTGCTGTTGGATTCTTTTTGCTAGTATTTTGTTGAGGATTTTTGCATCTATGTTCATCAGTGATATTGGCCTGTAGTTTTCTTTCTTTGTGACATCTTTGTCTAGTTTTGGTATCAGGGTGATGGTGGCCTCATAGAATGATTTTGGGAGTGTTCCCCCCGCTGCTATATTTTTGAAGAGTTTGAGAAGGATGGGTGTTAACTCTTCTCTAAATGTGTGATAGAATTAGCCTGTGAAGCCATCTGGTCCTAGGCTTTTGTTTGTTGGAAGATTTTTAATTACAGTTTCAATTTCAGTGCTTGTGATTGGTCTGTTCATATTTTCTATTTCTTCCTGATTCAGTCTTGCCAGGTTGCGCATTTCTAAGAATTTGTCCATTTCTTCAAGGTTGTCCATTTTATTGGCATAGAGTTGCTTGTGGTAATCTCTCATGATCTTTTGTGTTTCTGCAGTGTCAGTTGTTACTTCTCCTTTTTCATTTCTAATTCTATTGATTTGAGTCTCCTCCCTTTTTTTCTGGATGAGTCTGGCTAATGGTTTATCAATTTTGTTTATCTTCTCAAAGAACCAGCTTTTAGTTTTATTGATCTTTCCTATTGTTTTCTTTATTTCTTTTTCATTTATTTCTGATCTGATCTTTATGAATTCTTTCCTTCTGCTAACTTTGGGGTTTTTTGGTTCTTCTTTCTTTAATTGCTTTAGGTATAAGTTTAGGTTGTTTATTTGAGTTGGTTCTTGTTTCTTGAGGTAGGATTGTATTGCTATAAACTTTCCTCTTAGAACTGCTTTTGCTGCATCCCATAGGTTTTGGGTCTTCGTGTCTCTAGTGTCATTTGTTTCTAGGTATTTTTTTATTTCCTCTTTGATTTCTTCAGTGATCTCTTGGTTATTTAGTAATGTATTGTTTAGCCTCCATGTGTTTGTATTTTTTACAGATTTTTTCCTGTAATTGTAATCTTGTCCTTTCTTCTTGAGGCTGACTGTCTCATTCAGTAATGACAGACCATGATAAATGGGTTGCATACAGTAAATATAGCACAGAGCATGGAAGCTGGAGAGAAATAGCTTGTGGAAAAGTGAACCTGGGTCTTCCCTGGTGGTGCAGTGGTTGAGAGTCCGCCTGCCGATGCAGTGGGCACGGGTTCATGCCCCGGTCCAGGAGGATCCCACATGCAGTGGAGCGGCTGGGCCCGTAAGCCATGGCCGCTGAGCCTGCGCATCTGGAGCCTGTGCTCCGCAATGGGAGAGGCCACAGCAGTGAGCGGCCCATGTACTGCAAAAAAAAAAATAGTGAACCTGGCTGTTGAAGAGTAGAGTTGAGCTTATTTGCATAGTAACTCAGGTGTGGTTACTTATTTATGAAGCACATTTCCTCTGAGGTGTGGAAAATAGGCTGTGAACCTGATTCTGCCCTTGAACACTCATGGTCAGGAGGCAGAGCCCAGTGTGACCCCCCAACCCTCCCCGTACCCCCTCCCTGGTGCTCCTGTTACTTCCCTGAGCTTCCTCTTGTCTTCCCTTCTTGCTAGACTGTGAGATCCTGGAGGGCAGGGACAGTGTTTGGTCACCATTTTTTCCCTGTGCCCAGCGACTCACCTGGCACAATGGCAGGCCTTCAGTAAATACATATGTCATGAATGGCATTTGGCAGCCAAGCCTGCAACTACCTGGACGTTGGAGGGAGATAAATACAAAAGAGGAGGAGAGGACTTGGAGCTCCCAAACTAGACACCCGCCCTGAAGCCAGAGGAGGAAGTAAAGTTAGAAACAGAGAGACAGAAATAGCGCCATTTGAAGAAGGGGTCAGCTGTGGACCTCTTGCAGGAGAAAATCCCAAACAAACTTGATCTTCTTCCAAGTGAATGATTTGACTCCTCCAGAACAAGGAAAAAAACAAAAACAAAACAACCCACATAATTCCCCACCCCTGCCAATAAAAATGCCTCTACCCCAAACAGCAATTGCTCCAGACTCATAATGGTGCCCCAGTTACACAGCAGAAAGAACAAAGAAGTGATTTAAGCATCTTGAAACTGAAATAGCTATTGCCAAACACCAGAGGATCAGCGAATCATTAGATTGCAGAAAATTCAGAACCTCTGAGGCCTCTGTATTCTTCCATCCTGATGTCAGACTGCTGGCAGCCCACGCTGAGCTGCTTTATAAGACCATGCAGCTAGGCCACTAGAAAGATGAGAGGAGGGAGGAAAGGCCAGCTGGCCTTGCTGGGGGTTTGGAAGCTCTGCATTGAAGATACCTTAACCAGCATTGGACACTATCGTTTCTCTGCTCCCAGTGATGAATGAGGCCAAGGCTGGGCCTTTTAGCTGATTAGACACAGATGTGGATGTCTCTGAGTTTATCAGTCAGGGGCCTGGCAGGAATACAGAATTTATCCCAGGTGGTTCAAATAGAAAGACTTTAATAAAAACATCCACAGAGCAGCAAGCAGGGTTGAGGGAACAAATACGGAACATTGAGGTACCTGAAGACTTGCGTTGGGGGAGCCATTACTTCCCTAAGGCCAAAGGGCAAAGGGAAGAAGGAAGTCTTGGTGCCTGACCCAGTGGGACTGCGGCTGTGGAGGAAGGGCCTCCAGAGACAGGGCTCCAGGGCAGGGAGGGAGTGGGGAAGAAATCCCTGCCCGTTTTTGCTGCCTCATGTTGGCCAAACCGGAAGCCAGCCAGCAAGGGTGCTCAGGATGGTGCCTTCCTCAGGGGTCAGCTCCTGGGGCTGAGAACACGTGGAGGTGAGTCAGATGGAGGTCAGTCAGTACACTGACCACTAACCTGATTGCCATATAGCTACATTTCCTATAGCTTCTTACATGTTATCTCATTTAATTCTCATAGGTACTCTAAAGCCGGCTGAGCCTGGGATTCTGCAGAATACCAGAGCTTGTGGGCATAGCGCACACTCATGCCTAATGGCGGGTTCGGGCTGATGAGCTGACAAGAGGGAAGCGTGTTGAAAACCTATCATCAGGAGCTAGAGGCCAAAGGGACTCTAAACGTCAGTTAGAAATGAAGTCACCGGGACGGTGACTGTGAACAATTTGTCGGCTTTCTTCAGCCTTTGTAATTTATGCTTTTTATCCTGAATGTTTCACAACAGTAAGGCTGTCTTCTGCTCAATAGGCAGTCCTGTCAGGGAGAGAATCTTGTGGGTTGCTGTGGGAAGTGACGGTGCTTTGCAGAAAGATCAGGTCAGGTCCCAGGAGTCATGGTTGAGGGAGGAAAGGGAAGCAGAAAGGCCAGAAGCCAGCTGTCCTGAGGAGGGGGTATGGCTGGGCCCAGGGGCACAGGGCCTGTGCTCTGTCTCTGACTCCTCAGAGCTAGGAATCTCCCCCTGGTGGTTCTGCTTCCCTGCCTGAGGTTGAGCTGGGAGCTGTTCGCGGCATAGGTGCAAGCTGGAGTGAGTGACCTTCCAACAACTCGGGGCAGCAGACACTGACAGTGGGTCTACTTTACTGTAAGGTAATCCAAGCAAGAGCCGCCACTTGATATGAAGGGCAAGTTCTTATCACCAAATAAATATTTCATCATTCGAGGCTCCAGTGAATCGAGGCATGGACAGGGCTTCGGTGCACACCTGAGTCCCCTGCCCCCTCTCAGATGTCCAGTGGCTCCTGCCCGGGGCGGGGGGAGAAGGAAGGCCTGTGGCTGAGCCATTAGAGGAGGTAGGAGAGGGCTTCCCCTCCATAACCTCCACCCAAGTGCTGAGTCACTCAGGTAGATCACCTCTCTGCGCCTTAGTTTTCTCAGCTGCAAAATGGAAATGATTTCCCAGCCCAGTTCTAGGGCCCTTTCTTGTTGCAGAGACCAAGTGTGATAACACAGGAAGGCATTTTGGAAGGCAGAAAATGTCACATCAAGTGTACCAATTATTAATACCAACAGTGTCTTTTCAGAAAATGTCCCTCAAGAGGCCTAAACCATACTTGAGTTACTTTTATTCATTCATTTATACATTTAACACATATTTACTGAGTACCTGCCATGTGCCAGGGGTTTATTTTCTGCCTTATGGATTGGCAGGGTGCTCTGTATTCGTTTCTCCATTCACCAGTCCTGCCCTTCAGAGGTTTTATTTTAACCTCTGCTCTCCAGGGTTGACAGGGAGTATATAAGTAAGTCGAATGCTTGTTGGGGTTGATGAGGAATATATTGACTGAAATGAGATTTCAATGCCCCTGCTCATTACCTCCAGTCGTACTGAGGTTCTGCCTTTTTGCCGAAGGAGCTGCAGGCTGGGTGTGAGTAGGGAGCTGAGTAGCCCTGCAGGGCACCATGGCAACCACGATGAGGGACTGCCACCAGGGAGTTTAATGTCACGTTGTACCTTGAAGCTCATCAGCTGTGGGCCCAGCAGAAAAGTAACCCTTCCCTATTCTGGGAGGTGGAAAAAAGGAAGAGAGCCAGGTGTGATGGATGCAGCTCAGGCAGGACTGTATTAGTATCTGATGAATATGCTGATTTCATCAGAGGGGAGTTTTCCCTTTCAGTGGAACCTCTGCTTGCTGGGAACTCGGGAGGCCAGGCCTCAGCAATGGAGAAAGGCACACATGCTGCTTGGTTATTAAATCCTGGGATGTCTTCTCAGGACATTTGCCTCAGAGCAAGAAGCATGGGGGTGGGATAGAGATAAATTAGGAGTTTGGGATTAACATAAACACACTACCTATATAAAATTGGTAAACAACAAGGACCTACTGTATAGCACAGGGAACTATACTCAATATCTTGTAATAACCTATAATGGAAAAGAATATATATATGTATAACTGAATCACTTTGCTGTACACTTGAAACTAACACAACATTGTAAATTAAGTATACTTCAATAAAAAAATAAAATAAAATTCCAAGACAAAAAAAGAAAAAAAGAAGCATAGGAATAGAGGGGCTCCCACACGGTGGGGAAGTTCAGAATTCCCTGCCTGTCCTGAAGGGGAATCCTCCTGACTTAGTCCTGCCTTCCTGTCCTCAGATCCGTCGCCTCCGGGTGTGTGATATTTTGTTGTTCCTTTGTTTAGTTCATAAATCAACCCTCCTACGGCTCTCATTTCCTAGTAGGACATGTTGGTGGGCACCCAGTAGATGCCTGGATTATCTGATAAAAGCAGCCTCAGTCCAGAAGAAAATTGTCTGTGAAGAATCACTAAACAAGTACAAAATAGTGTCCTTGTTGAAACAGAAAAGGAAATAAATGTGAGACAGGGTCTTGGGAACTTAGTGTCCCTTGGTTCTTTCAAAATATGCTCCAACTCCAGGACCTCAGGGAGGCAGGTGCCAGTAGGGGAGCAGACAAGCAAAACCCTTGCCTTGGTTCACCCACCACTTCACGGCTCTGGCGGAATCAGCCCAGTCTCAAATACTTGGTAGTAGGCCTTGTCTGCTAGGAATTGGTGCTTCTGCATCTCTCTCCTTTTATCTTGCTTTCTTGTCATCCCCACACCGACCTCTTTAAACAAATCTAGCCTCCTCTTTTGCCTCATCAAACCTGCAGGCAGGCCCAGGGGCTGAATAGGAGCTGCGTCCAGCGGTGAAGGTGGGCCTCATATGATGATGAGGGGGATGATGGTGATGATGAGGACACAACACCAGCTCCTCCTGTCACGATCACTAGTTAATAGGAGCACGGTGATGATGGGGGTTGACAGCCCTGCAGCGGGTTTACCTTATTTTAGCTTCTCTTTGCAGAGGTGATTTAGGACTTCATAAAACTCTTCCCTGAGCTCTGGCATTTGTCCTTCATTGTTTCTCAGACCCAGGATACTATTTTGGTTTAGAAAGTTCGCTTCTTTGTGCTGCCGCAGGTAGTGGCTGCCAGCTCCTCAGAGGAGAGGACCCAGAGGTTGTCTATTTTCAGAGGCACTGCACCGGCTGCCCGTTCAAGATTGATTTTTTTAGATTGTTCCCTGTAATTGCACGGCACTATGCTGCCCTGGCCCAGGGCCCGTGCAGAGATTTTTTTTTTTTTTTGGCGGTACACAGGCCTCTCACTGTTGTGGCCTCTCCCGTTGCAAAGCACAGGCTCCAGACGCGCAGGCTCAGCAGCCATGGCTCACGGGCCCAGCCACTCTGTGGCATGTGGGATCCTCCCGGACCGGGGCACGAACCCGTGTCCCCTGCATCGGCAGGCGGACTCTCAACCACTGCGCCACCAGGGAAGCTCCCGTGCAGAGATTTTGACTTGAAATGTCTTGCTTCATTCTCTGGAAGCTGCTGACTCTCACTCCTCCGGCTGCGGCCCCCAGCTTGTAACTGATGTCCTCCTTAGCTGAGCTAAGAGGTCTGAGAGGAGAGGGCGTCCACACTCATTTGCTGGACCAGCAGTCTGCCTTCTGCTCTTGAGGTTGCTTCAGTCCTGTGATGAATGGTGGTGGGGGTTGGGGGGAAGGGTGGGTGCTGAGCCAAGGGAAGTTCTTAAAGAAAGATAACACGTTAACATCAGAAATCTGCAGAATAAGACTTTGAAAACACCCCGAGAGGAGAAATATACTACATCTGGAGATAGAAATGAGGTTAGGTGCCAAATTTTCCTTTGCAGAATTAGCACTTCTTGTGTGCTGGTGGGAGCAGTAGGTGGCAGCCTAATTAGGTGACGATTAAGTAAAAGGGTTGTACCCGGGGCTTCTCCCTTCCGCCACACTGCCCCAAACATCCCGTGACTCTTCCCCAGTGCAGTTGGTGCTGGCATGTAAGTGCTTGGTAGATGACATCTTCAGTACAACTGAGGGCCGGAAATGGGACTGCTGGAGCTACACACAGGAGTACGTGGCTGGGGTAGAGAGAAGTGTGTTTGGGGTTTAGGGAAAACTGTATTTGATGACACAGAACAAGATCTTTGAGGGGCTGAGGCCACAGGATTCAGAGTATTTGCTGGGAGGAGGGGACAATGGTTCCTAGGTGAGTGCCACAGTATTCTATGAAGGACGTGCTGCTGTCGCTTTTTTCCACGTGAAGAAATTGCCCAGGGTCACACAGCAGGGGGCCATTTCTTCCAGGTGGTAGAGGACAGATGTGGGCCTGTTGGTGTCTGGACACTTTGCTAGGGGGAGGGGCACAGCCTCAACCCCCCCTCCCCTTCCCCAGCGGCCTCAGGCCAGGCTGCGGGAAGCAATGCCTCTGCCCGGCGGAAGTGGAAGGGGAGCCAGGCCATAGCAGCCTCGCTGTAGCAGAGCTCAGAGGGGCTGAGACCGCCCCTCCCTGGAGCCCGCTGCTGGGGACCTGCGTTCATTCTCTACAGCTGACCCCAGTCCTCATTCTTCCTCCCTCCAGGGACCTGTTGGCTGGAGGCCCAGGCTCTGCTGATAGAGAACTGATGGATTTCCTAAAATAGGAAGCCCTGTCACCCACCCATTCTCTCCCTTTGGCTGAGCTGGGTGGGGCCTCCTTAGGAGAAATCTCTCTTTATAGATTTGTTTTACCAGAAGCAGCTTTGGCAAAGGAGAGTGTGGCTGAACTCATGCCTTTGGTTGAGGGCCAGTTCACAGCCATCCAAAGTCTGTTGAGCCTGGGGGTTCACTGGAATAATAGTGCAGGTTGGAGGTTGGACAGGAGTCTGTACTCTCACTTCCTGTTTAGAAGGCGTGAAAAAGCCCAGGGGGCCACACTGACCATGCAGCCGAGTTCCTTCCCTTCCAGCAGAGGTCCCAGGGCCCCTGAGCCTGTGCAGGGAGCTCTAACCTTGGCTTTATAACAGACAAATTCAAGTTCTGGTTATCTCATTTTTATATTTGAAGACCTGGAGCAAATCATTCTAGGACTTGGTTTTCTCATCTGTGTAATGGATTTAACAGTCCCTGTGCTGCCTACCCACAGGGTTGTGGTCCAGGTTCCGAGGGGGAGCCTCTGTATGCATCAAGTGCTGGGTCAACACTGTTGATAAAGAGACAATCTTTTGTTTGCTCAGAAATAATACTCAGGGCCCGGAACAGGAAAGGTGCGCCTCAGCCATCTGTCTGCTCAGCGAGCTGCTTCTCTGTGGCTGTGGCCCATCAGCCTCTCTCTCTGGCCGTCCTGCCTCTTTCACATTGATTATAAAAATAACCACGCACCTCCTTCATTTTGCCATTTGGATTTTGCTTGACTGTTGGATTCACTCTTCTGTAACGCGGACTATCTTCTCCTTTTACACTCAGTTGATCTGAAATCGGATTTTACAGAATGGAGCAGAACTTCCCATTCTTTTGTTTATGAGGGGTTTGGGTTTTGTTTTTTAACCTTGTTTTGTTTTTACTGCTCAGAATTCCCCTGATACAGTTAGTTTTTCAACTTTGCATGTGATTAGAGGGAGAAGCCATTACAATGCTAACAGTCCCCTCCCCTAGGTGTGATTCTGCCTTGAAAAACAGTAAGGAGGGAGACAGGGCAGGCCCAGCCTCAAGTCATGCTCAGACCATGTCCATTCTTGGTGCACTTGGCAGTCATGAGTTTGGCAGAGCTTGGATGGGTCCATAAACTGGACCTGGGGTGAGGCCCCATCCCTCTGCTGATGGCTATGGGAAGCATCATGAGGACCCAGTCCCCCCCCCCATCCCTAAATAGGCAGAGGCCTGGGGAAGCCCTGCTGGAGGCAGGACTCTGCTCCCCTCTTGACATGGTTGACCTTGTGTGTTTTGGGTGGGTTGGAGAAAGAGACCACTGTGGGAAACTAGGAAAAGGCAGAGTGGCTGAACCCACAGAGGTGTCCCAGCTGCCCTTGCTTAACTGGAAGCAGAATCTTGCCCAGAGCCCCTTGTGAGCAGTGCAGTGAGACCGCACGCCCACACCCTGCCCACCCTGGAGGCTGGAACCAGTACCTGTTCCTCAGTGGTAGATACAAAAAAGAGCAGATAACGTCCCCATGCCTGAGGAACTCAAAAGCTTCCAGAGAGATCAAAGCAATCCCCAAAGCATGAAAACAACTGGGTGTGTGAGAGGATGGCGGATGCCTGGGCTCGCTCTGGCCTTCTGAACTGGCTGAGGGGAGTGGACCAATGGTCCACTCGTCTCCCTTCTGTCCTCTTTGCTTCCCTTCCTTCCTGCCGTTTGTATAGCACTGTGCTAGATCCTGGGTGAGGTTGCAAGTGTCCTAATAAGGGATTCAGCAGTTCCTGCTGGGCAGTGTCAGTGCCACAGCTGGGGAGGACTACTTTAAGGGCCAAGTCCTCCTGCCTGAGGGGGCAGGGCCTGGACTTTCAATATCAGTGTCAGGGCCAATGAGCCTTGTCCTAGGGCATCCTTCTGGACTGACCACATCCTAACCTCAGCTTCTGCACCCGTTCTGTTCCTTTGCTTTTGCCTTTGAGTCTAAATCATTTACATAGATTCTACCTCCAAGTAGGCATCTTTCATTTGCTATCCCAGTGTCTGATTTGCAGAGACCCCTGACATCACCCTTGAGGCAAAGCTTTGGCACTGGACCCCCTTTCTCACCTCGTTTTGGTTCTGTCAGTTTGCTTCAGCCCAGACAGAGCTTACAGGACTTCAGATTAGTTGAGGAGACGAGATGTAGACCCAGACTAATTTAAAAAATAGTATGTTAATTGTAAGATCTCAGAGGGCTTAATTTTGGTCCCAAGGGACAGTCAGGATTTGCATAAATGGGAAGGAGCAGAGAGAGCATTCTTGGCAGGAGACAAGCCTTCAGCAAGAGTGCAGGGGTGGGAATGTGCTTCACAAGTTCAGGGAGCAATGAATAAACTGGTTTGCTAAAAATATTTATCAAGTTCTTCCTATGTGTGAGGCACATAGAAGATACAAAGGAGGGGTAATGAGTGATCCTTGCGCTCAAGGATTCTGCAGTGTTCTGATTCTGAAATGCCCGCATCAGAACAGAAAGGCCTGGGGAAAGCCTGAGGAATAAATCTGGAGGCAAGACTTGAGGGTGCAGGAAGGCATCAGCTCTCTTAGCACAGATATGGATGACAAAAAAAAAATGTGCTCAGGACATAATCTTAGTAAAGCTGCAGATTATGTTTAAAGCAAACATTTACAAAGAGGATTGGCACGAGGAATGTGCAGGCAGAGCGAGCAGTTCCGTGTCACAGAGCTTCTGAACTGCTGCAGTAGATTGAGCTAAAGTGGAAAGAGAAGGTACCAGGGACCGAGCCCACAGGTATTTTAACAGCAAACTCTCCAGCCAGCTGATGTCCCTGATATGTGTTATGTTGCTATTGTCTTGGTGACCTTGGCAACAAAGTCGTACAGACCTGGGGAGACCTTTCTAGGTTGCTAGATTCTTTGGATTTTTGAACTTGTTGCAAGAAGTTGCATTGCTTTCCTCTCCCTGACTACAGAGGAATGCCTGTGGTCTCTGAAATAGAATAACAGTTGACGGAGCTCTGCGTCATGTTCACAGGGAAAATTACTAGTGAGATAGGTGATTGGGTCCTTGAGTTTGCTCTCCTCAACACAGCTAAATTCTAATGGTTTCTCTGAAGGAACTTAATTTGAATTTGCATTTCTAAAAGCTGGTATATCATCACTTAAATGTACAATTAAAAAGTAGCAGGACATGAAATAAGAGCTTAGGTATGGGTTTCCCTGGTGGCGCAGTGGTTGAGAATCCGCCTGCCAATGCAGGGGATGTGGGTTCATGCCCTGGTCCGGGAAGATCCCACATGCCGCGGAGCGGCTGGGCCCGTGAGCCATGGCCGCTGAGCCTGTGCGTCCGGAGCCTGTGCTCCGCAGCCAGAGAGGCTACAACAGTGTGAGGCCTGCGTACCGCAAAAAAAAAAAAAAAGAGCTTAGGTATACCAATAAAATGAACATTCATTCAGCAGACATTTTTGTCCCTATTATGTTCCAGTCACTCTCCTGGGCACAAAACCTGGTGCCTATTTATAAGTGCCTCCCTTGTACAATGCTCTTATATACACAAGATCAGGACACTACCCAACTAAATGAGCAAGGAATTCCACGTTCGAGTTCTTCCAGTGGAAGCACGAACTGTCCGTCTAATAGAAGGGCATGAGAGAAGGGATTTCTTCAGTGCTCTGTGATAGCCATTTGGCCTCATCCCCCTCCGGACTTTGTGAGGCTACCAAGTTTCACAAGGAAAGGCCCTTTTCCAGGGCTGTGTATGCAGGAGGCAAAGAGGTGGGGGAATAACCTAACAAAGCAGGAAACAAAACCCGATGTCAAATTCTACAAAGTGGTGGAAGCTGGCTTGCCTCTGATGAAGCTGGTTCCTTTTACAACAACAACCAGGGCACTCTGCCTGTTCTCAGCCCAGGCTGGGTGAACCTAATCTGAATAAGCCTGCTGGATGGAAAGGTGTGTGCCTACGAACCTGTGAGTGGGGTTCAAGAGCCAGGATCTGAGGATAGGCAGATGCCTGGCGTGGACACGGCGCCCTGTGGTTGAGGCCAGAAGGCCAGAGGGAGGAAGGTATACTGCGGGTTCCGTCTGTTTGTGCTTCTGCTCAACTCCTTTGAGAACCAGATACAACCGAGAGAGGAAAGGTTGGCACAGGATGGTGCTGGAGCATGCACTGTGGAAGCCCAGCCTGGGTCTTCTGCACATTAACTTCCTGGTTGCCCCAAACATAGGGCTGTCCATTGTAGGACTAATCTTTTTTTTTTTAAATTGGGATTTCTCCCAATATGAATCATTTGTTAGAACAGTTTGGGTCCAGAAGGAGTGGAGACTGTGACACCCCTGTGTTCATGCTTGGGTGGTTCCTCTGAGTCACTCAGAGAATCAGGGGATCTTTTGTACCTCAGTTTCTCCTACCCATGAAAACAAGATGCACCTTGCCTGCTGCAGATAACAAAGCTGTGGGAAACTTGCTTAAAGAAAGTAAAGAGTGTTTATACACGCGTAGTACCTTTGAGGGAGGCAGGATTTCTATAGGAGAGCTACGTGGTGCTCTGAAAAATCTTTCTTCAAAGTGAAGCCCATTTCATTGTTTGTGCCGATGTCTCTTCTTCCCACCTCTCTTCTAATCATCCCCACGTAGTCATACACCCCATGTGATAATTTATTAGTAATAATAATAGCTACTCTTTATTGACCAACTCCTCTATGCCAATCCCTCTGCTAGATATTACCTTGAATTCTTAAAACAGCTGTGAAAGATTACGTATTATTAATCCCTCTTTATAATGTGGAAGCTGAGGCCTAGAGAGGCGGGTGGAAAGGGTAGAGGTGAGCCAGCAAGTAAGTGATAGAGCCAGGATTGTAACTCAGGTCCACCTGACTCCAAAGCCATACCCTTTCCACTACACCCCACCGGCTCCTGGCCACTCTTTTCAGATTTCCGAGGGCAAAGGAGTGGAAGCTGCTAGAGGAGGCAGCTCCTAGCTGAAAAGGGATGCAGAGTGCGTGGTGCCTAGCGCAGCGTTGGTGATACCCACACTCACCCCAAGGATATGCCTGAGGCTGCTTGTGGTGGACAACATGCAGTGGCTTTTCCTTGGCCTTTGGCAGAAATGCTATCTGAGCTGAACCCACCCTTTTTTGTGTAGAACGCTGCATATTCCTAGTTCCCAGCTGTGTGGAGGAGCTCCGGAAAGGAATGAATTTATTTTCTGGGGCAGACTCATCACACATCCAGGTCCCTCTCCCCTCTTGTACTTTGGGGATGCAGCAAGCCCCCTATGTGTCCACCCGACCGCTTGTTCAGAGGGTTGAAGGCAGGTGGTGTCACGGGGCGCTGTGGATTGTGCCTCTGTTGTGCTGCTTCTAGAAGGCCCAGTTTTCTGCCAACATAGCTTACCTGGAAGCTGTTAATTTTGCCCTAGTTCATTTATTGCATGCATTCTTACCCGTTTTGTGACGCTTTCAGATAATAGGTGTGGTGGCTGATGAGTTGAAACCTGTCTTAATTATGCACTGAAACAGGCTTAAGGAGTGTTATTACTTGCTTAATGATAGCAGCTTGCAAAACAGTTTCCATGGCTCTCCGCACAGCCAGGCCTTCATGGTCATACATCTGCTCCTGAAAAGGATTTGCCGTTTGGAAATGCAAGCACTTAGCTCTGGCAAATGGTGCCCTGACACGATCATTCTAGTGTTGGATGTCCTCTGAATGTCATTGTCTAGTGATTGGTATTGATTTTGGTAGCTCTTTCAGAGGCCGGGCTGTCAGCAACCCCTCTGGGGGAGATCATAGCCTTTGATACCTGGGGAGTAGCTGCTGGTTTTATTGGTGCTTTGTTAGGACCAGAATTCCCTAGGGCCTATCATCAGCTCTTCAGAGGAGTTTTTATTTACAACATCCAGAATACTTTCCAAATTTCTATATTATGTAATCACCATCAATGTTGTATGTGTAAGACTTTCTTTTTCCTATTTGCTGTAATCACCACTTTAATACTTAGTTACTTAGGTAAGGATGCACAAAAAGGCAGAAATTTAGAGCCAGTTCTTATATGCAGTAACATTCTATTTTTCCAACTTTCTAGCCTTCTCAGGCAATGGTGTATTCCAAATACCATGTTTTTTCTGGTATCTTCAAAATTTACCTCTTCAAGTAAAAAAATTAATTTTTAGATGTTTAAAAATTAGATTTTAAACTTTTGTAGTATAGTCTTGATTTCTTAAATATTACATATTTAATGTAATATAATCCTTATTTTAATGACTTGATCTATACCAGAAATTGTGCAATAATGCTGTCAGTCAATGATCGTCTCAAGGCGGTTGAGACACATGAAGTTGGCCCTTTTCCTCTGTTAGCTAGAGTGTTGTGAGCTCTTATTCTCCTGGACCTTTCGCATTCTCCACTTTCATTTCTCCCTGCTGCCAATGTTCTGTTGCTTCTAATCCACAGCCTTGTTTCTCACAGAGGAGTAAGGACTCGGCAATGGCTCTGTTCCCCTGGAGAAGTTCAGCACGTGGGCTTTGTGACAGCAGCCCACTGCTTACAGGTCCTCTTCATTTACTCTGGAATTCACAGCTTTGCTGTAGATGGTGGAGGGTAGAGGAAGGCTAAGCCTCCAGCTCTCCAGGGTGTTACTGGCCTTGACACTGAACAGAGCTGCCTGCCGCTTGGGGAAATGCATCTCAGCCTGTATGGGGACCTCACAGGTTATAGCTTCATTGTATGTATGATGTGTCCTTTATTTCCTGGCCTGACTTTGACAGAAACCCCTGCTCTGATTTCTGTTTTACAAGTAGCTGATGGTTCGTGGAGCAACCGAAGCTTTCCCCCCTCCAGTCTCTGTTTTGGCCCTTAGGTACCACCCCCTTGATGGGCAGGAGATGCCAATTCCATAGCAAAGAACCGGCTGCCCAACTTCTGAGCACTTCTGAGGATCCTTTGGTAACCCTCGTCACACGTGAAATTTCTTTTTTAATGCCCATCTTCCCCACCAAACTGTGAGCTCCAAGAAATAGGGAACCGTGTCATTATTCTCTGCGGCCTCGGCCCCCGCAAAGTGCCTGACACATCGTGGGCACTCAGGGAATAGATGCTGGGTTAAGTTTGAAAAGGTCCTTCATTGACTTTCTCATCTGAACAGTCCTGCAAGAATACTTAGTGGACACGGATATTCTTCAGACTAGGTGTTTGAGCATGAAGAAGTGTTTTTAAGGTGGCAAAATCTGTACTCTCCCCTGCAAGGCTGATGGGAAGGTCCATGCTGTCTTTCTGGTTTTCGGTCTGTGATCGCATATCAAAGTGCAGTATGTGGAATCTTAGTTCCCCGACCAGGGATCGAACACCACGCCCCTTGCATTGGAAGCACCAGTCTTAACCACTGGACCGCCAGGGAAGTCCCCAGTCTGTGATGGCAGTCCGATCAGTAAGTGGCGACCCTGTGCTCGGCACTCTTCTACGGGCTGTGACGACTGGAGACCCACTGTGAGACTTTGCGCTTGCCAAGAAGAAGTTTATACCCTCGACAGGGAGGCAACAGCAGCCTCACGGGGAAGTATGTTAAGTACGCAGAAGTCTTGTGGGATTCAGAAAGAACAGAGAGACGGATGGAGACCGGAGCTAAGACTAGGACCCCAAGGGTGGAGTCTTCGATATTTGGTGACTCAGCCTCCGACCTCCTGCCTGTCTTTAGAGGACAGAGTTATCTGCACAGTATCCACCATCATTTTCTTATTTGTTTACACTGCCATTTCTCTAGCCCCATCTTCTCTGGTGAGATAGCTGCAGTTTGGGCCAAATAGCTATTTGATAGCTTCCTACCTTGATTTCCTCTTTTCCTGTCTCATTTTCTTATTCATTGTTTCCCTCTTTCAGCCACAGTATTTCAGTTTTCTTCACATGTCCTTTCCTACCTTCCCAGTTTCCAGACCTCTAGCCTCCTTTCCCCTCAACACCCTGTTGCCCATCTGAACATGTACCACCCAGGCAGGAGTCTGTTCACCCTTCCTTCTACTCACTTTTTCCTACAAACTAAATACCCCATGGCCCTACACTTCTGAGCTTTGCTTTGCATTTTCCAAAATGAGAGTGAATTATCTGACACCTTTATTTCCTTGTCAAACATTTACCTTCTTTGATCCAAGTGCTGTGAAAGGCACCACAGAGAAGTAATGTAATGAAGATACACTTTTCCAGGAACTCAGAACAGACTATTGGCAGTTATTTTATCTGAGAATCTCCTAAGCCTTTCTGGGGAAAAAACAGAAGAATTTTGGGACTTAAGTTGAGCCCTAATATTGTCAACATTTCATAATTATATATTAGGAGGGGAGACAATGCGTGATCCTAATACCCTTTTTTATAGTTTTTATTTTTTTACATCTTTATTGGAGTATAATTGCTTTACAATGGTGTGTTAGTTTCTGCTTTAAAACAAAGTGAATCAGTTATACATATACATATGTTCCCATATCTCTTCCCTCTTACATCTCCCTCCCTCCCACCCTCCCTATCCCACCCTTCCAGGCGGTCACCGAGCTGATCTCCCTGTGCTATGCGGCTGCTTCCCACTAGCTGTCTACCTTACGTTTGGTAGTGTATATATGTCCATGCCTCTCTCTCGCTTTGTCACAGCTTACCCTTCCCCCTCCCCATATCCTCAAGTCCATTCTCTAGTAGGTCCGTGTCTTTATTCCTGTCTTACCCCTATGTTCTTCATGACATTTTTTTCCTTAAATTCCATATATATGTGTTAGCATACGGTATTGTCTTTCTCTTTCTGACTTACTTCACTCTGTATGACAGACTCTAGGTCTATCCACCTCATTATAAATAGCTCAATTTCGTTTCTTTTTATGGCTGAGTAATATTCCATTGTATATATGTGACACATCTTCTTTATCCATTCATCCGATGATGGACACTTAGGTTGTTTCCATCTCTGGGCTATTGTAAATAGAGCTGCAATGAACATTTTGGGACATGACTCTTTTTGAATTATGGTTTTCTCAGGGTATATGCCCAGTAGTGGGATTGCTGGGTCATATGGTAGTTCTATTTGTAGTTTTTTAAGGAACCTCCATACTGTTCTCCACAGTGGCTGTATCAATTTACATTCCCACTAACAGTGCAAGAGGGTTCCCTTTTCTCCACACCCTCTCCAGCATTTATTGTTTCTAGATTTTTTGATGATGTCCATTCTGATTGGTGTGAGATGATATCTCATTGTAGTTTTGATTTGCATTTCTCTAATGATTAATGAAGTTGAGCATTCTTTCATGTGTTTGTTGGCAGTCTGTATATCTTATTTGGAAAACTGTCTATCTAGGTCTTCTGCCCATTTTTGGATTGGGTTGTTTGTTTTTTTGTTATTGAGCTGCATGAGCTGCTTGTAAATTTTGGAGATTAATCCTTTGTCAGTTGCTTCATTTGCAAATATTTTCTCCCATTCTGAGGGTTGTCTTTTGGTCTTGTTTATTGTTTCCTTTGCTGTGCAAAAGCTTTTAAGTTTCATTAGGTCCCATTTGTTTATTTTTGATTTTATTTCCATTTCTCTGGGAGGTGGGTCAGAAAGGATCTTGCTGTGATTTATGTCACAGAGTGTTCTGCCTATGTTTTCCTCTAAGAGTTTGACAGTTTCTGGCTTTATATTTAGGTCTTTAATCCATTTAGAGTTTATTTTTGTGTATGGTGTTAGGGAGTGATCTAATCTCATACTTTTATATGTACCTGTCCAGTTTTCCCAGCACC
The DNA here is from genome assembly GCF_951394435.1 of Stenella coeruleoalba. Classification (NCBI taxonomy): domain Eukaryota; kingdom Metazoa; phylum Chordata; class Mammalia; order Artiodactyla; family Delphinidae; genus Stenella; species Stenella coeruleoalba. Next base: position 44,281,253 of record NC_137159.1, read on the forward strand.
ACTTATTGAAGAGGCTGTCCTTTCTCCACTGTACATTCCTGCCTCCTTTATCAAAGATAAGGTGACCATATGTGCGTGGGTTTATCTCTGGGCTTTCTATCCTGTTCCCTTGATCTATATTTCTGTTTTTGTGCCAGTACCATACTGTCTTGATTACTGTAGCTTTATAGTATAGTCTGAAGTCAGGGAGCCTGATTACTCCAGCTCTGTTTTTCATTCTCAAGATTGCTTTGGCTATTCAGGGTCTTTTGTGTTTCCATACAAATTGTGAAATTTTTTGTTCTAGTTCTGTGAAAAATACCAGTGGTAGTTTGATAGGGATTGCATTGAATCTGTAGATTGCTTTGGGTAGTACAGTCATTTTCACAATGTTGATTCTTCCAATCCAAGAACATGGTATATCTCTCCATCTATTTGTATCATATTTAATTTCTTTCATCAGTGTCTTATAATTTTCTGCATACAGATCTTTTGTCTCCTTAGGTAGGTTTATTCCTAGATATTTTATTCTTTTTGTTGCGATGGTAAATGGGAGTGTTTTCTTGATTTCACTTTCAGATTTTTCATCATTAGTGTATAGGAATGCAAGCGATTTCTGTGCATTAATCTTGTATCCTGCTACTTTACCAAATTCATTGATTAGCTCTAGATGTTTTCTGGTAGCATCTTTAGGATTCTCTATGTATAGTATCGTGTCATCTGCAAACAGTGACAGCTTTACTTCTTCTTTTCCGATTTGGATTCCTTTTATTTCCTTTTCTTCTCTGATTGCTGTGGCTAAAACTTCCAAAACTATGTTGAATAAAAATGGTGAGAGTGGGCAACCTTGTCTTGTTCCTGATCTTGGTGGAAATGCTTTCAGTTTTTCACCATTGAGGACGATGTTGGCTGTGGGTTTGTCATATATGGCCTTTATTATGTTGAGGAAAGTTCCCTCTATGCCTACTTTCTGGAGAGTTTTTATCATAAATGGGTGTTGAATTTTGTCAAAATCTTTTTCTGCATCTATTGAGGTGATCATATGGTTTTTCTCCTTCAATTTGTTAATATGGTGTATCACATTGATTGATTTGCGTATATTGAATCCTTGCATTCCTGGAATAAACCCCACTTGATCATGGTGTATGATCCTTTTAATGTGATGTTGGATTCTGTTTGCTAGTATTTTGTTGAGGATTTTTGCATCTATGTGCATCAGTGATACTGGCCTGTAGTTTTCTTTCTTTGTGACATCCTTGTCTGGTTTTGGTATCAAGGTGATAGTGGCCTTGTAGAATGAGTTTGGGAGTGTTCCTCCCTCTGCTCTATTCTTGAAGAGTTTGAGAAGGATAGGTGTTGCTCTTCTCTAAATGTTTGATAGAATTCGCCTGTGAAGCCATCTGGTCCTGGGCTTTTGTTTGTTGGAAGATTTTTAATTACAGTTTCAATTTCAGTGCTTGTGACTGGTCTGTTCATATTTTCTATTTCTTCCTGATTCAGTCTTGGCAGGTTGTGCATTTCTAAGAATTTGTCCATTTCTTCAAGGTTGTCCATTTTATTGGCATAGAGTTGCTTGTAGTAATCTCTCATGATCTTTTGTATTTCTTCAGTGTCAGTTGTTACTTCTTCTTTTTCATTTCTAATTCTATTGATTTGAGTCTTCTCCCTTTTGTTCTTGATGAGTCTGGCTAATGGTTTATCAATTTTGTTTATCTTCTCAAAGAACCAGCTTTTAGTTTTATTGATCTTTGCTATTGTTTCCTTTATTTCTTTTTCATTTATTTCTGATCTGATCTTTATGATTTCTTTCCTTCTGCTAACTTTGGGGTTTTTTTGTTCTTCTTTCTCTAATTGCTTTAGGTGCAAGGTTAGGTTTTTTATTCGAGATGTTTCCTGTTTCTTAAGGTAGGATTGTATTGCTATAAACTTCCCTCTTAGAACTGCTTTTGCTGCATCCCATAGATTTTGGGCCATCGTGTCTCCATTGTCATTTGTTTCTAGGTATTTTTTTATTTCCTCTTTGATTTCTTCAGTGATCACTTCATTATTAAGTAGTGTAGTGTTTAGCCTCCATGTGTTTGTATTTTTGACAGATCTTTTCCTGTAATTGATATCTAGTCTCATAGCATTGTGGTCAGAAAAGATACTTGAAACAATTTCAATTTTCTTAAATTTACCAAGGCTTGCTTGTGACCCAAAATATCATCTATCCTGGAGAATGTTCCATGAGCACTTGAGAAAAATGTGTATTCTGTTGTTTATGGATGGAATGTCCTATAAATATCAATTAAGTCCATCTTGTTTAATGTATCATTTAAAGCTTGTGTTTCCTTATTTATTTTCATTTTGGATGATCTGTCCATTGGTGAAAGTGGGGTGTTAAAGTCCCCTACTATGAATGTGTTACTGTCAATTTCTCCTTTTATGGCTGTTAGTATTTGCCTTATGTATTGAGGTGCTCCTATGTTGGGTGCATAAATATTTACAATTGTTATATCTTCTTCTTGGATCGATGCCTTGATCATTATGTAGTGTGCTTCTTTGTCTCTTCTAACAGTCTTTATTTTAAAGTCTATTTTGTTTGATATGAGAATTGCTACTCCAGCTTTCTTTTCATTTCCATTTGCATGAAATACCTTTTTCCATCCCCTTACTTTCAGTCTATATGTGTCTCTAGGTCTGAAGTGGGTCTCTTGTAGACAGCAAATATATGAGTCTTGTTTTTGTATCCATTCATCCAATCTGTGTCTTTTGGTGGGAGCATTTATTCCATTTACATTTAAGGGAATTATCAATATGTATGTTTCTATTCCCATTTTCTTAATTGTTTTGGGTTCGTTATTGTAGGTCTTTTCCTTCTCTTGTGTTTCTTGCCTAGAGAAGTTCCTTTAGCATTTGTTGTAAAGCTGGTTTGGTGGTGCTGAGCTCTCTCAGCTTTTGCTTGTCTGTAAAGGTTTTAATTGCTTCATCAAATCTGAATGAGATCCTTGCTGGGTAGAGTAATCTTGGTTGCAGGTTTTTCTCCTTCATCACTTTAAATATGTCCTGCCAGTCCCTTCTGGCTTGCAGAGTTTCTGCTGAAAGATCAGCTGTTAACGTTATGGGGATTCCCTTGTGTGTTATTTGTTGTTTTTCCCTTGCTGCTTTTAATATGTTTTCTTTGTATTTAATTTTTGACAGTTTGATTTATATGTGTCTTGGCATATTTCTCCTTGGATTTATCCTGTATGGGACTCTCTGTGCTTCCTGGACTTGATTAACTATTTCCTTTCCCATATTAGGGAAATTTTCAACTATAATCTCTTCAAATATTTTCTCAGTCCCTTTCTTTTTCTCTTCTTCTTCTGGAACCCCTATAATTCCAATGTTGGTGTGTTTAATGTTGTCCCAGAGGTCTCTGAGACTGTCCTCAGTTCTTTTCATTCTTTTTCTTTATTCTGCTCTGCAGTAGTTATTTCCACTATTTTATCTTCCAGGTCACTTATCCGTTCTTCTGCCTCAGTTCTTCTGCTATTGATCCCTTCTAGAGTATTTTTAATTTCATTTATTGTGTTGTTCATCATTGTTTGTTTCATCTTTAGTTCTTCTAGGTCCTTGTTAAATGTTTCTTGCATTTTTTTCCATTCTATTTCCAAAATTTTGGATCATCTTTACTATCATTATTCTGAATTCTTTTTCAGGTAGACTGCCTATTTCATCTTCATTTGTTAGGTCTGGTGGGTTTTTATCTTGTTCCTTTATCTGCTGTGTGTTCTTCTGTCTTCTCATTTTGCTTATCTTACTGTGTTTAGGGTCTCCTTTTTGCAGGCTGCAGGTTCGTAGTTCCCGTTGTTTTTGGTGTCTGTCCCCAGTGGCTAAGGTTGGTTCAGTGGGTTGTGTAGGCTTCCTGGTGGAGGGGACTAGTGCCTGTGTTCTGGTGGATGAGGCTGGATCTTGTCTTTCTGGTGGGCTGGTCCACGTCTGGTGGTGTGTTTTGCGGTGTCTGTAGACTTATTATGATTTTAGGCAGCCTCTCTGCTAATGCGTGGGGTTGTCTTCCTGTCTGGCTAGTTTTTTGGTATAGGATGTCCAGCACTGTAGCCTGCTGGTCGTTGAGTGAAGCTGGGTGTTGGTGTTGAGATGGAGATCTCTGGGAGATTTTCGCCATTTGATAATATGTGGAGCTGGGTGGGTCTTGTGGACCATTGTCCTGAAGTTGGCTCTCCCACCTCCGAGGCACAGCACTGACTCCTGACTGCAGCACCAAGAGCCTTTCATCCACACGGCTCAGAATAAAAGGGAGAAAAAGTAGAAAGAAAGAATTAGTAGAAGTAGAAAGAAAGAAAGAAAGAAAGAAAGGCGGGAGGGAGGAAGGAAGGAAGGAAGGAGGGAAGGAAGGAAAAAAAGAACGAAGATAATGTAAAATAAATAAAGATAAAATATAATAAAGTTATTAAAATAAAAAAATAATTATTAAGAAAAAAAACGGACGGATAGAACCCTAGGACAAATGGTGAAAGCAAAGCTATACAGACAAAATCTCACACAGAAGCATACACATACACACTCACAAAAAGAGGAAAAGGGGAAAAAATCATAAATCTTGCTCTCAAAGTCCACCTCCTCAATTTGGGATGATTCTTTGTCTATTCAGGTATTCCACAGATGCAGGGTATATCAAGTTGATTGTGGAGCTTTAATCCGCTGCTTCTGAGGCTGCTGGGAGAGATTTCCCTTTCTCTTCTTTGTTTGCAGAGCTCCCGGGGTTCAGCTTTGGATTTGGCCCCGCCTCTTCGTGTAGGTCGCCTGAGGGCGTCTGTCCTTCGCTCAGACAGGATGGGGTTAAAGGAGCCGCTGCTTCCGGGGCTCTGGCGCACTCAGGCCGGGGTGGGGGTGGGGTGCCGCACTGCGTGCAGGGCGGGCCTGCAGCGACAGAGGCCGGCGTGACGTTGCACCAGCCTGAGGCGCGCCGTGCGTTCTCCCGGGGAAGTTGTCCCTGGATCCCGGGACCCTGGCAGTGGCGGGCTGCACAGGCTCCCCGGAAGGGAGGTGTGGGGAGTGACCTGTTATCCCACACAGGCTTCTTGGTGGCGGCAGTAGCAGCCTTAGCGTCTCATGCCCGTCTCTGGGGTCCGCGCTGATAGCCGCGGCTCGCGCCCGTCTCTGGAGCTCCTTTAAGCAGTGCTGTTAATCCCCTCTCATCGCGCACCAGGAAACAAAGAGGGAAGAAAACGTCTCTTTCCTCTTCGGCAGGTCCAGACTTTTCCCCGGACCCCCTCCCGGCTAGCCGTGGCGCACTAACCCCTTCAGGCTGTCTACATGCCGCCAAGGCCAGTCCTCTCACTGGGATCCGACCGAAGCGCGAGCCTCAGCTCCCAGCCTCGCCCGCCCCGGCGGGTGAGCAGACAAGCCTCTCAGGCTGGTGAGTGCCGGTCGGCCCTGATCCTCTGTGCGGGAATCTCCCCGCTTTGCCCTCCGCACTCCTGTTTCTGCTCTCTCCTCCGCGGCCCCAAAGCTTTCCCCCTCTGCCACCCGCAGTCTCCGCCCGTGAAGGGCCTTCCTAGTTATGGAAACTTTTCCTCCTTCACAGCTCCCTCCCACTGGTGCAGGTCCCGTCCCTATTCTTTTGTCTCTGTTTATTCTTTTTTCTTTTGCCCTACCCAGGTACGTGGGGGGTTCCTTGACTTTTGGGAGGTCTGAGGTTTTCTGCCAGCGTTCAGTAGGTGTTCTGTAGGAGCTGTTCCACAGGTAGATGTATTTCTGGTGTATCTGTGGGGAGGAAGTTGATCTCCACGTCTTACTCTTCCGCCATCTTCCCGGAAGCCCCCGTCTTCTGAATAACTAGGCTTTAAAATGCTTAGGCCCTGGATCCTACCTCAGCAAGTTTCTGCCTAAAACTGAATGGATTTAGGCCCTAACCGGCTTCTGAATAACTAGGCTTTAAATGCTTGGGCCCTGCATTGTAACTCTGCCACTTTCTGACTAAAACTAAAGTCCTAATACCCTTAGGTAGAGAAGGAACCTATTGTGAGGCGGGAGAAAATTTACATTCTTACCCATTCTACCATGGTTGGTGGGCGTAAGACATGAGAAGGTGTATCATTCAACACCCTCTTGTCTAGCTCTGGGAATGCTCTGCTCACCTGCAGACAGAGCTGCAAATGAAGAATAGCAGGTTTCCTTGGGAGGTAGGAGGAGTCTCATAGGAACTGTTATCACTGGTGAAAAAAGAAGCTTCCTCTTCTGTGATGAGAGACAAGAGCAAACACTGTGAGAGCGGACCCATGGTGAGCAGTAGGCCAGGCAGAGGCAGGGCCCTGGTCTCCTGCTGCCAACAGCAGTGAGCTCTGTGGACTCCTCTTCCTCCCGTGGTAGTAGTGAGGAGTTACAGAGAAGGACCGTCATCCTTGGGCAGTGGAGTCAAGGGGCATGTTTGGGAATGGTGGGGACCCACGGGGAGCGTAGACTTCCAGCAATGACTCTGGGTGGAGAATCAGGACTCAAAGATATTACAGTTGTGCCCTTAATTGTTTCCCCAGACTTGGTGGGTAGAGAAAACTAAGATTAGGTAAAGAAGAATGAACTATGCCCCTGGTCCTCACAGAGAATGACATTGTGATGGGTGGCTAGGGAAACGGACACATGCACATGTAATACAGGGGAGTGAACAGAGTTGGGGTGATGGGTAAGGAGAGAAAGTGTTGAGTGTGAGCTGAGTATGGGATTGGCCAACCTTAGTGATCTGAATGGGAAGAGTCGAGTTGTGGCCTTCTTGGAAATCCCTTAAAGTGACTGATGGTGTTCCTCATTCAGTCTAACCAGTTGAGATCATTAGTGTCCTAGATCATTTTCTTACTAGCTGATACTGAAATTTTCCCACCGTGGTCTTCTTTGGCCAGCACAGAGATAAATGCTAATGACACCAGGGAATTAAACTTAGCAGAGTTCAGGTAAAACCAGCTGTCCAGGGGGCGATGGCGCCGTGACCACTGCTCAGGGCACTCTCATTCCGTAAAGCTGGCTTCAGCATAGGTGGTACAGAGTTGCTGAAGACCAGTCATGGCAGGGATCATACAGATAACCAGGTACAATTTCTGTCCTCTCTCACCTGAAGAATCTGAGGTCCAGTGAAGATAAGATCTTGCCCAAATTCAGAGTTTCAGAACCAGGGAAAAAAACCCAAGTCCTCCAATTGCTGGGTCAGGGTGTCATCTCTTCTGCAGTGTAACCTTAGAATACAATGTTCTCTAGCTAGACTGGGCTATAGCACTTGACTCAAGAAGACCTTGATAAAATACAAAATGAAGCCATGTATTAAGTTCCAATCATCAATAATACTTTAGTGTGGAGGGTGACAGCTTTCCCTTACATCAATCAGGCCAATAGGATAGGATTTAAGAATAACCTGCTCCCAACCCTACTACCAGTAGAAAACCTTCCCCCTTCTTTCCTCCTTCTGCTTTGCCCTAAAAATACCCACATACCCACCTTAGTTAGGGCAGCATCTTTGTTAATGTTGAGCCTGGAAGTGCACCATGTTGACTTTCCTCTTTGGGCCATGTCAGGATTTCTTAGACACGGCAGATCTTTGGGCCTTTCCTGTGTTTTTCTAGTTGCCATTTCTGTGATGGAAGTGAAACTCAAGACGTTTTAGATTAAATCTCATCATCTGTCATTCTTCTTCACACCTAAGAGATCAAGAGTAGAGGAAGAAAAGCCATGAAATATTCCTTCTGCCAGCCAGTGGGGTCATTGATGACTAACATGGTCAGTGTCTTTAGAAAAACTGACACTAAGAAAATGCATTTGGACAAGAAGGTCCTACTGTATAGCACAGTGAACTATATTCAGTATCCTGTGATAAACCATAATGGAAAAGAATATAAAAAAGAATTTTATATATATATATATATATATATATATATATATATATACACATACACACACACATATACATATAGGAATCAATTTGCTGTACAGCAAAAATTAACACAACATGGTAAATCAACTATACTTTAAAAGAAAAGAAAATGCATTTCAGGGGTTAAAAACTCCATTCTAGAGCTTTATAAATGACACGCTTTATCTGGTAACTTAAAGAACTTTTGATATTCCATTGTTCTCCTATGAGGACCATGGGTCATGTGGTTCATCTCCCTTAGTCCCCACTGCCAGGTGGGTGAAAAATGAGATGCTTTGAATCAGATCTCACCACTGAACATATACTCACTGCTTGGGCTAATTCCTTCTCTCACAAATTCCTTTCCTTACATATCTTCTCACAGAATTATCGGCCCTTCAAACTGGTCAGGTAAAGACAGTAAGCACTCAGCTCTGATCACCTCACTTCCCTACTCAGAACAGTTATCAGCTGCTGACTAGCTGTAGAAGTTGTCCCCAAAGAGTGGTCCCTGGACCAGCAGTGTCAGCATTGGTGGGAAGCTTGTTAGAAATGCACATTCTTGGGCCCCACTGCAGACCCACTGAATTAGGAACTCTGCAGGTGGAGACCAGAAAGCTATGCTTTAACAAGCCCTCCAGATGATTTTGATGCATGTTTGACAAGCACTGGACCCCAGCATTAAATGTGCTCTCTGGAGCCTGCCATTGGAGAGGCATCATATTATAAACTAAAAGCCACCTGTTCAGCCTCCTGTGAACCCCTGTATGCACTCTGTCCTCTGGTTAAAGAGAAGAGGCATTTCATTTTCATGCCTTCCTGCCTTTACTCAAGTGGATCCTCTGCCTGGAATGCTTCCCCCTGCCTTACCCTGTACATGTCTACCCAATTCTTTACCTAAAAGCTTTGCCTTCCTTACATGTTGAAGGCATGTTTCTGATGAGGGATGTTTTTCATTTTTAGAAGCAAAGATGGCCATCCCCAGTTATTTACAGGCCCCTTCATCACGCTTATAGGACCCCAGCAACACTGGAGGGTTTCTCCAAGTGACAGTCTGCAAGCATCCTCTCGTCCTCACGTAGGTTAACTAACATTTGCTCATTGTTTCCCTTCCGGGAGCCTCCAAAGGCAAGTGCTGTGACCGAAGAGGGGATGATTCAGTCCAGACCAGATGGGTAAACAGGATACAAAATCCAATGCTGCTGATGTGAGCAATGAGCAATAAAGACAGCCTATAATTCAACGGCATGGGCCTTGGTAACTATCTCTTGCAGTTTCTAGCCTCCCAAGCTGAATGCCTCCTCAGAATGTGAAAGTGAAACTCATTCCCATAATTGAAGCACTGGAAAACACTGGTAGTTTTGTAAAAACTACATACTGTAAATATACGGTGTTCTGAGCAATGCATTCTCTTCTGCCAGGTTTCATGAGCCAAAATGACCACCTTCGTTACAAAAACTGGAAACAAATCCTGACTAATAATCCTAAACTCTCAGCTAGTCTCGGTAGGACGTTGCTTAAAATGGTGTCCACCAACGTGGCCCCTCCTGCCTTCAAGGTGTCACTCACTAGGTCTGTAGCCATTTGCAGCTGTGGGGGAACTGGGCAGCCTCTTCCTGCACAAATGGATGATAACGACTAACATGTCCGACAGGGCTGTTGTGAAGATTAACTGGATCGTAAGTTCCCCTGTAAATGGCAAAGTTAATGTAAATATTAGCTAATATTATTATTTTGACCACCCACTCCCTGCTGCCTCCTCCAAAGCCAGAGATCTTATAGTTTCACTTGACAAACTGAAAAATCATTCTTATAGGTATGTCATAAATATTCAGTTAGTCCTGGAATATGCCCAGAGGTGACTGGGGCTTGGTTGAAAACAGCCACTAGCTTTTAGTGAGATGTGATTAGGATGTGGAAGGAGTTAGAAAGAACATATTTGGTTCAAAGCACTGATTTTTCCCAGTGTGGTCCTCAGGCTGATCTCTTGTTCACAGAATCGTGGGCTCTTTGAATTGGAGGGTGCTGTAGAGGTGACCTAGTCTAACCATCACACGTTTCAGAAATCCATGCCACAGCATCCCTGACGAGTGTCATTAGCTCTTGTTTGGACATCTCCAGTGTTGAGTGAGCCCATCTCAAAAGCGCATTGCATTGTTAGATGGTTCCAGTTGTTGGAACATTCTTTCAAACTTTGAGCCCAAGTCTTTCATTTTACTTCGAACTATTGTTCTACATTCTCAACTCTGACAGAACACACAGAAGGCTGCTCTTCTCAATATGGCAGGGCTTCCTGAAGACATAATGCACAGCTAGCTTGCTTCTCTTCTCTGAACTAAACATCCTCAGGTCTTGTAAATTTCCTTTGTTGATGTAGTTTCCAGAACTGCCTCGCAATCCTTGTTCCCTTGTCTGAATGAGGAGCATGAATTTTTATGATGTGATTGCTGGGGTAACGATAAACTGGCAGGAAGATGGTCTTATAATAAGGCAAACTTTCCCCTCCTCCTGCACCCTTACTGCAGCACACAGCTACAGGAATTCCAAAAGAACCCAGTGGTAACTGACCCTCCAAGCTTCCAAGTCTCTAAGGAACCAACCAACACAGTGACATTGGGCCATGCGGGCAGCCTGATACTGTTTGTTATGCAGAATGAATTCACTTGGTGTATTTCCTACTGATCCTCTCTTTATCCAAAGTGATAGAATTCTTCCCAGTAATTCTATAGAAATGTTTAAGCAGCAGGCAGTGTGGGAAGTTGGATGTAGTGATAACATGCATAGGCAGACTGATCTAAGTTCGAATATGACTCTGCCACTTCAGCAATTTACTTTACATCTCTGAACCTCTGTTTTCTCATGTGTAAAATCAGGATGATCATTCCTACCTCCAAAAGTTAATGTGAGATCTTAAATGCATTGATATTTCCAAAACAGAGCCTGGCTCACAGGAGGTGCTTATGAGTGCGCTCTGATGTTCTTAGCACATGGACTTTTGTTGAGGTTTTGGCCCTCCTCCCTCCACAGCAGCCCACATAAAGGTGTTTAAGACATTCTGGTGTGGTGATGAGAATACTGAGGAATCCAAAGCAAGGGGTGGCAAAATTCTTTTTGTGAAGGCCCTAAGGTAATTATACTACTTTCAATTTGCATTTTAATAGTCACGTGTGTCTAGTGACTACAGGTAGCAACCTAGGTGCATGTGAATTAGAATTGTGGCCAAAAAAAGGCTAAGCCCAGTCCTTGGGTTGAGTGACAAACTAATAAGCAGTAGGGAAAGGATTCAAGTTTTCCTGTAGGAGAATAAGAACAGAAATGTGGAGAATCCGAAGACAGCCAACAGCTGACACCCTTGCACAGGGTGGTCAGGTATTTCAGGCTTGGTGGGTCATACAGCCTCTATCACAACCACTCAGCTCTGCTGTTGAAGTGCCGAAGAACCACAGACAATATGTAAAGAAATGAGTGTGGCCATGTTACAGTACAGTGTTATTTACAAAAACAGGCAGCAGGCCGGATTTGACTGTAGGCCACAGTTAGTCAACCCCTGGTCTAAAGTCCTATCTTCTTTCTTTCCCTTTTCTTTTCTCTTTCCTTTCCTTTTCTTTTCTTTTACTGTTTCTTTCTCTCTCTCTTTTTCTTCCTCCCTCCCTCCCTCCCTCCCTTCCTTCCCTTGTAAGAACATTTAACATGAGATCCACCCTCTTAACAAATTTTGAACTGCATATTGTCAACTATTGTCACAGTGTTGTACAGCAGATCTCTACAACTCTGTAAGTTATTCATTTTGCATAACTGAAATTTTATACCTGTAGAACAACAACTCCATTTCTCCTTCATCCCAGCCCCTGGCAACCACCATTCTACTCTCTTCTGTGAGTTTGGCTATTTTAGATTTCACTTAGCATAGTGTCCTTAAGGTTTATCCTTGTTGTTGTCAACAGTTGAAAGTCAGACTTTCCTTCTGGCATGTGGCTGATTCCTTCTGAGTAGTGTTGCAGTGAACATGGCAGTACAAATATCTCTTTGAGATACTGATTTTGATGCTTTTGGATAAACACGCAGAAGTGGGATTGCTGGATCATATGGTAATTTTTTGGGCAATTTTTCAGGAACCTCCATACTGTTTTCCATAGCAGTTACACCATTTTACATTCGCATCAAAAATATACAAGAGTTCCAATTTCTCCACATCCTTGCCAACATTTGTTCCTTTGCTTTTTTGATAATAGCCATCCTGACATACATCCTAAGTATGAGGTTGTTAGAGTCTTATTTTCTGATCTCAGCCCTGGGGACCTGCTTCTATCGCTTTCATCTTTCCAAGAGCATCTCTCTTCCACTGTCAGGGACTCTAGGATCCCCTCTAGGTTCATTGGGCACACAGCCCCAAAATCTGTCTGAAGATTTGCTTCAAATACTTGTAGCTCCTAGAGGGGCAAGGACCTCCATCCAGTATCCTTGAGAAAGAAGGAGAGGGAGTATGTATTATACAAAACCTTCCATCCAAATCATCTCTTAGGTATGCAAGTGCCCTGTTGTATGATTCCATGACAGTCCATACTCTTGCTTTGTACCATTTAGCTCAACTATGGTTATTTTTGTGATAGTCAGCTTACCGTCTCCCCTCCTCCCTCTCTATGAAGGCAGGGCCATGTCTGAATTGCTGTACCTGGCTATATCCCTGGCATTTAGCAGAGTGACCCACACAAGGTACACAGTCAACAAATACCTGCCCCTCAACTCATCCATAGAAGTTTTTCAGACCCCATTTGCCAGACTTCCTCTTCCTAGCGCTGTAGGGAAAAGTTTGACTTCCGATGGTTAATGAACTCCAGGCCTAAAAAACAAGACCTAACGACATATTATAGGCATGGTCTTGACTGAAGGCCTGCCATCTCAGGCCTCAGAAGTTTTCTTGGTAACTATCACTGACAGATCTTCTCTATTTACACATTTCAGGGATCTCTTGGGGGGAAACTTACGGAACTGTTCCTTTTGAAACTTGGGATTGGTGATGCAGTCAATATTTTCTTCCTTGGAGAAAGGACCTTTTAGAATTTTTGTACCTGGCATACCTTTTTTTGATCCTTAAATTGGATTTTGTGAACTAAATTTTGGAGGGCTTTTCCTTTTGTAAGCATGAACAGCAGCAGAAGACAGTTAAGTGCTGAATCTGTGTTCACAAACCAGGCGTGGAAGTGCAGTCATCTGAATAGCCCCTCAGTGGACAGAGCTGGCTGACCTCCACAAGGCAGGCAAAGTTCACTAACAGGCTGCTGGGAGAGTTTCCAGGGCTCATCCCAGGCTGCCGCCTCGCTTATACCCGCAGGAGGGTAAAAAGCAGGGTGATTCATAGGTTACCCAGCAGGGGTAGGTGAGGTGGGAGGAAGATGGTGGGTAAGTGGGGGGAGAGATGGATGGTGTGTCTCTTTCCCTGTCATTTTGTTGTTGCAGCCACCTGGTGCCCTCTGTGGGTCTCAGTGGAGGGCAGATCCCAAGCCAGTGTCCCTTGGTCCCTACTGCAGCCATGCTGAAGTCCCATTCAGTATCCCACAGCCCTTGCCACCATAATTTGGCTGAATAACTCCCCTTCCCACTTTGCCCCATGAATTCTTGCTGGTTTCAGCAGAGGCTCAGTGGAGTGTCCTTCTCTTGTCCCTTCCCCTTTGCTTGGGGGCTGCAGTGGGTTGAATAGTGGTCCCCCCCAAAGACATGTCCAAGTCCTAACCCCTGGAACCCGTGAAGGTGACCTTATTGGAAAATGATCTTTGCAGATATAATGTAAGGATTTGAGATGAGATCATCCTGAGCTTAGGGTGGGCCCTAGGTCCAATGACAGGTGCCCTTATAAGAAGAGGAGAGGACACACAGAGACACAGGAAAAGGTTATGTGAAGTCAGAGGCAGGAATTAGAGCGATACAGCCGCAAGCCAAGCAATGCCGTAGATTGCCCCTGGTGGAGGCACGGAATGGATTCTCCTTCAGAGCCTCCAGCTGGAACCAACCCTGCCCACACCTTGATTTTGAACTTCTGGCCTCCACAAGTGTGAGAGAATAAAGTTCTATAGTTTTAAGCCACCCAGTTTGTGGTAATTTGTTATGGCAGCCCTAGGAAACTCACACAAGTGGTTATGCGAGTGTGGTTCGGAAAAGATCTGAGCATATCAACCACACATTGTTATCTTTTCGGCAGCATTGTCCAGGGCAGCCGGGGCTTGGAAGTGTTGAGGAAAATAGTGCTGGGTCATGTGCTACTAACCACCAGCCCTAAAGCCAGGGGTGACTGTGGCAGATAGCACCTCCCTTATCCTTATCAGCTGGGAAAATGAGAGAATAACTATAGAGCTCTGTGACCACCTGGCTGGCTGCAGAGGGCTACAAAGGGCAGTCTGGTCATGGGACTTTCATATCTTTCTCCTCTCTTCACTCCTCCTTTGCTTCTTAGCCTGCAAGTGCGAAAAGAACAGGGCCTCCCATCCGCAGCAGCTGCTGCCTGTTAGACTGCAAACACAGTTCATTTTCTAAATGATGGACTCTGCCCTAAAGGGGCAAAGTAAGGCAACATTCAGAGTTGGAGAAAAAAAATCCTCCCAGCCTCACTACTCTCTTTGGTCTTTCCCTCTCCCAGGCACCAGCCCTTTGGCCTGACGTCAGATCAGTGTGTCCGGAAGCATAAACTGGGTGAAGCAGAGAGTACCAGGCATGTGCTGGTGAGATATCTGGGGAACCATGAAGGGGCCGAGGTGGGGGATGGCTCGCTTTGGCTGTTTGGGTTTCCATCATTTAAAAATGTTGAGAGTTCCTTTTGGTGTTGATGGATAGGACAAATCTTGTTTGTCCTATTGGCTGAAAAAAGTCTCATTTAATGATAAAGAGAGAGATTTTTGGCAGTCACTAAATGGTCCAGTGCTATAGCCTCAGCTAAGACATTTCTGTTAAAACAGAAATATGTATGCTGTTTATAGTTGCTTTCATGTTCATTTCATTTGAGTCTCCCAATAGCCCATGAGATGAGTGGAGCAAGGATTATTACTCCATCTTATAATGAGGAAACATGAGGTTCGTGAGGCGAAGGGGATATAGATGGACAGCAGGGGTGTAGTAGGGAATTCCAAGTTCGGGGAGGAGTGTGGGTTGGGAGATGAGTGTGAAGGGATCTGGAAGTGAAGAAATCTTCATGGCTGCACAGCAAGTCATGAAGATGAACGATACAGTTGGAGAGCACTGTCACTTGAAAAGTTTTCTGAAGTGGCATAGGTGATTAGAAATGAAAACTGAATGGGAAAAAATCAGGGATACCTGTGGTTTGTGAGCAGAGATTTCCCCTGGAGCCTGAACGTTCAATACGTGGTAGATTTTGCTAAAACTGACTCTCCTAACCCCAGTGACTGCCCACCTTAAAGATGCTTCATGATAATGTAACGAATGAACTTTGTCCTCTGCAGTACAGAGGAGAGGCTGCCATGGTAGCAAGTTGTTGCATCCTGCGCCTGGATGCTGAATGGGGTCCCCTTGTGCAAGGCAGCATTTGAGGAAGCTGGCTCTTTCGGGCTCTGGGAGGCCTGGCTGGTGCATGTGACCTTTGGGTTGTTATCTGTCTGTATGGAGCCTTGAGAGGAGGGACTTGGCACATCTACCACCCGCAGTGGGAGGCCTGTCCTCAGCTGGTCTGACACATCACATTTGCTTTTTGATTTGCACACATAAAATGAATCTCCCCAACGACCCTCTCCCAAGAGCCTCATCAATTAGAACTGCTTTTGTCCTTAGCCTCCTTTTGTTGACCAGCTTGGAAATTCGTTAGGAGGGAGAAGAAAGGGAAATTGTCTTTGTGGGCAATGGTGCTGGAGAGCTGGCTTCTAATGAAGGAGCCCTGAATGGTGCCATTGTGCTGCTGTTTATATAGTTTTTATTTTAATTTGCATCCGTACCAGGCTCGGATCCTGAGAGCCATTCGGCTGTGTTTGGAGCTTTTATCTCCTCCCAGAGAGCCAAATCTGCCAGCTTATCATTTGCCTCGAGGAAATTAATGTGGGTCCCCCCTCCCCTTGCTTTTATCACGTGCAGTTGAATTGTTTATGCATCCGTGGAGAGAAAGAAAGGCTGCACAGAACCATAGAAGGTTTCTTTCCCAGTATTCATGGATCATCTGAGACTTAAAAGGCTTCTAGAGCCAAGGACTCAGGGAGCAAGGCCTGGACTGAGGCAGAGGGATGGAGGATAGGGGATGGGGATGCGGAACTGAATGCCTTGAAGTAAGACGTGAGAGAAACTGTACTCCATTTCCCCTCATCCTCTGCGTGGATATATATTCCTTACACTTTTTCTACCTTTCCTGAATGTGTCAGCAAAATATGACTCAAGAACCGACCCCAGCTCACTTTTCCCTTTTTTTTTTTTCTGTTTGTTTTTTTTTTGCGGTACGCGGGCCTCTCACTGTTGTGGCCTCTCCCGTTGCGGAGCACAGGCTCCGGACGCGCAGGCTCAGCGGCCATGGCTCACGGGCCCAGCTGCTCCGCGGCATGTGGGATCTTCCCGGACCGGGGCACGAAGCCGTGTCCCCTGCATCGGCAGGCGGACTCTCAACCACTGCGCCACCAGGGAAGCCCCCACTTTTCCCTTTTTAATTAAATTGCAGCTCTGTAGTGTGGCATTGAAGACTCCACATAACTTGGTCCCTTGCACTTCCTGCTGCTGGCTAATGAGAATTTTCAGTTCCAGCGTATGGACTTCCTGCGCCGTGGTTCTCCCCCTCTGTAAGCTTGCCTCTGTCCCATGTCCCTGCTCAGGCCGCCCGCCCCTGGAATGCCCTCCTGCCTCGTCTAGTCCCCACTCCTTCAGTCCCATTTATGGGGCCTTCCCTGAACGCTCCAGCTCACATGGTTCTCTTCATTCACTAAGGTCCTGGCTACTCAAAGTGGGGCCCTGACCAGCAGCTGGGACCTCCACTCAGAACCTGTGAGAAATGTAGCATCTTGAGCTCCACCCCAGAACTACTGAATCAGAATCTGCATTTGAACCAGACCCCTGGGTATTCCAAATGCACAGTAGAGTTTGAAATCCCCATTCCAGACACCTGTGACATTTATCAATTGGGCCTCCCCACCTGGGGATGGGTTGATTCCCAAATGTCTTCATGAGCGTGGACCTCGCTTCCCTGCTGTGAGTGGTCACACTTGGAGACAAAGGCAGGCAACTTAGGTTCACTTGTGGCATCCTTTACAGCTCGAGGATGACCTGACTACACTGTAAGAGCTCAATAAATACTTGGTTAATTCCATGCAGATTTTCCCTGTCACATTTATTTGTTGCTCTTTTTAGAACATTGGACATCCAGTGTTTTGATGTCCTTTTATGTGTGCTTGTTTTATCATCCTCATCTTAATTATGAACATATTAAGGGCAGGGACCTTTGGCTGTTTTTTCTTGTCTCCATAGAGCTCTTTCCCCTGTGACAAAATAAGCCTTCCCAAGACTTTTCAGAGCAGAGAATAGCGATCGCCTCTGACCCTATTTCCACACTGTGTTGGGTCAGAAATCCTGGTGTCCAGAGTGTTGCCCTTGGGGCTCTGCCCTCATCTCAGCCTTCCTAAGGCAATTACCACCAACATCAGGTTACCCTCATATCTCTGTCTCTAGTACTCCAGCTCCAGAAACAAAAGACTTAGACATTGCCCTCAAGAAGTGACAGTTTAGTGAGCATGAAAGAGGTTATAGATGCACAGTGTGTATTGGGCACAGGGGTCTGAAGCCCTCAGGGAGAGCTTCTGGAGGAGCCTTAAACCATGCCTGGAAGAGGAGGAGGCTTTTGTGTTCAGTCTAGGCTAAGCCATGTGACAAGGCCCTCAGGCCGAGAGACCATGGGGATGGAGAGCCAGGGCACTACTGCACTCTGTGTGTGTGTGTGTGTGTGTGTGTGTGTGTGTGTGTGTGTGTGCCCAACTTGCCCAGGGCTTTGTGCCTATCTAAGGGAAATGAGATTTCATCTTACAGGTGGTGGAAAGCCACAGGGGACACTGAGCTGGGAGGAGACAATTGTGGAGTTAAATCTCTCTGTGCCAGCACTGGGTTGGGTGGCCGGGACAGGGTGAGAGGGACACCTGTGGAAGGGCTGTAGCCAGAATCTAGGCAAGAGAGGATGGCAACCACCCAGGAGCGCCAGCTGTAAGGACCCCAGGGTTGTGCTCTTCTGTGTGCCTCACATCAGGTTAGTTGCCAATTCATGTCCAACCAACTTCTGAACTCTCCAGAACTTAGTCCCTGTTGTCTATTCCCACTGGCATGGTCCAAATACTCATCACTCCTATTTGCCACCCCTGGAGGTTCTTCTAAAGTGGCCTGGCTCTCTTTCCTGGCTCCCTAGCGTCCTTGCCTGGAGGGTAAGGACCAGCCCCTCCCCCATGGCATAGCAGGCCCTTTGTTCTGGCCCACCAGCCCCTCTCCAGCCTGAGCTCTCTCCACCCCATCTGATGCCCTCCTCTCTGCACAGAGTTCCCAGTTCCTGGAACCTGCTTTGCCCTGGGGAATTTCAGAGCTTTCCCCTGCACTTAGAAACTCCTCCCCCCACTCTGGTTGGTGAACTCTCTTCCTCCAGGATCCAGTGCAAATGCCATCTCCCTGGGAAAACTTCCCAGACTCCCCAGACACACGTGCTTCCTCCTCTGCATCACCTGAGCCTTTTCACGCATCTCTCTCTGGCTTCTGATGTTGAATTCAAGGTGACTGTTTATGCATCTGCCTCCCGCCTCCCTGCCCCGTGGCTAGTGCCTTGAGACAGTTCCTGGAAAAGGGGGTCTGAGGGGCACAGAGGGGTGACGTACTCAGGGCCCCCCCTCCCCAGGCCCTTCACCTCTGTAGCAACAGCTCCCCGCTCTGGCTCTGCACCTGGCCCAGGGCACCAGTTGGTTGAATTAAACACAATTGGCCTGAGCCAGGAAAGCGGAAGGCTGAGAAGAGAATCTAAGTGTGCCCCGTGCAATAGAAATGCAACGTGAGCACATTTTACATTTCGTAGCTGCCACATTAAAAAAAAAAACAGTAAAAGTTAAAAGAAACAGATAAACACATATTCATAGCTACTTTATCTGTAATAGCCCCCAAATAGAAACAACCCCAATGTCCATCAACAGGTGAATGGATAAAAAACCTATGGTAGATTCATATAATGAAATACCACTCAGCAATTAAAAAAATGAACTCCTGATAACAATGTGAGTGAATTGCACAATAATTATGCTGAGTGAAAGCAGTAAAAAATTACGCATACTATGTGATTCCACTTACATAAAATTCTACAAAATGCAAACTATTCCATAGAGACAGACTGAATGTCCTCAATTATCTTAGGATGGGTGGGCAGGGGGAAGGAGGGACTACAAAGGGGCATGAGAAAACCTCTTTGAGGGTGATGGACATGTACATTATATGATGTAATGATGGTTTCACGGTGTGTACATGTCAAAACTTGTCAAATTGAACACTTTAAATACATGTAGTTGATTGTCAATTATTCTTCAATAAAGTGATAGAAATGAAACAATAATTAATTTAAATAATATATTTTAACCCCATATATCCAAAAAGTTATCATTTTAACATATCAATATAAGAATTATTAATGAGATTTTTTACATTCTTATTTTCGTACTGCTCTTGAAATCTGGTGTGCATTTTATAGAGACAACACATGTCACTCTGGACTGGATATTTCAAGTGTTTAATATCTGCACTGACCGGTAGCTAGCATGCTGGACACCACAGATCCAGACCCTCTCATGAAACTCCCTCTCCTCTCCTCATATTGGGCAAATCCTGGGCAAACAGCTCAAATCTGCAGCTGGAATAGTTTTGAGCTGGCCCTTTCTGTGGCTCTGAAGGTCTTGGGCCCTGTGGGGCTGTGGGTCAGAGAGTGGCTTTGGAAAGTCTGGATCATAAACCTAGAATTTTGTGTGAATTCCCACCTCCTATCCTACCCTCTGTTTAAGCCTGAAAAGTAGCATATCTGTTTGCTTTAAGAGAACACCTTCTTATAATACTTTCCCTTTTGCATGAGGTCACAAACTTACTTCACTGACTGCATGCAGGGCGTGGGTACTGGGGTAGGAAGAGGAGCTGCCCGGAGCTAAGGAGGGCGCCCACTGGGTGGGCATCAGCCTCTGAGAGGTGGAGTGAGTCTGGGGCTGCAGCTGGGGAGAGTGCTGGCGCAGAGCAGCCTTGGACCTCACCAAGGGGCCTTCTCTGAGTCTGAGATCTGCCCTCTCAATGCCCTCAGCTCCTGTCAAGAAGGGGTCAGAGGGGTGGGGGGAATGGGAGGTGCTGGTGACAGGACAATAGGGGCTTCACCAGCCCTGTGGTTGAGGGATCTCCTTGGGGGCTACCCAACAAATGCTGCCTTAAGGAGTGTGAGAGCTTTTTACAGTTCTGCCACTAACCAGCTCAGGGCCCCTGACCCAGTTACCTTCTCCTCAGGGTCTCAGTTTCCCCATCTGTACAGTGAAGGAAATGGAATAAACAACCTAAAAGGTCCCTTCCAGTCTTGTGTGAGGGACAGTGATTCTAACTGCATTAAATTGAGCACATACGGGTGCTGGACAGTGTCCTGCATAAGGACGAGGTGACAAGAAACATACATGACACAGTTCTTGCCTTTATTAATGGAAAGTGGATTTATAGCCCTCTGTATTGCTTGACATTTTTTACAAGAACATATTACTTTTGTAAGTGAAAAAAGGCAGAGAAAGGGAAAAAAACAAACAAAAAAAGTATGTATATGTGGTGAGAAACTAACCCCTCATGAGATCACTTTTAAATTTTTTATTTAAAATCTTCAAACATACACAAAAGTAGAAAGTGTAGTACCCAGCACCTGGCTTCAACAATGAACACACTGCCATTTTTGTTTCATTCACTTCTCACACCACTACTTTGTTTTGTTGGTGGTTTTTAAAGCAAATTCCTGATGTCACATAATTCTATGGATAAATACTTGAATAAGTATCTCTGACAAGTAAGGACTTCTGACAGAACAAAATAATGCCATTAGTACACCCAACACAATTAACAGTAGTTTAAAAAACATTATATAAGAATGTGTTCAATTTTCCTGATTGACTTAAAAAATCTTTTTCCATTTGTTTGTTCGAACCAGTAAAAGAATACTGGGAGCTTTACAAAATATTTTTAGAAACACTTTTAAAAACTGCTGTCTTGGGCTTCCCTGGTGGCGCAGCGGTTGAGAGTCCGCCTGCCAATGCAGGGGACAGGGGTTCGTGCCCCGCTCCGGAAAGATCCCACATGCCGCGGAGCGGCTGGGCCCATGAGCCATGGCCACTGAGCCTGCGCGCGTCCGGAGCCTGTTCTCCGCGACGGGAGAGGCCACAACAGTGAGAGGCCCGCGTACCGCAAAAACAAAAACAAAAACAAAAACTGCTGTCTTGGTTGAGGCCTGTGAGCCATCTGCTTGAAGGTCATTTCTTGTTGTCCTGTGCGACTGCGACACTCACTGGCTTGTGGGTGATCAGTGGATGGGGAGCCAGAGGCCACACGTGACAGTGTGGTTCCCAGCCAACCTGCTCCCCAGAGGGGCCCCCCACAGGAACCCAGAGGCCCCAAGGAGCCAAGGAGGGGGAATTGGTGTCCCTGACACTCCAGATTCTTAAGGGAATGGGCTGCTTCAGAGATTCAGCTGTCGCTGGGCTTTTACTCCCCAAAAGCAGTGTGGGGTGTGCTCTTCATCACTGGTTTCTGCACTCCCTTCTCCACTGCCCCTAGTGCAGGAACATGGCCCCAAGCACTTTTGCAGTCAAATCTTAGGAGGAGGAGGTTGGGTCATCTATAGCCCAGGAGAGCTAGGGATGTCCTTAGGGATTAGCAGAAACCCTGGGGCAGCTGGTGGGGCAGGTGGAGCCTGTATATTTGGCAACGAGAGGTCTACTGTTCTGTGCCCCCCATGAGTGGAAGACTGTGACAGAACAAAGGGCGGTGGGTCACATGATCAGGGTGTGGGGGGGGGTAAGGGAGGCAGTGGCTTCCTGTGTTAAAACCAGCCCTCCTCAATCCTGTATATACATTACATGTGTGTTTATAATTTTCATCCTGTTTCCATAAAAGATCCAGGTGGATCGTAGGTACATCATTAGAATTGATGTTAAAGACTTGGCACGTGGGCTGTCTTTGCACACACTCACCAGGGTTTTTTCTATAAGTCGTCTTCATTAAAGGACCTGCACATTTATTAATAGATACTTTCTATTTTTAAGCCATATAATCCTCAAATTAGAGTAAGGATCGAAATAAACAAAAATATACAAGTTTAAATAATGTGCTACTGCTTAGCTTTTATAAGCTTTCTTATCTGAACACTTTTCTTTTTGAAAAACAGTTATTATGAACTGTTTCAAAATACAAAAGGCACTTTTCTTTCTACTTTTTGTAGACACAATTATATAACAAATACTGTTGTACTCCTTACCCAGCTTAAGAATTTGTATAATATAAATATAAATGGAAGACTCTTAAATGGTTTCTCATCCAGCACCCCTCCCTCCATAGGTGTTTATCTCTCTCCTGCATGTCTTTATACTTATACTAATTTGGTTGTATTAAGAAATATATATATCATAATAAATACTAGTAAATATTGATAACTATAATAAATAGTAAATATTTGCATGTTTTAAAACATGCTAAAATTAGCATCGTACAATATGTAGGGAATTAAATACTTGATTTTCTTTATACAATGAAGACAAACAGGGAGCCCAGGACTTTTTGTGTGGCTCCTGGACATCTCTGTTCCAACCTGCTATTCAGAAGAATGGTATTAATTACCTTATTAACACCTCTCCATTGTTGCTCTTATTTTTCTTTGTCCTGGCTGAGCTTTTCATAAGCTACCTCCCCTCTTGCTGGCTCTGGAATCAGCCAGACCTAGAATGAAACCTGTCTGTGTTACTTGATAGCTGTGTGACCTCAGGCAAATTACTTTACTTCTCTGAGCTTCAATTTCCTCTGTATCGTATAATTCCCTCAATCTCCTCAATTTCATCTATGTGACAAATAATATTAGTACTTGTAAAACAGATAATATTAGTACTCAACTCAGACTTGTGAGGTTTAAAGAAGACAATGCAGTTTAGGGGTTTAGCTCTGGACCTGCCAGAGTTGGTGCTAGGTCAGTCTGAATTATTTCTTCATTTTTGCAACCTGACATCTTTGAAGGAATCGACATTGAGACAAATGCTCACTTAGCTCCAGATTCCCCTTCAGGGCTGAGGTGTTCATTCCTCCAGCTGTTGCCCACAGCCGAGTCTCTCCCAGGACCAGCCTCTCAGCTGAAGTGAGTTGCTTTGGCCAAAGTTGCACTCCTTTCCCAGAGGCAGCCCCCATCCAGTGACTGGTCATGCGGAGGTGCAAAGGCCCAGCCCCCTCCCCCCATGCTGGGACCACTCTGAAGAGCCCTCTCAGCTCCAGAGCTCCTTCTGGGACCTGCTAAGGCCTTTGTTGTGACTGCACCTCAGCCTCTGCTCGGTCCTGTCTTCACTCCCCCAGAGGTGCTGTTCCCCAGAGCTCTTCCCGGTAAACCTCTTGCATACAAATCTCAGTCTCAGAGTCTGTTTCTCAGGGAGCCTGACCTGAGACACAGTGGAAAATAGAATAACATCTGTCAGAAAGTCAGGAGACTTATTGGCATGTGGGTGGGGGCTGACACTGGGCAGGTGGTGGCTCCTTTTCTCTACCCCGTCCCCCCTCTCCAGACCCGAACTGGGCTACTTGGGCCCCCAAAGGGAGGGTAGACCTAATGGATTTGATAGGTCTGTCCTTTAGCAACGCTAGGCCTATGTTAATTCCTTTTTCTTTTAAAATTGCACAAGTAATATATGCATACATACTTCTTGCAAAAATATCAGCCAACAGAACAGTCATAGCAAGAGGCCCTCTGCTGCTGCCTCCCCAGACCCACTCTGCTACCCAGAGAGAACTTATTGCCAGTTTAGTTTTTTCCTTTTTTTTTTTTTTCCGGTACGCGGGCCCCTCACCGCTGCGGCCCTTCCCGCTGCGGAGCACAGACTCCAGACGCACAGACTCAGCAGCCATGGCCCACGGGCCCAGCCGCCCCGCGGCATGCGGGATCCTCCCGGACCGGGGCACAAACCCGCGTCCCCTGCATCGGCAGGCGGACCCCCAACCACTGCGCCACCAGGGAAGCCCCACCAGTTTAGTATTTTTTCCAGAGGTATTTCTATCCATTTACACATGCATATATGTACATATAGAAATGTGTGGTTTTATGGGGTTACATGTTTAAAATGTAGATTACACTATGCATATTGTTAAACAATTCACTTTTTTTCACGTCCTGTGTCTTGGAAATCTTTCCATGTCAGTGCTCAGCATATCACCTATTCTTTCTAACCGCTGCAAAACGTTCCCTGCGATGTCTGTCCCGTGGCTTATTAGGCCATGCCTTTACTAGAGGACATTTAGGTTATTTCCAATGTTATACTTTTATAAACAGTGCTATAATTAACATTTCTGCCCGTGCTTCTTTATTCACAAGTGCACATGTTTCTCTAGGTTAGCTGTTAGAAGTAGAATGCCAAGTCGAAGAGCATAACGCATTTTAAAATTTGATGCAACCTAACTGCCCTCCTAACTCCCAACACTGGATATTTTTTTTTCCTCTTTTCTTCTAGCTTTACTGAGATATAATTGATGTCTAACATTCTGTAAGTTTAAGGTGTACAATGTGATGATTTGTTACACAAAAATATTGTGAAGTGATTATCACAATAAGGTTAGTTAATACATCTATCACCTTACATAATTACCATTTTGCTGTTGTTATGGTGAGAACATTTAAGATCTATTCTCTTAGCAACTTTCAAGTATGCAATACAGTATTGTTAACTATAGTCACTATGCTGTACATGGGATCCCCAGAACTTCTTCCTCTTATAAGTAATAGTTGATACTCTTTGACCAACATCTCCTCATTTTCCCTGCTCTATAGCCCCTGGCAACCACGAATCTACTTTGTTTCTATGAGTTTGGCTTTTTTAGATTCCACATATAAGCGAGATTATATAGTATTTGTCTTATCTATTTTCTTTTTGATAATAGCCATTCTAACAGGTGTGAACTGATATCTCATTGTGGTTTTGATTTGCATTTCCCTGATGGTTAGTGACGTTGAGCACATTTTCATGTACTTTTTGGCCATTTGTATGTCTTCTTTGGAAGTCTATTCAGGTCAATTATTTGGAAAAGTTTGAAAAGGATTGGCATTAATTCTTCTTTAAACGTCTGGTAGAATTCACCAGTGGAGCCATCTGGTTCTGGACTTTTCTTAGCTGGGAAATTTTAAATTACTGATTTAATCTCTTTACTCATTACTGGTCTGTTCAGATTTTCTAATTCTTCATGATTCATTGTTGGTAGGTTGTATATTTATCAATTTATTCTAGGTCGTCCAATTTGCTGGGCTGTACTTGTTCATAGTAATCTCTTAGGATCCTTTGTATTTCTGTGTTATCAGTTGTAATGTCTCCTCTTTCATTTATAATTTTATTTATTTGAGTCTTCTCTCATTTTTTGCTGGGCAAATCCAACTAAAATTCCAGCACTGGATATTAATAGTCTTTTTAATGTCTGCTAATTTAGTGAACTATGATATTTTAGTATTTTAACTGTATTTTTGTTTACAGTGAGATATGGCATATTTTCCTTTGCTGTTTGCCATTTCTATTTCTTTCACTATGAAGCGCCTCTTTATATTCTTTCCCCCTTTTTATTAAATGGTTCACCTTATTCTTAGTGAATTGTAAGAATTGTTGATATACTGAATATTAACCCTAGCTTGTTATACATGCTGCAGATATCTTAATATGTCATTTTCTTTTAACTTTGTGATATCTTTTATGCTTCCAAACTTTGGATTATTATGTGGCCCAGGTTTTTAGTCTTTTTTCTTCGTGGCTTCTGTGTTTTTGAACCTTAAGTAGGCCTTCCTCACGCCCTGGTTATAAATATGTGAAAACATTTATTAAGGTTGCAATGAGTTGGGACTATCCTGTGGGCCAGCATCTGCTTGGTCTTTGACACTTAGGAGAGAAGCCCAGGTGGGGTGGCTATGCCCTGGAGGCCTACACCTCCACATTTCCTTCATCTTAGGAGGGCAAAGAACAGAAGCCACAGTTTGTAGATAGTCACTGCTGCCACGAAGCAAGTCTAGACAGAGAGCTTCAAGTTGCTGTTGCTGCCCACTCCATCCTGGGAGGGTGCAGAAAGTGTGAGGCCACCGGAAAGACCAGAGTTGTGGAGAGTCCCATCCCTTCCTGCCCAAAGTCCTTGACACACTCAGCAGTCCTGGAACAGTGCAGATGGGTGTAACAGGAGGGATACTTTTAGGATGTGCTGCCATGTAGTAGAAAAAGCAGACACGGAGTTGTGGTCCTGTTGCTAAACATGAAAACATCTATCATCACAAGGTCTTGCTCAAGTATCTGCATTTGTAATGAACCGTGCTAGGCAGTGTGCAAAAAAGGAGCGATGCCTGCCTTGTTAGAGATGGCCCCTTCCCCAAAGGTGCTGTGATCAGAATCAGACAGGTCTGTGATTGGGTCCTAGCTCTGCCCTTTAGCAGTTGTGCAGTGTGGGCAAACCAGTGACCTTCTCGAGGTCTTGATCACCTCCTCTGTAAAATGAGCATTATCCTGGCTTGAGGGTGTGGTGTGTGCTGTGAGGATTGATGGGTTAATGGATGAGAAAGTGAGTGTTAGTGTTCTAGAAACTATAGCATTGTTGTTTTACCTGCAGCCTTGGGGACATGTGAAGGAGAAGACATGGTCTCTGTCCTCAAGGAACTTGTGATGAAGACACATGGAAACAGAAAGTAGCTCAGGGCAGGAAATCATCAAGTTGTCAAACTGTACGGTAGTGGAAATTGGAGAAGGGTTCAGATGGCCCGAGTACAATCCTATGCGTGATTTTTTTTTTTTTACAAAAGTTGCCAAAGTCGTTTGTGTGAAGTGAAATGAAGCGATCCAAAGGAGATCACCTTGTCAGCAGAATCTGTTTGTCCCGCCCTGTTCTGAAGAACGGTAGAGCATCACCTGGGGCAGCTTCTGTCCCAGACTCCTCACTCTAAGGATGGCGGTCTTTTCCTCTGATTTAGCCTTAAGTGCCTGCAGAGCTTTTCTCCATTGCCAAGACTCTGACTGTCTTGGTGAAGTGACCCTATGAGAGCTTCTGGGTATCTAACAGGAATCACCAAACAGGATTTAGAGGGAAAGGCTGAGAAGCTGACTGTTGGGGTCTGAATAACAACAAGGTAACATACCCTGTGCTGAGCCCTCTCAGTGGGTTTTCCGTCTTGCTCCATGCTGTGTCCCTAGAGTAATGCAGATATCCATCAGAGAAGGACAAGTAAAACATTGACGAAGGAGAGGGAGGTTGGGATGATGCTTTCAGCCATAACTGGCTGCGGAGCTTATGTATGGGGAGTTAGCAATTCCACTGTGGTCAACAGAGAAGAGGCCTATGACTGGCCTGTGTGTTATTTTGCCTTTGCTCAGCTGTGGGCCAGTGTAATCGGGACACAAGGTCCCCAGTCCATCTCTGAATGGGTCATTTTGCTTCCCAAGACCAGCTTCCTAAGAGATAGTTGTCTGACCTCCTTTACAAAGAGCAGTGGTGGCCAGATCACCTCTAGAAAATGGTCCAGGGTAGGGCTGGCTACATAATTTGCAGGACCCAGTGCAAAATGAAAATGTGGGTTCCTTGTCCAAAAAGAAGGAAAGAAAAGTGCTGTTATACTAAAATATAAAACTTTTTCTTTTAAAGAGATCTTGTAGCTTATAAACATAATAGGCATAATAATGTTACATAAATTACAACATAGGGGGCTTCCCTGGTGGCGCAGTGGTTGAGAGTCCGCCTGCCGATGCAAGGGACACGGGTTCGTGCCCCCGTCCGGGAAGATCCCACATGCCGCAGAGCGGCTGGGCCCGTGAGCCATGGCCGCTGAGCCTGCGCGTCCGGAGCCTGTGCTCCGCAACGGGAGAGACCACAACAGTGAGAGGCCCGCATACCGCAAAAAAAAAAAAAAAATATAAAATTACAACATAAACTTACAAATGCAAAAACATGCTTTTGATGTCATATAATATTACATAATACAATAAATGATCACACTTTATTAATGCAATAACTTGATCATAAGATTTTACTGGTTTGCTTTTTTGCAAATTCATTTATTAGGTCATCAAAAGTTGTACTTTTAGTAACTTCATTTTCAATTGATGTAATTGAAAGTGACTTTAGTCACTCTTGGCAAATGCAAGATCTCAAATAATTTTTGAAAATCGTTAATTTTGAGAAGGATCCTTCTGTGGTACAACTCTTACTGGAAATGTTAGGTATATTAGAGACTGAAACAATAGGGTAAATTATTTCAAAATAGAAATGTTAGTATGGCAAGAGCTGATGATCAGCTTCCTGTATGTCTGAATTTAATTTTAAATATAAATTTATACAATGGCATTTTAATGTTTCCTCTGGTATTCCAGTAACTTGCAGAGGTTGTACATGAAATTGAAAGCAATTCGTGATTTGTGTATAATTAAAAATGCTTATTTATGCATTCTATTGCTTTATCTTTCATTATAATAAAATTAATTAATTTAAAATTCGTTCTTATTAATAATTGGCTTATCTGAAGCTTCATACGAAAATAATGTCCTTTCTGTTGAATGCAATGGTCTTTACTTTCTAAGTCTGTGGATATTTGCTTTGTAGTGCTGTAACATTTTTCAAAACCAGAAATTCTAAACTATTTAAAGAATTCTAGTAACTTTCTGCTGGGTTTTATTGCAATGTCCATGTGCACAATTTTATTTTATAATAATTTACTGACACCTGTTTATTGACTGAGCAATAGCAGTTCCCATCCCAGAGCTCAGACTGGAGAGTTATTATTTGTGTGGGTGCTGCAGGGATGGGCTCTGGGGGTGGTGGGTCTGCTGGCCTCCCACCGCTGTACTGGCACTGCTTCCATGAGGAGCTTCTCCCTCTTCTGGGGCTGTGGCCACTACTGCCATCAATGCTTCTTCTGTTGCTACCACCACTGTCACTAATCTGAGCTCAGATCTGGGCCTGGCTGTCCCTTCAGCACATTGCCTACTGTGCCCACAGGCTGGAGTGTGTGTGTGTGTGTGTGTGTGTGTGTGTGTGTGTGTGTGTGTGTGTCTTTGTGCTCTGCTGTCAGAGTATCTCCTCTGCTCACCCACATGCTTTGTTGTATCATCAGACTTTGCTTACAAAACACAAATTCAAAGGTAAAATTATGAGGTATTTCAAGAGAGTGGCCACAGAGAATTGAACCAAATCTGGGAGTTGGGCCCTGTATGACTGCACAGGTTACAAACTCATGGAGTCAGCCCTGATTCAGGGCATGGATGCAAACCTTGGTGGGGAAGCAGAAGCATCTTTGTACTGCAAGCCAAAAAGCGCTCCAAGTCGGGGACCCATAAACACCAGTACTGTGTTCTAAAAATGGAAACCCAGCACATCCTAAGTTGTAGAGTAGGGGTTCCATACCGATAAACAGCTTGAAAAACTTATATTCCCAAGGTAGAGAGGAAGTCACAATAAGTAACAGAGGGTACTTATTCTCCCCATTCCTGCCCCAAGAGCTGGTGACCTAGGCCTAGTGAGAGGTCAGCTGAGCACAGGGGATGACCATTGCCAGGTGCCAGGTAGCAGATCTCCCACTGGTGCTTAACTATCATCACAGCCTCATCCTCTAACAGTGCTAGAGAGTGGTGGGCAGTGTCCTAAGGCCTTGCCCAGCCAAGGAGAAGAATGTTCACTGGATGGAGAAACAGGAGACAGAAAAGCAGACGTGGTCTTATGTCTAGGTAAGATGACTGGTACTTGTTTTGACCCAGTGCAAGTGCTTTCTCCAGGATGACACTCAAGTTCTTCAGAGATGGAAGTAGGATTTCTCTCTTCATGCAGGATTCCCCAAATGAGACATGTTCAATAGTGGAGCTGGTACCTTAGAAAGTTTTTATAACTTTATTATTTTTTTAATTTTTATTTTTTAAATTGAAGTATAGTTGATTTACAATGTTGTGCTAATTTCTGCTGTACAGAAAAGTGATTCAGTTACATATATATATATATATATATATATATATATATACATTCTTTTTTAAAAATATTATTTTCATTATGGTTTATCAAGGATATTGAATATAGTTCCCTGTGCTATACAGTAGGACCTTACTGTTTATCCATTCTATATATAGAAGCTTACATCTGCTAACCCCAGCCTCCCACTCCATCCCTCTGCCAACCCCCTCCCGCTTGGCAACCACCAGTCTGTTCTCTATGTCCGTGATTCTGTTTCTGTTTTGTAGACAGGTTCATTTGTGTCATATTTTAGTTTCCACATATAAGTGATATCATATGATACTTGTCTTTCTCTTTCTGATTTACTTCATTTAGTATGATAATCTCTAGTTGCATCCATGTTGCTGCAAATGGTATTATTTCGTTTATGGCTGAGTAATATTCCATTGTATACATGTACCACATCTTCTTTTCCTTTCCCATATTAGGGAAGTTTTCAACTATAATCTCTTCAAATATTTTCTCAGTCCCTTTCTTTTTCTCTTCTTCTTCTGGGACCCCTATAATTCGAATGTTGTTGTGTTTAATGTTGTCCCAGAGGCCTCTGAGACTGTCTTAAGTTCTTTTCATTCTTTTTTCTTTATTCTGCTCTGCAGTAGTTATTTCCACTATTTTATCTTTCAGGTCACTTATCCGTTCTTCTGCCTCAGTTATTCTGCTATTGATCCCTTCTAGAGTATTTTTAATTTCATTTATTGTGTTGTTCGTCATTGCTTGTTTCATCTTTAGTTCTTCTAGGTCCTTGTTAAATGTTTCTTGCATTTTCTCTATTCTGTTTCCAAGATTTTGGATCATCTTTACTATCATTATTCTGAATTCTTTTTCAGGTAGACTGCCTATTTCCTCTTCATTTGTTAGGCCTGGTGGGTTTTTACCTTGCTCCTTCATCTGCTGTGTGTTTTTCTGTCTTCTCATTTTGCTTATCTAACTGTGTTTGGGGTCTCCTTTATGCAGGCTGCAGGTTCGTAGTTCCCGTTGTTTTTGGTGTCTGTCCCCAGTGGCTAAAGTTGGTTCAGTGGGTTGTGTAGGCTTCCTGGTGGAGGGGACTAGTGCCTGTGTTCTGGTGGATGAGGCTGGATCTTGTCTTTCTGGTGGGCAGGTCCATGTCTGGTGGTGTGTTTTGGGGTGTCTGTGGCCTTATTATGATTTTAGGCAGCCTCTCTGCTAATGGATGGGGCTGTGTTCCTGTCTTGCTAGTTGTTTGGCATAGGGTGTCCAGCACTGTAGCTTGCTGGTCGTTGAGTGAAGCTGGGTGTTGGTGTTGAGATGGAGATCTCTGGGAGATTTTCGCCGTTTGATATTACGTGGAGCTGGGAGGTCTCTTGCGGACCAGTGTCCTGAAGTTGGCTCTCCCACCTCAGTGGCACAGCCCTGATGCCTGGCTGGAGCACCAAGAGCCTGTCCTCCACACGGCTCAGAATAAAAGGGAGAAAAAATAGAAAGAAATAGGATAAAATAAAATAAAGTAAGGTAAAATAAAGTTATTAAAATAACAAGTAATTATTAAGAAAAAAATTTTTAAGTAAAAAGAAAAAAAAAAACGGACGTTCAGAACCCTAGGACAAATGGTGAAAGCAAAGCTATACGGACAAAATCACACACAGAAGCATACACATACACACTCACAAAAAGAGGAAAAGGGGAAAAAATAATATATCTTGCTCCCAAAGTCCTCCACCTCCTCAATTTGGGATGATGCATTGTGTATTCAGGTATTCCACAGATGCAGGTACGTCAAGTTGATTGTGGAGATTTCATCCGCTGCTCCTGAGGCTCCTGGGAGAAATTTCCCTTTCTCGTCTTTGTTCGCACAGCTCCTGGGGTTCAGCTTTGGATTTGGCCCCGCCTCTGCGCGTAAGTCACCTGAGGGCGTCTGTTCTTCACTCAGACAGGATGGGGTTAAAGGAGCAGCTGCTTCCGGGGCTCTGGCTCACTCAGGCCGGGGGTGGGAGGGGTACGGTTGCGGGGCAAGCCTGCGGTAGCAGAGGCCGGCGTGACGTTGCACCAGCCTGAGGCGCGCCGTGCGTTCTCCGGAGGAGTTGTCCCTGGATCCCGGGACCCTGGCAGTGGCTGGCTGCACAGGCTGCCGGGAGGGGAGGTGTGGATAGTGACCTCTGCTCGCACACAGTTTTCTTGGTGGCGGCAGCAGCAGCCTTAGCGTCTCATGCCCGTCTCTGGGGTCCGCGCTGATAGCCGCGGCTCGCGCCTGTCTCTGGAGCTCCTTTAAGCAGCGCTCTTAATCCCCTCTCCTCGCGCACCAGGAACAAAGAGAGAAGAAAACGTCTCTTGCCTCTTCGGCAGGTCCAGACTTTCCCCCGGACCCCCTCCCGGCTAGCCGTGGCGCACTAACCCCCTGCAGGCTGTGTTCACGCCACCAACCCCAGTCCTCTCCCTGGGTTCCGACCGAAGCCCGAGTCTCAGCTCCCAGCCCCCGCCCTTCCCAGCGGGTGAGCGGACAAGCCTCTCGGACTGGTGAGTGCTGGTCGGCACCGATCCTCTGTGCAGGAATCTCTCCGCTTTGCCCTCCGCACCCCTGTTGCTGCGCTCTCCTCCGTGGCTCTGAAGCTTCCCCTCTCCGCCACCCGCAGTCTCCGCCCGCGAAGGGGCTTCTAGTGTGTGGAAACCTTTCCTCGTTCACAGCTCCCTCCCACTGGTGCAGGTCCCGTCCCTATTCTTTTGTCTCTGTTTATTCTTTTTTCTTTTGCCCTACCCAGGTACGTGGGGAGTTTCTTGCCTTTTGGGAGGTCTGAGGTCTTCTGCCAGCGTTCAGTGGGTGTTCTATAGGAGTAGTTCCACGTGTAGATGTATTTCTGATATATCTGTGGGGAGGAAGGTGATCTCCACGTCTTACTCTTCCGCCATCTTCTCAAATCCCCCTGTACCACATCTTCTTTATCCATTCCTCTGTCAGTGGACATTTAGGTTGCTTCCATGCCTTGGCTATTGTGAAGAGTGCTGCTATGAACTTAGGGGTGCATGTATCTTTTTGAATTATAGTTTTGTCTGGATATATGCCCAGGAGTGGGATTGCTGGATCATATGGTAATTCTATTTTTAGTTTTCTGAGGAACTTCCATACTGTTTTCCACAGTGGCTGCAACAACTTACCTTCCCAGAAACAGTGTAGGAGGGTTCCCTTGTCTCCACACCCCTTACAGCCTTTGCTATTTGTAGACTTTTTAGTGATGGCCATCCTGACTGGTATGAGGTGGTACCTCATTGTAGTTTTGATTTGCATTTCTCTAATAATTAGCAATGAAGAGCATCTTTTCATGTACCTGTTGGCTATCTGTGTTTCTTCTTTGGAGAAATGTCTATTTAGGTCTTCTGCCCATTTTTCGATTGGGTTGTTTGGTTTTTTGTTGTTGAGTGGTATGAGATGTTTGTATATATTGGAAATTAAGTCCTTGTCAGTTGCATTGCTTGCAAATATTTTCTCCCATTCTGTAGGTTGTATTTTCATTTTATTTATGGTTTCATTTGCTGTGCAAAAGCTTGTAAGTTTGATTAGGTCACATTTGTTTATTTTTGTTTTTATTTCTATTGCCTTGGGAGACTGACCTAAGAAAACGTTGGTACAATTTATGTCCAGAATGTTTTGATCTCTTCTAGGAGTTTTATGGTGTTGTGCCTTTTGTTTAAGTCTTTAAGCCATTTTGAGTTTATTTTTGTGTATGGTGAGAGGGTATGTTCTAACTTCATTGATTTACACGTGGCTGTCCAAGTTTCCCAACATCACTTGCTGAAGAGACTGTCTCTTTCCCATTGTATATTCTTGCCTCCTTTGTCAAAGATTAATTGACCATAGGTGTGTAGGTTTATTTCTGGGCTCTCTATTCTGTTCCATTGATCCATATGTCTGTTTCTGTGCCAATACCATGCTGTTTTGATTACTGTAGCTTTGTAGTATTGTCTGAAGTCTGGGAAGGTTATGCCTCCTGCTTTGTTCTTTTTCTTCAGGATTGCTTTGGCAATTCTGGATCTTTTATGGTTCCATATGAATTTTAGGATTATTTCTTCTAGTTCTGTGAAAAATGTCATGGGTAATTTGATAGGGATCACATTAAATCTGTAGATTGCTTTGGGTAGTATGGCCATTTAAAAAATATTAATTCTTCCAATTCAACAGCATAAGATATCTTTCCATTTCTTTGAATCATCTTTAATTTCCCTTATTAATGTTTTATCATTGTCAATGTATAAGTCTTTCACCTCCTTGGTCAGGTTTATTCCTAAGTATTTTATTTTTGGGGGTGCAATTTTATTTTTTTTATTTTTTAAAAGATTTATTTATTTATTTGGCTGTGCTGGGTCTTAGTTGTGGCACGTGGGATCTTCGTTGCCAAGTGCAGGATATCCGTTGCAGAGGCAGGATCTGTTAGTTGCAACATGCAGGATCTTTAGTTGTGGCATGTGGGATCTTTAGTTGTGGCATGTGGGATCTTTAGTTGTGGCATGTGGGATCCTTAGTTGTGACATGTGAACTCTCAGTTGCAGCATGTGGGATCCAGTTCCCTGACCAGGGATCGAACCCCAGCCCCCTGCATTGGGAGCACGGAATCTTAGCCACTGAACCACCAGGGAAGTCCCCAGGGGTGCAATTTTAAAAGGTTTTGTTTTTTTTTACGTTCACTTTCTGATATTTCATTGTTGGTGTAAAGAAATGCAGTTGATTTCTGTATGTTAATCTTGTAACCTGCTACCTTGCTGAATTCATTTATCAGTTCTAGTAGTTTTTGTATGGAGTCTTCAGGATTTTCTATATATAGTATCACATCATCTGCATATAATGACAATTTTACCTTTTCCCTTCCAATTTGGGTACCTTTTATTTCTTTTGCTTGTCTGATTGCTGTGGCTAGTAAAACTTTATTTTCTTATTACAAAATCAACTCCAGTTTTTAGAGACAGATGTTGATTTAGAAAATACAGATAAGTAAAAATAAGAAATCCCACCTAGCAGAAATAACTACTATTAAAATTTTGATATATGATCTAGCAATCTTGCTGTTCGTTTGTTTTTCTGTATGTATTTCAGGAAAAAATGTCAACTATAGGAAAGTACATGGAATAACATGAGAAACACTTATGTGCCCAATACCCTGAATGAATATGTATTTACATTTTATCATATATGCCTCAGATTATTTTATATAAAAGAAAAAAATATAATATTACTTGGTATCCTACTCAAATCCTGTTTTCCGTCTTGCTTCCCTAAAAGCAATTCACCTCTACTGTGAATTTATATATATCCTTTCCATACACATTTTTATAGATTTACTACATATGTATATATATTTATATTTTGTGAAGATTAAATATTTCCCTAAACTGTACATACTTTTTCTGGAATTTGTTTTTTTCACTCATTGTTTGTTGTTAAGACTTATTCAAGTTGATACAAATAGACCCAATAGATTAATTTTAATTGCTGTTATAGCAGGGATTGGCAAACTATGGCTACAAGCATCCAGCCTGTGAGCAAATCTGGCTAAGAATGGTTTTGCATTTTTAAAATATGTTAAAGAAAAAAAAAAGAATCTGCAGTACAGACTTAGGTGATCTACAAAGCCTAAAATATTTAATGTCTGACCCAGAAAAAGTTTATGAAGCCCTGTTGGATAGTAGCCCTTTGTGTGAACATATGACAGACAATCCATTCCCCATGGATGGACACTGAGGTTGCTTCCAATGTTTTACTCTTCAAACAGAACTGCTATGAACATTCTCACATATGTCCTCCTATGCATATGTGCAAGGGTTTCTCCAGAACAAGTAAAATTGCTGAGTTGGACAGTGTGTGCATTTGCAGTTTGACTGCCAAATTCCCCTCCACAGTTGCTGTACAAATTCAGACTTAAACTAGCAGTAAATGAGAGGTCTCAGTTTTTCCAAAATTTCATCAACATAAAATTTTATCAGATTTTCAACTGCTGGCTGTCTAATAGAAGTGAGTGGCTTATGGCTTTTATTTATGTCTCCCTGCATTCTAGTGAAGTTGAGCAGCTTTACTTACATTTATTGGCCATTTAAATTTCTTCTTTTGTGATTGCCTTTCTTTTCTTTTTACTGGGATTTACCTTTTATTATTATAGGAATTATTTATATATTCCAAATTCTAATATTTTGTGAGGCCAATGTGTTATAGATCTCTTATCCTACTTTGTTGGTTTTTAAATTTTATTTTAAAATTTCTTTTGCTGTTTTGGGTATCATTTGATGTACAGAAGTTTTAATTTTTGTTGTTGTTAAATGTATGAATCTTTTTCTGTATGGCTTGTGCTTTTTACTTCTTATTTAAGAAAATTTCTCCTATTTTGAAATCATAAAGATAGACTCCTATCTTATGATTTGAAAGTTTGAAGGTTTCACTTTTTCTTTTTTATTTATATATATTTTAATGTTTTCCATTTTTTATTGCGATATAATTGACTTACTGTTTATTATTTTTATTTTATTTTTTAAAATAAATTTAGTTATCTTATTTATTTATTTTTGGCTGCATTGGGTCTTCATTGTTGCACGTGGGCTTTCTCTAGTTGCAGCAAGCAGGGGCTACTCCTCATTGCGGTGCATGGGCTTCTCATTGCAGTGGCTTCTCTTGTTGCGGAGCACAGGCTCTAGGCATGCAGCCTCAGTAGTTGTGGCTCGCGGGCTCTAGAGCACAGGCTCAGTAGTTGTGGCGCATAGGCTTAGTTGCTCCGTGGCATGTGGGATCTTCCTAGACCGGGGCTTGAACCTGTGTCCCCTGCACTGGCAGGCGGATTCTTAACCACTGCACCACCAGGGAAGCCCTGACTTTTTATATCTAGGTATTTAATCCATCTAGAATTTGCTTGGTGTATGGTGCAGGGTAGGAATTGAATTTATTATTTTCTGTTTGGAATACCAAGTCCCAACACCATTTACTAAAGGTCTTCCTTTCCCAATTAATTTATCATTAATTAATTAATTGATTAATCCATTCATTCACTCAATGAATATTTGTTGAGGTTCTACTATGGGCCAGGCACTTGAAAACAGTAGGGGGAAAAACTACAGAAAAAATCCCCTCTGTCCTAAAGAAGTATACATTCTAGCAGAGGAGACAGACAATAAACAAAGTATACAGTGTGTCCGATAGTGATACCATCTGTGAAGAAAAATAAAGCAGAGCAGGAGGACAAGGACTGTGAAGGAGGCATTGCTGTCATAAATAGGGTGGCCAGGGAAAGCCCCTTACAAACTGGTATCGTGACATTTGAGCAGAGTCTTGAAGGAAGTGAGAGAATGAGGATGTGGATATATGAAGGAAGAAAGTGCCAGGCAGAGAGGGATGAGTACAAAGGCACTGAGGAGGGAGTGTGCTTGGTGTGTTCAAGAAGACCAGCCAGGAGACACATATGACTGACGCAGAGAGATTAGCAGGAGAGGAGGTCAGAGAGGTAATGAGCAGCTGGCTCATGGAGGACCTTGTGGACCGTCCTCAGGACTTCAACTTTTTCTTTTTTTTTTGCGGTATGCGGGCCTCTCACTGTTGTGGCCTCTCCCGTTGCGGAGCACAGGCTCCGGACACGCAGGCTCAGCGGCCATGGCTCACGGGCCCAGCCGCTCCGCGGCATGTGGGATCTTCCCGGACCGGGGCACGAACCTGTGTCCCCTGCATTGGCAGGCGGACTCTCAACCACTGCGCCACCAGGGAAGCCCTAGGACTTCAACTTTCAGTCTGAGCGAGCTGGGGAGCCTCGCAAGGTTTTGAACAGGAGAGGGCATCATCTGACTTGCATTTTAAAGGATTCACCTTGGTTGCTGTGCTGGAGGAAGTTGGTGAAACTTCTCTTCACCTCACTTTTTCTGTCTTTGTGGTTGAGGATGTCTAATGCATCCTCTGCTCTTAGTTGATACAAGGCTGCTTGTATGATACCACAAAGGGCTGGACCCTCTCGGGGGAGAGGCTCCTGGTGATTATCATTGTCAGAGGAAGAGTAAGAATCATGGAACATGAGGATAGCATGC
Organism: Stenella coeruleoalba; assembly: GCF_951394435.1. Lineage (NCBI taxonomy): Eukaryota > Metazoa > Chordata > Mammalia > Artiodactyla > Delphinidae > Stenella > Stenella coeruleoalba. Next base: position 44,319,306 of record NC_137159.1, read on the forward strand.
TGACTATAATGACCTCAATGGATAAAGGGGTCAGTCATGCTTCCCATAGAACTCTGGATACTTTGATGGATGCTCTATGATTATAATTATTTATTCCCAGAGTTTTATGTTCGAGTGACTGGTAATGAAATAGAACAGGCACCAGATGGGTAGATATTAGCTAAAAGTTTAGTTAGCTGAAGAAAGAGAGAAAGCAGTGACAGCCTTAGGCTGACATCTCTTGAGACCCTAATAGTTTGAACTTCACAGTATCTCTTAGTGACAGTTTCCCTATCAAGGCAGTTCCTTGTGGTCAGTTTGCATTTCCCCTACTGTTGTGCTCTTCCTCTTTGACTCTCCTCTATCAAAACACTCATCACATAATAACCAGCTTAATTGCAAGTAATTTCTTCTAGACTGTAAATTCTGTGAGAGTAGGGATTGGGGTTGCCTAGTCCACTGCTCTATTCCTCGTCCCATGTACAGTATCTGCCAGAGAAGGTGCCCAATAAGTATCTGGTGAATGAATGAGAAACTGTCTCAGGACATGGAGCTGTTGTGTGGGATTTGCAGCTGGTTCTGGGTTCTTGTGTTTGGTCTGCTGGGGAAGGCGTTGTATGCTGCACTTTTCTCTTGGGAGTGTTCAGTTGGGTGGTCCCACAGGAATTCTCCCAGCTCTCCTGGGTCTCCTTGTTGGTTGAATCATCCTTGACTGGGTATCCTGGGGACCCCTGCAGTTCGATGCAATATCTGGAGCAGCCGCTGCCTGCAGCCACGTGGGTGTGATCTGGAGACCAAGCTTGTCTTGATCTCTGCGCCAGGCTTCTGACAATAAACAAGCTTTCCACCCAGCAGCTGTTGACAGTCGCCTCCCACACGGCCCACCAGAGCCCTGCCCGGAGGTGGCATGACTCCCTCCCAGTTGCTGTAATAATAACAACACTATATTCGTAGCCAGAGCCCCAGGCCTTCACTCATATAAACACTGTTCATTTGTCTTAGAATGGGGGTCAGAGGAGCATAGAAACACAGAAAAATCACCTGGACATTTATTTAACCATCTCCACGTTAATCTGTTCAGATTCACATTCTCTGATTCCCCTGCGCCACTTCTGGCTGCTGAGCAGCGGGAAGGGGACAAGCAGAGCTGGGGAACAGTGAGAGGCTGGGTGTCAGCCCCCGACCATGAGGAGGGCCCCTGGGGAGGCCTGGCGCCTGGGCTCTAGTTCCCCTGGGGCTGCCAGGGGTCCAGCGGCAGTTTGCGCCTGCATCTGCCCACGCCCTGAACCGGGGAGTGGGGAAGGCCTGCTGGGAGCAGCAGCCTCAGAGAACAGGAAGGCTTGCCTTGCTTTTAAGAACCTTCTGTTTCCTTCTGCTTGGGTCTGTGCTCTTCAGAGAGGCTCTGTGATGCCCCGGACCTACTCAGGTGCTGCGGGGGCCAGGCAGGCACCCAGGGTGGGTGTGGGACTCATCCATCACCCCACTCTCAGCCTCCTGGCTGGTCCAGGTGCACACGGCCCACACCCAGCCATGGGCTTTCATTTGACAGCCGCTGCACTGACCGTGCTTTTTTTTCCCCAGCTCCTGAGAAGCAAATGGAGAGGCACTTTCAGAATCCCGTCCACATCCTCCCACCTCTCAGGCTGGCCAGGGGCTGAGAGAAGGAGAAATAGGAAGCCGACTAGTCAGTGGCCTGATTCCTACGCCCCTGTATAATTATGGGTTGGCCACAAGTTCCATCTCATTTTCTCAGCAGCCCTTTGACAGAAGGGAGGAGGAGGCAGCTGTTGAAACCACATGCCCTGGATCTGAGTGCTGCCCCACCTGCCTGGGAGCAAGGCTGCCCTGCGACACCCCAGGGGAATATTTACTTCTCCCCACAGCTTTTTGTTTTTGTTTTTTTTGTTCTTTTTTTTTTTGATCCCTGTAATACTTCCAAAATTTCCACTGTGGCTGAGTGGTCTGGTCACTGCCACCAAGGTGGTCTGGTCACTGCCCAGAGAATACGGGATTACACTGTAACGAGGAATGCCTGAGGTTCTGTGAAGAAAAGGGTCCTATACGTCCAAGGCATCATTGTATTTACTTCCACTTTAAGGCTTTTATACTCACATCTGGTGAGCCTGGGCCCCTTAGCTGAGGGATGAAGCCAGCAGCCATCACGTGTTCTTAAATAGACTCAAGGCTTTGCTCTAAGCTTTCCAGATAGATTCATTTAAAACTGAAGCTTGCCTGTCACTTTAAGAAATTCATCGTATCCACCATCAGCCTGATACTGTTGAATATATTACTATTATGCATGGAGACACATACGATAGCTCTCACAGTGGAAACTAAAACTGTAGATTGGTTAATTGCAGAAAATTTGACTGCAATTCACTAAGAGTGTATTTTGGTGAATAAGGAAACAACATTTTGAAAAGTAGGTCAGGGCACTTTTAGGGAACCCAAAAAACCCACAAGGATTCTCTGCAGGTGTGATAATTGGGTGGTGCAGCAGCCTCCCACCTTCATCTGGTTCCCTTGTATTTTTTTTTCCAGGCTGCTGTCTGTGACAGCTTGGGAAGGGGCCCCAGGCAGCTCTCCTCTGAACCCCCCCGACTATGACTTCTCCTCTCTGCCTTTCCCCCAATACACATCAGCCTCACTAGAACCTCAGCTTCTAATTTTAGCTTCTGTTTTTCATTTTGCATAGCATACAAGGAAATATAATGCAGAATTTAGACAGGAGAGAAGTCAGGCTGTTTTCTCCCTGATACATTGGCAGCGATCCATATTGATGGCTGTTGGCTGAGCGCAGTCAGTAGAACAGGGAACCGCAGAACGGTTGTGCCCTTATCTGCGTTAGAGAGCAGTCTCTTTTCATGATCCCAAGAGCTAGAAGCTTTCTGTCCTTTTCCCTTTGCACTGATGGCTGGTTGCATGATTTCAAACACCACTAACCTTACTTCTGGTTTTGTAGAATTTCAAATGGACACAGATCATTGACTGTGTTGAGAGTGAGAGAGTGTGTGTGTATGTATTTGGGGTGCAGGGAGGAGTACTTCCTGTAAGAACAATGAATTAGATTCAATAACCTGTCAAGACTAGAAGCTAGACAGATTCTGCATTAACAATCAAGTTGAGGACCATATCTTACAGCCTGTGTCATGTGGACTGTCTTCCTTGGGTGTCTTTTAAAGGATGGGGCAACACTTTGGGAACAGACTAGACCAGTGCTACTGAGTGTGGTAACATCAGCATCATCTGGCAGCTCATCGGGAATTCAGAATCTTGGGCCCCAGACTCCACCTGCTGAATCGTAATCCCTGGAGGGTGAGGCCCAGCAATCTGTGTTTTAACCTGCTCTCTAGGTGACTCTTATGCATGCTAAAGTTTAAAAATTACTGAGCTAGATGATCTCTCAAGGTCTCAACAGTCCAACTAAAAGTTAATTGTTCCTATAACTTTTTCTATGTCTTCTCAGGTGGGGTTGCTGAAAATTTCATTAGAGAAACAAAGCCAAACCCAGCCTTTGTTATTGCAAAATATAACGCACAGAAAAGCACATAGATGAATTATATAAAGGGAAGTGTGTAAAACTAAATGAATTATCATATAAGTAACCCTTGGTCACTTCACCCAGGTCAAGAACCCTAGGAGGCGCCTTCTCAGTGGAATCCCAAACCCTTTCTCTACCCTAAAGTGAACCACTCTCCTGACTCCTGTGGTGATCACTTCTTTTCTTTCCTTTATATTTTTACAGTCTAAAACTGTATCCCTAGATAGCCCAGCGTAGTCTGGTCTATTTTTGACCTTTATCTAAATGGAATTACAAAGTACCTCCTCCTTGGTGTCTGGTTTCTTTTGCTCAACATTTTGTCTTCAAGATTTCATTAAGTTTTCAACACAGCGATTCTCGCCCTTTGTAAAGCTGCCGCGCCCTCTCATTGCTTGGATCCAGAGCAACTCCTCAAAGCTGCACAGATTTTCCTTTAAAATGACAGCAAATTAAAATTAATTTGGTTAGTGAGAATTTCATGGTGTTCCTTGAGCCAATCGTGGATTCCACAGGATGTTGCCAAATGAGGACTGGGAATGACCGCTCCAGGGCTCCAGCTGTGTCTTCTCTGTGCCAGGGATGGGATGGAGGAGAGTTAGGAGGACCTTCAGGAGGCGGCATCTCTCCTTTACAGAAAGGAAATGCTCAGAGCTCTGAGCTCCCAACATTCAACCAGTGTGTGGCATTGGATCAGGTAGAGGGTGACCCAGGACTGTTTCAAGGCAACACATGTCTGTCTTCCTGCTAGTTTCATTCAGGTTTTCTCATCCATCACACAAACAACTGTGCTTAAAGCATGTGCTAGAAAGAGTAGAAGAGACAAGACATATAAGGCACAATTTCTGTCAGTCTTTCCCCCTAGACTGTTGCTCTCCACAGAGGTTAAGAGCAAGGCCTTTGAGGCAGTCCAACCTGGGTTCTGGTTCTGGTTCTGCTACTTACCAACTAGGTGACCTTAAGGTCATCTCCATCTTAAAAATGGAGATTATAATATTAGTACATATCTCATGGGGCTATTTTGGTGATTAATTAGGAAATGCTTGAAAAATCCTTAGCGTAGCATCTAGCTAATAATAATTCCAGCTAACAGTGAATGCTTCCAATGTGCTAGGTTCTGCAACCCTATATGATTGGTTCTATTGTTACCCTCAGTTTCAGATGAAGAAACTGAGGCCCAGAGAGGTTAAAAAAACTTGCCCAGGATCCCACAGCTAGTATGTGGCGGAGGCAGCCTAACACCAGAGTCTTTGCTCTTAACCACTGTGTGTGTTAGTAACTCTTAGCTATTTTTATCATCTTTTTATGTCTAGGCTTTGGTACTCTTGGTGTGTTTTTCTCGTTATCTGTTTCAAACCCGTCACGTGACTTCTAGTACAGCCAGGGTCCTATCAGCTGCCTGTTCTAGATCAGCCTCTTGAAGCAAATGAGACTGGCTTTGGAATTTGAGGCTGGTCCCGTCTCCTTGTTATATGATCCTCTTTTGAGGGTTGTCTCTCACAACAGAAACTGGTGACAACAATGGTAGCCATAGTGGATGCCAGAGGGCCTTAGCTGTCACTTTATAAGCACTGGCTTGCCCCAAAGCCTCATGCCTCCCTGAATTGGGATTCTGCAAGCAATGAGCCGTCAAAATGGTTCAAAGGTTGGAAAATGGTTCTGAAAGGACAGCTTAAAGGAATTGGCAGTCATTTGGTAGTGGCATATTGGTGACTCTAACTTTGAACAAGATATGCAAGTTGACAGTTTCCCCTGCTCTCATGTGGTGAGAGAAGAAGCACCTGCCGAAAGGGATGAGCCTGACAGAATGTTTTCCTTCTATTGGTGACAAAGTCCTAGTGGCCTGGAGTAGACTACTGAGGGATATTGGGAACAGACTGTGTTTCCTGGGCAGTGACATCGGCAGCTTGAGACAGGGGGGTGGACTTCTTCCCTTCTTTTTCCACTATTTTATGATAAGGGCGTTTCTTCTTTATTCTCAAATTTCTAAAGACCTTCCACAGTTATGGTAGGTAGAATCATCCCTCCCACACACACACCAAAGATGCCCACATACCAATCCCTGGAACCTGTTTATCCAGGTGGGCCCACAAGGTTCTTCCAAGAAGAGGGAGCAGGAAAGCCAGTTTCAGGGGGATATGCTGTGAGGAAGACTCAACCAGCCATTGATGGCTTTGAAGATGAAGGACGAGGACCACGAATCAAGGAATGTGGGTGCCTCCAAAAGCTGGAAAAGGCAAGGAAGGGGACTGTCCTCTGAAGCTCCCAGAAGGCAATGCGGGCCTGCCAACATCTTGATTTTAGCCCAGTGAGACCCCTGTCAGGCTTCTGACCTACAGAGCTGTAAGAGAATAAGATGTGTGTTCTTTTACGTCACTTAAGTTTGTTGTAGGTTGCTACAAAAGCTGTAGAGATCTAATACACACAGTTTAACCCATATGGCAAGAACATAGTTTGGTAGATTGAGGGGGGAATTTTTAATTTTCTCTCTCAGTCTTGGCTTCTATATCCCAAGTTCATGAGACCTGTAAGCCCAGATGTAGGTGTTAGTGCAGTAAGTACCTCTGTTTTTCAAGCTGTCTTTAATGCTGCCTGTCAGCTGATACACCCTCTGGTGTCCCCTGGGATTGACATGGGGAGGGGATGGAGACTGCTGTTCTTTATGCTGTCACCAACCCTGAGCGTCTGCACCCAGAGAAGCTTCAGAGAAGAACACAGTAGGTCCGGTTGTCAAAGGCAGCCTGATGGGTGTGTAACCTTCTCTGCTTCTCGGAGTGACCCTAGTCAATCATGGCATCTCTCGTGACCTGGACTTTGGAGCCTCTTGTCCCCTTCCAGCTCCAGCCCCTGCTTAGAGAAGGGAGTTTTCTCCCTGTGCTGACTCACCTCTCAGGCTGCACGGTGGAGCCGCAGAGTAACTCACGGCAGTGGGAGGAAGAACAAGCCAGGGTCATCAGGAGCGAAAGATGCACCAAGTCTCAGAGCGGAGACGTGACATCACAAAATGTTTGAACTGTGCCTGTCTTACTACAGATTCATGGAAAGACAATTGATTCCAAACTGCTGACTGGAGAAAAAGAAGCCTAGCTATATTTTTCTATAAATTGAATACTTAGCATTGTAAAAGGAAAGCAAAACGTTCAACAAGTACAAAGAAAATCAAGTTTTAAGTAAAATACGGTTTCCCAAAGCAAGGCTGTGAGGCCATTTCAGGGGCCAAGAGGCCGAGCGTTGGAACGTTTCTTTCCCGACCTGGCTTACTTGCTCAGGACCCAGGTCAGAAGGAGTTGATTTTCTGTTTTTGGCCGGGGAGGGGTGGCCAAGAACATTCCTGGAGCAGAGAAGTTCCTACATTTGGCACCAGACTGTTGGGCCAAGGGCTCCTTGGCCTTCTGGGTCCCCAGCTGCTCTGGCCTGGAGGTCACCTCTCCCTCATCTTCCCACAAGGCTAGTAAGTGCTTCTGCGACTCCTACGTGGGGGGAGGCGGTATGTGAGAGGAAAGCAGGCCGATGAGCCTATAATATTGTCTAACGGCAACAAGGGTCACTGCCGCAGCCTCTCAGAGCAGCTGCCACTGCCACCCTGTCTCCTCTCCCTACTGTAGACTGACTGACAGAAGCTTCCTGGGAGGGCTGAGCAGTCAGGGGTGCTAATGAGGAGGAAGGCAAACACAGCCTCACCTGAGATCCTAGTCTGTTGTCAGGGAGTATCCATGAGGCTTGTGTTCAATTCCACACTGGCCTGAGTGTCCCCAGACTGTAGAAACCCCAGCACTGGGACTCTGAGGGACCCTCTTCCGTAGGTAAGCAATGCCCCCCTCCAGCAAGGAAGAGGACACGCCTTCCCCCATCTCAGGGAGCCATGGCCCCAGCCCCTTCCCCTCCTCCCGGAAGAAAGAGTGCGGGGATCCCTCTTGGTGGGGAGTCTTTCTATTTTTCTAGTGACAAGCGCAGGACAGAGCCTTTCTCTCCTTGTCAGGTCACCGTGTTCCTACTTCTCATGCCAGCCCTGAGGTTTCATCTGGGCCCTGGAATAATCACAGTGTGGCCAGGCCTGCTCTCTCTGGACCATCCTCTGAGCTCCTGGCTGCCCACGTTGTTCTGGTCACAAGTTTTCATTCTACAGTGTGTTATTCAGAAACCAATTTTCCCATCTTTGCAGGCGCCAGACTCTTGCCACTTCCCCTTTTCACTTTTAGCTGTTTTGTGGTTCCACAAACTCCAGTTGAGGGTTTACAGAAGAAATCCAACAAGTAAACCAGAGTCATGAGCAGCTCTGATGAACCCTCTAGCAGAGGAGAGCTCCAATTCTAGCGTTAGATGAGAGTCGGGGGTCATCTGTTATAATTATCCTTGCCCCTTCAAGCCCTACTTACTCAGTTATAGAAGTGCAGGCCTCCTCCTGAAACTTCAGTGTTTATCCATTTGGAAATCTGTTTCCATAAGACAGCCCGAGCTGCAAGGCTGGGCTGGGAGCCAGCAGCAGTGTGGATGCAGTGCCCTGAAGCGTCGGCCTCCGGAAGAGCCTCTGAGGGCTGCTGCAGACATAACTGGGGCAGAGTCTGGCTCCAAGTTCACTGCAGGGGCAGTGCCTGGGGAGAGGCTCCTCTATAGAAAGCTCAGAGGCCAACTGGGGGCTTCCTAGCCCTTCCGCTGGCCATGCTTTCTTAGGTTTGGAGCTGTATAGGTATGGACAGTGTAGCTTCTTGAAAGCCAGGAGTGTTGATGGGGTTAGGAGCCTGGACTCCTAATCCCCAGGTCTGGGCTCAAATCCTGCTTCATCACCACTTGGCTGTAGGCTCTGTGACCCCCAGTTTCCACACCTGTAAAACGAGGATTTTATGTCTGCCTTCCAAGGTTGCTACGAGGCTGTCTGTGCCAAGTGCTTAGCGAGTAATAAGCGTGCGGTCCACAGCACCTTTATTAGCAGTGTTATTTGTAGTCATCACGGTCGTCACCCCACCCAATATCATGAGCTGGTGAGGTGGGCCTGGTATAGTCCTCAGCAAGCTCGTCCCCAAGCAGCCTCTCGAGCTGGCCCCCCTGAGCTCTTCCCAAGGCTCAGGTGCACCCTTCCCTGACTTCAGTAGCGCTGAATTGGAAGGCACTGCCCAAGTGCTCACTTCCTTTTGACTGTCATCCTTGGAGCGGAGTCCCCAGAGGACCACTGCAATCAGCTGCTTCTGGTAGTTACAGCAGTTTTGAGAGCCGTGCATGCCCACAAGGCAGACTTCAGCTCGCTGAGTCATCCTGCAGGGTCTGTGCCGAGCCAGCCACCAAAAGACAAAAGGCAGCCGCAGTCAGGAAGACGAATGACGGTGGTGTACACAACAGTTTTCAAGGGGATTTTAGCAAATATTTCTCTTTAATGTGTCTGGATGAAGACAGGGTTGGGTGGGTGTTAACATTTATTAGACACTTACCAGCCACTTGGCCTCCACAATTGGACTTTGCTTTCGCTGAACCCAACCCAAACTGCCCAGTGGGGAACCCCTCCTCTCCAACAGCCAGACACCCTCCTGAGGGGGTCCCTGGGGCTAGTCTCTGACACCCAGTGGAGGGTGGGAGGCGGCTGTGAGGGGAAAGTCACTAGTGTGGTCCTGGATGGGGGGACGACCCTCTCCTCCTCTCCCCCCACGCATGCACACAACCTTCAAGGTGGGATTATAGGAACAAGAGAGGAAAGCATTGATTTCTCCCTGAGGTGATCACAGAAGGAAGTGACTTGCAATAAGGACTATGCTGTGAGATCTCTTTTCTACAGTTGCTGGGGACATTCAGTTGTTTCTGTTAATACCACTGTTTATTTGGGCCTAGGATGTCTCTAAAACTGCTTCATCATTATCTATACTTACTTTCTGTTTGGAAGTCGTGGAAGAGTGAGGTTAAAGTGAAGTGGTTTCTTTCCTGCAAATATTCCAATGTTCTCTCAGAAATTATTGGAAAATAAAAAACAACTTTGCAACTAGCAGATTTCCCAAGGTGTGCAAGCAAATGAGTAAAAAGAAAGATAATGTAATTTTTTTTTTTATAACCTGTGTTTTCTCTGATTTGAGGTTGGCTTTTAGTTTTATTTCTGGAGCGAACGCATTTGGTGTTTATTTAAAGAATGAGACAAACAAAAAAAATGGATCCAAATGGATGTATATATTTCTTAAGATAGATTGACATTGGTCTGCATGATTAATAAGTAATCAGGAAATGCTCTTTGGGAACGTTTGTTTTCTTCATCAGCAAGAATTTTTCCAGCCTTTATTGGCTCTGATATATCACAAGGTATTCTTGATTGTTCTGCTTCTCTTTTTTTAATTTTAATTGAAGTATAGCTTTTCTTTCTTTCTTTCTTTCTTTCTTTCTTTGGCCATGCTGTGCGGCATGTGAGATCTTAGTTCCTCAACCAGGGATCAAACCCGTGGCCCCTGCAGTGGAGGCACAGAGTCCTAACCACTGGACCGCCAGGGAATTCCCTGCTTTTTTGATATTATTGTAACCTTGAGTAAATACCTAACGTCATAAGAAAATGGAAGATGAGAAGGGGTCACCTGGCCTCGCCCCTGCTTCATTTATAGCTTCAGTTGTACTTTCTACTGATGAAAGAGACCCTCTGAAATTGAGATGCCAGAATTTTTTTTTGGATAACATTCCTTCTTTACCCGCAGTTTTCTCTTCCTACTTAGGGGTGTGAGCCAGATGTCTCACTCTTCAGTGTAGAGGCACACAGTTGCTCCCTGTGAGTAATAATCCCCCTGCACAAGTCGGAGACGTTATGTGGGTGTGCCCTCAGTCTCTTTCCTTGGCTGAGTGAGCTTCATTTTCAGATAGTTAGAGGCTGTCTGCTCTCTGCCTGGAGATGCTGTGTGCTTGCAGGGCGCCCAGGCCATCCCATGCTCTGCGTCACTGTTGCTTTTCCCCTGACAAACCCCTGACAGGGTGCTTACATAATGACACCCTCTTGCTCTAGGGCATAACAGCAAAATAGCCATCCTGCTCAAGTTCTTCCTGTTCTAGAAGGTGTTTCAGCAGAATGCTTGGTGAATGCCAAGTCAGTATCCAGAGTGAAAAATTTCAGAGGACAGAAATTCCAGGGGTGGATTTCTCATTAAAGTTGATGTATCCCTTTTCTATTCAGGGCTCACCTAGCTACGTGATACTGTACCTGGTGGTCCTTCTGTAAGAAATGTGAGGATCTGGCTTTTGTAAGCACAGATAATACCGGGAGTGATCAGTGGAGCCCAAGCTGTGTTGGAGTCACCCTGGTTTATCATCAGTGTTGACATCTGCCCAATTTTGCATCTATTGTGGAAGGGCTCAAGCTGCTCGGGGACTTTCTCCCATGCAGGCACCTACTTGTTGGACTCTGTGTTATGGCTTATGATTTTGGACATTTACTGCATCTTAAAGGGAATTTAGCACTCTTTTCATATATAGCTGGGTTTTTATTAAATTTCAAGATTTTAAGTGTTTATAATTTACCAATCTTTGAAGAGTTGTGGCTGAAACAATTCACAAGTGGATGCATTTAAAAATAATAGCTCAGGGCTTCCCTGGTGGCTCAGTGGTTAAGAATCTGCCTGCCAATGCAAGGGACATGGGTTCGAGCCCTGGTCCGGGAAGATCCCACATGCCGGGGAGCAACTAAGCCCGTGCGCCACAACTACTGAGCCTGTGCTCTAGAGCCCGCAAGCCACAACTACTGAAGCCCACGCGTCTAGAGCCTGTGCTCTGCAACAAGAGAAGCCACCACAATGAGAAGCCTGCGCCCCGCAACATAGAGTAGCCCCCGCTCACTGCAACTAGAGAAAGCACGCGTGCAGCAGCGAAGACCCAATGCATCCAAAAATTAAATAAATGAATAAATAAATGAATTTATTTAAAAAATTAATAATAGCTCAATCTGTAGATTTAAAACAACTCTACTTCTCATCATTCAGAAATGGTACTTGGAGCAATAGCCAGCTGAGCCTGCGGTCACTAGAAAAGGCTGTGGACCTGAAAGACTTCTGGCCTTGACCTTCTCTTGCCATGTTTTTTCAGGAACGTGTTCGGCACAGAGCTCCTGGAACTATTCTCTGAGGAATATAACCGTTAAGAGTTCCTGTAGATCCTCTGTTCTTACTATTTTCTGGATTCTAGTCATAGAGTTTGTTCTTTTATTTCTTTGTTTGTTCTTATTTCTCTTATTTCTTATTTTCTTTATCAGGGTAATAAGTGAGGAGAGATCGGTAAGGATAGAGACAAGGCCTAGTGGTTTTTTATTTCCAAATCCAGAATAGACGATTTTTATCAACACCGCTTCCCCAGTTTCTCCACTGGAGCCACTCTTGCTGACTCTTCCCCTCAAAATACAGTGAAAACAAAACAAAGAGACAACCAGAAAACCCCACTCACGCGTGTACTGCAAGGGACTCCTGCCTCTAATAAATCCCCATTCTCAATCTCAATCTCTCTCTCTCTCTCTCTCACACACACACACACACACACACACACACACACACACACACACACACCCGTGGAATTCCAGGCCCATCCTCCACCCTGGAGCCCTCTCCATCCTGTTCCCTTTCTACCCTGGGAGGAAATAGACACTCAATTTACTAAGTGCTCTACAGCTTAGAATTCAGAGAATTACAACTGAAATAGGCCAGTATTTTAAAATGCTTAATCATACTTCCCTAAAGCTATATATGTGTGCATGTGCGCGTGCGTGTGTGTATATAAAAAAACCTGAATTTAACATGATAAGAAAGGTGTGATTTATAGTTAAAGCCCAGTCTCTAAGGCAGTGGAGGGCACAGTGAGAGTTTTCAGAACCTAGTCTGCATTGATTTCCATGCATGGCAGACAGCCTTTCCTGAGTCACTCAGAAGTATCTCCCAATCTCTGTTTTTGTAATTATACTTGGTCAAGGGTGAGAAATCCTGTCTCGGGATCCCTGTTTGTCCGGGAGTGGCATGGACATTCCTGATGCTCACGGATATGAGAGCTCTGGGTGCCCAGAGGGCCCTTTATCTACCCAGAGCCTGACTGACATCTCTGCTCACTTTTGTATCTGCTCAGCCCAGAGTGCATGACCTTGTTCTATAAATACCAGTCTTGTTTAAATAACAGCTGCCTTGGACTCGTGGCCACCACAAATCCCCCAGATGCACTAGGCAGGCAGTTCCCTCCTGGCTGTGAGCTTTGATCCGCCCTCCCTCTGTGAGAGGCAGCAGAGGCATGAGGGTAGGGCCTTGAGCTGCCATCACTCACCCTTTGTTTCCACCAGTGGGTGAGACCTTTGGGGGATACAAAGATGAATACAACTCAGTCCCAGCTCTCGAGGAACTTACAGTGTGGTACAATAGAAGAGAGATGCACAGATAATCATAATACGAGAAAGAAAGAAAAACCATGGGATAGTAGGAATTGAGAGGAGAGTGAGCTCTCTCCCGGGTGGGAGATCCTGAAAGCCTTCATGGAGGACATGCATTTGAGCTGAGATTGAAGATTAGGCAGGATTTGAATATAGGAAAATAGATGAGCTATTTAGGAAAATATTACTTTGGATCCCTAGCTTATACATCAAAGTAAATTCCAAGTCCCAACAGTTTAATAGAAAATGCAACTCCTGGGAATTCCCTGGCGGTCCAGTGGTTAGGACTCCGCACTCTCACTGCTGAGGGCCTGGGTTCAGTCCCTGGCTGGGGAACTAAGATCCTGCAAGCCCCACACTGTGGCCAAAAAGAAAAACAAAATGCAACTCCCCAAATAGTAGGAAATATAATCAATTGTTTATGTGATCTTGAAGGGGGGAAGTTTATTTTAAGCATAAAAGAAATAAAATATAAAAGAAAAGACTGTTTTTTTCTAATTGAAGCATAGTTGATTTACAATGTTGTGTTAGATTCTGGTGTACAGCAAAGTGATTCAGTTATACATATTCTTTTTCATATTCTTTTACATTATAGGTTATTAAAAGGTATTGAATATATTTCCCTGTGCTATACAATAGGACCTTGCTGTTTATCTATTTTATACATAGTAGTTCGTATCTGCTAATCCCAAACTCTTAATTTATTCCTCCCCCGCCTTTCCCCTTTGGTAACCATAAGTTTGTTTTCTATGTCTGTGAGTCTGTTTCTGTTTTGTAAATAAGTCCATTTGTATCATATTTTAGATTACACATATAAGTGATATCATATGATATTTGTCTTTGTCCGACTTTCTTCACTTACTATGATACTCTCTAGGTCCACCCATGTTGTTGCATATGGCATTATTTCATTCTTTTTTATGGCTGAATTGTATTCCATCTTATTTATACCACATCTTCTTCACCCATTCATCTGTCAATGGACATTTAGTTTGTGTCAATGTCTTGGCTATTGTAAATAGTGCTGCTATGAACATTGGGGTGCCTGTATCTATTAGATTTAGAGTTTTGTCTGGATATATGCCCAGGAGTGGGATTGCTGGATCATATTGATAACTCTGGTTTTTTTTTTTTTCTTTTTAAGGAACCTCCATACTGTTTTCCATAGTGGCTGCCAATTTACACCAATTTACATTTCCACCAACAGTGTAGAAGGGTTCCCTTTTCTCCACACCTTCTCCAGCATTTATTATTTGTAGGCTTTTTAATGATGGCCATTCTGACTGGTGTGAGGTGATACCTCGTTTTAGGATTGATTTACACTTCTCTAAAAATTAGTGATGTTGTACATCTTTTCATGTGCTTGTTGGCCATCTGTATGTCTTCTTTGGAGAAATCTTTGGAGTCTACTTAGGTCTTCTGTCCATTTATTGATTGGGTTATTTATTTATTTATTGTTATTGAGTTTATGAGCTTTTTGTATATTTCAGAAATTAAGCCCTTGTTGGTTGCATCATTTGCAAATATTTTCTCCCAGTCTGTAGGTTGTGAAAAGATTGCTTTTGACTAAAAAGATGAACTATCATAAACACACTATACAACATAAGAGAGCTAGGGAGAATGGGGAAATATTTGTTACCTATAATAGTAGATAAAGGGTTCATATGAATATAAAGAGCTTGCATAAACTAAATTAGAAAAATAAATATCCTAACAGAAAAGCGGGCAGAAGGCAATGAGCAATTCACCCAAAAAGAAATATAAATGGCTTATGAACATGGAAAAATTCCATATGAGTAGTAATCAAAGAAATGTAAATGAAAACAATAGAGAGATGCTATTTCTCACCTATTAATGCAAGCAAAGTTTTGTTTTTGTTTTCAGTTTTTAACCAATGTCCAGCAATAACACTGGCAAAGAATGGACAGCTCTTTCATTCAGAGCTGCCTCACTGTTTCTTTAAATGTTTTCTTAACTTGGTTTAAAAATGTACTTTATGTTAGTAACTTCTTAGATTAATAAACAGACTTAAAGTTGCTTTTAGAAGCGTAACATTATGAAGTTTTGTTTTACAAATCTCTTGTATTCCTTCCCATTTCCAGGTCTAAAGAGAAGCAGCAGTTTCTAAGCATCAAGGGCTGGCCTGCAGCTAAGGCCAGTAACCTGTAGCCATGGGTCCAGTCTGACTACCACCAGGTTTCTGTCAGACTGGCCAGCTAAGAATGAATTTTACATTTTTAAATGATTGAAAAAAATCAAAAGAAAACAATATTTCATGAATTGAAAATTATATAACATTTAAATGTTAGGGTCCCTAAATAACTTTTCATTGGAACATGGCCACACCCATTTGTTTATGTGCAGACAGTGGGAGCTTCTGTACTGCAACAGCGTTGAGTCATTTCTATGGTAGGGGAGGAAAAAGTTTTCCTTAACTCTCATAGGGTCCCTGGCTGGGTCTGAAAATTAAACTGACAGAAGACAGATGAACAGTCTTTTTTATTTTATTGAATTTTTATGTGTATGTAGGAGCCTTTACAAGTGAATAAAGACCCAAAATGACCAGAACGGGAAGCTTTTATAACTTTCCTCACAAATACATTTGTGAAGAATTGACAAGACAAAGAGGTTTGGGCTGGGGTAGTAAATGATGAAGAAATAAGTAGGAAGATAAGGGTTAGTTTGATAAGGTTTGCTTGTACAGCCTTCTCCGTCCTCAATTCCCTGCTTTTGGTGCTAAGAATGTCTTCTTTCCTCCTGGTACAGGGAAGGCATCTTTCACATGAGAGTTTTACGACCTGTTTCAGGGAAGAGGACAAGTAGGGGGAGTCCTGAGTGACCTTCCTGCTTCTGCTGTTTTTTAAAATTCCTTTGGCTTAAAATATTTAATATGCCAAGGTGCCCTCTTTTGGGGTAGTATGTCCTGAACTCCATCACAACAGAGACTCCATGGCCCACAAGGCCCCAAACATTTACTCTCTGGTTCTTTACAGCAAAAGTTTGCTGACTCCTGGCGTAGAGTAATAGTAGATGTGACATCTTCGAGGAATTTCAACTCTCCAAATCTAAATCCAATGCTATTTCACTTGACATTTTGACCCTCCCTTCTCTTTCCCCCTAAATCATCATCTGTTGCAAAGAAAGGGCTAAAATATGTCGGCATGCTTTGGACTGAAGGTTATGAAATAAGAACATCTCGTCTTTAAGGAAAGTTAATATTAATAATTTTTAAAAATTGACTTGTTAACTTGATAATTCAAAATGAGACCAGAGACTTTCTTCATGTCTTTAGAATTCAGATATCACATCTAAAACTGAAATACCAGTAAGAAAGAAGATTTCCCAACTATTTATGTTCTTTTAATTTTACATTTGATTTAGAAGTGTCAAAGTATATGATCCTATATCCTACAGTGAGTGATAATTTTGTAAAATTTGAATATGCTGATGAAATATACATTTTTAGTCACTTAGCCCTTATCAAAGGAAAAATTCACTGTAGCCATAAAAATTTGAACAGTACAATTAATTTATTTGCTTACTATTTATTCACATGCAGCAGTTCTTCTAGTTAATTGTTACTACGCTCCAGGATATACATATGGTTGTTCATACGATAAGAGGACAGAAACTGGGTTTATCTTTTTCACCACTGTCTAGCTAGTACTTATACATCTAGCACATTGGCTGGAACATACTATTAGTGGAAAATATGTTTAATGAATGAATGTGATTAGTTCATTGTTCTATCAAACTTTTTGGTTGTATATATGCATAAAAACATATACTAAATTATTTTGGATTCAGTGAAGGCTAGGTATATTGCTTTTCAACACAGTGGTTACTATATTAATAATAACTTCTATTTTCACAGAGGGTTACTTATATTATTACCACTCAACCAAGAAGTTACCATGAGAAATCTCATTAATATTATTACAATTGATAATATATTCTTTCGCTGTTCTGAACAAGTTATATCAATAACAACACTGATTTTTCCAAAAATCTCTTTTTCTGATTGAAAAATTTAATACTTATTCATAAGAAATTCAGGGACTACAGAAATATATAAGAAAAGACAATTATAATTTCACCCCTAGAGATAATCCCTATTAACAGCTTGGGCTATCCTTCAGATTTTTTTTCTATTCATATGCCAACATGTATAATAATTATTGTTTTACTAAAATATGATCCCACTATACATACTGTTTTGAAACTTTTTTTCCTCTCAAAAACATGTTTCCATGTCAACAGCTAAAGATCCACTTTATTATTTTTAGTGACTGAATCATTTCCATTATATGAATCTACCATCATTTATCCACAGATACTTCCCTGTTGACAAACACTTGGATTACAATTATTATTTTTAAAGTGCTTTAAATGCTATATCATCTTAATAACATATAAGCTACTCAAAAAAAATCCTGAGTGCTTTCTATCAAGACACACACTCACATACAAAACAAAGAGGAAAACAACTGAGTAAATTTTTATTTAGGCAATGATAGACCTGGTACATCCTGGGAATTTCTGGCCAGAGCCTTGCAGACACTCGGCGTAGCTGATGCAATGACAGTGCAATTATATGTCAGTGATGCAAGGAGGTAAAATTGCAAGCAAACGCCTTTGTTTGAAGGAACCCATGGTATAAGCAGTTTAGACACTCTTCATATTAGGGGTCTGTCAGGCTTTCAGGTTTAGTGAGGTGCCTGGAGCCTTTGTTGGGATCTAGTGGACCACCAGGGAAACAGCCCCCAGGCTGCTGCTTCTCTTTCACTGTCTTTATTCTGAACTATTCAGTGGCGGCAGCCCTGAATGTTTTAACCCCCCAAACCTGAAGAAAGAGTTGTATTGTAAATAGTTGAATGGATGGATATTTGATAATATGGATGGGCATCCAGACAGGACCAGTGTTAGGATTTATGTGACCTGAGATATGTCTCACAGTTCCACCAGTTTGATTAGAAACAGAGTTGGAGGGCTTTGGGAAACGCCACCCCTAACAGCTCCCTGTGCTGCACCATGAAAGACCAGACAAATGTGGCTTGGCAGTGACTCCGGTGAAAAGTGAGACCTTAACTCCCCAGTTGGGCCACTCCCAGCCAGGTTCCTGCCAATTTGCCCCTTTCCAGATGAGTTTAAAAAGCAGGAAGTACGCTGGTGCTTGGGGACCTTACGAATGCTATTAGCTTTGTTGAATTTGGATTCCTTTATAGGAAATGTTCTAATATGTGTGAGTGTTACATCATTTAGAGCTTCACATTAGTGGGATAAAAGTTGCAGATGGAACTTTAGAATCATTTTTTAAAATAAATCACTGTGTCACTAGTTATGAATAAAACTACAGTTAAGAATAAAACTAAGTCTGTGTCGCATACAAGATTATCCACAGTATGAGAAGACAACAATGACAAGGCTAAAAAGAGAGTAGTAATAAGCATGCTAATAGCCAACCCTTACACAAGTCCTGTGATTCTAAGCACTGTACAGGAATTACCTCATTTAAATCTCACCAGCATCTTGTGAATTTAGGCATTGTTATTAGTCTCATTTTACAATTGAGAAAGCTGAAGCACAGATAAGTTGATAAAATGGGCCAATGGCACATACTTAATAAGTGGTAGAGCCCTGATTCAAACCCAGGAGCCTCTGCTGCTTGCCTGTCTACCTCTGGAGCCTGCGTTGTTAGCCACCAGTATGTCTGAGAAATTTAAAACTCTGAAGTCAATGTCAAATCAACCCAATGGCAATGAGCACCCCCAGAGCCTGGATGGAGGTCTGGAAATACCATCTTCCATTTAAAGGAGCCAGGATGTAAAAATAATTTAAAATTAAAAAATAATTTTTTTAAATTTAAAAATTAAAAAAAAAAAAAAAAAGAGCCAGGCTGATTCAAGGTCTGGGGCAGGAAATGAACAAGAGAAACTTGAAACATCTTGTCATACAGATGGCAAGAAAGCTATCAAAGTCTACTAGGGTCATTCCTAAAGGACTCCAGAGCCAATCTAGAGAGGCTCCCATTAGCCAAAGATGTGACAATTTGAGCATCAATAGGAATAACAACAGCAGGGGATTGAAATATACAAATGTGTTTAAATCTGAGTTCATAATGATGCTTAAAAAATTCATCACGTTTAAAAGATGACTGGGGGCTTCCCTGGTGGCGCAGGGCTTCCCTGGTGGCACAGTGTCCCCGATGTAGGGGACACGGGTTCGTGCCCCGGTCCGGGAGGATCCCACATGCCGCAGAGCGACTGGGCCCGTGAGCCATGGCCACTGAGCCTGCACGTCCGGAGCCTGTGCTCCGCAACGGGAAAGGCCACAACAGTGAGAGGCCCGCATATCACAACAAAAACCAAAAAAAAAAAAAAAAGATGATTTGGAAGCAATTCATTATCGATTTGAAAACTGGTAAATAAATTCTATTATTTTTACCTCTCTTCCCTATGTGAACAATATCCCTCAGTAACTGAATAATACATGGAGTGAAGTTCCTCTTTACAGAAGTATTTCAGCTGCTAAATGACACAGGAATGATAAAATTAGAGTATTACCTTTCTGCAACTCCTAAAGAACTAACGGATCTTGACATTGAGCATCACTGATTACTAACATAACAAAAAAGAGAGACAACCAAACAATATTTACCTCCTCATGGAAGAAGGAAGAAGACACCACCACCCATGAAAAAGTCCTGCCAAAAAATCTGAATCTTGTCAAACTTCTCATTCCAACTACCAATTTTAGAAAATACAGAGGACAGAGGAACATGGTACACTACACTGTGGGAACGCCAGCAGCAAAGACCCAGACTGTGGGGAATGCTACAGGACAAATGAACTGATTTTGTCAATAAATAATTTACAAGGAAAAATGAAAAAAGAGGGAGACAGATGAAAAGGCATAAGAGGCGTATCAACCAATTGCAATGTGTGAACCTTATTTAGATCTTATTTTTTAAGTTGTAAAAGAAGTTATATTGGGACTTCCCTGGTGACGCAGTGGTTAAGAATCCGCCTGCCAATACAGAGCACATGGGTTCGAGCCCTGGTCAGGGAAGAACCCCACATGCCATGGAGCAACTAAGCCCATGTGCCACAACTACTGAAGCCCGTGCGCCTAGAGCCCATGCTCCGCAGCAAGAGAAGCCACTACAATGAGAAGCCCACGCACCGCAGCAAAGAGTAGCCCCCACTCGCCGCAACTAGAGAAAGCCCGTGTGCAACAAAGACCCAACGCAGCCAAAAATTAAATAAATAAATAAATATATTTTTTAAAAAGAAGTTATATTTATGAAAAATTGATAATATGAATAATGACTGAATATTTTATTATGTTAAGGAAATACTGTTAATTATTTTAGGTGTAATAATGATATATTTTTTTAAAGGCTTCACTTTTACTGATGAAAGGACATGCTCTCTGACATTTGCTTCAAAATAATATGCAAGGAGTAGGGGGTAGAGATGAAACAGAACTGGCCCTGAGTTGGTAATTACTGAAGTGGGTAATGGGTACATGGAAGTTTTTTAATATTCTACTATTGTATATGTTTGAAAATTTATCATAAAAATTTTTAATGAAGTAACTAATTTTGGGGTTGCACAAGGTACACACTATTTCTGATCAAAGAATACATGAGTAATTTGGCCCCAAATCCTTTAGATACTAAGATAAAATGAAACTTATTCTATCACTCATGATTTTAATATATACACTTTCTATGCTATGCAGTGGTATGAAAAAGATAAATTTCAGTAGCTCTTGTTAAAATAAAATGTGAGAACGTTAAGCTAGAAATAGGAAGACAAAACCCAGATGGTATTTTGTCAAGAAATATCAATGGCAATAATGTATAATTGTTTGGTAGCTATTATTTGAGTAAATTCATTTACAATTTAAACACTAGAGTTTTAAATAATTAATTATATATCTTTATTGGAGTATAATTTCTTTACAGTTTTGTGTTAGTTTCTGTTGTACAACAAAGTGAGTCAGCTATAAGTATACATATATAAGTATACATATACATATATACAACAACACTTTGTTGTTGTACAACAAAGTGAGTCAGCTATAAGTATACATATATACAAGTATACTTGTATATAAGTATACAAGACATATTTCTTGTCTTCCTAGAAATAGGAAGACAAAACCCAGATGGTATTTTGTCAAGAAATATCAATGGCAATAATGTATAATTGTTTGGTAGCTATTATTTGAGTAAATTCATTTACAATTTAAACACTAGAGTTTTAAATAATTAATTATATATCTTTATTGGAGTATAATTTCTTTACAGTTTTGTGTTAGTTTCTGTTGTACAACAAAGTGAGTCAGCTATAAGTATACATATATCCCCATATCCCTTCCCTCTTGAGCCTCCCTCCCACCCTCCCTATCCCACCCCTCTAGGTCATCACAAAGCATCGAGCTGCTCTCCCTGTGCTACAGAGCAGCTTCCCACTAGCCATCCATTTTACATTTGGTAGTGTATACACGTCAATGCTACTCTCTTACTTCGTCCCAGCTTCCCCTTCCCCTCCTGTGTCCTCAAGTCCGTTCTCTACGTCTGCGTCTTTATTCCTGCCCTGCAACTAGGTTCATCAGTACCGTTTTTTTTTAGATTCCATATATGTGTGTTAGCATACAGTATTTGTTTTTCTCTTTCTGACTTACTTCACTCTATATGATAGACTTTAGGTCCATCCACCTCGTTACAAATAACTAAATTTCGTTCCTTTTTATGGCTGAGTAATATTCCATTGTGTATATGTGCCACATCTTCTTTATCCATTCATCTGTCGATGGACACTTACGTTGCTTCCATGTCCTGGCAATTGTAAATAGTGCTGCAATGAGCATTGTGGTACATGACTCTTTTTGAATTATGGTTTTCTCAGGGTATATGCCCAGTAGTGGGATTGCTGGCTCAAATGGTAATTCTATTTTTAGTTTTTTAAGGAACCTCCATACTGTTCTTCATAGTGGCTGTATCAATTTACATTCCCACCAATAGTGCAAGGGGATTCCCTTTTCTCCACACCCTCTCCAGCATTTATTTTTTGTGAATTTCTTGATGATGGCCATTCTGACTAGTGTGAGGTGATACTTCATTGTAGTTTTGATTTGCATTTCTCTAATGATTAGTGATGTTGAGAATCCTTTCATGTGTTTGTTGGCAATCTGTATATCTTCTTTGGAGAAATGTCTGTTTAGGTCTTCTGCCCATTTTTGGATTGGGTTGTTTGTTTTTTTTTGATATTGAGCTGCATGAGCTGCTTGTATATTTTGGAGATTAATCCTTTGTCAGTTGCTTTGTTTGCAAATATTTTCTCCCATTCTGAGGTTTGTCTTTTCATCTTGTTTATGGTTTCCTTTGCTGTGCAAAAGCTTTTAAGTTTCATTAGGTCCCATTTGTTTACTTTTTATTTTATTTCCATTACTCTAGGAGGTGAGTCAAAAAAGATCTTGCTGTGATTTATGTCAAAGAGTGTTCTGCCTATGTTTTACATTTAGGTCTTTAATCCATTTTGAGTTTATTTTCGCTTATGGTGTTAGGAAGTGTTCTAATTCATTCTTTTTCATGTAGTTGGCCAGTTTTCCCAGCTCCACTTATTGAAGAGTATGTCTTTTCTCCATTGTATATTCTTGCCTCCTTTGTCAAAGATAAGATGACCATAAATGCATAGATTTATCTCTGGGCTTTCTATCCTGTTCCATTGATCTATATTTCTGTTTTTGTGCCAATACCATACTGTCTTGATTACTGTAGCTTTGTAGTATAGTCTGAAGTCAGGGAGTGTGAGTCCCCAGCTCCGTTTTTCTTTCTCAGGATCCTCTGGCTATTCAGGGTCTTTTGTGTTTCCATACAAATTGTGTAATTCTTTGTTCTAGTTCTGTGAAAAATGCCATTGGTATTTTGATAAGGATTGCATTGTATCTGTAGATTGCTTTGGGTAATACAGTCATTTTCACAGTATTGATTCTTCCAATACAAGAACATGGTATATCTCTCCATCAGTTTGTATCATCTTTAATTTCTTTCATCAGTGTCTTATAGTTTTCTGTATACAGGTGTTTTGTCTCCTTAGGTAGGTTTATTCCTAGGTATTTTATTCTTTTTGTTGCAGTGGTAAGTGGGAGTGTTTCCTTGATTTCTCTTTCTGATTTTTCGTTGTTAGTATATAGGAATGCAAGTGATTTCTGTGCATTAATTATGTATCCTGCTACCTTACCAAGTTCATTGATTAGCTCTAGCAGTTTTCTGGTGGCCTCTCTAGTATTTTCTATGTATAGTGTCATGTCATCTGCAAACAGTGACAGCTTTACTTCTTTTCCAATTTGGATTCCTTTTGTTTCTTTTTCTTCTCTGATTGCTGTGGTTAAAACTTTCAAAACCATGTTGAATAGCAGTGGTGAGAGTAGTCACCCTTGTCTTGTTCCTGATCTTAGAGGAAATGCTTTCAGTTTTTCACCATTGAGAATGATGTTGGCTGTGGGTTTGTCATATATGGCTTTTATTATGTTGAGGTATGTTCCCTCTATGCCCACTTTCTGGAGAGTTTAAATCATACATGGGTGTTGAATTTGGTCAAAAGATTTTCTGCATCTATTGTGATAATCATATGTTTTTTATCATTCAGTTTGTTAATATGGAGTGTCACATTGATTGATTTGCGTATATTGAAGAATCCTTGCATTCCTGGGGTAAACCCCACTTGATCATGGTGTCAGATCCTTTTAATGTGTTGTTGGATTCTGTTTGCTAGCATTTTGTTGAGGATTTTTGCATCTGTGTTCATCAGTGATATTGGCCTGTAATTTTCTTTGTTTATGGTATCGTTGTCTGGTTTTTTTGTATCAGGGTGATGGTGGTCTCATAGAATGATTTTGGGACTGTTCCTTCCTGTGCAAATTTTTGGAAGAGTTTGAGAAGGATAAGTTTTAGCTCTTCTCTAAATGTGTGATAGAATTCGCTTGTGAAGCCATCTAGGCCTAGGCTTTTGTTTGTTGGAAGGTTTTTAATCACAGCTTCAATTTCAGTGCTTGTGATTGGTCTGTTCATGTTTTCTATTTCTACCTGGTTCAGTCTTGGAAGGTTGTACTTTTCTTAGACTCTGTCCATTTCTTTCAGGTTGTCCATTTTATTGGCATATAGTTGCTTGTAGTAGTCTCTCATGATCCTTTGTATTTCTGCAGTGTCAGTTGTTACTTCTCCTTTTTCATTTCTAATTCTATTGATTTGAGTCATTTCCCTTTTTTCTTGGTGAGTCTGGCTAATGGTTTATCAATTTTGTTTATCTTCTCAAAGAACCAGCTTTTAGTTTTATTGATCTTTGCTACTGTTTCCTTCATTTCTTTTTCATTTATTTCTGATCTGATCTTTATGATTTCGTTCCTTCTGCTAACTTTGGGGTTTTTTTGTTCATCTTTCTCTAATTGCTTTAAGTGTAAGGTTAGGTTGTTTATTTGAGATGGTTCTTGTTTCTTGAGGTAGGATTGTATTGCTATAAACTTCCCTCCTAGAACTGCTTTTGCTGCATCCCGTAGGTTTTGGGTCATCATGTTTTCATTGTCATTTGTTTCTAGGTATTTTTTGATTTCCTCTTTGATTTCTTCAGTGATCTCTTGGTTGTTTAGTAGCATATTGTTTAGCCTCCATGTGTTTGTATTTTTTACAGTTTTTCTCCAGTAATTTATATCTAGTCTCACAGCATTGTGGTCAGAAAAGATGCTTGATATGATTTCAGTTTTCTTAAATTTACCAAGGCTTGATTTGTGCCCCAAGATGTGATCTATCCTGGAGAATGTTCTGTGTGCACTTTAGTAGAAACTGTATTCTGTTGTTTTTGGATGTAATGTCCTATAAATATCAACTAAGTCCACCTGGTGTAATGTGTCATTTAAAAGTTTGTTTCCTTATTTCTTTTCTGTTTGGATGATCTGTCTGTTGGTGTAAGTGGGGTGTTAAAATTACCTACAATTATTGTGTTGCTTTTGAGTTCCCCGTTTTTGGCTGTTAGCATTTGCCTTATGTATTGAGGTGCTCCTATGTTGGGTGCATAGATATTTACAATTGTTATATCTTCTTTTTGGATTGATCCCTTGATCATTATATAGTGTTCTTCCTTGTCTCTTATAACAGTCTTTATTTTAAAGTTTATTTTTTCTATTATGGGTATTGCTACTCCAGCTTTCTTTTGATTTCCATTAGCATGGGATATCTTTTTCCATCCCCTCACTCTCAGTCTGTATGTGTCCGTAGGTCTGAAGTGGGTCTCTTGTAGACAGCATATATATGGGTCTTGTTCTTTTTTATCCATTCAGCCAGTGTATGTCTTTTGGTTGGAGCATTTAAACCATTTACATTTAAGGTAGTTATCAATATGTATGTTTCTATTACCGTTTTTTAAATTGTTTTAGGTTTGTTGTTGTAGGTCTTTTCCTTCGCTTGTATTTCCTGCCTAGAGAAGTTCCTTTAGTATTTGTTGTAAAGCTGGTTTGGTGGTACTGAATTCTCTTAGCTTCCAGACTCAGGTGCCCTTGTGTCCTGCACCTTCCTATCTACAGTCCACCTTCTAAAGGTCTCGTGAAGCCACCACTTCCTCCTTTCTCCACTGCTCTTGCCTTGGTTCAAGGCTTGCATCTCTTGGACAATAGCAAGTGTCTTCTAACTGCTCCTTCTGTCCAGTTTCTTCTCATTCTGATCTATTTTCCATTCTGCAGTCAGAGTATCAGTGTTCCAAGCTTCCCTCATCAGAAATACCCAACGTGCTTGTTACAAATGCAGATTACCAGGTGTTTCCTTGGACATTCTGAGTCTCTGAGTCTGGGTTGAGGCCTAGGAAGCTGTGTTTTTATAACACAAGCTCTGAATTAGTATTATTATTGGGGAACTTTGAGAAATACTGTTTGAACACACGTCCCTAATACCATCCTTGTAAGACCTCCCTATAGCAGTGTTTTAAAGAACTTATTTAAAGGTGATTTCCAATAAGAAATAGAGATTACATTGCAAACCAAGACATGCAAACATTTATGTGTGCAGTAACAGAAACTAAATGTTCACAGAACTAATTTTTTCTCCTCTATTCTCTTTCACTCTAAAATAATGATAGTCAGGGTCTTACTAAATGGATTTTAAGACCCAGAGTTTGAAAACACTATCCAGTGGGTTAACATCCAAGTTCCTTAGCTTGTTTTGTCACAATCTAGCTATTTTTTCACACTTTGCAAGTACTTCCATGTTAACTTGCTTCACTGTTGTGGCTTCCTCTGCCTAAACTTCTCTTGGCCTCTTGGCCACTTGGTGAACTTTTTTCTTGTTTCAAGTCTTTGCTCATATATCACTCCCCTGTGTAATCTCCCCAATGTACTGGAGCCACTGAGGAACTTTGGCCTAGATGCTCCCTTTGCAATTTGTACACACCTAAATTAACACCTAGCATCTACCCCACAAACCTGCAATTATCCCTTTACAAGGCTTGTCACTCTAACTACACCACACTCCTTGAGTGTAGGGAGCCCTTTCTCAGCAGTTTCTGTATTCCAGGGCTTAGAAGGATGACCATCATGGAACAGAAGCTTGGTAAACAATACCCCATGCAGTATGCATGAAGGAATGAGCAGGTTGTGAGTGACCAGTGCTAGTGCCAAACCCAGAGCTCAAGGCAGGAGACGAAATGAGAAAGTAGTTTATGGTCAGTAGCCTACACGTAATGTTGGAAAACTTGGACTTTATCTTCCAACTAAAACAAAGGGTTTTTTTTTGTTTTTTTTCCTAAATGGGATTATTTGACCAGAGAAAGGGTATGACTAGAGCTTGTCTTAGAAAGACAGCTTTGATAGTGTCATGGAGGATGCTGGGGAGGGACTGGGAGCTTGGACTTGAGGCTGTAGGGATGATGCTAATGAGAACTCGGGCCTGGTGGTTGGTAGGATGCCAGGGATGAGAGGTGAGGAATCAAAAATGACTTGGATCCTTAGCCAAGGCATCAAGGTCAACATTAGTAGTGATGAGTCATGTTGATAGTATGTACCTTTGATATGGTGTGATGAGAATGACACTTTCCCTCTGTGGTCTTTTTTTCAATAACCCATCGCTTTAGTCTAATCATGAGAAAAACACAGAAAATCCCAATTGAGAGACATTCTACAAAATATCTGGCCAATATTCCTCAAAACTGTCAAGGTCATCAAAAACAAGGAATGTCTCAGAAACTGTTATAGCCAAGAGGAGCCCAAGGAGACATGACTGAGTGTAATGTGATGCCCTGGATGGGTTCCTAGAACAGAAAAATACATCAGCAATCTGAATAAAGTATTGACTTTAGTTAGTGATAACATGTCACCATTGGTTTGTTAACTGTAACAGATGTACCCCACTGATCTAATAAAACTGACTTGGAGGTGGGTGATGCTGTGATTAACTTCATGATATTGTATGGCTGTTACATGTTATATGCATGGCAGATGATGGTGTAGGAAGTACAGGGGAGGATTTGTTTGGAGTAGGAGGTCATTCTGAGACCATTGTTGTTTCATTGATATTCAAAGCCTGCAGCTTCTTATGTAAGTATTCTTGCTATGCATCTCTTACTTCCACTTCTGGATATTAACACTCTCTCAAGTCTACTTCATTCTTCACCTAGCCTAACTCTGAGGTAACAATCAGTTAGCACAATGCTAACATCTTTGTTCCCTGTGCCTCGGGCTTTATTCCACCAGGTTATCTCCTAGTTGTCTCTTCCTCATCATTCAGCTCAAATATTCCCTCCTCAGCAAGCTTCCTTTGACTATCTGATCTAAAGTAACCCCTTCCCAGTCATTCTGCACTGCATTGCCCTGTTGTGTTTCCTTCATGGCTCTTATCACTAACTAAAATTTGCTTGTTTGTTTACATGTTTATTGTCTGTGGCAGATCTCCCCACTGGAATCCAAGTCCCACCAGGAAGGCAGAACCTCATCTGCTTTATCATTGCTCTGTCCACAGCCCTGGGATAGTACCCAGAGAGGCTCAGAAAATATCTGCTAAATGAATTCATGTAAATCACTGTCTTAGTCAGCTCAGGCTGCCATGACAAAATACCATAGACTGGATGGATTAAGCAACATACATTTATTTCTCACAGTTCTGAAAGCTGGGAGGTTCAAGAACAGGTGCTGGCTGATTTGGTTCCTGGTGAAAGCTCTCTTCCTGGCTTGCAGATGGCTTTCTTCTTGCTGTGTCCTCACATGGCAGAGAGAAAGAAAGATTATAGCACCATCCATTATGGTTCCATCTCCTCTGCCACCCAGATACGTTAGTGATTGCAGGAAAATCGACTCATGGTATTTCCATGTCCTACTCATACTCCTTTTTTTAAAAAGGGGAAAGCAAGAAAATGTTTTTCTTTATAATTTCTTTCCCATTCTTTTTCTCCTTAAACAAAGTAAAGCATGCAGACAGCAGAAGCATATCTAAATTAAATGCATCTTTTCCTTAGCAGATATTAAAGGGAAGTTAAGTAAAGAGCTCTGCTGGAATTAGGGGAGGGCAGAACTGGCCATATTTACCCTTTTACCCTTTTCCTCTTACCAATTTTTCTTTCCCTCCTACCCTCATTTATCTTTAACTCTCTCCTAATTCCCCCTTGTTGGGGAGAGCTGTGGGTATCCTGGCATACTCCAGGTCTCAGCGAGATGCAGGCCTTGCTCAGAGAGAAGCATGACTTCTAAGATGAGCTGGGGGATCCCTTAGGGATTATGGGGGCCAGGACCTCCCTCAACCACAACAAACACCTTTCTGGCCTAACAGGAGAATGTAAAACACTTTCTTGAGGCCCAGGGAGCTTACTGCTTAAGTTATTCAAGATACACACACACACACGAAACAGTATAGTTGTACATGTGCTTTCGGCCAGTTAGAGGTCAATGAAAATTCAAATGTATTTTTGACCACTTCAAGCACAGAATCTGTTGAATTAGGTGTTTACAGGTATTTACTAAGAACAAATACAAATTCTGTACTGCATAAAAAAATAAACATGTGCAATATTCCTTCTCTACAAGAGCTGCTACTGCAATTTGCAGCCTCATGAATGTACATCACGGGCTATCAGAAGCATTTTCAACCAACCAGAACAAGGCAAGGCCCTCATCATGTGCTGTTTGCACACTCACACACACATGATTATTTGTGTTAGTTATCAGGATCCTAAGCAACATTGAATTGATAAATAAAAAAGTGATTTTTTTTAGTCATTAACTGTGGTTAGTGACTAAAAGTCAAACACAAATGTTTTACCCTTTGGGAAAAGGTCTGAAGAAAAATGAAATGGCAAGAGCAGAACATTTCAATAAAGTTATAAAAAGAGACAAAACTGGATACTTGGAAAGAATGAAACTTTCTTTGTGTGTGAATTTTCCTCAGGCCTCTGCCAGCTCTAGCAAGGCCTCTGTTTTTCCCAGGGGAGGCCCTGGTCCATTTTACCTGACTTAGGGGAAAAGTTAAATGACAAAACTTAAATGAGTGAGGCTTTTAGCAGATGCCACGGTTCAGGATGGCCTTTGGTGGAGGGAAAACAGGAAACAAGTGAAAGTCAGATGCGTTGTTTCACACATTGTGACTGTTCTGTGCCAGGTGCTGTTCTAGGAGCTCACATTCTAATGGGGAGAGAAAGATGAAAAATATGTAAACAAACAACAAATATGTGTTATTAGGAAATAAGACAAGGTAAAACATAGAGAGTGACAAGTGGGCAGAAGTTCTGGGACTGCAGCAGCTATACAAAAATTTACAGGAAAAGCATTCTAGGCAGAAGAATAGCGAGTATGAAGGCTCTGAGGGAAGGAGCACCGTGTGTGTGTGTGTGTGTGTGTGTGTGTGTGTGTGTGTGTGTGTACAAGGAGTCAGTGTGCATGACACCCCATGAATGGAGGAAGAGAGGAAGGAGATGAGGTCAGACAGGTGAGCAGGACCAGGTCACGAGGGCCCAATAGACCACGGGGAGGAGTTTGAATTGCAGTGGATGCCATGGATGATTTTACACTGTGGACTGGTATGTTCTGATTTGGACACACACACACCCCTATCTGGCTGCTACTGATATGTAGAAAAAAGACCACTGGGGGCCAGAATAGAGGCAGGATGACTAGGAAGTTAGGAGGTTCTTGCACTAGTTCAGCTGAGGAACGGTGGCTGATACTTGGGGGGGATCATCAGAGATGCATGGAGAAGGTGAGAAATGTCCAAACTTGGGATGTGTCTTGGAGGCAGGGCTGTCAGGGCCTGCTGATGGCTTGGTTAGACGAGAGAAAGAGGAATCAAGGATGACTGGAAGTGTGAGGCTTGAGCAACTGAGTAGATACAGGGCTGTTAACTGAGATGAGGAAGATGAAGGGAGGAGCAAGTTTATGGGGTGGAGTTGAATTGGCTTTTGGCCATTTAAAAAATATATATATAAACAAATAATTTATTTAAAAAGTTTCACTGTCAAGCATATCATATCAAGTAAATCTGACATCAGACTTGGAACACCTCACTAGGGCAAGAGCAATTAACTGTGCTAAAGGCAGTGATGGAAAGATTTTTGTCTTCAGTGTTTGTCCAATTTATCCAGCAAAGAAATAATGCAAAACACTATTTTAAGAAATTACAGAATATATAGGACATGAGTCAAATGTAACAGCAAAGAACATAATACACTACAGATATGAACCTAATTTTAAGTAAAGATCAAGTACAAAACTTGGATTTATATAAGCAATAAGTTAAAGGTGGTGATTTATAAACAGACTTCCTTTAAATAAGATTTATCCTGGTGCATCTAAACTCATTCTATTGCAAACAAAACAAAACCCACAATATTTAGACTTCTCAGCAATAGCTCCTATTAAAACGTAGTACAATACAACTCTGGTTATATTTCAAAATTGAAGCCTTTGTTTGAGGTAGAACCAGCACAAATATATAAAAATATACAATTTAAGGGAATTTCAACTAATAAAACTCAACTTTTACCTAGTCATCAATCTTCTACAACTTTAAGTTTTCGTATTAACTGTATTTTGTGAACATTCACTCAATGACAATGAGTAGATATTTTACATACACAGGTGAATAATGTGCTTATTTCTTCTTTTTCCATTAAAATACTCCCATTTGTAAAAGGACATATGTTTTTCTATTTATCTTTTCAGATCTGGGTATGAGAGAATGGAGAAAATTGTTCTCAGTATGTTTCCATCTTCAGATTATTTAAGATCCTAAATTTCTGAAAAAACTCATTATGTAATTAAGACAAATTTTTTCATTACTCATTGACTCAATTAACCATCTTTTTCCAATTTATTAATCACATGCTATGAAATGCCATTATTCAACACTGAAAAAATGTTTCATTATTATCCTCTTCAGAAGGAGAAGTTGAAATAAAGGCTTCTTTTCATTCTCTGATGAACACTGGGCTCCTCCAATAGGAGTCAAGTAAGTATCTACTCTATTATATTATTCAAAAGTAGTATTTTGAAGTCCAGAGACAATGGACTGTGAAAATTGCATCTCCTATGTATTCCCCAGGCAACATTTCACAGCTTGGTTGCAGCACAAGGAATCATCTGGTGGCTCATGTGTTTACCTTCTGCCTGATAGGCTTTTGGCCATTTGAAATTGGAGTTATCTGTTAGACATCTAAGAAGAGAAATTGATTAGGCAATTGGATCCAAGGTCAAGTGCTAGAGACAGGTCTTTGGGAATCATCAGCTGTAGTCACCTTGCCCCTTAGAATGGGCTCAAAACCCTACTCCACATTTCGTGGAACTCCAGAGTGCTTAAGATGATATGGGAGAACTTCCGGGTAGACGGAGGGGAGGAGTGGCTTCACTTTCATTGTCACCTCTACCTAGCTCCTGCTTCTGCTTCTGTTGAATCAGTGCAGTTTATGGACTGTCTCTTCTTCCTCTGCAATATCCTTCCCCCAAGGGAAGGAATTCAGCCACTTCCTTGATTTCCATAGCCAGTAAAGCTAGAGAGTGTGCAGGAAACTGCACTAAAGATTTGCTGGAGACAGAGGTGAGTGCCTCAGACAGAGTGTATGAGTAGCGTGGAGTAATAATGTTAAATGGAATATTAGTCCTCCCTGATTTTAAAATGTCTTGGCTCACTCTACCTGAGGCATATTTAGGGATATTTCTATGGTCTTATGATACCTCACATTCCCAGCTACTGGACTTTCCAGGCTCTCTCTACCCCTGCCTCATCCTTCCCCTGAGCAGCTCCAGACCCATTTTTCAAATCTACCAAGTACTCAGGAAAAAAAAAAAAAAGAAAAAAGAAAAGAAAATTCATTAAACAAATCTCTCCCTAGAAAACATTTTCTATTTGTAAAAAGTAAGCCTTTCTCAACTTTAACAATCCCTGAAGAGTCTCGACCCCTGTACCTATTCTGACTTTCAGACAGCTTCTGGGGGCAGGGAGCAGAGGAGGGCGTTCAGTCTCATTGCCGCTCCCCGATCACTGATGTGGGTAATGGGGGAATGGCTCCATGCCCCAGCTATCCCAGGAGGCATCTTGTAACCACATGCTTGGAGAGACCAGTGGCAAGGAAAGGAGTAAGGCCCCACCCTCGGCACCGGGACCACAGTGTTTTGCAGAGGAGTGACGGCCAGAGGAAGGCATTTTGCTTTGGAAAAGACTTGTACCTCAAGTGCTTCTGCATTTCATGTAATTAAGACAAATTTTTCATTATTCATTCAGATTTAGGAAATGACAACTAGAAACAGAAATAGCTAAAGCGCAAAACATGCAGTTGACAACGTTCGCTTTGCTGGAGCAGAACATTTCTGTTCTTTAACTGAATTTTCAGCACATCCAGACAAGGAGACAGGTTTTTCTGCAATTGATATGTCCGTTAATGCAGACAGTGCAAGAAAGTGGCTGGGTTGATCAAAATGGGTCGTGACCAGAAAGAACTGTGGAGGCGGACAAGATACGTTCAGGGTTCTGTGACCTCAAAACCAAAGCAGAGACCCTTCCCTGGCCCCAGAGCTAAGCATTTAGCAGTGCTATCCTGGAAGGGGTGGGTATCTTGCTGCTGCGCTGGGTACATTAGTGCTGGATTTTAGCATTCATGCTGATGTTTAAGTTAATGATAGAACATGTGCTGTGGGTTCAGTTCTTCTAAACACTTTGTTTCCTCTGTAGCATCCTGAGATAAATTGGCCAGAGGATGGGAAACCAGATAAGCTGCCGTTAAAAAAATGTTGTCTAATGTGGACTCATTCCTGATTGATGGTCCCACCATTGTACAAACTCCACTTTGGGCTCTCTCCTTTTCTGCGTTCCTCTCTCTGTCTCCAACCATCTCTGCTCCTTTGCTTTCAGAAGATTCTTTTCTTTCTGCCTTTCACCAAATCCAAGTGGTCATTTTTAACCTATTTTGCTTCCCAGGCCCTTTTGAGGAAAGCTATAGACCTTACCCAAGAAAAATGTATGTAAAGGAACATTCATTGTCAAGTCTGCTAAAATCTATCCATGGAGCCCAGGTTAAGGACTCTGCTCTGAGGGGCATCACAATGGTTGAAGGAAGTGAGGAGGGAGTTATGAGCTCTGGGTTATGGTTATGAACTATTGCTCCTTTGGTGGACCAGTGACCCTGGCCTGGGAAGACGTGGTCTGGCCTCACTGTGGGTGTCCTGGAAACCCCACTGTCTGCTTCGTCATCGGTAAACATGGCAAGTCTTCCTATTCCCTTTTCTGTAAAATGAGGTGTTTGGATTAGATGATTTCTAAGGTGCCTTCTGACTACAATTCCTGGTTTGTCCCTCCCTGCCAGCCCCATGTCATGTGCTATTAGTTATTAGATCAAGGGAGTGCCCTGCTCTGAACATATTCCAATATATATTCCTGCTGAGAGAATATATGAGAAAATAATATAAAAGGTTTTTTAAAATTTATTTATTTTTATTACTTTTTAATAAATTTACTTATTTATTTATTTTTGGCTGCGTGGCTGTGTGTGGGCTTTCTCTAGTTGTGGTGAGCAGGGGCTACTCTTCGTTGTGGTGTGCGGGCTTCTCGTTGCAGTGGCTTCTCTCATTGCGGAGCACGGGCTCTAGGTGCGCGGGCTTTAGTAGTTGTGGCACACAGGCTCAGTAGTTGTGGCTCATGGCTCTAGAGCACAGGCTCAATAGTTGTGGCGCACGGGCTTAATTGCTCCATGGCATGTGGGATCTTCCCGGACCAGGGCTTGAACCTGTGTCTTCTGCATTGGCAGGTGGATTCTTAACCACTGTGCCACTAGGGAAGCCCAATATAAAAAGTTTTGATGTGCCATTAGTCCAAGTTGAAAACTATTTATATTAAAGAGTATTATCAAATCACCTGACAGTTAATCCAAAAGAATGCATGTGTGGTTTGTATTTTTAAATAAACAACTTAGAGAGTGTCCCCACACACTCTAAGTTGTGATGCAGACCAAGTAGGGAAAAAGCTGTCATTTCCACTTTCCCTTCCTTTCCTATGTCCTTGAATACTCATTGAGTCCCCTCTGTGGACTGGGCCCTAGGGATAAAAGACTGTGCATAGAATTTGTCTCTGCCCCCCGGCAGCTCATGTCCCAGCTGGGCAAAGGTAATGTAAACCACTAAGTACACTTGAGAGAACTGCTGTAGCTGGACATGCAAGGCCCTGAGGCGGCATTCCTCGACCTATCTCAGACATCTGCATGTACGGTCAGGCAGACTCCTGGCCCTACTTAGACGAAGAGCACTAAGGTTCTAGAACCACAGTTCTGTGGGAACCGAGAAGGGGAATGAGGCTGTCTTTCTCTTTGCAAATGCAAGTATCTGTATTTATAAATTACTTGGAAAACTTAAGAGAGTTATTAAGAATATTACATACCCATTTGCTTGACAAACATTTTTTAAAAACCTGACCATACAAATGATCTGGAGAAAGGACACCCTTAAGTTAGCTCGTAGCAGTATAAGTTGGTACAACCACTTTGGAAAACAATTTTGGCAATATCTAGTAAAACTGAAGATATACATATACTATAATTCAGCCATTGCTCTCTAGAGAAATTCCCAAGCAAAGGTGCAAAGATACATGAATAAGAACAGTCTTTGCGTCATCATGTATAACTGTGAAAAAATGGGAACAACCAAAATGGGCATCACCAGTATTCAGATTTGAAAAATCAGAATGTTGTATAGCAGTGAAAGAGAATACATTGGACTGTTTGTATCAAATAGATAAATCTCAAAAAATAAGTTGTAGAATATTTTCGGCATGATACCATTTATATGAACTTTTTATAAATGCAAACCAATGATATTGTTATGGATCTATCCATATGTTGTAGAATTATAACATTGAAAAGACAACAATAACAAATATTAATGAGTGAGTATGTGGAACATCTGGAAACCTCATCAATTGTTAGTGGTGTGTAAGTTAGTACAACTTTTGCTGTGTGGCGGTTTCCAGTAAAATTGAATATACGCAGATGTGTGACCCATAAATTCCACTTCTAGCTATGTACTGAACAGAAATACATAGATGGGCCACGACTCATGTGTAAGAGTGTTCCTAGTCGCACTGTTCACAGCATTCCCGAACTGGAAACAACCCAAATGGTTGCCTGGATGAACTAATTGTGTTACATTTATACAATGGGTTACTACACAACAGCAACAGGACCGAACAAAGTAGTGGATTAATCTCACAGACATAATGTAGAGCAAAGGAGGCCAGACACAAAAAAGCACATCCAATAGAACTCCATTTTTATAAAGTTGAAAACTAGGCAAAATTGGTTGATGGTGATAGACCTTTGGACGGTGGTAACTTTAGGGGAAAGGTGATGTCTGGGAGGGCTCCCTAAGGGGCTTCAGAGATGTCAGTTATGTTCCATTTCTTGGGTTTAGTAGCAGTTACATGGGGGTATTCATTTTGTGAAAATTCATTGAGCTGTAAATTTATAATCTGAGTAGCATGTTATACTTTAATCAAGGTTAGGTTTAACAAACCTAACATGTATTTGTAGACAGTGGTCAGTTCCTGAACTTGTTATACAGCTTTATATTCCTGTACTGGGCGATAAGCCAGGCAGTCACCTTAATCTTTATGTGTTTTCAATTTAGATGAATTGGGAAATTGAATTAAATTAAATTAAAATAGCTGCTGTCCTTGAGGGTGTGTGGCACTTCCGTGCATGGCACGTGTTTGATAGTAAGGGCTTGAAGTTGGAAGTCCTGACTTCTCTGAGCTCTATCATCTGTTAACTCTGTGATCTTGGACATGTCATAATATTCTCTCTGGCCTTAGGTTTGACTCAATTAGGACTACGATAATGGCTTTTGTGAAGATTACACAAGATATATCCATGAACATATATTTTAAACCTTAAGGAGCTACAAATTTGATTTAATATGATCCAACAAATGTATAGTGAGATGATGTTCATGTCTCATAAGGCCTAATGTCAGACCGAAGCTGGGGTCCTTAATGATGTGTGTCAGAGGATGGGATGAGCCTGGATAGGATCTGAAACACAAATTCATTTTTTTCTGCATAGACTGGGGAACAATCATGTGATGGTTAACTTTATAATGTGAACTTGGTTGGTTATGGTACCTAGTTGTTTAGTCAAACATGTCTAGATATTGCTGTGAGGTATTTTTTAGATGAGACTGACATCTGTATCAGTAGACTTTAAGTAAAGCAGATTACCCTTCGATATATGAGTGTACATTACCAGTCAGTGGAAGGTCTTAAGAGAAAATACTAAGACACCTTCAGGAGGAAGGAATTCTGCCTCCACACTGCTCTTGGACTCAAGACTGCAACGACAGCTCTTCCCTGGGCCTCCAGCTGCAGCCTGCCCTGCACGTTTCTGACTTGCCAACCCCACAATTGCATGAGCCATTTCCTTAGATTAAATCTCTCTATATTTCTCTCCATATATCCTATTGGTTCTGTTTCTATGGAGAACCCTGACTAATACAGGTTAGGTGAGGGAAGGATGACAGGAGGGTGAGAGGGAAATATTTATGGCTGTTAGAGAAAGGAAGATCCAGTGCCCTTTCTAAAGAGTGAATTCTGCAGGCTTGGGTGAACTGTTTTCTCTGGATTACATATGAAAGTACATTTCCTCTTACAATTCCCCTTAATTTTGTATTATTTAAATGAACATATAGATTTGTCTATTTTAACAAAACTGGTATTTTTCCTTCCAATATATATGTGGGTGTGTGTATGTGTGTGTGTTTAAACATAGTTTAGATCATTCTGCATATACAAATTCACGTCCTGCTTTTATTGTTATATTTATATATAAGCATTTTTCTGTGTTGTGACAAAGTGTTGAAGACATCACTTTTAATGACTGCATATCCAACCTAATCATATTAATTTATTTATTCATCCTTCTATTGTTTACCTCGGATGGTTGTTGATACAATGATTGTTGTTACTATTGTTTTAAATCATAATGCAGCAAAGTTTAGTGGGTAAAGCGTAAAACTTGGAGATTTTAGACCTGGGTCTGAATTTCAGAAATGCTACTTAGCTGTATAACTCAGGGCAAGTTACCCAACCATTTTAGTGTGAGATGAGGCTGCTACTACTTTACTTTATAGGTTATAATGATTAAGTGAGAAAACATATAAAATGCCTAGTAGAGTACCTGGCACACGGTAGGCATTCAGTAAATGATAAATATAAAATTTCCAGTCCACTGTAAAGTTCCCAAGGGCAAGCAATGGTTTTGTTACTTCCAACACCTAATCTGGTTTATGGTGCCTCATACTCAGTACAGTACGTATCTGTTGAACTATTGACTGCTGTAGTGAGCTTTGCAGGAATGTAGGATTATTTTCTTAAGTGGAATTACTGGGTCAAAGGAAGGCCTTTTAACCATGTTATAGATTGGTCTCCTAAAAGGTTTGAATCAATTTAAGTGCTGTTATACAAATAGGAAGTGTATTTATCCATGAAAGCAGCAGGCCTCATCCGCCATGAATCATGACCGTAGTCATAACCAGGGGGCTTGGCTTTGAATCCTCCTGGCACTGAAGTTTCCTGTACTATAAGGAAGGGAACAAACCAGGGCCACCACACCACGGGTGGGTAAAATTGGGCTAGTCACCAAGATTGGTTTGCTATGGCAGCCCACCAGGGGACTGCCTGTTTTAGGAACTTATTTGGGAATATGTTTCTGGGGGCTACTCCTGAATTGGCTGTTCTTGAGTCCTTGACTTTGGGGGGAAATGTATCTCCAATAACATTTTAGTTGTGACATAACTTCTGAGTGTGTAGAAAACAATGACAGAGGTGATTATTTACTATTGCGTTTATGGAAAACCAAAGTGTCAGGTGAACGTGTCTTGGTTCCTATATTAACGAGCACCTTGGGTACAGGTCTATCAGCCTGATCCTGAGCTCCAAACAAGGACATAGTACAGCCAGTGAGAAATAATCTCTATAGTTTCAGAAATTACAAATATAATCTTAATAGATACAAATTTTTGCACATTTATGCCTAGAGATTACATCAAAGATTGAAATTCAATTTAGGCCTTTTACTAAGAAAGTACCCACCTACTGGGAAGAATAAAATGGCTGTAGTATTTAAAGTCAGCATGAGGATAAACAGCAGAATTTATGTGTGTTCAGGTCTCCTTTTCCCCACACTTGGTAAAAATGAATTAGCAATCTTGACTAGCAGAAAGGCAGGAGCTTTCCATTTTTTCTATCACCAAGATGAAATAAACTCTCTGGATTTGCAATTAGTGCAATAATCAGGAAAGTTTAATATTCAAAATGTTATCTGTGCATTTATATGCATATAATGCTGTGTTGCCAATGTGACATTTAAATTAGATGAAGAGTGAGTTTTGGGTTCATTTTCTTGTGCGTAGCCGCTTAAGAGAGGGGGAAGGCACTGTGCCCCTTTGAAAGATCTAAATACAGAAAAAAAAATATCATGTCACTCCCTTCCAAAAGAAATTTTTTTTTTCTTTTTCACTTTTAAGACCAAAAGATTTTTGAAAGATAAAGGTTACCTATTGTCTACATAGTGTAAAGTTCTTTCAAATCAATTTAATTAAGTCTGACTAGAGAAATACCGTCAAAAGCATAGTTTATGATATGTATCATACGTATAAATGTGCAAAAACACTAATTTATTGGATATAAATAAAAGACAGAGGAAGGACCATATGCCCTATACGTTAGGAAAAATAGAATATTTTAAAAGAAGATAAAAATCTTTTCTTAATAGAAAGGTGGTTTCAGTCTACTCAATTTTTCCTACCCTTTCTTCAATGCCCTTTGCTTTCAATAGAGACTTCATTGAAAAATTCTCAAAGAGGAGTTTGAAGCATAATCATGTTTGAAATGAAACAAAGTCTATTCTTCTTATGAATAACTTTGAGGAATGTGGTACAAAGGCATTAAAAGAGGGTATGAAAATGATAAGTCTGACACAGAATGTGGAGAGAAATATCATGATGGAGATGAAATATGACAACAGAATCATGGTAACTGGTATGAATTTGCTCTTTGTCACTCAGATACAAGGAGTCACATTTCTTTCTTTTTTTTATATCAAATTAAATTTGACTCAGTACTTCCACCTAACCAGGATGATTGGAAATCCACTCAGTGTGGATCCACTCCCTACACTCAAAAGTGTAGGGAGCTTTCCTTTCCCCTTGAGATTAAACAAAAGTACGGTTGTCCCTTGGTATCTATAGGGGATTCCAGGACCCCCAGTGGATACCAAATTCCATGGATTTTCAAGTCCCTTAGTCAGCCATCCATATCTGTGTGTTCCGTATCTGTTGATAGGGAAGGCCAACTATAATGCAAGCTACATAGAACACAACCTGTACCAGGCCCTGCTCTGACATACTAATTCATTTTATCATCACAACTATCTGAGGCAGGTCATGGTATTATACTCATTTTTAAATTGAAGAAACTATGGTACAGAGATTAGCTTGCATTAGATCACCTGGCTAGTAAGGGGTGAGTAATTGGACTCAGGCAGTCTGAGAATCTGTTCTCTCAATGACAATACCAATTCTAGAGCTTATGCATTTCAGGAACATTGGGACAGACTCTTCATCCCTTTAATCCTAGGCACCATGTTTCTATAGGAGAGTCTAGATCTGT
Organism: Stenella coeruleoalba; assembly: GCF_951394435.1. Classification (NCBI taxonomy): domain Eukaryota; kingdom Metazoa; phylum Chordata; class Mammalia; order Artiodactyla; family Delphinidae; genus Stenella; species Stenella coeruleoalba. The sequence goes on from NC_137159.1 coordinate 44,359,350, forward strand.
TGCTCCATGATCTGACACTCAGTCAGAAAACTGGTGACCTCTGGTCAGATCTGACAGCAGACAAGTTTTGTTCAATGACTATAGTATCTTTCAACACTCTGAATTAATTGCCAACATTCAAAATGTAGAGAATTCATTAAAAAGTCAAAAATTCTAGCTTTTATTGAAAGATCACAAGGTCTGGCAACACCACCAGTGTTCCCACTGGACCATAGGCTGGAGCTCGTTGTCTTCTGCCACTTTACACAGAAACTTGTGCTCCAGTAGCTCTCCCTGGGTATACTCAAGCTCTTTACTCATCTAGGTTGCCTGACAGACTCAGTAGGCCAGACTTGAAAAAAAAAAAAAGAAGGTCACCTACACCTAGTCTTCCAGGACACAAAGATATGTCTGCCCTCCCAAGAGGTGGAAGGAGAACTAGGACTTGTTCCTTCATGATAAGTCAACCACCCAGACACAATTAATTTCTCACTAGCACTGGTAAACTTTTTGCTTCCATAAAGACCAAGATTGGTTTGGGTTTCCCTACCATTTTTCCAGGGACTGAGATTTGAAGCCTTGGCAACCTTTTTGGTTCTTCCCTCGTCTTTGCCTAGTAGATCAATCAACTGCTAAACCATAGAGACACCACCAAACCTCTTATGCCCACAATCTCCTCTATATTCTCCTTGCCCACCTCCAAGATACCACGTTAATACAGACTGTCCTTGCCCCTTGCCTGGACCATACTAATCCATGACCTCCTAGCAGTCTATTGGCTCCAGTTTATCTTTTTGAATTTATTTTCCATTTCCCATCTCTCATGCTTATCCCCAGTGCTCAGATGAACTCAACCTCTTTTTTTGCCAGTACCTGCACTGGGTTTTTCTACTTGTGTGATCATTCCATTTCTCTCAAACTAAAATTCTCTTCCTTCCGTTCCATTTATTCAAATTTAACTCTCTTCAATAGCCTTAAGTTTTACTTTCTCCTTAACTCTTTCTGTGATCCTACCTGGAAGTAATTACCCTCTCCCTCAAATTCCCACAGCACTTTACATGCACCACTGCTAAAGCACTTCCACCTTCACTCTGTGTTTACAAATAATGTCCCTACTTGACAGCAAAGCTTTTGAAATTTCATTTTTGAGTTCATTTTTTAACCATTCAGTATGTTCATTTTTTATTGCCCACAACTCCCAGGATGGTATCTTGCAAGTATTTTTTAGTAGGTTTTCAATATTTGTTGAAGTAAAGAAGAAAAGGAAGGCAGGTTAAAGTCTTCTACAAAGCAAAGAAGTTTTTAGTAATAGCAACTTGTTTATTTTTTATTACTGTTTCCTTGCCTCTATAATGTTAAAGAAAAACTGAAATATCATTTCTAAATCTACAATATTTGGCTTAAGAATAATATGGTAAAATTATTATTTCTACCTTGATGTTTCCTTATTTTATTTTTTAACACCTTTATTAGAATATAACTGCTTTACAATGATGTGTTAGTTTTTGCTTTATAACAAAGTGAATCAGCTATACATATAAATATATCCCCATATCTCCTCCTTCTTGCATCTCCCTCCCAACCTCCCTATCCCACCCCTCTAGGTGGTCACAAAGCTCCGAGCTGATCTCCCTGTGCTGTGCAGCTGCTTCCCACTAGCTATCTATTTTACATTTGGTAGTGTATATATGTCCATGCCACTCTCTCACTTCATCCCAGCTTACCCTTCCCCCTCCCTGTGTCCTTAAGTCCATTCTCTACATCTGCATCTTTATTCCTGTCCTGCCCCTAGGTTCCTCAGAACCATTTATTTTACTTTAGAATCTATATATATGTGTTAGCATATGGTATTTGTTTTTCTCTTTCTGACTTAATTCACTCTGTGTGACAGACTCTAGGTCCATCCACCTCACTACAAATAACTCAATTTCATGTCTTTTTATGGCTGAGTAATATTCCATTGTATATATGTGCCACATCTTCTTAATCCATTCATCTGTTGATGGACACTTAGGTTGCTTCCATGTCTTGGCTATTGTAAATAGAGCTGCAATGAACATTGTGCTACACGACTCTTTTTGAATTATGGTTTTCTCAGGGTATATGCCCAATAGTGGGATTGCTGGGTCATATGGTAGTTCTACATTTAGTTTTTTAAGGAACCTCCATATTGTTCTCCACAGTGGCTGTATCAATTTACATTCCCACCAAGAGTGCAAGAGGGTTCCCTTTTCTCCACACCCTCTCCAGCATTTGTTGCTTGTAGATTTTCTGATGATGGCCATTCTGACTGGTGTGAGGTGATACTTCATTGTAGTTTTGATTTGCATTTCTCTGATGATTAGTGATGTTGAGCATCCTTTCATGTGTTTGCTGGCAATCTGTATATCTTCTTTGGAGAAATGTCTGTGTAGGTCTTCTGCCCATTTTTGGATTGGATTGTTTGTTTTTTGGATATTGAGCTGCAAGAGCTGCTTGTAAATTTTGGAAATTAATCCTTTGTCAGTTGCTTCATTCGCAAATATTTTCTCCCATTCTCAGGGTTGTCTTTTCGTCTAGTTTACGTTTTTCCTTTGCTGTGCAAAAGTGTTTAAGTTTCATTAGGTCCCATTTGTTTATTTTTGCTTTTATTTCCATTTCTCTAGGAGGTGAGTCAAAAGTATCTTGCTGTGATTTATGTCAGAGTGTTCTGCCTATGTTTTCCTCTAAGAGTTGTATAGTGCCTGGCCTTACATTTAGGTCTTTAATCCATTTTGAATTTATTTTTGTGTATGGTGTTAGGGAGTGTGCTAATTTCATTCTTTTACATGTAGCTGTCCAGTTTTCCCAGCACCAGTTATTGAAGAGGGTATCTTTTCTCCACTATATATTCTTGCCTCCTTTATCAAAGATAAGGTGACCATATGTGTGTGGGTTTATCTCTGGGCTTTCAGTCCTGTTCCATTGATCTATATTTCTGTTTTTGTGCCAGTACCATACTGTCTTGATTACTGTAGCTTTGTAGTATAGTCTGAAGTCTGGGAGCCTGATTCCTCAAGCTCCGTTTTTCTTTCTCAAGATTGCTTTGGCCATTTAGGGTCTTTTGTGATTCCATATAAATTGTGAAATTTTTTGTTCGAGTTCTGTGAAAAATGCCATTGGTAGTTTGATAGGGATTGCATTGAATCTGTAGATTGCTTTGGGTAGTAGAGTCATTTTCACAATGTTGATTCTTCCAATCCAAGAACATGGTATATCTCTCCATCTATTTGTATCATCTTTAATTTCTTTCATCAGTGTCTAATAGTTTTCCGTATACAGGTCTTTTGTCTCCTTAGGTAGGTTTATTCCTAGGTATTTTATTCTTTTTGTTGCAGTGGTAAATGGGACTGTTTCCTTAATTTCTCTTTCAGATTTTTCACCATTAGTGTATAGGAATGCCAGAGATTTCTGTGCATTAATTTTGTATCCTGCTACTTTACCAAATTCATTGATTAGCTCTAGTAGTTTTCTGGTAGCATCTTTAGGATTCTGTATGTATAGTATCATGTCATCTGTAAACAGTGACAGCTTTACTCCTTCTTTTCTGATTTGGATTCTTTTTATTTCTTTTTCTTTTCTGATTGCTGTGGCTAAAACTTCCACAAGTATGTTGAATAATAGTGGTGAGAGTGGACAACCTTGTCTTCTTCCTGATCTTAGAGGAAATGGTTTCGGTTTTTCACCATTGAGAACGATGTTGGCTGTGGGTTTGTCATATATAGCCTTTATTACGTTGAGGTAAGTTCCCTCTATGCCTACCTTTTGAAGGGTTTTTATCATAAATGGGTATTGAATTTTGTCGAAAGCTTTTTCTACATCTATTGAGATGATCATATGGTTTTTCTCCTTCAGTTTGTTAATGTGGTGTATCACATTGATTGATTTGCGTATATTGAAGAATCCTTGCATTCCTGGGATAAACCCCACTTGATCATGGTGTATGATCCTTTTAATGTGCTGTTGGATTCTGTTTGCTAGTATTTTGTTGAGGATTTTTGCATCTATGATCATCAGTGATATTGGCCTGTAGTTTTCTTTCTTTGTGACATCCTTGTCTGGTTTTGGTAACAGGGTGATGATGGCCTCGTAGAATGAGTTTGGGAGTGTTCCTCCCTCTGTTGTATTTTGGAAGAGTTTGAGAAGGGTAGGTGTTAGCTCTTCTCTAAATGTTTGATAGAATTTGCCTGTGAAGCCATCTGATCCTGAGCTTTTGTTTGTTGGAAGATTTTTAATCACAGTGTCAATTTCAGAGCTTTTGACTGGTCTGTTTATATTTTCTATTTCTTCCTGATTCAGTCTTGCCAGGTTGCGCATTTCTAAGAATTTGTCCATTTCTTCCAGGTGTCCATTTTATTGGCATATAGTTGCTTGTAGTAAACTCTCATTATTCTTTGTTTTTCTGCAGTGTCAGTTGTTACTTCTCCTTTTTCATTTCTGATTCTATTGATATGAGTCTTCTCCCTTTTTTTCTTGATGAGTCTGGCTAATGGTTTATCAATTTTGTTTACCTTCTCAAAGAACCAGCTTTTAGTTTTATTGATCTTTGCTATTGTTTCCTTCATTTCTTTTTCATTTATTTCTGCTCTGATCTTTATGTTTTCTTTCCTTCTGCTAACTTCGGGGGTTCTGTGTTCCTCTTTCTCTAATTGCTTTAGGTGTAAATTTAGATTGTTTATTTGAGATGTTTCTTGTTTCTTGAGGTAGAAATGTATTGCTCTAAACTTCCCTCTTAGAACTGCTTTTGCTACAACCCATAGGTTTTGGGTCATTATGTTTTCATTGTCATTTGTTTCTAGGTATTTTTTGATTTCCTCTTTGATTTCTTCAGTGATCTCTTGGTTATTTAGTAGTGTATTGTTTAACCTCCATGTGTTTGTATTTTTTACAGATTTTTTCCGGTAATTGATATCTAGTCTCATAGTGTTGTGGTAACATAAGATACCTGATACAATTTCAATTTTCTTAAATTTACCAAGACTTGATTTGTGACCCAAGATATGATCTATCCTGGAGAATGTTCCATGAGCACTTGAGAAGAAAATGTATTCTGTTGTTTTTGGATGGAATGTCCTATAAATATCAATAAATCCATCTTGTTTAATGTGTCATTTAAAGCTTGTGTTTCCTTATTTATTTTCATTTTGGTTGACCTGTCCATTGGTGAAAGTGGGGTGTTAAATTTCCCTACTATAATTGTGTTACTGTAGATTTCCCTTTTTATGGCTGCTAGCATTTGCATTATGTATTGAGGTGCTCCTATGTCAGGTGCATAAATATTTACAATATTATATCTTCTTGGATTGATACCTTGATCATTATGTAGTGTCCCTCTTTGTCTCTGGTAGTAGTCTTTATTTTAAAGTCTATTTTGTCTGAAAAGAGTATTGCTATTCCAGCTTTCTTTGATTTCCATTTGCATGGAATATCTTTTTCCATCCTCTCACTTTGAGTCTGTATGTGTCCCTAGGTCTGAAGTGGGTCTCTTGTAGGCAGCATACATGTGGGTCTTATTTTTGTATCCATTCAGCCAGTCTATGTCTTTTGGTTGGAGCATTTAATCTGTTTACATTTAAGGTAATTATCAATAGGCATGTTCCTATTACCAATTTCTTAATTGTTTTGGGTTTGTTATTGTAGGTCTTTTCCTTCTCTTGTGTTTCCTGCCTAGGGAAGTTCCTTTAGCATTTGTTGTAAAGCTGGTTTGGTGCTGCTGAATTCTCTTAGCTTTTGCTTGTCTGTAAAGATTTTAACTTCTCCTTCAAATCTGAATGCGATCCTTGCTGGGTAGAGTAATCTTTGTTGTAGGTTTTTCCCTTTCATCACTTTAAATATGTCCTGCCACTCCCTTCTGGCTTGCAGAGTTTCTGCTGAAAGATCAGCTTTTAACCTTATGGGGATTCCCTTGTATGTTATTTGTTGCTTTTCCCTTGCTTTTAATATTTTTTCTTTGTATTTAATTTTTGATTGTTTGATTAATATGTGTCTTGGTGTGTTTCTCCTTGGATTTATCCTGTTTGGGACTCTCTGTGCTTCCTGGACTTGATTAATTATTTCCTTTCCCATATTAGGGAAGTTTTCAACTATAATCTCTTCAAATATTTTCTCAGTCCCTTTCTTTTTCTCTTGTTTTTCTGGGACCCCTATACTTCGAATGTTGGTGCATTTAATGTTGTCTCAGGGGTCTCTAAGACTGTCCTGAATTCTTTTCATTCTTTTTTCTTTATTCTTCTCTGTGGTAGTTATTTCCACTATTTTATCTTCCACATCACTTATCCGTTCTTCTGCCTCAGTTATTCTGCTATTGATTCCTTCTAGAGACTTTTTAATTTCATTTATTATGTTGTTCATCATTGTTTGTTTGCTCTTTAGTTCTTCTAGGTCCTTGTTAAACGTTTCTTGTATTTTCTCCATTCTATTTCCAAGACGTTGGATCATATTCAATATCATTACTCTGAATTCTTTTTCAGGAAGACTGCCTATTTCCTCTTCATTTGTTGGTCTGGTGGATTTTTGCCTTGTTCTTTCATCTGCTGTGTGTTCCTCTGTCTTCTCATTTTGCTTAACTTACTGTGTTTGGGGTCTCCTTTTCGCATGCTGCCATTTCATAGATCCCATTGTTTTTGGTGTTTGCCCGCAGTGGCTAAGGTTGGTTCAGTGGGTTGTATAGGCTTCCTGGTAGAGGGGACTGGTGCCTATGTTTTGGTGAATGAGGCTGGATCTTGTCTTTCTGGTGGGCAGGACCCCATCTGGTTGTGTGTTTTGGGGTGTCTGTGACCTTATTATGATTTTAGGCAGCCTCTCTGCTAATGGGTGGGGTTGTGTTCCTGTCTTGCTGGTTGTTTGGCATAGGGTGTCCAGCACTGTAGCTTGCTGGTCATTGAGCGGAGCTGGGTCTTAGCGATTATATGGAGATCTCTGGGGGAGCTTTCGCCGTTTGGTATTATGTGGAGCCAGGAGGTCTCTGGTGGGCAAATGTCTTGAACTCGGCTCTCTCACCTCCAAGGCACAGGCCTGGCACCCGGCTGGAGCACCAAGACCCTGTCAGCCACACGACTTTTGGGAAGTCTGAGGTCTTCTGCCAGAGTTCAGTAGGTGTTCTGTAGGGGTTGTTCCACATGTAGATGTATTTCTGATGTATTTGTGGGGAGGAAGATGATCTCTACATCTTACTCCTCCGCCATCTTGAAGGTCTCCAATGTTTTCTTATTCAATGGCGCTCATCTGTGAGCTAGCTTTAGGGTCACTACCACCTTTCACAACATCCTGCAAAGCAAGTGAATTACTGAAGCACATCACCCTCAAGAATGTGAGTGTCTGAGAGAGACTTGAAATCTATTCCAAGGGTGGATTGTGCTAATGTTGCCACCTAATTTCATTGATTGTGTTAGGCAAGTGAGTTGCTTTGGAACATGCTGTGGCTTTGGCTTAGCCTTACAATTAATGTAAGCTGGTGAAGTGACTGGGGCAGGTGGCCCTAAGGGCGTGTGGTGATGTGGGTGGTGCGCCAGATCTCATGTTGGAGACTAAGGCTCAGGTTCTGGCACTGCCACTTTACCAATAAGTGATCTGAACAAGTTTATCAGTCTCTTTCTTTGCCTTTAAGTGAAGAAAATTGTGCTTTACCTGTAGAGTTCTTTTCAGTTCTCAATATCTGTGAATTAGCCTGTTAGATTATAATTTTCAGTACACGATTCAGCAAATGTTTTCAGAAGGCCTTTGGTATGAGCAGTCTGAAGACAAATGGGAATTCTAGAGATTGTATTTAAAGTGGTACCTAATGGATTCCTGGAATTTTTGTATATTGACACCATGATATAGCTTCATACAGATTGCACATTCTGCTATAATTCCCAGAAGATGTTGGAGCAGTCATTGACCATTTCCTTAAGTAAACCAATTTGTTGCCAAATTCCCTTTCTCCTTCTACTCTTAGCCCTGTGGACAGCACATGAGAATTGAACTACTGCACTGTTTCTTCTAATGGTCACAACCAAATTTATGCTACTGCATATTTATGTTTCCTATAAAGTTATCTGCAGACAGTACCATAGATAGTTAAATATGATGAGATGCACACTGATTAAATTGATACTCTTGGTTGTTTGATATTTATGGAGAGAAATAAATAATGAGATTGAGCTAAAGGTTATCCCCAGCAGGAAAGAAAAAGGTCATCTAGGTGTGTGCATAGCAGTAAACTCCGTTTAAAAATGGTTTCTGTGGGAAATAGAGCTAGTTAGAATTGTCTTGTTTTTTGTTGTATAGTATGTACAGTAAAACTTTTCTTTATGATTTATTTTAAAATATATGAAGTTCAACTTAGCCTCTTAATAGCATTGCCTAATAAAACTGCAGAAATAGATAATTGTATTGGGTAATGGAAACTGGAAGAGGCAATCGAATAAGAGAAAAAATGGTGAAGCACAGCAACTGAAGAATCTTGTTTCAGGGGGTAGAGTTACAGAAAGAACACTAACAATTTTTTTTTCTTTTTTCTTTATTTTATTTTATTTTTGGCTGCGTTGGGTCTTTGTTGCTGTGCGCAGGCTTTCTCTAGTTGCAGTGAGCAGGGGCTACTCTTCGTCGCGGTTCACAGGCTTCTCATTTTGGTAGCTTCTCTTGTTGCAGAGCACAGGCTCTAGGCTCACAGGCTTCAGTAGTTGCAGCATATGGGCTCAGTAGTTGTGGCAGGTGGGCTCTAGAACGCAGGCTCAGTAGTTGTGGCGCACGGACTTAGTTGCTCCGCGGCATGTGGGATCTTCCTGAACCAGGGCTCGAACCCATGTCCCCTGCATTGGCAGGCGGATTCTTAACCACTGCGCCACCAGGGAAGTCCCAAGAACACTAACAATTTATCTTTTGATTATCTGAAAGATATATGGCACATTTGAGGAAGTATAAAGCACAAATGATAACCCTGAAAAAGAAGACGAAGAATGGCTATAATTATGATCTTTATATTTAGAGATTTCCAAATTTGAAGATCATGTAAACATTCCTTTGGACAACTTCAAAATTAGAATGTATATCAAGTCTCATTAGGCATGTACTCAAGCGCTATGTGGTGGAGATACATCTAGAACACCAAGATGGCACCGTGATGATTAAAGAAAGGGACTTCCTCAAAAAACTTATCAAAAATGAAAGCTTTAAAAATGTGTATGCCCCTTGATGCAGAAACTTCATGATCAAGAATGCATCCCAAGGAAATATAGATACACATGACAATTTTCTCTGATGGTATTTAGTCAGTTTTATTTATAATTAAAAAGAGAAAGAAAGAAAAACTAGAAATGACTCACATTTCCATCAATAAGTAGTTGTTTACATTAATTGTGCACACCCATACAAAGGGAGACTATTTTAATGATACGGGATAGGATGGGGGCCATTTAGTGCAGGAAGCAGGGGGAGGAGTATGGTGAACATTTCTACTTTCTTGTAGTCTGGAAAATTCTCAGATAAATGAAGTTTATCTTAGAAATCTTTCAACTTTCCTTTCTGTTCTTCTCTCTCCTTTTGGACTCTAAAATTCTCAAGCTAACTCAGTCACTATAACACCTCTATGTCACAAAGTTATGTAGACTCATCTCTCCTAAACTGTTATGATTCTTCCCTTCCTTCATTGATAAATCCACAGAATCTCTCAAAAGATTCTGGGGTTTTGTTTGGATTTTTTTTCATTACAATCACAACATGGCAGCAGTGCTGGGATTCTGATGAAGGGTTTGTGTTACTGTTTTCTAAGAAGAGATAATCTAGAAATTAAGTGTTTGAAGTCAGTGAGTGCCTGCAGTATTTTTCATAGAATCAGATCACATTTGTTCTGTGCACGAGCAGTAGCAAACAACTGGTATTTTTAGTGGCAAATTGTCCCACTCCTACACTGGCAAGGCAAATCATATGCAGTTAAAAGTAGAAAAGGGAGTCAAACACTTTGAGGCTGCTTGTTAAGGGGTTTCCCTTTTTGCAAAGAACATGACTAATTACATCTGAGTATATTTTCTCTTAATTTCTTAAAGCACTTTTACATCTCCTTTCATTGTATCCTTATAATCACCTGTGCAGAAGGTAGGTGACGTACTATTGCACCCATTTGAGAAATGATGAAACCGAGACACAAGGATTTATTTGTAGAGCAGTAATAGGACGCAGGGTGACTGACTCTGAGCTGGACATTTTCTCTTATAGATCACAAGCAGGAGACCCCTCTAGCCAGTAAATTATTACTATAGAAGTGAGGTAGAATGTGAAACAATTCCCAGGAACTCAGCTTGGGCTTATAGTTTTACAGTTCCATTAAAAACAAAAACAAAAACAAAACAACAGGGCTTCCCTGGTGGTGCAGTGGTTGAGAGTCTGCCTGCCGATGCAGGGGACACGGGTTCGTGCCCCGGTCCGGGAGGATCCTGCATGCCGCGGAGCGGCTGGGCCCGTGAGCCATGGCCACTGAGCCTGCGCATCCGGAGCCTGTGCTCCGCAACGGGAGAGGACACAACAGTGAGAGGCCCGCATACCGCAGGAAAAAAAAAAAAATCAGAGCAGCTGTTTGTCTTTGATAGAGACAAAGAAATGGAAGATTTTCTATGCTGAGGTAATGATACATCTAGACCAGTGGTTTTTAACCAGGGGCAATTTTGCCCCCTCCCCTCAACCCTCCCCCAAGGATATCTGGCAATGCCTGGAGACATTTTTGATTGTCTTAACTGGGAGGGAGTATTACTGGCATCTCATGGGTAGCAGCTAGGCCTCCTGCTAAATATCCTACAAAGCACAGGACAGACCCCACAACAAAGAATTATCCTGTTCATAATGTCACCAGTGCTGAGACTTGAGGAACCCTGCTCTAGATGTCTCTCTGCCTTGGTTAATGGTGGTTGGCATGCTCTCAATTAGTCACATGTTCAGTCTCTGCCGTCAGAATTACATAAACTAATGATGGGCAAAACTTTTAAAAAGAGAGCTCAATAATATGTTCCCTTAACGTCCCATATGGTTCTTCCTCTTAATTCTTCACCCCCTCTCTCAATCCTTGCTCCCCAGTTGTCATCCTCCCCACCTCCCCGGCTTAATTCATATTTCTGTGTTTGCCCCAGCCTTTTCCTCTTTGACATCAAACTGATGTGGTACCTCTCCACTCTGGCCCCTCTCACTTGCTCTCTGACTGAGCACACAGTCTGGCAGAGACTGGGTGATGGATGAAGTTGCAGGCCCTTGGAGGCACCACCAGGAATGCTGACTGGGTCTCTCTTGGGAACTGCCTATCTCAGAGCTTCTGCTATTAGTTTTGAAAGCCTGCCCAGAGTGCCTTAAAGAAAACCCACAGGCTAATTTTCCCAGAAGCAGAGTAAACTATGCTTCTCTTGGGAGGAGGACAAACAATTATATTCCATACTGCCCTACACATTGTAACCCTATTTGTTTAATATCAGTGAACTATGCCTAGGTAGTCTCTGGACATTCAGATATTTTCAGCTTGCTCTTAGACAGTGGCAGAATTGAATGTACTAAATTAGAGGAGCAATTAGAGTATTGAAGAGAGTTTCTGATTTGGGGGGAAGGAAGGAGGTAGAGAGGGCCAAATTATTTTGGTATTTTATTTTCCAAAAGAATGCTGACGCGGATGAGAAGCGTTATCCACATCTCAGTAATAAAGATTAGAACTACATATCTTAAAGAAGTGACTTCTTGCATGTGATTGGGCTAACCACGACTATTTTAATCAGTCTCATTAGGGTTGGCTCTGAACTAGGTAAAATGTGTCAGTTTCTTCAGCTGAATTTTCATCTAGCTCAGCAGTTCTCAAAGTGTGGCCCCCGTACCCCTGGGCCCTCGTGAGATGCTTTCAGAAAATCTGAAAGGTCCAAATTTTTCTCATAATGATATTAAGAAATTATTTGCTTTTCTTTTTTCTGTACCACTCTCCTCACTCATTTTGCAGAGGAATGGTTATGAGAACCCCTGGTGCCTTGGCACAAGTCAAGCAGCGGCTTTCAAGTGTACTAGTTTCCAATGTCTTCCTCACCTCCATGCACTTGCAGTAAAAAGAAAATTCAGTTTCACTTAAAATTTTACTTAAGATCCTGTTGAAGCAGTAGAAATTATTAATTTCTGTCAAATCTTGACCCTTGAATACCCATATTTTTAATATTCTGGTTGACAAAATGGGAAGTACACATAAAACACTGTGGCTACATATTGAAGTACAGAAGTGCAGTAGTTGTCTTGAGAAAAAGCACTGCGCAATTGTTTTGAGTTGCAAGCTGAACTAGCCAATTTTTCCATGGAGCACCAGGTTTACTTGGAAGAACTACTGAAATACAAACTATGGTTATTCAAACTTGGGTGTTTGGCAGAACGTTTCAAAAAAATAAATGAAGTGAACCTATTATTTCAAGTGAAAAAAAAAACCTACAATATTTTCTAAAGTTAAAATTTGAGTTTTTAAGCACAAATCAGAATTTTGGAAAACTTGTATCCACCACTGTGAGTTTGACAGTTTCTGAATACTAAAAGACTTTCCTAATAAGATGAGTGGTGATATTAATTAATGTGATTGTATAGTATTGTATAAGGAAAAGTGTCAACATTGGGAAGACCTGAATAAATCTTTGTACTGATATTTTTGATATAACCAATGAATAATGTTACCAAATCATGGATGGGTGGATGATTCATTCAAAGTGCAAGACAGACCAATGGATTTTAATGTAGCAGAGTAGAAGTTCATTGATGTGAACTTTTTGTTCACACAAAAGCAATGAACCAAGTTTGTTGGTTTCAGATTCAGACTGCAAATAACCTTTAAAATACCACAACTTACTGGGTTTTGGTGTAGTATCAAATAGTCATATTAACAGTTATCTGAAAAGGCTATTAATATGCTCCTTCCTTTTCCAAATACATATCTATGTAAGGCCAAATTTTCTTCATCTACTTCAACCAAAACAACATGTTGCAACAGATGGAATGCAGAAGTAGATGTGAGAATCCAATTGTCCTGTATTAAGCTAGACTTTAAAGACCTTTGCAAAATGTAAAATAGTATCTCTCATCTCACTAATTATTCTTTGTTTTAGGGAAAAATAGCTCTTTCTCACAAAACTTAGTTATGTTAACATGTAATGAATGGGTATATTCATATTATTATTTTTTTTGGAAGAAAAATTATCTTATTTATTTTTAAAACCAAACCACTAGGAAAATATATCACAGTCTTGAAACAGCAAACAGACAGGCTATATTATCAAGTCATAAGTTGGTAAAAACACAACAAGGTCCTTAATAAAACGAAAAGGTGCCCAAACTGGGGCAAGAACAACACGTCGCAAAAGTGGTATTTGGTGACGGGGGGCTGTCCCGTTTTTTGCCGTAAAGGAGTCACAGCTTGCCCCTGAGTTGCTTACTTTTTCTCCTTTGACCTTCGTGTTGCCAAGGGATTGTTTCAACAGAGTTCTGTTATTACAGGGGGCAAAGTAAGCAATACTGGGTTTAGACTTTCATTCTATTTTGTTTTATGAAAACCAGATTTTTCCAAAGCCAGTGCTTCACAACTCTCTTAATTAAGCAGCTAACGATTCCTCTTTCGCTGTTCATTCCTGAATACTAACATATAGCACAATCAAAATCCCCTTTCCCTTCAAGGGTGAGTGTCACTGCAAGATTGTCTTGTCACTCTGCTGACTCTGCTGCAGACAGCCTCAGGGCTCGTCATGGCTGCCAGTCAGAGGGAAGGTTTGCTTCCCCTACCAGTGTGATAGCACTTCTTATATTTTTGCAGGGTCTCCATGCTGAAAGATGTCATGTGTGAGAATTTTAAGAAATGCACATCCACATTTTGATGGCCAGAACTGAATATCTGCAAGGACCCTTTCAGAGTTTTTATCCAAACTGCCTCTCCCAACTCTACATCTTAAAGTAACTTCATGCCCTTGTATATAAAACAAAACCAAGCAAAACAAATCCCCAGAAGCCCCCTTTCCCCTTCTGAATTAGTGACCTCATGGATTTTGTTTTATTTCCAGTTTGTGGGAAACGTTGTAGCGATCCTTCTGGTAAACAGGAATACCTCTCCTCACACTCCACCAGCTCATAAGCAGGTCAGATGAACCTGCCAGCCTGCTGGTATCTGTGTACTAAGAGGATGTGGTACCTTGGAGGGCTCTGGTTTGGTACAAAGGAGACTCCCTGTTGCCAGGATAAGCACTTGCCACGTGAAATTCAGGCTCATAAAAACTCTCCTGTGCTATCTCTGACCCAAATTTTAGCACCAGTTTTTTTCACTTTCTATGATTCAAACACAAAGGAACCAGTGTCCGGAGGCAAGTGACATAGGCCTTAAACTTGCTGCCATCCTTAATTTCCTCATTCATAAACTTTCCTTAGAAAACCCGAACCCCCATTCCTCTTTTTAAATAGATTCCTGCCTTCAGCCCCGATGGCCAATAGCAGACATCTATTTCCCAATGGATGAGAGAGACTCCTTCATCTTCTTGGTCATGGTTGGGATGAGGTTCATGTGGTCATCCACACACTTGGTCACACAGCTCTCCAGCTGCCGTTTCACCTGAAGCTCTTTACTCCCCGCATCTATTGAATCTTTGGCATTGTTGTTGCAATGCATAGTGCACCGGGCCAGGCTGTCCTGGAACTTCTCCAACTCGCTGGTCACCAGGGCCTGGGCTTGAGCCAGAGGTGCATGGCAGCGCTCAATGCACTGGTGCACTTGCTGCATGGACGCCTGGCTGTCCTCACAACAGCCGGCGCTGCACCAGTACGTGAGGCCCTGCATCTTCCAGATGTTCTCTCTCTCCAGGCTCTTCATCATAGAGTCCACCGCCTCCTGCGCGCGGAGCTGCTGCAGCTCCGCCATGGCAACCCCGCGCTGCTTCCTGCCGCGCCGGCGCCCACATGGACTCCCGCGCACGAGCCCCTATTAATATTATTTTAAAATAGATATGTAAAAACTTTCTGTTTTAATTTATATTACAGTAAATGTTAATAGCTAAAATCCACATCACAAAGGGTGTAAAGGGGTCCTGAGAACAATGATTTGGGAAGCACTGATCTAGAGTACCATAAATTGCAGTATGGGCACTGCAAACGATCTCTTCAAAGCAAATATGGGCTATTTCCTTTCCTCATTTAAAACAATAATCATTACATTTGGATAGTGTTTTGTACCCGAAGTGCTTTTATATGCATCAACGAATTAATCTTTTGAGTAATCTTATAGGTCAGGTATTGTTTTCTCCATGTTATTAAAAAGAAAAGAAAAGAAAAGAGGTCCAGAGCAATCAGGCAGCTTATCTTAGGTCAGAGAGACAGTAAAATAATGAGATCTGACCTAAGATTTTCCAATTTTAAATTTCATCATATTTTTGAAATACTACCATATAGGTTCAGAAACTGTTAGAAATTATTAGCATGTGAACAATTCAAATTATCATCAGTTTGAAAAAGGGGTTATTAAATTACTTTCAGGTGACCAATATTAAACTCAAATATATTTTCAAATCATATTGGGTTTGAGTTATGCTCTTTATGTTGACATGCAGATTATTTCAAATTCCGAATTAGTAATATCTAAATGAATGGTTTTTATAACCTCTTTATATCTGTTCATTGTATTAGATTTAACTATGAGAAACTGTCAATATTCTCTCTTTTTTTTTTGCGGTATGTGGGCCTCTCACTGTTGTGGCCTCTCCCGTTGTGGCGCACAGGCTCCGGACGCGCAGGCTCAGCGGCCATGGCTCACGGGCCCAGCTGCTCTGCGGCATGTGGGATCTTCCGGGACACGAACCCGTGTCCCCCGCATCGGCAGGCGGACTCCCAACCACTGCGCCACCAGGGAAGACCTTCTCTCATTTTTTGACATAAAAATGACAACTTCATGTGGCTCAACTTAATGCAATTTTGAAAACACAGAAGATTAATGAAATCTTTTAAATTAGGTTAAAAATTATATAAAAAGTATGAAAAAGTATAGACTGAATAAAAAGACAGCCTATGTAAAAACCCCAAGGCCTAGTCCCATACCTCAGCATTCTGAGATAACTACTGCCAACAATTTCCTGTATATCGTTTTACAAATTGTCCATGGACACACAATCATACATATATCTGCTAAAACATACACACAAGTGGAATCATACTAAACAAACTACTCTGCAAATTGCTTTTTTTGCTTAATATGTTTGGATATCATTTCATTTGATTCATATATGTAGTTCTATTCCTTTTTTAAAGTTCAATTAATCTATTAGAGGATGTACAATAATTGACTACTGAATTTAGAAAATATTGACAATAATAATATCCATACGGTAAAATGCACTAATCTTAAAATTTATTTTCTGCATGTGTATATACATGTGCATGTACATTAATTTCTACATGTATATATATACCTGTGTAACTTCCACCTATATCGAAGTATAGAATATTCCCAGCATTCTAGAAGACTCCACCAAGTTGATTTTTGGGAAGGAAGAAATTTTCCTCTATTTTTCTAGGTTCTTCTGACTGGTCTAAGAATTAAATTGACATGAGACATACTAGCAGGAGAAAATCACACAGAAGTTTAATAACATGTTAACATGGGAGAGGCCCAGAAAAACTGAGTAACTCTTCAAAATGGCTGAAGCCCTCATCTTAAATACCATCTTCAGCTAAAGACAAAAGAGAATGTTGGGAGTAGTGGTTTGGGACTTCAAGGGGGTGGAATGCAATTTACAGGGAGATGGAAAAGCAAAAGTTTGGTAAATAAATGTTTGCTGGGCCATACAGAGACAATGGGACACAGAGAGGAATTTTAACAGACAGACTTTGCTAGGTTCTTCCCTGTCTATACACCTAGTTCATATTACAGTTATCTATGGTGATCGCTCCTGTCCTGGAACAGGTCCTCCAGCTACATTCTTTAGGCAGTTAAGGGGAAGGTCAAAGATTTCTTCCTGAGTCTTTTGGGCCTTGATTGTTTTCAGCTCAAAATAATCCACATACCGGAGAGACCTTTTGGGGTGGCAAATTTTGCTCCCCAGCTGTTCCCAGCCAATACCACCCCAACCCAGCCACCATTATTCTGATTTTTATCAACAGAGTTTGATTTTGTCTTAATCTTCATATAAATAGAATCATACTGTACGTTTTTGGTATGTGAGTGCCTGATTTCTGTTGCTCAACATCAGTTCTCTGAGATCAATCCACATTATTGTGTGTAGTAGTAGTTTGTTCCTTTTTATTGCTGTATAGTCTTCCATTGCATGAATTTATCCATTCTACTGTTGATAGATATTTGGTTTTTTATTTTTAAAGTTTTAGATGTTATGAATAAAGCTTTCATGAGTATTCTTTACACGTCTTTTAGTGGACATAAGCATTCATTTTATTTGGTATATTTTACCAAATGATAGAATATACCAAATAAAATATTCCAATTTATTTTTTGATAATTTAGGAACTTTTGTGTTAACCTTTTAAATATTAATGATTATTGCAAAAGTGCTACAGATGGTCTAAACCTGGGATGACTCTGGAAGTTTCTTTTAAAAATAAATTTTTGCTATCATGTGTTTCTTACCATTTGAGAGCTTAAATTAATGTTTTTAAATCAATATTTTACCTAATTCAGATCTTTTAAATAAAACATTATTTCAGTAGCATATCATAAGTAAAACAAATAAAAATTGAGAGTACTATATCACTTCATTTTTACCAAAATGACACTCAATAGTAATTTTTAGCAAATTATTTTTTTGGTTTAATCTTTAAACAAACTACAACATTTAGAATAAACTTAACAGACTTAACTTACAACTTCCAACAAACTAACAAACAAACTTAACATTTAGAACAATCTGACATTATCACCTGTTTCTAAATGTAAACATGGTTCTGGTTATTCACTGCTTGAAACTACAATTATTAATAAATTAATATTACTGGAAATAGGTTTATTAGTATGGTTTCTTTCTTTTGATTAAATACTGAGTGACCGAAGTATATTTTTAAAATAAAGTATCACCTGTGGTAATTTATGGATGGGGAATTTTTAAAAACACTGGAAACCATACATTGCTCTCATGCTCTAGGTGTTCATATTAAATTGCCTACTTGACACCTCTGCTTCAACATCTGGAACTCAAAAGTTCTAAAATGGAATCCTGACTTCCCACCCCTTTCTAATGTACTTCTCTCCTCTCCCCACTTCCCACCTGTTCCTCTTCCAGTCTTCCTCACTTCAGAAAAAGGCTCACCCACTTACTCGTTGCTTAAGCCAGAATCCCAAGCTTTATTTCGGATTCCTTCCTCTTCTTACATTCCACCCATCAGGGAGTTCTGTCATTTCTCCCTCATAACCATCTCTTATTTCTTCTCTCCTTCCCCTCCTCAGTGCAACAGTAGCCCAAGCCACTAGCTTCTCTTGCCCAGACCTCCAAAATAGTCTCTTTTCTGGTGATGGTGGTTTCACTTTTTTTTTTTTTTTTTGGCTGTGCCACGAGGCTTGTGGGATCTTAGTTCCCTGACCAGGGATCGAACCTGGGCCCAGGCAGTAAAAGTGCCGAGTCTTAATCAATGGACCACCAGGGACTTCCCAGGTGTTTTCACTTTTGACACCCTCTGTCTGTTCCCCACAGAGCAGTGAGAATAATTTCTAACAACATAAATCAATTTTATTCTCCTGCTTACAACTCTTACCATAACATCTGAGAAAGAAATGCAACTCATTACCATGGCCTTCTAATCCAGAGTAATGTGGCATCTACTAACCTGTCCCACCCCATCTGGTGCCATTAAGCTCTAGCTACGTGGCCTCCTTTTAATTCCTTGAGCTTGTCGTGCAAGCCCTTTCCCACCTCATCCCTTTTCACATGCAGTTTCCCCTCCTTAGGAGACTCCCTACCATCTCACATGGTTTGCTCCTTCTCAGCATTCCATTCTCAGCTTAACTCTAACCTCCTTGGAGTGGCCTTTCCTCATCACCTGATCTAAGTAGCCACTATCTTCTATTCTCCTACTCTATTTTTTAAGTAGAACTTACCCCAAATTGTAAATATATATGTATTTTCTTATTTATTATCTTCTTTGTTGCATCAGTTAAGATTTGGTTCAACTGCCAACCAAAATACAGTGGCTGGAAAAGATAGTGGTTCATTTTTCTCTCATATAAACGAAGTTTAGAGATAGGTAGATCAAGGTTAGTATGATAGCTCTATGATCCTAAGAGATCTAGGTTCCTTCTCTCTAGCTGCTCCACTGAATTCATCATGTGGCTTCTACCTCACAGTTCAAAGTGGTTGCTCAAGCTCCAGACCTCATGCTTTTATTTCCTCCATCAGGAATCAGGAAGGTAAATGTGGTCTTTATGCAAGGTGGGGGAGGTTATAAACACAGTTAAAAGTCATGAGTTCTTTAATGTTGGTTCAAGCAAAGATTAGCAATTGGTGTTAAAACTATTTTAGGTAAATGGCTGATGAGAAAAGGACCTCCATAAAGTGCCCCCCAAAACTCTACACAGATTCCTTTTTGTCCATGAGGAGAAAAAAGTAGCTTTATAGTGGAGGAGTCAGGCCGTCATCAGTTTAACCCAGTACCGAAGTCAAATATGCTGTGCCTCTTGATGTGACTGAAGTACACAGTACCACCTGTGATGTAATCTTGCCAAAAACGTTTGAGTCTAATTGGACCTTTTGTTATAACTTCCAGTTTTACAGGAATTACAAGGAAAAGAGAAATGAACTAAATGATACCCTGAGGAAGCAATCAGACAGACTGAGGAATTGGAACAATTGTCACTGTCTCTGTCTCTTTAATATTTCAGTATCATGAATATAGGGACTAATTTATTTTAAGAAGACTGAGGGAACATAACAACTAGATGTGATGTGTGGTCCTCAATTGGATCCTGGTTTGGACTAACCACCTATAAATGGCATTGTGTAGAAAAGTGGAGAGATGTCAATGTGGGTGGGTATTAAGATATGATATACTGTTAAGGAATTATTAATAATCAGCTGTGATTATGTTATTTTGGCCATGGAGGAAAATGTTCTCAATTTAAAGGATGCATATTAAAATTTAGGGGAAGAATGATGACTTCTATTTACTTAAAATTCTTCAGCATAACAAATTGGGGGTTTATTTCTCAAGAAGAAGGGGATAATGGATACTGGGGGCCAACAAGAAGTCCACCACTAGGCTGTAAGCTGTATGAGGGCAGGGACTATGCCTGTTTTGCTTCCCACTCCATAACCACTGTGTAACACAGGGCCCAGCATGGAGTAGGCCTTTCATATATATTTGTTAAATGAAGGAATAAATGAGTATGGGAAAGAAATGCAGAAATTACCCATGACTTCCACTAACACTGAAAATTCAGCAGACATCGCTTAAGAGATCATGGTACTTGAAAAATAAGTACAACTGAAACATAACCATGTGGTATAATTGTAATTAAAAAGATAAGAACAACTATAAAACTTCAAAAAAAACACCCCAAATCCCAAAAGGTAGAAAACATTAAAATGGTAAAATAATAATGAGCAGGATACTATTATTAATTTTATTGCCCTGTACCTATTTCTTTTGGAGTCCAGGACATCGAACTGGCATTTTGTAATAAAAGAAAAATAACCAAATATGAAAAACTAAATTCCATGTGTTTTTCAGGAGATTGTTAGAAATTCAAGTAGATGTTTTTCTTCTCCTTACTCCCCACCTTCTCTCTTCTTCCTACTCCTGCAATAGTAAGATAACCAGTTCTCTCTTCTTCCTACTCCTGCAATAGTAAGATAGCCGGACACCCACTGAAACAGAGCAAGACCCTGCAGGGTCTTCCCAGGGACAGACCCTCTGTTTCCCCTAGTTTGTAAAAAAACTTTAGCCTCCTAGGTCTTCCCTGAATTCCAAAGAGCAAATTTAATCAGAGGAGTGAAAAAAACAAACAAAAAATCCCCCAAAACACCTGCAGAAACAAAGGAAAACAGTCAAGCAAAACAAAATAATAATAGTTCAGCCATAAAAGAAAGTCAAGGACCTTTAGTTCCTCCTCAGGGGCTATAGATAATATCCTGAGCCATATCCTTGAGTTGTTTTGCAGATACTAAAACTCCCACCAGATAGAAGAAGCTAACTGCATGATGACCATGAGCATGTAGCCCCCAGATGCTGGAGCCTGAGGATTGATAACACTGACCCCTGTAACATCACTCTGTTACCTTCCCATCAACCAATCAGAAGAATGTCCACAAGCTGAGCAGACAGCCCTCGACGCTCTTTCTCACCTTGCCTTTAAAAATCCTTCCCTGAGAGCCATTCGGGAGTTTTGAGCAGTAGCTATCCATGTGCCTTGCTTGGCCTTGCAATGAACACTGTACTTTCCTTCACCATAATCTGATGTCAGTAGATTGGCTTTATTGTGCTTTGGGCTGGTGGACCCAAATTTGGGTTTCGTAACACCATTTGCTGGCTGTATCTCCTACTGATTAGCCAACCACATTCCAGGAGAGTTTTCTCCTTTCTGGCATCTTTCATTGAAAAGTAATAATTAAATTTTTACTATATGTATGAAGTTATTGTTTAAAAAAGAAAAAACTGATTAAGTCTAAATCATAGATCTTATTCTCAGGGGGTCAGGAAAAACACAGGTAAAACAAAAGTAAAAAGCGCCAAAAATACCTTGTTTTTCCCTCGTGCTTTACATTTACAAAGAGCTTTGAAAACAAAATTTCATTTATTCCTGAAATGATACCTTGCTGCAGGCTGAATAACAAGAGATTAATTGACTTGCTCAAGGTCCTCTCCGTAGTTAGAAATCTGGTATCAGAAGCCTTGTTTTCTGACTGTCCCACGTCCCTTATGTATGGCACTACCTTCTGAAAGCCAAAAATTAAGACCAGCATTGCATTGTTGACTCTGCAGTGTGCCAAGGACAACTAACTGAGCTACCTTATGATTGAAGTACATTTTGACTTAGAGATGATTTCTAAAGCTTTCTGTGGGATTATTTCCCCCATTTTTCTTAGCAACCACGAAGCACCACTTTATTTTCCCTGTTCTCCTGGCTGAGCTCCTGCAGCTGCACCCAATGTGATCATCCAGAGAGAAAGAAAACCTCCAACTACCATGAATCGCACTTAACCCAATAGGAGAACATTGCGGATTCTACTAGGAGAACTTCAGCAAAAATTTCCTCCACACAGCAAAGCTGTGAAATGCATGCCAGCTGAAAGTGGCTGGTAGCTGGCATGTATACCATAGTAATCCCTTAGGAGTAAAAAAGAATCTGTGATTTTGAGTGGTGCATTTAACATTATCACCGCCTACACATTCAGTTAAAAGCTGTTCATGGCTGAAGAGAAACCCCTGATTCCCTCCCACGTCATATCTCAGCTTCGTTTTGGTGTGAGCTGTGGGCGGCTTAATCAAGAATGTTTGTACCCTTTACCCAGAGCAAACATTCCCATAGTGCAACACTTGTAGGTTCCATAAAATAGAAAATCAATTTAGTAATATTTAATAATAAGTAAATAATAAAAATACAATAAATCAAAAAAATATCTTCCCTGACTTTCCCCTCTCCTTTATCCCCTGTATATCACTAATCAGCCCCCGAGGTCTCTTCATTTTTTTTAAGTCCCTCAAATATATTATTTATTTCCACTCTACCACCCTTGTTTAAGTTCTTTTCATCTTTAGTACTACAAAAAAAACCCAATGAAATACTCTTACTACCCATTTTCCCTTCACTTTCTCCAAGTTATTCTTTTCATGTTCCAAATACTTTTATTGAATCAAGTTCTTTTCCAGCGCAAACATACAATGACTTGTAAAACCTTAACTGCTCTGGCATTCCAGGTCCTCTAGAATATGGTCTCCCCTTACCTATGTGACCTTATCTTCCTTTCCTAATAATTATTATTATTATTTCCTAACAACAATAATAATTGCTATTAATTGAGTACCCAAATCGCAGACTCTGTGTTATGTGCTGTCTCTGTTCAATTTGCTAACGCAAACTCTTGCTCCAGCTAGTCCTGTGTCCGTATGTTTCCCACGTAGGCTTTGCTCTTTTCTATAGTGTGCTCTATTTCTATATCTTCTATGTCCCCAATTTCTACTAACTAAGATGTTTAATACCACCATATGATTATTTAGTCATTTCAGGTATGTAAATTTACCTCCTGTAAGTTGTAATATATTGGCAGCCATGGATGGGCTTCAAAGGGTGCAGGAACCATTTAAGAGAGTATGTTTTGCATTTGTGCATTTTTCCTAGGTCAGGAGATCTCATAGCATCCCAAAGAGGTCCATTGAGGGGGTTGAGTTACTCTCTGGATACCAAGCCATACTGTCAGTCATTCCTACTTAAACATAGGAAATATATATCTTATTGCATACCCTATGATCCTGCACCGTAAAAAAAACTTCTAGCTAAGGTGCATGCACCTGAGTATTTTTTTAAATTAATTAATTTATTTATTTTTGGCTGTGTTGAGTCTTCCTTTCTGTGCGAGGGCTTTCTCTAGTTGTGGCAAGCAGGAGCCACTCTTCATCACGGTGCACGGGCCTCTCACTGTCGCGGCCTCTCTTGTTGCGGAGCACAAGCTCCAGACGCGCAGGCTCAGTAGTTGTAGCTCACGGACTTAGTTGCTCTGCGGCATGTGGGATCTTCCCAGACCAGGGCTCGAACCCGTGTCCCCTGCATTGACAGGCAGATTCTCAACCACTGCGCCACCAGGGAAGCCCTGGGCCTGAGTTTTAAAATTCTGATCTGTTTTTGCACTCTGTATTAAATGAGGTGTCCTGAATTTTGATGTGGAAAATACTATCACTATATGCAGAGCTTATTTCAACAATAATTTTAAATTAAATATTTTTGAATAGGTAATACAATTACACAATTTGAAGGTCAAAACGACATAAAAAGGATAACCAGAGAAGTCTCATTCCTACCTGCCTTTTACAGATAACAATCATCAGAAAAGATTTTAACACCATAGATAATACAATAATGCCTATAGCTACATTCATCAATGCTCTTTTGTTTGCAGGTAACAGAAATTTATTTCATACCAATGTAAACAACAACAAAAAAGAAATTTCTTTAAAGAATGGAGTATCTCAAGGAAGGCAGACAGTACAGCCAGGTTTCAGGAAGGATTAGAATCAGGAGTTAGGGATCCGTCAAGAACACAAGCAGCCAATTCTTGTCTGACTTACTGTGCTCATTGGCTCCAGTTCTCTCTCTTTCTCTCTTTCCAGATTGACTTGGTTGCTTTGGCTGCATAAGGCCAAACATAGCTACCCCCTTGCTCTTGAGTATACTCATCCTCAGTTCAGGTGACCAGCCCAGCTTCTTATCTCTCAGGGCTAATTCTTAGAGACAGACGGAGAGACAGAGACAGAGAGATTGAGGTGCTGTTTGGCCTGACTAGGGTCATGTGTGCATCCTTGGTTGATCAGCTCTGGACAGGCGAGCAGGGAAACGATACAAACATAGATGCCAGGGATTCAGCCCTGTGTAGGGAAGTTAAAGCAAAGGGGTGTGGACCAGCCTAATATCCCCCAAAGTGCCTACTAATGCAGTCTTGGTCAACTAGCTTTTAATTTTCATGGCCCTGAGGCCACCTTTGGTTCAGATAGGTACCCAGTGCTGATGATCTCTTTTCGTTTTGGCAGGAAGCAACCCAGAGTATGAGGAGCATACTCTCCTGAGACCTGGAGGACTGCTTATCCTAATTCTTTTGTTTGTTTTTTTTTTTTGGCCGCACCATGCGGCTTGCAGAATCTCAGTTTTCTGACCAGGGACTGAACCTGGGCCATGGCAGTGAAACCCCAGAATCCTAACCACTAGGCAACCAGGGAACTCCCCTGCTTATCCTATTTTTATTTAAAGTTTCCCTGGGTTAATTCTCACACTAGCTGATGCTTCTGTTATCACCTCTGGTTACCTCCTGGATGTCTCCTAGTCAGGAACAAGGACCACTGCCTAATCACCAATTATAACAGCACAGAGTAATGTGTAATTCATACCAGATCCTTCCTTCCATCTCTGTTTTGAAGAAGGTGGGGGTGAATGCCACTGAGAAAGACAGGTATTGCCTAAGTAACAATACCAAATTTTAATACATAAGGAATATGGCTCTAAAGCACTTACATGTCATAATGGTGCTAAATGAACTTCACGGATGTTATTTCTTCTCAATACTTTTCTTATCTACGAGCTCAGCATGGTATTAGTAGAAGCTATTTGAGAAAAGCAAAAGAGATACTGTCTTTTTAGGTGAGATTTTCCAGCAGAACAAATGTTAGCAGTCTTCCATCCATCTTTCCTTCCTTACATCCCTCCTTCCTTCTAAATATAGCAGCATCTTCTCAGAACTTCCCAGGACTTGTACTGTCTGAAATTCGTATTTCACTGCATAAAATATCCTACATAATGTTTATGAATAAAAACCAAACTGCATAGTATACTTCCATGTGCTCTTATAAGTATTTTATGATTACTCAACTAATCCTTGAAACCAGTCTTTGAGGTGGCCACGATTATTATCCCTATTTAACAGATAAGGAATGAGGCACAGAGAAAATAATTGTTCAAAATCACAAACCTAGTAAGTGAGACTGTCAGGATTTAAACCTGAGACGTTTGGCTCTAGAATCTATGCTTTTAACCCCTACCTTCACTGTCTCAGAGTGAAGGCGATTCTTCAAAACAGTGATTGTCAAATTGTTTAACATGTTTTAGAATATATTCTGGGGGCATACTTAACAGGAATGACATCTGCCGATGCAGTTCATTTGTGAGGCCGCAGAATGAAGTGTGTCTGAACTGGTCTGGTTGTCGTTTACCTCTCTAGTCATTTCTTTAGGGCTTACCTTTGGCAAATGGCACCTTTCTCACAAGCTTTACATTTGGAAACTGTTTGTGAATAAAAAAATTTTTGAGAGCATTCTAGCTCCAAATCGACATAATATTTTCCCTTCCAAGTTGTTATTATTTGTAATAACATTGCTCACTTGAATGCTTCTCTTCTTGGTGGTGGTCACTCCTACTGGCTATAACAGCAGAGCTCCGCTTGGAAGTGGCAAAAGAGATGAAAGTAAAATTGATAACTAAGCTTGGTGAGACTTGAGAATGGAATAGGACAAGATGGGTTATTGCTTTGGAGAGGTTTTGATCTAAATATGGAAAGTGATTATGAAGTGTTTGTAAAGTTTTGGAGAATCAGTATGACCCTATAAAGACAACAGGCAGGAATGCCATGCTTGAATCATAATCTACAAGCTAAGAGCCTACAGGGCTCATGAATCCCTAAATATGTTCTCAGAGAGATTTCCAATAAAATCATATACACATACATAATGACTGGCATATCGAGTTAGGGTACATTTGAGATTAGTGAGGAGGAATACAAATTCAGGTTGGACGGCAAAGCTGTATGCTTTTCTCCAGCCACTTTAAGTTATGATGGTGCAAGAATAGAGAAAGCAGGTTTGGATTTAACTGAGCTTGTGGTTTCGCCAAGCTAGATAGGGGAAGCGAGTTGAGAGAGTCTTTGCTATTCTCAACTATTTGTTCTTCTATGTAAATTTTCAAAGCACCTTGTCAAGTTTCATGTAAAAGTCTTGTGATTTTGATTTGAACTTCTTTGACCATACTAATCAGTTTGGGACTAATTGCCTCCTTTATGATACTGAATCTTATAACTCTTCATATCTTTGTCTCTATAATATCTTTTAATGAAGTTTAAAATTTTTCTCCAAAAAAATAAATAAATAAAAGAAATCACATGTACTAAATCTAGCAACAAAGGACATGAAGAAAAATTGTCTATCACTTCCTTGTTTAGTATTTTCATAGTTAAAGCTGTTTATGAAAATTTTCCATGTAGGTTTCATCATAAAATTATGAAATAAGTTATTACTGTCTCAAATTCTTCCTTTGCGATTCAAATGGTTTAGTAATAACAAATGCTGTAACTTGGCTGTCGATTTAGAAATAGTTCTCTTGTAGCTGTTTTCTGAGTTTTTATCCTTTGAGTAGGCAGTCTTGCCTCTCTCAGAGATATTGTGTTATATCTCCCTTGGAAAAATACACCTTCCCTCCCCTCCCCTCCCCTCCCCTCCCCTCCCTTCCCCTTCCCTCCCCTTCCCTCCCCTCCCCCTTCCTTTTTTTCCTTTCCTTTTTCCTTTTCTTTTTCCTTTCCTTTCCTTTCCTTTTTTTCAGCTTAGTTCCCTTATATAACACAAAATTTAGAAAGGCAATGTCTTCAAGAGATTGTGTAAAGGTTATAAGGCATCATGCATTATTTTAATTAATTACTCAAGTTCACACTGATTATATTAGTTTTTTTGAAATCCAATAATTTGACTAAAATGAGGGTTCTCTTTTTGTGTGTGCACATCCGCATGCATGTAAAATTTGGCTATGTTCGTATTAGTTTCCTAAGGCTGCCATAACAAAATACCACAAACTGGGTGGTTTAAAGAAACAGAAATGTATTCTCTCACACTTTTGGAGGCTAGATGTAGGAAATCAACTTGTTGACTGAGCCATGCTCTCTTCAAAGCCTCTAGAATCCTTCCTTGCCTCTTCCAGATTCTGGAAGCCTTGGTGTTCCTTGGCTTGTGGCAGTATGACTCCAATTTCTGCCCCATCTTCACATGGCTGTCTTCCCTATGTGTCTGTCTTCTACTTTTCTTAAAAGGATCCCAATCATATTGGATTAAGGGCCCACCCTACTCCATTATGACCTCATCTTCACTAACTACATCTGTGATGACCCTATTTTCAAGTAAGGTCACATTCTGGGGTACTGGGGTTAGGACTTCAACATATCTTTGGGGAGGACACAATTCAACCCACAGCAATATCTAGTTACTAAGAAATCCCTTGTAAGCTTTTTAGGAATATACGCATATTAATTTAAAAGCATAACTTTACCTTTGTTATTTGAAATAGAGAAAAGAAACAAATGAAGGAATATACTATTAAAATCTGCAGTGATAAAATTTTGCATGTCAACCAGGCTTTTATGGGAACTCTTCATTTTCTACTTCAGCAAAAGCTTGGAAGGCAATGTTTTTTATATTTTTGATTAAGATATGTGGCTGAATCACTGACGTTAATATAGTTTTCTTGCATATGTTTCCAAGCCGGTTCAACTTTCTACATAGTTTTCATATTTGCTTTCAGAAATGAGAAAGATAAAGTTAGAAGAGAAGCTCATCTAAGTTAAACACACCATGTGAATATCCTCTTTCTCTTTTTTTTCTTACTTTGAAACGTATAAAAGGAAACTGTCTTCTTTCAAGAAAGGCTCTAAAGAATCTCGTTACATTTATAAAGACTTCCAAATGCTGTAATAAATCTGCCTGCATCATCTTTAATTCAGAGCATTGTTGCAACTCTCCTACTGTAAAATACATCTTTCTGAGCTGCTTATCCCAATATTTGATGTTGGCACTAGAGAGAAATTAAAGACTAAAAATAAACAATAAAAAATGATTTTGAAGGTAGATCAGAGCGAGAGAGTCATTAGGTTTAACCCCCTGATTCACAGATGAGGATATTGAAGCCCAGAGGCTCCTAAAGGTCACCAAGCTGGGGATCTAGAATCTTGCTCTACTGAATCACATCGTATTTTCTTCCATATCTTATTCAAAACTTGTACAAAAGGTGAAGAATAGTTGGCACTGAGTTGTACACTTTAAATGCATGAATTGTATGGTATGAGAATTATACCTCAATAAAGCTGTTTAAAAAAAGATTAATGGCTGGGTTTCAGAGGTTCAGCAATGAAAGCACAATATGCTTAGGAAACATTCATTTTAAATAATAGTTTCTTTTTAAAAAATTGCACGGTACATAGTCACCTGAAAACAGCAACTAGCCCCAATTCTAAGATCTAAATAACAACTTAAGCTAGACTTAGCTTTATTTACAACACTATCAATTTCATAGAGATAGAAGGTGATTTAGAGAAGGAAAATTGTTTAAGAAATAGTCTTAAAACATTTATTGACACCCAGAAAAGTCTGCACACATTTATAAGGTTAAGTTAAAATGTAAACTCTTAAATAATGCTCTGTCATGGAGCTTGAAGTACCATACTGCAAGTTCACCTTCCCAGAGGACAAATTAGGTTAACAGGAAACTGTGTTTTTTCTGTTCTTTCTTTCTGGAACTCTTATTAGTGATTCACAGGCCTCCCAAATTTATCTTCTAGCTTTTTCATCGTTTGTCTTCTGTATTACATCTTTGTCTTTTTTAAGAAAAATAATCAGCTTTACTGAGATATAATTTTTATCCAACAAAGTTCACTCATATTAATCATATAGTTCAATGAGTTTTGACAACGTATATTAGTCGTGTAACCATCAACACTATCACTCCAAGAAGTTCCCTATCCCCTCTGCAATCACTCCCTCCCCTCCCCGTGTCCCTGGTGGTTTTGCCCTTTTAAGAATCACATAAACAGAATCATAGGGTATGGAGGCTTTTGTGTCTTGCTTCTTTCATTAATATAATCCTTTTGAGTTTCCTCCATGCTGTGTATATCAATAGTTTATTCCTTTTTATTGTCGAGTAGGATTCCAAAGCCACAATATGTTTATCCATTCATTAGTTGATGGACGTTTGGGTTGTTTCCAGTTCTCATTTCTCTTGGATAAATATCCAGGAGTAAAATTGCTGAGTCATATCATTAGGTATGTTTAACTTTATAAGTAATTACCAAATGATTTTCCAAATTGGTGGTACCATTTTATACTTGCAAGAACATTCATTATGTATTCTTGCCAAATTTTGTAGCTTTGACTGTTCTATTTATGTCCATGATTCATTTTGAACTAATTTTTTTATTATGATGTGAGATAAGGATCAAAGGTCGTGTGTGTGTGTGTGTGTGTGTGTGTGTGTGTGTGTGTGTGTGTGTGTGTGTTTGCATATGGATGTCCAATTTTTCCAGCACAATTTGTTGAAAAGACTATGCTTTCCCCACTGAAATACTTTGACACCAGTGTAAAAACCTGACTATACATATGTGGGTCTATGAGTCTATTTCTGGACTCTATTCTGTTCCACTGATCTACTTGTCCATTTTTATGCCAGTACTACACTGTCTTAATTATTGTAGCTTTATTATAAATCTTGAAGTCAAGTTGAAGTCCTTCTAGTTTCTTTAATTTCTCTAGCAATGTTTGTAGTGTAATGGTCTTGGTCATATTTTGTTAAATCCATCCTTAAATATTTCATGTTTTCTGAGGCTATTGTAAATGGTGTTGCTTTTTTTAAAAAAGAAAATACTTCAATTTCCATTTGTTTGTTACTAATACATCTTTTTGTTCTTTTTTCTATTTCCCTGGGAAGTTTTACAAATGTAACTTCCAACACTTTAATTTTTTAAAGTTGCAATTAAAATCTTTTTGATGTAGTAAAATGAAATTTACCATTATAACCACTTTTAAGTGAGCAGTTCAGTGGCATTAAATGCATTCACATTGTTGTGCAACTATCACCACTATCCATCTCCAGAACTTCTTCATCATCGCATAATGAAACTCTGTGTATACCAAATACTCTCTAAATACTAACTCCCCATTTCCACCTTCCCTTAGCCCTGGTACCCACTGTTTTACTTTCTGTCTCTATGTATTTGACTATTCTAGGTACCTCATATAAGTGGAATCATACATTACTTGTCCCTTTGTGTCTGGTTTATTTCACTTAGTCTTCAACCATGTTGTAGCATGTATCCGAATTTCATTCCTTTTTAAGGCTGAATAGTATTCCATTGTATGTATATATCACATTTTGTTTTTCTATTCATTCATTAATAGACCCTGGGTTGTTTCTACCTTTTGGCTATTGTAAATAATGCTGCTATGAACATGAAATTGGTTTTAATTTGTGAACTCACTCATGTTCTTTGATTTTTTTTCCTTTTTGTTATTTCTGTTTTTTGTTTTATGGAGTGATATATGCTGTTATCTCCCTGTAAATATTAAAGTTTCTATGATGTTTTCTTCTGTTTTCTGTATGCCTCTGTTCCCTCAAGTTTCTTTTTCTGTTTATTTTCATTTTTAGCTTCCATTCAAGACTTTTGTGAAATGACTGGTGGTTCTTGTGTTTTGTTTTATGTTTAAGAGTAGAGAATTTTAAAAAATGGACAGCAGCTTTGTGGGGAGAAGGGGGCAGGTGGGGATCATCAAGTCTTTTTACTGGGGTACTCCAAATGCCAATACTTTGAGAAATTTTCACTGGAACCATTTTGTTTCTCCACAAATGAATCCTCCAGTTTCCTTTCTGGAGGAGAATGAGGTATAGGGGACAGCAGGGGCTGGGGGAGCAGTGATAGTGGAGCAGTGGTGATATGTTTAAGCCTTGCTGCAGGCTTTCTGGGTGTAGGAAGGGGACAAAGGGGCTGAGGATTCCTCTCTTACTTAATCCACTTGTTTTCAATACTAGCACCTCCAAGGGCTGAGCATCTCAAGGATTCTATGGCACAAAATGACTTACTTCTAGTTGATATTGCCCCTTGAGACGTGTTTAGGTTGTAACTTCACAGTCTGCTAAATCAGTAACTGCTCCTCTATCTGCTTTGTCTTCCAAAAATATGTTGAAATATTTTATACACTGTTGTCTCCTCTGTTATTCTCTTTGTCTTTGTTGGTTAATACCATTTTTATTGCTTTACTGACATTTTAATGGGGTTTTAGGAGGGAGAGGAAATGAATGACACACCATATTTAACTCAATAGAGTAAATAGTATTTATCATTTCATAAGTGATTTACAACATTACTTTTACCACTTGACAGGAAAAATTTCCACTCCGGACAATAAATAAAACTCAGATAAAATGGAAATAATAGATGATAATAAGTTTGTAGTAATAAAAGGAAAATGAATTTCAAAAAAGACACATGCAGGGTAATATACTATAGCATTTCCAGTGATGAATGTGTTTCTCAGTTCTCAGGAAAGTAGAAAAAAAGTTGAATATGAGCAATATAGCTCTGTTGATTAAAAAAATCATATACCTCATAAATACAAGTCGTATATAAAAGAATCATTTATTGTTTAATTTTGTAATTTATAGAGTTTGCTTAATCTCTTATTGCCTTTCTTTCAGCCATTTCCTTCTCTTTAGCATCTTCATTAGTGGCTGGTTAGTTACAGAAAGAGGCAAAGTCTACCAGGCAATTCTACCACTTGTTATTGGCTAAGCGGCTGGAGTTACCAGTTTAATGAGGGTTTAAGAATTATCTGAGGCTTAAATTATTGGTGCTGTCCCTATTACTATAGATTACTTACTGCTGAATAGAATTAAACTGGGCACTTACTGGAATATTATTTTGAGTTCTGAGTTTAAGGTGAATGGAGAAAACAAAATGAGCGCCTATTTAAAAACTGGACCTATTGGAGTTTTTTGTTTTGTTTTGATTTGTACTGTCTAGGAAAAGAAAAGGATCAGTGGAAATAACATTGTTCAAATACGTCCAGAGATACTTCATGTTGATCTTTCCCAGGGCTCTACTCTAGGCCTTTTTCTCCCATGGGCAGTAGACAGTATCCACCAACCTGCTTGGCCATCCTCTCCTTTACCCCACCATTTTTCCTCAAATATTTACCCATGAAACCTAACCAACAGGTTTAGCTACCTGCTCTCCAGACTAGATTTAAGCTCCAGCCCTAGTTTTCCAGCTGTCTCCTGATTATTTCTACTACTCCAATGTTCTTCAGGCAACTCAAGTTCATTGGATCTAAAAATTTAGGTCATTATATCCTCCCCAGCATTACTCACCCATTCTGTGCTCCTCTCCTGACTTCTTTTCTTTAATAATGGCAGTACCAATTTACCTTGTCACCTAAACTTAAACCTTAGAATCAGCTTCTCTTTCTTCAGCCTCTCCATCCTATTAGTCACCAAATTCTATGAATTCAACTTAAATGTTTTTCAAATTTATCTTCTCCTATTTCCTATGCTATTAGTTTAGGCTTTCATCAACTTCTGCCTGAACTATAAGCAATAGTTATGTTTCACTTAGACCAGTCTGTCTGTCTGTCTCCCTCTCTCTATTATATATTGATACATGTAATATATATTCATACACATATGTATATACATATATACACACATATATGAATGTGTATACACACATGTATATATACCTATATATTCTTACATAAACTAGACTATATGTTCCTTGATGTTAGGAAATGTGTTAGATGCTCAATAGATTTTAGTTGAAGAAATGAATAATGTTTATTTTAAAGATAGTGACCACCTGGTTTCTATTTCCATTCACAATAAAATAACAAAATTTATACCTCAATGTTTAGGTATTAGGAAGAGTGGGATACCTACTAGAGTGAGTTATTTATAACCCAGATAATTTTGTAAACTCTTCGTTGTAGTTCTTTTTTTCTCGTGAGGACAGATTTTCTTTTATTTCTCTAAGATGGTTTAGGAATTTCTTTGCTTGGATTTGTGATGCTTAGAACAACTGATCAAAAATAGTTTTTTTGCTAGATCAAAATAAATATCACCAGAGAAATGATGCATATTAAACTAGGAAGGAAATGCAGAGGACCTTTTTGGGCCTTATGACTTTCACTTGCATATTATATGATTTCTCTTTGAAACTTGAAATTTTAATTTTAGGTCCAACTCTAATTGTCAGTGTATAACCAGCATGGCCAAAGACGTTGATCTTATACTATTTATATGTCTATTCTTATTACAGATGAACTTAGTGTATGTCAAGATGTTAGCCAGAACCATAAGCTGCATTTCACAAAAAGGTACATTTCATGAAATCTAAAATCCCAGTGAAATGGTAGGGACAATGACATAGCAAGCTGTTAATTTTTCCCTTAAGAGTGCCAAAATGATGTTTTAGTCTTTTTTGAATACAAAGGTTGAACGTAGCTCATTGGTGCTCTTTGAACACAAGCAAGTCTTTCTCTGTCGGCAAAAAAGCTGTGATGCACAGCTTCTTGTAACAGATTTGTCAGGAATCTACCTTTCATCTTTCTCCCATGGTTGCTGAATCTACTCTCCAGTCTACATCCTACAGTATGTAGACAAGAGTACACCCATCCCACGCTTTTAACTCTCTCAGGGGGCATACATGATGCAAGGACAATTAACCTGTTCTATGTATGTATACCAGATTAGGTGTCAATTCAACACTCTACAATAAGCTATACTACTACAGAAATGGAATGGGCTATTTCCCTAAGTAGTGAGTCTTCCTTTACTGAAAGTGTTCATGCACATTTGTGTCTGATTTGTTCAGTGCCGTTGTTCGCAGTCTTGAACAGTGCTTGGTGCAGAGTAAATACACAATGTATACATATACATATCATGTATGAATGAATTAAGCACATAATGGAAGCACAACATGGCTGATGTTTCAGTTAGCTTTTGCTGCGTAATGGACCATCCCAAAAGGTAGTAGTTTAAAATAGTGATTCATTATTTATCATGATTCTGTGGGTTGGCTGAACATTCATTCTGAGGTGGTCTCATATTTCTGGGACATCAGCTCTGTGGCTGGGACGGCTAGGTCTTTCTCTCCATGTCTGTCATCTGGGGCCTCAGCATGCCAAGAGAGAGAGCGTGGAAGCTGTAATACTTCTGCTGGTTAGGCTTGGAACATTTCCAGCATATTCTATTGGACAAAAAAGTCACAAGGCCAGATCCAGAGATGGGGAAATTGACCCAACCTCTTGATGGGTGTTGTTGCAGAGTTTGTAGCCATTTTTAATCTACCACAGATGGCCAAGTTTAAAAAACCTTCTGTAGGGAATTCTTGTAATGGGAGGGAGATTGGTCAAGCTGATTTCCCAGAGTTCTTCCAACTCTGAGATTCCACCAGCCTGAATGGATATTTTTTAATGTTCTAAGAGAGAACAGTTATTAACCCATTGTAACTGGAAACTTTAAACTTCTACATCTGGTAAGATAATTTCAAAGATAATTCATTGAATAATTATTTTCTATTATTATGAACTAGAATTTATACTCTTCCTTTAACCATTTCAAAATACCTATAAGAATGTTCTTGTTAGTGAGAGTGGTATTTACATCTAGTTACCCTAATGTGTCACTAACACTACTTTTAATTCTGGTATAGCAGTAACATTCTCCTTTCCTTATGCTTTGTTGACCATTCTATGAACACTGGATAAGCTCTTTATTCTTATTCATCCATCAAATACTTAATTTTTTAGAAGTCACTGAGATAACAATATAAAATTCTTATTTTTCTCCTGTGTCAGAGGAGAGTGCTTATATTATTGCCTCAATATTTAATGCTATTTAATATTAAAATTATAAATCTACCACTTTTCTGTAATCATTCTTTTATGACAATTTTAATAAATTAAAGATATTTCTTTGTGACTATTTTAGTAATAGCAGATACAGAGATATACGAATGCAGAAATATCATATAAGCAACTTACAATTAATATGTTAAAACCCTGTGAAACTTTCCATTAAGGAGTTTCAGAACAATCACAGTAGGAAAAACAGTATGGGGAAGACTGAACTGCTGATGGCTCAATTGTGATTTAATAGAAGAGTTCATACCATAGAATTTTGCTAGTATATTTTTGCTAGTATATGGACTTAGTTGAAAAATCATGTATGTTTTTGATAATTTTTGACAAATATTTGACAAATACTTGAAACAGGACTGTTTTAGTTATTATTGAGGAATCTGTTTTGTTAAAAATTTTTACTTTGGCATTAACCTCCTGCCCCCAAATTCTACACTAACACTTCTCTCTTCCTACTCTTCCTAACCCTTCTAAAAACAAACAAACTCAAAGCAACTCACAACAATTTTCTAAAAATAAAGCCAGTTCATCTCTGTGGGACTGGTAAGTCAGGTCTTTTTTTTTTAATAGATTTAATTAATTAATTAATTAATTAATTTTTTGGCTGCATTGGGTCTTCCGTTGCTGTGTGTGGGCATTCTCTAGTTGTGGCCTGTGGGGGCTACTCTTCTTTGCAGTGCGAGGGCTTCTCATTGTGGTGGCTTCTCTTGTTATGGAGCACAGGCTCTAGGCATGCGGGCTTCAGTAGTTGTGGCACACGGGCTCCAGTAGTTGTGGCTGGCGGGCTCTAGAGTGCAGGCTCAGTAGCTGTGGTGCACAGGCTTAGCTGCTCCGCAGCATGTGGGATCTTCCTGGACCAGGGCTGGAGCCCGTGTCCCCTGCATTGGCAGGTGGATTCTTAACCACTGCACCACCAGGGAAGCCCCGATAAGTCAGGTCTTGAATGTATTGTTGATAACTAACCTGATCAGGTAACATTGCCAGGAAATCTTGTTCTACCTTTCCTTTAAAAAAAATAATAAAGTTTATTTATTAGTTTTACATTTACAGAAGAATTGAACATTAAAGAGAGTTCTTATACACTCCCATGCCCACCTCCCAATCGGTTTCCCCCATAACTAACATCTTGCATTGGTGTGATGAACCAATACTGATATATTACTAAAGTCCACAGTTTACATTACGGTTCACTCTTTGTGTTGTACAGTTCTGAGTTTTGCCAAATGTAAAATGTCATGTATCCATCATCACAGTGTCATACAGAATAGTTTCACTGCCCTAAAAATCTCCTGTGTTCCACCTCTGTGTCCCTCCTCCCTCCCCCCAACCCCTGCTTTTCCTTTTTAATACCCAAATTGAGCCTAGGGTAATATTAATTAGTTGGAGCTAAGAATTTGCTTAAATAACCCGTGATTCCCCATGGCAATCAACATTTCCTTTTTTTTAAAAAAATAAATTTATTTATTTTTGGCTGCATTGGATTTTTGTTGCTGCACATGGTCTTTCTGTAGGTGCGGCGAGCGGGGGATACTATTTGTTGCGGTGCGTGGGCTTCTCATTGTGGTGGCTTCTCTTATTGTGGTGCATGGGCTCTAGGCGTGCGGGCTTCAGTAGTTGTGGCATGCGGGCTCAGTAGTTGTGACTCGCGGGCTCTAGAGTGCAGGCTCAATAGTTGTGGCGCACGGGCTTAGTTGCTCATGAGGAATCTTCCTGGACCAGGGCTTGAACCCGTGTCCCCCGCATTGGCAGGCGGATTCTTAACCACTGCGCCACCAGGGAAGTCCCAATCAACATTTCTTAATCGTCAATTCAGACTAGCACTGTTCAATAGAAATAAAATATAAGCCATATATATTTAAAAATTTCTAGATAATGCATTAAAAAGAAACAAATGAAATTAATAATATATTACATTTATCCCAATATAGCCAAAATATTATCAATCCAACATGTAACCAATATAAAAATTGAGATATTTAAATTTTTTGTACTAACTCTCAAAATCTAGTGTGCATTTCAAACTTACAGCACATCTCATTTCAGATGACTCACATTTCAAGTGCTCAATAGCCAGGAGTAGCCAATGACTAAGGTATTGAACAGTGCAGGCCTAGACTGTGAGCAACTTGAAAGCAAGCTAACCTCCTCTCTCCAGGGCCTCCAGATTAGGCAGGAAGGGAATATTTTTGAAAGGTATATCAGAAAGATAAAAGGGATCTGTAAATCTCTGGATGCTGATACTTAAATGTTCTGCAATCACTTTCTTTAAACCCTCCAGTTCTGGAAAAAGTGGAATGGGGATTATGCTCATTCTGGCATACCAAAGAAATGAGTATGTATTTGGCTTCCTGACTCCCAGAAGGCCTGAATCATCCGAAATGTTGACTCATGAGCCTTAAGTGACTGAAATATAATGTGAATCAAATTTGCCCTCCAAGGCATCGTTCTCTTTCCACTTTCCTCTCTCCCCTTCCTCTTTGGGTGACTCATCCTTCTACCAAGTAAGAGTCCAGTAGCGGGCAGATCCCAAAACCCTCTTTGAAGAGGAGCAGACTTTCAAATGGTCTGCCCCAGTCCCTAGATCGTCCAGCCCAGCTGTTTTGCCTACGTCATCCAGGATCCGCAGTTTAGACTGGGACTGATCTTAAAACTGTCAAAAATATTATTTTTTCTTTTAAGGTGGTGATGGTAGTAGTGATAAGGTGGTTTGGGAATTTAAGTTTGAAAAAAGACAATCTTATTTCAAAATCTAAAATTTAACGTATACTTCAATCCTTAAGGCTACTCCACGGTCCCGTTATTTGGTACCTTTCTGCGCTCTGGGATTTTTCCTTTCTTGGGAGGAAAGTTTCCACTCCCAGTCCCCAAGATAACGCCTTTCCGGTGGCGCGCCAGGAGCGTCTCCGACCCTTCAGGGCAGGCAGGCAGCGGGCTCGCTTTCCCAGTACTCTAATTACACAGACTGACCTCCAGCTGCGGGCAAGGCCTAGACCCCCAGTTCGACCCTCTACTACCCTAGGCGGACTGTGGGGTTCCCAGCTCCAAACCCCGCCCATCGAACCCAGCCTGGCCGGTAAAAGAGAGGAAATGCGGTAACACCCACCCAGTTGCGTCTTTTTCCTTTCCCGTTGGGCCGGCTGGTTGCCCGTCAACTCTATCTCTTAGCCGATTGGCTCGCTTCCTCCCGCGTTAGTGCCTGCCTCTCCCTGGCAGGAGCGTGAGTCACGCCAAACTGGGCGGAGAGTCGGCTGGCCTCTCTCCTTCGCTCGTCTGGGCGGCGGCGGCGGCGGCAACTGGGGACGGGGCGGGTGGCGCATCACGGGCGCGGAGGCAGGAGGAGCAGTCTCATTGTTCCGGGAGCCGTCGCCACTGCAGGTCCCTCGGCTCGTTGGGCCCTGCCCCTCTCAGTCTTCCCCACCCCCCATAACTGCCCGCGGCTGTGAGGAGAAGCGTCTCCCGCGGAGGCAGCAGCTGCAGCATCATCTCTTCCCCGCCAGCAATGGAAGACATGGACCAGTCGCCAATGGTCTCCTCGTCCTCGGACAGCCCGCCCCGGCCTCAGCCCGCGTTCAAGTACCAGTTCGTGAAGGAGCCCGAGGACGAAGAGGAAGAGGAGGAGGAAGACGAGGACGAGGACGAGGACCTGGAGGAGCTGGAGGTGCTCGAGAGGAAGCCCGCCGCCGCGCTGTCGGCGGCCCCAGTGCCCGCCGCCGCCGCCACCCCGGCTGGCGCGCCCCTGCTGGACTTCGGCAATGACTTCGTGCCCCCGGCGCCCCGGGGGCCCCTGCCGGCAGCGCCCCTCGCCGCCCCGGAGCGGCAGCCGTCTTGGGACCCGAGCCCCGCGTCGTCGGCGGAGCCAGCGCCCTCCCTACCCTCCATTACCAAAACCTCGCCCTCCCAGCTCTCTGAGGACGATGAGCCTCCAGCCCGGCCTCCCCCTCCTCCCCCGGCCGACGTGAGCCCTCAGGCGGAGCCCGCGTGGATCCCGGCCGCCCCTGCCCCCGCCGCGCCCCCCTCCACGCCGGCCGCGCCCAAACGCAGGGGCTCCTCCGGCTCAGTGGGTGAGTGCCGCGCCCTTCGCCTCGCGCCGCCCCTCGCGCCCCTCCCTCTTTTGTGCGCAGCCCCCAAAGCCTGCGCCCAGCCTTCCTCTCCGCCCGTAGGGGGCTTTGTCTGCGGACAAGGCGCCCCCGCTGGTGGGAGCCGCGGGGAGCAGGGTGGGGCGGTCGAGGAAGCCCGGGCGTGTTCTTTATTGTCCGTCTGGGTGTCGGGGAACAAGTGCACCCCGCCCGCTCCCAGGTTCTTCTCTCAGGTCTCCATTCCACCGCGTCCGGGAAGTTAGGAACCCACCCCTTGCAGGAGCTGGGTGTGTATCGAGGAACTAGGGGTGCGGATTCATCGGGCTGGCTCGGTTCCGGGGTGAGGATGGAAGGCCTTGGTGGCCTAATCTTTTGTTTGCCCGTCTGGGTTGCTCCTGGGGAAAAGACGCAGTTTTGCTGTTGATCTTTGCCTGCATTCACCTCTGGCCCCCCTCCTCAACCCTCCCTCGGCTTGGGTGGCCCCATGCACTTCATCCCCCCCTCCCCCCTCTGGTCCAGTGGAGAACGTCCACTTTGACCCGACTGCAGTGAAGGGAGAGCGCCTCCAGTGGTGTGACTCGTGGAGAACTGGGGAGAGGAGTTCTGGCGAAGGCCTGCCACCGCCCAGCTTACCGGGTTGTGATGTGGCGTCTCCCCCCGCCTCCCGGCTTAACCGAGCCGGGGAAGTAGGACCTGGGCGTCGTGTTCCGAGGGGGCGCAGTGCTGCCAGGGCCTCTGCCGCAGGGTCAGGGGAATTGCTGTTAGGGTGGACAGGTTTAGCCTATTAAGCATCGTGATTGAATCGTAGAGAAAAAAGGAAAAGGCAAAATGGTTGACATTCCTAAAGAAGGGGAAACCTGTGGATTCCCTATCGGGAATAGGCCAGGTGAACTTGTGGCAGATTTGCCATGAGACTTAATGAAATGTTTTGAGACAGACGTTTTCGTTTATTGGTTAGAAATACACTTCGTAGAAGTAATGTTTTAGGTCTGCAGAGACAAATCTGCATAGTCTGTGAATAGTTTTCAAATCTTTTCATTCATGAGCATCTGGTTGTGTGTTGTTGTTATTATTAGTGACATTGTTTTATTACCCTTTTCATCTTGGGAAACTTTATTTTGGAAGAGAAAAAATCAAGTTCGTTAGAGATTGAGAATTCATCTTATTAGACACGTTAATTAGCTCAATAACAAATAGCTTGTTACTTTTGGGACAAAGTGTCCCACTAGTAGTAGGATTTTTATGTATAAAAGGGCAAGAACCAAGAATCAGGTAGTGTAACAGCCTGCTGACAAATTGTCATAGCCTTGTAGGATTTTAGAAATGGTTCTTTTTCTAGAAAAAGGAACTCAGTGGGAGATCACAGAAGAATTTTTTTTTTTCTTCAATTCACTCCTGCTCCACAGTGGGGAAAATAAGCCAATAGTGATGTTTCTGAGTAGCATTTTGATATTGACATACCCCCAAACATTACTCAAAACATTATTCACTACACTAAAGATATTAGAATCTGAGGAGTAACTCATATTTTCCTTTTTCTGGGTAAAAACACACATTTTAGAGAAACTGAGGTAGAAAAATATTAAATAATAAGAAATTTACAAATGATAAATTTAATGATTAAGAAAGGCATACTAATTTGTCATCTTGTATTCCTTCATGGAAACAAAGAAAAGAGTTCTGTTGTTTGAACCTTGGAGATTCAGGAGGTGACAGCATTCTCTTGGAATTTTGACTTTTGGAATACTAAGTTTGGAAGACAAAGGAGAAAGAATATTGCCTACTCAGCGACTCTATCTTTACATAGTTCCCTAATTCTGGATTGATGTTGCCTATTTGGAAAGTTTAGTTCCTTTAGTAAATACAGCAACATTATGATTTTGGGCACAGATAGTTAAGGCGTTTCACTGAGTCTAGGTTTCTTAACGAGTTCATTCATTCAACTGATTATTGATTACCTACAAAGAGGCACTATTCTAGGCTCTGAGCATATAGCAATAAGCAAGACACATGTGTTCCCCGTGGGGGGAGTACAGATAATATGCACATAATTAAGGAAGGCAGATTAGTGTTAAGTGTTATGAGGAAAATAAGCAGAATGGTGGTGTGGAAAATGACTGAGATGTGTGGGAGCCTTTTTAGGTAGGGTGGCACTGAGAGAGGCCTTTCTGAGGAGGGGAGATTTAAGCTGCAGGTGTAAAAAATTTCCAAGAAGCTCCTAGGAGGCAAAAGCCCTGAGGCAGTAATAAGCTTTGTATGTTTGAGAATCTAGTAAGAAGACTAGTGAGAAAAACTAGGGGGAGAGTGGTATAAGGTGAGCGTGGGGAGGTGGACTACACTTAGATCATTTGAGGTCTCTAACAGGCCATGGTAAAAAAATTTGCTTTTTAAAATATTGTTTATTTTAGAAATGTGCTCCTTAAATATTTATATTGGGATTTTGGAGCAGAAATGTAGTTTTGAAGACTTAGAGAAACTAAAAGGACTGATGTGAGTAAAGACAAAGAGCTGAGAAATGTGCAGAACATGGTTAGAAACATAGAGCAGTCTGACTGGAAGAGGATTTATGTTAGTGAATATGGTAGATCCCTGACAGTTGTGTATGTAACATTGTTGTCTACCCTATTTTTTGAGTAAACGCTGATTTCCCTTACTTGGTAAGTTGTAATTTTGCTGTTTGCTGTTGTGCTTGGAGCATCCCCATTGCAATGAAGTAACTGAAGTGAGACTGAAGCCTCTCCCCTGCTGACCATTTTTCATGGAGAAGCATTGGCTTCAGGTTAAAAAGGTGGTTGGTTAACCTAGGCTTTGAGGATATGCAAACATTCATAAAGGATGGCATTGAGCTGGTCTCTGGATGTGTTCTAAGCCAGTGTTAATTAAGATTGAAAATGTGTGGTAGATCTGGATTCTGAAGGGTGTTGAATGCCAAATTAAGGAATTAGGGTTTTATCATCCTGCTTTTATTCATGCTCTGCCATTCACAGTTGCCTTTGCTTTTGGCAATTTAAATAATGAAACAAAAAATATTTTTGTTGTTTCCCAAATATAAAGTTATTTCATTGTTTTTCATCCTTCTGAATTACTGCTTTAGACATTGGGAAGCCACTGAAAATTATTGAACTGAGGCATGGCATCATGAAAGCAGTGTTAGAAAAGTGAGTTGGTGACAATATTCAAGATAAGTTGGAAAGAAAAATAGGGGAACTATTTAGAAATCTTTCACAGTAGTTCTGAGAGAGGTGAGTAGAGCCCGAACTAGTTCATTAGTAGTTCATTCAGTGGAAATGGAATACAGGGAGGAATATAAGAAACTCTAGGAAGCATGCTTTTTTTGGCTCTGAATCTCTGTTTTTATAGTTAGGTTAATAAGACGTTTTATGAAAGCAAAGTTGATAGGACTTGGAGGCCATGGATATAAATACAAAGAAAAGAATGTTGATGCTTATTAAATCAATTTC
This sequence comes from Stenella coeruleoalba, assembly GCF_951394435.1. Classification (NCBI taxonomy): domain Eukaryota; kingdom Metazoa; phylum Chordata; class Mammalia; order Artiodactyla; family Delphinidae; genus Stenella; species Stenella coeruleoalba. Next base: position 44,402,248 of record NC_137159.1, read on the forward strand.
AGAGATTGTCCAAAGTTGTTTTTGCAGTGGAAGCTTGTATAGAATTGAATATTGCTCATAAGTATAGGTTATGGCTTAAGGATTAAAAATTATTAGTCTTTTACAAAGTCATTTATTATATGATTATTTATATCAGCTTAGGAGCACATATTAGAAATGTTAAAAGATTTTGAGTGATACATAGTTTAAATTTTAAGTATCAGTCCTTAACATAAAGTTCAAGTAAACAGTGATGTGACACTCCCAGGAAGTAGTTGCCTCTAAAGAAAGGGATGTCATGCCATAATCCATTCCCCATCCTCTCTCCTCCTATTATAATCTAGAAAATGATAACAAGGAATGGAACTGATGAATTTAGAGATTCTGAATAATTCTCTTGTTAACCATTTCTAATTTTTTGACTAGGAATAACAGTTGGGAACAAGTGGTGTGCTCCTTAAGGATAAAGTGAATTACATTTCACATTGGTTCCTAGGAAGCTCAGTGTCAAATTTATAGTTCTTTTTAGTAACTCATGAGCTTCCTCAAATCCTTTTTAAAATGAAGTGATGAATAGATATTGAACCTTTGATACATGTGTAATTATGTGGAATAGTATTTAGAAAACATGGTATTTGAGCACTGTATTTCTGTAAACTTGGAAGATTTGCTATGTTATATGAAACGTTTCCAAAAAGGAACATATTTTCTATTGTTCAGTAATTGACTCTGTTTTATGTGTAGTTATTTCATAATATACCTAAAAGCAGTTTATTTGAACCACTGCTGTTGCAAGGCCCCAATTTAAATGACACATTTTAAAGGTTCTTTGCTAGCCCAGGGTAAAAGTACCAACCAAATGGATAATAGTTCTTGATTTTTCCCTGGGACCTCTAAGTAGAAGTAAATGTTGGCAGATGAACTATTCTTATAGTACATTCTTTGAGGCTTTTTGTTCCTGTTTCTAAATATAGACCCTAGAAGGTCCCTCTGGGGGTGGTAGCACCAGGGATGGGAACTGTAAGGGCAGAACCATAATTCATCAGCAGTGTTTAAATGGGTGAGTGTGACCTTTGTGGCTAGCTAATGTAGGACATAGGCATGCAAAATGGTAGGACCCAGCTCTGCTTATGCTAAGGTGTTCTCAGACCAATGGCCTCATCATTCTTCTCAACTCTAAAGGGGAATTGATAATTTCACATCTAAATTGATGGTTTTTTTGTTTCTTGGAATGGTGATTCTTAATTTTTAAGTTACTTTACTCATGTGTTCCCGTAACATTCTATTCTTACCTCATCATATGTATCATACTATATATATGGGAATGGTATGTTTACTCATTTCTGTTCACCAGACTATATGCTCCTTGAGGAAAGGGGCTGTATTACCTTTTTTCCTTGAGGAAAAGGACTGTATGACATTATATTTGCATTGCTGAGCACAGTGCCTTAGATGTGGCATAGGCACTCAGATATTTGTTGAATGAATATAATATTATAGATGAATCCTGATCTATATTCTGTATCGTTCTAGAATTACTGCAATATTTTCTCTCAAATAAAAATCCCAAGTCTTGGGACTTGCCTGGCGGTCCGGTGGTTAAGACTCTATGCTTCCACTGCAGGGGGCATGGGTTCCATTCCGTGGTCAGGGAAGTTCTGCATCGTGGTGTGACCAAAAAGAAAAAAAAATCCCAACTCTTTTGAATTAAAGCATTAATTTATTTACATATACAAGGTATATGGATGTACCCTATTTTATTTAATCAGTCTCTTATTGATGGTTAATTAGGTTGTCTTTCAGCTTTTTCTGTTGTAAATAACATTGCTGTGAACACCTTTATATATACCTCTTTGCAAATACATGCATAGAAGTATATATATGTGTTGTAGGATATATGTGTTGTAGGATAAATTCATGTAAGTGGAATTATTGATCCAAAGGGTATATGCATTGAAAATGTTGATAGATAATGCCAAACAATAGGTACTACTCCTACTCTTATAGTAGGAGCTGTAAGCTGCTAAATATTGGATTATCTTTTTAGCAGTCCCTGAGTCCTTTGCTTAGGTGGCCCTCTAGTTTAAAAAAAAACATTATTTCTTTAATGACTTGTTCTTATTACCATAGATGAAGAAGGCTTATAAAGTTTTGTTGTTCAAACAGATTTGGCAATAGTCTGGTTATATTGGTGGTCCCTTGGAAGTTCAATATTAAGAAAAAATTAGCACACTTTTTTTTTTTTTAACCAGGTTTAGGGCGGAGTACGGGGACAAAAAGATGAGTAGAGATCGTAGTTATGAGAGGTACATGTAAGAGATTAGGAAAGAATACAAGCCCCCACCCGTAAAGTATTTTCTGCTGTCTTAAAACCAGAGGACTCTTGTGGTTGTACTATAGGGCCAATTATATATTTATGTTCTGTCAGCTGCCTTTGTGAAAAGAGAAAAAAAATCGCTTGTTTTTTTCATCCCCAACTTTATAGACTGACTTGTAAATTTGACTAATTGGAAGGTGCCATTGTTAAATTTATTTATCTCGGTGTTCTGACAGCCCTAGGTGAAGCTGACCTAAAGCATTAAAAATTTTTTTTTAATCTACTGGAGTCTTTGGTTTCAGAAAAGAAGGGAATTTACTTGTTTAAAATTCTGTTCATCTTTGTTCTAAGGGGGTTTAAACCTATCATATAAATCTCTTTCACAAATAGCCTTTATAACTTTTCAGTCTCAACTAATCACCATCATTATTAAGTTATTGAGAGTTTTATTATTCTACCAAGTTCTCGATTCAGTTTGCTAATATTTTGTTAAAGAATTTTGCATGCCTGTGTAAGGAATATTTATCTGTATTTTTATTTTCTTGTAATAGCCTTGTCTGGTTTTGGTATTAGTGCATAAGTCTGTGAAACATTTTGAGAAGTGCTTGCTCTTCCTTAATTTGCTGAAAGAGTTTCATAAGCATCCTTCGATGTTTATAGAATTTACTAGTGAAGCCATCTGGCCTTGGAGTTCTCTTTGTGGAGATGGTTTTAAATTATGGGTATTCTTTTTTTAAGTGATATAAGGCTATTCAGATTTTCTATTTCTGCTTGTGTCAGTTTTGGAAATGTATGCCTTTCAAGGAACTTGACTATTTCATCTTGATGAGTGGACATCCAGGAATTTGTGTCTAATTTATTGGCATAAACTTGTTCATAATATTCTCTTATTTTTTAGGATTTATAGTGATAGTCCCTCTTTTATTTCCAATACTTACTTTTCTCTTTTTCTTGATCATTTTAGGGATTATCAATTCTATTGATCTTTTCAAGGAACCAACTTTTGGTTTCATTGATTTTTCTCTGTAGTTTGCATGTTTCCTATATCATTGATTTCTGCTGTTATTTATTTTCTGTTACTTATTTGGGTTTAACTTGCTCTTTTTCTGGTTTCCTTAGGTGGAAGCTTTAAACTTTGAATTTAACCTTTTTTTCTAAAAGCATTTAGAGCTATAAATTTCTCTCTAAGCATTGCTTTAGCTGTATCCTGCAGATTTCCATTATCATTTGATTTAAATTATTCTTTAATTTTTCTTGTGATACATTCTTTGACCCATGAGTTATTTAGAATTGTGTGTTTAATTTCCAAACATTAGGGCATTTTCCAGAATTCTATTTTATTGATTTCAATTTAATTCATGTGGTCAAAGAACATACGCTGCATGATTTCAATCCTTTTAAATTTATTGAGATTTGCTTTATAGACCAGGAAATGGCTTATCTTGGTGTATGTTCCATGTGTACTTGAGAAGGATGTATATTTTGTTGTTGGTTGTAGTGCTCTATAAAAGTCAGTTCATTGGAGTGTTGTCTAAATCATCTATATCCTTGTTTATGGAGTGTGTGTGTTATGTGCATGTGTGTCCAGTCTATCAATTAACTGAGAGTTGAGTGTTAAATTTTTTAAATAATATTTGTAGATTTGTCCTTGTCTCTCTTTAGTTTTTACTTCATGTACTTCCATTACACCTTTCCCATATACCTTTAGTGTTGTTATATCTATTTAGTGTTATGTCTGATTACTCCTTTTTCATTATCAAATGCCCCTCTTTACCTCTGGTAATCTCAAGATAATACTCCTTGTGTTTGAATCTACTTTTGCTCGACATTTGTATAGCCATTCCAGATTTTGTAGGATAAGTGCTTGGATCATATATCCTTTTACATTCTTTTACTTTTAATCTACCTGTGTTTTTATGTTTAAAGTGTGTGTCCTGTTAAGTGGCACATAGTAGGGTTTTTATCTAGCCTGAAAACCTCTGCCTTTTAATTGGGGCCGTTTACTACATTCAGTGTAATTTTTTTTTTTTTTTTTTTTTTTGGCCATACGCGGGCCTGTCACTGTTGTGGCCTCTCCCGTTGCAGAGCACAGGCTCCAGGCGCACAGGCTCAGCGGCCATAGCTCATGGGCCCAGCTGCCCCACGGCATGCGGGATCCTCCCGGACCGGGGCACGAACCCGTGTCCCCTGCATCGGCAGGCGGATTCTCAACCACTGCGCCACCAGGGAAGCCCACAGTGTAATTATTAATATGATTCACTTAAGTCTATTTAAGTCTGTGCCGTGTGGGATCCTCCATTGCGGTGCGTGGGCTTCTCTCTAGTTGTGGCGTGTGGGTTTAGTTGCCCCACAGCATGTGGGATCTTAGTTCCCCCACCAGGGATTGAACCAGCGTCCCCTGCATTGTAAGATGGATTCTTAACCACTGGACCACCAGGGAAGTCCCCATTTAAGTCTCTTTTCTCTTTGTCCCATCTGCTTCTGTTTTTTTTGTACTTCTACATATTCCTTCCATCCTTTGTGCTTTTGTCTTACATTTTACTTCTACATATATTATTATATATTGTAATTATTTAAGCTTCAAAAGTCGATTTTTTTTTTTATTCCTAGGTATTTTATTCTTTTTGTTGCAGTGGTAAATGGGAGTGCTTCCTTAATTTCTCTTTCAGATTTTTCATCGTTAGTGTATAGGAATGCCAGAGATTTCTGTGCATTAATTTTGTATCCTGCTACTTTACCAAATTCATTGATTAGCTCTAGTAGTTTTCTAGTAGCATCTTTAGGATTCTCTATGTATATTATGTCATCTGCAAACAGTGACAGTTTTGCTTCTTTCCAAATTTGTATACCTTCAAAAGTCAATTATTCTTGAAGGAAATTAAGGTATGAGAATACTTTATATCTACTCATATATTTACCATTTCTTTAAAGAACTTAGGGAATGAGAATATTTTGTATCTACACATACATTTGCCATTTCTGCCCTTCATTCCTTCATGAAGATTTGGGTTTCTATCAGGCATCTTTTTCCTTCATTATGAAGAACTTCATTTAACATTTCTTATTGTGCAGGTCCCTTGGTGATGATTTCTTTCAGCTTTTGTTTTCAGCTTTTGTTTGTCTGTTAATATCTTAATTGAGCTTTACTTTTGAAGGATTTTTTGATGAATACAGTCAATTTTGTTATTTGTGGTGGTTATGGTCTATAAAGTCACAGAAAATACTGAATTAGCAGATACTGAATCATTGTCCCTAGGGGAAATACAGGGTTAGGTTCCTGTGAACCTTTAGTCATAACATTTTTGTTACTCGTCAGTATATAACTTTGTTTTAAGTGTGTTTCTATTTAAAGAAACACATTATTTGATATATATTGTAGACTCATTAACATTGAACTCATGGCTAACAGAACTATAACTCATGTCTGAATGAACCTTACCTAACACACGTGTTTCCTCTGTAAGGTACATCATAGCCTTCTTGCTGTTAAGAACACTAGACAGCACTTCAGCATTGTGCTTAGGGGCCATATCAGAATACCAACAGAAAGCACAGAAATGCAAACAGTAGGGCAGTAAATAGACTGCTAAAAGAATACTTGTTTACTGTATGTGAGCTGAAACAAGAAGGAATAGGGTTGCCTTGTTTGACCTCACCTGGCAACATATGTTGGGGGACTGGAATGTATGGCTATTCTGCATGTGCCTGCTGCTGTAAGTACTGATTTTGGGTTTATCAATTTAGTGAGTAGGCCAGTTGGCAAATTAAGGAATCAGATTATGAGGGTTGACTGCATGCAATTCTAGGTTTGCAGTTTTTTTCATCATTTTAAAGAATGTTTTATTATCTTTTGGATTGCGTTGTTTTCAGTGAGAGGTCAGGTCATTCTTATTGTTTACCTGCCTTTTCGCTCTGTTTTTAAGATTTTTCTCTGTCTTTGGTTTTCAGCAGTTTGGCCTCTACAGTGTAGTTCTTTGTGGTTTTGTGTTTATCCTGCTTGTGTTTCATTGAGCTTCTTGGATCTGTGGGCTGGTATTTTCTATCACTATTTTCAAATTTTAGGCCGCTATATCTTAAAACTTTTTTTTCCTGTTTCAGTCATTATTGTCTTTGGGGGGACTCCAGTTATGTATGCATTAACTGCTTGATTATCTCATAGGTCATTGAGACTGTTCATTTTTTCCCCCAGCTTTTTGTTCTTCATGCTGTGCTTCAGTTTGGATATTTTCTCTCTGTTGCTCTTTAAGTTTATTGATCTTTTCTTCTCCATTGTCCAATCTACTTTTAAGCTCATCTGGTGAAATTTTCTTTAGATTAATGTACTTTTCAGTTACAGCATTTCCATTTGGTTCTTTTTCTAGCCCATGTTTTTCTACCAAGACTCTCTGTTCACTCATTATGTCTATCTTTTACTGTACATACTTAGGAATTTTTAAAAGCTGTTTAAATTTCCATTTTAATATTCATTAATCCAACATTTACACTATTTCTTTTTGTTTATATAGGCTGTTTTTTCTTATTTATGCTCAAATTTTCTTCTTTTCATGTCCAGTAGTTTTTTATTTTATACTGCTTGTCATGGATGTGGTGATAGTTTTGTTCTGGAAGGCAATTGATTTGCTGGCAAATCACCTTGATCTTTTTTAAGTCTTGATTTTAAAGTTAAGGTGGGCTGACTTTTTCTTTAAGGGCAAAGTAGTAAATATTTTAGGCTTGTGGGTCATACAGGTTCTATCTAACTACTCATGTTTGCCATTATAATGCAGAAGTAGCCATAGACAATACATCACATGAATGGACATGACTTTCTCCCAATACAACTTTGGCCCATGAGCCAAAGTCAGTTTTGCTGACTCTTGGTCTAGAGTATCCCTTACTTTAGGGTTATAGTTGTCCCACTCTTAAGGTGTACCTTTTCTGGAATCTCACTTTTATGCTTGGGGTGTTTATGAGATCTCTCCACTCTGACTGGCCAGAACTTTAGGTCAGGTCTTCCAGAACAGTCTGGCCTCCAGAATATCCATTCAGCTCACAACTCTATCATAGATTTGTCTGCTGGGTCTTGGTAAGTCTTGTGATCTATACGTGCAGCATTGTATTCAGCCAAATGTTTAAAGGGAACATCTATCTAGATTTCTGGAGCACCTTTTCTTTGAAGCTTTCCTTTGTATGTCACCCTGCCCCACAAATCCCAGACAACTCAACAGCTTCCTCTGCTCAGCAAGAGCGCAGTATCCTTGGGCTCCTCTGCCATGTGCTGTTGACAGAAAGTGCTTTCAGATGGAAAGCCAGGGCATTCCTCTGGTGTGCTTCCCTCTTCTCAGGAATTACACTTCTGCCTGTGGTCCAGTGTCTCAGGACAGTTGCTTCATATATTTTGCCCAGTTTTATAGTTGTTTATGTTGGAAGGGTTAGTGTGATAAAATTACTTTCATGGCTAGAAGCAGAGGTTCTTCTCTATGATTTTAAAGTGCAGTTTATTTTTCTTGTTTTATAAATTAGATATGATTTTACTGACCACTTACTTTTTTTTTAAAAGTTTTATTTATTTATTTATTTACGTTTGGCTACGTTGGGTCTTTGTTGCTGCGTGTGGGCTTTCTCTAGTTGCGGCGAGCGGGTGCTACTCTTCGTTGTGGTGCGCGGGCTTCTCATTGCGGTGGCTTTTCTTGTTGCAGAGCATGGGCTCTAGGCACGCGGGCTTCAGTAGTTGTGGCTTGCGGGCTCTAGAGCACAGGCTCAGTAGTTGTGGCCCATGGGCTTAGTTGCCTCGGGGCATGTGGGATTTTCCCGGACCAGGGCTGGAACCCGTGTCCCCTGCATTGGCAGGCGGACTCTTAACCACAGCGCCACCAGGGAAGCCCTGACCACTTATACTTTTGGTTGATAAACAGGTTTTGAAATGAACGTGTCAAGGAAAATACTCAGTATAAGAGTGTGTGGACATTGGTGAGATTGTGATAGCATATATATATTTTTTGAATTGACCAGTAATAAATTCAAAACTGATAATGCCATTTTTACTTTCTTGAAAAGTGATTTACTAAAAAAAAAAAAAATTTCTCCAGTGAACTTTAATTTTGCAACTGATTCTTGTGTGGTGGAAGTAATTAGCGTTCACAGTTTGTAGCCCTGAGGCAGTTAATCGAAACTTATATTCTAGTTTTAGGCTTAGGTAAGGAAAAGAATCTAGCATTAGGGCCAACATGAGGAATAGATCATTTGGAAGTCTTTCATACTGTCATTATAAGCAGTTCAGTGATTCTATTCATTTTACTGAGGGTAATAAGGAAATAAATATATATATATGATTATAGTTTAAATTATTTTCTAGCTTTGTCATTAACTAAGCTATGTGACTTTCAATAAGTTGCTTTATTCTCTGAGCTTAGGTACCTGGAAATGTAGAAGATTAACAAAAATAAGGTAAGAATGAGTAGGTTTTACAGAGAGAGTTAGTGAGGCTGAATATGGTGAATTTGAGCATTAGTGGATGTCAGCATTCATATGCAAGAGGGGGAAGCATGGGTTTGGTTAGGAAGAAGTTTATTTTGTTAGCATAGATGACATGTAAGGAGATGTTGAGATAAGCTTAGACAGTTAAATTGGGGCCATATAGTGCAGGGCCTTATATATCTAACTAAGAATTTTTGGTGTAATTCAGTATGTAACTGGGAGCTTTTAAATGTTTTCGAGCAAGAAAAATGTATAGACTTGTCCTTTTTGATGGCTGTAGAGGAGAGACGTAATAGAGTTCTGGCTTCCCTTTTGCCTATTTAGTGAAAACTTGTTTTTTTTTTTGTAATATGACATTATGTTTTTACTTAGTGTGGATATATATAATTAAGTCCTTAATATTTATTGTTTCTTCTGGCTGTTCAAATAGTACAAATGAGATTGATGATTAAGGTTTTAATTTCATTCAGTAGTTAGAATTTGGCATTATGAGTAGATCATAGAAGAAGGGGAGTTGTTTACCGTTTTTGTAAGCCCAGTAATGTAAGTGTATGTGTAACATATCTCAGTAATTCAGAACATTTTATTTTTTACTTAATATAGCATCCCTTATTATAAAATAGTTTATTCACTTGTGAAAGTGAGGGTCTTGCAGAAAAAGGAAGATGAAAATCAGTAATTCTTTTTCAGAACAGGAAATAGATAATTTTTAGGTGTTTTAGCCTTAGAATTTGGTAGCTTTTGTGATATATAAGTATTGTTGATCAAAATTTTCTTTTGACATCGTTAATTTTATTAGTCATTTTCAAATTCTAAATTTATATAGTAAAGTCTAGAAAAGAAGTACTGCAGAGCAGTTAAAAGAAAGAGCATGGACTGGTAAACTATGGATTCAGTCTCAGATCCATCACTTTTTTTAGTTTTGTGACTCTGGGGAAGTTACTTAGCCTTTTTATGCCCCTGTTTCCTCATCTGTGAAATCAAGATAACAGTAGTACCTATTTTACAGGGTGGTTTTGAGTATTAAAAGACCATGTGGGGCTTCCCTGCTGGCGCAGTGGTTGAGAGTCTGCCTGCCGTTGCAGGGGACACGGGTTCGTGCCCCGGTCCGGGAAGATCCCACATGCCGCGGAGCGGCTAGGCTAGTGAGCCGTGGCCGCTGAGCCTGCGCGTCCGGAGCCTCCGCAACGAGAGAGGCCACACCAGTGAGAGGCCCGCATACAGCAAAAAAAAAAAAAAAAAGACCATGTGAAATCAATGTGCCTGGCCATCGTTAACATCTCTATAAATGTTGTTATATGGTGAAGTAAAAGCAAACAATCAGTCAAATATTTTGGATAATTACAGGGTATTTGCTGGGTGACTGTTTTTCTTGTTTCAGGAGCTCAAATTTATGGGGCTGATAAAGTTGGAATACGTAATTTATTATTGCACTCGTGCATAGGATACAGCACATGAACTTGGGAGTTAGACCTATTCAAATCCTGGCTCTCTGGCCTCCTAGCTCTGTGACTTAGGACAAATTGTTTCTTTTTTCCCCTTCCCTCCCTCACAACATTTTGAGGTAGTTACTCTTATTTGGCAAATGAGGAAATGAAGCACAGAAAGGCTAAGTAGTAACTTTCTCAGGGTTACACATTTATATTGTGTAATATGTGATGGATCTGGGGTTTGGACCCAGGCAGTTTGATCCCATGATTCATGATGGGCCTTAGTAGGAGTCCCTGAGCAACTCTCTTCTTCTTGAAGGCAAAATGGTAATGACCTCTTCTGGATTTTTTTCTAAGTGCTTTTAGAAATGGAATACTTGTTTTGTGGCTAATTTTGGATTGAGTCTCATTTTACAAAATGAGGATTTATTTTTTTTTTGGAAATTTGTGAATATTTCAACTACCAATTTATAAACTTTCTCACTTGGCCAAGTGTCAGAATATAGTTTTTATTATAAGAGATATTCTGGTATTAGATACGCATAAGGATATATTTTTAAAAAATACTTCAAAATTTTGGCACAGTTTTAGATATAGTTTGGTTTCCCTCTGATTTTAACATGTTTCTAGTTCACTTTACAAGTAAACTGTCTCTAAATTAGTTGGCTTTTAACTATATTGTCTAGATGAAAAAGACAACCATTTAGTTAAGAATTTGCTTCCTTTTATTTGGGTGGAGCAGCTGTGTAATTATTTGGTTCTGCTCTTTGACCCCCAAATCTCCGTTTGTACATCATTATAATTCATTATTTTAGCTGAAAGGAATTTTCAAATTGTCATTTTACAAACGAGAACTGTGTAATTTAACTAAGATTACATAACAAGTCATCTTTAAAAAGTGTGTACACATATGTGTACATTTTATAAAATCTCATAAGGCAGTGTGTCTTACTGGTTTGGATGAGTGGCCCATTCAACCTGTTGTTCTAGGTTATAGGAGACTCTTTTAAATGGATTTCCCCTCTCTACCCCATCTAAGAATCCTTTAGATATGACATCATACCTAGTATGAATTTAAAATTTATGTGACATTATGAATTTAACTCTCCTACTCATCAAAAGGAATACTCTTGGAAGACAAGTTCCATGTTCATGATAGCCACATCTGTGATTTCTTTTTTTTTTTCTATTAATCAGCCTTGTCTAGCTTGTTCTTCCAGATAGAAGTGTCCAAATTTATTAGGTCCTCTACACTAAAGGAATACCTCCTGTCATCTCTCAGACTGTTTCACATTGTCTTTTGCTAGAGCCCTTTCTCTAGTATAAACCACAGAAGATCTTTAGCTCAAGATCTCCCAACTGCAGGTATAAAATGACATTGTACAAGGTTAATATACCAGTATATAGTGTATTAGTTGACTTGGGCTTCTATACCAAAATACCATAGACTAGGTGGCTTAAACAACAGAAATTTATTTCTTACAGTTCTGAAGGCTGGGAAGTCTAAGATCAAAATGTGGGCAAGTTAGGTTTCATTCTGAGGCCTCTTTTCTTGGCTTATAGGTTGCTGCCTTCTGTGTGCTCACGTGACCTCTTCCTGTGACCATGGTCCCACCCTCATGACCTCATATATTCCTAATTACTTCCGAAAGGCCCCATCTCCAAACACAACACATTGAACCTTAGGGCTTGAACATAATGAATTTTAGGGGAAACACAAACATTCAATTTATAACATACAGCATATATTGGTTAAGAAAGTGAGCTCTGGAGTTGAATTGTCTGAGTCTCACTACTTAATCTATTGAGTGAGTTACTTGTCTATCACTCTTTTTTTTTTAATCTGTTAAATGAGATATTAACAGCAACACTTGTAACATTAGAGTTGTAAAGAGTAAAATGAGTTCTTGCATCATGCAAATCACTTAGAATAACAAGTAGAGAATATGCATGATTTTCTGAAAGTGTTCTAAATTGAACATATACCAATAAAAAAAGATAAGAAGATTAGTATATTCAAGCCACTTTGGTTCATGCAGTTTCTTTAACATAAACATGTTTTTGCCTCTTGAAAAATGATAGGTTCTATAGGTATCATTTAATCAATTTTATAATATATATTATAATTTAATCTGGGTTAATGGTACTACTTTTTCCTTTCCATCATGGCTTTTTCTCTGTAGATAAAGTTTTGTGTTAACTCATTACAAACTGAACCCCTTGCTTGTTCCTCTTTAGTCTCTTTCCAACTCTGTCTTTATTTCTGCTGAGGTTATATTCTATTTGTTTTTCAGATGAGACACTTTTTGCTCTTCCTGCTGCATCTGAGCCTGTGATACACTCCTCTGCAGGCAAGTTCTTTCTGCTAGCCTTTTATCCTCTGTGTATTCTAACTTTAATTCTTTAGTTATGTTCACTCTATGCTTAGTAGTTTGAATTTACTAAAAATAAGCATGGTTCCAAGAATGTTTATCTACTGACCAAGTTGAAATTTGCATTTTATATGCAGTGTCCAAGAGAGAAATGGGCAGAAACCTGATTAATAATTGGAAATGTGTAAGGAATTCTTGGCCCCTTGATTTATGTTTATATATTGACTAGTCATTTTTTCCAAATACAGTTTATTTGCTTATAGCTGACAGGCTTTCATAGAAAAGAATGTCAGCCTATGACAGTTAATTATCCAGTGCCCTTTCTTTCTTATGCTGTCAAACTCTCTTCTCAAATCCTCATTTCTTCCTCTGAGACTAGTTAGAAGTAGCTTTTCTCAGTTAATTGTACGTGAGGTTTTTCTCAAAGACTTGATGTCTTTGCATAGTATATAATAGCCTCTGTAGCCATGCACATGTTTTTTGACAGTAGCTTTAATTTTTCAATTATGATTCAGTCTACTTGATTATTATTTATTAACTAAATGTTATTAGCATTTTAGTTAACAGTCTTTACTAACAGTATTTTTGAATCTGTCATAAAACTTGCATTAAATCTGAGAACGCTGGCATTCTCTAACTTTCCTTTCTGTCCATGGTCACAGAAAAAATTATGGATTTGAAGGAGCAGCCAGGTAACACTGTTTCTGCTGGTCAAGAGGATTTTCCATCTGTCCTGCTTGAAACTGCTGCTTCTCTTCCTTCTTTAGCTCCTCTCTCAGCTGCTTCTTTTAAAGAACATGAATACCTTGGTAATTTACCAGCAGTACTACCTACCGAAGGAACACTTCGAGAAATTTCAGATGAAGCTTCTAAAGAATTCTCAGAGAAGGCAAAAAAACCATTTGTAGACAGAGATTTACCAGAGTTTTCAGAATTGGAATACTCAGAAATGGGATCATCATTCAGTGGCTCTCCAAGAGCAGAATCTGCCATAACAGTAGCAAATCCTAGGGAAGAAATAATTGTGAAGAATAAAGATGAAGAAGAGGACTTAGTTAGTAATAACATCCTTCGTACTCAGCAAGAGTTACCGATAGTCCTTAGCAAATCAGTTAAAGAAGAGGGTAGAGTTATGTCTCCAGAAAAAACAAAAGACAGTTTTAATGAAAAGGGAATTGTAGCAGAAGCTCCTATGAGGGAGGAATATGCAGACTTCAAACCATTTGAGCAAGTATGGGAAGTAAAAGATACTTATAAGCAAGATAGTGATGTTTTGGCTGCTGGAGGTAATATAGAGAGCAAATTGGAAGGTAAAGTGGATACGGAACGTTTTTCAGATAGCCTTGAACAAACAAATCGTGAAAAAGATAGTGAAAGTAGTAATGATGATACTTCATTTCCTAGTACACCAGAAGCTATAAAAGATGGTTCAGGAGCATATATCACATGTGCTCCCTTTAACCCTTCAGCAAACATTTTTCCCTTGTTGGAAGATCATACTTCAGAAAATAAGACAGATGAAAAAAAAATAGAAGAAAAAAAGGCCCAAATTGTAACAGAGAAGAATGCTAGTGCCAAAACATCAAACCCTTTCCTTGTGGCAACACAGGATTCTAAAACAGATTATGACACAACAGATCATTTATCAGAGGTGACTGAGGAAGTAGTGGCAAACATGCATGAAGGTCTAACCCCAGATTTAGTACAGGAAGCATGTGAAAGTGAATTGAGTGAAGCTACAGGTACAAAAATTGCTTTTGAAACAAAAATGGACTTGGTTCAAACTTCAGAAGCTATGCAGGAGTCACTTTACCCTGTAGCACAGCTTTGCCCATCCTTTGAAGAATCTGAAGCTACTCCTTCACCAGTTTTGCCTGACATTGTCATGGAAGCACCATTAAATTCTATAGTTCCTAGTGCTGGTGCTTCTGCAGTGCAGCTCAGTTCATCACCATTAGAAGCTCCTCCTTCGGTTAATTATGAAAGCATAAAACTTGAGCCTGAAAATCCCCCACCATATGAAGAGGCCATGAATGTATCACTAAAAAAAGTATCAGGAATGAATGAAGAAATTAAAGAGGCTGAAAGTATTAGTGTAGCTGTTCAAGAAACAGAAGCTCCTTATATATCTATTGCATGTGATTTAATTAAAGAAACAAAGCTCTCTACTGAACCAACTCCAGATTTCTCTAGTTATTCAGAAATAGCAAAAGTTGCACAGCTGGTGCCCACTCATTCTGAGCTAGTTGAAGATTCCTCACCTGATTCTGAACCAGTTGACTTATTTAGTGATGATTCAATTCCTGAAGTTCCACAAAAACAAGATGAAGCTGTGATACTTGTAAAAGAAAATCTCATTGAAACTTCATCTGAATCAATGATAGAACATGAAAATAAGGAAAAACTTAGTGCTTCACCACCACCTGAGGGGGGAAAGCCGTATTTGGAATCTTTTCAGCCCAATTTAGGTACCACAAAAGATACCTTATCATCTAATGAAGTTTCAACATTGATCCAAAAGGAGAAAATTCCTTTGCAGATGGAGGAGCTCAACACTGCAGTTTATTCAAATGATGGCTTATACATTGCTAAGGAAGCAAAAATAAGAGAGAGTGAAACATTTTCAGATTCATCTCCAATTGAGATTATAGATGAGTTCCCTACATTTGTCAGTTCTAAAACAGATTCTTCTCCTACATTAGCCAGGGAATACAGTGACCTAGAAATATCCTACAAAAGTGAAGTTGCTAGTGTCCAGGATGGAGCTGGGTCGTTGCCTTGCTCAGAATTACCCCATGAAGTTTCTGTCAAGAGTGTACAGCCTAAAGATGAAGAAAAAGTTCATGTCCCAGATGAATTCTCCAAAGATAGGGCTGATATTTCAAAGGTGCCCTTACTGCCTCCAGATGTTTCTGCTTTGGATGCTCAAACAGGGATAGGCAGTATAGTTAAACCCAAAGTTCTTGTGCAAGAAGCTGAGAAAAAACTTCCTTCTGGTACAGAAAAAGAGTACAGACCACCATCTGCTATGTTTTCAGCAGAGCTGAGTAAAACTTCAGGTAATCAATCCGTACCTTATTTTGTGCTTTCTTGCCACCTTTTGACCTATGGAACATTCCACTACATTTTGTGTAGTATGTTACATTTATAGTGTCTGATATATCACATTGATAAGAATTCTTTTTACTGTCTCAGTTTAAGATTTTAGTGCTTTTTCTAGCCCTCTTGCACTGATCGCGCACCCTTGCTCTTAGCTTTTCCACACAATTATTTGTTGGTCATTTTTATGCACCATGGAACTAGAAAAAACTTTTTTTAGAATTGGCTTCAGTGTCTGTTCCCTTCTTTTGCTTTAGTGTTTCCTGATAGCATGAAGAGCAAGAGGTATTAAAACAAAATATTTTCAGATGTGTTTACTTTTGTTTTCCCAGAAATATCTTCATTTAAAAATTTTGACGAAAGAACATTTCTGTTACCTGTTTCTGATCTTTCAATATTATGCAATAATTTCCAGTAAAAGGTATAAAGTTAAGCATATTGAGTATTAGACGTTTTGTTGAAAAGTATAAATTGAGGTATGCTATTTTTAATTCTCCTGAAAAGTACTAATTCTCATTTTTTTCTTTTGACTCTACACTTCCCACATATCTGATTTGTGTAAAGTGATTTGTACATGTGTTTTTTATTTAGCATTCTAATTTAGATGATTACTGTGTATTTACTGAATATACTAATGCATTGGAGATAGGTAGTACTGGTGGCAGAGACCAGTTTAGAGTTGCTGTAATTGAAGAAAGAGGAAATTATGAACGTAAGGCAATGGGATGAGCATGGAGACATAGTACTTAGTGTTTGATTGGAATTGGACCTGAAGGTTAAGGGGAGGAGTTAAAGCTTACTCTAGGAAACCTGGGTTTCTTGTATGTGCAGATACATGGCAGTATGAGAAACTGAGTTAGGAAACATGAGAAAATAAAGTGGAAGAAAATAAAAAACTCAGTTTTGAATATATTGTAATTAAGGTACCTATGAGACATCCAAGAATGATGGGTATTAAACATGAAGCTCTTGAGAGAGACCTTGACCGTATGTTTGTATTTACCATGGGCTCAGAGATTGTAATTAAAGCCACAGACATCAACTAGGGGGAGCCGAGGGAAGAGGAAGATTTAAAGTTGGAGGAATTGATCAACATTATCAAATACTAGAGAGCTCAGTTAAGATAAGGATTGAGAATTTGTCAGAAGGGAGGGAAGGTGTTATAATGGTAATCCCTATTCTCAGATGGTTAACGATTTTCTACATCCTTGATTATGATGTATTTAGGTGTTTTAAAAAAATTTTCTGATTCTTATTACTGAATCAAATTCAGTAATTCTGATTCTTATTCTTATTTAAACCTGAAAGTATTGATAAGTATTAAATAATAAATAAAACTTGCTCAGATAATTTATTATCTCCAGTTTGTTTCCCTTGTTTTCTTAAAATGACATTTGTAGGCAGAATTCAATTTTAATTTTGGGAAGAAAGGCTGATTTTGTAAGGGAGATGAGCAAGGTATTATTGATGCAGACATTGATGCCTTATTGATAGTTTTGGATAAAATTTGTTGTGAGAAAAATGAATACTAGTCTTCTCCCTTAATAAGGGTATTTTATCAAACTGTATTCTTTTTTTTTTTTTTTTGACCACGCCATGTGGTTTGTGGGAGCTTAGTTCCCCAACCAGGGATTGAACCCAGGTCACAGCAGTGAAAGCACCGAGGTCTAACTACTGGACCACCAGGGAATTCTGTCAAACTGTATTCTTAACAATGAAATGTAAATACTGGTTTTTCTCAGTTCATAATTATGAACATTCATTCTGTTTTTCCTTTCACTGTACGTCATTATTTAGAGGCTCAGCGTTTCATATATGTTTTTATTTACTTTTAAAAAAATTTGTGGCTAAAGATTTATGCTTTCAGTACCCTGATGGTTTCCATTTTTGTTTAAAATATATTATCACTGGCACTTTAATTTTTCACTTTCCACTCATTTTAAATATAAATGTATAATTACAATATTCTAATAATTGCTTAAATTTATACTACTAAATACAGACCCAGATAGTGAAACTACTGAAAAGAATAGTTAACTGATAGGGAGCACTACCAGATGACAGCTGAAATCTTTTTCTCAGATGATGCATGGAAGTCCCAGTTTGGCATAGAATGACAGTTTAGGGATATAAGTGTATGATTGGAAGTGGAAGATCATCAACAAATACTAAGGGCATAGAGAGGCTGTCTCTACCTTGGAATATTAGGAATGGCTTCACAAAGAGATGCTTTTATAAAAGCTACAGTTAGCAAACGTGAGTAAACACATAGACCTGTTCATTTATATAAATATAATAAAAGTTTTCCAGATCCTGTTTTGGTATTTTTGGGGCAGGTGGGTATGTGTGGGTATTATGGTCAGTATGTAGAAACTGAAGCTATTCAAGCTATTCACTTGAAGCTAGGGACATAGATGGATTTGAGACTGGCCATGGGTGACTCAGTGAAAAGAAACATTCAGGTTTATTCAGAACCCTCCAATCTATGCTAAAGGAGGGTTTATGATACATTGGATGCTAAATTTTTCTCTGACTGGAATTAAGCAGAATTTTTTTTAAACTTATGGTCTCATTTAGAGAGTTTCTTTTAAAAAAAGGATGATTGCTTTTTTAAAATTAACTTTCATTTGGAAATAAGTTCAAACTTAAAAACAATTGCAAAAATAAAAGTAGTACAAAGAATGTCTTATACTCTTCATCTAAATTTACCTACTAACATTTCTCCATTTACATTATTATTTATGATCTCTCTTTTTATAGATAACTAGACAATGGATACATAGATACAGTATATCCTTTTTTTCCTGAACCATTTGAGACTAAGTTATATACGTTCTGTTTTACCCCTAAATAGTTTAAAAAGGGATATTCTCTTACATAACCTCAGTACAGTTATTAACTTTCTAAATTTTACATTCATTCAATACTTTTTTCTAATCTACCATCCATATTCTAGTTGTGTTAGTTGACCTAATAATGTTCTTTGTAGTGTCCTGTACTACAAGGTCCAGTCTAGTGCCAGGTTTTGCATTTAGTTATGTTACCTTTGGCTCCTTTAATCTGGGACATTTCCAGTCTTTATCTCTTACGATTGTAACATATTTAAAGAACACAGGCCCTTTCCCTTCTTCCTTTAATAGAAAGTTCTTTGTTTTGCGTTTTGTCTAATGTTTCTTAGTGATTAGATTAAGTTTGTGGATTCATGGCCAAAATGAAGATAATGTAGTGCCCCTCTCATAGCAATCTGGAGGTACCTACTATTCATCAGTCCCTCATTGATGAGGTTTAATTTACACCATCTGGTCAAGGTGGTTCCTGATTTCCTTATTGTATAATTACTATCTTTCTTCCTTCCTGACAACTAATAAGCAGTCTGATGGGTGACACTTCAAGACCATGTAAATATCCTGCCCTCCATCAAAATTCCCTCCCTAGATTTAGTATCTATTGATGGTTCTTGATTGATTTATTCTTTACCATTAAGTTTGCAAAAGATGATTTTTCTAATACTTCCTCCACGTTTATCAATCAACCCTGGCATTCTACTCTTAGCAAGAGCTCTCCTTTTCCATTAATTATTTAATTATCAGTATGGATTCATGAATTTCTCTTTTCCCCCCAATGTTCATAATTCATTGCTGTACTTATTTTGGTTGTCAATGGTCACAGATTTGGAGGGCTCCCCTTCAAATTGGCTCAAGGACATGCAGCTGTCCTTTTTTTTTTTTTTTGAGTGGAGAGGGAAGCACTTCTTACTTTCTAGCATAACGAAATGTTGTAGGCTCATCTTTTGCCCACTCTGTCCCAGCCCTGAAGTCAGCAGTTTCTCCAAGGATCCTTGATTCCTTTCAGTGATCAAGAGCTGGATGCTAATTGTACTTTGCTCCTGTGGGGTCTTTCCATTTTAGCCCTTCCAGTGGACCGAGGTAGGAAATACTTGTATACATACATACAAATAAACATACACATATTTATGAAATCATGTGTTTACATAGATACTTCCAAATCCAAAACATTCCCAGAGGACTATTTCTTTCTTCCCCCATTTCACATTTGTATGTTCCTTCTATAGTGAGAACCTGGCTTCTAACACTACCAATACATTTATTAATTTGTTTAATCCTTGAGTACATCTAAAATAGTTTTAGAATGTTTTATAATATCATTATAATAAACATAATAAAGGGTTCAGGTTTATTTTTCAAATCCACCTCCCTCAACCCTGCCCAGGTTACTCGGATTAGTTTTATTTTCCCTTTTCCTTCTACCTTCCCCCCATCTTCAGTGTGGTTATAATACTCATTTGAAATAAACTTAGATTTGTTTCAGTTTGCTTTCAGTTTTAGGTTTTCTTTCTCTCTAGGACATTTTTAAATTAAGAATTTTGAAAGGCTGAGAAAAGAACCTGAATTCTTTGCATTTTACCTAGAAAGGGGAGACTACCATTTATGGGAAATCTTTTAAGCACCAAGCATTTTCACATAGTCATCTCATTTAGTCTTCACCATAATCTGAAAGAAGGAATCATTTCATGGATGACAAAACCTAAATCTAGGGATGTTACGAAACTTTACCGAGGTTGCATATTATGTAGTAAGCACAGTACTTTTGAGCTTCTATTGTGTTCCAGACATTGGGCTAACTTACTTTTTTAAAAAAATTTTTATTGGAGTATAGTTGATTTACAATGTTGTGTTAGTTTCAGGTGTACAGCAAAGTGAATCAGTTACACATATATCCATTCTTTTTTAGATTCTTTTCCCATATGGGTCACTGCAGAGTACTGAGTAGAATTCCCTGTGCTATACAGTAGGTCCTTATTAGTTATCTATTTTACGTATAGTAGTGTGTATATGTCAGTCCCAATCTCTCAATTTATCCCCCCCTGTTACACTCTGGTAACCATAAGTTTGTTTTCTACGTCTGTGACTCTATTTCTGTTTTGTAAATAATTTGTACCATTTTATTTTGGTTAGATCACATATAAGCGATATATGATATTTGTCTTTCTCTGTCTGACTTCACTCAGTATGATAATCTCTGGGTCCATCCATGTTTCTGCAAATGGCATTATTTCATCCTTTTTTATGGCTGAGTAATATTCCATTGTATATGTGTGCCGCATCTTGTTTATCCACTCCTCTGTCGATGGACATTTAGGTTGCTTCCATGTATGGCTATTGTAAATGGTGCTGCAATGAACGTTGGGGGTGCATGTGTCTTTCTGAATTACAGTTTTCTCCGGTTATATGCCCAGGAGTGGGATTGCTGGATCATATGTTAGTTCTATATGTATTTTTTTAAGGAACCTACATATTGTTCTCCATAATGGTTGTACCAGTTTACTTTCCCACCAACAGTGTAGGAGGGTTCCCTTTTCTCCACACCCTCCCCAGCATTTATTGTTTGTAGTTTTTTTGATGATGGCCATTCTTACTGGTGTGATGTGATACCTCATTGTAGTTCTGATTTACATTTCTTTAATAATTAGTGTTGTTGATCATCTTTTCATGTGCTTTTTGCCATCTGTATGTCTTCTTTGGAGAAATGTCTATTTAGATCTTCCACCCATTTTTGATTGTGGTGGTTGTTTTTTTGATGTTGAGCTGCATAAGCTGTTTATATATTTTGGAGATTAATCCTTTGTTGGTTGGTTTGTTTGCAAATATTTTCTCCCATTCTATGGGGTGTCTTTTTGTTTTGTTTATGGTTTCCTTTGCTGTGCAAAAGCCTTTAAGTTTCATTAGGTTCCATTTGTTTATTTTTGTTTTTATTTTCATTAGGAGGTGGATCAAAAAAGATGTTGCTGCGATTTATGTCAGAGAGTGTTCTGCCTGTTTTCCTCTAAGAGTTTTATAGTTTCTGGCCTCACATTTAGGTCTTTAATCCATCTTGGGTTTATTTTTGTGTATGGTGTTAGAGAGTGTTCTCATTTTATTCTTTTACATGTAGCTGTCCAGTTTTCCCAGCACCACTTATTGAGGAGACTGTCTTTTCTGTATATTCTTGCCTCCTTTGTCATAGATTAGTTGACTAACTTTCTTATTTATATTAGTTCTTATCCGATTCCACAAAGGAGATATTTTTTCCGACAAGTGAAGAACTGGGATGAGACCTAGGTTTTGTCCCCTTCACAGTTTTGGAGCAAGCAGTTATTGTCCTAAATAGCAGATGACCAGGGTGCTGCTGCTTTTATTACATACCTATTGTGTTGGGGGCATTAACCAATGCAAGGCATTTTTAAAAATGTCAGGAACATTGGTTACTGTGTACATTTTCTCATGTGGTCTTCTATAAGTAGGGATATTAGAATGAGGGTAACCTTCTGTTGCTTCCATGTGGAGACTGAATAACCCTATTGTTATTCAGCTGGACCGCTGCTGTCTTTGTTGTTGGTGGGTCATTGGTGAAGAAAGGTGCTAATGTCTCCCATTGAAACCACTGAGATCTTGACTTAATGATAGTGATTGCTTAATACATGTTTGTTGGTTGCTTGGTTTGCCACTAGTGCACAGAACATTTTAAGTTCATAATCATAGTATAGATTGTGTTTTGCTGACCTGTTGTAACTTGGTGAGTGAAGTGTAAACCAACCAGATGTTAATTATTCATTACACTTAAAGTATGTGCTTTCCAGGAATAACCAAATAGTATTGCCATAATAAAGAACTCGCTGAAAAATGGCCCATTTATCTAGGTAAAGAATTAAAAATTATCCTTTGCCAATTTATAGATACTTCTTAAATGTGTTCATGAATAAGAACTTTCTTTTGATGATGTTTATAACTTAAAACATTTTTCTTATATTAATTTTAAAAATTGATTGTATAGCTTTTGGGCTTTCTCAGTAAAGCATTATAGATATTAAGTATTTTGTTAAAATACATTTTTAGTGAGCATATATAGGATGCTTCTTGAATATTATTAGTTGGGTTTTGATTAGGACAGTGAGCAGTTAATCTGATGAAAGTAGAAATTTAAGTACCCTGAAAAATGAAAATGTTTAATCTAACACATTGAGTAGAATTATCTTTAACTGGAAGGCTTTGAGTAAATATAAGTGTAGCTAAATTAGAAACTGACTTATTAATAAGGAAATGATTATATTTACTCAAATGTTTGACATTGTCAAATTAGTGTGGATTTATTTAGTGCTTACTGTGGGTCCAATACAGATTGAAAATAAATATGAAATATGAACCTTTATAAAAGATAGATACTGCTACATATAATATGGTTGAAAGAACTTCATCTTGGGCATCTTACACACCTAAGATCTAATCCTGGCTTTTTTACTGGATTACTTTTTTAGCTGTATGACCCTGGGCAGATGTTTTAATCTGTTTGAGCGTCAGTTAAATTTAGTAGTCAGAATTTCTCTCAGGGACCTGCTAACTGTCAGTGAAGTCAGGGTAGCAGTACATGAAGCAATCTGAAGTAATATATGCTAATTGTACAAATTTGAGAAGTAGAGAAAAGCATTTAGATGACAAAAAAATTGTAATTGTATTGCCCAGACATAATCATTGCTAATATTTTAGAATATATTCTTCTAGTCTATTTCTATGCATATGGATACTGTATGAATGCAGTGAAAAAAGGTGTTTTTCCAAACTGGGATCATACGTTATATATTGTTTATTGCTTTACAAAATTCAGCAATATATTATATTGCATAATGCCAAAATTTCCATGTCTTTATTTTTCTGCTGTGTGATTATTTAATGTTTAGTGTTCCTTGGTATTGGATATATTATAATTTAATCAGTTCTCTACGATCCTTAGATTGTCTCCAGTTTTTTAAATTTATAAATAATGCTATTATTAACCTCTTTATGTTTAAATATGTTGTACATATCTCCAAATTACTCTTTTCCATAAATTACTAGAAATAAAACCCTTGGAAATGGGTATGTACATTTTTAAGCGTTTTGACAAAAATTGGCTATCAGAAAACTTGTACTAATTTAAAAAATTTTTTATTGGAATATAGTTGCTTTACAACGTTGTGTTAGTTTCTGCTGTACAGCAAAGTGAATCACCTATACGTATACATATATCCCCTCTTTTTTGGATTTCCTTCCCATTTAGGTCACCACAGAGCACTGAGTAGAGTTCCCTGTGCTATACAGTAGGTTCTCATTAGTTATCTATTTTTTACATAGTAGTGTATATATTGTCAATCCCGATCTCCCAATTCATCCCACCCACCCCCTTCCCCCTTAGTATCCTTATGTTTGTTCTCTATGTCTGTGTCTCTATTTCTGCTTTGCAAATAAGTTCATCTGTATCATTTTTCTAGATTCCACATATAAGCTAATGATGTTTGTTTTTCTCTTTCTGACTTCACTTTGTATGACAGTCTCTAGGTCCATCCATGTCTGTACAAATGGCACAATTTTGTTCCTTTTGTGGCTGAGTAATATTCCATTGTATATATGTACCACATCTTTCTTTATCCATTCCTCTGTTGATGGACATTTAGGTTGCTTCCACGTCCTGGCTATTGTAAATAGTGTTGCAATGAACATTTGGGTGCATGTATCTTTTCAAACTAGTTTTCTCCGTTATATGCCCAGGAGTGAGATTGCTGGATCATATGGCAGTTCTATATTTAGTTTTTTAAGGAACCTCCATATTGTTCTCCGTGGTGGCTGTATCAATTTACATTCCCCCCAACAGTGTAGGAGGGTGCCCTTTTCTCCACACCCTCTCCAGCATTTGTTTATAGACTTTTTGATGATGGCTATTCTGACTGGTGTGAGGTAATACCTCATTGTAGTTTTGATTTGCATTTCTCTAATAATGACATTGAGCATCTTTTCATGTGCTTTTTGGCAATCTGTATATCTTCTTTGGAGAAATATCTATTTAGATCTGCCCACTTTTTGATTGGGTTTTTTTTTTTGATATTGAGCTGCATGATCTCTTTGTATATTTTGCAGATTAATCTTTTGTCACAACTTGTACTGATTTTTACCCTTCTAATGGAGTAAGACAACAACCCATTTCTCTATTGATCACCAACAATTAGTATTATTTATTAATATTGTTTTTTTAATCAGAAAATTTTGATAGCTAAGGACTTATACATTATACAAAATTCAAAAAGTACTATTACAGTAAGTCTTCTTCCTGTCTTAACTAAGCTGCCTAGTGCTCCTTCTTAGAGTCATTTACTAGACTTCTCATGTATCCTTCCAGACATTGTATACCTGTCTTTTTTTTAAAAAAAAAAAAAAACCTTTACCAGTTTGATAGGTTAAAGTAGTTATCTTGCTGTTTCGATCTTCGATTATTAGTGAAGGTGAGCATGTTCCACATATTTACTGGCTATTTGTATTTCTTTTGTGAATTGCCTGTTCATACTCTTTGCCCATTTTAAAATTTAGAATCGCCTCTTTCTGATTTTATGAGAGTTCTTTATATAGAGTGGATGCAAATCCTTGTCATGTTACAGTTTTCCCTTAGTTTTCTAAATAATTTTTATTTTACTTTGCATTTTGGTGGATATTTTCAGTTTTCACCTGGGAAAATTTATAATTTATTTACTAATTTATAGTTTCATTTTTATGTTTAATTCTGATCTGTTCAAAATTGATTTTGAATTCTGGTCAGAGATCATTTTATCCCACATGCCTTTCTGGTGTTGGAGTTGTTTTCCTATCCCCATCACACTCTGATAGTCCCCTAGTACCAGGCAACAATCCTAAGGAAGAGCCAGAAAATTGAGAACAGTTTTAGCCAGGTTGCATGCTTTGGGTTGGACAGTCAACGGTACTATGGGTGTTGGTGCCATCTAGTGTTGTAGATAGAAAACGATGTCTGTGGAATGCTCTGTAATTGACCATATGGAAATTCAGTTGGGCTGAGAAATTTAGTGAGTTGTGGATATTTGCTTCACAGTAACAAATGACTTTGAAAATGACTTTATAAAAGGATTTTGAATTTTGACACATCGTACTGAATCAAACAAATGCTTGAATCATGCTATGATAAACATTATGAAATGACCTTAAAGATTCCCCCAAACATGTACTTCAGTGAAAACTTAAACGTTTTAAAAGATCTGTTCAAAACCCAATGACTATTAAATTTTTAAATTCCAGGTTTAAAAATGCTTTGGATCTTTTGGATTATCTGTGTATTTATTTTAGATTATAATATAAGAAATCAACATTTATTTAGTTCTCATTGAATAGTATCACTTTCAGTTTCTTTCTGTATAATTTTTAGTATGTATTTTTATCAGCTTATATGGAATTGTTTATAGACCTTAAAATGCTCATTATATTTTGGTTATTTTTTAACTTGTCATTCATTTTCTAGACTAAAGTCTTTGTTCATGTCTTAAGGTTCAATTCAGTAGTTAGTGCTGAAGTGCTGTAATTTAGTCCATAGAGGGCATTACGTTACAGCATATGGTATTAAACAGCATTATTTAATATCTTTCAGTAATGGGACATATGTTTAGTTTTATACTTTTGTATAGTTCAGAATAATTAAATTTTGAAGTAAGTTTAAAACTACTGTGTAGCTGTAATTTTTTTCTTTTTATTAAAAAGTCCTGTTATCTGTTGCTGGAAAGTAGAAATAATTTTTTTAGCGATCAAGAATTGCATACAAGCAACCCCCAGTTTAGAGAGTAGCACTTTCAATCCAAATGACCACCTCTTTCTCACCTTATTTGCCTTCATTTCTAAACATTGTAAAGCAAACAAAGCAAAACAAAAACTTGAGTTTTTCTGGGGTTCAGAATTAGAGGAAGGAAAGAAATGGAAAAAGAGGAATATCTTGGGAGAGCTGGCCTGGGAGGTCTTAGAGTTTACATATTGTTGCCTATTCCAAAATACAGTCCTCTACTGTTGGAAATCCTGCCACTTAGGTACAAGACACACACACACACACACACACACACACACACACACACACACACACACACACACACACACACACACACACACACACACACACACACGTTTATGAGAGTGTTATAGAGAAAGGAGTTTTTTATTCTTTAGTAGGACTTATTTTAATCATATAATTTTCCTGCTAATGAGGTAAGTGCACGAAGAAAATGAGAGTTTTGATCTGAGATATGAAGAGAAGAGAAATGTAGAGAGTGTAGGTAATTTTAGAGCATGGGTACTGTTTGGAAAGGAGTTAGGGGTGTGTTTGGGGTGGTTTTGGTCATTGGTTTTTGTCATGCTTTGGGGAGGTACTGGGTTTATGGACATTGAGGAATGAGAAGTTGCCAATCATGAACTCAGAACAGGTGATTTCAAAAGTTCAGTGTAAGGCTGATTTTGAGTTTAGGAAGAGAAGAATTCCCCCCTTCCCTACCCCCATGCACAATACGCAGTAGGACTTAGAATTCAGACAGCACTTTTACTTGCTTGTATTATAAATAAAGGAATCTTCTGTGCTTCTCTCCTTTGGAAGCCTTTACTTTTAAGGGAAAATAAGTTTCTATCCCAAATAATCAATGTGGTATCTGCTCTATTTGAAAATTGTCCTTGAAATAATTTTTCATTTTTAAACAAAATGTTAAATATTTGAAGGAAAACAAATAAGTTTTTAACAGATTTATGTTCTCTATTTGCCTGTTATCTTGGGATTTAATATGGAATAGGACCTGTAATCTACCCATATAAAATTTTTTCTCAGCTGGAGGAGAATAGAACTACAGTAACAAAGCACAGTAGTGTGTGTGTGTGTGTGTGTGTGTGTGTGTGTGTGTGTGTGTGTGTGTGTGTGTGTGTGTGTGTGTGTGTGTGTGTGTGTGTGTGTGTGGTGGTGGGGTGCTTCTTTTTAAAGAGGGTATTGGGTTATTGCCTAGAATTGAATGGCTTAATATAGGCACTTTCTTAGGTATGATTTACAGGCTTTGTTTCCTTATGGTTTACTGGTTAAAAATTTTAGCATAATAATAGTAAATAGCTAGCACTTACATAGGGCCACTTTTTATCAGGCACTGTCCTAAGGCCTTTTGCATACACAAACTCATTTGATCCTGTCATCACAATAAGCCTCGCCCAGTGGCTTTACATTTTTAACAGATTGGTCTCATCAGATTTTCAAATTTAAGCACTTTTTCCTTAGGTTACCAAACTTAAAACAACTCTAGTTTTAAAACTTTCTAAGAAAGAAACGGGCAAAATGTAAATTGATTTATCTTAGTTAGTTTTCCCTGTAAACTTAATAGCCTAAATTGCAAAGATCATAAAAGCTAAAGAATTAGATATTACTATGTAAGGTCTAATTTCAGGGCTCCTATTTTGACCTCTTAATCTGCCAGGGGAGCTATTAAGTATGTTTAACATTTAGATGAATGGGTGTTATTATATGTTCTTGCTCTCTCAGATGATTTTTAAAAATTGTTACACCAAGTCAAGTACTGGAAGATGTGAATAAAATGAATGGTAAATACCCTTTTTCTCAAGAAATCTTTTTTCCCCCCTACTATTAGTGTAGTAATCTCTGACTTCAAAACAGTGTTTGGGCGATGTTTTTGAGTGCGTTATTCTAATGCTAAAGTATTTATTGGCCTTCAGTCTTAAGGGATTCATTATTAGAAAATACTGTTTTGAAAATATTATGTAGTTAATGAATAGTTTGGGATTTCTAACTATTGCATGAAGAGGCCAGAGATTTTCAGCTATGATATGACTTGGTGACAAGTGTTCTCAAATATCACATTATACAAGGGTTCAGTGAATAAAGTTTAAAGTTAAATATTAACTTCTGAGCTGAGAATACTAGACTCTCTTTAAAAATTGCTTTGCTTTATTTATGTTTGGAGTTAGAGAGGCAGGGAGGAAAAGAACTGAGTTCTTGATATTCAGGCCACTTCTGATTTGAAGAATTTTGCAGGGTTTTGCAGCCCACACAGTTTTACAGCAAGTTCCAAAAAATATCATACCTATTTCAATGTAGCTATATAGTCTTCTGAAGTATGTAGTTTTGTACATAGGCTCCATATCTTATAATACTTAAGCATATCTCACATTTAAAAATATTTTCGCTGATTTGTCATTATATGTTGCCTTTAATGCTAAGTCAAATGATAATATCAGTTAAAACAGTTGTGAGACGTTAGTAAGGATGTAATATTCTGCACTGGAACGAATGCCAATTTTATAAAGTTGAACAAAAATTTCAGAAATTTCTTATATAGATTTGTTTTATCAGTAAAATTTTAGTTTGGTCTTATGTCACTTTCTCAAAGCAAATGTGGTATAATTAGCACCTGAATATTTCTCCTCAAGCAAAGAGTCTATTAATAGTACCTGCAGTGGTGTCTAATAGATATTTATTGAAAGATCGATTTGGAGCAGGTGGTAATTAAGAATAAGTATATATTTGCAAGTCTCTGGATTTCTGTAGTTGCAAAAGAAGGAAAAGATAGCATTACCTGAGAAATATGAGATTGCTGAAATTAAGTAAAAAATTTTTTCTATTTAAGTAAAATATTCAGTAAACATTAATAATTTGACTTTGTGATTCTCCTGCCATACCCTCATAAGGGTGCAAAATGCTGATAATTTAAGAGAAAGTAAGAAGAGACTCGCATTTCCCAGGCTTGAAATTTAAGCTGTTACCCTTCTTTGGATCAGTCCATTTTTATCTTATCACGTAACCATTGATTTTAAAGTTTTAAATGAAGCTGGAAACCAGCAGCATAATTCCCCTATCTGTCAAAAAATAAATAAATAAAAATAAAACAAAATAAGATTATAAAAAACTGTACATGGCTTTAAGTGCATTTCAAATATATTCAGTGGTTTACTCTGCCAGAAGAACAACCCTCTTTTCTTTCTTTTCTTTTGGTGGCCTTCCCCTCCCCCTGCAAAAGTAGCTCCATTTGGTGTGAGCAACAAGCAAAAGACAAGAACAATAAACAGATAGAGGAAGGCGGTAGTGCCTGAGTATTAGTAGCCTAGTTACAGATTGCACTGCGTCAGACTGCTCCACACCCAGAAGGCGTCAGGTGACTTCAGTCCTGCTGCAGTTGTGCAGCAGAGGAGACTGCAGATACGGTTGAGGAAACGGATATTTCATGTCTCAGGGGGTAGATTTTTGCAGTTACAGCTTTTCTGTTGGTATGCATAATTGATAATTGCATCTGTAGGGCAGATCGTGACAAGAGATGGACGGTCAGAAGAAAACTTGGAAGGACAAGGGTATATCTGCTTTTTAATCTTTATTCATTTTTTAATGTGACCAGTAATATATATTTCTATGAATAAGCTTTGCAATTTAGATATATTTTGGATTGAAAATGAAGCCTATGAAGGGTTTAAGAGTAAAGGATTAAAACAGCTATTTCAAATGTGTTTTTGCGGTTCGTTATGTATGAGAAAATGTCACGCTGTTCTGCTTCACTGGCATTTGATTTAGTCTTTGCAGTCCTATCGTTGATTAGGTTCTATTCTTTAATCTTGCAGGTTGTGAACAATATAGTTTTAACATAATTTCATTTGGTCACTTTGGTGTGATAAATCTACATAGCCATGTTTGTATTCCATAATGACATATTTTCTGTGACTAAGTATTTTTTTTTTTTAATCTGATTTGGTGTAGTTGAAATTCTATCCAAAGGTTTTTGTAGATAGCAAGATCCTGTGTTTGCAGTAAGCCTGTTTTCTTCTTTGGAAATATTATTGAACCTTTAAAGTTATTACCAGTCACCTTTTAATTAGATTATAATTTTGTGTATCTTAAAATGGTTAAAATGTATACACAGTAGTTTTAAATGTGTGTCCATATTTAAGTCACTAACCTTTGTCCTTGTAATAACCAATCAGTGATCTTGATCCCCTTTCCTCCCCCTTGAAAGCCCAGATCCTTTCAAGTCTCAGTGGATTGGGGTTGTGTAAGAATTTAAGCTTGTAAGTGTAATGAATATTTTTAAAGTATTTTATTATGTAGATGGTTAAATGTGCCATTTTAAGAAAAAGGGAAGGTGGGTGGGCTGTGTATCTGACCTTTATAATAAATTGTCTTAAAAATTATTAGAGCTATTTTTTTAACATCTTTATTGGAGTATAATTGCTTTACAATGGTGTGTTAGTTTCTGCTTTATAACAAAGTGAATCAGTTATACATATACATATGTTCCCATATTAGAGCTATTTTTAAGTAGTCCAGTTAGACATTCCACACAAGCAATTTGTTTTCCTGGCCACATTCAAGTTTTATAATTAAAAAAAAAAATTTCTATAGCAGAATTGTTAGCAGGATTGGTGATAATGTTTCTAAAAGCAATATGTGTAGCTAATTACAGGAACCTTTACAACATCCTTTTAAAAATTGGTTCAATGAAGTATTGTGGGGAAAAGGTGAGCTTAAGATTGAGTTCATATTGAGACATTGGAAAGATCTTACAGTTAACACTTAACAGAAAATAATATAGCTTTGGAGTTTTACCTTTATTGTTTCTTTACATGTGAATTTAATGAACAGAAGGATTTTTATTTCTTCATCCTTTTCTGACCATTAGCATTACAAAGGGAAAGTAAATTGCTATATTAGTTTTCCATAAGTAAAACTGATAGTAGTGATAACAATACAATAAATCCAGACTTTAAAAATAGGTAAAAAATCACATCAGGGCCTACTCATCAACTATTAAGGCTCTGTATTAATAATTGGAGTCTTAGACCATTTAATAGCATCTTAAGTTCTTTATTTGCTAAACTAATTTAGGAATATTTTGAGATTGGAGAAATTAAGTTCCAGTATAGTCCATATTATTATACCAGACATTTATTTTGATTATTTTTAGGTACTAAGTATAAAATCAAATTTACGCTTGAATGTCTGTCTCTGGGGAGCCTCATTTTGTATGTAAGTGGAATGGCCTGATATTTTTTTAGTGTTTGGCTTTTTTGCTTGGGAAGACTAACTTTACCTATTGTTCTGGTTCATTGCTTAAGTTATATTTTAGTATTTATCAGCAGCTAATTTTAACGTTGCAGATTAGAGGTTATGACTTAAATGGAAATCCGTGAGAAGCTGAAACTGCCATGGAGTGAGTTTTTCCTCATTTTATGAAAAGTGTGGCGATAGAGGAAAGAGTCTAAGCTTTCTAGGTATATTAAAAAACAAACTTAAGCCCATATATTATTCTACTCTTTTGCCACCCTTGTTCCCTCCTTAAGTCCCATGGTTGAAATACATCCAGTTGGTATATCTGATTATGGTAACATGTAAGGGTATAAAGAAGTGAGAGATACTCTGATTTCCGTGTTTTAAAGAGTCTTTTTTTAGCTTATTAACTAGTATTTAAGACATTTATCTTGCAGGCTAAGACCAAAATTAATAATTTATATTTTATACATTTTTCATCTTGGATTTTCTATTGTTCTTAGTGGGATACTTACAATAAATGAAATCTATGAAGTACCTGATTATTGGGGTTAAAATGGAAAGCATTGATTAAGACAGTCAAAAGATTTTCAAGAGCTTAAAATAGAAGGAATTGGGTAGGTTTGGGGGTTTGGGTGGGGTGGGAGAATGATTTAACCACTAAACAAGGTGTAATTTAGACAGTGAATAGAGCTTTCTGGGTAGAACAGAATATTTATAGGATAGTAGTTGAAAGATAAGATTGGTATAAGTAAAGAATGTAGAAGACTTGTGAGATCTAGGTCAGGTTTCCTCAAACTTCCCTGAAGAGGAGAATCACCTAGTGCTTCTTTATTTTTATATGATTCCTGTGACCCTATTCAGATCTACCACATCAGAATTTATAGGGGAAAGGCATGGCAATATGTTAAGCACCTTGACAAAGGGTTGTGTTAATATTAGGCAAATGTAGGAAACACCAACCTAGTTTTTAAAGTTTCTGTTCTCATATGTTTTGATTTTGGCCAGAGTGAGAATCTTACCGTTTTTGGTCTTCAGTTTCCTCTTCTGCATGATTTCTAGTATTCCAATTTTGATGTTCTCTGGTTTTATGAAAAGATACCCTGGGTCAGATTGCAGAAGATATTGACTTTTGGATTTTATCATAAAGGAAATAAAGAGCCTTTGGAAGTTTTAAAGTAGGGAGTGGTAAAATGACAGCAAGTTTGAAAGACTGCTTTGGGGTGCTATATAAGATAAATTGGAGAAGAACTTAGAGGCAGAACAGGATGACTGTATTTGTGCCCAGATGTGCCTGAACTTGGCCTGAAGTAGGAATGAAAAGGAGGTGGCAGGTTTGAGAAACTTAGAAAGGAATACTTGATATTTGACATAGATTTGTGGGACTAGGGTGAGGGAGGGACTCAAAGGACAACATGAAATTTCAGTCAGAGTGCAACCTTGGCAATGCTAGTGCTTTAGTGTCAGTAGAAATAGAGCTAAAGTAGGTAGAAATGATGCAAAGTTCTGTTTTGGAAACTTCAAATTTGAAGCTCAGAGAAATGACAGGCTTAATGATGAATGCAGAATTGGGAATTGAATGCAAAGTGAGACAGATGAATACTGTGAGGAAATTTGCATAGAAAGAACAGAAGGGGCTTCCCTGGTGGTGCAGTGGTTGAGAGTCTGCCTGCCGATGCAGGGGACACGGGTTCGTGCCCCCGGGCGGGAAGATCCCACATGCCGCGGAGCGGCTGGGCCCGTGAGCCACGGCCGCTGAGCCTGCGCGTCCGGAGCCTGTGCTCCGCAATGGGAGAGGCCACAGCAGTGAGAGGCCCGCGTACCGCAAAAAAAAAAAAAAAAAGGAACAAGATTAAGGAAGGAGAGCCTAAAACCTATATTGTGGGGACATGGAGCACAAGGAGGGATCAGGAAGTTATAGTCGGAGCAGTAAAAGCAGCAGGTTAGGGCTGGTTCCCTGATATTAGGGAGGGAGAGATTTTTCAAGAGGGAATGGATGGTTAAATACTAGAGAGAAGCCATTTAATGTGAAGATTGAGAAATGATTGTGGACTTTTGAATTTTAGGAATATGTACAACACTACCCATTATTAGTAGTGTTTTTGGGATTTGGCAGTTAACATACTGTAGGTGACCTTTGAGAGGAGTTTGTGTAGGATGGGGACAGAAATGTTTCTAGCATTAAAATTCAGTTTGATTATACGGCAAGACAAAAACTGACTTTGGACCATTTCTGGAGCATACTTCTTGCAGAGGTTCTTGTAGGGCTCCCTTATCTTTACTTTTGCTAAGTCACTTTCAATTTCTTTCAAAGGTTACTGAGTATATGGGTAAAGGTGTACGCTTATACTGACATTCAGGTAGAGAGGAGAAAGGGGTCTTGGCTGCTTGAAATAAATGTCCCTGGGAATCTCCCCCCCAAAAAAAAATCCTGAGAAGGGAACTTGGGTGTTAATCAATTGCGAGACCTATTGATTGGAGGAAGCCTCCTGCTTTTCAGTTCTAAACGTAGTTGAAACCCAGCGTTTAGTCATTTCATTAGATATTTCTTCTGGATCTTGGTTTAGTAGTGCAACACTGTGTGTGTGTATGTACGTGTGTATGTTGTAGAAAATTTAGAAGGTCTGTGGAAGAATAAAACCATCACTTCACAGAGTGGTTTTGGTGTGTATTTCTAACGGTGTGTGTATGTGTTGGGGTTACGTATGGTACATTTTGTTCCATAATCATTTTTCTCACACTAAATGGGGAAATACCTTTCATTTAGAAATATTCTACATTGTTTTAATGGGTGTAGTATTCTAAGTATGTACTGTTGATCCCTTATAGTTAAATATTCAAGTTATTCCTAAATTTTTTGCAAACATGAAGAAAGCTAAAATGAATATAATTGAATATAAATTATTGCTCTTATTCATAATTATTTCCAAATTGCTGGGTTGTAGTATTTAGGCTTTTGGTTCATGTTGCAGAACTTCCCTTCAGAAAGATACAAATTATTTTGAGTAATGTATAGGAGTGTCTGTCCTGAAACCTTGGCCAAGATTAAGTACTACATACGCATTTCTGATGGTTTTAACTCTTTCTAAGATAGCTGTTTTGTCAGTTTTAAGTAAATTACTTGATGAGAACCAGATTTAAATTGAAAAAGTAAATTGGTAATTTTTTTCTCCTATATATGGTTTAAAGTTTTGCATGGATAAGTAGTGGGAGCAATGGAAATATCTTCTCAGTTTTCTTTATTTACCCAAATCCGGGTACTCTTAATTCCTTGTCAGAACTTCTAACTGGTTTTTCCACTAAATCCTATATGTTAAGCCAAATTAATCTTCCTAAAGTATGGCTCTAATCATAGCACTTAAGGGGTTTTCCTTTACTTTTCAAATTAAGTTCATACTATCCTGGACTTTTAAGAGGCATTCCATGGTCTAATCCTAGCCTTTATAATCCCATCTCCCATTACTCTGTCTCCAGCCACATTGAAGGACTTGTTTCCTAAACATGACTGTTCTTTGCATTTGCTTGTGTTTTTCTCTCTGTCTAAAATCCCCCTTCCCATTTCATTTTGCCCAAGTCTTGTCAAAAGCCCAATCCTTCCTGAAGTATTCACCTTCCAGGTGGAGGGAATCCAGTATTCCTCAGAACTCCTATCTCTTGCTTTTCGTTTTGTGCCTTCTGTTACAGTTATATATCTATATCTATATATATTACAGTTATATATAACTAATATATATGTATATAATACATGTAATATATATGTAATTAAAAAATATATTTTATATATATATATAAATAAATATTGGCTTTTTTTTCTAGTCTGTAAATTCCTTGAAGGCAGCAAAAGAAACAGTGGTGGCCTTATCACTGGGTCTCCTCATTGACTCCACACAGCTTTTCAACAAAGTGACAGGATGAGAACTTTGATGTTCAGCCAGGTTTATTCCTGGCCTGAGCCTTATACATCCATTCTTGGGAATTTTTTTAAATGGTTTTTCAAATGGGAGAAATAAAAGGGATCCTCTACCTTACCCCTTTTTTAAAGGAGCAATTAATTAAGCAACTTCTGTAAATCCAGGATTTTTAGATCATACCCACAGGCAAGACATCTTAATAGTCACTTATTCTTGTTTTATGGGTAAGGAAACCAAGAAAACTAAAGAGATTAAATTATTTGTTCAGGACTAGACAGCTAGTGGCATAGGGTCATTATCATGGATAATGCTCATTTATGTTACTGGATGTGTATTTATGTGTATGTAATGTATATGTTTAAATTTGCCTCATTGCTTTCAAACTTTTTAATCCAATCACCTTTTAGGCATTTATGTAAGGTATTGCTAGACACTAAAATACTGTTTGTCTCTCCTCAATACCACGATCTTATATTTATTCTAGGTAGCTCAAAGCAATTTAAGATTAAAAAATTATTAAATGTTAATGATACTTCTGCAAGTCTATTGTTAAGAGTTGGCAATTGAGACAGATTTAGGAATTACTACTCTCAGATTACCCGAAATTCTGATTTTCCATAAGAATAGCTGTTGCTAGTGTATAGTTGTTGTATATACTCATTTGTGTATTTTTTTCCACTTAAATAATCTAAAATTAAAATAGATTATCCTGGTCAGTGATGTGAATACTTTACCTTATTTCATTATCTGTACTATTAGCTATTTATTCATTGAGCATTTATACTGAGTGTGTGCCATAGGTGTGTAAGGTTATAGAAGTATAACTATAACTAGTTTACCTACTAGTGAAGTTGATTCTCTTTTTAAACTAGTAATTTGCTCAGACTTTTCCCCCTATTCCAGTTTATTAAGCTTTTCAGGTTTATAGAGTTATGGAACAGTATGTTTTCCATTTAGTTTTTATTAGTAGAAAACAGGATTTTGGCAGCAATTTCCTATTTCTAAGGTTTGGTGCCTATTTCTTGTAATGTGTGTATGCCAACAAGAAGTAAAGTTGGAAGTGGGAAGTTAGAATTATTTTCTGCTGTATTTTTTGTCATCTTCTAATAAAGCTGGAAATGGAATGTGGGATTAAAGGAAGTGTTGAAAACAACATGAACTAATTAATTAAATAAATTGTTGTGGTGGTTATTGAACCTCACTGTTTTCAGTCTCAGAGAAATTTGGATTTTCCTAAGAAGGCAGCAACAATCATAGGTAGTTTTACCTTCCTTCAGTATATTAAGACATTTTCTACTTGAGGATACTTAATATAAGAGAAACAAGCACTTAAAGTAAGCTCAAATTTCATGGCAAATAACGGAGGGAAAAAGATTTGGTTAAGACTTGAAACATAAAACCAACAGTTATGAAAATAAGTTTTAGTTTATTTTTAACAAAGTTTAGGTTGTAATCACAGCTGTGCATAAGTCTTAGAATGAACAGAGATGAATCAAGCTTTTGGGCTTTTTGGTGTGTATTTTTTACTAGAAAATTGTTTGGTAGCACAACATGATATTTTTGTGGTTGAATTTTCACAGTGGATCACATGTAATGTCCTTTTACAAAAATGTTCAAGGGTTTTAATGACTTTCCTCGTGGCTTCTCTTAATCTTTTGAGGTCAGATATTCTGTTTTGAAGTGCCTATTGGACTGTCAATCTCTTTTGGAGTAATTCTCCAACATCACTCAAAACATTAACCGTACAAAATGCTACATTATTAGGAAGATCTGCAGTTTTGTGTTGTGGTTGATTTGTGTTGTCTTATCTATTAATATCTATCTAGCTATAGCTATTTATAGTTTTAATTTATTTTTTTCAGAGAGAGGGACAATTTAGATGGCTTCTAGGAACTACAATTTGCAATTTGAACAGAACATGATTTACTCCTATTACTGAATCTATGTTACTGGAATTTACTGGTCTGTGTATATAACTCTGCTCATGGTGTTAGTTAATTACTTCTCTCTTTAAATTGGGGTTGAAACACTATTTGGAATCCTCAAGTAGGGTAAAAAGCAAACTTGAGTACTGATAAATTCCTTTAAATACAAAATATGTGGTATGATGTAAAGAGTGAGACCTTCACAGTCAGACCTGAATTTCAATCAGTAACCCTGCACAATTTATTTAATAATACTTCTGAGCCTCGATTGCCTTATGTATAAAGTGCAGATAATAAACACTTTATAGAGTTGTTGTGATTAGTGATAATGTATATAAAGTACTTGCACAGTTCCTTGCTCAGAATAGGGGATTACTAAATTTTTATAGAAAGGGCAAATACAGAATTTATACTAGTTTTATGTAAAATATTTCTTCCTTAGATGTGTGGTTGTTGAAATGGACAACATACTGTAAAGTTGTCAGAAGTAAGACAGGGAAGCTTTAGTGATGAAAAAGACAAGGACCTGAAATTGTATCTTTTAAAAACTCTAGCTACAGGATGAGGAGAGATGGCCAAGAGAGATGCTGGTTTGCCAAGTATTTGGTTGAGATACTTTGTAGCAATACTAGGTATCCTTCAACCTGAAACTTGCTAACTGAAACCAAGTTAGCAGTGCTTTCAGAGAAAGTTGAACTCACCTTTTAAATAATCAGAGCTTAGTTAAGCATCGTATTTAATATTTGATTGCCCTGCCTGACTGTATCTCTTCAGACATTACTTTTATTTAGTGTGTTTAATTCATCAAGCATTTCCATGTGTGAAATCTCCATTCATTTTCAACTGACTTGTTAGGTGGCTATCATTTTTCTAATTTTACATGATGGTAACTAGAAGGAAGAAATAGGACTCAAGCTCCTCTTACCGTGTTTGCTGAAAGAGTTAAGCTCCCACTCTGCACAGATATTTTTGTGGACCACCACCTGTCATTTTTTAGCCAAGTGAATGGTTATTATATGGAGATGAAATGCTTACTATGTGGTAATAAATGATCAACTCTGAATTCTAGTCACTTTTCCTGGCAATTGGGAAGAATTTGATTTAAGGATTGTGATTTCTAATAAATACATAATTATTTATTAATATAAAGACCATGGTTGTGAAAAATAACAACTGAAAATTTAGTATCATTCTAATATTCATATGTTTATTTATTAACTTCCTTTTTAACTGCCTTTCTCCCTTTCTCATTCTTCATCTGACTTTATTAAAGAGAACTTAATATTTGCTTTTGCTTAGGAAGTAGGCATTTTACTGCTAGCTGTTCTTGTTCTCCCAGTATTTTGGGGACCACCTAGTTCAATGTTTTTTTCCACCCAGACAAAAGATTTAAAAATTGAAACCTGACTTCAGGCTGTTCAAGGAAGAGCTACAGTAAGAATTTGATTTGAGGCAAAATGTAATTGGATGGCTCCTGCATGTAAAGCTGGCACTATTTTTAGCTATGACAGATGACAGTTAATGATTACCAGATGTAGGCAACTCGTCTTACTCTGCATTGGGCCAGAAGTGTTTCTTTTGAATAAGAGATGATAGTGTACTGAATTATTTTAAATGAAAATTTTAGTTTGATAAATTGCTACTGCTTAAAGCACTATCAAAATAAAGATTTTTCACATTTTCATTTGGAAAACAAAAGTGGGGAAGCACTGCAGGGAATAAATCACTTTTTTTTAAGTGACAAAAATTTGTTTAAATTGATCAGAATTATTTTAGTAATACACAAGCATCCTCCATTGTTATAAGAGGAAAAAGCACTGTTAGATTAATTTCAGATCTTTAAAAGGATATTTCATGAACATTTTATTTAAGAATAAAGTTTACATCACAGTAGGTTGCCTTGCATGATTAACACTCCATTCTGCAGTGTAGAAGGAAACTTCAGGAATCATGAAGGTTTAAATTTTCCTTTACAAGCCCTTTGTCTTAATTTTGGTTTCTCACGGATAAAGAGGCCATTGAACTCTTCCTTCATAAACAAAACTAATAAAGTGATTACAGAGGAATCCAAAATTAGCATTTTAGTGACCCTATAGTTCTTATTTAAAGATGTCCTTTATTTTAATTTGAAAATATTAGTCTTTAATTATTCTTAGGAATAGAAACATTTTAATCTGATCACTATTCAGACAGTGCAGCAAATATTAATGAAGCAGGTAATGAGAATATAAAGATGAAATGCATTTAAGCAGCCCTTCAGGGTCTAGTAAGGAGAGACAAGCCTGTAAAACAATATTCACTGTTTTATAAATTATCTGAAAGCATTGCTATTTGTTACTTAATAAGTGTGGATATCTGATGGTAGTTTAAATAAAACAAATGTTAAATCCAAAGCACAGAAACATTTTTTGAATAATTAGGATTAGTGCATGCTTTAAACTGGCATTAAGTGTGCATTCATTGTAATCAATTAGTAATATTTATTGAAGGTTTAGTTGGTTCAGGCTTTGTGCTTAGCTCTGGAGATGTGGTAGGTGGTAAGATAAAATGCTGTCTTCTGGAGCTTACAACCTAGCAGAGAAACATGTTTAAAATGAGTTTGTTTTTTTTTTTAATTAAGTGTACATACAGCTCATTGACTTAGTATACTTATGGAATTGTGCAGCCATCACCATCATTTAATTTCAGAACATTTTCATTCCCCCCCCCCAAAAAAAAATCTTAAACCCATCATCAGTCACTCGCCATCTCTCCTCCTCCCAGTTACTGGCAACCACAAATCTACTTTCTGCCTCTCTAGAACTGCCTATTCTAGACACTTCATGTAAACAGAACCATACGACTGTGTAACCTTTTGTGTTTGCCTTCTTTAACTTAGCATAATATTTTCAAGCCTCATCCATGCTGTAGCATGTTATCAGCACTTCATTCCTTTTTATTGCCCAATAATATTCCATTGTACGAATATTTTGTTTATTCATTAGTTGATGGACATTTGGGCTGTTTCCACTTTGGGTTATTATGAATAATGCTGCTGTGAACATTTGTGTACATAGATTTTTTTCTAGTCTTTTGGGTGGAAATTCCTAGGTGTGGAATTGCTGGGTCATACGGTAACTCTCTGTTTAACTTTCTGAGGAATTGCCGAACAGTTTTTCACAGTGGCTGAATTTTACATTCCCATCAGCAATGTAAGAGGATTCCAATCATCATCACTCTTGCCAACATTTGTCATTGTCCATCTTTTTTACTTTAGCCATCCTAGTGTGTCTGAAGTGGTATCTGATTGTGGTTTTGGTTTGCATTTCTCTGATGACTAATGACGTTGAGCATCTTTTCATTGCTTACTGGCAATTTGTATGTATTCTTTGGAGAAATTAATATTCAAATCCTTTGCCCATTTTTAATTGGTTTGTCTTTTTATTGTTGAGTTGTAAGAAGTTTTTTTAATATATTCTGAATACAAGTCTTTTATCAGATATTTAATTTGTAAATATTTTCTCCCATTCTGTGGTTGAATTTTCACCTTGATAGTGTCCTTTAAAGCACAAAAGTTTTTAATTTATTGAGGTCAATTTATCTGGTTTTTTTTTTTTTTTAAACTGCTTCTGCTGTTGGTGACATATCTAAGAAACCATTGCCTAATCCAAAATCATGAAGATTTATACCTATTTTTTTCTTCTAAGTTTTGTACTTTAAACTCATTGGGTCTTTAATCCATTTTAAGTTAATTTTTGTATATGGTGTAATGTATGGGTGCAACTTCAGTCTTTTGCAGTTAGATATCCAGTTGTCCCAGCATCATTTGTTGAAAAAACTATTCTTTTCCCCTTTGAATGTCTTGGCATCCTTGTCAAAATCAGTTGACCATAATGTAAATGTAATTTCTGGACTCTTCATTTTATTCCATAATCTGTCCATCCTTCTGCAGCTACCAAACTGATTACTGTAGCTTTGTTGGAAGTTTTGAAAAGGGGAAGTGTGAATTCTCCAACTTTGTTGTTTTTTACAATTGTTTTTGGCTATTCTGGATCTCTTGCATTTCTATAGGAATTCTGCAACTGGTATGTCAGTTTTGGCTAAAAGGCAGCTAGGATTTTGATAGAGATTGCTCTGTAGATCAATTACCATTTTAATAATAGTGCCTTTTAATCTATAAACATGGGATGTCTTTCCATTTATTCGTCTTCTTTAATTTCTTTCAACAATACTTTGTAGTTTTCAGTTTCTGATACTTTGCAGTTTTCAGTTTCTGAGTCTTTCACTCTTTAAACTCTTTTTGATGCTATTGTAAATGGAATTATTTTCTTAATCCATTTTCAGATCGTTTGTTGCTAGTATAGAAATACAATTGATTTTTGTATATTGATTTTTTTTTTTTTTAATCCTGCAACCTTTCTGGACTTGTTCATTAGTTCTAGTAGTTTTTTGGTGGATTCCTTAGGATTTTCCACCTACAACATCATGTTATTTGCAAATAGAGATTGTTGCATTTCTTCCTTTACAATCTGCATATCTTTTATTTTTTTTCTTGACTAATTGCCCTGCCTCCATACCCCCCCCCCCCCCCCCCCGACAGTGTTGAATAGAAGTTGAAAGAGGGGATATCCTAGCCTAGTTCTTGGCCTTAGTGGGTGGGGACGCTTTCAGTCTTTCACCATTAAGTATGATGTTAGCTGTGGGTTTTTTGTAGATAACCTTTATCAGCTTGAGGACATTCCTTCCATTCCTATTCCTAGTTTGTCAGGTGTTTTTATAATGAAAGGGTCTTGGATTTTGTCAGATGCTTCTTCTGTGTCTAGTTGTGATGATCATGTGGGGTTTCGTCCTTGATTCTTTTAATATGGTGTATTATTGATTGGTTTTCATATGTTGAACCAACCTCGTATCCCTGTGATAAATACCACTTGGCCATGGTGTATAATCCTTTTTATGTGTTGCTAGATTCAGATTGCTAGTACTTTGTTGAGGATTATTTTGTCTGTATTCATAAGGAATCTTGGTCTGTAGTTTTCTTTTCTTGTGATGTGTCTGCCTGATTTTGGTATCAGGATTGAGCAAACATCTAAATTAACTAATGGATATAAATTTCTTGATGGATATTAGAAGCAATAGTGTTTCAATATATTTCTCAGAAAGGGTTTTAATAAAACTTTATGACTCCCTCCATTGAGAATCAACAATCCTGGATAAACTTAATCTTCCAAAGTTTTTTCATTTAAACCAATTTAAATAATCTGAGACCTGAAATATTTGTGACTGTCAATTAAGGTGGCTAGAAACTAATATTTTTTCATCCGTACAGCTTCACTAACAATTTCTTAAATTCCTTTACAAAAAAGGATTGAAATCCTTCTATACTTTGCACAATGACTGTGATAACAGTATAGATTGCCTCTCAGACCTTCCTATTCTAGGAAATATTACTTTTGTCTTACGTGTGCCTATCAGTACCTAGTTGTCCTGTCTCTCTTGACTCTTTTTCCCTTTGTTCCTCCTCTGTGCTTTAAGGCTCCACCAGGGCATCCCTGGGGCTTATTTCCACAAGACTCTCATGGTATCTGCTTTGAGAACTCTTGTATAACTATTTACGTATTTTCATGCAATATGTATCGACTTGCATACCACATTTTCAGAGCTCTTCCAATTATTGAAAAGATCTCATTTCTAGGAACCATTTAATAGGTGGAAAGGAAGCAGTAGGTTATGGTTTACTGTACTTTCATGCAGTTAGGTTTATATTAGGCTGCAGTCACTGAATACTGCTGGATCATATACGTGACTATTCCCATGTCATCAACTTTGGGGAAATTGACTTTATTATACCCAAAGCACCAGAATTTTAACTATCAGCTGTATGTACATATTAAGCTAGTAGGGAGGGTATTCTCTGCCCAATAGGAAAGCCTACTGGGAAAACCACACTCTTAATCAGATTCATACGGTTCTTAAAAGATGCTTTCAACAGCTTGATTAATTATAGTTTTCTACTATGGAAACATACAGGTCAAGAATATTGGAATAGAGCTCTTTTCTCCTTTTTGGATTTAACTGTAGGTGAAGTATATATATTAAAATTTACAAGTTCCTTATCAATTAACCTATCTTGTTAATTTTACTTTCTTCTTGGCCTTTATGATTCATCTCACATGTAATAATTATCTGCTTATACTCTGCCTATTCATTATATGTGCAAATGTGTAACATTTTGAAGGACTTTAATGTGCTGGGCCTTTAATTTGGCATCATACATGAGTGTGAGCTTTATCAATAGGAAGCCTGTGTTAAAAATTCATGTTGTACCACTTATTAATTAAATCATTTGGGTCCAGTCATATAAGAGCTGGCTCTCACTTTCTTGTCTGAAAGCCTGCCTCATAGGGTTTTAAAAATTGAAAGAGGTAATGTCTACAGACAGTATTTGGTATAATTTAAGTGCCCGGTAAATGTTGACTCAGGAAATAAAGGGATATGTGGAGACTGTAGATCAGCAACCTGGAAAACATTTCTCAGGCCTAAAAAGTGTATAGCTTTTCAGTCTTTTTTTGGCACCTCTCATACTGTTGTCATAGTGACATAGTTCATGATCGCTTGAAAAATTATAG
This sequence comes from Stenella coeruleoalba, assembly GCF_951394435.1. NCBI lineage: Eukaryota > Metazoa > Chordata > Mammalia > Artiodactyla > Delphinidae > Stenella > Stenella coeruleoalba. The sequence goes on from NC_137159.1 coordinate 44,446,212, forward strand.
GAATATGAATTTGTTGTTCTCCTAAAGCTTTAATAATGTTTGACCAAAAAAGAAAGAGTTTCTAGGAAGGTGCATTTCAAAAACACTGATATAAATAAAAATATTTAAGCCTGTCTCCCCCCAGTAAATCTAGATTGAGAAAGGAAGCAGATATTTTAAAATTTTATTTGGCACAGATAATACAGCATTAAATCTCACTAATTTGGACGCACTGACTAGGAATTTGAATGCAAGATTGATATGTATCTTTGTACTAACTGTGAATCAGGTTAGTTTCTGTGAGTCTAGAGGAAGTAGAGCCTCATCCAAAGTTATACAATGCAGAGCCAGTACTAGAATGTGGGTCTCTTGAGTCCCAGTCACTGATATTTCCTTGCACCATAGCCATCTACATAGAAATCATAGACTACTTATAAATAATTCTTATCTAGTCATTGAAACTGTTCAAACAGTAACTCTATTTTATTAGGTAATTTGGTTAGACGTTAATATATGTTGTATATACCTCTAAGCCTAAGTCATTTATTTCATAATCAGGTTTTACTGACTAGTTTTCTTTTTAGCACCTTTATTGGAGTATAATTGCTTTACAATGGTGTGTTAGTTTCTGCTGTATAACAAAGTGAACCAGCTATACGTATACATATATCCCCATAGCCTCTCCCTCTTGCGTCTCCATCCCACCCCTCTAGGTGGACAGAAAGCACGGAGCTGATCTCCCTGTGCTATGCAGCTCCTTCCCACTAGCTATCTATTTTACATTTGGTAGTATATATGTCCATGCCACTCTCTCACTTTGTCCCAGCTTACCCTTCCCCCTCCCCATGTTCTCCAGTCCATTCTCTACTTCCGCTTCTTTATTCCTGTACTGACTAGTTTTTAATGATGGTAAGGAATAGTGAGGCTATCTGCATTTATTTTTTATCACTAATAGTGATTTTGAAGGTTAATAAATGTTTTGGAGCACTTTGAGGACCAGACATTTTTACAAAGGAGGGTTTTTTTCATATAAAAGCAGGTTTGGGGTGTACCTTACTTGCTTCTTATTCTAGGTTGTCAACTTTTAGGTGCCCTATAATAGTGAAAACTTAGATGTTTTAAAATCCTTTTCCATGTGGTTTATAAAGTAACATGTTTGTGACATAACACAGCAATACAGTTTATTTAAAGTTACTCATAGGTTGACATTTTGTTTTCTTTTTCTCTGTATATTTATTTTTATTTATTTATTTATTTTTTTGCGGTACGCGGGCCTCTCACTGTTGTGGCCTCTCCCGTTGCGGAGCACAGGCTCCGGACGCGCAGGCTCAGCGGCCATGGCTCACGGGCCCAGCTGCTCCGCGGCGTGTGGGATCTTCCCGCACCGGGCACGAACCCGCGTCCCCTGCGGCAGGCGGACTCTCAACCACAGCGCCACCAGGGAAGCCCTAGGTTGAGTTTTTTGAACAGTATCAGCTCATTGAGTGTTTGCTGAATGTCAGAAAACTATTAGCATCGCTGTTATTTCTTTATTCAGTGTTTATTATTCATAGTGTAGATACACTATTTCAAGTTCTGGTCCTGTCGCAGTTGTGTTAGTATCTTGGTACAGTAGTAGAAACTAGTTGAATCGAACAAAACTGATGTAGATGTTTTCAGCAGAGTTGGAGCGAACTTGAAATAGGGAAAACTTTAATAAATAGTTGAAATCAGAGTTTGAAAACAAAGCCGTAAATCATATATAGGATGTTAAATTAATAGCATTCAAATCAAATCCTGTTTAGGAGAATGGAATAAATGTTCCCTAAACATAATAAATGTTGTTGAATCCCTGCTATGTGCGACACACTGTGATGGGCATTTAAAATATCTTAATCAGTATTCAAATGATATTTAGTAATGGGAATTTAGGGCTTCATAATAATATCTAACATTTTACAGTTCACATGCATAATTTTTCCCACAAAAGTACCCTTAACAGGGGTACCGTTAAAGTCAAATACCTTCGAGGACCTGGGGATCAAGACCAAAGCAGCCCCCAGAAATGTGATTTTTCTTTGTCACCTCCTTCATCTTAAAAATGAACAACTATTTAAAATTGTACTCGAGAGTATATCCATATTTATTTTACTGTAAGATTGCTCCCCCCACCCTAACTGTCCACAGTCCAGAAGGAGGTGAATTATGTTTAGCCTGTGAATTCAAGAGCCCCTTGGCACACTGCAGAATTCTCCTTGGGTTGTACATAACCTGATCTTGAAACCACAGGTCTCTGGTTATTTGATCCCCACAGTGGCCTGTGTCCATGGGCCAAGAGCAGACTTGTTAGGTTAAGCTTTGTCTGATTCCTTACTATTAATAAACGTTATATAACACTGCAACACATTTTTTCTTTGATACCTAAAGTTTTATGGCATTGCATGTACCTCCTCCTAGAGGGAGATAGCTTTTTAGGTAATCTAAAAAGGCTGTTTCCCTCTGTTATTTGCTTTGCAGGAAATTTTTGTTTAATGATAGCCAAGTTAGGTTACAATTTTGTTAAGTTTCTCAGAGATCTTTTAAAAGCAGAGCTGTGAAACTCATCTGTGTAGTTTTTAGTAAAGTTTTAGTTTCTTGGCATGTTTTTTTTTGAATTAGTGATTTTTCTGCAGATAAATATATTTTTGTGTCACTGAAATATCTTATTTTAGTGAGTGCATAAGATACTTTTTTTGTTATTTGAATATATCATGCATTTTGTGAAGATAAAAACCCTCAAGATGATTTTTAAGAAGCCTCTTGTTTTAGATTAGGTGTCCTGCTATGTTGGGCTTGAGAGATTTAATAATCTTGTAGAGCCAGGATGACTTGGACATGTAGGAAATAGATTTGAATGAGAAATATTTTATGGTAAGTGGAAATCAATATAAGGTGTTATGCTAATATACAGCTTAGGGTGGGTTTAAAATTTAGCTTATAAAGTTAATCTTTAGTATTTTAGGTTTTGGTTTATCTAGAGGCCTTTTTACTTTTGTGGGTGGAGTAAATATAAACGTGCCAAATACAAATGGGTAAAGTAATGTTCTAATTTCAGATTTCTTCTTTTTAAATTTTTAGTTGTTGACCTTCTCTATTGGAGAGACATTAAGAAGACTGGAGTGGTGTTTGGTGCCAGCTTATTCCTGCTGCTTTCATTGACGGTATTCAGCATTGTGAGTGTAACGGCCTACATTGCCTTGGCCCTGCTCTCTGTGACTATCAGCTTTAGGATATATAAGGGTGTGATCCAGGCTATCCAGAAATCTGATGAAGGCCACCCATTCAGGTGAGATGTTTGGAAAACAAGGCACACAGTTGGCAGCACTATAAACAAGAGTAGTATTGAGACTTCACTCTGCTATCTGTAGAGTTACAGGCATGCATTTTTTACTGCTAAAAGATAATTGCAAATGTTTGCTGAAAACCTATACCAAAAGCATCTGCATTTGAGATTTCCTAACAGTCATTTCATAGGCTCATGATGGAAAAGACTGGGTTTATGTATCATTCGCCTAACTCTACTACTTGTTAGTAATATTTATTTATTAGAAGTAGGTATTGGTTACCTAATTTTACTTGTATGGAAGCTGTATCTTTTTAACATGTTTGGGATTGGTGAGAGTTATATTTTCTTTATTGCTTACTTTTTATGCTATCTGATATTAGAAATACCTTTCTTTCCAATAGTATGTTAATGTTTTTCTGTTATGCTTCCTCATCATGTCTATGTCTTTTCTTACCATTCCTTCTCTATCTAGTTTCTTCTTTTCCTTCCCTAAGGCATTACTTTTGTATTATCCTTGGATAGCTCCTTTATTTCAGCATCTCCTTGCCTCTAAACCGTCATCTTCTTACCTTATTTTGACAAGTAGCATTATCTCTGCAATTGCTAATGGGGTGGATGCACCTCAGCTTTGGATCTTCTGACCTCACTTCATACTCATCACGTTCCCCACCGTCACCTCCCTTTAAAAATTGAGATAAGTCTAATTCACATACTATAAAATTCAGTGGTTTTCAGTATATTCACTGAATTGTACAACTGTCACCATCTCATTCCAGACATTTTCATCACACCCAAAAGACACTCTGCATCAGTACCTCTCACAGCAACTCCCCACCCAGCCCCCCACAGCCACGAATTCATCATGTCTTTAAATGAGTCTTTTATCTCAGACTTGTCAATTTCTATCAGTTAACACCACTATTATCCTAATTTCAGGCTCCTGGTTTTCACGAAACTATGAGAATAGATACTACTCCATTTTACAGATGGGGAAACAAACTTTGAATTCAGTAACTTGAAAATGCAACTTCAAAATAGCAGAGTTATATCATGCCACAAATCGTAAAGGAATATGATTTTTAATTAGTTACACTGAAATATGTAAAAACATTGTCAAGCGAACAATTCTAAATTATCTATAAATTTTACATATTGTTTGATTTTTTAAAGAAGACTTTTAGAAGAAACTAGTGATTTCTTTATTTCCTTAGAAACACTGTCCTTAGCTCAAAGGCCTTTTATGATTATTATAAAGTAAATTCAGCCAACATGCCAATTTAATAAGCCTTTTGGACAGTTTTCCAAGTTCTCCAGTCACAGTAAAGTTAATATCATACAGTTCTTATGTAATAACCTGTGGTCATTGGAAAATAGTGACGACTGTGCTGGCATTGCATTAGTATCACATAAATGCCAGTTGAATGAATGTAAAGATCCACAGGGTGCCATTGATGGAGAGTGCTGCCTTTGTGGCCTGCTGGCCAGGCATCCTGTCTTCAGCAAGAACAAAAGCAGTGGTACAAAGAAGCAGAATACCAGCTAAAAGTCGTATCAGCCACTTTTCTAGATTTCTTAAAGCTGCATAAATAAATTTTTGCTGATTTAAGGGTAGGTGTGAATGTTTGACCATTTTTAACTTGATAATAATAACTTGCTATTTGTTGGCTAATAAATAACAAGTGTCCTATGCTAGACATTTGTACTAATGAAGATATATTCCTAGTCCTTGACAGTTTATACTTTAGTAGAAAAAAATATACAAGTATACACATGTTTATATTTCAGAGCTGGATATGGTAATTACTGTAAGAATAATACAAAAGAAAGCATTGTTAGAGTTACATAGTAGGGTTGGGAGAGGCATCGTGTATGGATGGAATTTGAGATGGTGCTGACTGACGGTGTGCTATCTCCAGAGGTGAGAGGAGAGCACTGTGGATTGGGAAAACAGTGTGAGGAATAAAACTTCACATTAAGATGAAAAATGTTTGGTGAATGGCTCAAGTTTGAGCTACAACATTGTAGTGAGAAATAAGGTTGGAAGGATTTAGGAGGGCTGTGGTAGAAAAGTTGGAACCATAGAATCATAGAATGTTTGAGTCTGAATGGATTCAGGAAGTCTGTTTTTTAATTTTGTAGAGTTGGAACCATGACCTAAAGAAGTTCAATGCCTTTTGCAAGGTTACATAGCTAGGTGGTAGCATGCCTCCTAATTCCCACCTGAGTTCAACCTAAATAGCACTATCTAGTATAGCTCAAATAAAACGAATCTGGCATTGGCTGAAGGAGTGAATCAGAAGATAGATTAGAGACTGGTTTGGACACTGATAGACTATTCCAGTTTTTAAATAATGAGCACTTAAACTATAGTGATGGCATAGCGAATGTAAACGAGGAGGCACAGGGCTTCCCTGGTGGCGCAGTGGTTGAGAGTCTGCCTGCCGATGCAGAGGACGCAGGTTTGTGCCCCAGTCCAGGAAGATCCCACATGCCGTGGAGCAGCTGGGCCCGTGAGCCATGGCTGCTGAGCCTGTGCATTTGGGGCATATTTCAGGGGTAAAACTATGAGACAAGGAGTTATCAAAGAGGACTGTAATTTCCAGTGTAACTAGGGTCCACGGATATGGGGAGTTTCTGAGGAGGGACTGGGTAAAGAGTTGCTTCCAACAGATAAGAGAGAATCCTTAGCACTTCTGATTGCTCTAAGATAAATGGCTTCTTTGAAACAGTAACTAATGAAACAATTCTTTGCATTCCTGCCTACTTGACTTTTTCCCCCCATTACAGTTGTCTTCTTAAATTTTAACAATTCCAGCTGTATTCAGTATAGATTGGGGCATCTAAATGGACAGGAACTATTGTGTTTCACTGAGATTGACTTTTGGCAGCCATTTCACAATTGGGGGCTTGGCTTATTGGATAGTTTCCCCTAAAGATTAGGCTGAGAGAGTATAGTATTTGGAAATGAGTAGAAGTTTTGTTAGGAACAAAACTTTTTGATGGGATAACATTATGTCCTCCTGAAAAAACCAAATCCATAATAATCCATAATAATAACTACCATTTATTGAGTGCTTCTTCGTGCCTGATTGTGTTAAGCACATTACTCACTGAAATCTCAAGATAATCTCCATTGTATAAGTGAGGAAACTGAGGTTACAGGGATGACTAAATAACTTTCAAACGTTACACAGCCAGGTAAGTGGTAGAGCTTAAGATTCAAGCTCAGATAGGTCTGGTTTCAAAGCGTCTGCTTTTTTTTCTGTACCCGCGTTATCAATGAAATACCCCATGCTTGGTTTTTACATTGTGCTTAATTTGGAAAGAGTAGGCTTCCATAGTAAAATATTTTACTAATGTCCTCTTTTACAGATATATTATTGCTGATTGACAGACATCCAGGGAAAATCATCCAGTCAGTGACAGTTATGCTGTGTTTTGTTTTCTAGGGCGTATTTGGAATCTGAAGTTGCTATATCTGAGGAGTTGGTTCAGAAGTACAGTAATTCTGCTCTTGGCCATGTGAACTGCACGATAAAAGAACTCAGACGCCTCTTCTTAGTTGATGATTTAGTTGATTCTCTGAAGGTAAATTTACTTGCTTTCCATTTTTTGGCATACCCAGATTTTAATATCAGAGTTAAGAGAGTAAAATTCTATTTTCTATATTAAAGTAAATGATAAAGATGTAATGAAATCATTACTGTAAACTTGGGTTCCAAAATTCAGAATCTGATCAAATATTTAAGATGGAGGAAAGACAATTCCTTTTTAAAGAAAAATGTTATAAATTCATACTTTTAGAAATCATAAGGATTAAAAGTGAGAAGATAAAAGAGAGTTTTGGCTGTAAGAATAAAGATTATCTAATAGAGTTATTACCAGATATGATTTCATCTGCTTGACTTTGTTTTAGAGTCTAGCACTTAATTTCTTAGCTTGTGTGTGATTCATTCATACATATAAGCTATTTCATATTCTGTATACTTTCTTGGGATCTTTATTCTGGAAAAACTTTAATATTCTGAACACTTCGACTAATCACCAGTTGGTAAACTTTGGAATTTTCTTTAGTTTTTGGATCTTGCTACATAGCAGCTGTTAGAGTCTCACCTTGCAAGTAAGCTCCCCAAAGTTCAGACTGATTTAAAGCGAGCACTAAACTCGTCACGTAATGTGAACCCCAAGCACTGGGACTTTAGTGCTTTTCCTTTATGTGGAACCTGCCGTTTGTGTTGTGTGTATTATTGCCTGTGACTTAAGACGGACTTGTTTCCAATCTCAGCCTGGGTAGAAATGTACTGTGGTAGTAATTACCATAATTTCTCTTTCCCAATAGATATGTACAAGTTTGCAATTTACTGTGCAAACCAAGGATGTCATAGCAATTGGATGATTGGGTCTTTAGATTCGGTGAAACAATTTTTGAACTGGTCAGAATAGGTTTAAATGCTCAAAATGCTTTTGACAAATATCTTAGCCTTAATAGGCCAGTAAACAGACATTATTTTCAGCTGTGTGCTTCTCTCAGTTTATTAAGGCTTGGAACGTCCGTTACTAATAATATTAATGGTAAATAATTTAGTTAACTTTTATTATTATCTCTTGTGTAGATTGCTTGCATTTAGTGACTCATTCTGTAGTAGTGCTTTGAAATAATCTGATGTCAGTCTGTAAATTAAAATATCATAGTTATGTCATTTGGGATGTTTGATTAGTTTCAAAAGGGAACAAATAATATTTGGGAGTAAATCAAATAGAACCTTGTACACATGGGTCCTAGAAGAAACCAGCTCCTATTTATTGAAGTGGTATTCACAATATATAGCTTGAGTGCTCAGGTAGAACATGTTTGAAAAATTATTGAGGGGAAGGTACTAGTGCAGTTTAAGATGAAGGGTTGTGTGGGTAGGAGTTGATTGAGAAGAAACACTGTAAATAGTGATAACAGAGCTTCAAACAGCAAAGGGCCATCTCTGAATTTGGCAGTCAAAAATTGTTGGGGGGGCTGACTTCAAACAAAGGCATCATGAAACTTGATTGAGGAGTCACTGTTTTTATAGACTTAATAAAAACTGCAACAAAAATAAACTAAAAGTCATGTTTGCAGCGTATAGCAGTGAAGGTAGCTATGTATGTCTAATTTAACATTTTTCTTGAGAGAAGAGGCATTCTTGAAGATACCTGTTTAAAAATAAAACAAATTGATCTGGGAATGATTCATTCATTGTATTCCAGTTTTTACAAATTACAATTTAAAGTTTCCCCCTGTCTTTAATCAGTTGAAAACTTATTTGTTCTTTCAGAGTTTATTGTCATCTATACACAGTCCTCTGTGTAGACAGTTATGTAGGTGTGGAAATATTTGCAAAGGCTAAGGAAGTGAGAAAATGTTAGAGGAAGACTGATTAAATACTTTAGAAAGCCTTTAAAATCTGATTTGCACAGGTATTTGAAAATAGAATATGAGGAAATTTTATTAATAAATTACATTTATGAGATAATTTCTTTTTGCTGTTAAATCTCATTTTAAAAATTTCTTCTGAAAATTACCTTGGGTTTTTGTGTGTTTTTTTTAAACAATTGTGTTATTATGAGGAAGCTAGCATAAGTGAGAGAAACAACTTGGTATATTCTTGCCTTGAGTGATTTTGCTAATTTGAAAGTAATGGGAAATGGCACATAACGAGATAGGTTACTTTCTGGAATGCTTTATTTTTATGAGTTTTTCTTATATTTTTAAAACATTCTTTGTTTCTTAATATTGGGTAAAAAAGAGCTGCATTAGAAGTGTAGTTTACTACTTTTTCTCCTTAAGGATTAGAAAAGAGAAAAATAAAACTTATTTTTTTATTAAGTTTAAACTGAGTTTTAAAAAACTTAGTTTTTTATTAAGTTTAAAACTTATTTTTTTAATAAGTTTGTTTTTTTTTTGGTGGTACGCGGGCCTCTCACTGTTGTGGCCTCTGCCGTCGTGGAACGCAGGCTCAGTGGCATCGGCAGGTGGACTCTCAACCACTGTGCCACCAGGGAAGCCCTATTAAGTTTTTTTTGAATGGTTTTCCCGAGTAGTGTTTTTGGCAAGCCCAGAGCTCAAGGAAAGCTGCTTGGTGACTTCTCCAGATGGCAATTCATTCAGGGCTCCAAATAAATAACAGTTGTTTCAACATATTAACACTTAGAATGAACTTTGCATTTAGGTCTCAAAATCTGTTGAGGCAAAGAATAAGGTAGGATGTTAGTCTTATTCTCCCAATGCAAAACCCTCATAATATACACGAAGGGTCTTCCTAGATAAACTTTGTGGTTCTTTTTGATTCTTCATGGGGGGACTTTTAAACCTTATGTCATTGTGTGTGAGTATTATAGATTTCATTTGTTTCTTTTCACTGAATTAAGGGTACTATAGAAACACAGGATACTTGCTTAATATGTCTTAATTGGAAAAAGCTGAGGAAAAAACAACACTTGTCTCTTTTCAAAATGACTTAATAGTATTCTTTTTCTAGAGAGAGTTCCTTGAGCATTTGCCACTCTTATCCCCCATAGTTTTTGTTCGTATAGAGAGCATTTTTAAAAAGAAAATTATTTTCCCTCTAACTCTGCTACTTTTTGCCTTTTGGCTACAGCAGTTGGCAGGAGAATCATATTCTTCCTCCCTAAAGCAAGCAAAAATGGTTTTTGCAGTTCTTTTTTTTTTTCTTTCACTTTTTCAATGTAAAGGAAAAACCAATTTGCTCTGTTAAACTGATTTTATTTCCTTATATTCAGATTTTAAATTTGGAAAGTTTGCTAATAAATAGCCCCAGGCTCTCCAGTTTCCAGGTAAATTTGTGATCTTGTTAAATAACAGAGTTTTAAAAAAATTTATAGGATCCAGCTTTTGATTGGGATTACTTTTATCATATGGTTCATAGCTAGGAAAATGGAAACCACCCTGATTTCAAGAAAATGCAGTGGGAATTAAGTCTCATTTATAAATCTTTTCTCATTTAGAAAATTGACATTGTATCAAGCTCTGTGGCTTTTTAAAAATAATAGCTTTTTAAAATTTGAAAGAGGTTTCTCTATAACTCACTGTCTTTATAAGTATTTCATGCCCTCAAATTTATATAATCTACATTGCGAGATTCTGGGTCATAATCACCGCTACTTCTATTTGAAACCTTCTTCCTCAGAAGTTAAAAAATATAGAGCCACTGTTCTTACCATGTGAAATTTTTCTTCTCTTTACTTATTATCATTTTTTTGGTGCTGTGAGAGAGAGGCTATTCTATACATTATTCTAAAGAAATAACCAAACCCCAAGGTTCATCAGGCCTGTTGGAAAAGATTTGATGTGAGGTGGTGGTTCATCATTTGTGCCTGGTCTAGATCTCTTTTTGGTGGTTGACTTGGACAAATAAAAATAAGACATGTTCTGCAGATTTCTCCTTTTAAATTCTTGTGTACAGTTGACCCTTAAACAATTTGGGGATTAGGAACACTGACCCTCCTCACAGGTGAAAATCCATGTACAGTTTATAGTTGGCCCTCCATATCCCCGGTTCCTCCTCATCCAAGGCTCCTCTGAATCTGCGGTTCCTCTGGTATCCCTGGTTCCATATTCATGGATCCAGCCAACTGTGGATTGTGTAGTACTGTAGTATTTACTGTTGAGAAAAATATGCTGACAAGTGGACCTGTGGAGTTCAGACTCTTGTGTTCAAAGGTCAACTGTAATTGTTCCATTTGTTTTGCTTCTTTGCAGTTACCTGCAAGCTTCTAAATCCTAGAAAAGATTTCAACTGTCTATAGATTGAGCAACAATCCATTTCCCAAAAGATTAATTCTAGTCAAATATTATGGGCAAAATCACTGAAAAAATATTTCTAATTCCATTCAGTAGCATTTATTTCAAACATTAGTGTAAAATTTTACCACAGGCAAATGTTTTGATCAATCCTCAGGATTTGTTTTAAAGTGGGTTTGTTATGTTGCATGCCAGACATAAGCTAAGGGGAGGAGAATGAATGGAAAGGGAAGTAAAGGAGGAGTGTTCTCTAGGAAAATTAAGCTGTGAAAGCTGTATATGTGTCCTTTTCTTGACAAGCCTAGTGTATATCACTTTATTATTCTCTGAGAAGTCCAGAAGAGCCTGGATAACTTTCTTTAACCTAGTGATACTCGTCAACTGTGTTTAAATAACCCATTACCACCAGAAAACTAGTATAAGATAGTTGAACAAATTTAAAGCACCTAGTTAAGGTTTAATTCCATTTCTGTGATTGACCTTCTGTTAAGCTGTCTTTGAAAGGGGCTCTTGTTTTAAAACAATGGTTCTCAGCCTTGGCTGCGCACTGGAACCACTGGGGAGCTATAAGATAATACTTGGGAAGGGGAAGGGCTGGGGGTCCCATCCCCTGAAATTGTGATTTAATTTTTCTAAGGACACTGGTTGGAGAACACTGTTTTTAAAAGTTATGTCTTTAAGCTGTAAACCCTAGGCTATAGTTTTCCCCCTACGCTTACTTCTGCATCCCTTTTATTATAAAAGAAAAGCATGTGACAGTCTCCACTGGGCTCAGCTTTGGGACTTCTTGAGTAAGGCTCAGCTTTATTAGGGGGGTTCTGCCTTTTGAAACCTCAAATCCCAAGAAAAAGTCTAATACTTTTATGTACTAGATACTAAGACTAGGTGTTTTCGGCAGAGGTTCTTATTTTTCCGTCATATGTCTTTGGGTGATAAAGACTGGATTCTTTATGACAGTAGTTCTGTGACTAGCAGTGAAAATATATGTTAAAATTACAAGAAAATTTTTAGCTATGGTTGTCTGATCATCCGGTAACCATAATGTTCCAGAATTCAGTCTGAAATCTGAAAGTGAGCAAAAAAGGCCTGAATTCCAGAAATAGCTGACCCAAAAGAACATTAAAATCTAGCCCTCGGGCTCCTAGGCATTAATCAACATACACATTTTGACAGTTTCCTTTCTGGTTTCTTTGGCCCACAGAAAAATTAGACAGGAAATGGGCTGGGGAAAATGTGATACTAATGAATGAGGCTGAAGATGTCAAAAGTCAAATGATTTTCAGTGTTTAAAACTTCAGAAAAAGTTTGAAAATGTCAGAATTGCTAAAGTAATTTCTGAAATTCTGTTAAACGCCCTCCTCCCATTTTCCTTAAAAATGCCTCCCCACCCCACAGAGACATCATCTAATAAAAATATCTGCAGAGCTTTTCAATGAGATATGTATGTGATATGCACTTAAATTGAATTCCCTTTTCCCCTGGACAAAAGACAAACAAGACATGGCCCTTGCCCTCTTCCGCTAAGTACTTACTAGACCTCCATTGTACTTTGCCCCTCTTTCCTCCAGTCTCATTAGTGCCTAAAGAGAGACGAGCCTTTGACTTCCTCAGTTAATATGCATTGGCTGCAGTGTTGCCAAGAATTTGCCATAGAAGAGTACAGAATTTGTAGGTTTAAAGTGTTTATTGACCTTTTCCCTGCCTCTTTGTAATAGCATGTACATTCATGACCATTAATAAATGATTACTCTGTAAATGGTTTTACTATATAGCAGAGCAGAGATTCTGGAGTCAGATAAACCTGAGATCACTGTCACCTCTAGTCTGGCAACTTGCTTAATCTTTCTGTGTCTTGGTTTTCTCTTCTATGGGGATAATAACAGTATTTAACTTTTGGGGTTATGATGAGATTAACTGACCTAATGTATGTTCAAAAATTTGTTAGCTGCTGTTGTTATTGACAGTTTTAGTAATTGTGCGATTGCTAGATGCTGGTTCTTAACGCCTTTCTTTTCTGATGGTGTGTTCTCTGGAAACCCTTACCCAATATTTTCGTTTTGGGCCCCTGAAGTGTTAAATTTTCTCCAAACTTAGCTGCAACATTTAAAAATTCTGTGATAGCACATAAAAATGTGAATTTCTGGTCTCTCTCTTTAAATGGGAAAATTTGGCAACATTAGCCTGGAATACTTGCTCGGCAACAGTCTGTGGAGCTGGATTTTGTGTGTGCTCCTTGAGAGGGAGGATGCACATATCTGCCTCAGTCCGTACCAAGGCTCCCTCATGTGTTTATGTCACCTGCCTGGCCCCATAGACCTTTGAAGCCGCCCTCTGTTCCTCTCTTTGTGTCTGGATAGTCTGGCTTTTAGAAAGAGTGTCCTCCAAGAGGCAAGTCTAGTGATATTTGAGCCCCTTAGATCACCTAGGTGTGAGGTCTTGGGTTTCTTTGTGGCTTTGGAGTGCAGCCTTGTCGGTGACTTAATGACCAAATTAGGACTTATTTCTAGCTTGTGTGTTAGTTTCTGAATTTTGTTATGGTAAGGGTGTCTTTATTGCTAAAGCAATTTCTTCTAAAATGTAGAAGGTCGACTCTTCCGTGTCGACTTGTGGATGGTGATGGATGAAAATAGCTCTGTTACTCTATGGTAAACTTGCTCAAGTGCAGCAGTTATATTTAGCTTTTGCAATAGGAGTCTAAAACTATGTGAGAGGGAAAAGGCTTGCTAACTGGAGTCATGCTTCAAACCGTTCTATCAGTGGTTTCATAGTGGTTGCAAAGACCCAGGGCAGCATTTAATTTTTGATTTTCAATTGATGAGTGCTAAGAAGGCTTGATATTTGCTCACTTGAACATTAAATTCAGTGTAGGGGTAAGCAGAGTGTTGCTCTTTGTAGAACTGACAGTTGCTGCAGGAATCCAAAGTGTCTTCCTAACCTGCAGTAAATATAATTACTAGAGTCTGAATACTTTAATTACCGCTCAGTACCCAGCTCATAGTAGGCATTCAATCAGATTTTGTTGAGTGAATGAACACATGGACAAAGATATGCTTTAGATAAGGGTTAGCAAACTACTGTCTGACCGGCCCATGGCCTGTTTTTGTACAGCCTGGGAGCTAGGAATAGTTTTTATGTTTTTAAAGGATAATATTTAAAGAATATGTGACAGAGATCCCTTGTGGCCCACAAAACCGAAAATGTTTATTATCTTACTGTCTTTCTTTACAGAAAAAGTTTGCTGATCCCTGCTTTAGATGATGGACGTGTGCTAACTCCTCTCTCCTCTCCTTCTTTTCATATATACTGTTATTGGTACCTAAATAGTTGTACATGGTGGCATCGTGGTGGTGTGTGTGACCTACTTAATTAAATATGGCAGAGAGATTGCCAGACACATGAAGGTTCTTAATAGGAAGCAAAGGAACTGCTCCTGCTGAATGTTTAATAAAATCTGGACTGACTTTGTGTTTATAAGTCTTCAAGAACTTCTCTGAACATGGCATTGAGTTTTTACTATATGATGTCGCCAAGAACTGGAAGAAAACTTTGAAATCCTCTTTTTCAACCATTCATGAGTAAACTAAAGTATGTAGAGGAAATAAAGGACTTCTCAAAATGAAATCACTTTTTGGAAACAAGGCCTTTCCCAAACTGCTGTATTTAATGATTAAAAAAAAAAAAATCCCAGATTTTGAGACCAGATTACTAAAATAGGAGAGTTTGGTCAGTTCACTGCAGTCCCCAGTCCCCTGGAGGAGACAGTGAAATATGATATATGAGTGAAGTATTACCTCAACTTGGGCAAGTTACTACACTCTATTTTTTTAGTGTCTGCATCTCCTGTGGTAATGATAGCAGTGCCTACCTTATAAAGTTATTAGGAGGAATAAATGAGTTTGTAAAGCATTTAAAACAGTGCCTGGCACTAATATGGTAAGAACTGGATTAGTGTTTGCTAAATAAATAAAGAAGGCAGTGGCTAAAAGAATAATAACGGTCAATTTTATTAATAGGTATAAAAGTTAGAGGAGTCCTCATTCCAAGGGGTCCTCATAATGTCTGAATTATTCAGCTCATACAGATCTTGAATCACTTAACTTGTTAGTACTTTAAAATCAGTTTTAATAGCTAATTCTCATGATAGCTTTCCAGTCTTCCCATTTAGAAGCTAAGTGCTATAGGTGGTGTACCTTTGGTATGTTTTCTGATCTCAGAGAAAACAGAATCAACTATTTGGTAGTGTAGTCCAGAGAAAAATGAATTGAGTCTATTAATTGTTTTAATTAGATTCAGAAATTCCTGAATGGAGACTGGCAACTTAGAAGTGAAATACCCATATTATTTTACCGAGTCTCCAAGGAGTATGCCTCTATTAGTTTGGCATTTAGATGGGTTGCTTTTATTTGAAGGCTTAATTAAGAAACTTTATTTGGGGACTTCCCCGGCGGTCCAGTGGTTAAGACTTTGCCTACCAATGCAAGGGGTGCGGGTGGTTCAATACCTGGGCGGTGGAGCTAAGATCCCACATGCCTCCTGGCCAAAAAAAAATATAAAACAGAAGCAATATTGTAACAAATTCAATAAAGACTTTAAAGATGGTCCACATCAAAAAAAAAATCATTAAAAAAAAACTTTACTTGAATTTTGTTTTTAAGTGGCTAATGTTATTTTCTTATAGTTTGCAGTGTTGATGTGGGTATTTACCTATGTTGGTGCCTTGTTCAATGGTCTCACGCTACTGATCTTGGGTAAGTCTACAAAACCATTGGAATGAGAAATTACAAAAAAGATGGGGGACTATCCCTGGCGGTCCAGTGGTTAAGACTGTGCTTCCACTGCAGGGGGTGCGGGTTCGATCCCTGGTCAGGGAACTAAGATCTCACATGCCACACAGCACAGCCAAAAAAAAAAAAAAGATGGTGTGCAAGGAGCTTAAAGACATTTTAGTGGAGAATATCCTTATATTATAGGAAAAATAGAGGATATAGGTTAGAGATTGTGATCTCTTTAAATAAATTGCTAATACTGATACTGTTTATGGAAAAGCCACTTTACTTCCTGAAGACTACTCCAACTAACAGTGATAAACCAGGTCAAGGGTGGCCTTATTTGATGGTGCAGTCATAGATCTAACTAACCAAGACCAGGGATGCCTGTATTTTATAAAGTCTGCGTGATGTGATTTGAAGCCAGGAATGGTTCCTGCAGCCTCCCTTGGTTACTTCATTGCCCTGTGGTGGCTCCCCACCAGCAGGTGCATCCAGGAGCCTTGTGTCTTCCTCATTAGGAACACTTCTGACTATCTCAAGAGTGCTGCCGGTTTGATGGCTTTGTAGTGTTTGTTCCCTAAATCATACCAGTCTGTTTTAAAGGTTGTGTATTTCCTTTTTCAGCTCTGATTTCACTCTTCAGTGTTCCTGTTATTTATGAACGGCATCAGGTAATTTAACTGCAGATTTCAGAATACAGAGCACACGCTCTTATATGGAACTTAGAAATGGATCAGTGCCAGTTTCCAAAGCCTTATAAAAATGAGAAATGTGGTTTCTTAAGCCTTTAATATGTTTAATAAGATTTTTTAGCAATGGTAATTTTCTAGTAACTTCTTTCTACCTCTCTTTCAGGCGCAAATAGATCATTATCTAGGACTTGCAAATAAGAATGTTAAAGATGCTATGGCTAAGTAAGTATTTAAAATCTTTTTTTAACACTAAGGATAGGTGTACTGACTTTGACAACAGCACAGTATTCTCATATTTAAGACATAATGAGTAGTCAATTTCAATCAGACCTAAAGTGTGACAGAGTTGCCAAAAGATTTTTTTTTCTAACATTTGGATCATTAATTTCTTATTACATATATATATATATATATATATATATATATATATATACATATATAATACTTATATGTATTTAAGGCTTTATTTAAGTCTAATTTGTAAGGCCAGGGTGGCAAAATTATAGCTCATAGTTTGACAGCCTTAGGATTTTATTTCTTGTATAAGCTGAGCAATGTACAAGTAATTCTTGAATTAATTAGTTAAGAAGCAGAAAACAAAATATTAAAATTCCAAAATATTTACACTAACCTTTTCCCCCTCCTTTTCATTTGTAGAATCCAAGCAAAAATCCCTGGATTGAAGCGCAAAGCGGAATGAAAAAACCTGAAATAATTAACAGTAGGAGTTTAAAGGGGATATTCATTTGATTCCATGGGCGGGGGGAGGGGTCAGGGAAGAATGAAGCCTTGACATTGCAGTGCAGTTTCACAGATCTTTATTTTAGCAACACAGTATCTGAGGAAAAGTGACCTGTCTTGACTGCCCTGTGTTCATCATCTTAAGTGTTGTAAGCTGCTATGTATGGATTTAAACAGTAATCATATTTGTTTTTCCTGTATGAGGCACTGGTGAATATAAAAGATCTGAGGAAGCTGTATATTATTATACTTTGTTGCAGGTAGTCTTGCTGTATTTGGGGAATTGCAGAGAAAGTGGAGCTGAAAAAATAACCCTTTTCACAGTTTGTGCACTGTGTATGGTCTGTGTAGATTGATGCAGATTTGCTGAAATGAAATGTTTAGACGAGATCATACCACCAAAGCAGGAGTGAAAAGGCTCGCCTCGCTGGTATGTTCTAGGTGTATTGTGAATTTTACTGTTATATTAATTGCCAATATAAGTAAATATAGATTATATATCTATCTATCTATATATAGTGTTTCACAAAGCTTAGCCCTTCTACCTTTCCAGCTGCCCCACAGTGCTTGATATTTCAGTCGTTGGTTTCATGTGTGTAGTTCCAAAGCACATAAGCTAGAAAAAGAACATATATTTCTAGGAGCACTACCATCTGTTTTCAACATGAAACGATGCCATGCCAATAGAACTCCTCAACATAAACTTCATCACACAGTCTTACTGTAGTTAATTTTGTCACAAACCCTGGACTGAAATCTAATGCTTCCAAAAGTGTTGTTTGCAAATATCAAACATTGTTATGCAAGAAATTATAAAATGATGATTTATACAATTGTGGTTTAAGCTGTACTGAACTAAATCTGTGGAATGCATTGTGAACTGTAAAAGCGAAGTATCAATAAAGCTTATAGACTTAAAATATGTTTGGTATTTTGGTTTCCTGAACGTGCTGCAGATCAAAATGGTAGACTTCACTTCCACGCGTGTGCGGTGGCTTGTACTTTCAGAAAGATTTTAAGCTCAGAGTACAGCTACATTTATTTTGAAAACCTAAAGAACAATTTATATAATCAAATTTATTTGACACATACCAAAATGTTTTTTTTAAATATTTTTATACTTTGATAATTGAAAATACATGCACCAATATTTTAACCTAGAATACAGTGCAGGATTTATGAACATACGTAAAATCATACCATATAAATGTTTACAAATCAGATTTAAGAACTTTTCTTGACACACAGACACTATTGCTTTTTAAATATAGTGAACATATCCTCATTGATCAATTTATTGTTTTTCACGTGGTTATTCAATGCAGGATCCGATCAGTATGAAAGGTCAGGTGGTACAATATAGGCAGACGTGGTTATCACTCAGCATCACCAGTCACATGGTTACAGAACACAGAATTAGGGCTGCATAGGGACTCTAACTGTGGGCCCAACAACCTATCAGTGGATTAATGTAAGGCATTAATAAATTGGCATATAAAAATAGCTTAATGAGTGATCTAATCCATTTAGAATGCTGAAGCACTTCTGTGGTAAATGTTAATCTATTTAATTGAAAATGCTTCGTTTCACCTTTCCTGTAAACTGACAACTGCAAATAGCCAGTGACTCAAGATGCAGAATTTTTTAGTTCACTGACTAGAAGGACGAATCGGTACATGTGCTCAGAGTCCCAGTCCCTCACTCACCAGCCTGCCTTCCTGAGCGTGCCGTCAGCCCTCGCCGTTGTCAGCGCTCGGCCAGGTGTCAAGTACGATGGACGTGGTTTAGGATGCCTTCTGGTTTTGCTGGCCAAGTCACATCCTATCATCCAGCCAACTCTGAGGAACTCTAAACTAGATGATTTTGTTTTATAATCTTGAGTTGTCAAATATTATTTGGGCTTAGGAATTTGTTCGGCAAAGAGTTTTTAAAAATCCAGACTTGACCTATGTAGTTCACGTGACACTAATCACTGGGGCCAAGTCCACCCCAGGCTGGGAGTGGTAAACCCAGCACAGCCTCAGGTCACCTCAGTTATCACCATTTAGGTTTAACGAGATAAATCAGCTCACCTTCCTGGACCTACTTGAACTTTTTTTTTTTTTTCCCTTCTGTTCTGTAGTAGAGGTTTGTTTTATTTGAAGTGTTTTGGATGTTGTGGGTTTGGCACTCAATATGATGAAAACCGGTTCTACCCACCCACCCTCCGACTCCTGAATTTAAGTTTCTTTGCTGCTCAACTTCAAATAGCCACTGTTTCCCAGGCAGGTAACTGATGTCTTTCATTTAGGAAGCATTGACCTAAATACCTGACCTGGGTGGCAGAGCAGGAGTCTGCTGAGGGTCCTGTAGCCCTCCTCAGTTTTGACGTTTTAGCACCATATGTAGAAAGGAGACAATCTGTGGGAGGGGAGACAGCAGCCCACACACCTGGAAGCTTTCAAAGGCACTTAATGGATATAAAACTCTGCAAATGAAACGTTAAAAAATTAAGTGTCTCAACTTGTTTATACATGGCTCATTTGGTTTTGAAAGCTAAATGTGGAGAACAGAGGCTATCGATATTTCTAGTTCAGTGAATCTAACTTACGCTGTCCTGTTCAACTTCCTTAATTGTAAAAATGAACATTTTTAAAGTATATAGAAACGTACTAGCAAAACATCTTTTGTAAAAGTTTTGATGCAAATCAAAAGCTACATATTGGTTAGGGTAACTGAGGCTTTAAATTTTGTTAGTGGGCTACATTGTCAGATAGGATTTCTTTGTCAGTGTAGTTAGTACGTATAGTTTTTGGTCTCAGGAACAGAGGCAAGCAGTCTTAACGTGTTAGAACTGACCTTCCTTTTTGGCCTGACGGTTTCGGAGATTCCAGGCGATGGGCGCCGTCACACCACTTCACTAGCACTTGGAGCTTGTACGGCCTGCGGTGTCGTAGGCCTTTCCCAGCAGCTGGCGGCCAGGAGGCACCTCATCACTGCCTCCGCGGTGGCTGGCGGTGGCAGCAGCAATAAAGTAAGAGGACTCTGGCACTTCCAGGCATCGCCACACGAACACACTGAAAAGGCAGACCAAACAGTCATTTTGCAGGGCTGGACATCATGCTTTTGTCAAGTGAGAAAAACCAACTTTGCCAAGTGCTCCGGAGTCAAGCCCAGGTGGTGTAGTGAACATTTGGATTTCAATTTCAAAAAAACCAGGGATCTTGCCACCAATTAAAGGTCTGTTGCTTTCTTAAAAGGTCTATTGTTTTTTGTTTCGTTCGGCTCTTTCAGCAGCCTGCGTGTCCCTTCTGAACGGGAGGACTTCTGGCAGCCTGACTTCACACTATCTCTCTTGTTACTACTGAAAAGGTTTTATCAGCTCCACTCGAGTAGGAGAGCCCTTCCTGGTGCTCAGCACAGGGCCAGGGATCGTGGTAGGCTCCCATGACTGCAAAGGCCAAGGGGGCCCTGCACTGGAAAGGTGACGTCTAAGCCTTTTTTAGTAATCAAGCGTCCCCTCGTATCTCCTGGGGACGAGTTCGCTTATGTCTCCCGGTGCTCGCCTGTTCACAGTTTGGCGGATGCTGCTTTGAATGGGGGTTTGCGCCCCACAGGGAGCTGCTGTCAGTACTATCTCAAGGGCTCTAAGTGCCAGCAGCGGTTGGCACAGCAGCCTGGAGACGGGTGCTCCCAGGCAGGCCATCAGAAAGCATCTTTTGGGGCCATTTTCTACACAGTGCTTTTGGGTAGGAAGTGGGCTGAAATGCTCTTCAGGTCCCTTTTCCACAACCTCAGACCACTAAAAATAAATCTGGAATGCATGCATTTCTTCTTGATCCCCCCGCCAGGAGTTCTGCCTGGGCTGAACAGAAACCAATATTCACGTTTCGATAAAGCCCTTCAACTACATTAGATGAGGAGAAGCTGAGTGACTTGGAATGACCTCATCCTGTTGCTCCACACTCCAAATAAGAAACGCCCTCTGTGGAGGGACAGGAGAAAGCTGCTTTCTTGGAAGTGCTGATGGCATCTCTGGAGCAGGCTGGTAGGGGTCCTTCCAAAAGGCACTGGAAGACCAGCCATGCCTCACAGGACAATGGGCCTGTTTCACAGTGAGCAGTGGTTAAGGTCAGGAGCAGCCCTGGCTCAGGAATCCACATAGCTGGCTGAGGTTCTCCTGCTACTAAATAGCACTGGCCCTAACGGCTTCACCCCTTATCTGATCTCATGTGTATAAACGGGTAACACGTGTCCTGCTCGTTTCTCGGGGTGACTGAGGCTCAGTATTACTATTTTTAAACCTCTCGGTTGTGGATTAATGATCCACGTTAAGAACTCTGGTGATGAATTGGAAGTTCTGAGTTAAAAGGCCTATGGATCAAGGTCATTCTAACCTCCTGATTATATGCAGTGGACGCCGTGGGCTGTCCAACAGCTCCTACTGGAATCAGTATCTTGGGCCTCTCACCACCTGCCCCTCCAGCCAGCAATGCTCAGAGTAGCTGTTGCATGCCGTTGGCTTCTCACCAATCCCAGGACAGCTCTAGTGGGGACAGAGTCCCATCAAGAATTGGGTTGGGGGCTTCCCTGGTGGCGCAGTGGTTGAGAGTCCGCCTACCGATGCTAGGGGACATGGGTTCGTGCCCCAGTCCAGGAAGATCTCACATGCCGTGGAACGACCGGGCCCGTGAGCCATGGCCACTGAGCCTGCGCGTCCGGAGCCTGTGCTCCGCAACGGGAGAGGCCACAGCAGTGAGAGACCCGCGTACCGCAAAAAAAAAAAAAAAAAGAAGTGGGTTGGGAGTCACCAGAGACTAAAGCCCTTCTACTTAGAAAGTCGTCACTGGATCTCTGGTTCACTGTCCCACCTCAGCCCCTCCACGTGCCCCTGTGAGGAGCTGACACCTGAGGTGGGGATGGGAAGGGGTGAAGGCTAGGCCTGGGGGCAGAGCTAGAAGAATCAGGCTGGTACCTGCAGTCGTCTCCTCCAGTGCTGACCACGTACTTGTCGTCATGAGAGAAACGGATGTTTGTCACGTGAGCCGAGTGACCGAAGTAACGCTTATGCTTGGCCTGTGAGCAAAAGTGAATGGAAGTGATTAAGAGACCCTGTTTCTTCAGCCACCATGGACCACTTCCAGGACTCAGTTCCCCCATCCTAGGACCTCCCTTCACCCATGGGATGCCCGTTGGGTCTGAACATCTCTGTGAGCAAGCCCTTCACTGGCTTCCTGCCTCATTCCTGCCCCACTTGTGGCCACTCTGTCCCCCCTCCATCCTCCTGGCTTCCAGGACTTCCCCTCCTGAGGGAGAGGAAAAGGTTAGGTGTTGCCAAGTCTCCCCAGGGCTGTGACAAGATTCCTCTTGTTCTAGATTCTAGATGGCCGTGTAGATGTGGCCACGATTTCCAGCCGACCGCAGAAGATCAGCCAGCCTGAAGGCAGTGCAGGGAGTTACTCTAAGGAAAACTCACAAATTTCTCTGTGCATGGGAAATCAAAGAGCTTCACGAGCCCAAAGTCGTCTCCCGTGACAATGTTCAGGCCAGCGTGGGTCACACACGCGCAGTTGACATCAGCCTTGTCTGCGTTTCGTGGCCAGATGCCAATGACTTCGTCTCCCAGAATGCTGTTCCAATAGGAAGAGGTGTGAGACGGGTGGGAAGGCTTCGTGCAGTCAGGCACCCTCTCCCAGGAACGAGAGGGGAGTTCAGCGTGGTCACGCAGCTTCTTTGGCAGGACGGCACCTGTCCCCTCCCCCTCTGAATACCTGCCCCAGCTCCTACTATTCTCTGCCCCAGTCCCTTTCACCCTAAAAAGAAAAGTTACCTCCATCTTTGATTCTCTCCCTCTTCCCTACGATGCTTCTGAGTATATGTAGCTTGGGAGAAGTGCGGGGCTCTCCAAGCTCACGGGTTGGTGGCCTCTTTTCCCTTGACGTGGCAGGGCCCTGCTGCTTACCCTGCTACCCGGCACTGCCGGCCCTCCCTCTCCCTCCCAGGGATTGCAGGAGGCCTCACTATACCGCAGGGGGTCTGGCCAAGAGCTGGGGGATGGTTTCCCTTTGAACTTGCTAGATGGGGTTGGGGACGAGTAGGACAGATTACTCAAAAAGAGGGACTTTGCATTTCAAAAGCCCAGGTCAGACCAAAGCCAGCGGCCCAGACTGGGAGCAAGAGGCCTCCCGCCCTGACCCCACAAAGGAAAGAGCTCTGTCTCTAAGCTGCTTCGGATCCCAGCCACACACAAACTTGGAGGCTGAGGCTGGGACAAGAGTCTCCCTTGTGACCTTTTCCTCCAGAAGAGCTTTCCTCCAGTCACCTTGTCCAGGAGGCCCAGGTGATCTTCTCAATGACCGTGGCTTCGGTGACCTGCTTCCCCAGGGGGACCTCATGCACCTGGCGCTTGTAGGCTCCTGTTGACACCTGCAAGTGGGAAGCAGCCAGGCCTATCAACTTTCTTTCCCGTCCAAAGGACTCCCCTTTGGGTGTATTGCTTCCCAACCTCTGCATCCCCAGGACTTTTCACCAAACCCAAGCTCAGCTCCAGGCTGCAAAGCCTGTGGTCAGCCCGCGGCAAAGTTCACATAAGCAGGGCATTTTTCCCTCCGATTTCTTGCTATTTTCCAAAGTCCTACGGCAGCTTCTCCAAGTGTGGTTCTTGAGCGGCAGCATCAGCCTCGGCTGGACGCTGATTAGAGATGCACATTCTTGGGCCCCACCCTAGACCCCCCTAGTCGGACAATCTGAGGGCGGGGCCCAGCAGGCTTTCACAAAGCCTCCAGGTGATTCTGGTGCGCGCTCACGTTTGGGAACCCCTGTTCTCAGAGAACCAAGGTCCTGTGCAACAGAGCTGAGGCAAGTCTTCTTATGGACAGCAGCTGACGGAGATGATTTCTGAAGTATTAGGACCTGATCCTGGCTTCTCTGGGAAACTTCTAGAGGCAATTGATCATTTTCCAGCCAACGGCCACTGCCTCCATCGCCAGCCCCCTCCCTCCCTGGGGTGCTAGACCAGCCACCCCAGATATCCCTGCTGTACAGGAATGAGCCGAGATCTTTCCCACATCAGGGCCTTCATGCAGAAGGCCTGGAACCATGTTCCCGCCCCCCTTGGGTGGCTGACTCCTACACACCCTGCAGACCTCAGCTTAAACAGCACCATACGGAGAGGATGTCAGTGCATCTATTTAACAGTCAGTGCCTGTTAAATGCTCCCGCAGGGCGCTGACCTTTTCCTTCTCGGCACATAATCACAATTTGTAGTTATAGGTATATTTTGTGATGATTTGTTTAATGCTCGTCTTGTCCAGGACAAGGCAAGTTCCAGGAGAGCAGGGACCAGGCCCATTTCATACACCCAAAAGCCTGGCGTAGCGCCTGGTTCAGTCCACACTTGATGAATGAAGCGTCCTCTCTCCTCTCACAAAGGCTACCCGACTCCAGGCTGGCTCACAAATGCATAATATTTGTTCAAAGTGCTGGAGAAATCACTGTTCTATTTTCAGCTCTAAGTGCCAAGAGTGGGAGCCCTTGCGATCCCTCCCCGCTTGTCAGCCTCCCCGGGGGCCAGTGATGGGCTCTCACTCCAGGCTGGCTGACTGGAGTCTGAGTCCCGAGTTGGAGGGACCACACTGCCCATGGGATGTGGAATTGAGATGAGTAAGTGTAAGAAGCAACACAGGCTTCCGTGCAGCCCCAGAGAACTAGGAATTAGGACGCCTTGAAGGGGTGGTGGTGAGAGGAGGCTCAAGATGATTAGGGCTTGTTTCCCGCTTTCCTACTGAAGAATAAGTACTATTTTAAATTCTATTCAACTTCCTTAAGTTCTCTAAGCCTCTGTTTCTTCATTTATAAAATAGGGAAACTAACAGTACTTAAACAGTTCCAGTGAACACATTTCCTGACACAGAGTAAGCACTGATTTCATAAAAGCCATTGTTTGTAATACTATTATTAACGGTTACCCCAGATATCAGTAAAGCCAAAGCATACCTGGATGTATTTGCCATCCGCGGAAAAATCCATCTGAATGACAAAGCTTGGGATATCTTTGCAGTAGCCGATGCGGTTCAGACTCGTGCCCTGAGTGAGGTCATAGAAGTCAACTGTGTGTCCAGAAGAACCAACAGCTAAGAATCTGCTGTCTGGGCTGATTCTAGAAAAAGCAATCCAAGAGCACAGTCCGTGAGGAGGGCTGTGTAGGGCTGGTCAGGCATGAGGTCTGCTCTGGGACAGGCCTCCCAAGCTCAAAGGCAATGAGATCACACGTCATGATTCACGTGTGGTTAGCTTTTCCTAAAGTCTATGGAATTCGACAGCTTCTCTGGATCAAAACCCCCCGTAAGTAAGTAAATGGATGTGTGCAGTCTTTTGTAGAAGGCCTTTTATGAGAAGTTTTTACCACACTCCTATGGAAATTAGCAAAGACATGTCTGAGAACTAATGTGTGAGAGGGTCTCCTTCCATAGTTGGCTCACTGAAAGGGACCCTCTCACAAGTGAGCTCTTCATTCCAGCCATGACCCTCCTGGAATGGGAACCATGGGAGGGAGAATGAATGCCCGCCTTTCTCCTCACTGCCGACTGCCTGCTATGTACCTGATATCTTGGATAGCAGATTTCCGGTCTCGTTTCTTCCCCCAAACTTTCAGGCTGTTCACCAACAAGACGACAAACTCTCCATTCTTCATGCCAATGGCCACCATCTCCCCGTCAGGGCTGTAGGCTGCACACCTGGCCGCGTGGCCCAGGTTCACCTTGTTTAGCAGCTTCTACATTGACACAAAGTAATACCACCTGAGCCCTTGGCCACCTCAGCTGGTCTCCAGGGGAAATCCTGCACCCAGGCCAGAGCAGCCAGGCTGCCTCTAGGGAGGCTCCAAACCGCTTGCTTCTAATAGTAGGTGTCCCTGAGTGGCTGAGGGGGGCAGTATGTTTTGACTGAGCAGCTGGAGAGACAACACGGTTTAGGACAGAGGTTGGCGAACTTTTTCTGTGAATGGGTTGGGAGTAAATATTGTTAGGCTTTGGAGTCCATATGGTCTCTCACAACCAGTCAGCTCTGCCAGTGAGCACAAAGGCAGCCATGGACACCAACATAAACAAAAAGCATGGCTTACTTTGCAGAAACGGGCAGCAGGCAGACTTGACCCTTGGGCTGCAGCTTGCTGACCTCTTGCTCGGGGGAAGAGTTTGAGCTTCAGCATGTGTTAGTTCAGATCCCAGATCCTGGCTCTGTCCCTAGCTGGGTGTGTTTGGGTAAGTTACTTCTCTGTCTTGCCATGTGTAGAGAATCGATATTAGTATTGGTCTTGCAAGGTGTTGTAAGCATTAACGATAGCATATATGAAGCACCGGGCATGTAGTGGGTGTTAATAAACATAATGCTTATGAACTAAGGAGTATAACCACCACACTTAGCCTTCTCCATGTCTGTTCTATGATCCCTACACTGAAAATATGACTGAAACATTTACTAGCCATTTTGTAATGAAACCGAGTATTTTAATTATTAGAACTTAAGTACTTGTTTTACTATCAGCTAAGACTTGGTAACATTAATCTTTCCCTGCCCCCAGATTTCCTATTTGACATTTTTACTCCAGACAAGTTATTTTTTTGAAATTTTTTGTATTTTTAAATTGATTTTCCAAATGCTAAGAGAAACCTTGTTGGGGTTTTGATTGAAATGTTCCATTTGGGAACATTTGACATTTTAAATCATTTTTAGTCTTCCCATCCAGGGAAGACATGATTTATCTCTTTGTTTTTTAGTTTTGTGGGTTCTTTCATGACAAGAGAATAATCATTCTCAATTATATTATTCCTGTACTATAAATATTCATAGATGGATACATAGCTAAAGAGATATATATATAGAATGGGTGTGTGTGAACAGGACTTCTTTTATTATCAGTCCCTCTAACTTAATTGCTGCCCTGTGGCCGATCTCCTGCCCAGCTCCATCCCCCCTTCTGGCCTGACCCTGGCCGAACCTCCCCTCGCCCAGGGCTGTCACTGCTCCGAGGCCTACATGGGGCATCCGAGCCTGGGCAGCGTCGGCCCCTGACCTTGTCAGCCAGGTCCCAGATTCGGGCTGTGCCGTCGTTACTGGCAGAGATGAAGATGTCCTTGGAGGGGTGTGTGGCCAGGCCCCAGATCTCCCCTTCCATGTGTCCATCAATCAGGATGTTGGAAGCAGCATTTTTTTCACCAACTTCAATGATTTCTCCATCCTTGGTTCCCACTAAAATCTTTCCCTGTTGTAATCAAAACACTATTAGAAGAAAGACAAACACTACAGGATCCCACTCATATGAAGTACCTAGAATACTCAGATTCATAGAGACAAAGTAGAATGGTGGTTTCCAGGGACTGGGGAGATGGGGCAAAGGGAGTTATTGTTTATTAGACACTGAGCCTCCGTTTCACAAGACGCAAAATGTTCTGGGGAGGGGTGGTGGTGATAATTGCACAACTATGTGAATGTATTTAATACCACTGAATTGTACACTTAAAAATGGTTAAATGGTAAATTTTATGTTCTCTATATTTTGTCACAATTTAAAATAAAATAATATAAAAAAACACTATTAGAGTAACTTGGGAAAGTGCCTTTGCTGGCACTGGTATTAAAATAGGAATAGCCAAGAAGTGTTTTGTTCTTAGCCACTGATTTGCCATCCTTAAGCGAGCCGCTCACTTGGCCTGTACTCCCCCCCGCCACCTTGGGGAGAGTTCCCCCAGAGCTCTCCATCATCTCGTCTCTGCTGAATGGTCCAGTGATTGCAAGCTCACTGCAGAGCAGGGCAGCCAGTTTCTGCTCTTGGACAGCCCAAACTCTTCCTAAATTCTTCCTCGCACTGAACAAAATCCATCTCCAGATGACTTCTAGGTTCTGGGCCTCGTTCTGCCTTCATCTCCTGTCTAATTACCCTTCCGGATGATTGTTGTGTATCTATTTAAAAACAAAATTCCCAATTTTCAATTATGTAGACTCCAAATCAGGTTTGCCTTTTTAGTGGAGAGCATCTAGAAAGCAAATTCTTAGACTGATACCAATTCCAAAATATAAATACAAGGTATTAAATAGAGGTTAAGAGATTTGTTTTCAAGTGCTTCAGAATCTCCTGGGGAATTAAAAATAAAGAAGAAGAGAAGGAAAACACACATCAAGGTCAAGGCCCCACTCCCGAGATTCTGACTTGGCGGCTCTGGATACGAGCCTGGATATCCATGTTTAAAAGACAAAAGCAAAACTCCACAGTGGTGTGTGATATTTAGCTCAGGTACAACTTGAAAACCAATGGCTCTGAGTCAGACAGTTTGGCAGTCCTTCCCCTTCCCGGCTGCGTACCCTTGGGCATGGGCAACTACTTAATATCCCTGTGCCTAAAATAACATTGTCTATAATAACAGCAGCTAACATCTACTGACTGTGGCCATGTGCCAGGCATAATGAGAGATGCTGTGCATGTATGATGCATGCAGTCCTAACAACCCGTGTGCTGGACACAGAAAGGATAAGCAACACAGCCAAGGTCACACAGCCAGTTCTACCGGGTGAGTCACACTCTGCACCCAGGTCTGTCTGACTGTGCTAAGCTGCTTCCCCTCTGCACTAAGCCACACCCGGGAGGCTTGTTCTAAGGACTCAACCACTCAGCACAGGGCAAGTGTCCGGCTGGGAAGGTGCTGGACGAATTCTGGGCGTCGCTGGCAAAGGCCCGCCCCACCCGGTGCTCACTTTGCCGCGGCACACGGAGCGCACACACTCCACCAGCTGCCCCGTCTCCAGTTGGAAGGCCCGGCAGCGCTTCATCTCCTGGTCCCACAGTTTCACAGCACCTCCTTCTTTGGTCCTGAAAAAGATCAAGAACTTAGCACGTTAGCCCTCATCCTAAGACCGCCCAGGACCCTCCGCTGCCCTCTCTCCCTGTCATCTCCTCAAGGTCCCATCCCCTCATCCCCAGGCCCAGCAGGACAGACCCTCTGGGGTGGCCCCTTTCATAAGCCCTGCTGATGAGCTACCAGAACCCCTTGAACCTGCAGATTTCCTAGACTGCTTTCAAATGCCACCACCGTGGGAGGAAGGAGAATCGAAACCTAAAAAAATCAAGCTATGTTTTTATTAGATCGAACGACGAAGAGAAATGTTTCTCCCACTTTGCAGCTTGGCTTTCACACGGTCCCGGTCTGCACTGGACGTCCGCCCTCTTCTCACCCCTCCTGCCTCCTCTCAAAGAGCCACTGACAGTAACACCTAATGGACAGCACAGTCACCTGGTCTGTTCGAGAACACCTCTCCGGTTTTTCAACTACCAAGGCACCACCTCTCTGACCCTTACTTCTGAAGCTTCTGACCCAGGGCCCTCTGGGAGAGACGGCAGACTCATCTCCGTGATGCAGAAAAGACAGGAGAGTGAAAATCTGCATTTTCTCCAAGTTGGAGATGCTTCTGTCAGTTTCTCCCAAGACAATCCAAAAAGACCAGTTGTTCCCAGAGGAGTTCGGGCTTACGGCCGCTCTTTTCCACCGGTCACTATGAGCCCGTCTCGAAGGGTTGTGTACATTGTGAAGACGGGGCCTGTGTGAGCCTTGGCCACCAGCCGGACAAGGAAGTGGTCCTTCCACACGTAGACGTCGCCGTTGATGGCACCCGTGAAAGTGAGGTTGTTCTGTAAACAAAGGGACACCTTCCACACCAGGACACTTCCTGCAGCCCTCGAGAGGGTTCCCTCCCAGCCACCCACTCCACTGCTAAGGCAGCAGAGCCGGAGAAACATTAACACACTCAAATTGACCTTCTGTGCCAAGGGAAGGCGAAAGAATTCTTAAAAGAGCATATGGTAAGGAAATCACCTAGCTTTGCGGTGTCAGTTTTGGGAACAGTTGATTTCCCCACTGAGCACAGCTCCGCTTTTTAATGCACTTCCATTCTGGGAGCAGCCTCAGGTGACTGCAGAGAAGGGCGGGACCCCAGTCTTCAAGGAGACTTTCCTGGCCTCATCTACAAGGAGGGTAAATCCACACCTGGAGGACCGAGAGCTGGCTGTGTTCCAAAATTTCCCCAGGGGAGCTTGTGTTGGCTGAGGGCAGCCCACAGCCCGTGTGAGGGTGTCAGGGGATTTATGGCACAGGAGGACTGGGGGGAAAGGGATGCTGTCCAGTGGTGGAAATGCCCCTCAGCCTCTGTGGCCATCTAGCCTAGTCGGACAGGCCTGCACGTCAATCTGGCTCTGGAATAATGAAACTCCAGCCCTGGGTCGGGGTCCTGCTTTTTTCTGATTAACATTTTGAGGGGAAAAATACAGTCAACTCACCCATCTGTGCTAAGGAAACAAAATAGTGGTTGCAAATAATCCAGGAAAGGAGATCTGTGGAAATGGCTTCCTTGCTGTTCACAGCTTCTAGGATATACCTGCCCCCCATGCCCATGCCCAGGGGTTCAGGGTCCCGTCAGGAAGCTTCTGCTGAAACTCACAGCACCGAAGGCCACGGAGAGCATCGTCTGCATCTTGGCAGCCTCCATGGACCCGATGACCCCTTTCTTATAAAGCAGGGCACTGCCTGCCAGGGTCCAGAACTTCATGTGCTTGACTCCGACAGACACAAACTGTGTGTCTGAGTCAGGGCGAAACTCCACCACGAATATGCGCTCCAGGTGGCCCCCTCGGCTAGCAACCTTGGCACCTGCGTGGGTGAGAGAGTCTGGTGAGGTGGGTCCTACGCTCCCGGGCCAGGCAGGGGAGCTGCAGCCCAGGACAGAGGGCTCTCTGTCCCAGCAAGGCCCAGGGCACACTTCTGGTTCCTTCTTCAGCCGCCCCCTCCCACCTTCAAACACTACTCCCCGGGTGGGAAAGAGACCTTGTCTGGGAAATTTCCAGAGCAGCAGGTGCTGCTAACAGAACCCCCAACCTAACTCTACCCCGTCCCCACAAGCCACGAGCCACATCCAGGCATCTGTGAACAGAGGAGGAAAGGATGGCCCAGGAGACAGAGGTTTCCAGATACGAGAAAAGGGCAAAACAGCTTAAGGGCATCCCCCGCCTTGCCACCTCCAACAGGATTCACCCCACAGGAAGCCGCAGCCTCCCCACAGTGCCACTGGAGACACATTCCTTCAGACTGTTGTTTTCTCCAAAATTCCTCTGCTTTTAATTTCGTTAAAAAGTTCCCCACATTCCTTTTTCTTTCATGGTTTTTAGGTTTAAAATGCTTACCTTTTATATTACTAGTTCTTTCCCTCAACCTAATTTATTTCTGTTTTTGATTTCTGTCCTGAGTTTTATTTAACCTTTGTCTTAATCAAAACTCAGTTCCACCATTTATCTGTACAACAATTTTGGAAAAATTATTTTAACCTCTCTGTGCCTCAGTTTCCTCATCTGTAAATTGGGGATAATAATAGTTCCCACTTTATAAGGTGTTGTGACGATTAAAAGAATTGATAAAAGGGAAGCCCTTAGAACAGGCTTGGTGCAGTGAGGGTTCTGTAAGCAGTAACTACAGTTAGTTATTTTTATTGCTCTTTTACCTCCTTTTAAAATCTCTGAGCTTCTAGTCTTATCCCATCTATTTTTATCTCATCATTATTTTCCAGTCCTTGAATTTTTAATTTATTTTTTTAACATCTTTATTAGAGTATAATTGCTTTACATTATTGTTAGTTTCTGCTGTATAACAAAGTGAATCAGCTATACATACATATATATATATATATATATATATATATATATATACACCCATATCCCCTCCCTCTTGCGTCTCCCTCCCACCCTCCCTATCCCACCCCTCTAGGTTGTCTCAAAGCACCGAGCTGATCTCCCTGTGCTATGCAGCTGCTTCCCACTAGCTATATACACTACCAAATGTAAAATAGATAAGTTCATGCCACTCTCTCACTTCTTCCCAGCTTACCCTTCCCCCTCTCCGGGTCCTCAAGTCCATTCTCTACATATGAGTCTTTACTCCTGTCTTGCCCTTAGGTTCTTCAGAACCGTTTTTTTTTTTTAAGATTCCATATATATGTGTTAGCATACAATATTTGTTTTTCTCTTTCTGAGTTACTTCACTCTGTATGACAGACTCTAGGTCCATCCACCTCACTACAAATAACTCAATTTCGTTTCTTTTTATGGTTGCGTAATATTCCATTGTGTATATCTGTCACATTTTCTTTATCCATTCATCTGTCGATGGACACTTAGGTCCTGGCTATTGTAAATAGTGCTGCAGTGAACACTGTGGTACACGACTCTTTTTGAATTATGGTTTTCTCAGGGTACATGCCCAGTGGTGGGATTGCTGGTCACATGGTAGTTCTATTTTTAGTTCTTTAAGGAACCTCCATACTGTTTTCAACAGTGGCTGTAGCAATTTACATTCCCACCAACAGTGCAAGAGGGTTCCCTTTTCTCCACACCCTCTCCAGCATTTATTGTTTGTACATTTTTTGATGATGGCCATTCTGACTGGTGTGAGGTGTTACCTCATTGTAGTTTTGATTTGCGTTTCTCTAATGATTAATGATATTAAGCATCCTTTCATGTGTTTGTTGGCAATCTGTATGTCTTCTCTGGAGAAATGTCTCTTTAGGTCTCCTGCCCATTTTTGGATTGGGTTGTTTGTTTTTTTAATATTGAGCTACATGAGCTGCTTGTATATTTTGGAGATTAATCCTCTGTCGGTTGCTTCATTTGCAAATATTTTCTCCCATTCTGAGGGTTGTCTTTTGGTCTTGTTTATGGTTTCCTTTGCTGTGCAAAAGCTTTGAAGTTTCATTAGGTCCCATTTGTTTATTTTGGTTTTTATTTCCATTTCTTTAGAAGGTGGATCAAAAAGGATCTTGCTGTGATTTATATCATAGAGTGTTCTGCCTATGTTTTCCTCTAAGAGTTTTATGGTGTCTGGCCTTACATTTAGGTCTTTAATCCATTTTGAGTTTATTTTTGTGTATGGTGTTAGGGAGTGTTCTAATTTCATTCTTTTACAGGTAGCTGTCCAGTTTTCCCAGCACCACTTACTGAAAAGGCTGTTTTTTCTCCATTGTATATTCTTGTGTCCTTTATCAAAATTAAGGTGACCATATGTGCGTGGGTTTATCTCTGGGCTTTCTATCCTGTTCCATTGATCTATATTTCTGTTTTTGTGCCAGTACCATACTGTCTTGATTACTGCAGCTTTGTAGTATAGGCTGAAGTCAGGGAGCCTGATTCTTCTGGCTCCGTTTTTCTTTCTCAAGATTGCTTTAGCCATTTGGGGTCTTTTGTATTTCCATACAAATTGTGAAATTTTTTGTTCTAGTTCTGTGAAAAGTGCCATTGACAGCTTGATAGGGATTGCACTGAATCTGTAGATTGCTTTGGGTAGTATAGTCATTTTCACAGTATTGATTCTTCCAATCCAAGAACATGGTATATCTCTCCATCTGTTTATATTATCTTTAATTTCTTTCATCAGTGTCTTATACTTTTCTGCATACAGGTCTTTTGTCTCCTTAGGTAGGTTTATTCCTAGGTATTTTATTCTTTTTTGTTGCAATGGTAAATGGGAGTGTTTCCTTAATTTCTCTTTCAGATATTTCATCATTAGTGTAGAGGAATGCAAGAGATTCCTGTGTATTGATTTTGTATCCTGCTACTTTGCCAAATTCATTGATTAGCTCTAGTAGTTTTCTGGTAGCATCTTTAGGATTCTCTATGTATAGTATCATGTCATCTGCAAACAGTGACAGCTTTACTCCTTCTTTTCCGATTTGGATTCCTTTTATTTCTTTTTCTTCTCTGACTACTGTGGCTAAAACTTCCAAAACTATGTTGAATAATAGTGGTAAAAGTGGGCAACCATGTCTTCTTCTTGATCTTAGTGGAAATAGTTTCAGTTTTTCACCATTGAGAATTATGTGGGCTGTGGGTTTGTCATATATGGCCTTTATTATGTTGAGGTAAGTTCTCTCTATGCCTACTTTCTGGAGAGTTTTTATCAAAATGGGTGTTGAATTTTGTCGAAAGCTTTCTCTGCATCTATTGAGATGATCATATGGTTTTTCTCCTTCAATTTGTCAATATGGTTTATCATACATATGGATTTGCCTATATTGAAGAATCCTTGCATTCCTGGAATAAACCCCACTTGATCATGGTGTATGATCCTTTTAATGTGCTGCTGGATTCTGTTTGCTAGTATTTTGTTGAAGATTTTTGCATCTATGTTCATCAGTGATATTGGCCTGTAGTTTTCCTTCTTTTCAACATCTTTTTCTGGTTTTGGTATCATGGTGATTATGGCCTCATAGAATGAATTTGGGAGTGTTCCTCCCTCTGCTATATTTTGGAAGAGTTTGAGAAGGATGGGCTTAGCTCTTCTCTAAATGTTTGATAGAATTCGCCTGTGAAGCCCTTTGGTCCTGGGCTTTCATTTGTTAGAAGATTTTAAATCACAGTCTCAATTTCAGTGCTTGTGATTGGTCTGTTTATATTTTCTATTTTTTCCTGGTTCAGTCTTAGAAGGTTGCGTTTTTCTAAGAATTTGTCCATTTCTTCCAGGTTGTCCATTTTATTGGCATAGAGTTGTTTGTAGTAATCTCTCATGATCCTTTGTATTTCTGCAGTGTCAGTTGTTACTTCTCCGTTTTCATTTCTAATTCTGTTGATTTGAGTCTTCTCCCTTTTTTTCTTGATGAGTGTCGCTAATGGTTTATCAATTTTGTTTATCTTCTCAAAGAACCAGCTTTTAGTTTTATTGATCTTTGCTTTTTCATTTATTTCTGATCTTTATGATTTCTTTCCTTCCGCTAACTTGGGGTCTTTTTGTTCTTCTTTCTCTAATTGCTTTAGGTGTAAGGTTAGGTTGTTTATTTGAGATGTTTCTTGTTTCTTGAGGTAGGATTGTATTGCTCTAAACTTCCCTCTTAGAACTGCTTTTGCTGTTTCCCATAGGTTTTGGGTCGCCGTGTTGTCATTGTCATTTGTTTCTAGGTATATTTTGATTTCCTCTTTGATTTCTTCAGTGACCTCTTGGTTATTTAGTAGTGTATTGTATAGCCTCCATGTGTTTTTTTTTTTTTTTTTTACAGTTTTTTTCCTGTAATTGGTATCTTGTCTCATAGTGTTATGGTCAGAAAAGATACTTGATATGATTTCAATTTTCTTAAATTCACCATGGTTTGATTTGTGACCCAAGATATGATCTATCCTGGAGAATATTCCATAAGAACTTGAGAAGAAAGTGTTTTCTGTTGTTTTTGGATGGAATGTCCTATAAAAATCAATGAAGTCCATCTTGTTTAATGTGTCATTTAAAGCTTGTGTTTCCTTATTTATTTTCATTTTGGTTGACCTGTCCATTGGTGAAAGTGGGGTGTTAAATTTCCCTACTATAATTGTGTTACTGTCGATTTCCCCTTTTATGGCTGCTAGGATTTGCCTTATGTACTGAGGTGCTCCTACATCGGGTGCATAAATATTAAAAATTTTATATCTTCTTCTTGGATTGATCCCTTGATCATTATGTAGTGTCCTTCTTTGTCTCTTGTAATAATCTTTATTTTAAAGTCTAGTTTGTCTGATAAGAGGACTGCTACCCCAGCTTTCTTTGATTTCCATTTGCAAGGAATATCTTTTTCCATCCCCTCACTTTCAGTCTGTATGTGTCCCTAGGTCTGAAGTGGGTCTCTTGTAGACAGCATATATATGGGACTTGTTTTTGTATCCATTCAGCCAGTCTATGTCTTCTGGTTGGAGCATTTAATCCATTTACATTTAAGGTAATTATCAATACGTATGTTCCTATTACCATTTTCTTAATTGTTTTGGGTTTGTTATTGTACGTCTTTTCTTTTTCTTGTGTTTCCTGCCTAGAGAAGTTCCTTTAGCATTTGTTGTAAAGCTGGTTTGGTGGTGCTGAATTCTCTTAGCTTTTGCTTGTCTGTAAAGGTTTTAATTCTCTGTCGAATCTGAATGAGATCCTTGCTGGGTAGAGTAATCTTGGTTGTAGGTTTCTCCCTTTCATCACTTTAAATATGTCCTGCCACTCCCTTCTGGCTTGCAGAGTTTCTGCTGAAAGATCAGCTGTTAACCTTATGGGGATTCCTTTGTATGTTATCTGTTGCTTTTCCCTTGCTGTTTATAATATTTTTTTTATATTTAATTTTTGATTGTTTGATTAATATGTGTCTTGGCGTGTTTCTCCTTGGATTTATCCTGCATGGGACTCTGTGCTTTCTGGACTTGATTGACTATTTCCTTTCCCATATTAGGGAATTTTTCAACTATAATCTCTTCAAATATTTTCTCAGTCCCTTTTTTTTCTCTTCTTCTTCTGGGACCCCTATAATTCAAATGTTGGTGCATTTAAAGTTGTCCCAGAGGTCTCTCAGACTGTCCTCAATTCTTTTCATTCTTTTTTCTTTATTCTGCTCTGCAGTAGTTATTTCCAGTATTTTATTTTCCAGGTCACTTATCCATTCTTGTGCCTGTTATTCTGCTATTGATTCCTTCTAGAGAATTTTAAATTTCATTTACTGTGTTTTTTTTATCATTGTTTGTTTGCTCTTTAGTTCTTCTAAGTCCTTGTTAAACGTTTCTTGTATTTTCTCCATTCCATTTCCAAGATTTTGGATCATCTTTACTATCATTACTCTGAATTCTTTTTCAGGTAGACTGCCTATTTCCTCTTCATTTGTTTGGTCTGGTGGGTTTTTACCTTGCTCCTTCATCTGCTGCGTATTTCTCTGTCTTCTCATTTTGCTTAACTTACTGTGTTTGGGGTCTCCTTTTCGCAGGCTGCAGGTTCTTAGTTCCCGTTGTTTTTGGTGTCCGTCCCCAGTGGGTAAGGTTGGTTCAGTGGGTTGTGTAGGCTTCCTGGTAGAGGGGACTGGTGCCTGTGTTCTGGTGGATGAGGCTGGATCTTATCTTTCTGGTGGGTAGGACCGAGTCTGGTGGTATGTTTTGGGGTGTCTGTGACCTTATTATGATTTTAGGCAGTCTCTCTGCTAATGGGTGGAGTTGTGTTCCTGTCTTGCTAGTTGTTTGGCATGGGGTGTCCATCACTGGAGCTTGCTGGTTGTTGAGTGGAGCTGGGTCTTAGTGTTGAGATGGAGATCTCTGGGAGAGCTCTTGCCGATTGATATTATGTGGAGCTGGGAGGTAGAGCAATGTCCTGAACTCGGCTCTCCCGCTACTGAGGCTCAGGCCTGACACACGGCTAGAGCATCAAGACCCTGTCAGCCACACAACTCAGAAGAAAAGGGAGAAAAAAAGAAAGAAAGAAAGAAAAAAGTAAAACAAAATAAAATCGTTATGAAAATTAAAATTTAAAAAATTATGAAAACAAAAAATAAAAAGAAGACAGCAAGCAAGCCAATAAACAAATCTACCAATGATAGTAAGCTCTAAATACTAAACTAAGATAAACATAAAACCAGAAACAAATTATATGCAGAAAGCAAACCTCAAGTCTACAGTTGCTCCCAAAGTCTACCACCTCTGATTTGGGGTGATTCATTGTCTATTCATGTATTCCACAGATGCAGGGTACATCAAGTTGATTGTGGAGCTTTAATCCGCTGCTCCTGAGGCTGCTGGGAGAGATTTCCCTTTCTCTTCTTTGTTCGCACAGCTCGTGGGGTTCAGCTTTGGATTTGGCCCTGCCTCTGTGTGCAGGTCGCCTGAGGGGATCTGTTCATCGCTCAGACAGGACGGGGTTAAAGTAATAGCTGATTAGGGGGCTCTGGCTCATTCAGGCCGGGGGGAGGGAGGGGTACGGATGCGGGGCGAGCCTGGGGCAGCAGAGACCGGCGGGACGTTGCACCAGCCTGAGGCGCGCCGTGCGTTCTCCCGGGGAAGTTGTCCCTGGATCCCGGGACCCTGCCAGTGGCGGGCTGCACAGACTCCAGGGAGTGGAGGTGTGGATAGTGACCTGTGCTTGCAAACAGGCTTCTTGGTGGCTGCAGCAGCAGCCTTAGCGTCTCATGCCCGTCTCTGGGGTCCGCGCTGATAGCCGTGGCTCGCGCCCATCTCTGGAGCTCGTTTAGGCGGTGCTCTGAATCTCCTCTCCTCGCGCACCACGAAACAATGGTCTCTTGCCTCTTCGGCAGCTCCAGACTTTTTCCCGGACTCCCTCCCGGCTAGCTGTGGCGCACTAGCCCCTTCAGGCTGTGATCCTGCTACCAACCCCAGTCCTCTCCTTGGGATCCGACCGAAGCCCGAGCCTCAGCTCCCAGCCCCGCCCACCCCGGCGGGGGAGCAGACAAGCCTCTAGGGCTGGTGAGTGCCGGTCGGCTCCAATCCTCTGTGAGGGAATCTCTCCACTTTGCCCCCCGCACCCCTGTTGCTGCGCTCTCCTCCATGGCTCCGCCGCTTCTCGGCCGCCGCTCCGTCTCTGCCTGAGAAGGGGCTTCCTAGTGTGTGGAAACCTTTCCTCCTTCACAGCTCCCTCCCAGTGGTGCAGGTCCCATCCCTATCCTTTTGTCTCTGTTGTTTCTTTTTTCTTTTGCCCTACCCAGGTACGTGGGGGGTTTCTTGCCTTTTGGGAGGTCTGAGGTCTTCTGCCAGCGTTCAGTAGGTGTTCTGTAGCAGTTGTTCCACATGTAGATGTATTTCTGATGTACTTGTGAGGAGGAAGGTGATCTCCACGTCTTATTCCTCTGCCATCTTGAAGGTCCTCCCTTGAGTTTTTAATGTTTATTTTAAACTTCTTTTCTTTCCATTTTCTTCTTATTCTTAATGTCTTAATTCCAACTTCCTCTTAATCAATCTCCCTATATTATTTACTCACATACTTTTTTTCTTCCCCTCTTCCTCGTCACTTGTATTTATTTACTTTTAAATGGCTATTAGAGTACTGGTGGGTTCTTAACATGGCTGGGCCTGTAGCCAGCCCTCAGACACTCCCTCCTGGAATCCCTTCCCAGGAATGGCTGGGGAGACCCTCAGGTTACCTCTCAGGGCAGTAAATTCTCTCCCTGCAGATGGAATGCCTGACTTACTGGAACAGATTCCTCACAACCTAGGGCTCAGAGCTTTTAAAAACCATGGTCCCCAAGGATACTATAAACTAATTTAAAAAACAAACAACAGACTGGAAGAAAACATATGCGATGCTTTAAAAGACAATCAGTAAAGAGCTACAAGGCATAAGCAAAAGACAACCCTCCCACCCACAGAAAAAAAAAGGATTTGAACAGCTGAACTGCAGAAGCAGCAATGTAAGTGGCCAATAAAGACATGGAAAGAGGATTAATTTCAGCAATCATGGGGAAAATACAAAATAAATAACATGCACATTTCTTCTAATCCACTGTTTGCTTTTGCCTTGTTTTAATCTCATGGACACTTCTAATTGTGAAGATGCCTGTCTCCCTCTTTTCACTGGCTTCCAGGTTGCTCAGAACAAATTTCATACACGTATCTAGGACCTGACAACATGCATTTTATATATTAAGCTCATTTTTTTATTCCATTTAATTTTGTTTCACACACACACAGACACACACCCCCCCAAGGGTTCCACAAGATAATTTGTTAAAGACAAATGAGAAATGAATAATACGCTCTCTAATGATAACAAAGAATGGCTATAAACCTCCCTCAAAACTACATTATTTATCTGTAAGCAGGACTTGAAGTGAAGGCAAAAACCACACATAATCAGCTCAGAAGAGCTGCTGGTTGGTGTCAGGCTATGAGACATTATCGCTGACTTAGAACCCTTCCATACAGACAAATGCTGGTTCCAACAAAGATAATGGGAGAAAATTACCAAAGGAAAGACTTCTCTTTTTCCTGGGAGCTTATTTAAAAGTCCTGGCTCCACCAATCCACTTGGGAAGTCAGAAGGGGCCCTAGGTGAGCAAGAGACAAGGCAGGGACAGGTACTGTGCTGGGGCAGGTACTGTGCTGGGGCAGGTACTGTGCTGGGACAGGTACTGTGCTGGGGCAGGTACTGTGCTGGGGCAGGTACTGTGCCTGAGATCATGCACAGATCTCCCTCTGAGATCACGGGACTCGAGAAGCCCTGGATTGGAGAAGTGCTTCCTCTGTGCCTGCCTGGCTTAGCATGCCCCAGATATAGGCGGCCCGGCTGGAGACAGACCTCATTATTAACTAACTGGATCCGCTTTTGCCACCCTGAGAATATACATGGAAGATTGCATATATCTGATCCAAAGAAGACCGTAAATTTAGTAGCAGCCTGTGTGCATGCACATATTGGGGGAGGACAAGATAGAAATCTTGTCACATTAAATGTAAGCCTTAATTATAAGGTGAATCCCCATTTCAAAAATGTTAATAAAAAGAGTTTCTAAGACTATGGTGATAAAACCCCATCCCAGTTCCTGTAAGAAGGCAATCAGGGTGACAAAGCTGCAGCAGGATCCAGGGTTCACCAGACAGACAAGGAAGTTTGGGTAGGTAGGTGATTAGGACAGACATGGTGGAGGCTGCTGCCTCCTGTCTGAGGAGGGAGCCAGCCAGCACTGAGCCACTTTCCCAAAGTGCCCAAAGCCCCTTCACTGACCAGCTCAGGACTCCAGAGGCCATGGGGTCCAGGGATGCAGTGGCAGCTGATGAGCAGCTTCTCTAGGATCCCAAGAGCCCTGGTTTCTGCTGATGCGGCAGCAGTGCCTATGGTGGGCCGTGGAGTGAGGCAGATCTAGGTTGGAGCCCAGCCCATGCCACAAACAAGCCTCCCAGAGGGACAGAAAGCCCGCTTCCCTTACCCTCCTGCCAGCGCCAGACGGTGATGGTGTGCTCGGGGTCC
Organism: Stenella coeruleoalba; assembly: GCF_951394435.1. Taxonomy (NCBI): domain Eukaryota; kingdom Metazoa; phylum Chordata; class Mammalia; order Artiodactyla; family Delphinidae; genus Stenella; species Stenella coeruleoalba. The sequence continues at coordinate 44,487,233 of NC_137159.1, forward strand.
ACGCCCACTGACACCAGCAGCTTCCCGGTTGCGCTGAAGTTGATGTAATTCACCCCCTTCGAGTGGAAGCACCGCAGCACGGAGAGGGTGTGTTTGGTCATGGCGTCCCACACGTGGATGGAAGGTGTTGCTCCTGAATGTGGGAGGTACGACGAAGAGCTAAGGCTGGGGAATGGCGGAGCCGAGGCAACGCTGACGCTCACCTAAAAGCCGCTTTAGGACAGGTGTTCGGGGCGTTACAGTGACGGGGGCTAAGAGACCTATGGCCTGGCCTGGCCGGAGGTGAGAGACAACGGGAAACATCTGCTGTGCTTTCAGAGGCAGAGACCTAGGGGTGTTTATGTCCAACACACACACTCGAGGTGGAGTATACACAAAGGAAACTGGTGAGGTCAATGATTTGTATCTGCAACTCAGCCAGGTACAATCAGCAAACGAGGTACATCGACATGGTTTCGCTGTGCAGATTCAAACTACTCACAGATGCGACAGCCTTACCTGGGGTCTCCGTAATATCACCTGCATTGGATGAGCAATGGCAATGAGGAAGCGTCAAGGGAAAACAATAGCTAAAATAAGTCATGTTTCTAGGAGTGAAGCACTTAACACCAGCATCAGAAAGTTCCAAATTAAATTTTAAAATGGGCATGGGTTCAATGAAAACAAGCAGGAAGATATGTTTGGAAAAACTGCCTTTGAAATGACAGAGTTAAAAGAAAACAACCACCACTCTTCACAAATGTGAATCAGTTCACATTTGTCATTGGCATTTTCCTAGAGTGAGAAGAGCCAGGCACACATATTGGAATCTACCCTTGCCAAGCGCAACCTCCAGGCTTCAGATGTGGGGCTCTTCACTTGACACCTGGGCTCTGAAAAATTATTCTCACAAGTCCCCAGGGATGGGGGCCACCCGTTTATTTGGATGATGAGGCTCTGGTCTGACTTAATGGTCCTTCAGGTCACCAATCACTGGTTGTGTCAACTCAGGCAACATTGATACATTCAGGGCTCAAAAAATCAAGAGTGACATCGACAAAGGGTGGATACCAATGACCTGCCCGCTGCCTCCCCAGTAACTGCTGTTAAGTCAACGTCTCTGCTCAGCTGGGAGAGCCTCGGCGGCTGCAGGACCCTCCTACCTATCTGGCTGGTGGCCACCACGTTTCTGTACTTGGGGTGCTGGTTCACCGTGAGGCAGAGGATGTCATCCGTGTGCTCCAGGTAGAAGCTCTGGCTCCCTAGGAGAGACGGGGCAGGGTGAGCAGGGGACTGAAAGAGCTCTTGGGGCAACCCCAAAGCTTTGTGTGAGTCTTTGGAAAGGCCTTGTAAAAGCGAGAGCTTAAAGTGCCGAACTCTCACTTTAGGAATCATCCTTAGGGAGATGGGAGATCCTTTTTTACATTGACACATTCTGTCCCAGGATCGGGAGGAGAGCTGGTGTCTGTTATCTAATCTAAACACACAAGTTCCACTTCAATCCTTCTGCATCCTGGGTGGCGCCACAGCACAGCCCAAGTGCACAGGCTTCCAGAGTCCAGAACAGTTCCTCCTCCTGCAGCCCAGGACCCACGGCTTCTCAGTGTCTCTTCCTCTGGGCAGGGCAGGGAGGGGGCACCTGGAGATAGCGCTTTGCTGAGCAAAATGGCACTACATACTAATTGGAAAGGGAAGACTAAACAGGAGAATACTTAGGAAATCCCTTTTAATCATCTTTATCTATCAAAGTGCTAATCTCCTGGGTGCCTGGATAGCACAGGTGATGGCTTCACCCCCCTGAAGCCCTATGTCAACATGTGTCACAGGAAGTGGAGGAAAGGACAGGAAAAGCTTTATCGTCTATTGCAGCAAACAGTTTGCTGACTGCCCAAGTGGTCACTGTAAACCCACCCAAATGCACAGGAACTGAGAGGTGAGTGATGGCATGGAATACAGCACATTGCTACTAACCTGGTAACATGTGGCTAGAAAATTGAGCAAAATGTATAGAAAATTCCAAGGCCCCCCTCGCCCCCAAAAACCAAATCATTATGTGCCCAGTGATTTTACTGTCTAAAAAAATCTATGCATGAACTACAAAAAACTATGAAGGAGCATAAAAATTTGAGAGGAAGAAAAGGTTTGTTTTAAGATATAAAGCAAATAAAGGCGACATGTTACCGTGTTTAAATCTTGTGGTAAAAATAAGCGTGTCTATTAAATTAGTTTCTGAATGATTCTTTTTGCTTGAGGTGTTTCTTTTTAAACTTTTTTTTTAAATTTAAGAGTCATTCTATAGTTAAGGGACATTTTAGGTATTCTTGTTTATTGTTCTCATTCTCACTGTGAATGTGGTTAACTATTCAAAACAAACAAAACTTGAAAATCTGAGTTGCTAAAAATTTTGGTGACTGTTAAAAATCAATGAGAAAAGTTCCCTCATTTTTTGTTCTTGGTTACTGCCTATAAGGGTTTCTCTACTCGCCACACCCTCCTTCTGGCTTCCCTCCATCCCTCTCGGCCTCCATGGAGCTGATGCAAACACCGACACCTCCCTTCCAGGGCCTGAGATGAGATGTGGCTGGGTGAGGGATAAAGAGAAAGAGGGTCTGACTCTGGGAACGTGGGCCTGAGCATCTTCCAGGACTAAATGACACCAGTCTGGAATGGAGTGGAATGGCTCTAAAGGGAAGAGAGAGCTTAAGCTTTGGGGCATCTAACCACTGGGAAAGTGCATAAAAGGGCTAAAATAAAAGCCTGTGTTCAGATGGCGGTTTCTCCCAACCCATTTACCTGTGGACAGGTTCTGAACGATGCCGGCCGCGGCCGCGTGGAATATGATGTCAGCACCGTCATTCAGGTAATGCAGGTTATTGCGACAGTCAAACCCTCTGTAGCCAAACACGTGGTCGAGAGCCAGCTCCTACATTCCCACACAAGGATGAAAGGGTCCTTAGAGGAAGTAACGGCACAGGAACAAACCCGCACTTCGGGGACACGCATGTCATGGGAACCATGAGGCTGGTGAGACAGCCAACCACTCACTCCTTGACCAGCTGGGGATACAGTGCAACCCTTTCTTTACTTCTTTGACATAATAGGGGGACAGGCTAACATGTAGAATTACAGTGAGTTTTCGAAATAGAAAAGATTTGCTTCCTTGCTTCTCAGGCGAGGCAAAGCCTACCAAGGTGATACCCGGTAAAAGTTACCCAGAAGTTTTACGTCTGCGCCTTGGCAGGTGCTCTCGAAGGTGACCTGAATGGTGTCTCAGAGCTCTGCTCTGATTCGCCCAGATGCAGCAGGGACCGGCAGAGCACAGCACTGAGGCAAATGCAATGCTCGTTCTGTTGCTTGGTGCTTGCCCTACAAAGTTTCTACACCATCTACATTCTTTTCTCCCCAACAACTAGATACTGTTCTAGGTTTACAGTCTTTCTCTTCTTCCTGTCTTGTCTTCCACGACAAAAGCAGTGACTGATTCAGATCAGCTCTGTTCTTGATTCGACTTGACACACCTGTACTGTTGGCAGCTCTTCTGCACCGGGCACTTTGCTGGTTGGGGCTTGCGGGGGGAGGGATACAAGATTAAGAAGATGTGGGTCCCTTTTCTCTAGGTTCCCTGATTCTAGCCTTTTCTCTCTCCAAAGCTTGCGAATTGCAAACATCAGATTAATTCTAAAATACCACACCTCCTTACTCAAAAGCATTCAATGACTTTCACTACCTATGGGAAAGTCCAGACTCCTTAAGTTGGCACAATCAGGCCCTATTCTCACATCTCCTGTGACCCTTGGTCAAGCTGACACGTCCATTTAGCCCACGTATCAGGAGGTTTCCTATTTTTATGACTTTTTTTTTTTTAAATTATCTCTCACCTGGAAAGCCCTTCTTCTCCTTTCAACTGAGCGAGCGGCTACCCACCTCTAGTCTCTTCCCCACCCCATGTGTTTCCCAGAAACTGCGTGTGTAATATGTGATTCCCCAGTCTAGGTCGACAACTGACTCAAGCTGGGCCAATCAGATAGTTTCCGCCAGGAATTTAGAATTGAGGACCCTGGTAAGAGATGTAAAACTTGGGCACTGGATAGCACCACAGTCTACTAAAGAAGTTCAAGAAGTCTGCAGGAAAAGAGACGAATGCATCAGGCATGCACGAGGCCCTGCTGGGCAGAAAGAGGCACCATCTTGGCTCAGGGCAGCTTTTCAGCTCCTGGACCCTATCTTTCCTGAAGTTCAGCTGTATTTCTTGACCTGTGCTGTGTTCTATGATAAACCCCCCGCAACATATTTCCCTTTTCCAATACAAATGTTTCAGATAGATTTTCCTGCCTCGGGAGTTCGGAGCACAGCAGAGGAGAGAGATGAGTAGGGAACTATGGTAGTAGAGCCCGACAAGGGTGTGGAGGAGGGGGTGTGGGGAGGGTGGAGTACAGGAGGGTTAGGGCGGGGAGCATCAGGGAAGATTGCACAGAGAAGGGCTTGGAAGGGTGGGGTGTGGGGAGGGAAGAGGAGGAGGCTTCTCAGCATAAGGAGCTTGAAATCACAGGGGCCTGAAAGTCCCAGGCAGCCTCAGAGAACATTCATGGCTGTGGGGTTAGACACATGAGTTGCAGTGGAGAATCTCAGGTGATGAGCTAGGAAGGGGGCTCCTGGGTGAGGTTCTGAAACCATGAGCTTGGATCCCATCAGGAATGTGGGAATCTCCTGGGTCTTAAAGCTGGGGTGAGGCATGAAGAGTTGTATTTTCAAGAGCTAACTCTGTGGGCAGCAAAGGCATGTGTCAAAGAGGAAAGGGAAAAGTCTGGAGGCAGAAAGAACAGTTAGGAGGCCTCTTTCAGAAAACAGCAGGTCCCCTGGAGCTGCCATCCTAACAACTGAGTACAAAGCCCTCTCCACTTACTGGCTTGGTGATCTTGGGCTGGGGCCTAACATATCACTTGACTTCTCTGATCTATAGTGTTCTCATCTGTAAAATGGAACAATAATGGTACCCACCTTGTAGGTAGATGTGAGGCATGTGTGAAATACTTGGTGGGAAGTATATATACAGCAAGGTACTGGCACACGGCAAGGGCTCAAACAACATTAGAGACAGTGAATAAGCCTGCACTCTCTACGCACCCCACTCCCTGAGTGGTACTAGGTACAGGGAAAAGGGGCCAGGTCTGGGACATTTTTGAGTTAGTACCCATAGGACCTGGGAAGGGTCTGAAGGAACCCTTCAAGGCAGGGCTGAAAGAACGTGACCCAGGGGATGTGGGGATGGGACTCTGGTCACTGCTGGGGGACACAGTACTGTGTGGAAGGGAGAGAGGATAAGGGAGAGCCATCGGGTCCAGTTAGGGTCACTTGAAGGCATCTGTGGCAGGGGTCCCCAACCCCCAGGCCACAGACCAGTGCCTGTTAGGAACCCGGCCACACAGCAGGAGGTGAGCAGCGGGTGAGCGATAGAAGCTTCACCTGTATTTACAGCCGCTCCCCATGGCTCTCATTACCACCTGAGCTCTGCCTCCTGTCACATCAGCAGCCGCATTAGATTCTCATAGGAGCGTGAACCCTACTGCGAACTGCGCATGCGAGGGGTCTAGGTTGTGTGCTCCTTATGAGAATCTAGTGCCTGATGGTCTGAGGTGGAGCTGAGGCAGTGATGCTAGCGCTGGGGAGCAGCTGCAAATACAGATTATCATTAGCAGAGAGGTCTGACTGCACAGAGACCGTAATAAATCAATTGCTTGCAGACTCATACCAAAACCCTATCTGTGAGTGGCAAGCGAAAACAAGCTCAGGGCTCCCACTGATTCTGCATTATGGTGAGCTGTATAATTATTTCATTAAATATTACAGTGTAATAATAATAGAAGCACACAATAAATGTAATGCACTTGAATCATCCCCAAACCATCTGCACCTCCCCCCGCATCCGCAGAAAAACTGTCTTCCACGAAACCAGTCCATGGTGCCCAAAAGGTTGGGGACCGCTGTGTGGGAATTGCAGATGGTGATGTCCACCAGGCAGATCTTAGAACATCGATATCAGATTAAAAGCAAAATAGTTGAACCTCCTCACCTCAACCAATTTCTTTTTTTTGGTGATACTGTTCTTCTGGAGTTTCTCAGGCTGGGGAGCTGCTCTGCTAACGGGTGGTCTAGAACAGAGAGTGGCCAAAAGAAACACAGTGTTGAACAAAAGGCAGCAAGGTTGCTTGTCCAGCGAGGTCAGCTAAGACCAGTGCCAGGCTTTCTCCCCTCCCCCACTTGGAGGACCCCATGCCTGGGTTTGATCTGTCCTGCCCCCTCCCTCCCCCCCACCCCCCACCCCAGGAAAAGCTGTTTCTGACATTTTGGGTCCTGGATTCACAGGCACCGGGTTGGGCTTCCCCACACGTAAGGCATCAGAGCCAGGGTCAGTCCCTCTCTCCCGGGAGCCAGGAAGAATGCGTGAGCCAGAGGGGCTGGTCTTAAAACTAAAGAGGAGCCTAAGTCTGGGAAGGAAGAGGCCACACTTCCTGAACCCACCGGCCATTCTTCAGACAGGGATGTACCAACACCGTTCAGAATTAGGTGGCCAGAGATCATGGCGTGTTGTGAAGTAGGACTTATAAGCCATGCCTGGGAATGGGCCCTGAAGGCCAAGTGCCCAGGTCATTCTTGCCACACAAAAGGGCACGTAGGAAGCAAAGGCATGAAAGACAGAACAAACTCCTCCACTGCCCTGTCCCTCAGGGTCATGGTCTGCATTCAACTGCTACCACCATGCCCAAGGTTACTCTTCCCTGCTTGGTTTTGGAGATCTGGGCCTCCAATTTTAATTAAGAGATTTCTTTAATGGGTAAGCCCTCAAGGACTTGTATATGAGGAGGGCGATCTTTTGGTAACAGACTTCTCTCAGAGTTTAGGGGCCCAGGGATGGACAGGTTGGCCCTGCATCTGCTCCCACCATTAGCTACGGCTCTTGGGCTATGCAAAGAGAAAGGATTACCTGGATCCCCTTGCGAGCAGCACACAAAGCCAAGTGAGAGACTTAGTACAGGTCAGAGCCACACTAGCAAGCACCTCATTCATGCACAAGCATCGTCCAAGTGAACAGACATGCCCGTGTGGCACACACCATGCTTCCCGAGCATGCCAGCAAAGAGCTAAAACAGAAATGAAAGAGTGCACCGCTCTGCAAATTCAGAAAGCTCATACCCTGGCGTCTCTGGGCAAACTCTGCACTAAAGCGCCTACAGGATAGGGAGAAAAAAGGAAGCCTTGTCACTGCTTCCGCACCCTCTACGGACTTTGCCAGTGCGCCTGGGGCCACTGCTTATTTTAGAGTGTGCTGGGGAGAAACTTGTTGTCAGAAGAACAATCACATCCTCCTGGATGTCGTTGGGAGTTAGGCACAATGGCTGCTTTGTGTCTGACTCAAGTTCAACTAATAATTTAGCCTAATCATTCGCAGTGTTTCTTGGGAGGGCAGCTTGCCTGCTGGAAGGGCTTGCGTTTTTGTGCTGGGGAGAAACAAGGTAGCTTTATTTTCTCAGAAACTCTTCAGTCAAAACATGTTATGTAATCATAAGTGATAATTGGACCAAATGGCATCACAATCACCACCGGAGAATGGGGAGAGAGTGCGTCTCTGCAAAACGACACCCCCGGCTGATATCATCGCCGCCAAATTGAGCAAAAGCGGGAGGCCGGGGGCAGGCCAGTTTTCACAATTAGACTGCCTTCGCATTAATTATCGCTTCCCGGGACATCTGCTCTTTCTTCTGTTTTAGTGGAACTTTTAAATGAAATCCGTGGGTTTCTTCTTCCACCTAAGAGTCTTCGAATGTATGACAAAAGCAAGCCAAGGTCTGAGATGGGAGCAAGGGGATGCTGGGACTAGAGCACGGTTCATAAGGCAGAATTTGAGATTACACGCCGGGCTCGTTTTCAGGGCATACCCAGGTTGTATAATATGTCACATATTATACAGTGTATACAGAGTATGCATACAAGCACAACCACTGTGTATTTATATATACAGGAGATTGTGTATATATATACACGTAGAGGCAATCCGATGCTTTTTTTCACCTTGATTTTCAGTTAAAAACTGAAAAGTAAAGCAATCTCAGAATGTTTCTTTCTTATTTCACAAGCATGTTTACAGCTGTATTGCTTCAAAACGGAAGATGAGGGGGCAAAAGGCAGAAACCTGCATTGTGGCAAATTCAGCAGAGTGTAAGTATAGACCCTTCACGGTTGTGAATTCTGCATGAACGCTTAGTTCTAGATGCTCATTGAACACCTGGGCTTTTGCAGAGTGCTGTGCATACTTACTTGACAATTCCCTGCCTCCAAAGGAAAGCAAGTTAAAACACAATACAAGCATTAAAGGCTTCTTTCCAGGCATCTATAAACAGGGTTCATAACATCAGATGTGGTAGGGACTGCCAACAATTTCAAACACAGCCAAACACTGGAGGTTTAGCATTTTTCAGTGGATCTAAATCCTTCCAGATTCAGATTCCTTTGGAAACGTGACTCTGAAAAGCTTTGCTGAGGTGGGAAAGAGTAGAGTGTGTGAGAACATTCACTCACTTTTCAGTCCAATAAACTCTTTATAGCTGGTTGTTCCCAGCTGGCACACAGGACGGGAGAGGGAGGAGGCCGTGAGTGCAACTGGGAATCAGCAGGGAGGTGCAGAGAGGTTAAGGGCTGGGAAGGCGAGCCGTGGGGGAAGGGGGGAGGAGCAGAGACACGAAGGGGCCTCATGGGGGCAAGTGGGGCTCTGAAGAGACTCTGGGAAACAAAGGAGAAAGAGTTTCCATTGGGAAAGAAATTTAAGGAGGGAACCTGGCAAGAGAGCAAGCGAAGTGGATAATCAGGAGAGAGGAGGAAGGACAGGCTTGAGCTTGGAGAGGGCGGGAGTGCAGCTATTCAAGTAAGAGAGGGTGGAGGAGAGGCCTGGGAGCTCAAATGTGTGATGTGGTGTTAAGTCACGAGGCAGCCCTATTCCTCCCCAGTGCTGGGGGTGCAAGCTGCTGGAGACCCACCCCACTCCCCTGAGTGGAGTCACCACCCCAGGCCCCATGTTTCCTGTGGGCATGGAAGGACCGTGACGGGTCAATCCCAGCTGCAACCCCACTGCCCAGCAGCTCAGCTGCTGAAGAGAAAGCTTAGACACACTTGAAGACATGTGAGTGTTACCCTGACACAGGCTCTCACCCCACAAAGGGCCCCAGGGGTGGCCAGCGCCCAGGTATTCACCTCCCCGCCCGTCGCCCCTCCCTGGGGTGCTGGGCTGGCAAAGCAAGGGGTGGAGCAGAGTACACGATGACCTGAGATGCACAGAAGAGGGTTCAATGCCAGGGCTCTTGGGGCAGCTTCTGAAGTGACTGAGGAGGTCAAGGAAGTCAGTCACAACCCAAGACGAGCGCAACGTGAGAGCCAACTAGGGAGGAAGGCTCAGAAAGCCTGTGAGAAACAGAGTCGTTCCAAGTAGCTTCTATAAAGAGAGGTGCGGGTGTGGCGGAACTCAGCTACATTTAGCCAAGAAATGCAAGTTTGGAATTGTTTTTAGTGTAGTTAGTCAGACCATGTTCCAAGTGTCCTTGGAGGAAACGTAGCTTTCTTCAGATTCCAAAATGTGCTATCAAAATGCTCTAAGAGTTTTCAAAATGTCTTGGGAAACCCAGCTATCCTTGATCCTGGTTCCAGGTGGGAACCAGTGGGTGATGTGAGCACTGTTTTAGAACTGTCCTCCAACAAGATCTATCACCCCCATGGATGGGCTGCAGGGACTCAGTGAAACCCCTGACATTCATGCCAAATTGTTTTGTACATGTACATTTTTTCTGGGGAAAGGAGGCATGTTTTAATTATATTTTCAAAGATGTCTGGAGGGAGAGAGAGAGAGACAGACAGAGAGAGGGATTGGGATCAACTAAGAACCACTGCTCCAGGAAGAGGCCAGGTTTAAGAAAAGTCTCCAAAGCCATGGGAGCTCTCTATTATCAAAACAAAAGGAACTGGATTCTGTTCAACGTATTCCCATGTTTTCTAGAACCATCTATAGAGCTGCTCAGCGAAGAAGTAGAGTTGAAAGAAGGGTGTCAGGCAGGGGAACTATGCGCTACCCTAAGAGAACCCTTCTATCTTGAAAATGCTCTTGACTGAAGCCTATAACACAGCCCTTTTTAACAAAATAGAGGTATAGTCCCAGACTTGGCCATTTTAGGTGAACATCAAATTATTTGGGTGAAACATTGAGGGCATAAGGGACGGCGTAGAGGAAGTACAAGTAAAGGCGAAGACTACTGAAGAGGCCAGTGTAATAATGCAAGAGAGGGATGATGTATCTCTGGACTAAAGCAGTGGTTGTGGAGAAGGAGACAAGTGAATATTTAAGGAAATATTGGTGAAGTATACCGCAAAGACTTTATAATTGATTAGCTCTAGGGGATGAAGGAGGAAGAGCAATTCAAGTGGAACACCAGTTCTCTGCTTGGGCCTCTAGGTGGACGGTGGCACCGCTGACTGAGACAGGAGAAGAGTTTTGAGGGAAGATGATGAGTTCCATTTTGGCATGTCAAACTTCGGACATCTGTGGGTTGGCTATACCAGCTGGAGGTTAAACTGAGAGGTGGGACTCAGACATATGACTTTGGGAATCATCAGCCAGTAGGTAGAACATATGAATCAGGGAGAGAGTGTAAGGTGAAAAAAGAGAATGGCCAAAAGTGAAATCCTAAGGACGAACAGCATGTGAGGGGCTGGAAGAGGAAGCAGAGATGGGGCACTGGGAAGGAATGGTTGGAGAGGTTGGAGGAGGGCCAGAAGAGATTGTTTCCAAAAGGTAAGTGACAGAAGAATATCTAAAACCGCACTGTCCAATATGGTAGCACTGGCCACATGCAGCTCTTGAGCACTTGAACTGTGGCTTGTCCACATTAAGATGTGTTATAACTGCAAAGCACACACCAGGTTTCGAAGACCTAGTAAAAATAATTCAAAAAAGAATATAAATTATTTTTATATCGATTACACATCAAAATGACATTTTTATGTTTGGGGTTAAATAAAATACATTATTAAAATTAGTTTCACCGTCTCTTTTAATTTTTGCAATGTGGCTACTAGAAAAATCATATACATGGCTTGCATTATATTTCTGTTGAACAATGCTACTCTAGAAGAAACAAGTTTGTCCTTTAAACAAGACAAAGAGGAGAATGGATTGGATTTGGGAATTAGAGAGTCACCATGACAGATGGAATGGCTGGAGAGTGAAGGAGAGACTTGGTAAGGTCTTGGTGAGAAGGAGAAAAGGGAGGGAACGTGAGGGTGGGAATATGTGTATAAGTGTAAAAGCTCAGCCAGAGGTCTTGTTTTCCTCCTGAAGAGAGTTAGGCGGGGATGGGAAAGACTGGAATGTGTTTCGTGGCTGAGGACATGGACCCAGTTTTGGGCAAGTGGCAGAGGAGACATAGGAAAGAGGAGAGATGATGAGGGAGCTCGGATGGATGGGAGGCTGGGGTCCAAGCACCAGCTTGAAGGAGGGACCAGCCTTGAAGAGGAGGGGGGTCTCACTTCCTCTGAGAGGAGAAGGAAGGAGGTGAATAGTTTTTGTGGGGTGGCGAATAGAAAGGACTCTGGTAAGGGCAATCGGTACCAATGTGATTTTCTAGTCAGAAGAGTGGAGGCGTGGGGCTGTAGGAGAAATATAGGAATGGAGAGCGGAGAGGACTGAAAGAGTGGCATTTAAGGAGGCAAAAAGTGAGGCCAGGAGGGAGCTGATGAAAAAAATGGAGGTGTCTAGACACTGGATGTCTTGATGAGGATGAAGATCAGGTGTTCTGGGAACGAGAAATCTAGAGGAGAGAAGGGTAAGTCATGGAGACAGGAGCTACGGGTGATGACTTAAGCCACAGCACAGCAGGAGCTGGGGTCGGCCAGTTGACCACTAGCCAGAGACAGGAAGTTGATAAACGACAGGAAGTGGGAGGCGGAGAAGATGGCAGAGCATGATGTGAACTTCAAAGGAGTGAAGTTCCTTTGAAGTGAGCACGCCGATATGCTTCACACACACCTGCAAGAAAGCCCGAGCCTCCACACCTTACACCCAGTGACATCGTTTCAAGGGGCACAAATCGTGCACCCTAACAACTGCTTCTGCAAATACCTTCTCAGTTATCACATCAGGACCACACAATGGTAAAAAGCAGGAGGGTAAACAACCCTAGTATCACCCATTCCCTCCAAATGGAGGTCTGAGAGATGTTCAGAGACTTGATTAAAATTAGAGGACCCAATGCCGCCAGTGTCTTCTGAGAGAGAGAGAGAGAGAAGCTCCCTCTTGGTAGAAGAGCGCTTACCCATTTGTGATATGTTCTTTAGCTCCATGTGCAAGTGGGTTTGAGTCAACTGATTCCACTGTAGGAGTATAATTTCCTAGGTGTGTTAATCTATTAAAAAGTCATGTTTTAGCACTTCATAGCACCTCTGCATTTTTATGCCCTGGAACATTCTTTGTGATAAAAAAATGAGCAAATTGTTTTCTAATGAATGGCAGGCTAAGTTCCTAAAATTATCAGTTACATAGAAGTCATTACTTTGCTTCAAACAACACAGAAAATCAAGGGGTGTGCAAAGGGAAAATCATTTATGAAGGTAGCATTAAATTCCCTTAAATCACTAACCATTCATCTTTCAGAAGAGTTACATGGCAAACAACAGGCCTTTGAAATGATTAATTTCAGCATATCGGGGTTTAATAGCTATTGTAACTTCAGTTCCCTCCACCTTGTCAGAGAACAAGAAACTTGCCACCTTCTACCTGCTCAGGGCAGCTCTGAGCGTAGAACTCACAGAATTAAGGGATTCAGGGAAGAAGAATAATTTAGCCTGGAGAGAAATGCTCTGGAGTAGCAGAGCATTGCCCCGTTTGCCCTCCACGTGCTCAATCACCCTCCCAGAGTGAGATCTGAGCTTAGCTCTCATGCAACATATATGTAACTGCAGGGCTCTGTACCAAATCTTAGGCTCTTTATGGTCCCTCCACTGTGGGATGGAGTGGTTTTAACAGATCTCAGTATGGTAAATTCAGCAGCACCTGCTAGCATGACTGTCAATTCTTAGAAACTCTTACACTACAAGCTCACAAAGCATCTACTGATCAGTGATGACAAAGGGCTTCTGTCAGGCCAGGGAAGCTGAGGAAAGTGCCAGGAGAGCTGGGCTGTTTATTCGTTGATGTCACCATGGATGGGAGCATGGTCCCGCTACATCATGCTCATCAAACCTCAGGCAAACTTGAAATGTGGATTCACTGATTAAAATAAGGCATTTTTCAAAAATGGGGGGCAGGTTCTCTCAGCAGACTTCTGTCCTCAAACATAGCATGAAAGGTAAAAAGAGAAACTGGGATTACCTATAGATGGTGGTTTGTTTCAATTCAGGGAACTCTATCTAAACTTTTCCCATATTTTTACACTCTGCCACTTGGGACCATGTTCTTTGTTTCATTGTAAATCTGCTGACTAAGAAGCTTTGTCTGTAAAAAGAACTTTTCAGTTCTTTTTGCCTCGGGTTATTGTAATAGATTTAAACCAAATAAACATTTAATTCCTAATGGATGGAGGGTATGAAGATAAAAAATCATTTAACCAAGAGCAGTTCCATGGCAAGATGGGGCATCATTCAGTTCTACATGGGTCACACCTTTCACCACAAAAGTAAGACCACCCATCGGTGCTAACAAAACAAAGGTAAAAGTGGTTTGCTGACAAAAAACAGATTTGCAGACCATTTTGAGGACAGATTAATTTACTTAAATATGCAGAGAAGCAGGCTAAGTAAATGTGTCCATTCATCTACTCGCTGAAGAAATATCTGTTCACTACGTACAAGGCACTGTGTGAGGCACATGGTGGTTACCATGATAGGCACAGGACTGACCCTTGATAAACTGAGAGTCGCATAGACGAAGTTTATAATTCAGTGGAACTTTAACTAGCTTGATACCATGGACCCATGTATTAAGGAACTAAGGATTCAAGGCAGCTATTAATTTGGGGCTGAAACAAAAAACACAAATCTAAAGCAAACCAATCCCCCTAAACATGATGTACAGTTTTCTTCATAGGATTTTCTTTTTGTTTAAGTTCACGAATCTGTACAAATTGATTTGGAAAGGATATGAGATAATAGAAGTAGATAAGCTTTAGAGCCTTCCCCACTCAACCATAAGCATGGTTTAAGAAAAAGTTTGGAAATCCCTAGTGCTAGACCACTCTGTTTTGAGGTCATCTGGTGCTAGGACCTGTCAATTCAGAGATGAGGGGGCCACCATTTATAGAAGGCTCAGAATCTGCTTCTAATCTTTGTTTGTAAAGGCTTCTTGGTTTCCTAAGGAACATATGGCCTAGATTGAGAGTAAATATGTACCAGAGGGACTGAAAGATTAATGTAAGAGTATTCACAGATTCCTTCTTTATAATCCCCTGCTAAGAATAGTTCTGGCACTGCCACCTCAGTGTTTCCTCACACTGGCTAGCTGAAATGGATGAAGGGTGAGGTTGCCTTGTGGGGGAAGGCAGTCTGTGGAGTGGAAAACATTCTTTTCCCATCCCCTCACCATGGAGGATTAGGAGAAGGATTCCACTCAGGACACAACCCCCCCCCCACCTTCAATACATGTCTGGGGGTGCTCAAACCACCCTCCCCAGAGTGAGGCACTAGAGGGAGGGGGAGGACAAAGATCACCCTTCAGGATCCTGATCTGCCTGCAAATCCACAAGTAGGGGTTACTGAAAGATAATGAGATGCTGACAGCCAAATGGGTGAATATTGCAAGGGGCCCCTGGTGCCTGGGGATGAGTCCCTGTCCATGGGAACTGTTGCAGGCACTGCTCATTCAACCATATGAAAGGAAACTTGTGGAATATATGACTGAGCAGAGAAGTTGCCTGATCCCCTAGATTCCCTTCTAAACACTCACTGTCATACTCTGCCTGCCAAAGGAGACAATGACCCTCAATGCCACAGAGATGTAGCTTAGGAGTAAGGGTCTCTCCACTTAAGGCTGGTGTTTGAAATTGCCTAAAGGCAGAATCCTTTAACCTGAGAGCTGGAAGGGACCAGGGGTGTCCACTACTTAGAGAGAGAAATTTCCAAACTGCATTATGAATGTAAAGACAAGATGCTGACAAGATCTTAGACTTTGGTATCTAATCCATGGGTGTCAGTTGGAAATCAACTGGAAATCAACCTAAATCTTGTTGTTAAGGAGTTTATTCATTCATTCAACAAATATTTACGGAGTGCTGGCACTGTTATCAAATTTGGAGATAAAGTAGTATATCAGAAATTTTGCTTTCACAGAGTTGACATCCTAGTTTGAGGAGAGGGGTTAAGAAGAATCTCCTAATCTGGTAAACAACAAAGGCCTGTGATTGTTCAACTCTTAAGGCAATCCTCAGATCTCCAACCAACAGGAGTAGGATTAAAAAAGAAGTGGCATTGATCCCACTTCTGACACCAATCCCACATCCCACTTGTGTTTTGTGGTTTTTTTTTTTTTTTTTTTTTTTGGCTGTCACCCACGGCATGCAGAACTTCCCTGATCCCTGGTTTAGGGATCAAACAGCGACCTGTGCAGTGGAAGCTCAGAGTCTTAACCACCAGACCACCAGGGGAGTCCACCAATCCCACATCTGATTGCCTGAAGCCCTTGCCAGAATGCAGTCAGCCACTTTCCAGGTAAACACTGGATATCTATTGAGGTTTTAGATGTAAGAGAAAAACCAAGGGCAGCTAAATTTTGCTTTGACTCTCACTGAGCCAACTCTTTTTGTAAAAGTCAGAGATTCCAGAACAAAAAAACAAGGGAAATGGAAAGATGTGAAAGGTTTCAAATGTTGGGGAGGTAATGGTAGTAATAATAAAGTTGATATAAAACTGTCATTAACTAACTTTTGCTTTAAAAAATGGCCAAGATGGAGACTGATTTCAAATTAAAATTTTTAAATGTGAGGATTTCTACTTTAAAATATGTGTACTATCCCACTGAAGCAAAGCCCAGAATTAGACGGCTTCGCTGGTAAATTCTACCAAACATTTAAAGAGGAATTAACACCAATCCTTCTCAAACTTTTCCAAAAAACTGAAGAGGAGGGAACACTCCCAAACTCATTTTACGAGACCAGCATTATCCTGATACCAAAAACAGAAAAGGACATTACTAGAAAAGTATAGGCCAATATCTCTGACGGATACAGATGTAAAAGTTCTCAATCACATACTAGCAAACCGAATTCAGCAGCACATTAAAAGAATCATTCACCATGATCAAGTGGGATTTATCCTGGGGATGCAAGGAGGGTTCAACATATGCAAATCAATCAGTGTGATACATCATATTCACAGAATGAAAGAAAAGAAATATATGATAATCTCAACAGACGTGGAAAAAGCATTTTACAAAATTCAACATCCATTCATGATAAAAACTATTAACAAATTAGGAATAGAAGGAACATATCTCAGCAAAATAAAGGCCATATAAGACAGGCCCATAGCTAATATCATACTTAATGGTGAAAGGTTAAAAGCTTTTCTTCTAACATCAGGAACAAGACGAATGTGCCACACTATTCAACATAGTACTGGAAGTCCTAGCTAGAGTAATCAGGTAAGAAAAAGAAATAAAAGTATCAGAATTGGAAAGGAAGAATAAAATTGTCTCTATATTCAGATGACATGATTTTACATACAGAAAATCCTAAAGACAACCATAAACCTGTTAAATCTAATCAATGATTTCAGTAAAGTTATATGATACAAATTAACACAGAAAAATCAGTAGTGTTTCTATAAACTAACAACAAACTTTCAGAAAAAGGAATAAAGAAATCAACCACATTTACAAGAGTATCAAGAACAAAATACTCAGGAATAAATTTAACTATGGAGGTGAAAGATCTCTACTCTGAAAACTATAAGACATTGATAAAAGAAATTGAGGAAGAGGCAAATAAATGGAAAGGTATCTCATGTTCATGCATTAGAAGAGTATTGTTAAATTGTCAATACTACAAAAGCCATCTATAGATTAAATGCAATCCCTATCAAGATTCCAATGGTGGGACTTCCCTTGTGGTGCAGTGGTTAAGAATCTGCCTGTGAATGCAGGGGACACGGGTTTGAACCCTGGTCCAGGAAGATCCCTAATGCTGCAGAGTAACTAAGCCCCTATGCCACGACTACTGAGCCTGCACGCTACAGCCCATGAGCCACAACTATTGAGCCCATGTGCCACAACTATTGAGCCCATGTGCCACAACTACTGAAGCCTGTGTGCCTAGAGCCTGTGCTCCACAACAAGAGAAGCCACCGCAATGAGAAGTCCATGCACCGCAATGAAGAGAAGCTCCTGCTCACTGCAACTAGAGAAAGCCCACACGCAGCAACGAAGCCCCAACACAGCCAACAATAAATAAAGAAAAACATATTAAAAAAAAGATTCCAATGGCATTTTTTTACAGAAGTAGAACAAACACTCCTAAAATTTATCCAGAACCACAAAAGACCCTGAATAGTCAAAGAAATCCTCAGAAAGAAGAACAAAGCAGGAGGCATCACACTTCCTGACTTCAAGCTATACTATAAAGCTATAGTCATCAAAACAGTATGGTATCAGTATAAAAGCAGACAAATAGACCAATGGAACAGAATCAAGAGACCAGATATAAACCCAAGCATATACAATAAACTAACATTTGACAAGGGAGCCAAGAATACTCAACAGAGAAAAGACAGTGTCTTCAATAAATGGTTCTGGGATAATTGGATAGTCACATGTAAAAGAATGAAACCAGACCCATAACTTACACCACTCACAAAAATTAACTCCAAATGGATTAAAGACATTTAAATGTAAGACCTGAAACCATGAAACTCTTAGAAGAAGACATAAGAACAAAGCTCTTTGATATAAGTCTTGGTAATGATTTTTTGGATACAACACCTAAAGGGCAAGAAACAAAATAAAAAATAAACAAGCAGACTACACTAAACTAAAAAGCTTCTGCACAGTAAAGGAAATCATCAACAAAGTGAAGAGACAATCTATGGAATGGGAAAAATATTTGCAAACCATATATTGACAAGGGGTTAATATCCAAAATATATTTAAAAACTCATACAACTCAATAACAAAAAACCAAATAACCCCATTAAAAAATGGGCAAAGGACCTGAATAGACATTTCTCCAAAGAAGATATATGAAAGGCCAACAGGTACATGAAAATATGCTCAACATCACTAGTCATGAGGGAAATACAAATTAAAACCATAATGAGGTATCAATTCATTCCTGTTAGAATGCCCATCATCAAAAAGACAAGAGATAACAAATGCTGGCATGGATGTGAAGAAAAGGGATCCCTTGTGCACTGTTGGTGGGAATGTAAATTGGTGCAGCCACTATGGAAAAAAGTATGGAGGAGCCTCAAAAAATTAAAAATAGAACTACCATATGATCCAGCAATTACACTTCTGGACTATATCCAAAGGAAATGAAAAACACTAACTCGAAAATATATCTGTACCCCTATATGCACAGTAGCATTATTTACAATAGCCAAGACATGGAAACAACATAAGTGCCCATCAATGAATGAAATGGACAAAGAAGTTGTGGTATACACACACACACAAAATTACTAGAGTTACCCATAATTTACAAGTAAACTACATCAAACCGGTGCTAAGACAATACAATTTAAATGTTAAAAGCTAACTTTTCTAACTCAGAATTTTTTTTTAAGAGAGAGGTGACCTTGCCAGTCTGAGATAAACAGTAGAGGCTAGCAGGAAGCCCAAAGCCTTTCTGAGGGAAGAAATAAATATGCTTTAGCTTGTTTATTTATTTATTTATTTTTTGCGGTACGCGGGCCTCTCACAGTTGTGGCCTCACCCGTTGCAGAGCACAGGCTCCGGACGCGCAGGCTCAGCGGCCATGGCTCACGGGCCTAGCCGCTCCACGGCATGTGGGATCTTCCCAGACCGGTGCACGAACCCGTGTCCCCTGCATCGGCAGGCGGACTCTCAACCACTGCGCCACCAGGGAAGCCCTAGCTTGGTATTTTGATTTGTGATTTGTGACTATAAGTTATGCAGCTTCTAAGGTGAGAAAACAGGGGTGGAGGGTTTGAACCTCTCATTCTTTTCGTAAAAGGTGGAAAATGCTATAACACCCAAGACAATGTTATAAAGACGGTGTAGAAACAGAAAGGGTTAAGTCCACATTCTTTTATTCATCCCTGGACAGAGAGCCCGAAGCTGCAGGCCTCAGCACTTGTTAATAAAGGACCCTGAAAAAATACAGACTGCTGACTCAGGTGCACTGAGAAAATAATCCCTAAGCTAACTATTACATCCTCTTAGAAAAATAAAAATTAGTGAATACTTTAATGTCAATTTCCATAAAAATAGTTCAATTTGTATTTATTTTGTATCTTTTATCATAAAGTTGGAGTTCTGTCTGAATACAGGTTCCAACTGAATATATTAAATAAAAATCTCCATTATTACTGTTCCCCATGCAGATGGTTAAGCTAAGCGGTTAGGTGAGGAGGAGGTGGGAACATGGCCCCACCAGGTGCAACTAGGAAGACTAATGGCTGGTCAGTATATTTGGATTTTTTTTTAATTAATGTTTTTTTTAAATTATTTTTAAATTTTTATTTATTTTATTTTTGCCTGTGTTGGGTCTTCGTTGCCACATGGGCTTTATCTAGTTGTGGTGAGCGAGGGCTACTCTTCATTGCAGTGCGTGGGCTTCTCATTGAAATAGCTTCTCTTGTTGTGGAGCACGGACTCTAGGCACACAGGCTTCAGTAGTTGTGACACACAGGCTCAGTAGTTGTGGCTCACGGGCTTAGTTGCTCTGTGGCATGTGGGATCTTCCTGGACCAGGGCTCAAACCTGTGCACCCTGCATTAGCAGGTGGATTCCTAACCACTGTGCCACCAGGGGAGCCGCATATTTGGATTTTAATAAAAGACCATATCCCACATTTGGAGTTATTATTAGATCCTATCTAGAAATTAAGAAAATGCTTTTGTGATTCATTTCTGTGGTCATCACCCAGTTACCACAGGAGGCAAAACTGGGGTTGCATGGTATTTTGATCCATACAAGAAAACGGATATTGGTACCAAACATTTCTATAGTTTTAAGTTTCTAACTTCTGTTTTTTTTGTCTTAATGTGAAATTACAAATCTCTGGAGATGGACCAAAGATGCTTAAACACTATTTTTAAAGATACTGTGGAACCTCCTAGAGTAACGGAAATAAAAACAAAAATAAACAAATGGGACTTAATTAAACTTAAAAGCTTTTGCACAGCAAAGGAAACAATAAACAAGACGAAAAGACAACCCTCAGAATGGGAGAAAATATTTGCAAATGAAACAACAGACAAAGGATTAATCTCCAAAATATACAAACAGCTCATGGAGCTCAACATCAAAAAACAAAAAATCCAGTTAAAAAATGGGCGGAAGACCTAAATAGACATTTCACCAAGGAAGACATACAGATGGCCAAGAGGCACATGAAAAGATGCTCAACATCACTAATTATTAGAGAAATGCAAATCAAAACTACAATGAGGTATCACCTCACACCAGTCAGAATGGCCATTATCAAAAAAGCTAGAAACAATAAATGCTGGAAAGGGTGTGGTGAAAAGGGAACCCTTCTGCACTGCTGGTGGGAATGTAAATTGATACAACCACTATGGAAAACAGTATGTGGGTTCCTTAAAAAACTAAAAATAGAACTACCATATGACCCAGCAATCCCACTACTGGGCATATACCCTGAGAAAACCATAATTCAAAAAGAGACATGTACCACAATGTTCACTGCAGCACTATTTGCAATAGCCAGGACATGGAACCAACCTAAATGTCCACTGACAGATGAATGGATAAAGATGTGGCACACATATACAATGGAATATTACTTAGCCAGAAAAAGAAATGAAACTGAGTTATTTGTAGTGAGGTGGATGGACCTAGAGTCTGTCATACAGAGTGAAGTAAGTCAGAAAGAGAAAAACAAATACCGCACACTAACGCATATATATGGAACAAAAAAAAAATGGTACTGATGAATCTAGTTTCAGGGCAGGAATAAAGAGGTAGACATAGAGAATGGACTTGAGGACTTGGGGTGGGAGGGGAAAGCTGGGGCAAAGTGAGAGTAGCAACGACATATATACACTACCGAGTGTAAAATAGTTGGCTGGTGGGAAGCAGCAGCATAGCGCAGGGAGATTGGCTTGGTGCCCTGCGCGATGACCTAGAGGGGTGGGATAGGGAGGATGGAAGGGAGGCTCAAGAGGGAGCAGATATGGGGACATGCGTATGCATATGGCTGATTCGTTTTGTTGTGCAACAGAAACTAAAACAGTATTGTGAAGCAATTACACTCCAATAAAGATCTATTAAAAAAATAAATAAAATAATGCAAAAAAAGATACTGTGGAATATAAAAATGCAATGTGACTACAAAATACTGATTTTATAAAATATTGATTTTATAATTCTCATCTTTTATGAGTTGATTCTTGAGGCACTCCTAGACAGTGGTGTAAAAACTATGGCTCATCAAGACTGTCCCACTTAAATTAGGTAAAGTTTTAAGTGTCTCTAATAATTCTTGATATTGATTTGGCTGTATTTACTGGCATCTTTGATTGTATATATACAGTTATAATATTAGGTGATAAACACCTTTACATATTCAAAGGCATTTATAAAGGATAGTAATTACTGTTCAATATTAAAATGGCCTGAAGTTCTCTTCTGTGATAATAACACCAGTTTCCATTAGGGAAAAAATTTAAGAATGAGCCGATATTTTCCAAGTGCCCTTCCAAAATCTACCCTCCACGCTTCTCTCCTGTTCTGTGCCCTCCATGGCTGGGCTGTTGTGGACTCTTTCAATGGACTGTCTTGCCCTTCAGGTTCTGACTGGATTCAGCTAAAGAGAGGCACCAGTAGAAGATTAGTGAGTGAGAGGAGAATGCAATTGAGGCAACTATTCCTTCAGTACCTCCTTGCTGGGACTCACGTTAGTTACCTTCAACCCTCCCCATCAGGTCTCAGCTCCTGTAAGGTGGATTGCTCCCACAGCTACCTTCTCCATGTCTGGCAAGAGCTTCCTGCACTTGCCCTTTCTGTCCCTGGGATGGTAATGACTTACTATCCCCAAGGTGCTACCCCATCCCTATTGTTTCTTTTCTTTTTTTTTTTTAATTTATTTTATTATTTGATCTTTTGGCTGTGTTGGGTCTTTGTTGCTGCGTGTGGGCTTTCTCTAGATGCGGTGAGCGGGGGCTACTCTTTGTTGCGGTGCAAGAGCTTCTCATTGCAGTGGCTTCTCTTGTTGCAGAGCACGGGCTCTAGGCACACAGGCTTCAGGAGCTGTGGCACGTGGGCTCAGTAGTTGTGGTGCACGGGCTCAGTTGCTCCGCGGCATGTGGGATCTTCCTGGACCAGGGCTCGAACCCGTGTCCCCTGCATTGGCAGGCGGATTCTTAACAACTGTGCCACCAGGGAAGCCCCCCTATTGTTTCTTTTAATCCTGCCCACACCTTTGCTAACAGTCCCTTCATTAAGCTCTCCCCAAATTACTTCCTTTTCAGAGTATCTTTCTTTCTTGCTGGGGTCACAACTGACACAGAGTTTAGGCCAAGTGTGAAAGACTTAGGTTATTCCTTTCACTGTCTACCACTTTTATGAAATTCTATCTAAGATATTAGTTGTCTTATATTTATATATTCTTTGAAGCCAACTCTAGGGGAGCCTGAGCCAAGAATCGAAACCAGAAAAGAAAGATTTCTGAAGTTTTAGATAAGAGTATCCAATGCAGTCTTTAGAAATACAATATATAACATGGTGCAAAGACAGGAAAAAGCTCCTATTCAAACAAACCAAAGAAAGTTACATTTAAAATATCCATATAACCTTATGACTTTTTGAGCCTACTTTTTTCTATTTCAGGTCTACAATAATTTAAGCAATCTCTAGTAGTTATGGGGAACAAACTAATGCGCACTCAATAGAGACCAGATTCCCTGCTTGGGACAGGAACACCAAAGATGAGCGTGCATTGTGAGCACTAGACGAGGTTCTGGAAGCATGGATTCCTGACGATGGAAAAGACTTCCTGACCTTCCTCAGCCACATAAATGCCACAGATGGCTGCTGAGCGCCAGGATGACCCAAGAGTTCACGCAAGGCTAGGTGCTAGCTGGACAGGTGTGGCTGGGTCAAGGAAGCAAGACAGTCTGGCGTGCTAAAGCAAAGCTGAAGTGGGGGACCAGCATGCTCGGTAAGCACCTGGAAGGGACTGCATATTGGTAGGTGTAGCCTAGTATTCTTTTGAGAGCAATTACACATTTCTCTCAACTTTCCCACCTGTTGAAAGACTGAAACTGAAGATCGTATGGCTTCTGAAGAATAAGAACTCACAGTGTGTTAGAATTATACAAAAAAGCGTAATCAGGGCTTCCCTGGTGGCGCAGTGGTTGGGAGTCCGCCTGCCGATGCAGGGGATGTGGGTTCATGCCCCGGTCTGGGAGGATCCCACATGCCGCGGAGCGGCTGGGCCCGTGAGCCATGGCCGCTGAGCCTGCGCGTCCGGAGCCTGTGCTCTGCGGCGGGAGAGGTCGCAGCAGTGAGAGGCCCGCGTAACGCAAAAAAAAAAAAAAAAAAAAAAAAAGCGTAATCAAAAGCCTTCCAGCTACTTAAAAATCAAATGAGTCTAATTAGAAACAATCTATGACTATCATAAATTTTAGGAAGTAGGGATTCAGTTGCTTAAAAACTGATTGATACATAATGTGCAATTGCCTTCAAGGCACTGTTCTCAATATGACAGATGCCACACTCATCTCACAGGTTCTAAGGTGGAAAGGGATTTAAACCAGAAGTAGAACTGCCTGAAACATTGGTAGGAGGCAAAATAAGTCCCTGCACTGAGTGGGTGTTCCAAGCTCATATCTCCTGTGGTCCTCAAGTATTTGTCTCCCGTTAAGTCTTATGGGTGCATGCCTCGGCACAGGTACATAGAACAAGCACCCAGGTATCTGCAGGTATACACAGAAGGGAACAATGAAGGGAAGGTCAAGGACAGTCCCTGGTCAGTAGGGCTTGAAGTAGTCAAAGGGAGCAGTGTCAAGGCTGACAGTCCCGAATATTCCCAGGGAGAACCTGGGTGTTTGATGCCTGGCCCCCTGCACCTGACGTCTGAGATGCTGAGCATCTGCCTCTCTCTCACGCCTGGCATGCTGGAGTCTGTGGAGCCCATTTTGCGCTCCAGGTGGAGGACTCAGGGAAGCTGTCTGCCTGACTTATTGTTTGGAGTCCCCCCTACCCCAAGGACTTGGTCCTGCTCCACGTTCCCTCTCTCATTCTGCTTTCTCACAAATTCTCTTAATGTCTGCCTCGCCTGGCACCCCTTTCTTTTGCAGGTTGGAAGCTCCCTACAGTCCTATCTCTGAGGTTCAAGCTTCCCTAAAATTACTGACAAGGATTGGAGGAGACTGCTTGTTTTCAGTTCTGATTAGGAACTCACTCATGACCATGGAGGCTGCTAACTCAGACACCACTTACTACTCCTTCTCCCCTCGCCCATTCCTGGTGTGGTCCTGCTTAGCTCCCAGCATGCTGTGCAGCTGGCATCCTGCTCTATGGTTACAGTCCCCTCTGGGAACTGATGCTGTCAAGGCTTCTTTAAGTTATCGAAGACATTGCTATGTATAGAAAAGGCTTGACTATTACTTTGGACCCTGTATTTATATCTTAAAACTGTATTCTTCACTGCATGTTTTACTCACACACCCTGGTGTGAATTATTTTTTTAAATGCCAGTAAAGTGGTGAAATGCCTACCCCTGTATCTCATAACACTATGAAGCATTTTTTCTTTCATATTAAAAAAAAGTCAATCCTGTGTATGCTAATCTATGACGACCTTGTGTGATGAAGAAAATGAGGGAGCTTCAAAATTCTGGATTTTAAGACTGAAAATTCTTAGGGTCCTCTCTATCTTCACGTTTCTTACCTCCTCCTGAATTGGGCAGGTATGAGATTTTTACAGACCTGCCCAAAGAGACACCAAGACCAAGAGAGGTTCAGGTGAACCTTATTTTAGGTTAGAAACTAGCTGCAGTGTTTGGATTTAGGAATGTGATTAGATTTCTATATCTTAGTGGCCAGTCTAAATCTCAGCATGATGAATCACTGCGTTGTAGCAAGCAGCCAGAAACAACCTTGGAATAATAGCCAAGTCAACTCATTTCATAATGTTATGTGGAACTGGAAAGGTTGGGTATTTTTTTTTCAAAAGAATGTGTAATTTAGGCCAAATGTTTATTTTAGAGTGGATTATTTAAGTGGGAACCTTATTCATGTACTTAGGTGCATATGATTTTTAAAAAATTTTCTTTCTTTATTCTTAGAATTAGTTCCTTTAAAAATATTTCCTCTTTGTGGCCACTAAAAAACCATGTCGCAAGCAAAATAAACTATAACTTACAGACTACTGCAGAAAAATCTTTTTTTTTTTTTTTTATTAAAAGAGAACTCTGAACCCTCATAGTAACATTTAACAAAGATGCTAGGGAAGAATTAGGGTTTTTTTGTTTTTTTGCATCAATTCAATCTTCTTGCCTGTAGCACACCCACCATTTATTTTATGTTATTTTAACATCTGGCACTAAACTGAAGCAGGAGGAGAAATGACATTTTATTTCTTTGTATTTAAATTTCCACCTAATAGTAAAAGGTGATAGATTAGATTTAGTAAATACTTATTAGGCAGAAAGCCATGCTGAATGCAAAAAACAACTTGAACCGCATTAATTATACATCATGGGACCAGGGTACATGTGAACACTGAACCCATGTCAGTGGAAAGAGCCCACAGAGAATTCTTAAACATCTTTGAGATCCATGAAATTCTCTTTGGATGTTAGAGTTTTTATTTAGTATTTATCCTCCTTAGTATGAATATGGTAAATCAAGTAACTGTAGTAATTATGAGTTTTTGTTTGCTTTTTAGAAATGCTAAAGTGTTTCATCAATACTTACAGTAGCACATCAGAAAGCACACCAAAATCATACCAGAAACCCTTTCTACACAGAGGATCCACAGCAACAAAATCAAATTGGTTAGGCCTGGAATGGTCAGACACGTCTGAACACATCTAGGCAGGTGAAGACACATAAGAGAAGGCACACCAAGTGATACGGTGTAATGCACAGACTCTGGGCAGAACGGAAGATTATTTCTCACAATCCACAGATATTCCTCCTAGGCCTTAGAAGCCTGCCTTCCCCCCACCTCCCCAGTCAGCATGCTCCCCCATCAGCCATCACGTTCAGGACAGGTTTGGGCTGCCCTGACATCCTCTCTGGGCAAAGGGAAGCCTGGCCTAACCAAATCTCATGTCTAATCAAGTCATTTTCCATAAACAACTTCTGCAAAGTGTAACCCGCCCTCTCCTCACATTAAAGGCTGTGGGCAGTTTCCCTCAGCTTAAGCCTGTGTGCAGGTTAAGACTCTGTGCATATACATAAATAAAGACTAGCTTAAGTAGCAACTTTTGAGTGCAAAGAAAATGTACTCTGCTTTCAACGAGTTTCTTGTCAAGTGTAATAAATGCAAGCAAACCTGGCAACACCATACCTTTCTTCCACTGAAACTTCTTTCATCTGCTGGTGTGGTTTGGTGCCTTCCATCTCCCTGATGCTCACAGCACAGATCTTGGTGGTGTAATCGACGGCCTTTTCTCTAGCAACGTCACTGTCATAGCCTCGAACAGAAAGACACGGGAAGGGAGCAGAGTTGGTTTGCGGTGGTGCGGGAGCAGGTGTGGAGGAAGGCATGGCCGGCGCCAGCCACTGGGCTCACCTCCATCCTCCTCCGCGTCAGTGTCTGACTCCTCACTGTCCGCCAGCTTGCTCTCCTGGGTCCCCACAAACTCCCTCGTCCAGATCATCAGGGCCGTGTCGGCACCGCCCACCGTGAGCAGCACAGAGTCGTTGTGCAGCCACCTCACGTTGGTGACGTGGGCACTGTGCCCCACGTACCTCTTGAATCTTGCGTGCTGGCCCTGCAAAGCCGGAAAGTGGCGATGACCCCACTGGGAGTCTCATTATTCCTGTTTCTGCACTATTTCATCCCTGTTACTCTCTAGAGTAGTTTCCACTGGATACAAAGGAAACGATTCATGCAAGTAGTAATTTCCGTATATTTTTCTAGAGTGTAAGCTCCGCGAGGGCAGGGATTAGCTCTCTTTCTTCCCTAGAGCATTTCCTGCCTCGTAGGTCCTCAACAGATAGTCTGTGAGGGAATGAATAAAATGCAAGCTACAGAACCTATTTCTGGAAGGAGCCTAAGAAAGTATAAAAAGCTTGTTTCTGCTCCTCTCAAGTATCAAATGTGCATTCTCCATAGGTCTCTAGTGCAAACTCCTGATGGCAAGTCTGGCTGAAATTAGAGATCAGAAATGTCTCCCTGGTCATCCCCCACAGTGAGTTTTGTACCACAGCCCAGGCTGTGACAGAAGAGCAAGGGCCTTCTTATGATCCTGGGGCAGCAAGTTAAGGTTTAAAACGAACTCAACAGTTTCTGCCACAGACACTGGAAACAATTCCTAACACTGGAAACACTCAAGTAATTGATGTTAAAACAAAGTAAGCTCAAAGAAAAAGGAAAAAACAAACAACATCAACCCCCCTCAAAATAAAGACATGAACTGAAAAATCCAATTAATAAACGAGTTGACATGGCACCTTAAAAAACACCAAAAAAACAAAGTAAGCTCCTTTTTAAACAAACGTAACCAAGTAAACGGAACCCAGTTTACCAGTCACTACTGAAAGCTCTTCAGAGTGGCACCCAGGTCACACCACCCCAGTGGGGAAGGATGAGGGTTGCTCATCCTTCAGCTGCTCACCCCGGTGCAGACCTGACAAGCAGTGAGAAGCCCATGCTGGCACCAGAGACCAGCTTCCATTTTTGACACACGAGCCACAGCCTGGCAAAAACAGCTCCAGCAGGAGCCACTGAGAGAGGCAGAGTTTTTCTAGCCTCTCAGTGACTCCCGGGGAATACCTTATGCAACGTGGGAAGCTGCATGCACTTTCTGAGGTCACGCGAGGGCCACTGGTGTCTCAGATGAAAACTTTATTCAATCATTGACAAGAGGCTTCCAGACGGTTTTGGACGGGCATGCTGGGAAACCTGAAACCAACCCAGAGGCGTGGCAGGAGACAGAGGCAGGAGAGTGTGTGACTTTGAAATACTCTTGGTCAAGATCTCTGTGTATCTGGCTGACCCCTAGCTGACAGCAGAGTGGAAGTGCCCACCCCTCGGCAGAGTACTAAGTCTAGAAAGATTAGGGGAGCAAGCAGGCAGGCAGCATTTCTAGGAAGCCCTCCAGAGCCACTACTTGCTAGAGAATAGGCAGAGCAAAGTAAGGATTTCCAAGGGAAACAACTGTGTGACCATGTGAGATCCAGAAGGCATGGAAACAAAGAGGACGGTCAGAGTGGCTACAGCCACGTGTCCTGCTGGTCTTCCTCCTGGAAGCGGGAACTGACCCCATTTTATCAACTACAAATGTAAGCTGGTCTCTTGAGAAGAGCAGAAAGTGAAAGAGCTTGAGAAATGCCTCTCCATACTCCTACGTCTAGACAGGACAGAAGAAACCCAAAAGAAAAATACGAAGTTAAAAATATTCTAAAGTGATCAGAGTTAGGTAGCAGGGCAAAAGAAAGTGCCACACAGGAGAAAGAGAAAGAGGAAAAGGGTCTAAGTCACGGAAGCTGTTTAACAAAGATGATTCAAGATTCTCAGAATAGGAAACAAGATCACTGCTCCACAGAACAATAATGGGAATTCACAGTTACTAGAAGGTTCCAGGAAGCTAGCTGCTCCCCCAGGAGCAGGGTGTTTGGTGGTTCCCTGAGGGCCTATGGACGGAGTCTCCTGGAGACCTGGCACAGCAGGTCAGATGAGCTGTCTTTCTGGGTCATCACGCCAAACTATGCATTTTTGTAACACCCATCAGGACTCACTACCACAACCTTCCTCTTCCATTGGGTCATGAAAGAAAAGAGAATCTAGAATATGTCTCCAGAGTGCTGGTTGTTAACTGCTTTTAGGTGAGAAATTCCTGAGAATCTGATGAAAGCTATGTACCCTTTCCCCACGTTCACAACATTTTACATATAGTTTCTCTGTCTGTAAAATTTTACGTACAAGGTTCTTCTCTGAAGAACCACTCTCTAGAGACTTTGACATTCTGAGAAGGCAACTTAACAACTTGAGGGTGGATTTTTAAAATGTATGGGAATGTAAACTGACACAGCCACTATGGAGAACAGTATGGAGGTTGCTTAAAAAACTAAAAATAGAGCTACCATACGACCCAGCAATCCCACTACTGGGCACATACCCTGAGAAAACCATAATTCAAAAAGAGTCATGTACCACTATGTTCACTGCAGCTCTATTTACAACAGCCAGGACATGGAAGCAACCTAAGTGTCCATCGACAGATGAATGGATCAAGAAGATGTGGCACATATATACAATGGGATATTACTCAGCCATAAAAAGAAACGAAATTGAGTTATTTGTAGTGAGGTGGCTGGACCTAGAGTCTGTCATATAGAGTGAAGTAAGTCAGAAAGAGAGAAACAAATACCGTATGCTAACACATATATATGGAATCTAAAAAAAAAAGAAAAAAATGGTGCTGAAGAACCTAGGGTCAGGATAGGAATAAAGACGTAAAAGTAGAGAATGGACTTGAGGACATGGGGGGTGGGAAGGGTGGGCTGGGACGAAGTGAGAGAGTGGCATGGACATATATACACTACCAAATGTAAAATAGATAGCTAGTGGGAAGTAGCCGCATAGCACAGGGAGATCAGCTCGGTGCTTTGTGACCACCTAGAGGGGTGGAATAGGGAGGGTGGGAGATGCAAGAAGGAAGAGATATAGGGATATATGTATATGTATAGCTGATCCACTTTGTTATAAAGCAGAGACTAACACACCATTGTAAAGTAATTATACTCCAATAAAGATGTTAAAAAAAATAAAATAAAAAATGTAAATGACATGGTGGTATCTTAACCTCTCTGATAGAGTGAAGGGGAACAGCATTGGAAAGGAAGGGAGGCTATGGAAAGCAATCGGCTAGCTATACGGATGGAGTTAAAGGACAGCATCAGGTTTTCTGGGATGTGGTTGAAGGTACTGGACAAATGGGTGGGCTCTGACAAAGGAGAGTCTATCTTTTTTTTTTTTTTTCAGTACACGGGCCTCTCACTGCTGTGGCCTCTCCCGTTGTGGAGCACAGGCTCTGGACGCACAGGCTCAGTGGCCATGGCTCACGGGCCCAGCCGCTCCGCGGCATGTGGGATCTTCCCAGACCAGGGCACGAACCCGTGTCCCCTGCATCAGCAGGTAGACTCTCAACCACTGCGCCACCAGGGAAGCCCAAAGGAGAGTCTATCTTACAGATGCTGGAAACAATGTGATTATCAGGGGACTAATACTCACACTGAGATTTTAAACTGCATAAAACTGCATATATAAGGACTTACGTTTGTCATGGATTGAAAAATGCCTGGAAGAGAGATCTAGTAACTCATAGGAAAGGAGAACAAGGAAAAGGGTTAAGAAGAAGACATGACATTAGACTCTAACAAATGGAACTTGAATTTTGGACAAAGATCTACATGATGATAATACAGTCTCATAGGCATCACCAAGACTTGGTGACATAGTATTCAGTGCTAGAACACTGCAATGGGATGCTGTCTTAGTCTGGTAGGGCTGCCATAAAAAAAATCCACATGTTGGGTGGCTTAAACAACAGCTATTTATTTCTCATGGTTCTGCAGGCTGGGAAGTTTAATATCAAGGTGCCAGCCAATTTGGCTTCTGGTGTGGGCTCTCCCGCTGGCTTGTGGACCCCTTATATTGAGCACATAGAAAGTTCCTATCTAGCCTTTCCTCAGTGTCAGTGCGCATGGGGAGAGGGAGTGAGCTCATTGGTGTCTCTTCTTATAAGGACACTAATCCTGTTGGATCAGGGTCCCACACTTATGACCTCATTTTACCTTAATTACTTCTGTAAATGCCCTCTCTACATATCCAGTCACACTGGATGTTAGGGCTTCAACATATGAACTTTGGCAGGGATGCAAACATTCAGTCCATAACAGAGGGTGAAGTGTGGCCAACACACACAGAGCATTGGAGGAGTGACTGTACAGCTAGAAATGTTCATCAGCCTGGGTCCATGAATTTGGGAGGGAAAGAGTGCCAGGAAAATCAGATGGAAAAAAAAAGAAGGAGAGAAGTGATACTATCAAAGTGGTTTATATGGGTTAGTGATTTTCAAATGCTTTTAAATTATGAAATTTTTTCTTCAATCAAATCTTACACAGTAGAACTCAAGAATAAAAAGAGAAACAATCCAATGTGAAATAGTGGACAAAAGATTTGTACAAACACTTCACAAATGACCAATAAGCAAACGAAAAAGTGCTTAGCATGATTAGTCATCAGGAAAATGTAAGTTACAAACACAGTAAGATCACACTATCTACTCCTCAGGACAGCTAAATTTTACAAGTCTGACAACACTGAATTATCAACTGGAAATCTCTTACATTTTTGGTGAAAATGTAAAATGATACAATCGTTTTGGAAAAAGATCTGGCAGTTTCTTAAAAAGTTAAACACACATTTTTCCCAATAACCCAGAAATTCCACTCCTATATATTTATTTAAAAGAAAGAAAATATATGTCCATAGAGATTTACCCAAAAATGTTTATAGCAGCTTCATTATAACCAAACATGGGAAAAGCCTGTATTCACCAACAGCTGTGTGGATAAACAAACTTTGCTATATCCACACAATGGAATTCCACTCAGCTAAAAAAGGAAAGGATTATTGTTACACACAACATGAAGAAATCTCAGAAACATTATCTGAGTGAAAGAAGCCAGAAACAAAATGGTTCCTAATTGATCATCCCATTTATATGAAGTTCTGAAACAGGGAAAACTAATCTATGGTAAAAAACATTGGAATCGTTTTTTTCATCTGAGGGTGGAGTGGGGGTGGGGATTGACCCAGAAGTTAGCATGAGGAAACCTCCTGGGGTGATGATAATATTCTATATCTTGAGAGGTGTTTGGATTATACGGGTGTATATGTTTGTCAAGGCTCATCAAAAGGAACCTTAAAATTGGTGCATCTTGGGGCTTCCCTGGTGGCGCAGTGGTTGGGAATCCGCCTGCCGATGCAGGGGACACAGGTTTGTGCCCCAGTCCGGGAGGATCCCACGTCCCGCGGAGCGGCTGGGCCCATGAGCCATGGCCGCTGAGCCTGCGCGTCCGGAGCCTGTGCTCCGCAACGGGAGAGGCCACAACAGTGAGAGGCCCGCGTACCGCAAAAAAAAAAAAAAAAAAATTGGTGTATCTCAACTATACATAAATTTTACTTAAAAAATACTAAAAAGATATTGAACCCTAGGTAATGATATGTAAGTTGAAACAGTTAGGGGTAAGTATCCTGATGTCAACAATTTACTATGAGCCACAGAATCTAAGTGGTGGGTTTCTGGGTGTTCACTGTATCATTCTTTCATCTTACCTGTATGCTTGAAAATTTTCATAACAAAATCTTGGAAAAAATCTTACACAGAAGCTCAATGTACAAAATACAAAAACACAGAGTGACTCTGGTTGGAGCAGGAGTGGGGCCCCAGAGCCCCTACCTTGTTTTCTGGGGTTGTCCCTGAGGAGCCTTCCTGGAGCTCTGGGAGGCGGAAGAACACAGCTTGAAATTACTGCGATAGACAGACAGCCCTCCTGCTCAGGCTGGGGATGTGGATGATGAACTCCCAAGACCAACACTAAATCTAGCTCAGGAGCAAGATGCAGTAGTACCGTGGGGATTTCAGGTATCTAAACACCTGCCCAAACCTGAGTCCACTAAAACCAGGGTATCACTAACTTCTTGACTTGTCCTGCTAGCAGTCTCGATTCAAAAAATGTAGAAATAGTGAGGAATTGCTACACAGAACTGAGTTCTTATCAAATAGGAAGGGCTGATAGGTGACAGTAAAGTGATGAGTCATTGGGAGAAGGCTACCAGATGGCTTTGGGATTAGGGATGGACAATGAAGGGAACACTGGACATAATCATAAGTGTATGTTAGAAAAGGCTACCCAAAAAGATAATCTGATGAGATTCTAACAAATGAAGAAGGAAAGAGGAAGGCATCTAAAGAAACCAAAGTGGCTGAAGTGGTAGCTGGAGCAAAAAACCAGGGATGAACACAAAAGTCTTCTACACACGACTTTAGTACCGTTTCAAGAAAGCAAAAGTCAAAAACTAAGACAACTGAAAAGGATTTTAAACATGTAAACCCACGCACATATGGTCACCTTATCTTTGATAAAGGAGGCAAGAATATACAATGGAGAAAAGACAGCCTCTTCAATAAGTGGTGCTGGGAAAACTGGACAGCTACATGTGAAAGAATGAAATTAGAACACTTCCTAACACCATACACAAAAATAAACTCAGAATGGATTAAAGACCTAAATGTAATGCCAGACACTATACAACTCTTAGAGGAAAATATAGACAGAACACTCTATGACATAAATCACAGCAAGATCCTTTTTGACCCTCCTCCTAGAGAAATGGAAATAAAAATAAACAAATGGGACCTAAAGAAACTTCAAAGCTTTTGCACAGCAAAGGAAACCATAAACAAGATGAAAAGACAACACTCAGAATGGGAGAAAATATTTGCAAATGAAGCAACTAACAAAGGATTAATCTCCAAAATATATAAGCAGCGCATACAGCTCAATATCAAAAAAACAATCAACCCAATGCAAACATGGGCAGACCTAAATAGACATTTCCCCAAAGAAGATATACAGACTGCCAACAAACACATGAAAGGATGCTCAACATCACTAATCATTAGAGAAATGCAAATCAAAACTACAATGAGGTATCACCTCACACCGGTCAGAATGGCCATCATCAAAAAATCTACGAACAATAAATGCTGGAGAGGGTGGGGAGAAAGGGAACCCTCTTGTACTGTTGGTGGGAATGTAAATTGATACAGCCACTATGGAGAACAGTATGGAGTTTCCTTAAAAAACTAAAAACAGAATTACCATATGACCCAGCAATCCCACTACTGGGCATATACCCTGAGAAAACCATAATTCAAAAAGAGACATGTACCACAATGTTCACTGCAGCTCTATTTACAATAGCCAGGACATGGAAGCAACCTAAATGTCCATTGACAGATGAATGGATGAAAAAGATGTGGCACATGTATACAATCAAATATTACTCAGCCATAAAAAGAAACAAAATTGAGTTATTTGTAGTGAGGTGGATGGACCTAGAGTCTATCATACAGAGTGAAGTAGGTCAGAAAGAGAAAAACAAATACCGTATGCTAACACATATATATGGAATCTAAAAAAAAAAGAAAAAAAGTGGTTCTGATGAATTTAGGGGCAGGACAGGAATAAAGACGCAGACGTAGAGAATGGACTTGAGGACATGGGGAGGGGGAAGGGTAAGCTGGGACGAAGTGAGAGAGTAGCGTTGACATATATACACTACCAAATGTAAAACAGATAGCTAGTGGGAAGCAGCTGCATAGCACAGGGAGATCAGCTCGGTGCTTTGTGACCACCTAGAGGGGTGGGATGGGGGGGAGACGCAAGAGGGAGGGGATATGGGGATATATGTATATGTATAGCTGATTCACTTTGTTATACAGCAGAAACTAACACAACATTGTAAAGCAATTATACTTCAATAAAGATGTTAAAAAATTATTTTAAAAATATAAAGTGAACTATTGGAAATAAAAAAAAAAAAGGATGTACTTAGGGCTAGAAGAAAAAGAGAGAAAAGTTAGGAACACTTCTTACATCAGATGGTTTAATATGAACAGAAAGCATGTTTAGCATTTAATGATGTCCTCTATTAAAGGGAACGCTCTTCAAACCAGAAAGGGCCAAAGAGAGCTCCTGTCCTTGAGTACAGACACGTTTAAATGTGACCATAGAAATAAGGTCAGTAATAGCTGAGAGTTTAGAAACCAGGAGAGGTGGCATCCAAAAAAATAGGTTCCTGTATCCAAAAGGGAAAACAAGTAGACTCTGGCAAATACTGATTCATGAGTTGATGCAATCCCTGGAAAATTCTAGGGTGAATTATTACACACAAGGTTGATAAGCACTTGGAAAAGGAAGTAATGATGACTAGGCAGCAACAGGGGTTCACTGTGAACTAACTGCTTATCTTTTATTGGTTGGTGTATTAGGAGAGATTAGGGATACCAGCAACACAATCTGGCTTTCAGCAGGGCATCTAAGTTTTAATGATGTCTTGCTGGATTAGAGACAGAAATGTGATCTCCATGAGGACATGGTCAGACAGATTTAAATGTCTGTTACTGATATGTGTACATTAATGAATAGAATGCCAAAATGAATGGGGGCTCTTGGTGGTGGTGGTGTTTAGTTCTTTCTTTTTCTTTCCATGATTTGGAACTCACACTTGTGAAATCAGAGGATGCTGGAAGGGAAAGCAAATATTTTGAAAAGGTATTTCAAAGATGTTGACAGGCTGGAACTAGGAAAAATAAATAAGATATATCTTATTTGGTACAAATACAAAGTTCTGTACTTACTCAGATTTTAGAAAATCAATTGTATAAGTCCAAGATAGGGGATAACCTTAACATTTGGGGGAATAACATCTACGATTCAGTTGTGTGGTATGGCAGCCAAAAGAGTTGATGCCATCTTAAGTTTGTTTTAATGCAAAAATAAAATCAAAACAAGAAGATGAGTCCTACTGTACCCTGAGCTGGTCAGATTGCATCTGAATCACCAAATTTGGTTTTATTTTTTTTATTTTTATTTTATATTGGAGTATAGTTGATTAACTACGTTGTGCTACTTTCAGGTGTACAGCCACTATGGAGGTTCCTTAAGAAATTAAAAATAGAGCTACCATATGATCTAGCAATCCTACTCCTGGGCATATATCCAGAGAAAAACATGGTTTGAAAGGATACATGCACCCCAATATTCATTGCAGTGCTGTTTACAATAGCCAGGACATGGAAGCAACCTAAATGTCCACTGACAGATGAATGGGTAAAGAAGATGTGGCACATGTATACAATGGAATATTATTCAGCCATTAAGAAGAATGAAATACTGCCATTTGCAGCAACCTGGATGGACCTGAATCTGGTTTTAGATGAGACGGTTTAAAATGGAATTGAAATGGGCAAGGGAGATGAAGAGTCACAAACTTCCAGTTACAAAATAAATGAGTCAGGGGGATGAAACGTACAGAGTGGGGAATACAGTCAATAATAATGTAATATCTGAACAAACACAGTGTTTTAGGTCAATTATACTTCAAAACAAACAAACAAGCAAATATACAAACTCATGGAAAAAGAGATCACATTTGTAGTTACCAGAGGTGAGGGGGTGTGTGTGTGGGGATTGGACGAAGGCAGTCAATAGGTACAGACTTCCAGTTATAGGATAAATAAGTACTAGGGACATAATGTACAACATGATGACTACAGCTAACTCTGCTGTATGATATAATGAAAGTCGTTAAGAAAGTAAATCCTAAGAGTTCTCATCACAAGGAAAAAAATTTTTTCTTCTTTTTCTGTTGTTTTGTATCTGTATTGGATGATAGACGTTCACTAAACTTTTCGTGATAATCATTTCATGAGGTGTATACGACAAATCATTATGCTGTAACCTTAAACTTACACAGTGTTATATGTCAGTTATATCTCAATAAAACTGAAAGAAGAAGAAACAGAAAAAATTTGTCAATGGACTTGATAAAATGGATTATGCTTAGAGGGAGGAGGGAGCTAGACACCATGTCACTTGGGAAGTGGCTGAAGGAATTGGAGACGTTTAGACTGGAGAAAAGGCTGTCAGAAGACTGGACTCATTCAACAATGATTCAGAAGGCAGAACTTTGGCTGAAGGAAAAAATTCAGCTCAATATAGAGCAAAGCATTTTAACAATGGAGCAATTAACAAATGAATTGGGCTGCTTTGTGTGGTAGTAAGTTCTTCATCTCTAGAAGTATGCTAGTAAAGACACCAGTCCAAGATGTAGAGAAAAATCTTACTATGCAGTTTGTGAGATGCTGGATTTGATGTCCACTGACGGCCTTTCAAGGAGGAATTCTACTCCACGAGACTCTGACTCAAACTAGTAAACATAATGTCACAAAGCTTTCTATACAGCGTAAATAACCATGATACTGTAGATTACACTACTGATTGCTTATTCCTTCAATATTTAAAAATCCACTTCGATAGAACAGATAGATTTGGGGTTATTAATGAGACTGAGCAAGTATATATAATAAACATGCAATATTACCTTGACAGGATATGAAAAAAGCTTAACAAAACCAAAATCATCTCCTGTGGCTAAGAGGGAATGGTCTTTGGTGAGACTGGCAGCATTCACATCAGTCACATCACTGTGCACTGGCCAGATGCCCTCACAGGTGGGCCCCAGAACACAGGTCCAAGCGTCCCACTCTATCTTCTCAATCTTGAAAAGAAGGAAGGAAAATTAATATATTTTCGTAAAACCTAGAGATCTTTTTGTTTTATTTAAAAGAAACGAATGAAGGCTGAATAGTTCTAAATTATGACTTTGCCAACGCCAGGCATTTGTTGTATGCTGCGGTGCCTAAATTCTCAGCT
This sequence comes from Stenella coeruleoalba, assembly GCF_951394435.1. NCBI lineage: Eukaryota > Metazoa > Chordata > Mammalia > Artiodactyla > Delphinidae > Stenella > Stenella coeruleoalba. The sequence goes on from NC_137159.1 coordinate 44,525,123, forward strand.
GCATTTTTAAAGTGGTATATGCATTGTCTCAATAACACTGTAGTCAAACCTCCATATATGTTCCCCTAGATAAAGTGAACATGTTGGAATTATGGACACCTGACAATACCAAAGGTTTTTAGTTCTTACCTAGACATTTATCATTGTATATGCCATAAGCTAGATCAGGGTTTCTCAGCATAAAAATTGACATTTTAGGAGGGATAATTCTTTATTGTCAGGGGCTGTCCTTTTTAGCAGCATCCCTGTCCTCTACCTACTGGATGCCAGTAGCACCACCTCCCCAGGTTGTCCCCAGACATTGTCAAATATCCCTGGGAGAGGGGGCAAATTGATCCCAATTGAGAACCGCTGAGCTAGACTGATCGATGGGGCTGATCATTTAGCAAATTATTTTAAAAAGTCACAGGACATAACTTTTTAAAGGACTGCTTCCTTGGAGGAAAGAGTAATAAGATTCTGCAGTAATAAGATTCTTAATATTCTTTATGCTCTAGAGAGACCATCTTAAAAACTGGAAGAGCTGTTCATATTGTATTGCCACGAATATACATTTTATCCTTTAACACTGTTTTGTCTGAAATTCCCGAACAGAAGATTTACAATTCATGTAGGTTAAATTCTGATAAAATTGAGGATTTTCTTTCCTTTTTAAAAAAAGAAAACAGTAACAGTAACACTTTGTTATTAGACTTTCCTGGGGAATTTGATCTCATTTACTTTCATTCAAGATCTGCTAGTATACCTTAACGTTACAGTTTCTTTACATAAGCACTTTAAAGCACTGTTTAAAAGGGTATAAAAAAATCATTAGAGAACTGTAGCTAAAATTAAAGGCCAGATTGCTCTCTTTGGATCTGGAAACTACTTTCTGGTGCACGATGTTAACGCACCTCGCCTCCATTTCTGTTGTTTTCTGCTTGGTACCACTGCCTAGGAGGGCAATGACAAGATAAAGATGCAGCCAGGATTTTAGTCACAATGTGGGGAGGTGCTATACATATTTTGGCCACTCAAATTTCTCCTCATTTAATATTCTGCGTTTCTTCTGGACACATGCAGAATTGGAACCAAAAAGCTGCGGTTCACCCAGTGACTTGGGGTACCTGAGGCAGGGTCACAGACTTAGGTGACGAGAAGTGGTTCCCCAACAATTACCTCAGTTTTCTGAGGTGCAAGTGGAATCTCCCCAACTCCTTATGACATCTTCAACTGACCGTCACAGGAAAAGAAGCAGGGAACCTCCCCTCTAGTTCTAGAAACGGGCTTTCTGGCCACTGACTCCCTTACAGATACGTGATTCCATTTCTGACACCTTCCTTGTCCATCCCCAATGCCACCTCTCTGGGTGGCACCTTTCCTGGCCTCATTATATAGGGCGGAATGGGCAGTGAGCTGGCATTGCTCACCCTACAGTCACCCCGACAGAACACCCTTGGCCAGATCTGGACAATGTGCTCTCCAGGGGAAGCATGTCTAACTTGTGGGAAGCTACAGAAATCACATTTAAAATGGAGCATTAGGAGTGATCCCTGTAACTATACTCAATATCCTGTGATAAACCATAATGGAAAAGAATATAAAAAAAGTATATATATATATATATATATATATATATATATATATATATATATATATATAAAAAACTGAGTCACTTTGCTGTACAGCAGAAATGAACACAACATTGGGAATCAATTATACTTCAATAAAATAAATTGAAAAAAAAAAAAAGAATGATCCCTGTAACTGACAAAACCCAAAAGGGGTAAATAAACTTGTTAAAAACCCTGGACTTTAGAGGGCAGAAGAGTCCTCCAGGGGTGTCTTCCACAGCACCTTGCCCCAGGCAGGTATGTCATTATCATCATCATTTTGCAGAGGAGGTGACTGGAGCCCACAGAGAGGTTAGTCACTTAAATCCCAGCCTGCTTGGCAAGCAGAGGGAAAGTCGAGCTCCAGAGACTTGGGCTGCTAGTATAGAGCCGGCTTATCTGCACCATGCTGCATCAGATGAATATAAATTGGACATTTTAATATTTGGCATAGTTAACAATTTGCTGGGTAGACTTTGTGTTAGTTTCACCATGACTGTTTCTTAAAAAAAAAAAATCTTCTTTGAAAAGGAGATTTTCAAAATCCTTCATACTTAATTGAAGAGCCTGACAATACTGGTAAGTAAAATGATGAGCTACCTCTTTGGAGCTCTTAGTAATGCCAATACCAGGGTGGCCAGGCTGAGGAGACATTAGCTGGAGGGACTCCCCAACCAACAGCACCAGAGATCAGCCTCTGGAACAATAACTGTACACTGCAGAGGGACAAACTAACTCATCAGAGCCAGAGCCTGGCACTTCAGGAAGACTTAACATAAATTTCCCTTTGGTAGATTTTTTTCTAACATAATAACTGCTCACCTGTCCCAAGTTGGCCTCATCCTCAATGTCCGATTGCATCTTATTTTATCAGTAGAATACTTATTTGGGGCACTAGAACAGGTGAAGTGATGTAAAATGATGCTGCACTGTCTAGGCTGTGAAGTCACACGCAGACCCCTCTAGGCTAGGATCACAGCTCCAAGGTCCTTTTACTTTCCTGGAGCCTTAATTTCCCTGTCTGTAAAATGAGACTGATAAGTATCAGGCGAGGCTGCTGTGAGGACTGGATTATAGGTATATGAAGTGCCCGGCACATTCCACAGATGTTCAGTGAAGGAATGACATAACTTAAAATATCCCTTACTCAAGGCTATTAAAGTTTCCCCATATAAAATAAGTTAAAATGAAGACTGATCAAAGATAAATAAACTGGAGTTGGAGAGTGAGATCAATTGATCCATTAACAGTTTCCACTAATACAATGCCATCACCCATAACAACATGGGTTTCTTATGTACTGCACATATATTTCCTTTAGAAACAATGAAAATATTATGAATGGACATGAGTCCAGATGTCTCTGGGAGTACATTAGAATACCGGGATTGTTTATATTACTGGCTAACTGAAGCTAGAGAGAGGAAGACGCCTGTCCCTCAGTGGCGTACACTTGACCCTTTTTCCTCTAAGGAAGCAATATTTCCTTTTCTTTCATCGAAGGTTACATAGCGAAAAAATGAGAGAGATTGTCTCCTGGGACTAAAAGGATGTCCTTAGTGCTAATCAGGCAATGACTTTTTGGCCATCAGGGTTCACTACATGGAAGCACTGTGCAGGCTGAAAGACAAAAGCAGCGAGCCTTTAGGAAGAGCTTTTAGGAAGGCGTTAGTTCATGGATTCAAAAATTTTATCTAGGCTTTGACTTCAGCAATTAAAAGATGGTGTATGTGGCTAAGAGCACGAGGAAAATATAGAAAAAGGAAACAGTTTGCTACATTAGGATGGTCAGGTTGTGGAATGTTTTGTTTTGAAAAATAATTTCTCTTCTTGTAGAAGGTACTTTTACTATTACAAACAGTAACCATTGAGAAAGCACGTTTCAAAACTTTACGTTCATAAAAAGCTTTGCATAAAATGACAGGACACGTAGAATGGGAAAAGTAATATGTAGCATCCAAATTGTTAGCTCAGTCATTGTCTTCTGGCAGAGAAAAATTAAGCAGAATGCCAACTATGCATTGCTACGTTTGTGGTCTAGTAAATCCATATGTCCTCAGAAAGTAGGAAACCAGGCTAAGCAGGCAGATTTAAGAAATGGTCAAGCTTAAAGATACACAAACTATAACTCATATTAGTGAATAATAACTGATAGGTTTTGTTAAAATGCACATACTAAATTTTCATGAAATACTTTTTAAAAAAGCTTTGTGTCTGACTGTTACCTCTGAAGGTCTTATTATATGCCGTTTGCCTCTTGGAGCTTCAAAAAAGAGTTGTTCTTTGGCACCTGAATTAACTTGCAGTAATTTCCCTGTTATGAGAGAATAAAGTAGGAAGACAATTAAACTCTGCATTTATCTTTTTGTTATAAAGTGATGAGCATGATTGCAACTATTTTGATTCATTTTAATCAAAGTCTCATAAATTGACTAAATATATGTTGAATGATCCAGAAGTGCATGTAAAGACAATTACATGGCAAGGTACAAACTCTAAAGCTATGATTTTTAAAAATACGAACCTCATAAAATCCGACCTTGAACATCCTTCAAAACTAGAAGAATCAAGCTTGCTGTGTTTTCCTCTGTTGCATTGAAAGTAGCTATTTTTCCAAAGCCTGACAAAATTTTTTTTTTGCTCTTTTCCCCTGTTGCCTCCTAGCACAGAAATGTAGTAAAAGCAAACTGCTTTGGAAAGAATTATGGCACTGGAAGCAAGAACCTCGTAAGCGTTTGTGCTTACTAGGATATAAATTCTAAATTTGCCCTTTAACATTTAGAAACAGGAAGACAAGGACACATAAAACAAACTGTAAATGCTCATTCCAATTCCCCCTTCCTTTTTTACTTGAAAATTTATAAAGAAATCTGAGACTTTTCCCAAAACAAAATGTTGAGCAAAAATAGTCTTTCGGTCTGATGTAAATTTTTAATCTTGGACTCATTTTGATTAATGTTGAAAAATATTAGATTTCTTAATTCTCCTCCTATCATATCAATGATCCTCTATGGCTTGAAAATTTAAATGACTCAAAAGATCTACTTTCTAGCATTTTTTCAGCGTGTTTTAAACGATGGGAAGTCCCAAACATATATGGAAGTAACAGTATAAAGAAGCCCTATGGGGCCAATGTCCAGCCTCGATGGTTATTAGCACATGGCTGGCCCTGGTTATTAGCACATGGCTGGTTATTAGCACATGGCTGGCCCTGCTGCAGGAACCTCCTCATTCCCTCACCCCAGATTACTTTGAAGAAAACGTCAGATATCCTAACATTTCATCTGCAAATAATTCAGTGTACGTACGCACACTAACGTTTCCTACTCTCTCTCTTTCTTGCATAACCATTTATATCTAGTAGCCTTGAAATGTCCTTCGTGGAAAAAATAATAGCAAAATAAGAACTCCGTGTTACATCACGTTCTTTAAAGTTTAAGTGGGTACCACCTAGGTCTGAAATCTAGTTTGGCTAAACTTCAGGAGTTGCAGGTCTGTTTCTAAATGACTAATTAAAAACAAGGTTCTCTCAGTTCCTAAATGAAACCTGGATCATTTCCAGTTTGCTGAGTTATAAAATAGTGATTAGGGGGTTTGCCTTGGCTGTGAGGAGCAAGTAAATTTGAAAACGTTTTCTCTGAAATGGGCCCGTCTTCCGGACTTTATGGCTCAACATACACAAATCAGAAAAGAAAAAAGGGAGTTAAATGAGCTTTGGCTATTTAGCATTATATGAAAATGAGTAATCAATATTTTTCCAATGAACTAGATATATCTGCAAAGTATACTTTTAGAATTCTCAAGAGCGACTGCAAATAACAAAGGATGTGGGAAAAGGATTAAAAGAGTCAATGAAAACATTCTTTGAATATAGATAATTTTAGATATTTTTGGCCATGAGATCGATACTAAGAGAACTCAAAGGATTGTAGCTCTCGGATAATCCTAACAACTCACTTTACACCACAGCTTCAAAGATCATGCTTTACTTTAAAAACAACCCAAAAACTATAAAAATAGCTCAGGGAAGTATTTTCTGACTGCAGGAATGTTTACAAAACTACTTCTGCAAGCACCAGAAATGCTTTGCAGCTCCACAGACACCTGTGGGTACCTACCAAGCCCACGCCCTTCCCTGAGAACTGCCCTGCACCGTGGGCTGGGCCCCTGCGGTCTTGTCTGCACTCTGGAGGTGGACGTTGACCCAGGAGCGACCAGGCTGGAGACTAGGCTAGACAGTCAAATTCTCTCTCCTGGGAAACTGGAATCTTAGGCTGAATCAGTGGGTGCCTTGCTGGGAGGAGATGTAGCCTTTGGGACTGGGGGTGGCATTTGGGGGCAACAGAAAGTGGGTCTTGTGCAAATGAATTAGGGAAAGCCGGCCTGTGCAGAGAGAGGGACCACAAGCGGGCACCAGACCCAGGAGACCAGTGGACACTGAGACGGGCTGCCTCAGAGCAGGAGAGGAGGAGAGGGGAGCTCCCTGGCTGGGTTCTAGGCATTTTCTGATTCATTCCTAAAGCCAGTTCTTGGAAGATGTGGCTTCCTCCTCTTGGATTCTATGAAATATCCCTATCTTTCCAATAAAGTCATTCTTTATTCTTATTTTTAAATTTAAGCTGGCTTGAGTGGGTTTCTGAAATCAGGGATATGAAGAAATTTTTAAAAAATCAATTATTCTTGTGTTAGGAAGGTAGAATTATGGGTGTGTTTTCCCCCCCAAAATTTTCTTTACTACTGTTATTAAACTGTATTTTTTTTTTTTTTGAAGCACAGAGAAACGATTTAGGTCACCACTCCTTTTTTTCCACTGCCTGCTGCTCTGTAATATATAACCACGGAAATATTCTGAAGACAGGAGCAGAAGCAAAGAGCAAAAAGTATAATTTGCCCCTGAATAACAGTAACCCTATTCTTTTAGAATCCTCACATTTTTATTAACAAGAAATGTCTATTCACACAGAATAAGAGAATTGAGATAGCTGTCCCCATCACTAGGCAGGTACAGTAAATCACACATATTGCAGGTGCCTAGAGCTTTATAATCCAGAGTGATTCATACATGTCAACCCGGTTGCTATAGAATTTACAAGTTAGAACAATTCCAAAATTGGTACTAAATAAACCAAACACATCAGGGCATTTGCAGTGAAAATGGGAATGAGATGTTCTATCATGGCTCAAACTGTTAGTTGGTAAAAGATCTTACAGTCCTGATATTTCTGGAAACGAACTAACAGCAGCGAGAAAATACCCTTCCATGTTTCCTCTCTTTCCATTTATATTTTTTCTTTCTCAGGCATTCTGTGCAGGAGCTTTTATTCAGGGGTAGCTGCTGTTCCTGCACAAGCCCGATGAGCTTTTCAGTCTTCCTGGGACCTGAGGTTGCCATGGACACGGAAGGCTGCGGAGGCTGGCGGCTGTGCCATTCCCCACCCCTGACGAGCCAGCTGGCTCCGGCAAATGTGTTCACTATTTTTGACAAGATCAAAGGAATGAAACAGATCCCTGCATCTAAGTTCTGCTCTCTTCCCTCTGTAGGCCCTCGAGGCCCTGCTGTGAAAAGCTAGGCTGATCTTGAGGCAGCCTGGCACGTGCTGGACGGTAGGCATTTTAGGAACTGGGAGATCAGGAGCAGAAGAATATCAATATGACACACGTCTCGTGGCAACAAAATTGGAGTTAAACCAGGGAAGATTCACGGGTACACTTGCTCTTATTCTCCAGATGGCATAACTCCTCCCTAAAAATCAAAAATATTCTGTTCTCCTCTCAGGCCACAGAAACCATTTGGTCTGATCCTCTTAACTAACTGAAGGGGCCACTTCGGATGAGAGGCAAAGTGGCTTTTTAAAGACCCTGGCCTCCTTACTCTGTCTTTCCCATCGCCCTATGTGCTAGTTGGACCACAGACTCTGGCTTTGGGCAGAATTATGGAAATAGTGAGGTTTGCCTCTCTCCCTGCAAAGTGATGGCTCCACATTGAGGACCTTAAAACTGACCTCCGCCCAGGCCCCTCTATGGTGGCAGCCCACCGATCCCCACCAAGGGCTTACTCTTCCCATCCGGAGTTAATTCCTCTTTATATCCCTACATCTGACAGAGGGCCTACAACATATTTAAAGAATAAAAAAAAAAATAACCTTCCCCAAATGTAAATACAACTGCAATGTCCCGTCTCATCGCCATTTAGGATAGCTACTATCAAAAACGAAACAAAACAGAAAATAACAAGTGTTGGTGAGGATGCAGGGAAGTTGAAACCCTTGTGCACTGTTGGTGGGAGTGTAAAATGGTGCATCTGCTGGGGAAGACAGTATGGTGGTTCCTCAAAAAATTAAAAGTGGAATTATCATTTTTTCCAGAAATTTGACTTCTGGACATATACTCAAAAGAACTGTACACCCTGTTCATAGCAGCATTATTCACAATAGCCAAAAGTTGTAGGCAACCCAAGTAACCACTGATGGATGAATGGATAAACAAAATGTGGAAATAGGCAGTCTACCAGAAAAAGAATTCAGAATAATGATAGTAAAGATGATCCAAAATCTGGGAAATAGAACAGACAAAATGCAAGATACATTTAAAAAGGACTTAGAAGAACTAAAGATGAAACAAACAACAATGAACAACACAAAAAATGAAATTAAAAATACTCTAGATGGGATCAATAGCAGAATAACTGAGGCAGAAGAACAGATAAGTGACCTGGAAGATAAAATAGTGGAAATAACTACTGCAGAGCAGAATAAAGAAAAAAGAATGAAAAGAACTGAGGACAGTCTCAGAGACCTTTGGGACAACATTAAATGCACCAACATTCGAATTATAGGGGTTCCAGAAGAAGAAGAGAAAAAGAAAGGGACTGAGAACATATTTGAAGAGATTATAGTTGAAAACTTTCCTAATATGGGAAAGGAAATAATTAATCAAGTCCAGGAAGCACACAGAGTCCCATACAGGATAAATCCAAGGAGAAACATGCCAATACACATATTAATCAAACTGTCAAAAATTAAATACAAAGAAAACATATTAAAAGCAGCAAGGGAAAAAAAACAAATAACATACAAGGGAATCCCATTAAGGTTAAGAGCTGATCTTTCAGCAGAAACTCTGCAAGCCAGAAGGGACTGGCAGGACATATTTAAAGTGATGAAGGAGAAAAACCTGCAACCAAGATTACTCTACCCAGCAAGGATCTCATTCAGATTTGATGGAGAAATTAAAACCTTTACAGACAAACAAAAGCTGAGAGAGCTCAGCACCACCAAACCATCTTTACAACAAATGCTAAAGGAACTTCTCTAGGCAGGAAACACAAGAGAAGGAAAAGACCTACAATAAGGAACCCAAACAATTAAGAAAATGGGAATAGGAACATACATATCGATAATTACCTTAAATGTAAATGGACTAAATGCTCCCACCAAAAGACACAGACTGGCTGAATGGATAGAAAACAAGACCCATATATATGCTGTCTACAAGAAACCCACTTCACACCTAGAGACACATACAGACTGAAAGTAAGGGGATGGAAAAAGATATTCCATGCAAAAGGAAACCAAAAGAAAGCTGGAGTAGCAATTCTCATATCAGACAAAATAGACTTTAAAATAAAGACTATTAGAAGAGACAAAGAAGGACACTACATAATGATCAAGGGATCGATCCAAGAAGATATAACAATTGTAAATATTTATGCACCCAACATAGGAGCACCTCAATACATAAGGCAAATACTAACAGCCATAAAAAGGGGAAATCAACAGTAACACATTATAGTAGGGGACTTTAACACCCCACTTTCACCAATGGACACATCATCCAAAATGAAAATAAATAAGGAAACACAAGCTTTAAATGACACATTAAACAAGATGGACTTAATTGATATTTATAGGACATTCCATCCAAAAACAACAGAATACACATTTTTCTCAAGTGCTCATGGAACTTTCTCCAGGATCGATCATATCTTGGGTCACAAATGAAGCCTTGGTAAATTTAAGAAAATTGAAATTGCATCAAGTATCTTTTCTGACCACAACGCTATGAGACTAGATATCAATTACAGGAAAAGATCTGTAAAAAGTACAAACACATGGAGGCTAAACAATACATTACTTAATAATGAAGTGATCACTGAAGAAATCAAAGAGGAAATCAAAAAATACCTAGAAACAAATGACAATGGAGACACGATGACCCAAAACCTATGGGATGCAGCAAAAGCAGTTCTAAGAGGGAAGTTTATAGCAATACAAGCCTACCTTAAGAAACAGGAAATATCTCGAATAAACAACCTAACCTTGCACCTAAAGCAATTAGAGAAAGAAGAACAAAACAACCTCAAAATTAGCAGAAGGAAAGAAATCATAAAAATCAGATCAGAAATAAATGAAAAAGAAATGAAGGAAACGATAGCAAAGGTCATTAAAACTAAAAGCTCATTCTTTGAGAAGATAAACAAAATTGATAAACCATTAGCCAGACTCATCAAGAAAAAAAGGGAGAAGACTCAAATCAATAGAATTAGAAATGAAAAAGGAGAAGTAACAACTGACACTGCAGAAATACAAAAGATCATGAGAGATTACTACAAGCAACTCTATGCCAATAAAATGGACAACCTTGAAGAAATGGACAAATTCTTAGAAATGCACAACCTGCCAAGACTGAATCAGGAAGAAATAGAAAATATGAACAGACCAATCACAAGTACTGAAATTGAAACTGTGATTAAACATCTTCCAACAAAGAAAAGCCCAGGACCAGATGGCTTCACAGGCGAATTCTATCAAACATTTAGAGAAGAGCTAACACCTATCCTTCTCAAACTCTTCCAAAATATAGCAGAGGGAGGAACACTCCCAAACTCATTCTACGAGGCCACCATCACCCTGATACCAAAACCAGACAATGATGTCACAAAGAAAGAAAACTACAGGCCAATATCACTGATGATCATAGATGCAAAAATCCTCAACAAAATACTAGCAAACAGAATCCAACAGCACATTAAAAGGATCATACACCATGATCAAGTGGGGTTTATTCCAGGAATGCAAGGATTCTTCAGTATACGTAAATCAATCAATGTGATACACCATATTAACAAATTGAAGGAGAAAAACCATATGATCATCTCAATAGATGCAGAGAAAGCTTTCGTCAAAATTCAACACCCATCTATGATAAAAACCCTGCAGAAAGTAGGCATAGAGGGAACTTTCCTCAACATAATAAAGGCCACATATGACAAACCCACAGCCAACATCATCGTCAATGGTGAAAAACTGAAAGCATTTCCACTAAGATCAGGAACAAGACAAGGTTGCCCACTCTCACCACTCTTTTTTTTTTTTTTTTGCGGTACGCGGGCCTCTCACTGTTGTGGCCTCTCCCGTTGCGGAGCACAGGCTCCGGACGCGCAGGCTCAGTGGCCATGGCTCACGGGCCCAGCTGCTCCGCGGCATGTGGGATCTTCCCGGACCGGGGCACGAACCCATGTCCCCTGCATCGGCAGGCGGACTCTCAACCACTGCCCCACCAGGGAAGCCCTCTCACCACTCTTATTCAACATAGTTTTGGAAGTTTTAGCCACAGCAATCAGAGAAGAAAAGGAAATAAAAGGAATCCAAATCAGAAAAGAAGAAGTAAAGCTGTCACTGTGTGCAGATGACATGATACTATACATAGAGAATCCTAAAGATGCTACCAGAAAACTACTAGAGCTAATCAATGAATTTGGTAAAGTAGCAGGATACAAAATTAATGCACAGAAATCTCTTGCATTCCTATACACTAATGATGAAAAATCTGAAAGTGAAATCAAGAAAACACTCCCATTTACCATCGCAACAAAAAGAATAAAATATCTAGGAATAAACCTACCTAAGGAGACAAAAGACCTGTATGCAGAAAATTATAAGACACTGATGAAAGGAATTAAAGATGATACAAATAGATGGAGAGATATACCATGTTCTTGGACTGGAAGAATCAACATTGTGAAAATGACTATACTACCCAAAGGAATATACAGATTCAATGCAATCCCTATCAAACTACCACTGGCATTTTTCACAGAACTAGAACAAAAAATTTCACAATTTGTATGGAAACACAAAAGAACCCGAATAGCCAAAGCAATCTTCAGAACGAAAAACAGAGCTGGAGGAATCAGGCTCCCTGACTTCAGACTATACTACAAAGCTAGAGTAATCAAGACAGTAGGGTACTGGCACAAAAACAGAAAGATGGATCAATGGAACAGGATAGAAAGCCCAGAAATAAATCCACGCACATATGGTCACCTTATCTTTGATAAAGGAGGCAGGAATGTACAGTGGAGAAAGGACAGCCTCTTCAATAAGTGGTGCTGGGAAAACTGGACAGGTACATGTAAAAGTATGAGATTAGATCACTCCCTAACACCATACAGAAAAATAAGCTCAAAATGGATTAAAGACCTAAATGCAAGGCCAGAAACTATGAAACTGTTAGAGGAAAATATAGGCAGAATACTCTATGACATAAATCACAGCAAGATCCTTTTTGACCCTCCTCCTAGAGAAATGGAAATAAAAACAAAAATAAACAAATGGGACCTAAAGAAACTTCAAAGCTTTTGCACAGCAAAGGAAACCATAAACAAGACCAAAAGACAACCCTCAGAATGGGAGAAAATATTTGCAAATGAAGAAACTGACAAAGGATTAATCTCCAAAGTTTACAAGCAGCTTATGCAGTCAATAACAAAAAAACAAACAACCCAATCCAAAAATGGGCAGAAGACCTAAATAGACATTCCTCCAAAGAAGATATACAGACTGCCAACAAACACATGAAAGAATGCTCAACATCATTAATCATTAGAGAAATGCAAATCAAAACTACAATAAGATATTATCTCACACCAGTCAGAATGGCCATCATCAAAAAATCTAGAAACAATAAATGCTGGAGAGGGTGTGGAGAAAAGGGAACACTCTTGCACTGCTGGTGGGAATGTGAATTGGTACAGCCACTATGGAGAATAGTATGGAGGTTCCTTAAAAAACTACAAATAGAACTACCATATGACCCAGCAATCCCACTACTGGGCATATACCCTGAGAAAACCATAATTCAAAGAGTCATGTACCACAATGTTCATTGCAGCTCTATTTACAATAGCCTGGGGATGGAAGCAACCTAAGTGTCCATCATCGGATGAATGGATAAAGAAGATGTGGCACATATATACAATGGAATATTACTCAGCCATAAAAAGAAACGAAATTGAGCTATTTGTAATGAGGTGGATAGACCTAGAGTCTGTCATACAGAGTGAAGTAAGTCAGAAAGAGAAAAACAAATACCGTATGCTAACACATATATATGGAATTTAAGAAAAAAAATGTCATGAAGAACCTAGGGGTAAGATAGAAATAAAGACACAGACCTACTAGAGAATGGACTTGAGGATATGGGGAGGGGGGAGGGTACGCTGTGACAAAGCGAAAGAGAGGCATGGACATATATACACTACCAAATGTAAGGTAGATAGCTTGTGGGAAGCAGCCGCATAGCACAGGGAGATCAGCTCGGTGCTTTGTGACCGCCTGGAGGGGTGGGATCGGGAGGGTGGGAGGGAGGGAGACGCAAGAGGGAAGAGATATGGGAACATATGTATATGTATAACTGATTCACTGTGTTATAAAGCAGAAACAAAAAAAAATGTGGTATATACACACAATGGAATAGTATTCAGCCTTAAAAAGGAAAGTAATTCTGACACGTTACAACATGGATGAACCTTCAGGACATTATGCTAAATGAAATAAGCCAGTTACAAAAAGACAGATACTGTATGATTCTACTTATATAAAGTACCTAGAATAGTCAAATTCATAGAGACATGAAGTGGAATGGTGCTTGTCAGGGTCTGGGGGATGGAGAAGGGGGAATTACTATTTAATGGGTATAGGGCTCCAATTTTATAAGATGAAAAGAGTTCTAGAGATGGATGAGGATGGTGGTTGCACAATAATGTGGATGCATTTAATGCCACTGAACTCTATACTCAAAATGGTTAAGATAGTAAATTTTATGCTAGGTGTACTTTACCACAATGAAAAATAATTTTAAAGAAATCTTCCCAATCAAAACATATTCTTCCTATGCCCCAATTTCTCTTGGTCCTTCACTCCATAAAATGTAAATAATAATTGTTTTTAACTCCCTAATGGTCAACATAGTGGTGGGATTCACGTATTATGTCAGGTGTTGTGTGTGTGTGTGTGTGTGTGTGTGTGTGTGTGTGTGTGTGTGTGTGTTGGGTTCTAAATAAAACTCACCACACTCTATTCTACATATGCATAAAGATGACCCTCACTGTTCTAAAGCTTTCTCACAAAGGGGCATATCTAGGGATTTAGCCAGAGAACAAACAGGGTGAAATCCTTGCTTTTGGTTTTTTTTTTTTTTTAAATCCTTGCTTTTCAAAAAAACGATAAAGCATAGAATATCAAAGAAGGTGGGTGAGAAGCAGCTGCTTCCATTCACCCCCTGGACCTCACTGGTTCCTAGATGTCTACCAGGCCAGTGTCCTGCTTGATCATACATGCCAGCCTAAGCCCTCAGCGCTGTATCTGGATGGTCCTGACGTGAAAGTGAGAGGAACTTATCTGATTTCCCTTTGCCCTTCTTGGGACTTGCACCTCTCACAATAAATGACATGCATGCCTTCTTCCCATTTATTGCACTGTGTAAAACACCTGCGGGTTGTAACACTTAAGTCCAAATTCTGGTGCAGCAAGTACAGCTACAAGTAAATCCCTGCCTGGCAGAAGGATCAGTCTCTGGCCACTACTTCAAGAAATACGTGAAATAAAATATTCTGGCATCTCTGAAATAACCCCTTTTTGGTCAAGGCCCTCATCATCTCTTTCTCCTGGTTTATTTTAGTGGCTTTCTAACTCCAGCCTCACTCACCCTCCCCAGGATGGTAGGGAATGCCTCACTCTAATCCCTCAGAGTTACCTAATGCCTACGGGATAAAGTTCAGGGTTAAACTTCCTAGCTTGAGGTAACAGTTCCTTTATTTGCTGTCTTGGCCTTTCTGCATTCCCTGCCCTTCCCGCCCTCAGCCACTCAGCATTACTGTTTCTTAATCCCCAGTTCTTCTTCCCACCTCCACATAGTGGTACACCCTGATCCTTCAGAGCCTGGGACGCTCGTCTCAGATGTCGCCATCTAGTGAACTTCTACTCACCTTTCAAGATCCATCTCAAAGGTCACTCCTATGAAGGCTCCATGGATTCCCCCGGGAGCTCTTTCCTCAGAGACACCACTTACCACCACAATAGACTAAAACTTCTCTGAAAGCTGGGACCCTGCCTGTTCCAAAGCAAATCTGCCCCAGACTCCAACATCAGCCAAATCCCCGGGATGGGTTTTAAAAGTGACCCACCCTAGAGCACGGATGCTGCACCCTGGGTACTTAATGCTGGCTTGGCCCACTCTGAGCCCCTGCTCACCACTTGCCCTGTGACCCACCATTTCTTACTCCCTTGCTTTACCCAGTCTGTGCTCTTATATTGTTCAGGTACAAGCATGTCTCCTGCACTAAGTTATAAACTTTGCAGAGAGTAGGAACCACGTCTCACTCCCTTCTGGATCCTCCACGTTTTCTGGCTTAAGACTGCTCATGGCAAGAGCTAGGTTTGTTACATAAATAAACAGACAAATCCCCATGGCATCTGTGGGCATGACTTGGAGGAGGTAGGGGGTAGGTTGGGAGTTTTGAGAGAAACCAGAGAAACTCTAGGTGAGTTGAATGTAGCTTCCTACCTCCAATGGAGGGTGAAAATTACTTGAAACCTCTTGGGCAGTTCTCTGGGAGATGGAGAAAAGGGAATGCAGTAAGGAGGAGATACAAGTCAAGGACACAGCATGCCATACTCAGAGGTGAAGTGGTGGCTTGCTATAGTAATAGCTATGGCAATAGAAGGCAGCATATATCTTCAGCAGTCTTAAAACTCAATGGCTTGAGTTAATAATAATTATAGGGACTTCCCTGGTGGCGTAGTGGTTAAGAATCTGCCTGCCAATGCAGGAGACACGGGTTTGAGCCCCAGTCCGAGAGGATCCCACATGCCGCGGAGCAACTAAGCCCGTGTGCCACAACTACTGAGCCTGTGCTCTAAAGCCCGCGAGCCACAACTACTGAGCCCACGTGCTACAACTACAGAAGCCTGCGCACCTAGAGCCCATGCTCTGCAACAAAGAGAAGCCACCACAATGAGAAGCCCATGCACCGCAATGAAGAGTAGCTCCCACTTGCCGCAACTAGAGAAAGCCCACGCGCAGCAACGAAGACCCAACACAGCCTAAAATAATTAAAATAATTATAATAATTTTATAAAAATTCTATTGTAATTAAAATAATTAAAATTTAAAATAATTAAAATAATAATTATAGTAGTGGTAGTAATAATAGTAGTAGTAGTGGTAGTAATAATAAAAAAAATAATAATATGGAAAAATATTCAAAATGTTAACAGCAGCTGCCTCTGGGTTCTAAAATTACAACCAGTTCTGTTGTCAGTTTCCCCCTCTGTTTTTCTTTAAAACTCAACTGCCATTTGCTCTGGAAACAGTATATGAATGGACATGATTTTTAAAAACTGAAATTATATTTTAAAAGCCACAACATACTTTACCTCTAGAGTCCCAATCAATGTGTGTAATGTAACTAGAAGCACCTTTACAGATGCCAACCCTTTTGCTTGTAAGGACGTTGTAAATATCCACAAAGTTATCATGGGATGCCACAGCAAGGTATTTTCCTGTATCTATAAAGAAAAAATGAGTGGTTAACACCAAAACATTTTATGTGGGAATTTACTTCCAGGGACTTAGCATTTTTAAATGGGTTAAAGGTCAAGGAAATATTTAAAAAGGGTCCACTCTTGTAACTTTTTGTCCCAACACATTTTAAAAAGTTTTGCTGTCATCTTCACCTTTTGAAAATTTAATGTCAGAGATCATTTCTTTTCTGTGATGGAAGGAGACCATGTCTTCAACAGTGTCGGCATTTACAACCAGGAAACTCCCATCATTCAACCCAACTGCTAAGGCTTTCCCATCAGGGGAGAAAGCACAGCATCTTCCACCTACAAAAGAATCCACAAAGAGCACTGTTATGATCCGAGACTTTGCTACCAAACAAAGCAAATGAAGAGATGGGGAAGTGTGCATGTGTTCATGGACACGTGACTGTGTCTTTAAATTAACACTCCTGGTGAGAAGAACTAAAACTTCATAATTTAAAATATTTCTTCCCTCCAAACCCAAGGACAATGATTATAATATTAAAAATAAGTTTTCAATTTCTTTGAGGTTTATCCATTCATTTCTTCGTATCTGAATACCTGGAGTTTTCAAAAGACAAGTAGAGTGAAGGGGGAAAAGGAATAAAGGATTAATATAACCAGTATTTCTGCTCCCAAGACGTGATACTTAAGAATGGGAGTTCTGGGCTTCCCTGGTGGCTCAGTGGTTGAGAGTCCGCCTGCCGGTGCAGGGGACATGGGTTCGTGCCCCGGTCCGGGAAGATCCCACATGCCACAGAGCGGCTGGGCCCGTGAGCCATGACCGCTGAGCCTGCGCTTCTGGAGCCTGTTGCTCCGCGACGGGAGAGGCCACAACAGTGAGAGGCCCGCGTACCGCAAAAAAAAAAAAAAAAAAAAAAAAGAATGGGAGTTCTGTAATAAAATTTCTGGAAACTAATTTTTTTCATATCATGCTTTACACAAAGAACTTACTTTAGAGCACCTTATTGTTCTACTTTTAGTCACTCTAATTCTCTGATCCGTGGATTATAATCCATAATTCTAGAGGTGGAAGATTTTGTTCCTGTCTCTTCTGTCATGAGAAGAATGGAATATGGACATTCTCTCCAAGGGTGTCTGCACAACTGCGCTGAGGGTGCTACATGATCAATGCTTTCTACTGCTTTGTAGGGTCACAGGGAGACATTTCCGCATGAAGAGTATGGACTCGGTGGGGGGTATATTTAATAAGAATCCTATTTAAGGACAGGCCCCTCCCTGGCCCTGTTCTTCTTATTGTCAAGACTTTGGTGAGCACAGCCCTAGGATGGGACAGTCGTGCTGCCTTGTGCTAAGGCATTCCAAACTGAGCTTCCACACCCACCCCTCAGCCACTGTTCAGAGCAGGCTGAAAAGCCACATTCACACCAACAACTTTAAATTGGCTCATCTGAAGTATAAAATACCTTCCTTCCTTTCTTCATCCATTCACTTTGCAGTTATTTACCTACTATGAATCAGGCACGGTGCTAGTGCTGAAAGAACAGAAAGACCAGCCCTTGAGGAGGGACAGCACAATTAGGTTAAGCATAAAAATTTATTGTACATGGGCTTCCCTGGTGGCGCAGTGGTTGAGTCTGCCTGCCGATGCAGGAGACACGGGTTCGTGCCCCGGTCCGGGAGGATCCCACATGCCACGGAGCGGCTGGGCCCGTGAGCCATGGCCGCTGAGCCTGCACGTCCAGAGCCTGTGCTCCGCAGCGGGAGAGGCCACGGCAGTGAGAGGCCCGCGTACCGCAAAAAAAAAAAAATTATTGTACGAATGATGACACTTGACAGTAAAAGGGAGAGCTATTAATAATTACACCAGGACACCAGCTGTAAACTGGGTTGAGTGGCCATCCTAACTCAGATGTGTTAGTTGTTCTTTTGAACTAATTTTTAAC
This sequence comes from Stenella coeruleoalba, assembly GCF_951394435.1. NCBI lineage: Eukaryota > Metazoa > Chordata > Mammalia > Artiodactyla > Delphinidae > Stenella > Stenella coeruleoalba. The sequence goes on from NC_137159.1 coordinate 44,543,489, forward strand.
CTAGTGAATAAAGTCCATTGGCTGATATTCAAGTCACTCACAGCGAGGACTTGGTCTGTTATTTCCCCAATACAAATAAGTGGCCAAATTATTCAGTCCTGTAGTGGGTAAGAGCATGGGCTTTGGAGTCAGACTTGGGTTTGAATCCTGGCTCCACTACTTACTGAGACCCAGAAGTCCAGTGTGAAGAGAGGCAATATGGTGGAGGGAGGCATCATCATGCAGTGGCCACAGGTGTGCTCTCTGAAGCCACGCTGCCTGAGTATGAATTCAGTTCCATCACTTACTAGCTGTGCAACTTTGGGCAAATGACTTAAGTTCTCTATGCCTCAGCTTCATAATTTGTAAGTGGAAATAAAAAAGGCCTTACTCATTGGGTTCCCATGAAGACCAAAGGCAAAGTGCTAGCACGGTTACTGGCTCAGCAATATTAGCCACTGTCATTATTGTCACTATTGTCTTGATACCTCTTTTCATTTTATCCCCCTAGAATCCTCTCCCCATGTCTATTTATAAAAGTACCTAGCACAACTACTCTGGGGCCAGGCCCCAATCTCACCCTTTCCTGTCTTAACTTTCACAAATCCTTTGAGCCTCAGCTCTTAGGTTTCCTCCCTGATGGAGTTGTCTCTGGCTGTGGGCCTTACCCTGAGCCTCCACGATACCTTGCTTGTGCCAGAGATCTTTTGTTTGTCCTCACCCACTCTCCGCCCTGCTCTGTGCTGGGAGCTGGCCTTCCTGGACTCGATCAGTGGGCCCCTCACCCCCTGGCTTCTGATTCATTTGGTCAAGGGGCAGCAGGAGACTGGAGGGAGGGTAACAGGGAAGGAAGGATAAAGCTCAGGGAGGCTGGGGCATGTGCTTCCTTGGCTGCCTCCCTGTGGGGTCACTGCATGCTGGCTGAACCTCCGGGCTGACGATCACAGCCCCTGCTAGGCTGTCGTCTCACACAGCTCTCACTTTCAAGGTTCCAGCAACTGCCCCTCCTCTTGTCCCTTCAGGCCCAGGGCTGGCAATGGTACCCGGCTGTTACTAGCTGCATCGTGCTGCACCAGCCCTGGTCATTTCCTATACCCTGCCCACTCCTTTACAAATAGTCCCGTTCTGAGACGCTCCTCAAGTTACCCAATTTGAATGGACCAGTCGTTGCTGGGAATCTGTTCAAATCTTGTCCGTCTCTGACAATAGAGAGAGGACTGTTCATCCTGGGATCCCCAGCGCCTGATATACAGAAGCTGCTCAACAAATGTTTGCTGAATTTGCACTTCTCGGTATACCTCTTAGCTCTAGTGCATATGGGTGTTCAATACATGTTTATTTGTTTCTTGATATTAACTATTATTTTTAAACTGACGTTCATTTTTCAGTAATAAAATCAGTTCTGGAGACTGTCAGGCATAAAAATAAGCAGCATTCTTTACAAGCTGATGAGTTTCAACTGGCTCCCACAGTTCTAGATGAGAAGAGGAAGGACATATTGCCCCCAGGTGGCAAATGTCTGTGCAGTGCAAGGAAATAAAGAATACAGCTGGGCACTGATAGATCTGGCCAGGCTTCTGGAACGATTCTCCAGGTGATTAGCTATATGTGTAGCAACAAACACTAAATCCCCATCACCCAGCATATCTGGGGGCACGTAATAGGTGCGCCCGGTAAATATTAGCTGGATGAACAGACAAATGAATCCAATACTTTCGGGTGTAAATACTTTTACAGATGTGTACGGGGACGTCACGCACCTTTTTTGAGTTTCCGTACTGCCAGCATACGGTGCTGGGAGGATAGTTCCCAGATCCGCAGTGTTTTATCATCGCTCACTGTTGCGCAGACAGGCAGGCGAGGGTGAGCCGCCAGCCCCCATACTTCTCCTTCCATGTGCCCCTGTAGGGGAGGAAACGGGGCAACAAAAACCAGTTCATGCTTCTCGGCTAGCCCTTCCCGCGAGTGTCCCAAACAGGTTCAAATATGAACAAACACAGTTTGAGTTTCCTGGAGCCAAAGTGATTGTACTGGATAAATTTTTCGCTTGAACTTGAATCTAAAGCTGGGCCTGCGCGATGCTAAAGCATTCATTTGGAAAGCAAAGCAGGGACTCACGTTGCTCCTAAGTTTTGTTTATATGATGCCGAACATCTTTCCACTTAGAAACATCCGAGTAAATAAGGAACTGCTCTCATTTTATCCTGTTTGACATTGAATACACACAGTACATATGTATCTTTTCATAAAACAGCTTGGTCACAATGACACAAACCACTTTCTTCCATAAAACCATATTCTAAAAACTGGAGGTACCACTTATCTCTGTCAGAGGAATTGGACAGCAATATTCTTGTTAATTAATTCTATTCTAGTTCTTTGAATGCACAGATTTGGCAAAGCAGATTGGAGAGAGCTGAATTTTCATTTTAAGCGTCCTGGGTATAGCTCAGGGTCAGCATTTATTCACAAATTGTTCTATCCATGGAGCACAGAAAACAGAAAGGGGCTTGATAGGCATTGGACAAATTCCACATGCCGACATCTTACCACAAACACACTTAACTGGCTTAGAATAATAACTGAGATGAAACAGTGTTTAATGAATGAACGATTAGGGAGAAAATGAATCTGATTTTTCTAACTTATCACTCAGTAAAGCAGTGTAACGAACGATTAGATACAGAACAATAAAACAGACCAGATTGTTTACTGAATTTCTGCTTTTAGTGGCTAATTATAAAAAGGCTTTGCTTAGTAAAGCAAAAAGGAAGACCACACACAGGCATCTGAAAGGTGTTTGTAGTTGGAACGCTTTGGGGAACAGGTGGCTCTCCAAAGAGAAACTGGAAGATTCCGGTTTAACTGGGAAGCTGTTTGAGCAAAACAGTAATTTGGCAGAAGATACAAAGTTCCCAATGCAGCTGACATTCAAATATCTGAGAAGGGCGTAGATATTGGTTTTGAATTTATTAGATTTGGAGCACCCGACATCCCCAGTTTTCTAGTTTCCTTCCCTTTAGAAGCCTCCCACCCCCAAGGCCACGGTCAGAGGATGGGTCAGGTGTGAGCCCTCCCTTGCTCTCCACCAGACTGGATCTGCTTGGGGCTCTTTTACCGACTGAGTCCTTTTGCACACAGAGGACAGGGCTGTGGGGCTCTGAGACCCTTTCAAACCACTGCATCATATATTGATTTAAAATGGTATTTCTTTAATCTAATATGATTATGTACTTTAATTCCTGGATCCTATAGGAACGGACAGTGAGTGAGGCAGGCTGGAAGTCTCTTGAGTGGCACAAGGAAATGAGCTTGGGACTTTACTTTCCTCCTGACCACCCTAAAGCTAATAATAACCAGCTGCATAATTGACAGTTGATTATATGCAAAGTGTATACAATGGGGATTTTCAGAACTCACCTCCTGTCTCTTCTCTCATCCCCCCAACCTATTCTCTTAAAAAAAAAAAAAAAAAAAGCAATCTATTCCAAGTAACATTGAATTGCCGTGCTACAGAAACTAGAAAAATGGTTCTGAAATCTCCCCACAGCAGGATAGCTGATGGTCTTAACGACGCTGCCTCTACTATTCCTTAACTTTCCCTCTGTGTCCACCTCTCAGGACAGGACTGTCAGCCCCTAGAGTAAGCCCTATTCCACCACACAGAGCACAGGGCTGGTCTTGGCAGGAGCCCAACAAACACTGATTGAACTGAACTACTGAGTTCTACCTAGGAGGAGATGGCAAATGGTTGACAGACTGAAAGAGGAAAGAGAGATGCTGAGATAAAGGAAAAGAATGGCACACTTAAACAAAATTAGCTCAGCTATTATTTACTTTTTAAAATTTGAAAATGTAGAGTTTAAATCTTACGGTGCTATTTAAATCATATTGTAGTATAAATCTTACAACATACTTAGCAATATAGCATGTGGCTAACAATTTAAAGTCTCAAAAATCTGAGGATTAAAAAGAAAGAAACACTGAACTTTCAATAAAATTAAATAAAAAGTCATGGTCAAGGAAAACGAAGGCAAGTGCAGTTGCAGAATAAAGAAATCTCCCCTCAAGGACGCATCTCAGCACAGTTCTCAATCTGGGCTGCCTGTAGCAATCAGCTACAGAGCTTCTGAGGTTTGCTTCTAACACAGAACTTTTTTTAAAACACAGATTCTTATTCAGGATATCCAGGGTGGGGCCTGAGCACATGCACTTTAAAAACCTGATCCGTGATGTGTGTGCAGACCTGCTCTCAGGTGTAGCAAATCAGAGGGCCCCTTTCAGTGGGATTTTGGGGACTAGTCCTAATACAGCAAGCCTGCAGGTATGCATCAGGTCAGATGTGCTGGACAGGTGACCCTCATGATGCTCCTGGTTTTCACACTCTTGTGTAACCACCTCCCTTTGAGTGCGGTATAGCCTGTGGCTTGTTACCAACCAATAAGATATGGCAAAGGGGATGGATGTTCATGATCACACGTATGTGATGATATGATTATGTTATTTAAAGTTACTTAAAGGCACAGTAGTACCCGTTTTTCGTCTCTCCCTTGCCCTCTTTGAGGAAGCAAGCAGCCATGTTGGGGAACCCCATGTGACGAGGAACTATAGGCAGCCTCTGAGAGCTGAGGGTGGGCTCTGGCCAATAGCCAGCAAGAAATGGAAGCCCTCAGTCCTGCATCCCCAACGAACTGAACTCTGCCAACAACTCGAGTGACCTTGGAGCAGATCCTTCCACAGTTAAGCCTCCGATGAGACCACAGCCCTGGCCCTTATTACAGCCTTACAAAACCTTAAACAGAGGACCCAGTTAAACTGTGTTCAGACTCCTGACCTGCAGAAACCATAAGATAAGGAATGTTTTTCTTTTAAGCTGCTAAGTTTGTGACAATTTGTTATACAGCAATAATGATTAATACAGCATTTGCCTGACCCTGAAAGTGAGTGTCTCCTTAAATTTTGTGCCCTAAGTGCCCCCGTTGCCTCACCCTGGTTCCAGCTCTGGTGTGAATTGTGGTTTAGGATGTGTGCAAACACAGTACCTGAATGAGCAGTGTCATTGGGCCATTCTTATCAATTTCCAGGATCTCTCCATTTTTCGTTCCCACCAGGATATGTCCATGTCCCAAAGTGATGGCACGAATTGAAGGGTTATCTTCCAAAAGCAAGCCTGAGGAGGAAAAATTGCATTTAATACTGCTATATTTAGTATAATAAAAAATAAAATGATTGTAATGATTATATAAATTCTCTTTTTATAGTTCCAAAGTACTAGTTACTAGGCAATTATCCTTGATATTTCTACCAGGAGCCAAGGGCTCTGAATGTGGAAGAAAAAAAGACAGTTGATTTGGTAATGGCTTTCCAAGAACTTAGTACTATCTTTTCCATCTCTAGGAACAGAAAGATTTCTACTGCATACTCGGGAGTGGCACCTTTTGAGCTGGTTGACAATGCTGCTCTTTTAATGGCATACGTCTTCAAGCATCTTTCAAACATATCATCCCAGAGTTCCACAATTCCATCCTTTCCACCTGTTACAAACCCCTGTGAAGGCACACATCAGAAGAATTATGTACACATCAAAATGACAAGGTACCCACCCAGCCTCAAAAGGATTTCCCCTTGGGTAAAGAAGCTTTGTGTTTTCTTCCTAAGTATAGGAGGCTGAAAAATCTGAATGATAACATAATATTAATATAATATTTTCTGGAAGCTTCTCTCCCCTATTTCTCTAGCAGGATTAAACACTTTCTCATTGTGTGTCCATTTCACTTTCTTCCGACCATTGGCTGGAATTTGGCACCCTGAATCATGGACAGTCATTTCTGTGCCTAGTCCCCTGACTGGAATGTGGATTCTTACAGAAAAGGACCAACCTCAAAGCCTGGCAGAGTTTCTGGTATCTCATATATTCCTGCTGAATGAATTGGAATTAACATCACAATTAAAAATGACTGTTAAATATTTTAAAATATTTACGTCCAGGAAAACCATCATTATTTATTATTAAGAGTAACTTAGGTATTTCACATAACAAAACTATCCTGCTATTTTGTTCAATACACAACAATTTCCACAATAATTAAAATCCAGATGAATTTTTACAAAACCTGGGAAGTAAGAAGTTTAACATTGGGTATTTTTTGCTAGATGATGATTTCTACTCTTGTTCTAAGCTTATGATTTCTTGGCTGTATTAGTTTTCCTTTTTGGCAACTTACATATACAAACTGTTCTTTAAAAAGTTGTTTGTTTGTTTTTTTTTAAAGAAAACTACTGAGTAAGTCATTCTGTTTCCTCAGAAACTTCTAATGTACTTCATTTCAATGAAGTTCACAAGGAAATAATATTTTGGAAGTTTATTATATTAAATATCCTTATTTATCCTTATTATAGATTGTGAACCTGGGGACATTCACTCTCCAAATTAAATTTAAATGCATTATAGTATAATGTGATATCCCTGCCATTTCCCACGATTTTTCAGCTTAAGTTACGAAGCAATAAAAGAGTTTAAACAAGTTATATCACATCAACTTCTGAGTCTACAAAAAACTTTGCATTCTGCTTTAATCTTTTCTAAAACTTGGAAGTTTAATCAAAAACAAATTTGCTAGTGAAAAACATCTTAACCACTAAAACAACCATTGTAGTTGCACATCTAACAAGAACCTACTTCCATAGCGGGATCAGCATATTTACCTGGGAACAGGTAAATGCAAAATGAGGCTTACCTTAATAAGGTGTATTAGGTGGCTTAGACTGTTTGGAGGTCAGAGAGCACACATAAACTGGTACCATCAGCAAACTAGCAGTGAACAAAAAATTGATATTTTCTGGCAAATTGATTGAAGAAAGTGTTTTAAGGGCACTGAAGGTAAGTGTGATCTATTTTTTTTTTTTTTTTTTTTTTGCCATGCCTCGAGGCATGCAGGATCTTAGGTTCCCCAACCAGGGATCGAATCCGTGCCCCCTGCAGTGGAAGCAGGGAGTCCTAACTGCTGGACTACTGGGGAATTCACAAGTGTGATCTTTATTTAAAACAACACTGCAAGGCAGGGGACAGATCAGGACAAAGACGAGCTTGAGTAGAAGTACAGCTGGTGTGATGGTTAATTTTATGTGTCAACTGACTGGCCACAGGGTGCCCAGATTAAATATGATTCCTGTGTGTGTCTGTGAGGGTGTTTCTCGATAAGATCAGTATTTGAATTGCTAGATTCAGTAAACTGCCTTCCCCAATGTAGATGGACATCATCAAATTCATTGAGAGCTTGAATAGAACAAAAGGTAGAGGAAGGACAAAATCACCCTCCTTTTTCCTGTCTCACTGACTGAGCTGGGACATCTTATCTTTTCCCACCCTCAGACTGGGATTTACACCATTGGCTCCCCTGGTTCTCAGGCCTTTGGGCTTGAACTGAATTACACCATCGGTTTTTCTGGGTCTCCAGCTTGCAGATGGCTTCAGTGGGACTTCTCAGCCTCCGTAACTCCATGAGACAACTCCTTATAATAAATCTCCTTTTCGTATATGTATATGTATGTGTATATCTCTATCTATATCTACATCCTACTGGTTCGGTTTCTCTGGAGAACTAACACAGCCAGTGAAAAGACTTCACTCTGACACGCTTGTTAAAACTGAGCCTGTCTACACAGGAACAAGCTGGTTATCAACATAACTTCAGGTCATACTGACGGGAGGGACAATAATCCAAACACCAGGCACTTCCAGGTTTCTGCTCATTGTGCCACCGAGGTGGAAGACTGTGTTGAAATATTTCTCAGGACTCTCTGGCTACTGCGTGTCTGCATTTATCCCAACACTTCTTAAGGAGTCCTTAGGAGTGACAGCCAGGAAGAAAAAGTGTGAAAACAGAAGAGAGAAGTTGCACATAAAGAAATAATTATAAACAAAAGAGAAGTTTAAAGACCATTTGTGCTCCTCTCCATTCATGATAACTGTTTCCTAATTCAGAGGGTACTGTTGTTACACACAGGCATCCTCTTGGTGTGGACCTTCCTAAGCCTAACTTAAACTTTTAGAAAGCTAATGAGGAAAATAGACTATACCTTATCCAATGCATACATAGCAAACACGGGCCCGTCATGAGCTTTCACTGTCTTTAGTAGGAGAATCTCCTTCCAAATAAAAATATCTCCAGTAGCTGCTCCTGAGAACACCAGATCTTCCATTCGCCCATAAGAAACGCACATCATTGTTTCTAACTTTCCAACACTTCCAAAAATTCCTCTTTTAGAGGTGAAGCCCCCACCTGGAGTGGACCAAGAGTATTTATTACTTTTTGAAAAACTGACACCTTCTATGGACATTTAGAATGACTATCTTCAGTGAAAAACCCAGTGTGTCTACATTATGTGTCTACATAAAGCTGTATTAAAATGGCAGAAAACATCATAACAAAAACATTATAAAAGGTTTTCTCCTTCACGCATTAATTCAGCGCTTGTTGAATCCCTCCTTTGTGGCGGGCACAGTGGTTGACACTGGGGTATAAAGGTGAAAAGGAAGAGTTCCTGCCTTCAGGAACTTAAGGTCTGGCTGGGGAGAGAACGTGATATACATCTCTAACCATGGTTCAGCGCAAGTCCTGTGCCAGCCAGAGGAAGGGGTGACTGAGTGCCCTGGGGAGCCAGGCAAGTCTTCCTGAAGGCTGACCAAAGCAAGTGAAAACAGCAGTGGCTGTAATGTAAAATGTAAACATGTTTTCTGTATGTTTTGCCTCGATTTTTATCACAGTGACTTTGGGGTGAGAAAAACGAATCACTGTGTAGGAGAAGTACATCAGATTTGTTCCTTAAATGTTCACATTTCCCTGTACTTTCTTATTAGCACTGAGAAACCCAGACTCATTCCAGACAACTGTAGGCAGGCTGGCTCTCCAGACATGGTGGGTGCATGACCCTTTCTTCAAAAGCAGAAGGCATTGGAACAGTAGCTTATTTATGTTTTGCCCAGTAAAAGATTGGGCTTCGTACCAAAGTTGATACTAAGAATTCAGAAACAGTCCCAATGAAAGGTCTGACCTATTAGTGAGAAAAACAAGATATCCTTCCATGTTTTGTCCTGCTTATTTACTCAACCTTATTATCAGCATTATAAACCACAAGGATTTATTTTGACCACTTACTGTGTGTCATATTTAATTCATGTGTTAAATGCAGTTATAAATAAAAGAACCCTCAAAATATTGAAAATTGTATTCACCCAACTAAAGTGATTATTTCCTGCTCAGTAGTCCAACATAATCACTGCTTTCAGAACTGATGACTGAATATAAAAATAATTATTTTCGCAGCAGAACATTTCCCAAAGCTTTCTAGATATTGATGAATATGCATGGCATCATATACAGTGTTCTCAGCTTCACAGCTCAAACATTACTTGGGAGCAAACGTCTTTTAGGCATACTTTACTTTTAGATTGCAGAGACAGGCTAGGTAGTGGTGTTGGTTGTTTGTTTTTTTCCCAGCTGGAGTAAAACTTTCAACCACATAAAGGATAAACTCTAACAATAGTACCTGCTTGTTGCCAGAATTTGATGTGCTTGATTCCAACCGTGACCAGTCTGTCAACATGGTGTGGGTTACACTTTACCACAAATATCTTATCTTTATGTCCTCTGTAAGAGACAAATAGGGGGGAAATTCCAGTTTTGATGACAGCACTGCTAGAGAGTTTTATTAAAAGCATGCATTTAGTCTAACTTTCATTAAGCACATCTAATAGGACAAGTAAATTAGAAGACGATTTAAAATACACACGGGGTCTACACTAAAATAATGAGTTTTGGCTTTTCTCCGCATGTTTGACCCCTTTCTTCTTACCCTACCAAAGCTACCAAAATCTACTTAATTATGCTTTAAACAAATCAATGAAATATTTTAAATGGATCAGAATGTCTCCTTAAGATAAAATGAATGTCACAACTATAGAATTGTAATTCTTGGGATACAGAGGTCTTGTATAAGAGGAGGGAGAAGATACTGTAAAAGTATTAATGAGAAGCTTCAAATGTAATATTCTTGCTGGGGAAGGCATAAGTTTGGGTTAAACAGAGTTTCAGCTAGAAATGTATTCACAAGAAGGCGAAGCCCCTGGCTCACATTCATGGAGAGAGAAAGGCTGTCATCTATCGATTTAAGGCACTCAAGGATGCTGTGCATTCAGAAACGTAAGTTTATAACCCAAGAGACAGAAGGACAAATATAAAAGTGAGGACTGACTGTAGGCTGGAGCTGTAGACCAGCATTCCACAGTGCCAGGAAATTTCTGGTTTAGAGTATAAAGTAATCACATTAGAATCTAAGGATTTACTGGTCTTAATGGACTATTTGATGGTTTTCTCTCGTATACTAGGACCTAACTTTCATTATGTAAAAGAAAAGCAATTAACATAAAGAACATGACTGACTAGTCTCCCTTATGAATACAGATACAAAAATCTTAAATAAAATACTAGCAAAGAGAATCCAACAACATATCTAAAAAACAGTACTTTATGACCAAATGCAGGGTGGTTAATTATTAAGGAATCAAATAATACATCATATTACTACATGAGAAAAATTATGTTATTTTCACAGATGCCAAAAAGGCATTTCACAAAAAAAATCTAACAGTCACTTGTGATTAAAAAAGTACTCAACTAACACTCAATAAAGTAGGAATTAATGGATGTTTTAGCGTTATCTCTTAGACTTCTATATTTCCCTGCAGTTCTTGACTCTCACTGAGAAACCTAGATTCATTCAAGACCAATTATACACACACTGGCTCTTCAGACGTTGTGTGCCATTATCCTTTTTTTGAAAACAGAATGTGCTGGAACAGTACCTTATTCATGGTGTGTTTGTGTGTGTGTCTGTGAACTCGAAAGTCAGATTCTTACTGAATGTTATTCCCAATAAAGTCGGGAACAAGACTATCACCACTACCATTTAACATCGTACTGAACATATTACCTAATGCAATTAGACAAGGTCTAAAAAATTAAAGGCACAGGAGCTGGAATGGAAGAGGTGAAACTATTTCTTTTTGCAAATGATAATAATTATGTCTAAAAAATTCAAAAGAAAATAACGTAAAAATAACTACAAATAAGATAATTTAGGAAAGTTGCAGTATATAAAACTAAATACAGAATCAATAACCTTAATATATACAATATCCAGTTGAAAAATATACTGGAAGAAAGGACTCTATTTATAAACAACAATAAAAATATCAAGGCATAAATTTAACAAGAACTGTGCACTATATGCAAATGAGTACAACCACCAAAAAACACCCCATATTTGTAAGATAGAAAAGTAGACTTAAAAAAATGGAAACACATTCCATGTTCTTGGGTTTGAAAACTCAATCATAAAGATGTTAATTCTCCTAGCTTTGCTTATAAATTCAACTTGATTCCAATAAAAAAGAGCATTTAGTGTCTGTTCTTTAATCTGGAGTTAGACACCTTGATTTTAAAGTTCTTATGGAAGAATAAAACAGCAGTAATGGCCAGGAAAAGTCTGAACAAGAAAAGCAAAGTAGGAAGGGTAGCTCTCCTAGATATTAAAACAATTTATAAAGCCTTCACGATTAAAACAGTGTGGTATTGGTGCACAAATTGACTGACAAACCAATGACAAAATAGAAAATCTAGAAAGAAACCCAATATTTAAATGTAGTAGGTAATAAAGACAGATCTCAAATCAATGGGGGAAAAATTAATACTAAAAATAAATGGTGTATGTTACCAAATGCTGGCAAGGATGTGGAGCAACAGGAATTCTCATTCATTGCTGGTGGGAATGCAAGATAGTACAGCTACTTTGGAAGCCATTATGGCAGTTTCTAACAAAACTAAACATGTTCTTACCATAAGATCCAGCAATCATGTTCCTTGGTATTTACCCAAAGGAGTTGAAAACTTACGCCCACATAAAAACCTGCACATAGATGCTTACAGCAGCTTTAATCATAATTGCCAAAACTTGGAAGCAACCAAGATGTTCTTCAGTAGGTGAATGGATTAAAAAAACTGGTACATCCAGACAACGGAGTATTATTCAGTGCTAAAAAGAAATGAGCTATCAAGCCATGAAGAGACATGGAGGAACTTTAAATGGATATTACTAAGTAAAGGAAGATAATCTGAAAAGGCTACATGCTGTATAATTCCAACTAAATGACATTCTGGAAAAGGCACAACTATGGAGACAGTAAAAAGATTAGTGGTTTCCAGGACAGAGGGGAGGGAGGGACAAACAGCCAGAACACAAAGGGTTTTTAGGGCAGTGAATAGTGAAACCATTCTGCATGATACTATAATGGTGGATACATGTCATTATACACTTGTCAAAACGCATAGAATGTGCAACACCAAGAGTGAACCCTAATGTAAACTGTGGACTTTGGGTGATAATGATGTGTCAATGTAGCTTCATCTATTATAACAAATATACCACTCTGGTGCCAGGTGGGGATTTGAAGGTGGCTGGGAGAGTGGGTATACAGGAACTCTGTATTTTCTGCTCAATTCTGCTGTGAACTTAAACCTGTTCTAAAAAATAGTCAATATGAAAGGGAAAAGGAAAATGGTGTTTGGAACACCTTGATAGCCATATGGAGAAAGGATAAAATTGAATCTGTTCCTCATAATAAATACTGGGATAAATTGCAAATGGTTTAGAGATCTAAATGTAAAGATGAAGCCATAGCAGATCAGAAGAAATCACAGGTGATTTCCTTTTAACCAGAGGACAGGGAACACTTTCCTTAATCGGTCTCAAAATCTTGAAGTGGTAAAGACTGATAAACTTGACCACATAAAAATAAAAGCCTTTGCATGATGAAAAACATCATATCAAACTCAAAAGACAAATGACAAACTAGGGGAAATATCTGCAAGTTATAGACAACAAATATTATTAGCCCCTAATATTTAAAGGACTACTTTCTGTGTGAATTGTATTTCAGAGAAACCAAGTGGTTCATGAGAGAAAACTCTTATTTATAGAAGAATTCTAGCTAATATGAAGAATAAATAATAAATTAGAAAATTATCATTTTCAATCCCTAATTAAATAATCAATGCAGCCCATAGTTGTAAATGGATGCTACAACAACTAGATAATACATGGATGGGAAGCTTTCAATGGAAGGATGAGGCTGATAGTACCAGAACCCACAATGGAGCTGAGCATTACTAAGAGTAGGAGAACCAGACATTTGGGGCAGTGGCACACCATGGGGTGGACTGGAATTCCTGAGAAAGAGGAATTCCATCCCTGACACTGTTTAGAATTGCTGGCTCAGGAGAGTAATAAAAAGCAGATTGGCTTTTAGTTGGTTTTCTTATTCTTTAAAAAATTCCTACAGATAATAGAAGCCCTATTGCTTGCACCTGTCAAGTCCTACTCCCACTGCCCTCACCATCTGGTATGCCACTGATTATGTTTCTTCTGATAAAGTGAAACATGAAGTACATATCAGGTACTCTTGACTAAAAAATTGACCTTAGGAGAAAATATCTGCAAATCATATATCTGATAAGGGACTTATATTCAGAATAAATTTTTAGAAACCCTTATAACTCAATAATAAAAAGACAAATAACCCTGTTAAAAATGAGCAAAATACTGATATCTAAATAGACATTTCTACAAAGAAGTTATACAAATGGCCAGTAAATACATGAAAAGATGCTCAGTATCGTTACCTACTGGGGAAATGAAAACCAAAACCTTAATAAGATATCACTTCATATCTACTAGGATGGTTATAATGAAATGACAGACAATAATAGGTATTGGCAAGTATATGGAGAAATTGGAATGTTCATTCCTTGCTGGTGGGAATGAAAAATAGGGCACCTGGGCGTCCCTGGTGGTGCAGTGGTTAAGAATCCGCCTGCCAATGCAGGGGACATGGGTTCGAGCCCTGGTCCGGGAAGATCCCACATGCTGTGGGGCAACTGGGCCCGTGAGCCACGACTACTGAGCCTGCGCATCTAGAGCCTGTGCTCCACAAGAGAGGCTGCGCGAGTGAGAGGCCCGTGCACCGTGATGAAGAGTGGCCCCTGCTCGCCGCAACTAGAGAAAGCCCTCGCACAGAAACGAAGACCCAACTCAGCCAAAAATAAATAAATAAATAAATAAAAATTAAAGAAAAAAAATAGTGCACCCACTTTGAAATGTATTTTGGCAGTGCCTCAAAATGTTAAATACTAAGTTACTATATGACCCAGCAATTCTACTCCTAGGTATATACCTAAGAGAAATTAAACATATGTTTACTTAAAACCTTGCACACAAATGTTCATAGCAGCATTATTCATAATAGTCAAAAGGAGGAAACAACCCAACTATCCATCAACTGATGAACAGATAAATGAAGCGTGGTAGGATCCACACAATAAAAAGGAATGAAATACTGATCCTTCTTGTGACACAGATGAACCTTCAAATATTGGGTTGGCCAAAAAGTGCCTTCGGTTTTTAAGTAAAAATAAAAGACACATTCTTCATTTTCACCAAGAACTTTATTGAACAACGTGTTCATCCTTTTGTTCCACTACCTTCTGCCATTTTTCAGGCAATGTCATAATTCCATCTTCCCAAAACTTTTTATCATTTTGAGCAAAGAACTGTTCCAGGTGCCTTTTACAGTTTTCCAGGGATTTGAAATTTTTTCCATTAAGAGAATTTTGTAAAGATCTAAGTAAATAGAAATCCAAAGGAGCAACGTCTGGTGAATACGGTGGACGAATCAGAACTTCCCAGCCAAACTGTAACAGTTTTTGCCTGGTCATCAAAGAAACATGCGTTTTTCTGTTGACTAATTCTGGATGCTTTTCGTCGAGTGCTGCTTTCAGTTGGTCTAATTGGGAGCAGTACTTGTTGGAATTAATTGTTTGCTTTTCCAGAAGGAGCTCATAGTAGAGGACTCCCTTCCAATCCCACCATATACACAATATCACCTTCTTTGGATGAAGACTGGCCTTTGGTGTGGTTGGTGGTGGTTCATTTCGCTTGCCCCATGATCTCTTCCATTCCACATTATTGTACAGTATCTACTTTTCATCACCTGTCACAATTTGTTTTAAAAAACAGAACGTGTTCATTACGTTTCGGTAGAGACTCATATGTGGAAATATGGTCTAGAAGGCTTTTTTCGCTTAGCTTATGTGGAACCCAAACATCAAAGCGATTCACAAAACCAAGCTGGTGCAAATGATTTTCAACACTTGATTTGGATATTTTGAGTATGTCGGCTATCTCCCGCGTGGTATAACGTTGATTGTTCTCAATTAATGTCTCAATTTGATCGCTATCGACTTCAACTGGTCTACCCAACTGTGGAGCAACGTCCAGTGAGAAATCTGCAGCATGAAACTTCGCAAACCACTTTTGACACATTTGATCAGTCACAGCACCTTCTCCATACACTACACAAATCTTTTTTTGCATTTCGGTCCCGTTTTTACCTTTCTTGAAATAATAAAGCATAATGTGCCAAAAATGTTGTTTTCTTTCATCTTCAATATTAAAATGGCTACACAAAAGTTCACCAATTTTGATGTCTTTTAAAATGCACGCTGATATGACAGCTGTCACATACAATCTAACATTGCTTCGAATGAAGTTAAAGACAACTAAGTGCTACTAGAGCCATCTTAGGGAAAAATCCGAACGAACATTTTGGCCCACCCAATATTATGCTACATGAAAGAAGCCAGTCACAAAGGACCTCATTTATACGAAATGTCCAGAATACAAAAATCCAGAGAGAATGAAAGTATATTAGTGCTAATGAGTATGGGATTTCTTTTTGGGGTGGTGAAAGTGTTCTGAAATTAGATAGTGTTAATGATTGGACAACTCTGTAAATATGCTAAAAAAAATCAAATTATGCACTTTATTTATTTTTATTATATAAGTTTCAAGTGTACAGCATTATAAGTTGACATCTGTATACACTACAAAGTGATTGAACTGTACACTTTAAAATGCGTGAATTGTATGGTATATGATTTATCAATAATACTAGTATTAAGGGAAAAAAAGCTGAATGTGAATCTAACCAAGCCTATGGATCTAACTACCATTTATAGGAAATACAGGGAAATGCCTGACATGCTTTCATGAAGACCCAGTCAAGTTTAGAATGTGACACATTCTATAGGTCAAATGACCTGGTTTCTCAAATGTATCCATGGCAAGAATAAGGTGGGAGGGGGACTGCTATAAAATAAAAGAGGCTTAAGGGAGATGACAATCAAACGTAATACACGGGCCCTGTTTGGATGCAGAGTTGAACAAACCAACTCTCATTTTTGAAACAGTCAGATATGTTTGATTTTAAATAGAGTAATAAATTAAAGAAAGAAATTACTGTTGCTTTAGTTAGTTGTGATAATGGAATGGTGGTTTTTAAAAATAAGTCTTTTCAGTTAGAAATGCCTAATGAAGTACATACTGGTCAAGTGACACAATGTCTTGAGTTTTCTTTAAAATTTTATAGCAAAAAAGAAAGCAAAAGTAAAAAACGAGGGGAGGGCGAAGAGCTTTGTATCATTTGTAGGATGTTGCAGCTGGGTGATGGGTATAAGGGAGTTCTTTAGGCTGTTTCCTCCGCTTGTGTGTAACTTTTAAAATTTCCATAATAAAAAGTTAAAAGAAAAGTAAAGAAAGAACAAAGCACCTCCATACCTATTATGTAGGCCTTACAGTGAAAGGCAGGGAAAGGAGGAGAAACTGATTTTTGAACTTTCTCTCTTTGTTTCTTTGAAAGTCAAAAGTGAAGCTTGGACACCAGGTCCACTGAAAGTATCAGGAACAATTAGGACAGTGAGAAAAAGGTTTAGATAAAAGAGAAGAGAAAATGTGCTTAACATAAAGAGGAGAAGTGAACCAGATAACCATAAGAAAGACTAAACATCCAAAGATTTCTTGATTGGAGGAAAATCCCCACAGCTCCTAAATCATTAATATAAACTTTAGAGAGAAGACGCTAGAGAAAACTGAAATGAAAATTGAGAACAGATATCACAAATTACATCCCATACATAGAAAAGAGCATTGTTTTGTTTGCTAGTGTCTATACAAGGTCAAACAATTAGATGGTTGGAAAAGTCTTTTTTGAGAGCACACTTTAGTTTTCACCTCATTTCTTGGTGTCATAAAAACATCAATGTTGTTTATCTTGTAGCTAAAATTCTAAACTGACTAGTGATGGCACGTAAATGTTTAGTTAATGTCAACACCTAAATAAAGAACATTCTTTGAATACCTCTGTTATTTTTCCCTTAAGACGCTTGCTAAATTTGTAGAGAAGTTGCCTACAACTGTGTGTGTGCGTAAGAAAAACAGAATGAAAAGAGTTTCAGGTCCTACCCTGATGGAATAAGAATGTAGGAGAGTCCATACTGCTGCCCTAATACAGGACTATTCCTATGACCTGAGTCATAGGTAATTCACCAGGTAGGGCCACGTTTTAAACTCTATCAGCAAGTACAGGGAAAAGGGAAGGAACGCTCCTCTTCTAGAAGCCAAGGGCAGCTGCACAACACGTGAGTTGGTTTCCCAATCTTCTATTCAAAACCCTCTCATTTGCATAGAGGCCCAGTCTCAGTGTATGTGATTTGGTTTTCTCCTTTTCTGTGAAGGTAGCCCACAAGTGGAAGACTGAATGAATGTTTGATTTATACCCCAGTTCTAAAAAAGATTTAAAATGGCTTACAATATAGAATAACATAGAATAAGCCAGGTAACATTGAGAAGAAGAAAGGAAAATGATACACTGGTGAGTGAAAAAAAAAAAAAAGCAAGTTACAGAGCAGTATGCATAATACCCCACATATGAATAAAAATGGATAAAAATATTAGCAGAATATATACCAGAGAACATATGCTAAAATGTTAGCCATGGCTATGTCTGGGTAGTGGAATTATGAATCATTTTCATTTTCTTTTTGGTGATTTTCTGTGCTTTCTAACTTTTTAATAATCATGTATTATTTTGAAAACAGAAGAAAACTTTAAAAAGGAAAGTGAGAAAGATCTCAATTTGGTATGCAGGAGACCTGATCCCATTCACTAAATGTATGTAAGGGTAGGGACCTAAAATAGAACAAGCAGTGGAGCTAACACATACGCTGAAGGTCTATGTACCTGCTCCATGTGGGCCTATGTTTTGTCCCTAAGCTTTTTAGTAGCACAACTATTTCTCACTAACATTGAAGTAATCTTGTTATGCAACTTGATAACTGTACCTTTTGCTTAATATCCCCACTGTTCAAACTTCTGAGATGAAGCTTGTCAATAATAATTAGCCATTGTCCCCCAGTCATGTTACTGGTGTGATGGAAATCTAAATAAAGGGACATAGAGGTGCCTGATTAATTATCTCATTGTTCTGCCCTGATTGACGCTGATATCAGGCTATTTCACTACTGCCCTTAAGAGATTACTCTTGGTTATTACATAGGTTACTTGTATATTAGACTAAAATCTGAACAATCTTTAAAAGGAAAAAGAGACTAAAAAATTCATTTGTAATGGAGGGGACTGAGGTCATTCATGAAAATTAGCAAAGATCCAAAAAAACTGTGCAAAGAGATTGATTCAAGTCTCATCAAGATCTTGTAATAAGATCTTGATGGGCCAATTCCAAACTTCTCTAATTTCTCTGAGCTGATAAAAACATAGGTTCACTTAAACATGTTCCCAACTGAAGGGTGGCTTTTGAGTGCAGGGGGTCCACGTTAGCCTTGGGCAGCAGCGGTACTGCCGGTGATGCCATCACAGCCATTGTGCCCCTCCCTCCATGGGGAAATCTCACATCCTGGGTGACGGGCGCTACTGCAGAACATTACCTGCCAGAACCGCACGACCTGCGGGAAGCAGGTTTGTTGTTAAGCCTTGCTAGTGGCGATGCAGGCCGTGAGTGAGACGCAGAAGTGCAGAGTGAGGGGTGTCACTGAATCAGCCATCTTCTGAGAGTAAATTAGACCCTTGGAGTCAGTAAGGTCAGTAAGGTCCCACTGGTGAAGTATTACTCCTTTTTCTTTGTCACTTCTTTCATGTCCCTGTTTTTAAAGTTTCTATCTACTTAAGCACCTAAATCTCAGGCCATAAATAGAATTTTAATTTGTTTGGTTACTTATTTACATAAATATTTATGATTGATAATAGTGTATAAATATTATTTATTATTTAAAAATCTAGTATTCATCCAAAGAACTTTAACAATCTCTGATACTCTTTGGATAGAGCAATGGTGAATGTTACAATTGCAGAATTGGTCTCTGAAGACAACTTTGCAGGTGTCCTGTTAGGGGAATGTGACATATGGCTTGGGAACAATTCTAAAAATAAACTGTATTATTAACATAATGGTGTTAAGTCACTTTGTGTTAATTAAATAGAAGTAACACTACCAAACATATCAAATATATACTTCTAAAATATTAATAAATATTTCTTTCTTCCATTTCTATTACTGTTTCTGATATATAACAGGTGAGCTACCCACATGTGCAGAGGGTTTTCTAGCAGGAAAATTGCGTTTCTGTTGCTTTTGAAATGCAGACGTGTGCTTTGCCAGAGATTATCTGTAATGCAGATGATATGCTATCAGAAATACTAAAGTAAAATTCAGTACATTAATCTAGAAGGAAAGCGGACTTGCGATTAGAAGCTGAATCTGAGTATTAGCGGGGAGTGGTATAACTGTGAGGAATACTAGAGAGAGCAAAAGGAAAACCGGTTGGGTAGGCGGATTTATGAGCTGTCATTTGCTGCCAAGAATTCCATCTCAGTAGCAGTCATCAGAAAAGCTCCTCATTCTCTCCTAAGACGGTCAGCTGGAGTCCTCAAGGCTCCATTTGCTCCTCCTCTGAGTCTCCAGCAATCTATAGGTTTTCATTCATTAAATCAAATTGCCAAAAAACACTTTTTTTCCTATATAATTTAAAATATCAATTTAAAAAGTGAATATTCGGGTTCAAAGTCATTAACCTAAAAATGATTTTATGGTGCCAGATAAAAAGGAAGTTGGTTTACGCAGGGAAGAACCAGTAGAGAGAGAAACTGATAACATGCCTTGGGCAACAAATTGTATTGCTGGGCCTTGGCGGCCAACTATTTTGACCTCCGACTATGGCTGGGCAAACAGCTAAGACCAATGTAAGCAGGAGTGGAAAGTAGTGTTCAGACTTAGGGCTGATTCAGCAGGGAGGGAGGCTGGGGCAAGGGAGGACAGGTGGCCTATAAATAGCAGGTGGTCTTGGAAGGTCTATTTATAAGATGGGGAGATTAGGGCAACAATTTGCCTGCTTTGAAAGCGAGTGGCAGGTGCACACGCCAGGCCTCCTTTCTTGCATGCTGCAGCCTCATGACAAGTGGAACTTCTGACTCCAGTGACATTGACAGTCCTTCACTAGATGCTAAGATAGTGGAAAAACAAGGGGCAAGGCACAAGTCTGAGGAAAGCTGCTTTCCTACTGCTGGGAAGAAGCATTGATATAGATAATGCATATATTACTAAAAGCAAAGTGATGAATAACTCTCTGGAAAGGATTTCAGAATTTTCCAATTGCCTGAAAGAAACATTAATTCCTCTATGTCAGGTTTGTCACCATGAAATATTACAATATGTTTTTACTTAGGTGTTAAGCTTTCTATGGGAACTTCATCTGAGTTTGAAGATGAAATCTTACCAGAAAATGCAAACTATTAACTTTTACTGCAGTGTGATCATTGGCAGGATGCCGTTAAGACCTCGGCAGCTTCTTACCTGGTGGTGGCTATCTTTTCTCCCTTTTTCCAGTCCCAAAATACAATACTGTGAAAATCGTCTAAACCAACCGACACCAGACATTTTCCATCGGCTGTATGAAAACAACACAAATGTCAAATGACTCATTTCTCAATGAAAAACCACAACATTTTATATACTGTAAAGAGGAACAAGAAATTGATCTTAAGAATATTATTTAGGCTCAAATACATTAGGAGAATAATACACTAAGGGGACCTCACTAAATGAAGTGCATAACTACTAATAGCGGAGGTTCTCAATGTATAATAACTGGTTGCTGAATTAAATCGCTGACCCAACATTCCAATCTGAGACACAGGGCTGGGGGGAGCTTCTCAGGTAAGTCACCAAAACCTTGTTTATTTTGTGTCAGACAAATCTCATGACATTTACTAGAAGAGCCATTTAACTTTGTGACTCAGTCTATTGCGCTCTAAAAAAAACCAACTGGTTCTGTTCAACCCTCCAAAATAAGAGCATCATAGAAACTAACTTGGAAAATTCTTTCAAAAGATGACTTTATAATTAAAAAAAATCTTAATGTCTTAGTTTTCCTATTTCAAATGTAATATGCTTGTTGTAGAACATTAAGATGATAGCGACAAAGAAAATTTAAAAATCATCCAAATTTCTAGGCCTACATTTGATATATATCCTTATCAGTTTCTCTACCTAAATGTGCTTTGAAAAGACAAAACCAGGATCATAATGAACATACTATTACTTATTGTTTTTACTTGTTATATGATGAACATTTTCCCTTAGTATTAAATATTATTTATAACACTATCAATAATTCAGACAGGTTGTTTTCCAAAATAAAAAAATATATATGATATGTAAATGAATTTGAAATCAAAATAGTTAATTTGCTTTCTCATTTCAAGACAGAAGAAGAGGTACAGTCAGTAAGTCTTTCCTTTGCTGCCTCCTCACAAAGCTTCACAGGAGAAACATCTCAGGTCAGCAGTTCCTCCCTAGCCTGGAGTGGGCTAGGAGACGGCTGGCCAAGCTCACCAAGGCTCAGTTTAGCAGGGTGTATTCTCCGGCCACACACAGCCAATGGCCTTAGGGTAAAGAAACATGAGTATGTGATAAACCGTTTTCCACAGCCCACTCAGGGTTTCAACTGGTATTTTCAAAGACAGCCCTGGGGTAGATGCCAAATTAGGATTGCCAGGGAAAATAAAGGAGCCTAGTCAAATTGGAATTTCAGATAAGCAATGAATAATTTCTTAGTACAAGTATGTCCTTTGCAATGTTATATTGCATGCAATTATATTGCATGGGACATACTTGTACTAAGAAATTATTTGTTGCTTATCTGAAATTCCAATTTAATTGGGCCTCCTGTATTTTTATTTGCTATATCTGGTGACCCTCCCCAAATGCTGCTTAACTAACGCCCAACCCTTGGGTGCCCTTACTTGTTCCAGAGACCCTCCCCCGACCAACTGGGAACCATAGTCTGCTCCTTTTCTGGAGGAAAAAGGAGAGTAAGAGCCTGGCTTAACAAACCAAATCCTCCCCAATCCTCTACTACCACCAAGTATGAGGCAAGGATTTGAAAGTTACATTAACCCTTTGAAGCTCCTAGACTACAGTAGGTGAAGACATTAACACTTTGACAAAGGCCTAAATCACCACCAGGTGAGTATTATAAACAAATGTGTCTTCTCAATCACAATATGTCTTTATGCTTAAATGTTACCAGGCTTTAAATTGTGCCCCGTGTCTTTTCATGCATTTGGGAGAAGGGACTGGTGATGACTTCCGATTCATTACCAGCAACATCACTTTTCCTGTACCTCTTGGTGTGGCCTGGTTACATTTCCATATTAGCATGTCTCTGTATTTGGTGATTTTATTTTTATTAGAGAGTTCTCTCTCCCTTTTTAGATCCTAAACTCTTATTTAAGACTTACAGTACTTGTATCACATTTCCAACATGATCCTCGTACTGAGATGGTTTTCAATGAATTCTGATGATACTGGGAGATAAAAATGGAATATGCCTACGGATGGTGCAGAGGGAATGGGAATATTCTGTTATATAAAAATTTTAATCAAAAGCACTGCACAGATATTCAGTGTCTCTTTTTTTTTTTGCATTTGTTAATTCTACATTTTGTTTTCTTTTGTAACCTGTGTAGCTATATTAGTATGTCTTTCTTAGAATGCAAACATCCACACATTTTAAATGATAGGTTTTTTTTTTTTTTTTACATTTTATGTCTTTTGAAGAAGTCCTCAGAGTAAGTTGATTTTTTTTTTTTTTTTTTGCTTCTTTTTATTGGAATTTCTGCAAGGCCCCATCAGCTTGTCTTCCCAGTTATACCACCTTTCTACCCCAGTTTGTGACTATGAGTAACAATGAAGCAGCAGAACAAATCTAGAGGTGCCTCAACAACCATACCTCTTCTTTAGGATGGTGACTGTTTCTTGAATTCTGCAGGTGTGGGCAATTTCTACATACCACACAGTTTGGAAATATAATTGGCTATCTTTAACTTTTTCTGAGTTTTTGTTTCCCCTCACAGAGGCTTGATCTTAGCTTTGAAAATCCATTGTTCCTTGACCATTTAGTCAGAGTTTTTGATTTTCAACCATATTTTTAGGGTTTAAGTAATGTCCTTTCAAATCTTTCCAGTCACAGTATGTATTAATTATGGATATTTTGTGACATAGTCCAGAAATAATTCTAAGGAGCTTAATGTCAACAGTAAAGGGCAAATTAGAAAGAGAAATATCTTACTCAGATAATTACAAGTTGGTCCTGTATTCAGGGCTCATAAAAAATGCATAGGTTTTTGGAACCGACACAATGAAATCACACTAGTCTTAGATGTGCCCTTGTGGAAATCAGTATTATTCAATGAAGGTTTTTAAAAATATGAGGATGATATTTAGGCTAGAATATATTTATATCTGAACATTTCCCTTTCTAATTGGTTTTCTGTTCATGTGGAAGCACTTTCCTGTCTGCAAGTACAGAAGCAAAGACGGCTCTGTTTTCCCCAGACAGTGAAAATAAATCCACAACGAGTTGCTCAATTAAGTAACACAATATAAATTCATTCTTTCTAGTTGACATAATTTAGAGGTATGGGTTATGTTGTTAGAAATGTTTTTGATTAAAAATGTCATCTTTTTTGTTTGCTTTGGAAGAGTGGCAAGAATAGATTAATCTAAAGTCCTAGGTGTAACTGCTTATCTGCTGTCTAGTTTTCACATCATTTGCCCGCTTTGTATTTCCATGACAATCTCTTTCTCTAATTTCTTTCTGTTATCGGCAGGTTTCCACAACACCCCCCAAGATGAGCTGACGTGTAAGAGACAGGTGGGTGTGGAGATACGCTGAGGCACTCAGATGGGGCCACCAGCTAGGTAATAACCAATGTAGGTGTCCTGTTTACGTGGTTAAACTGGGAAACCTAAATCATCTTCTCTTTCAGCATTCTGACTTGAACTCCTCACTTTACTGCAAGCATCCAAAAAGAAGGGATAGATACTCCTGCTCATGAAAGTGTTTGACTCATGGCTGTTCTAGGACAGGGGTCTCTTTTCACGAGGGTGCTGTTGCACGTGGCAGCCTCTATGCACCACCATGCCCACACCACATTTACACTGGAGAGCGGGGGTGGAGGCAGCTGGAGGCACTGGCCATCGGGTAGAAGGAGTGAGGAAGTAGGGGGGCACAATGAGTGGTCCAGGTACGACTCTCATGCTAAAAGTTTACACCAGCCCTGGCGGAGGGCAGGGGCAGGAAAGGGCAGGAGGACCGAGAGGGAGAGCACAGCCGGCACGGCTTCCACCAGCTGACGGCCCCAGGCCTGGTGGCTTTCTCACGGGACTGAGAGCCAGGAGACCTGGGTCCTCGCTCTGGATCTGCCACTGTCTGACTTTTACCGCAGCCATACAACCAGACTCTCTGTATCTACATTCTTGGCCTATAAAGTGGTGCAGGCATCTGTTTAAGACTAAAGCTATATCATTATAACACAAGGTACTACTATCAATATAAATTAAACCAAAGAGGCTTCAGGTCACACCTTCAGTAGGGCCATAGAGACCACAAAGATCAATCGACCACAGTTCATCTGCATGTAACCATACACGGTGATGGATCAAACACAGTACATACTTCCTTACTTCCTGAATGGTCCTTAATGTTAGCGCCTTCTCAAACTATCACCTAGCTTCCTTTCTGCCATTTATAAATTAACATCGTATTTCAACTCTGAGACAAAAATATAATTTTCCACAATCAAAAATACCACATTCGGGGCTTCCCTGGTGGCGCAGTGGTTGAGAGTCCGCCTGCCGATGCAGGGGACACGGGTTCATGACCTGGTCCGGGAAGAACCCACGTGCCGTGGAGCGGCTGGGCCCGTGAGCCATGGCCGCTGAGCCTGCGCGTCTGGAGCCTGTGCTCCGCAATGGGAGAGGCCACAGCAGTGAGAGGCCTGCGTACCGCAAAAAACAAAAAACAAAACAAAAAAACCCCACATTTGCTGCATAAATGGGCGCTTCCTTAGTGACTATTATCTGGGGAATAGAGAATGTATTGTTAAAACTGAAATATCCTTTTTATGCAGAAAGTATTTTATATCTGGGCATTTCTTTATTTTCCCAAAATGGGAATTAGAAGCAGTGACAGAATCAGCTTCTCGGCCTCTTCCAGAGTGCCTGGTTTCTCTATCCCGGGCAATGACGTAAGGGGCTGCCTTACGAGGGGAAGATTTCTAAGTGCAGCTAATTTCTCGATCTTCCTTTTATAAAACCACTAAGCCCAGAAGAGACGGAAGCTCTCAGAAATGCAGAGATCAAGTTACTGGGTACCAGCTTATTGCTACTAACTTGCCTCATAATCAATGTTTTTGATCAACATTCCTCTAATCTCTTCTCTAAACGTATTCAGCATGAGTTGGTTCTTCTGATTTTCCTAAATTTAAAAACCAAAAATTTATTCAATTCTCTAGAAAAAATAATCTGATGATTATTGAATTCTATTTCTAGTATTCTAAATTTCCTGCCACTGTTTATACATTAATACACATACACACATTTCAGTTGAAATCAGTGAGTAGATACTTTGAGTTCTACTTTTTTTCTTAACTTGATACATAGAAATGTGTATGAAATACACATGGTCCACATACTTGTCATTTTGAATTATAGCTTTTGTTAAACAGTGCCAAATTGTCTACTAGAATTATTGAGTCAATTTGCAAAGTTGCTGACAATATGAATATGAGAGTCTCCATAACCTAGTGCACATTTAGGTTTTATTATTTTATTTAATGGGTGTCTTACCACTCTTCTAGAACATACTGATTAATATAATTTTTATATTAAGTATACACATGTGTATCCGCTAGCAAGTTAATTTAGGAAAAGAACACAGTTCAGCCATCAGGTAGAACTGTTAAAATAAAAAAAAAAGCAGAAATCCATTCACATCTTTGGAATAGAATCTTATTTGAACTCAAATTATAGTTTCATTTTAGATTTTACTGCTTTATCAAGGATACATGGTACACTTATGAAAGTTGTATGTACATCAAACTCCTGGAAGTTTAGGACTTTGTATTCACCGTTTATCAGGTGCATTATCTGGGCCTTCAACTGGCAGGTGGTAGCCAAGTAATTCTCTCTTCCTTGCTCCTCATGCCTCATGTACCTCACATGCCCACCAGCGTAGAGTATGAACAATTTAGGTTTGATTTTTACTAATTCAATAACCAAAGTATTGAATAACTTCTAATAGTGATATAACAACTCAGATTTGTATAGTAGGTTACAGCATATGAGAATAAGCGTGTGACACACTCACACAAATCTGTACCATGTGATTGGTCAGAGAATAAAGATAACTTTCATCCAAAGATGGTTTACAATGTGAAGTTCTAGTAGCAGTAGTGAAAGGCAAGACAGAGAGCATTAAGCAAAACTTCATTCATTCATTCATTCATTCACGTTTTTGGAGTAGCTTCTGTGTCTCTACAGCATGTGCAGTGGGGAACAGAGAGATGGGCTAGATGAGTAGTTTACTGTCTGAGAAGGGCATAGGAGCTGCTAAGACACATAACTACTGTACCACATAGACTCTAACAGGTACCACAAGAGCAATGACAACAAATGGGCTAAGGGATACAGAAGAAGGGACAGGACATTTCTCCCTGGAAGGATGGAGGAGAAAACTTTGAGCTTGGTCTTAAAGGATGGTTGGACTTGAACAGACACATGGTAACAGCATGAGCAAAGGAACACAGGCAAAAAGGACAGGAATGCATTTAGGTTCTACAGTTAGGTAGACGGAAAGGAGCACGAGTGGGTTAGTGGGTGAAAACACTGCAAAGGAAGGTTGAGGCCAGATCATAGAAGGCCATGAATGTCCAAACATGGGCTCAGCCCTGAGTCAGTCAACCAAGGGGAGTCTATGTGGTAGCAATGTAATTGCACTTCCAGAAGACTCCAGAAATGGGCAGGATGGACTGGACAAAGTGGGGATGGAATCAGAGACCAGCATAACCACCATGCACAGACTAGAGGAAGTTCGGGCCTGAACTAGGAGAGTAGAGAGGGAGGTACATAAGAGAGAGACTGGGGTTGTGAAATGGAATTTAACAACCAATATTATACACATTGCACATATTAAACATTTGAACGAAATTTAGAAAAAGGAAATTACAGAATCAGTTTTCTGTAGAAAGTTTAGAAATTTTTTCTACAGATCTAATATCTACATTGGGGTTATTAAAAATTTCTAGGTTAAAAACACCTTCTGCGATAGGCCCTCATTCTTCAATTCTAGCATAAAGAAATGGTTTTATTCTAAAGAAAATTATAAGTTAGTATTTTTTTTAACAGCACAGTGTTAAAATTTTAAATTAAGGAGATGGAAACTTCAGTTCTAATTTTTCAATATGAAATTTTATTTCCAAAACACCAGTGTTGTAAAGTGGACCTTTGCAGAGAATTTGCACCCCTCGCTCTAGTTCTTTACATTTTAAATCACAGGTGCTGTGTTCCCACTTATTTGGAGAGATGAAACTGATGTTCTGAGTCACTGCCAGACATTTGCAACTAAGTCTTTCAATGGTAACAGCTGCTCTGGATTTCACATCTCTCAAGCAAATGCAGAATACAGTGTGAGCTCTGGGTAACGAGTTGGGAGAGAGAAAATGAGGAAGATGAGGAAAGGAGGTGTGATCACATTCACACATCTGATTTCCAGTCTAAGGCTGGGTAGCTGACAGATGAAGGGCTTACCTCCTTACAAGCAGGACTAAACTAAATAAAAGGATCTTTTTTTAAAAAAAAACAAACCCAAAGTAAATATGGAAGCATCTGTCAATGACTCCAGTGGCAAACTGGTGCTTACCTGAAAAATCGAGCGCACACACTCCTCTCTGATGTTGTCCTTTCAACAGTGACAAACATTTTAGAGTCTGTGTGTCCCACACATGAATAGCAGCATCTCTCCCAACCTTAAATTACAGGATGAGTGTTATTAACTAATTATAAACTATAATAAGAATGATTTTGTTCCTTAGAGTCAAGTGCTGCTCAGAAATCAAAACCCACACATTTGGAGAGTAGGAAGACCCTGGGAAACCATCTGGTCCAACTCCACTGTTTTCCAGATGAGGAAACTGAGGCACAGGGTCTAAGGGTCTTGTTCTGGCATCAAGGTGGGTGCCAGCAGAATCTAACCTGGTACATGGCTCCCAGTTAAGGGATATTTAAAACTAGCTCAAACGTCCACTGTGCTTTGTTTCTGTCAGTTAGTTCTACCCTTCCCTTCTGCCTTCTCAACTCCACACATGATTCCACTCAGCTGTATGTTTTCATGGCACTATCCTCAGAGCTCTTTTACCCACCTCAATTATTTACCCGCCTCAAGAAGGCCTGACCCTACTTCTCCCCCTGGGAAATGAAAGTTTCATGGCTTAACTCTCTGTCATTAAGGTGGCTTCTCCTCAAGGGGACACAAGCTTCTATCATACCAATTCCCAACAACAGAGAAAACTGTAATACTAAAGTGGTTTTCCTCACTTATAATGCATAGGGGG
Source organism: Stenella coeruleoalba (assembly GCF_951394435.1). Taxonomy (NCBI): domain Eukaryota; kingdom Metazoa; phylum Chordata; class Mammalia; order Artiodactyla; family Delphinidae; genus Stenella; species Stenella coeruleoalba. Next base: position 44,572,388 of record NC_137159.1, read on the forward strand.
AAAAAACCCTTTTGGGTATGATGACTCTAAAAGGGAAAATGGGACATAAAGCCATGCACATAACTGAGCAGAGTCTGGCCAACTCCTACACTGGCCTATGGAGGCTAAGTTACCCCTGGAGTGGCTATTGGCATACTGGTCTGCCTCCCAATTACAGTATGGAGTGTGGTAACTCCTCAGGGGTTTATGTAAAGAACCAATCTCTGTTTTTTCTTTCAAAGGAAGACTATTAGACACCCATGAATCAAGCATCTTCTGTTTCTAAGAAAGACAATAAAGGGGGAGGGGGCAGGAAAGAGTGAAAAGGCAAAGTAGTGATCAATTACTTATAAAACTTAATATCAGAATAGATGGTCTAATTTGCCGTTGGAGGAGCAGCAAACCAGTTTTTCAATTAATGGCTCTTCCGTTTTGGAGGACTGTAATCCTTTTACAAATATAAGAGCTACGAACTCTTCTCCTCCCCAGATGGACATTTCTGGGGGTTGACTCCCGTCAGGCCCTCAGTTTCATCCAGGGATCTCATGAACATCAGGCTATAAACCCTGTTCAAACACTTTTACCTCCTGTATGTCAAGTCTCAGAAATAGTTTGTTGTCTCATAAGGTCAAAAGACCTTCATAAGGTCAAAAATTTTCTTGGAATTTGCCACTTAGATGTTGAGGATCAGGTGAAGTATTACCTACAGTTAAAAGCCCATGATAAAACTGAACAAAAATGTAACCTATACATTGGTAGAAAAGAGCACAACACTGAAAATACTGTTGACAATAGTATTGCTTTACCAGCAAGACAATAAATCTGAGTTTAACAGATTCTCTGTTTACTGAGTTTACTTCTATCCCCCTCCTTTTCCACACAAAATGATTGACTACAGGGCTCTATTTTGAGCAGCATTTCAATTATAGACTCAATCCGAAGTTTGGCATTCCAAAATGGTTCATATAAAGTTTAGTTTTTTGAAGGTTAAAGTATAATAAACTAGCCACAGTTCATATGACTTTAACTTTTACAAAAATAACTATACACTGGATGTTACAGTAGTATTAAAAGATGGTTCATTCAATAAACATTTACTGAGTACCTAGGATATACTAAGTTCTGGGTAAACAGTAATGAGGAAAATACATTAAGACTTCATGGAATTTACAATACTCTAGTTTTACCTAATCCTATTCATAGATATCATCATGTGAGAATAAGAATCCCTCAAAGCCTTCCCAAAAGTGCTGGAATGTATTGGTTGACTCTCCCACCATCATGAAATGATCCAGCATTCACTGCACTTTCAGCTTCCTGCCTTAGGTTTATTTCTACCAAGTATTTCTTGAATTTCTCATATGTAAGCTGAATTCAAAATTAAATCCTCTCTCTCTTTGGCTAAACTCCCATCTTACAGGAGAGATATATACCTGCCCAGTGGCCACATAGTCCTTCACTGGATGGATGGTCAAGCTGAGAATGTCATCATCGTGTCCCAGGTACAGCCTCTGCGAGTGTTGTTGCCTATTGTACACAACAGCAACTGCAGCAATGTGATAGACCACTTCTCCAGCTTGTGTGTAGAACAGATTGTTTCTACAATCATAGCCTCTATAGCTGAAGCACAGGTCCAAGAGATGCACAGTCGTTGAACGCACAGTGAATGAACAGAGCAGAAGTTGTGAGAAGATAAAGTTAACATGTTAATATGGACATGGACAAGCAGAACCCAGGTGTCTCCACAGTTGCCTAGGACAGTGATCGTCAGTGGGGGTATGAGGACCTCTGAGGGCATGTGATGACTTTCTAAGAGGCAAATGGACACTGATAATTTTAACAGAATCTATTTCCAGATCCTCAGGTACCATATGTGCTTTCTCCTAAAACTGACCAGTCTGAGAACACACCTGTGATGAGGTACTGGCTTTCCTTTCCCACCTCCCCTTTCCTAATCGCCTTCCTCCCAATTTAGGAAGTCATTCCTCTCATCCATCGGGAATCTTACTATGGTATATTACCCTGGAATGTCAAACCTTCCAGGGACACCAAAACAAGTACAAGTGCGGATGGATGTTGAAAGTGAATAACTCTAATAACTGGGTAAGAAATCCTTTTGCAAGTCAAGTGACTTCCAATTCTTTGCTTTTAACAAATTTGAACAGTGATTTAACTGAATTCTTAGCTGATGGATCACTAAACTACATTTTTGTGTGATACATCAAAATCACGCCACATATTTTTGGTCTATGACAAAGAGGAGTTTAAAGAACTGATCACCATTGCTGTGATAAAACTGCCTCTGTTCTCATCTACTTAAGTAGCTAGATATGAATAAGCTTTCTTAGCGCTTACATTAAAAAGTGAAAAATTGGAATAGATTCAATGCTAAACTGTTACCCTCTAGCAATAAGAGATATATATGCACATATATCTGAACTCATTGAAACAATTCTATCTTATTAAAAGAAATTTTCCAATAAAATTACTTATGTTTAATAACTATCAGAATTTGTACTACATTTATGTTGATTTGGCCAGCTATTTATTACTAATAGTTATAACAATAATTAAATCCAGAAAAAAATTGTTAATGCTTAGAGTAGCACTGTCCAACAGAACTATTATGTGAGTCACATAGGTAATTGAAAAATTTTCTAACTGTCACATTAAAAAAAAAGGAACAGATGAAACTTAAGAACATTTAACCCATTATGTCCAAAATATTATCATGTCCACATGTAATCAATATAAAACATTTTAATGAGGTAAATTTCTTTTTCATGCTAAGCCTTCAAACTCTGGTGTGCATTTTCCACATAGAGCACATTCAGCCCAGCCACATTTCAAGTGATCGTTGGCTACAAGTAGATATCGTACCAGACAGCACAGAGTTAGAGACTTATGGTCACGGAGAATTAAATTTAAATTGACCATATAGATACGTTTTTTCCTTGTTGAAGTTATGACAGGGTAATCAATAAAAGACTTACAAGCATAAAAATATTATATTAGGGTAAAATTCTGTAGGAGAAGTAGAATAGAAATATGAGTTCATGTATTTGCGATATTGATGATAATGGGAATCAAATATCTATGCATTTGGGTTCCACTGGAGCCATCTAAATAAATAATGTGAGTATTCATAAAACACAAGATATATTCTTCACAACCATTTAAGCTTAGGTTGAAAAAGCTTAGATGTTAACTTAAAGTGTGGAAGGTTGTACATGATTTTCAAAATTCAAAATTATTTGGGGTACACGTGAACAAAAGCATTTGAAGGAAATACTGTCCTGGGAAAGCCAGCTGAATAGAGCAGGAGTTACGGGATAAAGGAAGCAGAGATGGAGAGAATAAAATGAAATAACAATGAGTGGTAGTAACACATGCAACACAAAAGTACATGAAGTGTGAAAAATCTAGATACACACACTGAGATGGCCATAGAACACTGAGAAAACTGGACAGAGAGCCGTGGTTAAAATATTAACCACAGGTAAGTGCAAACTGGAGAGAAGAGCCAGCCTGAATTGGGGTAACACTGAGAAGAAGGACGAAAAGGTGATAAGATTGGTGACAGACCACCCACCCATGTATGAACTGGAGTTTCAAGCTGTCCTCAGGAGCCTTTTCTCGTTTGAGGAAGGACACTGCATGGTTTTTCTCTTTACTTTGTTGCTTTAGCTGAGGTAGATCTTCTTTGTAAACCTTCAAGCGTAACAGAAACATTTAGTTAGAGACTCTTCAGGTTTCAAATATATTAATGTCTTGACATTCTCTTTAATTGCAGGAACTCAAGTTTTTGAAAACATAAGAAGCTAAAAATGGTCACAAGAGACAAAGAAGGGCATTATATAATGATAAAGGGGTCAACTCATCAAGAAGATATAACAATGGTAAATATTTATGCACCTGACATCAGAGCATCTAAATATACAAAGCATATATTAACAACTAAAAGAAGAAATAAATATCAATACAATAATAGTTGGGAACTGTAAAACCCCACTCCCAACAACGGATTAATCATCCAGACAGAGAATCAATAATGAAACAGCAGATTTGAACAATACTACAGACCAAATATCTTAACAAATACAGAACATTTCATCTATCAGCAGCAGAACATACATTCTTCTCAAGCACACAAGGAACATTTTCTAGGACAGATCATGTTAGACCACAAAACAAGGCTCAATAAATTTAAGAAGACTGAAATTATATCAAGTATATTTTCTGACCACTATAGTATGAAACTAGAAATAAGTAACAGGAAGAAAGCTGGGAAAGTCACAAATATGCAGAAATCAACACACTCCTCAACAACTAATGGATCAAAGAAGAAATCAAAAAGGAAATTTTTAAAAATCTTGACACAAATGAAAATGGAAATGCAACATACCAGAACTTACAGGATACAGCAAAAGCATTTCTCAGGGGAAATTTTGTAGCTAATAAACATATACATTAAGGAAAAAGAAAGATCTCAGATAAAGAACTTAATATTATACCTCAAGGAACTAGAAAAAAAGTTTGGACTTAGTTTGGACACTAAGTTCAAAGTTAGCAGAAGAAAGGAAGTAACATAGATTAGTGCAGAAATACATGAAATAGAGAATAGGAAAACAATAGAAAAGATTAACAAAACTAAGAGTTGGTTCTTTGAAAAGACAAACAAAATTGAGAACATAAGACATGAGATTGAATTTTACTTTTTTCTAATGAACAAAACTAACTTGAAATATCTTTTAAGTCATTGGGATTTAAAAGAATTAAAAAAAAATTTTGCTATTATGTTTCTAAATCAATTTATATCCAGAAAATATATTACTTTTCTGATAAATAAAGGAAATTATTAAATAAAATTATCAATAAAATATAATTTAAATATTTCGTTATGATTTCTTCTAAGGCAAGAAATCTCTTGATTATTCAGAAATGTGTAAAATGTGGGCCACATGAATCATGGTGATCACTCTTTGGAATTATCCTTCTTTCATGACCTCATGAATCTTTCAGATCAGACTCTGGGATACAGAGCAAAGCTCTTGGTCTAACCTAGGACCTAAAATGTGCTGCTGGCTGAGAGAACATTCTCGATAATTTAAATGTAGATAAAATCATGTAGCTAAAATTTTGTCTATCATGTATTTATACCCTACAATCAAGAGATATAAATTTAACACATTTAAATGAAATACGATTCATAATTTCTCATCTTCATATAGGAAAGTTTTCATTTAATCAAACTACATTACAAAAAAATCATGAAAATATTATAATGAAATTCATATTTAGGATTTGACCAAAAATCGTTTAAAAAAAACGGAAGTCAGAAGATATCTCACTACTGCCTTGTCTATTACAGATGCAGTGAACTAAGCTTTTAAAATCTAATGATAATTATTCATCTGAATTCATGATGGTTTCATCAGCTCATCAACTACTTTAGAGAACTGAATTCTAGTCTTGGCATTTCTACCGCTTATTTGAACAAGTCTCATAACCTCTGTGGGCCTCAAAGTCCCATCTGTAGAACAGACTCCCTGCTCAGGAACAACTCAGGAATCAAATATAGACAACATGAATTAAATAATCTAGGTGAAAGCTTTAGAAAGTAAGATGTCAGGGAGAATATATAAATCCTAGGCATGAATTTCAATTGAGTCATTCCTTTTCATTCTTTTACTAGCACTATTTTTATTAAATAGAAACATCCCAACTAAAAAAACTGCATTTCTTTTTCCCTAAATTGTGTGTTTATTTTGCTTAAATTCCATTTCCCCTTGATATTAGGGTGTAATATTTGCATGATATTAATAATTTCCTTTCAAATCTTTATCTTTAGCAGTTTTATAGCATAATACAATACACAGTCAAACCGATTTAGTCTTGAAGTTAACCTAAACCATCAGTTGGACTACTTTTGTACTAACCTAATTTTTCAAATATTGAATCAGTGAGTGACAATTATGGGTTGGGGAAAAAAAGTCATCATCTGAAAAGTTGTACATTCAGAGCTTATGTAGAGGCAAAGCCAAGTAGCACGCACAATGTGCACTTTGGAGAGAAGCCCATACCCACTACAGGCAATGTGGATGTGGGCAAAGTACTCAGCCTCTCAGGGGTTACTGTTGGGTTGAATTCGGTGTATGTAAAGCACAGGATGTGGCCCCATAGAGACACTTGATACATGGCAGCTGCCACGGGCCTATGTGGTAAGTTTCCATGGGGCAACACTGACGGTTGCTGTGTCTGAAATCTTATTCACTCCATGTTCACGTATGGAATCTGCTTCACATACCTCTGTTAAATGACTAGGAAGAAAACAGAATCCCTAGGGTTATCACCATTAAGAAGGTGATACCTGTCCAGATTCCAATGAAGGATTACGCCCTTTAATACACACAATTTAGTGCTAAAATTAAGTGTCTATTTTCAAAAAATTTGGTTGTAATTGTCCAACTTTTCTACTAAAGATGATTTCTGACTGGAAGGATAATGTGCATTGTATTTGGGCTTTTACTTTAATTAAATGGATAATGGTCTCCATAAGTTAAGAGAGGAATCAGGACAACAGCTCATTTGCAAACTACCATGCCTCCAGGGATACCTATTCTATAAAGAAAACACATGCTTTAATGATCTGCTAAGAAAATGAAAAATCTTGTAACTTACTTGCACGTTTTTCTGTAAAAAATATTTTAAAGTTTTAGCTGCTAGGAAGGCAGAAAACCCAAACTGTCATGGGTTCCGTTTTGAAAATTTGCTACTACCTCTACTTAACAATTTTTACTGATATGATCCAGTGAATGCCTTATTTCAAATCTGTACTTAAAGATAAGAAGTAGGCAATTTCCCTAATTCTTTTCTTGATTTTCTTCTGCCTAAGCATTAACCAATTTTAGTGCAATGTCCAAATTCAATGAGATCAAGATTCGGGGTTAAAAGGCATTTGTCATGAGGCTCCCTGTTTACTGACCTGGCGATCATAATTGATTTGAGTTTCTTGCTCAATATCAGAATCCAACTCCGGCACGTCAGATAAATCCGAATCAGATTCTTCACTATAGGAATCGGAGCCACCTTCTGCAGAAACACCCCGTGAGACACAAGCAGAAATTCTGAGACTTTAAATGGCTAAAACTTTTATTTTAAAATTTTTTTCTCTCCTATTGAGGTCAATAAAAATAACTACACCATAGTTTTCATTTGTTGTAGATTCTTAAAACATCTTTTTTTTTCCATCTTTTCGTTAAGTTCACCATACCTCTAACCCCCTTTTCAGGAGTATTACCAGACTAGGATAACTCCCCCCACTATTTCCACACTTCTATTAGATAACAGATCTTTGGGTTTTAAATCTTGCTTTGAAAGGGGAAAAAAGGGGGCGGGCAGGGGGCTAAGTTTTCCCAAGGAGAAGGCTGGGACAGAAAGAAATCCAACCACTCAGTTCAGTAAAGATCCTCATTAGCCTGTTAACATGCCCACCCATGCTGGTAATTGCCATGGTCAAAATGGCTGCAGAACCCCTCCCAATAAGAACATCTCCTCACGTATTACATGATCATTCCTGCCAACATCACAGTAAATTAAAGGACTATACACATCCATTGAACTGGAACACAGTGGCCCTGATTGTGGACCGTTCTCTGAATGCCGTTCAGGAGGCAACTTCTATTCCAAATGTTACCTTGTCACCTGACCCAGCAGACCCGCCACCTGTTAGAATAGTCTAAGGAGGCCGAGATGTATCTGTTTGTGTTATTCTCAAAAGTTAATTCTTCATGTAAACCTTAGACCTTCAACTTGCATTTGGTATAAGCAAAATCCTTTGAAGGAAATTATCCAACTGACCCATACTCAAGTGGCCCATATCTCAAAAGCTTTTTCTGTTCTTTTTTTTTAATGTTAAATTTACTGTAGGAACGAATTTTTCAAAACAGCTTTAACTCTTTACCTTCAGAAGAGATGTTAGACCATTCTTTGATATTTTTATTGAAAAATAAATAGATGTTGAAAAATTATTACTGGTTTTACCCTGGGGTGCTGTTTCCAGCAGGCCATTGCTGACACCTTCTGGAATAAATCTCCACTGGAAAACCGAGTGGTCAGCCCCTCCTGTGCTTAATACCCACTGAAAGTCATGAGACCAGCGGACGTTTGTGACATGTGCAGAATGACCCACATACTTTCTAAATTTGGCTCCTGAAAAGATATTTTTGAGGAGAAGATTAGTTGTGCAAAAAATAGAATCCGTTGGTTAAAAAATTACATTCTATTCATGTTGAAAAGTAAAAGATTTAAGTATATTAGAAAATATAATTTCAATCTTATATATAATAACAAACGATCAAAGGCTCCAAAAGCTATCTCAATCATTCCAGTATGGACTAAGCTAAAACTGGGTCTTAAAATTTAAGCCCTGTGTCTAAAGACACATCTGAACCTGTTCCAAATAACACCCACTGCTTCACTGATTCTGAAAATAAATGCTAAAGAATGAATATCTTACACATTCTTATTTAAATACAAGATGCAACAGGCAATCCTTTAACTGGGAAATGGAAAATACTTCTGCGGCGGGGCAGGGGGAGTATAATTGTTGTTTGGGGTCATGTAGATGTAGAGTTGGGAGAATGAATTTTTTTTCTCTTAAATTGATCGCTTTACTCAGTAAACACCATCCCCAGGTAGTGAATGCAACAGAAAAGCTATGTGAACTTCTATTTGTGGTTGAATAACTGCAGCAAAGTCTCCAGTGTATGGTGAGTAGATAGAAGCATAAAGGCCCTCATGGAAATAAGCAAGATCCATCTTCTCATGTGGAGACCTAGGACCCCAAAGACTGTGAGAGATTTCTGGGGCCAACAAGCACACCATCCCTCCTTCAGAAATACTTCTACCTATTACAGCCCCTCTAAGTGAAATCTCTTTAATGGGGGAAAAGGCCATCTCTTCAAGTATCACATGTTTAAAATTTAAATACCCACTGGAGAGGTAATGATTTAAATTTATATGTACGCGAAAATGACTGCCACATGTCCCTTCTCTGAGAGCGTGTTCTGACCAGGTGAGGTTTTATTATAAAAAGACAGGGGGAATGCTGCCACAGAAGGGGAAAGGAAGGACTTGAGTCTCAAAAGCAACCATGCCCATTTCAAAGAGTTTCCTAAATCAGTTTTGGTAATTTAATAAAGTCAAACAGATTGCAACTCCGGTCAACTGTAAATGCTGGCTGATGATAATTCAATGATTATGAAGTAAATATATATTCTTCCCATATCTCTATAGATCTTGTTGGGCTATTCTTTGCTGCCCTGACCTTTAGACCCTCCTCAGAGATGATTTAACCCATCTCTTTGGAATTGTTTAAAAAATGTCCACAATTTTTTAAAAAAGTTAAACTCATAAAAGCACATGGTAGATTTGCAGTTATCAGGGACCTAGGGGGAAATGGGGAGATGCTGGTCAAAGATACACTTTCAGTTATAAGATGAATAAGTTCTGGGGATCTAATGTACCCTATGGTGACTGTAGTTAATAATACCGTATATTTGAAAGTTGCCAAGAGAGTAGATCTTAAATGTTCTCACTACACACACACACACACACACACACACACACAGGATAACTAACTAAGGTGATGGATATGTTAACTAACTTTAAAGTAGTAATCATTTCACAACATATACACATATATGAAATCACCATGTTGTATACTTTAAACTTACACAGTATTATTTGTCAATTTTATCTCAGTAAAGCTGGAAAAAATATGTCTACAAATTATTTGATACAAATCAAAACACAGTATGCCAAAAATGAAGGTATGTGACATCCAAGAGGAGGTTATAAAAGGCAGTGCAGATGCTCCTTGCTCTTTCTTGGATCTCTAGGTACCAAGTGATAAGGACACTCAAGCAGCCTATGGAGAGGCTCACATGGCAAGGAACTGAGGCCTCCAGCCAAGAGCCAGGTGAGTGAGCATCTTGGAAGTGGATCCTTGGCCTCAGTCTAGCCTTCAGATGACTGCAGCTTCATGAGAGACCTGGAGCTAGAATCAGCCAGCTAAGCTGCTCCTGAATTCCTGACCCTCCAAAACTGTGAGAAAATAAATTATTATTGATTTAAGCTGCTAAATTTGGGAGGGAGGGGAATTTGTTTTACAGCAATAGCTAGCTCATACACCATTGGGAGGCTGGAAGTAGAACCTGCAAAAGCATTAGTGTCATCAATATTTAGGCCTTATCTCTCTGATAATTCTTCCTCTCTCTCCCTCCTTGCTCTACTCTAGGCTCACTGGCCTTTTTGCACGCCAGGCCCTCTTCTGCCTCTAGGCTTTTGCACTTGTGTTCCCTTAGTCTGGAATGCTCTTTCCCTGCATCTCTGAATGGCTGCTTCTCTTATCTCCTTCAGGTTTCTAGTCAAATGAAACTATCAGTGAGCCCTGCTTTGACCATCCTACTTAAAACAGCAATACTACACTGCCCGACCTGAGTGCTCTTTACTCCCATTGTTTGCTTTATTTTTCATCACAGCACTTCTCACCATCAGATGTGTTTATATTGTCTTGTTTATTGACTAGGTCCCCTCAGTAGAACAAGAGCTCCAGGGACTTGTGCTTGTTTTATTCACTGACATATCTCCAGCCTCTAGAATAGCACTTACATATTTACTGAAAAAATGAAGGCCACATCCATCTCTTCCAAGGTTTTCCTTAGGACACTGAGTGACTCTACAAGGCCCCCCTTTATTCTCTGGACCCTAAGGAAGGCTCAGCCCTCATCTCCTCTCTATTGATTCTTTCTCCTTGACTTTAAATACTGTTGATATTCCCTCAGCTGCCAAACATTCATCTCCAACCCTGAAGTCTCCCAAGAGTGCTGACAGCTTGTGTGCTATGCCCACTTGGATGTCTAATAGGTGCCTCAAACTTATCACAGAAAAACTAGGAGTTTCCCCTTCCCCTCCTACTCTGTTACCACTATAAACACACACACACACACACACACACACACACACACACACACACACAAACAACCTTTTCCTTTCTCATTTTCCCATCTCTATAGATGGTGCTACCATCCACCCCGTTGCTCAAATCTAAAACTTAGGAGTTTTCCTCAATTCCTCTCTTTCCCTCTACTCCCACACCCAATCCATCAGCAAGACCTTCAGCTCTACCTTGACACTGTTTCCTAATCTCAACCACCTCTCTTCAGGTCTGTTCCTGACAACTTTGTCCAAGTCACATCATCTTTTACCTGGGCTCTTGCAATAATCTCTCTACTTGAAGCCTCCCCTTCCCTATTCCATCCCACACAATATCAAAGTGGTATTTTAAAAACTTAAATTGCTCATGTCAGTCTTCCATTTAAAACCCTCAACAGTTTTCCACTGCACTTAGAATAAGACCCACATTTCTAGCAGTTGCTTCAAGGCCCTTCATGCCTGGCCCCTAATGCCGTTCCAGCCTTGGAGTGCACAGCTCTCCCATCGTTCATCATGGTCTAGACACACTGACCTTTCTGTTCCTCCATCAAGCTCATCCAAGCTCTACTGAAGGCCAGCACTTTCCCCTCCAAGGTCTAGGGTTTCTGCAACTCAAGTCTTACAGTATCTAGGACACTTGTCATAGGAGGTAGCTGTTCAAGGACTGTGTGTGTGTGTGTGTGTGTGTGTGTGTGTGAAGGATTAATGGAATGGCAGCACACAAGTGAAACATGGAGATCCTTGGCCTTGAGCCTCCCCTAGGAGCGTGGGTAGATGCCAAGGGTGTTAAGATATGGCAAATGCCAATGAGCAAGGCTTTGGATTTTACCTCATGTCAGTGTCTGGAGGGTGATGGTCAAACAGGATGTACTCTAAATGACATCAGGGAAAATTATCAGTATTGATCCTAATTATTTTAAGATTTGAAAACTGTCAAAAGGAAATGAGGAAAACAAATTGGTTCAGCTATGTAAAAATAATATGAATTGTAGTCATTTTCATTAACTGCAGAACACTTATGTCTAATTATTATGCAAAAGAATACTATGCACACATAATCATAAATGTGTCAATTAACTTGTGAGTTTTATTTAATCACAATGGAAAACTATAATGTTTACCCAGTCTCCACACTTTCTCATAGTCATCAGCCCCTGCTAATATTTGGGTGTTTACAGGTTCAAAAGTTGGGGGAATACTTGTCACTGGTACCTTGGTTATAGGGAGACAAGTTCCACCAACTGTTACCATTCTCATCAGCAACACTCTGTTATAAACTTCTCCACCAGTAGCTTTAGCACAAAAAGGCTCCAAGAGCCTAAATGACTCTGAGGCAAATTGCAAGATGTATAAACAATGTGTCATGAAAAGTAGAACAAGTCAGTTTGCTATGAGGACATGGATACTTATGCAGATTGTTGAGGTGGGTTTTATTGCTCTCACCATACTGTCGCTCTGGCTGTCAGTGTCTCCTTGTTCATTCAGATGTCTCCTGGCCGCCTTCCTCCTCAGGGTTGTTTTACATATAAGGGTATCTCATTTTGACAAACAGCACTACTCACTGTACCTCCCTACCTGCCTCCCCCATCCTAATAAGCTAATCCAAGATCTCCATCTCCATTGCTATTTTCTAGACCCAAGTCTATCCTACAAGGCTCAATGACTCATAGGAAATACCAACTCTCACTGAATTCCCAAGTCCTGATACTTGATACCAATAGTATTGCTTCTGACCCTCATGATATTTCTTCTGACTCCTGAATTTCCAGATACCTTCTGGATGCCTAACTTAACTTCTGCAAGTACATTACTCAATTTAACAAGACATGCCCTATTACTCAAAAGACCCATTATGGAGAAAGAGAACAGTTTGAATTAGGCATGTTGAGGTAATGCTGTGCCTCAAGCATTTTAATCTGATGGTCATTTTGTCAAGTGGAAGTGATGGTGGTTTTGCTATGCATTTTATGTTCAATTTTTTACCATGATTGTCACTGCTTCAAAACTGCCAGTTAGCTGAAAATGACTTTCTGATGACATTTTCAATCCCTTTCCTTGCTTATTCTAAAAATTGTTCAAGTGAAAGGTTTTTCAGGCAACAGCATATCCCTACTGCTGATCAGATTTTCAGGGTGCAGGCAGGGAGTCTCAGAAAAGCCTGTGTATGGGCTTTGCCTAAACTTTTGAAGGAAGAAGAGGACAGGGTCATTACATGATTAATTCAGTCACATTCTACAAAGCCTGACAGTGCCAGAAAAATTGAAGTGACAAGATTTTAACAACAATAAAACAAAATAATAAAATGCAAGGGCAGAAACGGTTGTTTTGAATCAAACTCTCTCAAAAATTTCACCAGTTATCAGTCTCCCAAAAGCAAAAATAAACAAATGGGACCTTATCAAACTTACAAGCTTTTGCACAGCAAAGGAAACTATAAACAAAATGAAAAGAACCTACAGAGTAGGAGAAAATATTTACAAATAATGCAACCAACAGGGCTTAACTTCCAAAATATACAAACAGCTTATACAACTCAACAATAACAAAACAACCCAATCAAAAAATGGGCGGAAGATCTAAATAGACATTTTTCCAAAGAAGACATACAGATGGCCACCAGGCACATGAAAAGATGCTCAACATTTCTAATTATTACAGCAATGTGAATCAAAATTACAATGAGGTACCACCTCGCACGGATCAGAATGGCCATCATTAAAAAATCTACAAATAACAAATGCTGGAGATGGTGTGGAAAAAAGGAAACCCTGCTGCATTGTTGGTGCAGCTACTATGGAAAACAGTATGGAGATTCCTCAAAAAACTAAAAATAGAGTTACCGTATGATCCTGCAATCCCACTCCTGGGCATATATCCAGACAAAACTACAATTCAAAAAGATACATGCACCCCAATGTTCACAGCAGCATTATTCATGATAGCCAAGACAGGGTAGCAACCTAAATGTCCATTGACAGATGAATGGATAAAGAAGATGTGGTACATATATACAATGGAATATTACTCAGCCATAAAAAAGAATGAAATAATGCCATCTGCAGCAACATGGATGCAACTAGAGATTATTATACTAAGTGAAGCAAGTCAGAAAGAGACAAATACCATACGATATCACTTATATGTGGAATCTAAAATATGACACAAATGAACTTATCTACCAAACAGAAACAGACTCACACACAGAGAACAGATCTGTGGTTACCAAGGGGGAGGGGGTTGGGGGAGGAATGGATTGGGAGTTTGGGATTAGCAGATGCAAGCTATTAATATACAGAACGGATAAACAACAAGGTCCTAATATACAGCACAGGGAACTATAATTGATATCCTGTAATAAACCATAATGGAAAAGAATTTTAAAAAGAGTGTATATATTTGTATAACTAATTCACTTTCTGTACAGCAGAAATTAACACAACATTGTATATCAATTATACTTCAATAAAAAAATTTCACCAGTTACGTAAGTCTGGTGTGCAAAATTAGTGCTATCAGAAGGGGTCCACAAACTGTATTATCACCACAACAATCACTTTCAGATTTTATTTTAAATGTCTATAAGGATTTGCTTTGCTTCCTATGTATAAGCACAATTAGGTGTAACACATAAAAGAATTTTAATTACAATATTTTAATGTAACATGTAATTTAAATTATTATATTTACATATATATAAATAAAATAGAATACAACTTGTTTAAAACATGAAGTTTATGAATCACGAAATGTTGAGTAACATCTCTCTTAACAAATGCTGACTTAAATTTGCAAAACCACATTTCAGAATGTCAAAAGCAGAAGATAGCAAACTTTCTATTGAAAAATGTTAGAGTAAATATAAAGATAAAATGAATAGTCTGCAGTAACAGACATCAAGAAAATAAGCCTTAATTATACTGTATGTATATTCTAGATCAAATCTTCATTCAAAGAAACATTTCTTTTGGCCTTACCTTTCTTGAGACAAGGAAACTTAAACAATTTAACCAGTCCAAAATCATCTCCAGACACCAGTACTGAGTTGTTGTAATTTGCATCCACTGAGTTGATGTCAGTGACATCAGTGTATTTTGGCCAAATCCCACTCACTTCTGGGCCGTTCACACATGTCCAGGAGGCCCAGGGAATCCCTTTGATTTCTTCTTTACTTGTTAAAGGCTTCCCAGCTGAAAATAATCAATAAATTTTAATATAATGTTACATTTAAATAAAATCATATCCTAATTTACTTTATTCATTTTTCTCATAGAGGTCTAAAACCTTTGTTTTAAAATGTTTAGAAACCAAGGAAACTATAAATTCTAATCTCTTTCCCCAAATGGTGATTTTTTTTTTCTAGCAGGGTTTAAAGGAAGCACATGCTCAAAACTCCGATAGGAGAAAGAAAATGATCATGGTACTAAATCTAATGTCTTAAACTACTGATATTTACTTGACCTTAATTATTTAGATACAGATGATATTATGCTTTGTGTTATTGATGAAATGACTATTATTAAATTATATATTATTATATTTAGTTACTAACATTTTGCCAGGTTTTTAAAGAGTTTATTCTGAACTCCTACTTTTCATAATTCAAGGAACCACAGAAGTGATTTTTTAGAAGTCAGCCTCAATTAATTAGTGGAAAAACTGAATGGATTTTCTATTTAAATTTTAAAGTGCTAGACAATGAAAATCCACCAAATTTTGATGAAATAAATGTAATTAGCTGGGGAAAATAGTCCTGACAATTGTTCTAGGTATGGTCTTATGTGTGGGGCACAATACCCAGTTTTCACCAGCAGCTGGTAAGGGACGTCCCCAGGGAGCACAAAAAGGAGGAAGCCCATGGATAAGGAAAAGCTTGGAAAAATGCTTAGTCATGCACAATTTAAAAATTCAAAATCAAGACAATTAAGTGTATTACCTCATACTTTCCCCCTCAAAAATAACAAATATTTTCAAATAAAGAACCTATGAGAATAGATGCTCTTGTACATTACTGGTGCACTGTCAAACTGGCAATTCTAGACTCTAACACAGCATTATATAAAAATCCATTATGAAGACCACAGAATCGGAGAGTTTATAGTCTGAACATAGTCTTGGATCCAGTGTTCCTGCTTTAAAGAACATAGTCCAAGGAAGTAATTCACAAGAGAAAAATCCCACCTCTACAAAGATATTTGGATCTGCACTGTGTGTACCAGCAAAGATAACACTGGTATCTTTGATATCACTGAGTAGGGTGTTACTTTGTTTCTGCAAACGACAAAAATGTGTTCCATATTTTTTCACATATGAAAATATATACGAAATACTGTCAAGCAGAGAAAGTAGACACAAAGAAATATGTACCTAGTAAAGGTATACTGATGAATTGATAGGGCAGAGACTATTAAAAATGTTGAAGATATGTCACACCTTGCTTTATGGTAAAATTGATTTTTCAATACAAAATTAAAATATAATTCTTTGCGGTCAAGATTCATGTTAAATATCAAATTTTTCCTTTTACATTATAAAAAATCATTAATCAAAGATTGTAATACAGAAATCTATCTTTTATTTATGACATTTTAACATCACAGATTAAATGTTACTAAATGAGTATTATATAAATAAGATGAATAAGATAAATCTCATACAGAAGTTATAGTGAGGGTTACAAATAAAATTTGTGGGTTTTTTAATCCCAATGAGCATATTTCACCAAATAATCGTATAAGGGCTTCCAATTATGAAGGACACAAAAGAGACGAAAGCAATCATAGTAGTTGACTGTGATCCTCAAATCTTCAGTATTTTTTTTAGTATTTTCCTAGTATTTTTTCCTTTTGCTTATCTTTAGGCATTCTTTATATATTATAGGTGTACAGCTGACCCTCGAACAACTTGAGGGCTAGGGCCACCAACTCTCCATGCTGTCGAAAATCCATGTATAACTTAGAGTTGACCCTCTGCATCCATGGTTCCACAACCACAGATTCAACCAACCTCCTACCATGTAGTACTGTAGTATTTACAACTAAAAAAATCTGCACAGAAGTAGACTGGTACAGTTCAAACTTGTATTGTTCATGTATATCCTTTGTCCATTATAACAATTCCAAGTATTTATGCCCATCATGGTCTCTTTTGCTGTGCAATAATTTTTTTTTTTAATGTGTTCCAATTTATGAATCTGTTCTTTGAGAGTTTGTGGTTTGAGGGTCTTGTTTCAGAAAACATTCCTTGCCCTGAGGTCCTAAGAATATCCTCATAAATTTTCTGCCATGGTTCAGAGTTGCGCTTTGTACAAACATTCTTTGCCCTTGTGACTTACATGGCATTTTGTAGAACAGCCGTTCTCCGGCACCGTCATTAGTTTGCAAGTATTTACTATCCAAAGACCAGTCGATGTGTGTGATGAAACTGAGAGACCTGTTGCATTCTCCTATTTTCTTATACCGCTGGGCGACAGCGTAGATATCTACTGGGCCATCATTGGATCCCACTGCCAGATAAGAACCATCTGGAGAAAATTTCATTTCGTGAATGACTTCTTTTCGATCTTTGATATGAACCACTTCTGTCATATCTCTATAAGAATAGAAAAGCAAAGCGATAAGCAGCAAATCTAGAGATAGGAACCCCAAGTCATGTTTTAAAATCTGTGTGCCACAGAAAAAAATTACTTTGAAAGGGAGAGAAAAACTACAGGAATTACAGAATTAACTTTTATGGAAAGATATAAAACATTATTTAGTTCATGGCCAATGTAGGAGAAATTAAACATTTTAAATAATATTTTGGGCTCCCAAAGTAAAAAACAAAACAATTTTAATGAAATGCATTTTTGCTTTCATGTTCAATTATATGTATTCTTTTTCTCTAAAACTTTTTATTAAACTTTGGGGTTTGTAAAATTGTTTTAAAAATATGTCACAGAGAAAGGTAAAACATATCAAGGTTAACATAAAAATAAACTATCTTTCTAATACTTTAAGAACAAGAAACCAGTGACTGTTAAGCTTGATGCTTATTGTAGAAAGAGCAAGTCCAAAAAGCAGAAGAGGAAAACTACTTTTTTAATGTTGAATTTTTATGTAATTATTTAACTTTCACTAGGAAAGGTCAATAATGCCTACATTGAATCACTGGAATATTCCATATCCTTTCTGATAAGTTCCTGGTAAGAATTTCTACTCTTATTTGAAAGCTCACTGAGGCTTTTCCCCCATAGCTATAAGACAAGATTATGACTAGCAGGTCCCCTGAACTAGTAATGATGCCTTCATCAACTCTAAAATGAACTGAATGCATAAATAATGCCAAATATTTGCTTCCACATAATAATTTCTCATACCTGCTGCATCATTTACTAATAGCATTATAGTTTACTATAATGCCATAAAATAGGTGTGGGAGGATTGTTTTTTAGCTTGGGAAATCCATCAAAAAGAAAACTTGGTAATTAGCTATCTTTTCACACATCGCTAAGCAAAGAAAGAAAATGCTGCCCACCCATTTGGTAATAAGTTGTGTGGCTGGTGATGAGAATGTAGTGTAATAAACCATGCCAAGAGCTACACAGAACTTGCTGTGTGTGAGAGATGCAGTATCTAATCTACAGCTACATTTACTTTCTGTAATCACAAAATGTGTAATCCAAAAGAATAACCAATGTTTTCAAATAATTACAAGGGTGGGTCATAATTTTTTTCCAGTAGAAATAATATAGGAGGTTGATAAATACGAAATGTTCCATTTTATTGGTGATTATAGGTAGAAAAATCTTGACTTAAGTTTACCTCTAAAGATTTAGTGCTGTTGGGAGGCTGCTTTCGTCTTTCTTCCTCTTTTCTTGGCTTATTACAAGCCCATAATCTCTTATCTAAAACCCCTGGGACCAGACAAGCTTGGGAGTTTATCATTCATTGGATTTTAGAAAGGTTTGCATACAATCTATTACATAACATCCCCAGTAGGAGTTAAGACAGCAACCCCTTTTGAACACATTAATATTTTTGCAGCAAATCAGATGATACATGACTATCCCTACTAAGAGATTAACAGACTGTAAACAACCGCACATCCAGTTCACTGGGTCAGGCAGTGCTGCCAAACAAGTTACCAAAGAACTTCAGACGCTCAGAGTGTTTGGACTTTGTAACTATAGACAGGCGGTTGTGAATCTACAGTGCTCCTATTCAAAACAGTAAATGCATTTTTCCTAAGGTCCTGGCATACATTCTGACCAGGAGAATTAATTTTAACAAAAGAATATCTCTAATGTCATTTTCAGTATCAGTACATGCCTGACTCGGAGAACAATGAAAGATCCGTCCTTCATGCCCAGGGCCAACTGAGATCCATCGGGGCTGAAAGCAACGCTTCGAACCGCTTCCTCCATGTTACAGCGGGCGATCAAGGCATGGTCTGCCAGGCTCCACAGCCTAAGCACAGTTCAAAGTCAAAGACGAAACAAAACAACTTCTCATAGTCATCAGCCAGCCCAAGGCCGAAGGCCCGTTCACCACTGCGATAATAACAAGAAAGACTGCAGTAACCTCACACCAGTGTCCTTCCTCTTGGCATGTCTGGGAATCTGGGAAAGTGTTTAGTCTATCTTTATGTGATTCTCACCATTTGAAATACCCAGCAAGAAATATAAAATGAGATAACATTTCCAAAGATTTTGAGATGCATAAAATAAGGTAATTTTAAACACTACTTCACACAAAATTATACTTTGGAGATTAAAAATTGTTCTGGATTTATACCAATGGCTGTTAATAACACTTACAGGATAAGAAGTACTACTAGATGCTGTTATTGCTTTTTTTTAAAAAAAAAATACGAGTTCCATTCTAGTAACTGTGTTATGTAAGCACATACAGATTGAAATACACATTACATTTGCTGGCCTCCTGAGCAGGAAGTATTTTAGATGGAGAAGAACGAATGATACCCCTGCCCAGGATGGTTCCAAAGTTGGCTGTACACAGCCATATGCTGTCACTCCTCACGAGCAACCTGGGCGCCCCACTGCTGATGGGTCCCCTCTTGGTTGGGGCCGGGGCGGCGGGGGATACTTCGCCGTGCCCCTGGCTGATGAGCACAGCTACTGCTGGAGAAACAGAGGTCAAGTGCAAGTGCCACTCACAGAATTTTCAGCAGCTCCTTGGAACACCTAATCCAGGCACCTCAAACTGAGAGAACACGAACTAAACATCTGAAGACCCAAATAAGGGTTTCCATGTGAGACGCAATTGCGGCATCAGACCTCTCTCTGTTACTACACTGAAGACAGTCTTCTCTTAACGTGCAAACAACAGTATCTGCGAGGGGGTCTGAGAATCTAAGTCCTGTCATAAAGAACCACGAATAAGTCAAATGCGGTGCAATTTCTCTAAATGCATTCCGCCCTCAGGAGGGATGGTGGCATGCGCCTTGCAATGCAGGGCTGCGCCGTGAATAGTTTATCCCTTAGGCAGCCCGCACTGTTCAGCCTAAAGCTTATGGTATGCTTTCAATACCTTGTCCATTATTCATAATCTCACGCTGCTTTTAGCCTTGTACTATTTTAAGCAATGTAAGCTTTGCTTGACTAGCATGAAGAAACCATCACTCCTCAGCAAACTGCACTAATCTTATAAAGCCGCTAAGCTAATCTTTATCAAGAAATTATGACTTATATCCTTCCTACATTTCAATACTCAGTGTAAAAATGCCATTTAAAACTTTAGCCAAATTAATGGTTAAGGAAAGTAATACAAATTCTGGCAGTAAGGGCTCTTTGCAATTCTAAGACTCAACACAGTTGTTAAAATATAAAAGCCAAAAACTTCCTTGAAGTCCCTTCTATCTGGATGGGTATGAATCGAGTTTCTTGGGTGTCTGAATAACTTGGCATTGGTTTGGCTCAGAGTAATGGAAGGAAAAGGAAGAGAGGAGGAGGAAGTGAGTGTAGAGAAGTAAAAGCCAAATAAACATTTATGTCACATGAAGAGAAAACTGTAATCGTTTTCACTGATTTTTAGATTGATGAGGCTTTAGTGCTCAGTAGAAACTAAAAAATGGTTTTATCTTTGGATTTATGCTTTTCTAATGAGTATACCCATTGCAACTGGATTCAATTCACAAACATACAGAATAAGGGCGGGGGGGGGGGGGAGCAGTGACCTTTAGTCTAGTATACAGTGCTCCACTTTAGCTATTCAAACCCAGAAGCAGTAATCCATCAACTGAATATCAATCAGTCTCTTCCTCTCACTGTCACGGACTCTCTTTCTGGCCTGCTTATTGCTGAGCACACTTAAAGCTCAGTAGTACGGAAATACTGGAATCAGTGGAATAGTCTTCATCTCACACTTTCAAATCAGTCTTTCAACAGTCTCAAGAACAGTGGAAGCATAATCACTTTGCTCATGTTACTACTGTCGTGTTCTCAAATAACAGGTGATCCATAGTGAGAACACTTGAGGCCCTAAAAAAATGGGCATATTTTCTTAGGAACCCGCACTTTCCTTTGATCTGAAGACATTGTAAATTCTCACAGGGAATTTTGAGCAAAGAAAGAATTAATGACTCACGTGCTAAAGACGACTTTGAAAATCAGAATTTCAGTTCTCTTGGTGATGTTTAGTCTGTGACTAAACTGATGAGTGACTCAGCTGTGAAATTGCCAGGCTGCCTCCAGCAGGACCGAAGGTACAGGAAGAAACATGATCTTATCACAGATGAGTGCACTCAGCTTACATCTTCAGCTGGAAGAGACCTGGAGGCCAATCTAACCAGCAGCAGTGAATTTTCACTTCTAAGAACATATTCTTGACTTAAGATGGAGCCAAAGAAAGATAGCAACAAGAAAAGGTCAAGAAGCCAACTGTTGTTAAGCAAAATGGCTTAACATTCTGTTTGGAAATTGTGAGGTTCTGCACTGTGGGTTATCCTTCTCTGAAAGTAATAAACAAATTTGGGCAAACTGAATCTGTTATCCCAGGGAGGTGAGTGAGGTTACAGCCACCACTTCTAGGGCCTCACCTGACAGAGCGGTCATCGCTGCCTGTCACAGCCAGCGGCTTCTTGGGGTGCAGGGCCAGAGCCCAGAGCTCCCCCTCACAGTGGCCCTGCAGGATCAGCATTGGCTTGTCCCGTTCTCGCACGATCACTTCAAATATCTCGCTGTCCTGGGTCCCTGCTAGAAGGCGGTCTGCTTTCCAGCACACACTCCGGATAGAGAGGCCTGACGAAAATAAATGAATAAAATAAACGCATATCTCCACACCATTCACAAATAAAACACCTAAAGTTAATACCCTGTCACCGGGATAGCACCTAAGGCAACACATCTGAACAGTGCCTGGGGGTGGAGAATCAACTCCACACACCACCCTGTGTTATTGACCACTGCCTTCTGTGTGTTAGTTGTTCCCCCGACCCCTTGTGATTTATTTTGTAAAGGAGTGATTGCTCTTTCCTGTCTGACTTAGGCTAACTGTGTTTCTACAGCAGGGTCTATATTAAATACAACACCTTAAAGTGAATATAAGAACAGGAATTGGTCTTTATGAAAACCTAACCCTCTATGAAACAATTTCCTTCTGATTTGCTATGGAAAAGTTAATAATCACTTCAATCTTTAGGATGCTAACATTGTAATAAAATTATACGTGGGTGATACTACAGGACGGTTGATTATCATATTAGGCAAGTTCAGTATGTATTTGATCAGAACCTAGACTCATTCTGCTGGATAAATAGATGCATCCGTGTCCCAGAAATATGCAAATGAAACTCTAATTTCAGTCTCAGAATACCATCAAACATCTGAAGATGTTTTTCCTCACTGACTTAACGATTTATGGAATCTTCTCTAAGAGCACAGTACTCCCTTTTAAACCCAACCTTCCTCCGTATTATTCCATCCTCTTCAGGCAGATCCCCACCTGCCTGCCTGCGTGTTGATCTGGGCTTCTCTCAGTCTGTTCTATTCCTCACCGGCTACATTATTTACGTACATAGTGAATTTTCTCACGTCTGAATTAGAAATGCAGAAGCAATCCCACTTTCATAACTTTAAACTACTTAAGGATGTGATAAGCTTTGAGATCTGAGTTGTCTCCCCGTCTGGCTTTGTGTCTTTTGTGTAGAAAATGCCAGAAATCAGAACACCTGGACTTCAGTCCTGCTCTACACCCGATTGGCCAGACATACCAGGGAGAGTCCCCTTTTCTCTGGGGACCAGTTTTTCTCCCCTTAAATGCAGATTGTAATTATGGAGACCATGTAATTTATCATCCAAATCAGGACCCCTCTGCAAGTAAAAGTAGGCTCTAGAAATCATTAAATTTACATAACTTTGTAAAATATTTATTAACCAAGAAAGCAGCTTTACTATAATGAAAAACCTATTAAATAATTCTATCAAAAATATTTTCAAATCTAAAATTATAATGACACTTTATCACAGAATGAAAGGTCTAGGACAGAGGGACGAATAGGCAGACACACAGAAGGTTTTTAGGGCCATGAAACTCCGTAGGACCTATAATGGTAGGTATATGTTATTATACATGCGTCAAAACTCACAGAATATACAACACCAACAGTGAACCCTAATGTGAGCTATAGGCTTTCGGTGATGATATGTCAATGCAGGTTCATCCACTGTAACCAATGTACCATTCTGGTGGGCAACGTTGATAGGGAGGCTGTGTGTGTATGAGGGCAGAGGTAAATGAGAAATCTCTGTACCTTCCATTCAATTTTGCTGTGAACCTAAAACTGCTCTAAAAAAAATAAAGTCTGTTAAAAAAAATCCAGGACAAATGATGGGACAATATAAGGTTTAATTGGGGGTATCTGGACACCATAACTGAAATCCTCATTTATTTTTAATACTTATTTTTGGCTGTGTTGGGTCTCTGCTGCTGTGTGCGGGCTTTCTCTAGTTGCGGTGAGCAGGGGCTACTCTTCACTGCAGTGCACGGGCTTCTCATTGCAGTGGCTTCTCTTGTTGTGGAGCATGGGCTCTAGGCACGCAGGCTTCAGTAATTGTGGCACACAGGCTTAGTAATTGTGGCTCACGGGCTCCAGAGCACAGGCTCAGCAGTTGTGGTGCATGGGCTTAGCTGCTCTGTGACATGTGCGATCTTCCTGGACCAGGGCTCAAACCCGTGTCTCCTGCATTGGCAGGCGGATTCTTAACCACTGCGCCACCAGGGAAGTTCCTGAAATCCTCATCTCAACTCACTGTGGTCTTGAAAGTATCCAATGAGATAATGAATTTGTTTACAAAAAGTATTTTTTTTTTAAGGTACAAGGCTATTATTACATGAGATAACTCTCTTTACTTCTTGCTCTGAATTCATTATTATGTGTCTTGAAATGGAAGGAGACAGCACACAGGCAGATTTATTATTCCTGCTGTGAGTAGTAAGTAGGGATACCTTGGCAACGGCTAGTTCAGGGTCACTCAAAATCCTCCACTGCAAACATCACGACGGGCTTTCAAGATTGAAAAGGACAGATGTGTGGGGAAAGCAGTCGGGATAAGATGGCAGGCTAACAGGGCAGGAAGCTCAGCTAAGGAGGAAACAATCCTTTTGCTACTGTCCCTTTCTCATCCTTATCTTTTTCCCATGCCTTATTATTAACATGTTCTTATTTTCTCTAGGAAGGGGGTGAATTTGTTGTCTCCCCAGCAGGCAATTTTATTATATATCCCCATCTACAATTTTATTACAGGAAAGGTATAACACTTTGTTCTTCAGAAATAGGAAGTAAATAGGGATATTAATTATATTCCAAAATTGGCAAAAAAATTTAAAGAATTTACTAGTTTATTATATTCATTGTCCATTTCCTCTCACTAATGTCTGTGAAAACAAGAGTTTTCTCAGTTTTATACACTGCTGTATCCTCAGTACCTAGCACAGTGTCTGGCATGTGGTAGATGCTCAATAAGAATTGATGAATGAATAAAATAAAACATTCAAATCACAAACATTTCTCAAGTCTTGGAGAGACCAAGAAATAAAAGACAACATCTCCACCCTCAACAAGACCCTTCAAAGAAGGAAGGATATATTCATTTATTTATACAAAAAATTTTTATTGAGCACCTATTACATGCCCAAGACTGGAGCCTGAACAGTAAACAAGCCAGGCTCATGCCCTCATGGATTTTGCACTCTAAGGAGGAGCCAGACATTTGTAAGCAGAGATATATATATTCATTTTATGAATATACAATAGGGAAAGGACAGTTTCTGCCATAAATGGTGTTGGGAAAACTAGACAGCCACATGCAAAAGAAACATATAAAATAAACTCAAAATGGATTAAAGACTTGAATATAAGACCTGAAAACATAAAACTCCTAGATGAAAACATAGGTGGTAAGCTCTTTGACATCAGTCTTGGCTATAATTTTTTGGCTCTGACACCAAAAGCAAAAACAACAAAAGCAAAAGTAAACAAGTGAGACTACATCAAACTAGAAAGCTTCTGCACAGCAAGGGAAACCATCAACAAAATGGTAAGGCAACCTACCAAATGGGAGAAGATATTTGCAAATCATACATCTGATAAGCGGTTAATATCCAAAATATATAGAGAACTCATACAACTCAATAGCAAAAACCCCCAAACAATCTGATTAAAAAATGGGCAGAGGATCTGAATAGACACTTTCCCAAAGAAGACATACAGATAGTCAACAGAAACAAGAAATGATGCTCCACATCCCTAATCATCAGAGAACTGCAAATCAAAACCACAATGAGGGAATTCCTTGTCGGTCCAGTGGTTAGGACACCATGCTTCCACTGCAGGGGGAAGGGGTCTGATCCCTGGTCAGGGGACTAAGACCCTGCAAGCTGCAGGGTGCAGCCGAAAACACAAAAACCAAAACCATAATGAGATGTTATCTCATACTTATTATAGTGGCTGTTATTTTTTCAAAAAGACAAGAAATAACAAGTGTTGGCAAGAATGTGGGGCAAAGGGAACACTTGGGCACTGTGGGAATGTAAATTGGTATAGCCACTATGGGTAACACCATGGAGGTTCCTCAAAAATTGAAAATAGAACTACTGTATGATCCAACACTGCTGCTTCTGAAGCAAACAAAAACACTAACTCTAAAAGGCATCTGCACCCCCATGTTCACTGCAACATTACTCACAATAGCCATGACATGCAAACAACCTAAGCGTCCATCAATGGATAAAGAAAATGTGATACATACATATACAATAGAATATCATTCAGCTACAAAAAAAGGAATTATTGCTATTTGGGACAACATGGGTGACTTTTGAAGGCATACTGCTAAGCAAAATAAGTCAGACAGAGAAAGACAAATACTGTATGATCTCACTTTTATGTGGAATCTAAAATATAAAAGTAAAAACAAACCCAAAAAACTCACAGATACAGAGAACAGATTGATGATTGCCAGAGGTAGGGGTGGGCAGTAGGCAAAATGGGTGAAGGTAGTCAGAGGCACAAACTTCCAGTTACAAAATAAATAGGTCCTGGGGGTGTAATGGACAGCATGATGAACATGTACAATGTACATTTAGTAATATCGTAATGTATATTTGAGAGTAGCTAATGTATCTTGAAAGTGGATTTTAAAAGTTTTCATCACAAGAATAAAAATTTGTAACTATGTGTGGTAATGGACATTAACTAGGCTTATTGTGGTCATTGCTTTGAGACAAATATATCCATCATGTATAGACAACACATATAATACATACATATTATAATATATGTAATATAATATATATTATATATATACACACATTGTATATAATCATGTTGTATACCTGAAACTGTTATATGTCATTTATATCAGTAAAAATGATATATACATACATATATACAGCTATATATATACACATCTTATATATCTTAGTAATGTTACATATTTTAACTGTTATCAAAATACTCAAAGCACAATCCTTTTATAATTCCATTGACTGTCCTAAAGACTCACCCTTTCCAAGCAGGCCTGGCACCCAAGGCACTACTACAAGCATGAACAGGCCAGTTCTTCCCATTTTCCTCCAACAGTGTATTCCTCCATCCCCTAAGACTAAATGGCTTGAAAACAGAATTTCTTCCAAAGGACCAGCACTGTATTTGATCCAGCATACAAACATTTTTCTCCCCACCACCCCCACTATTTTTTAACTTCTTGCTTGGGGAACAAATTCAGAAAGGTCAAGAATATTATAACAACAACCCATCACATGGAATCAATGTGTTAACGTTTTAAAAATATTTGCTTTGTCTTTAAGAGGTTTAGAACAAAAAAGAACCTTCCACCTCAGCCTAGACTGATGAGGCAGTCCAACTACACAGCACCCAACTGTGTTTTCAGACTGTGTCCAGGGAGTTCTTGGATTCCTAAAAGAGCCGCAGGGGCCTGGCAAGGAGAGCACAGGGAAATGAGGGGCGAGAGGCAGAGTCTGAGGATCCAGCCCCTGCTTTTCCCTCAACAACTCACAGTCTGTGTTTTCTAGCGGATTTCATTTGAAAAAAAGTGTTCCACTGAACTAACCAACAAAAGGGAGAAGATTTACATGTAGCAAAGGCAATGAACTTAAACTGATAATGGATTATTTCTGACTAAGTAGGGGCAGGGGAAGAAGGAGAGAGAGAGAACCAGGGGAGGAGTCGTTTCATTTTCATTGTTTGCAACATAAACCTAATGAGCTGTGAACATTTTCTCTGGAGACCAGCTCAGGATCTCCACAAACACTCAGTTCTTCAAAGAGATAAATTGGATTTTGTCACATCAGACAAGTCGACCCCAGGGCTCTACCTACAGAGACAGACAGGATGCTAGGCCACTCTCACTTCCCAGAGAACCATTTAAAATAGGAATGACTTGTAAATTTTGGAGATTAATCCTTTGTCAGTTGCTTCATTTGCAAATATTTTCTCCCATTCTGAGGGTTGTCTTTTGGTCTTGTTTATGGTTTCCTTTGCTGTGCAAAAGCTTTTAAATTTCATTAGGTCCCATTTGTTTATTTTTGTTTTTATTTCCATTTCTCTAGGAGGTGGATCAAAAAGGATCTTGCTGTGATTTATGTCATAGAGTGTTCTGCCTATGTTTTCCTCTAAGAGTTTTATAGTGTCTGGCCTTACATTCAGGTCTTTAATCCATTTTATTTTTGTGTATGGTGTTAGGAAGTGTTCTAATTTCATTATTTTACATGTAGCCATCCAGTTGTCCCAGCACTACTTATTGAAGAGGCTATCTTTTCTCCATTGCATATTCTTGCCTCCTTTATCAAAGATAAGGTGGCCATATATATGTGGGTTTATCTCTGGTCTTTCTATTCTGTTCCATTGATCTATATTTCTGTTTTTGTGCCAGTATCATACTGTCTTCATTACTATAGCTTTGTAGTATAGTCTGAAGTCAGGAAGCCTGATTCCTCCAGCTCCATTTTTCGTTTGCAAGATTGCTTTGGCTATTTGGGATATTTTGTGTTTCCATACAAATTGAGAAATTTTTAGTTCTGTGAAAAATGCCATTGGTAGTTTGATAGGGATTGCATTGAACTACCATACAACCCAGCAATCCCACTACAGGGCATATACCCTGAGAAAACCATAATTCAAAAACAGTCATGCACCAAAATGTTCATTACAGCTCTATTTACAATAGCCAGGAGACGGAAGCAACCTAAGTGTCCATCATCGGATGAATGGATAAAGAAGATGTGGCACATATATACAATGGAATATTACTCAGCCATAAAAAGAAATGAAATTGAGTTATTTGTAGTGCGGTGGATGGACATAAAGTCTGTCATACAGAGTGAAGTAAGTCAGAAAGAGAAAAATAAATACCATATGCTAACACATATATACGGAATCTAAGAAAAAAAGGTCATGTAGAACCTAGGGGTAAGACGGGAATAAAGACACAGACCTACTACAGAATGGACTTGAGGATATGGGGGGGAGGGGTAAGCTGTGACGGGGTGGGAGAGTGGCATGATATACACTACTGGGCGTGAGGTGGATAGCTGGTGGGAAGCAGCCGCATGGCGTGGGGAGATCAGCTCAGTGCTTTGTGACCGCCTGGGGGGGTGGGATAGGGAGAGTGGGAGGGAGGGAGACCTAGGAGGGAGAAGATATGGTAACGTATGTATATGTGTGGCTGATTCAGTTTGTTATAAAGCAGAAACTAACACACCATTGTGAAGCAATTATACTCCAATAAAGATGTTAAAAATAAATAAATAAATAAGAATTAAACAACAAAAAAATTTAAAAAAATTTAAAAAAAGGAATGACTTCCTAAGGACACCTCAGTGGATAGAGAGCTGTATTCAAGTTTCCTAATAACGTCCCGTTTAGGAACGTTATTGGTCACCTCAGGCTGGCCGAGGTGACCATTGCTTTGTGAAGTATTAAGTTGGCTTTGTTTCTTTATCTTCTGCTCTGGGAGTCAGACAAATATAGGGTATTATCTGGACTACGGTTAGAAATCCACCAGGAGTGAAAAGAGAGCCAGGGAAAACCATCCTAATTATTTTAAACTACAGAAATTCTCCTTTCTTCTTAAAAAGTGCATGTTTCAGAGACTCTGGACAGAATGAACTGAAAGTATTTTGCTGAATTGGTGAGGGGTGCACATTTTGGACACGGGGGCCTTCTCGGCCGCTCGTTCTACGATGAGAAATGCGGGGTTCTGGCCTGTGCTTGGTCCAGACAGCCAGCAGATGGCAGTAGAGAGCAACCACCCACCTCAACATAAAAATCCTAGAGGCTAAGATCAAATTCTCACCAGCCCTTTGCCCGGATTTTATACTCAGACCAGGGAGTGGGAAACAGTATCCTTTCAATCCCCTCTGTGACAGTTCTGAAACCTGGGCATGGGAGATCTAGTCCATGAGTATCATGAGTATCAACACAGACCTAAGGGACATTGCTTATTTTCCACTAGGTCATTGAATGGTTAAGTACATGGACTGGATTTATAGCCCAGCTCTGTGACATGGCAAGCATTTAACCTTTCAAAGCTTCAGTTGCCCTACCTGTAAATTGCAGAGAATATTAGCACTCACACATCACAGCCCTGTTACGAGGATTCAGTGCAATCGTATATTTAAACACTTGACCCAGTGGCTGGTACTTAGGGAACTAATCAATAAATATCAGTTGTTATTATTTTTACCCAGCAGGTTTTTATTGAGTTCACATCTCAATGGAGAACAACCTGCTGTGCGTGTGGTCAGATTCCATCCCCAGGCAGGGTCAGCACCACGAGCTATGAAGTTGCTGCTTTTGCCTTTCCTTGAGTCTCTTAGTTACATCCTTGTGTTACAACTTATTTGTTGTGTTGTTTGTTACCATTTTTTTAAATAGATCTTTATTGGAGTATAATTGCTTTACAATACTGTGTTAGTTTCTGTTGTACACCAAAGTGAATCAGCCATATGCATACATATCCCCTCCCTCTTGAGCCTCCCTCCCACCCTCCCTATCCCACCTCTCTAGGTCATTTTGATGTGCCAGCACTGCCGACTCTCAGAAGGAAAGGCTATATCTGACAAAGAGAATTCTTTGGAGAATAAAATGGTTTATTTCCCTCAGTTGTTTGGCCCAAGAAGGGAAGACTGGCAGCTGGGAGGGGGTTGGTATTGATACTTATTAGTGTTCTTAAATCTGGTGCACCGAGGCCTGATATATGGTAAAGGGCCAAGAGCAGTTGCTCCAACACTTACTGTCCATCAGAAACTACACAGAAAGTGTTTTTAAAACAGGGATGCCCAGGGAATTCCCTGGCAGTCCAGTGGTTAGGACTCTGTGCTTTCACTGCTGAGGGGGTGGGTTCGATCCCTGGTCGGGGAACTAAGATCCCTACAAGCCTCGCGGAGTGGGCGAAAACAAAACAAAACAAAACAAAACAAAACATGGATGCCTGGACACTACTCAGAAGTTCCTCTCAGTTGCTCTGGAGTGGAGCTGGGCATAGTTATTTTTAGCTCACCAGGGCTGAGAACCACTTGTTGAGAACCAACCACTATCAAGCTGTTCCCAAACTAGTGTGCGTTCTCAGACTTTAGTCAGACTGCTGAAAATTCAGATTTCCAGGCTGATTCTAATGCAGTGGTTCTTCAACCAAACGTTGGAAAACTCCACTCTAGTAGATTAGAAAGCTGAACGCCTGATGAGCAGATAGCCAAAAATAAGTGCAACTTTGAGAAATCCTTTTGGAGTCAAACAAGCAAGTTCTGTAAATGGGCAGGAACGGTTCTCCCAGACATTCCCAGCCCTGCACCCAGAGCTTTGCACATGTGCCCAGGAAGGCTCACAGTGACTCAGGAGGAGGCCCTCGGACAGCACCAGGCCATAGGTAGGGACAGGAAATATATAAATGAGGAAATTACAGCACAGACAGTTTACCTTATTTGCCCCAAGTCCCAGAGCGAGCAGGTGATGGAGATAAAATGAGGATTCAGGCAGTGCCAGTCTGGAGCAAACTCTCTTCCCCACAAAGGTATTTCCCTTCTCTGTGGATGCGCACCCAGGACATGGTACCAAAGATCAAACAAGAGAGCATGATGGCCTTCTCCTACCAACCTAATCTTATTAAAGGTGAAGTACTAAGGAGCGCCCCAGATAAAAGGTAATAAAAGGACAAGAGGGAGAGAGATTTCACTCAGAGGGAAGAGGGAGTGTTGGGAGCGGGTGTGGGAAAACTGCGCCCCCCCCCCCCCCACAACCAGCAGGAGGTGGCTGAGGTGCCTAGGGAGTCTGGAGGTGGGCCAGGGGCTCTGGCGGCCTAGGGTAATGTGGAAGGCAGAGTTCGGAACCTAAGGGGAACAAGAGGGAGGGAAGGCGGGCATCTCCCCAGGGATTCGTGAGCACCAATGACCAGGGAACAGGAGTGGCTTTATGATTCACAGAGCCCAGTACAAAAGGGAAATGTGAGGTCCCCTTGTTTAAAACTGATTAAGAATTTCAAGATCAAGAGGGAAGAGATATGGGAACATATGTATATGTTTAACTGATTCACTTTGTTATAAAGCAGAAACTAACACACCATTGTAAAGCAATTATACCCCAATAAAGATGTTAAAAAAAAAAAAAAGAATTTTAAGATGATGACAGCAAGCACTAAACCAAGTGTAGGGCCCTCCTGCAAGTAGGCAGAGCGCATGCCCTGGGAGCCAGCCGTGCCTGGGGACCCCCAGAGCTGCTGCAGGAAATACGGGATCCTGCATGCAGAGCGCCTAGCACAAAGCACCACGAGCCTGCAGCATGAAGTGCCCATGGCCTGCTGCTCCTGTTTACAAGGGCTCTCTGCCTGAGAACTTCCAGCAGATACTCTCTACAAAATCCACTCCTCAGGATCCCAAATCCCATAGCCTCAGGAATACTGAAGGATCCACACAGCCTAACGGGACCCCAGAGGACAGAAACACACTGCCAAGCCCGCTGCCTTCACCCCAGGGAAGGAACACCCAGGCTGGTCTTTGTAGGAGGCCGGCTCGGTCAGAGTGTTTACAGGGGAATTACTACCAGAACAAACCAGACAGTCAGCCTCTGCTTCTCTGACACCACGTCCCACACCAAGCCTGAACAAACAACAGGCGACGCTCCTCGGGTGGCACACCTCACCACCCGCAGCTCCTGCACGTTCCTCTGCAGGGCTTCCACTTGCTCAGAACACCAGTGACGCAGGAGGCCATAAAGGACAAAGGTGAGCAGACAGGGAGAGGTGATGGATACGATGGGAGTGGAGGTGAGCAATGAAGCACTCAGGGGACCAGGAGAACCACAGAAGATACTTGCTTTGTTTCTATCACCAACAAGGCTGCTTTCAGATTTGAGAGTTGGTCCTTTGAACCTTCTATACCAGGGTTTCTCAGTTGCGGCACTGTGAACATTAGGGGCTGGCTAATTCTTAGTCGCGGTGTCTAACATTGCAATATGTCATTTTAGGATGTTTAGCAGCGTCCCTGGCCTCAGGAATGCCAGTAGCACCCTCCCAGTTGATAATCAAAAATGTCTCCACACAATGCCAAATGTCTTCCAGAAGATAAAAACGCCCCTGTTTCAGAACCACTGGACAGAATGATCCTCAATGTACTCTGAGGGGGAAAAATGGCAATAAGAAGAATGGGTAGTGGGGAAGAGTCACCTGCGCTCCCACCTCTGATCCTGCCCCACTCTAGTCCACTCTCTGCTCTGGAGCAGGTGGAGCCCTGACCGTGACACTCACCCCCTTAAGCCTTTCTATGACCTCCTACTGCTGGTCCGTGGGGGCCAAGCTTGAACACAGAAATTATCTGTTCCTCCCTCTGAAGCCTTTCACCTGTCACCGTGCACTCCAGTCACACGATGCACTCTTCATCATTGGTCCGTTTCCAGGGTGCCTGCGCGTGCCAGGCACTGTTCTAAGTGCTTGCTTGGGAGGCATCAGTGAACAAAGAGGCTCCTGCCCTTGTAGAAACAGACAACAGCCATAAGCATCACAAACAGGTGAGTTATACTGTTTGTTACAAGGTGAAAAGAAGATCTGTGAAGAGAGGATCAAGAGTGCGGGACGGTGGAGGCAGAGTGGGTTGCAATTTTAAATAAGGTCATCAGGGCAGCTTCACTTGAGCAAAGGAGAGGGGTAGTAATCATGCAGATTCCTGGGGAGAGTGATGCGGGCAGAGGGAGCAGCCTGGGCAGAGGGCAGAGCAGAGGGCGGGAGGCCTGAGGGGGAAAGGACCTGGTAGGCCATCCTAAGGATGTGTACTCCTTTTCTTCGGAAGATGGGAATCGTGGCAGGGTTCTGAGGAAATGTGACCTGGCTCACGTAAATTTCCAATAACTCCCTCCAGCTGCTATTCTGAGAATAACGGCTGAAGCAGGGACACAAGTTATAAAGCAACTGCAGTAGCCCGTGCGCAAGATGGTGGTTCAGACCAGTGAGGCGGCAGAGGAGATGGTGAGAAGGCTAAGAAGAGGCATCTTGTATCCTCGAGACTTCAGCCTCCTTCTCTTGCTCAACAC
The DNA here is from genome assembly GCF_951394435.1 of Stenella coeruleoalba. Lineage (NCBI taxonomy): Eukaryota > Metazoa > Chordata > Mammalia > Artiodactyla > Delphinidae > Stenella > Stenella coeruleoalba. The sequence continues at coordinate 44,606,399 of NC_137159.1, forward strand.
TGAGGGAATGCTGCTTGACCTAAGGCAAGATATCTCCAGATTCAGAGTCTACGGTTCATTAGACATAGCAACAATTCAATAAACATGTGTTGGGAGTTAAAATAAACACAGAAAAAACTCCAATAAAATGCATGAAGCACACTTTTTAGAAGAGCCTATCTAGTTCCCAGGCACGTTTCTGACACTTAGTAGATGCTTAATAAATGCTCATTGAATGGATAAGTAAATGAATAATGCATCTTACACTGTGTGACTAATTACTGTACTCCTTTAGACATCATCATTTACAACCATTAGCTCAAAGTATTTTATTACCATAGATGTAATTCATTTTGATTGCCTTGCTTTAAGAATTATTTTTGGCTTTTTTTGCTGCCACTGTAAGTCATTTAAGCTTCATTATTTTACCTAGGTCATAAATTTGTTTTAAAAATGATCAGACTCAAAATGCACTTTTGCTGAGTTTGGTGTGAGGCTTGAGTTACAGCTCTAACCCTACAACGGCCCTGAGCTTCATTCTATTCATCATAAGGTGACAGAGTTCACGTGATGACATCATGTGGAACTCTATGTCTCTCCCAGCTTGAAAATTCCAGAACTTGATATTCACTGGAAAATGTACTGGAGGTCCACCGTCCCATATATCTGAAATTTTTGGTGGTAGGCGCATTTTGGAATTTTGAAAATTTTGGATTTGGAACTCATGTAATAGATCCAGTGGAGTCTGGGGCAGCACCTTGAAATCAAATATTTCTGCGGTGAAGGGTATGAATATTCATACATATGAAGACAATAAACAGCTTCATAATAAGTGTAAGTCATGTTTTGCTGCCAAATTAGTTATAAATAATATTTTGGAAAAAAAAGAAGTTGCACCCTTACCTAACACCATGTGCAAAAATTACCTCAAAAATGGATCAAAGACCTAAATATAAGAGCCCAAACCATAAAACACTTATAAGAAATCTTAAGAGATCTTCATGAAATTGTATTGTATTTGGCAATAATTTTTTGCTATGACACCAAAAGCACAGGTAACAACACAGAAAAATAGATATATTGGATTACATCAAAATTAAAAACTTTTATGCATCATAGGACATAATTAACAGAGAAGGCAACCTATGCAATGGGAGAAAATATTTACAAATCATATATCTGATAATGGGGTTAATATCTAAGATATATAAAGAATATTTACAGCTTGGCAACAAAATAACAAATAACCTGATTTAAAAATGGGCAAAGGGAGTCGAAAACAAGATGGCAGAGTAGAAGGACGTGCTCTCACTCCCTCTTGCGAGAACACCAGAATCACAACAAGCTACTGGACAATCATCGAAAGGAAGACACTGGAACTCACCAAAAAAAATACCCCACATCCAAAGACAAAGGAGAAGCCACAATGAGATCGTAGGAGGGGCGCAATCACAGTAAAATCAAATCCCATAACTGGTGGGTGGGTGACTCACAGACTGGCGAACACTTATACCACAGAAGTCCACCCACTGGAGTGAAGGTTCTGAGCCCTATGTCAGGCTTCCTAACCTGGGGGTCCGGCAACAGGAGGAGGATTCCTAGAGAATCACATTTTGAAGGATAGTGGGATTTGACTGCAGGACTTTGACAGGACTGGGGGAAACAGTGACTCCACCCTTGGAGGGCACACACAAAGTAGTGTGCGCATTGGGACCCAGGAGAAGGAGTAGTGACCCCACAGGAGACTGAACCAGACCTACATGCTAGTGTTGGAGGGTCTCCTGCAGAGGCAGGGGGGTTCTCTGTTTCACCGTGGGGACAAGGACACTGGCAGCAGAAGTTCTGGGAAGCACTCGTTGGCATGAGCCCTCCCAGAGTCTGTCATTAGCCACACCAAAGAGCCCAGGTAGGCTCCAGTGTTGGGGTGCCTCAGGCCAAACAACCAACAGGGAGGGAACCCAGCCCCACCCATCAACAGTCAAGTGGATTAAAGTTTTACTGAGCTCTGCATACCAGAGCAACAGTCAGCTCTACCCACCACCAGTCCCTCCCATCAGGAAATTGCACAAGCCTCTTAGATAGCCTCATGCACCAGAAGGCAGACAGCAGAAGCAAGAACTACAATCCTGCAGCCTGTGGAACAAAAACCACATTCATAGAAAGACAGACAAGATGAAAAGGCAGAGGGCTATGTACCAGATGAATGAACAAGATAAAACCCAGAAAAACAACTAAATGAAGTGGAGATACAAAACCTTCCAGAAGAATTCAGAATGAAAATAGTGAAGATGATCCAGGACCTCAGAAAAAGAAGGGAGGCAAAGATCAAGAAATTGCAGGAAATGTTTAACAAAGGCCTAGAAGAATTAAAGAACAAACAGACAGATATAAACAATACAATAACTGAAATGAAAAATACACTAGAAGGAATCAATAGCAGAATAACTGAGGTAGAAGAATGGATAAGTGACCTGGAAGACAGAATGGTGGAATTCACTGCTGCAGAACAGATTAAAGAAAAAGGAGTGAAATGAAATGAAGACAGCCTAAGAGACCTCAGGAACAACATTAAACACAACAACATTCACATTATAGGGGTCTCAGAATGAGAAGAGAGAGAGAAAGGACCAGAGAAAATATTTGAAGACATTATAGTTGAAAACTTCCCTAACATGGGAAAGGAAATAGCCACCCAAGTCCAGGAAGCCCAGCCAGTCCCATACAGGATAAACCCAAGGAGAAACACGCCGAGACACATAGTAATCAAACTGGCAAAAATTAAAGACAAAGAAAAATTATTGAAAGCAGCAAGGGAAAAACGACAAATAACATACAAGGGAACTCCCATAAGGTTAACAGTTGATTTCTCAGCAGAAACTCTACAAGCCAGAAGGGAGTGGCATGATATACTTAAAGTGATGAAAGGGAAGAACCTACAACCAAGATTACTCTACCCGTCAAGGAGCTCATTCAGATTCTATGGAGAAATCAAAAGCTTTACAGGCTTCCCTGGTGGCGCAGTGGTTGAGAATCCGCCTGTCAACGCAGAGGACACAGGTTTGTGCCCCAGTCCGGGAGGATACCACATGCCACGGAGCGGCTAGGCCCGTGAGCCATGGCCGCTGAGCCTGCGCACCCGGAGCCTGTGCTCCACAACAGTGAGAGGCTCGTGTACCGCAAAAAAAAAAAAAAAAGCTTTACAGACACGCAAAAGCGAAGAGAATTCAGCACCACCAAACCAGCTCTACAACAAATGCTAAAGGAACTTCTCTAAGTGGGAAACACAAGAGAAGAAAAGGACCTACAAAAACAAACCCAAAACAGTTAAGAAAATGGTCATAGGAACAAACATATCGATAATTACCTTTAGCGTGAATGTATTAAATGCTCCAACCAAAAGACACAGGCTTGTTGAATGGATACAAAAGCAAGACCCATATATATGCTGTCTACAAGAGACCCACTTCAGACCTAGGGACACATACAGACTGAAAGTGAGGGGATGGAAAAAGATATTCCATGCAAATGGAAATCAAAAGAAAACTGGAGTAGCAATACTCATATCAGATAAAGTAGACTTTAAAATAAAGAATGTTACAAGAGACAAGGAAGGACATTACATAATGATCAAGGGATCAATCCAAGAAGAAGATATAACAATTATAAATATATATGCACTCAATATAGGGGCACCTCAATACATAAGGCAACTGCTAACAGTTATAAAAGAGGAAATCGACAATAACACAATAATAGTGGGGGACTTTAACACCTCACTTACACGAATGGACAGATCATCCAAAATGAAAATAATTAAGGAAACAGAAGCTTTAAATTACACAATAGACCAGATACATTTAATTGATATTTATAGGACATTCCATCCAAAACCAGCATATTACACTTTCTTCTCAAGCGCACATGGAACATTCTTCAGGACAGATCACATCTTGGGTCACAAATCAAGCCTCAGTAAATTTAAGAAAATTGAAATCACACCAAGCATCTTTTCTGACCACAACGCTATGAGATTACAAATGAATTACAGGGAAAAAACATAAAAAGCACAAACACATGGAGCCTAAACAATATGTTACTAAATAACCAAGAGATCAGTGAAGAAATCCAAGAGTAAATCAAAAAATACCTAGTGACAAATGACAATGAACATGATGATCCAAAACCTATGGGATGCAGCAAAAGCAGTTCTAAGAGGGAAGTTTATAGCAATACAATCCTACCTCAAGAAACAAGAAAAATCTCAAGTAAACAATCTAACCTGACACCTAAAGGAACTAGAGAAAGAAGAACAAACAAAACCAAAAGTTAGCAGAAGGAAAGAAATCATAAAGATCAGAGCAGAAATAAATGAAATAGAAACAAAGAAAACAATAGCAAAGATCAATAAAACTAAAAGCTGGTTCTTTGAAAAGATAAACAAAATTGATAAACCATTAGCCAGACTCATCAACAAAAAGAGGGAGAGGACTCTAATCAATAAAATTAGAAAAGAAAAAGGAGAAGTTACAACAGACACCACAGAAATACAAAGCACCCTAAGAGACTACTACAAGCAATTCTATGCCAATAAAATGGAAAATCTGGAAGAAATGGACAAATTCTTAAAAAGGTATAAACTTCCAAGACTGAACCACGAAGAAACCAAAAATATGAACAGACCAATCACAAATAATGAAATTGAAACTGTGACTAAAAATCTTCCAACAAACAAAAGTCCAGGACAAGATGGCTTCACAGGTGAATTCCATCAAACATTTAGAGAGGAGCTAACACCCATCCTTCTCAAACTCTTCCAAAAAATTGCAGAAGAGGGAACACTCCGAAATTCATTCTATGAGGCCACCACCACGCTGATACCAAAACCAGACAAAGATACTACAAAAAAAGAAAATTACAGACCAATATCACTGATGAATATAGATGCAAAAACCCTCAACAAAATACTAGCAAACAGAATCCAACAACACATGAAAAGGATCAGACACCATGATCAAGTGGGATTTATCCCAGGGATGCAAGGATTCTTCAATATATGCAAATCAATCAATGCGATACACCATATTAACAAATCGAAGAATAAAAGCCATGTGATCATCTCAATAGATGCAAAAAAGCTTTTGACAAAATTCAACACCCATTTATGATAAAAACTCTCCAGAAAGTGGGCATAGAGGGAAACTACCTCAACATAATAAAGGCCATATACGACAAACCCACAGCAAACATCATTCTCAATGGTGAAAAACTGGAAGCATTTCCTCTAAGATCAGGAGCAAGACAAGGACGTCCACTCTTGCCACTATCATTCAACATAGTTTTGGAAGTCCTAGCCACGGCAATCAGAGAAGAAAAAGAAATAAAAGGAATACAGATTGGAAAAGAAGAAGTAAAACTGTCACTGTTTGCAGATGACATGATACTATACATAGGGAATCCTAAAAATGCTACCAGAAAACTACTAGAGCTAATCAATGAATTTGGTAAAGTTGCAGGATACAAAATCAATGCACAGAAATCTCTTGCATTCCTATACATTAATGATGAAAAATCTGAAAGAGAAGTTAAGGAAACACTCCCATTTACCACTGCAACAAAAAGAATAAAATACCTAGGAATAAACCTACCTAAGGAGACAAAAGACTTGTATGCAGAAAACTATAAGACACTGATGAAAGAAATTAAAGATGATACCAACAGATGGAGAGATACCAAGTTCTTGGATTGGAAGAATCAATACTGTGAAAATGACTATACTACCCAAAGCAATCTACAGATTCAACGCAATCCCTATCAAATTACCAATGGCAATTTTTATGGAACTAGAACAAATTATCTTAAAAAAAATTTTGTTAATTTTATTTATTTATTTATTTATGGCTGTGTTGGGTCTTTGTTTCTGTGCGAGGGCTTTCTCTAGTTGCAGCAAGTGGGGGCCACTCTTCATCGCGGTGCGCGGGCCTCTCACTATCGCGGCCTCTCTTGCTGCGCGGAGCACAGGCTCCAGACGCGCAGGCTCAGTAATTGTGGCTCACGGGCCTAGTTGCTCCGTGGCATGTGGGATCTTCCCAGACCAGGGCTCGAACCTGTGTCCCCTGCATTGGCAGGCAGATTCTCAACCACTTCGCCACCAGGGAAGCCCCATCTTAAAATTTGTATGGAGACACAAAAGGCCCTGAATAGACAAAGCAGTCTTGAGGGAAAAAAACGGAGCTGGAGGAATCAGACTCCCTGACTTCAGACTATACTACAAAGCTACAGTAATCAAGACAATATGGTACTGGCACAAAAATAGAAACATAGATCAATGGAACAAGATAGAAAGCCCAGAGATAAACCCAGGCACCTATGGTCAACTAATCTATGACAAAGGAGGCAAAGATATACAATGGAGAAAAGACTGTTTCTTCAATAAGTGGTGCTGGGAAAGCTGGACAGCTACACGTAAAAGAATGAAATTAGAACACTCCCTAACACCATACACAAAAATAAACTCAGAATGGATTCGAGACCTAAATGTAAGACCAGACACTATAAAACTTAGAGGAAAACATAGAAAGAACACTCTTTGACATAAATCACAGCAGGAACTTTTTTGATCCACCTCCTAGAGTAATGGAAATAAAAAAAAAAATAAACAAATGGTCCCTAGTGAAACTTAAAAGCTTTTGTACAGCAAAGGAAACCATAAACAAGACGAAAAGACAACCCTCAGAATGGGAGAAAATATTTGCAAATGAATCCACGGACAAAGGATTAATCTCCAAAATATATAAACAGCTCATGCAGCTCAATATTAAGAAAACAAACAACCCAATTCAAAAATGCGCAGAAGACCTAAATAGACATTTCTCCAAAGAAGACATACAGATGGCCACAAAGCACATGAAAAGCTGCTCAACATCACTAATTATTAGAGAAATGTAAATCAAAACTACAATGAGGTATTACCTCACATGAGTTAGAATGGGCATCATCAGAAAATGTACAAACAACAAACGCTGGAGAGGGTGTGGAGAAAAGGGAATCCTCTTGCACTGTTGGTGGGAATGTAAATTGATACAGCCACTATGGAGAACAGTATGGAGGTTCCTTTAAAAATGAAAAATAGAATTACCATATGACCCAGCAATCCCACTACTGGGAATATACCCTGAGAAAACCATAATTCAAAAAGACACATGCACCCCAATGTTCATTGCAGCACTATTTACAATAGCCAGGTCATGGAAGCAACCTAAATGCCCATTGACAGACGAATGGATAAAGAAGATGTGGTACATGTATACAATGGAATATTACTCAGCCATAAAAGGGAACAAAACTGAGTCATTTGTTGAGATGTGGATGGATCTAGAGACTGTCATACAGAGTGAAGTAAGTCAGAAAGAGAAAAAGAAATATCATATATTAATGCATGTATGTGGAATCTAGAAAAATGGTACAGATGAACCGGTTTGCAGGGCAAAAGTTGAGACACAGATGTAGAGACACCAAGGGGGGAAAACCGCGGTGGGGTGGGGACGGTGGTGTGCTGAATTGGGTGATTGGGATTGACACGTATACAATGATGTGTATAAAATTGATGACTAATAAGAACCTGCAGTATAAAAAAACAAACAAAAAAACCAACTAATACTAAACTTTCTTTGGGTTATTTGTATGGAAATATGTTAATATAAATGTTTCAGACATTACATGAAATTTCTAAAAATCTTATATGTTCTGGTATAATGTTATAAGTCATAATTCTAGTTATTACTTTAAAATGTATATCAGAAATAAAAAAAATTTTTTTTCACTGCAAAGTAATGGAGCTGTTACAGTGGAGGATTACTGGACTGAATGTCAATATGATGACATAGTATGAGTGTGTTTTGTGTTTGGTAATTGCAATCATTGTTGCTTTTGTTGTGGTCATCCATTTACAATGCTTGGTGTCAGTTTATCTCTTGTAAAAATAAAATACAGTGCGTGTGTGTGTGAAAAAAAAATGGGCAAAGGACTTGAATAGAAATTTCTCCAAAGATGATATACAAATGGCCAACAAGCTTATGAAAGATGCTTAACATCAAAAATCATTAGGGAAATGCAATTGAAAACCACTTCACATATATCAGAATAGCTATTAACAAAAAACCAGGGCTTCCCTGGTGGCGCAGTGGTTGAGAGCCCGCCTGCAGATGCAGGGGACACGGGTTCATGCCCTGGTCCGGGAAGATCCCACATGCCGTGGAGCGGCTGGGCCTGTGAGCCATGGCCACTGAGCCTGCGCATCTGGAACCTGTGCTCCGCAATGGGAGAGGCCACAACAGTGAGAGGCCCGCATACCGCAAAACAAAAAAACAAACAAACAAAAAACCCAGAAAGTGTCGGTGAGGATGTGGAGAAATTGAAATCCTTGTGCACTGCTGGTAGGAATATAAAAATGGTGCAGCTGTTATGGAAAACAGTATGGAAGTTCCTCAAAAATATTAAAAATAGAAATACCATATGATCCAATAATTCCACTTCTGGATATATATCCCAAGGAATGAAAGCAAAGTCTCAGAGACATTTGCGTACCCATGTTCATTGCAGCATTATTCACAATAGCCAAAAGGTGGAAGCAACCCAAGTATCCATTAACAGATGAATGGATAAACAAAATGTGGTATACAACGAAATATTATTCAGCCTTAAGAACAAAGGAAATTCTGACACATGCTACAACATGGATGAACCTTGAAGACATTATTCTAAGAGAAATAAGCCAGTCACAAAAGAGCAAATACTGCATAATTCCACTTATACGAGAATAAGAATAGGCAAATTAGAACAGGCAAATTCACAGAGACAGAAAGTAGAATGGGGGCTGCCAGGGCCAGGATGAGAAGGGAATGGGGAGTTGTTGTTTAATGGGTATGATGTTTCAGTCTGGAAAGATGAACAATGTTCTGGAGATGGATGGTCATGATGGCTGCATAAGGTGACTGTACTTGATGCACTCATATGTTTACTGAAAAAATGGTTAAAATGGTAAATTTTGTGTATTGTGTATATCTTACCACAATAAAAAAGTTGGTTGCCCTCATAAAAAATATATGTACATTTTGGCATTCTGAGTTTTTTGACTTCAGAATTGTAGATAAGGGATCCTGGATGAATTAGATCGCTGATTTATATCACCATGTATTGTTAGTAAAAACTTGTTTGCAGACTCACAACTCACAAAAGTTGTATGTCAGTGGTATAAATAAAACACTACTATTCCTTTGATTGAGGAATGGTCCTCTGGGCTTATGAAGTCCATTTTCTTTTACTAAGACTTGGGGAGAAGAGAAGAAGCCCTGAGAATCAGCTCTGGCTGTACAGATTCTTGTTGATATGACAATGACCTATCTCCAAGCTGGTTCACCCTCAATTTAAAGAAGGGTTAATTGTTTTCAGTAGAAGTCAAAGTCTTAATTAGCTCAAGTTTGACTATAAGGATGTAGCAGAACTGATTAATACAATCACTTTATAATAAAGCTGTAATATCATTTTGGGGTTTTTTTCCTGAGCTTAGTGTTAATCTTAGTTCATCTAAAAACTGTTCTCTTTCTTGTTTTTTAGCAAATAATAATTATCAGAAGATGCAAATATAGGTAAATCTTATGAATATTTATATAAAACAACTTGGAAATGGCCAGATTCATTTTATAGATCTTCTGGAAGTCTATAGGAAGGGCAGTAGAAATAGTGCCATAGTAAGTGTGGTTGTTACAAACAGACTCAGATTACCAAACGTTAAGTAGCAGTTTCTGAATTTTTACTAGTAAGTTTATAAATTTAAGGACTATAGAATATCAGTACTATGTCATGGGAGTTGGGACATGGCCATAATTAATTCTCTTGCTAAATTTATTTAAATAGTTGTTTGAGTAATATGAGAAGTTACTATATTTCCACAGAAATGAATTCGAGTCATTGCTATACAAACAGCAAAAATATCGAAGAAGGCTCATTCATATCAAGAAATTTTTACTAGAATAAAACTGTCCATACACGTAGCTTCATGTCCAAATTGAGAGCAAAGTAGTAAGACAGGCTTGGACCTGAAACCCTGGGACCCGTTGCTGCAGCGCTTGCACCTGGACAGTCTCCTCCAGCAACAAAATACAAATAAACTATAAGGAATTAAAAATAACTGTGTGCGTGCACAGTTGGGCTAAATTATGAACAAAAAGACCAAAAACCCAACTGCCACTTCTGACCAGCCCAGAGGAAAAGCAGGGTACTGCGCATGCCCCCTGCACACAGCACCACCAAGGGAGTGGGCAGACCGCCTAAGCCACCCCTCCGGCCGGACCCCTGGACCCACCCCTACCCTCAGCCCATATAAGGAAGCAGTTTACCCCCGCTCAGGGAAGGAGCAAGGGAACGTGTTACTTGTTTTTGCTCCCTCGTGCTGCAGCAGGAGCCCCAATAAAGCCTTGCCTGAATTTCTTGACCGGCCTCTTATCAATTTCCATTGATTAAGGAGGCCAAGAACCCTGGTTGGTAACTAGTTCTAACAGTGCTTTGCTTGTATCTGCTCCTTCCAAATGGTACTTTGTTTCCATCTTGAGGCAGAGCCTGAAGGTGGAGGAAAAGTCAAGACTCCTTTTCGGGGAATGGCGGCAGCGGCGGGGCGGGTGGGCGGTGGTGTGCAGGGCAGGATGGGGTGGGACAAAGTACACCCCAAGTCCTGTCCACTTTGTCTTCTTCCTCCTGTTTCAGCCTCTCCCCACAGTCTTTCCTTCCCTCCCCTTTAACCCACACTGTCTGCAAATGCTCGGAAGAGCGAGGGCATGTATGGTAATGGCTGGTTGAGGAGGGAGCTGGAACAGAAAACTGTATACATTTCAACTACTTTTAATCCTCACCTGCAATCCTACATATTTTAATCCTTATACCTGTGCTGGGTCTCCTAGCTCACTCTGGCCTCACTCCCACCTTCAGGTGCCCTAGAGTACACCCCTGTCACAGGGTGGCCCTGGCAGCTGGTCTCAGAGAACGTCATGGAGGGCCTGTTCTGAGACTTGGCTTCTCAACTCAATGGCCCCCCGGCCCTGCTTCCGTGTGATGATGGCGCCAAGGCCCGGCTGAGGGCAAGAGAAAGTCCCTGAGGGTGGTTCAGGATCGTGGCAGGTTCCCCCTGCAAGGCCCTGTCCACACAGGCTCGAGAACTAGCTGAGTTGAGGGTGAAGAGTAAGCCAGATTTGGGGTTGTTACCAACACTTCAACCACGAGCCTTTCATTCGTTTGACTCTATACATTTGTCCTGTTTTCCACTAAGGGCTGGAAAAAATGCCGGCAATTCTTTGGAAGTTTGATAGTACATAGTAGACTTCTGTTACAGTGTTGCCAAAAGTGTGACAGGCAAAGGCACCACTGATGGTGAAGATGCTACATGGACAAAATTTTTTAATCCAATAGCCAGAACTTAACAATAAACAGTATATTAAAGCCATAATTTCACAGATATTATTGCTTATGAGGAGAAGTTAAAAAAAAGAAGAAAGAGATGCATTCACATCCATTTAAAGTAAAACACGAAGTAAACAAGAGTATTGGTAGTGAGCTGAGACTGCAAAAATGAAGAAGGTGGCAAGAAAACGGCACCCATTTTCACGGCTCCTGAACAGCAGCATGGTTTATCCAGTCCTTTAAAAGCACAGTTCACTACTCCTCCTGAAATACAGGCTACTGTCCCACTGGCCATCCATCTAAAAATACATGCTAATCCTTCCCCTGATAGCTATAAGCCCAGGTGCTACAGGCCACACCTATGAGATGCAGGCTTGCTTAAGGTCCTTCCGTCCACTGTGCACCACCTATATCCTCTTTGATATTGGCAAGCGTGTGTGGGAATCAGTTGAGACTGATAGAAAATAGAACGTGTCCCTGACCACCTTCCCTTGACTCTGGGGATAGGAGTTGACCATGGGGGTGGCTTTGTACAATCAATACAAATCCCTGGCTATACAGATGCTTGTTCTGAACCGGCTCCTGAACTCTCCTTTGAGAGCCTGAAGTCAGGGACTGGGTATCAGGGAGAAAAGTAGAGCAGAGTAAATATGGCTTCTGCCCTGATCCTCACACTTTAAAATTTATACCTTGATTATGTGATAAAATTTTGGGATGAGCTGGATAAAGTGACTGCCAAAAAGGAATCATGATTTCTGGTTGATGCTCCCCAACATCTAGCCAGTTTATGGTCAATAATCCCATCTAGTAAGTTAACTCATGAGTTATCTAAGTATATGTTTTGCTTCCAGTTTACCTTGAGGGATACACCAAGAAGTTTCACGGTTCAAGGTCAAACATTTTTGGCTGCTTTACTAGCATTTTTAACATTGCTTTTATGGGTGCTTACTTGCTTATATCTGCCTAAAGTACTTTTCTGGATAAAGTTACATTGGCCCATGTTCTCTGGCAGAGAACTCGAGGGCCTTGACTGTCCATGCAATGAAGTGGACACTAAATTCTCACATGAACAGAACTCCCCACATGTGCTCAGTGGACTAACGTCACTTGTGACTTACTTCATCTTATCTTTCCTATTTACATTTTCCACTTTAATCTCTCTCAGTGCCAAATTCTCTATATGAAAAATGAGATAATAAGCCTATCATGAGAATTTAAAAAGATGTATATAAACTGCTTTGTATTCTCTGGTACACATACTTAACATATTGTTAACAGTAGCCAACGTTTACTGAGGGCTGACCATGCACCATGACTTACTCTAAGCACTCTGCAAGTGTATTTAATCCTCATAGAACTCTATGAGGTTGGTGTTGGTATTACCCCCATTTTACAGATGAGGAAACTGAGGCCCAGAGATGTTAACAAATTTGATCAAGGTCTCCAATCTATCACAGGTAAAACTTGGATTTGAACCCAGGCTCCCCGACTCTGAGCCCGGGCTCTTAACCCCTACTACTATGGTAGCTACTCCACTAAAGCTATTTTTTTAAAAATAATTTCTCTTGTTTTTCCTATTATTTATTTATTTATTTATTTTCAGAGGCTGCATGCAGTTACATTTAGGGTCACTAACTTACCCAGAACTTCCCAGTTTTATAACTGAAAGTCTCATCTCTCAGGTTACCAGTCAGTAGTTTTATTATTATGTTGTTTATCTTTGCAGCAGGACCACTGCTTGTACATATAGATACCCTTGTGCAAATTAGGAAAAAGGGGTATTCACTTACATTCAACATACTTTTAATCTTGTATCCATTACATTTATGTAAACTACCTTAAATCCTTCATGGTAGAAGATGGGGTAAGAGAAACAAATATAGAAACAGACTTTCACACTGTATTTAACACATTAAGATCTATGGATAAGTATTAATACATGTGTTACCTTTATATCCTTGTTCTGTCTCCCTGAGATCAATTTTGGTTATTGGTTTGAAATCAGTATCCCATAATCGTATACACCCATCTCGTCCACCAGTGGCAAAGCCTTCTTCGCAAGCATACATGCTGAAGATTCCAGCCTGTTGATTAAGGCAGATAATACTCAATGCTGCAATCGTTCTAAACAGTCATTATAGCTGGATCTTGATGATAAAAATACAAAACAAAGCAAAAATAAAACAAAAAACAAATCTCTTGCTCTCTATTGAAATCCTGGCAATAGAACAAGTAGCCATTTCAGCTAGATTAAAAATTCATAATATCACTAAAGCAAACTAGTTCAAGTGCTCCTTTGCCACGATTAAACTAATAACAGGCTGTAAAAAAAATTCAGGAATTCCTTGGCTAAAGCAAATATAAAAATCATAAATTTCTTTCTGTGACAGCTAATCATTATAAAGACAATGGTGGCGGTGTTTCACATAAATTCCTTTTAAAACAAGTAAAGATATGCGGGCTAGGAACACAAACACTTCTATAGGGACGATGGTGACAGAAATGCATCCCAATGAGCTCAAGCACGCACCATCTGAGCCTAAATGGAAGCATAAATTACACTTGTGTTAGCTTGTTAAGCATTATTTGAAGACGCTTTTCACCTCTGACGTGGTTTCACAACTTAAAGATGCTTTTCCATGGAAAATGTGTTACAAGAGTATAATGTTGACATAATATCCAGTGTAAAGAGAAATTAGGTTACTAACGCAGCTGTTTTTATGAATGAGGACCAATACTGACCTTTTGTTTCAAGAGCTGTTTCATAATTAGCAAAGCCAAGAAAACTGGTCTTCAACATACAAGACAGTGAAAGTTCTAAAATTTCATAGCTCTTTTGCTAAGAGTTGCTGAAACTTTTCTTCAGGTTCACAGTAATAGGGCAAAAAGCTAAAGGTCTGTTGAGTTTCTGATAACATTTTACCAAATTTCCATTTATTACAACAGCCTTTACCTTTCACATCATCTCCCCATTCTTCTGGTCATTTCTACTTTATCATCTATAGACACAGCAATATAACTATTTTAATATATGTCAGAATTCAGCAGAGTGCTCAGAGTCAAGTTTGTCCTTGTTCTTACAGAGCAGACCATCAAAAGAATTTATCAGTGGTTTTTGTTTGCATTTTAAGAAATTGTGATGTGGACATGGAGGTGACGCTCTCTCACTCAGATGAGGAAAATCTACCTTATTAACCACTATAAAAATAACGGCTGTCTCCACCCTTGCTATTCAACATATAGGCCACAGGCCAGCAGCAGTAATGTCATCCCAGACACACTGAGTAACAGTCTGCATTTTTTTAACATCTTTATTGGAGTATAATTGATTTATACTGTTCTATTAGTTTCTGCTGTACAAAAAAGTAAAGCAGCTATACGTATACATATATCACCACCTCTCCTCCCTCTTGCGTCTCCCTCTCACCCTCCCTATCCCAACCCTCTAGCTGGTCACAAAGCACCAAGCTGATCTCCCTGTGCTATGTGGCTGTTTCCCACTAGCTATCTATTTTGCAGTTGGTAGTGTATATATATCAGTGCTGTCTAACTTCGTCCCAGCCTACCCTTACCCCTTCCCCGTGTCCTTAAGACCACTCTCTACGTCTGAGTCTTTATGCCTGTCCTGCTCCTAGGTTCTTCATAACTTTTTTTTTTAGATTCCATATATATGTGTTAGCATACGGTATTTGTTTTTCTCTTTGACTTACTTCACTCTGTATGACAGACTCTAGGTCCATCCACCTCACTATAAATAATTCAATTTTGTTTCTTTTTATGGCTGAGTAAAATTCCATTGTATGTATGTGCCACATCTTCTTTGTTCATTCAACTGTTGATGGACACTTAGGTTGCTTCCATGTCCTGGCTATTGTAAATAGTGCTGCAATGAACATTGTGGTACATGACTCTTTTTGAATTATGGTTTTCTCAGGGTATATGCCCAGTAGTGGGATTGCTGGGTCATATGGTAATTCTGTTTTTAGTTTTTTAAGGAACCTCCATACTGTTCTCCATTGTGGCTGTATCAATTTACATTCCCACCAACAGTGCAAGAGGGTTTCCTTTTCTCCACACTCTCTCCAGGATTTATTGTTTGTAGATTTTTTGATGATGGCCATTCTGGCCAGTGTGAGGTAATACCTCATTGTACTTTTAATTTGCATTTCTCTAATGATTAGTGATGTTGAGCATCCTTTCATGTGTTTGTTGGCAATCTGTATATCTTCTCTGGAGAAATGTCGATTTAGGTCTTCTGCCCATTTTTGGACTGGGTTGTTTGTTTTTTTGATATTGAGCTGCATGAGCTGCTTGTATATTCTGGAGATTAATCCTTTGTCAGTTGCTTTGTTTACAAATATTTTTGCCCATTATAAGGGTTGTCTTTTCGTCTTGTTTATGGTTTCCTTTGCTGTGCAAAAGCTTTGAAGTTTCATTAGGTCCCATTTGTTTATTTTTGTTTTTATTTCCATTTCTCTAGGAGGTGGGTCAAAAAGGATCTTGCTGTGATTTATGTCATAGAGTATTCTGCCTATGTTTTCCTCTAAGAGTTTTATAGTGTCTGGCCTTACGATCAGGTCTTTAATCCATTATAATTTTGTGTATGGTGTTAGGGAGTATTCTAATTTCATTCTTTTACATGTAGCCATCCAGTTGTCCCAGCACCACTTATTGAAGAGGCTGTCTTTTCTCCATTGTATATTCTTGCCTCCTTTATCAAAGATAAGGTGGCCATATGTATGTGGGTTTATCTCTGGCCTTTCTATTCTGTTCCATTGATCTATATTTCTGTTTTTGTGCCAGTATCATACTGTCTTCATTATTGTAGCTTTGTAGTATAGTCTGAAGTCAGGAAGTCTGATTCCTCCAGCTCCATTTTTCTTTCTCAAGATTGCTTTGGCTATTTGCAATCTTTTGTGTTTCCATACAAATTGTGAAATTTTTTGTTCTAGTTCTATGAAAAATGCCAGTGGTAGTTTGATAGGGATGGCATTGAATCTGCAGATTGCTTTGGGTAGTATAGTCATTTTCACAATGATTCTTCCAATCCAAGAACATGGTATATCTCTCCATCTGTCTGTATCATCTTTAATTTCTTTCATCAGTGTCTTATACTTTTCTGCATACAGGTCTTTGTCTCTGTAGGTAGGTTTATTCCTAGGTATTTTATTCTTTTTGTTGCAGTGGTAAATGGGAGGGTTTCCTTAATTTATCTTTCAGATTTTTCATCATTAGTGTATAGGAATGCAAGAGATTTCTGTGCATTGATTTTGTATCCTGCTACTTTACCAAGTTCATTGATTAGCTCTAGTAGTTTTCTGGTAGCATCTTTAGGATTCCCTATGTATAGTATCATGTCATCTGCAAATAGTGACAGTTTTACTTCTTCTTTTCTGATTTGGGTTCCTTTTCTTGCTTTTTCTTCTCTGACCACGTTGGATAAATCTTCCAAAACTATGTTTTATAATAGTCGTGAGAGTGGGCAACCTTGTCTTTTTCCTGATCTTAGTGGAAATGGTTTCAGTTTTTCACCATTGAGAATGATGTTGGCTGTGGGTTTGTCATATATGGCCTTTATTATGTTGAGGTAAGTTTCCTCTATGCGCACTGTCTGGAGAGTTTTTATCATAAATGGGTACTGAATTTTGTTGAAAGCTTCTTCTGCATCTATTGAGATGATCATATGGTTTTTCTCCTTCAATTTGTTAATATGATTTATCACATTGATGGATTTGTGTATAATGAAGAATCCTTGCATTCCTGGGATAAACCCCACTTGATCATGGTGTATGATCCTTTTAATGTGCTATTGGATTCTGTTTGCTAGTATTTTGCTGAGGATTTTTGCATCTATGTTCATCAGTGATACTGACAACCTGCTTTTTAACAAGATCTCCAGGAGATTCATAGGCACATTAACGTTTAAGAAATGCTGGTTGGGCTTCCCTGGTGGTGCAGTGGTTGAGAGTCCGCCTGCCGATGTAGGGGATACGGGTTCGTGCCCCGGTCCGGGAAGATCCCACATGCCGTGGAGCGGCTGGGCCTGTGAGCCATGGCCGCTGAGCCTGCGCGTCCAGAGCCTGTGCTCCGCAACAGGAGAGGCCACAACAGTGAGAGGCCCGTGTACCGCAAAAAAAAAAAGAAATGCTGGTTTAGGAGATGAAACTGACGATGAAATACTTCTAGTTTCTGTCAAGCTGGTACTGCTGAATTACAACACTAATCAGTCAATCGATAATTGAGACGAAAGCTAATTAAGTTATTAAGCTTTTGAAATATTAATTTCTTCCAGGTGAACAAAAATAAATAGGAAAATCCTTCATGAATGTTTAGTGAGTGTTCAGCAGAACTGGCTGATCTTAAAGCAACAGGGCAAAAATACAGAGATTTGTGACTTTTACTTATTTAATAAGTCATTCCCAAACTTCTATACGGAAATACTTACACTATGTGCTCCTTGAATGGTGCGGACTAAATTGAGCCCTTTCCAGACATAGATGTCGCCATTTAAAGCACCAGAGTAGGTGATGTCTTCTTTGGCACATGCAAGGCAAAGGATGGTCTGAAGATCCCCTGTTTTGCCAAATATCCCTCTTTTTGCAGTCAGGGCATTTCCACATAGTGTCCAAAACTAGAAAATAAGTGATAAAATAAATAGATCCAAAAAAAAGAGTATTCTGATGCATCTCATTATTGGTATTTATTTGCTAATGTTTCAATACATTTTACATAATTTACTATAGGTGCACTAGATACACATAATTTAACTTGTTTTGTTATAACGGCAGAGAACTGCAAAACATTTTAGCCAACTACTAGCAGTAAAAAAAAAAAACTTATAACAATATTTTTTAAACTCTCAAAGTTCCAACATTCCAAAACTTTGCTAAATGTTTAATGTTCATTTTTTTGTTTAATTTCTTGTCAAGTTATAGCACTAGTATAGGTTCACTGTAGAGAAGTTTAGAAACAGAGAAAAGTGAAAAGAGGAAAATTGGAATTATTCACAACCTCCTGTTAACATGTTGATATATCTTCTAGGTGTTTTTGTTGCACGTATATATATATGCATTTAGAAATAATTTCTAACTAAAAATTACATAAATCTTCACTGTAGAAACATTACTCAGAAATGTTTCTAAATATAGGTTATATTTCATATAGCCAAATAACTGACTAGGCTTTTCAGTTTTAGTTGCATAATTTATTATGAGGGAGACTATAAGCATAAAGGTTGAGCTGCTTTATAGATAGCAGCAGGGAGACTCCCATGGTTATGTAGAAATTAAGTATTTCACTCTGACATATTTTCTTTCAGTATGTGAACTGGTATAATTTTACTGCCATGTACGTAGCCTCTCACAATTTATAAAGGCTCTTTACATGTGTTTAGTTATTTGATCTTCATAATACCCTTACGAATAGGCTAAGGCAGATATTATTATTACACCCATTTGGAAAGGAGAGAAAGAAGGCATAAGTGACTTGCCAAAGGTTCATCAGGGGTTATACATGAGAAAGTATTGAAATATTTGCCTTGAGAACTTTAAATCCAATGAAGAAGATACATATAAAACAAAAAAAGATCATTTGAAGGCAGCATATTCAGACTGCATACAAGTGGTAAGGAAATTTGAAGATAGAGAACCATGTTGAATTAACTGGAATGAACAAGAATAGGATTTGGATCATTGGTGAGGAAGAAACTGCATCGTGGTTTAGGAGAGCAGGGTTAGGTGAATCCAAGTGACAGGAAATGTGTGCGGAAAAATTAGTGACAACCCTAATATTCTGTGCCTGCAGGAGAGGAAAAATGACGGTCCTCCCAGAGTGGCTGGGTACTCGAGGAAGCAGTTCTAGATGGGTGCACCCCTCAGGAGGGCCAGGACTCAGGCAGCTGTGGAGGTGGTGGCCCTTGGGGAGAATGAGAGAAAGATGTGCCATCATCTGAGACTATACAAGATTCTTCTCTCATTAAGTATCAACTCTGGTGATTTGCTTCTTTGGCTATTATTGATTTTACAAAAAGGCACTAAAGTATACATCAAAAGAATAAGAACAATCTGGGGAAGGATAGTTAGGTATATGCCTTGGGAAAACATTTAAGTATTAACTTTGAACCTGAACAAACTATGAGACATAAACAACTACTGGTTGTACCTACATGCCAAAGAACTTGCTGTTACACGGTGATGCTTAAGGCAGACATTTATCCTTCTATTATCTCCCCATGCATGAAAATTAAAGGAAGCGTAACTATTTGGTAATTATTATCCCTTTAACTTGGGATGTGTACTTTGGCCTGAGTTGTTGAAATATTTCTAGATGGACAACCACAAAAAAGAGAGACTTATCCCTACACAAAGATTTTTTCTGATGAAATCACCCAGTCAGATGGCATAATGTCAACATGAAACATTCCAGATAATCAGATGATTCTCTAAAAAGGCATATATAGCTGTAATGACAGGATAGGCATGAGAATTTCTGCAGAAAATGGCAAATCTGAGACATTATCTCTTCTTGAGAAGCACTTCATGTTTGGAAAACAGTGACAGATTAGGGTAGCAACACACCATTAACTCCACATCAAATGAAAGCACATTGTTTATCTTCTCCAATCTCCATTCACAGATTGTAATGCAAATTCTGTTAGAACTGGCAGGTACTTGGGAGCTCACCTGACCCTAAGTAATCCCTGAGGTCCCTTCTGTCTGCGACTAAAGAATGGAGAAAGAACAATAACAGCCAACAAACCTGGTAGGCTCATTTCCTGTAAAACCAAGCAAGCAGAAAATGCTCAACTGCTACTGTTTTTCAAGCATTCATTTCAGATAATCATAATTTGCCTGTTTGCCAAACACTGGGGATTGTAAAATGAGAAAGAATTTTACCCTAGCTACAAAAATTTCACGTAAAAATATTTTCTTGGGGGCTTCCCTGGTGGCGCAGTGGTTGAGAGTCCGCCTGCCGATGCAGGGGATACGGGTTCGTGCCCTGGTCCGGGAAGATCCCACATGCCGCGGAGCTGCTGGGCCCGTGAGCCATGGCCGCATCCGGAGCCTGTGCTCCGCGACAGGAGAGGCCACAACAGTGAGGCGCCCGCGTATCGCAAAAAAAAAAAAAAAAAAATTTTCTTGGAGTGCATTAGAGATTCTGCATTCACCTTGTGACTGGAATGATTCGTTTGATGTTAGGCGGCTTTGGGGAAAAAAGGTGGGGGTCCTGGAATTGCATGTAGAAAATACAGATAGTGAAAATAATTTGTTAAAGCCTGCTGAAATTTGTTGTGGATTTCCTTCTAAACAAAATTAATAAAGAATAAAGAATGACATAATTAATAAAGAATCTGCATTTGCAGATTCTTCCATTTGAGGTAAAAATGCTTGTTTTTGCTTAGAAAAAATGCCTAGGTCTGCCAAAACACAATTAACAAATTTAACAGGACAAACAGCTCTTAGTGTTTTCAAATGAGGTTCCAGGGTTCTATCTGTCTCTGCTTTTAGAATCAACTGATTAAAGGAGTTAACCAAAGATGGAAAGAAACAGGGAAACTGGACAAATCTATCAATTAAAGCAGTTAATCTATTATCTTTGATAATCTGGTTTGGGGGTGGGGACTTAAGCCAAGATAGATCATTAAAGAAATAATTGCTAAGAGAAAAGAGCTTGTCAAAGGGAGCCAGAAACGGAGTTTAAATCTTATCTGTGCCACTATTTTTGTAGACCTAGGAAATGGGAAAAGAAATTAATATTATTGTGCCCCTACTGGTTCCATACACTGTTTAATGTAACTCTTAAATTCAGGAGGTAGTTATCCCCACCCCCCTTTTTATCCTGTCTTTTTTGTTTTTGTTTTTTTGGGAAAGAAAGAAATTCAGTCTCGGAGATAAAATAGCTTTCCCAGAATCAAGTAGAGGGAGACAGAACCAGGATTCAAAGTCAAACAACCTCCTAGGTCTTGGCTTCCTCACTGTGGAATATGCAAGTTGGCTGAAGGCTCCCTGGTCAGGGTGCCAGACTTCCAGAGAGCCACCATGGAATAATGGAATCCGGCTCATCTTGAGCTCATGTATTTCTTTGCTTGTGGCTGAAAGAACAACTCAGTGCCTCTTCCATATGTTATGATCAGAAACTCATGCTAGCAGATATATATTATATCCTTGGTTAATTAAAAACTGTTAAGGGAATTAAGATGTAATGGCTACCATGTATTTCATGGCCAAAATTTTTCAAAATATTTGTTCCCTTGGAAAGACAACTAAGATGTTCTTTGGTGATGAAAAAGTTGATAATCTGTGAACATGTTAATGGGCCAAGGACCCTTCTGCTCCCCAGACCTATGATTCGATGGGTGACCAGTCCCTGCCTATTAACTCCTGACTGAAGGGCAACCCCTTCCCTGGGTTCTGCTGCCTTCCAAGCCCACCCTACCAAACTCACCTATCCATTAAGGCTCAGCTCAAATAGCATCCCTTCCTGAACCACTTAACATTCCTCTAACCAGTTGGGATCTCCCTGTTATCCCTAGAGAATTTTGGTTTTGCCACTCTTACAGAATGTTCTATTTCAATGTTTTAATTGCTCAGTTTTAAGCAAACTGAAAATCGGGTCAGTTTTTATTCTATCACATGGTACAAACTCAACAAATGTTTATCAAATTTAATGAGTTTTCTAGTCTTTCAGTTGGACTGTATAAATTATGAGAAAGGATTATCCAACTACTGTTGAAGCAAAAAGTGCCTTCATTTCAGCAAACATAGCCTCAGGTTAAAATCAGCTCTCTGCACAAGGATTATAAAATGTTTATGAAGCCCTAAGGACATGTGACACCTTTGAAGAGTAGAACCTATAGACTTATCTTTTTGTCCCCTGTGTTTCCATTACTTTTTTCTTATTTTGGAAGAAATGCATGTTATTGTAAAATAATTTTAAAATAATGGGAAAATTTAAAAACTATCAACTCACTACGCAAGATAACTGTTTAATGTTTTGGGATAGTCTACCAATTTTTTCCTACACAAAAATATACTTTTAAAGTAAAAAAATCAAAGCCACAAATTTATCCCACCCAGAAGTAGACTGTAAATAGATCTTAAATATGTCCAATAATATTAAATAATCCTCTAAAATATGACGTATGATTGCACAGTATTTCTTCATATGGATATACCATATTTTATTTAACCACCTGAGGGCAGTTAGGGGGTTTCAGGTCGTCTTTTGTTTGGTTTTATTTGCTATTGGTAAGTTATTCAGCAATGAACCAGTGCTTGGTTCATGCTCCCAAGAATTTCCTTGGGATAAATTACAAGATATGACATTACTGGCTGTGCTTACTTTGGCAGCACATATACTAAAATTGGGATGAAATTACTGTTTCAAAGGGTATCAACATTTCTAAGGTAACTGACAGGTATTGCCAAATTTCTGGACTGAAAGACTATACTCATTTACCCTTCCACCAGCAAGGTTTGAGAGTGTTCATTCCCCAAATCTTTCCCAATACTGGATACATTTCAATCATCATTTTGATATATTAAAAACACTGTTATTTTAAAATGTCTATTCCTTAATTATTAATGAGTCAGCATTTTCATGTGTCTATTAGCAGACAATTGAGAAAAATAATGTGGACATTCTTTGTCCATTCTATAGATTTGCTAGAATTCTTTATATTTCAAGAACAAGCCAACATTCTATGCCTTGTTGCCTATACTTTGCTAGTTTGTGGTCTGCCTCTTTTGTTTCTTGGGGGTAGTGGGAAGGTAAACAGAATATTTTAATATTTGTATAGTTGAATCTATAGTATTATCCTTTGATGGAAGAAATTTTCATCTATTAGGGTGTGGGGAAGCCATTCTGGCTTATACATGATTTGGCCTGAATTTTATGTGAACTAGAACAGCCTGACATATGGCCTGTCAAACATACATTGTACATTTGCTTTAACCATTAAAGAAAAGAATGCATTATCCAGAAGTAAAGAATGTTCTCTTTGAACATAGGAGTAAATGCCTACCCTTCCACGATGCCCATGTTAGTACTCCTTCAAAGACAAAGTTCCCTTCCCAGAAGTCAAGGTCATGCTGACTCTCTGTGTATGTGCTAATCTGAAACTACACATCTCTGTTGAAAGCTTGAAGGAATGTACCCTGTCATGTTTGATGTATGTATGTCCTTTGTTCAGAGAAAATATAAAACTGTGTTGAAAACCATGTTTCTCCAGAGTGCTTTCTTCCTTGGTGGAGACTGCACTCCCGGGCCAGTCCTCAGCTTGGCTGAAATAAAACTCCCTTCTATTCCTTACTGTAGACTGTTTATTGGTTATTTGTGTCAAACACCTTTATGGCTTATTTGCTTTTACATTTAGAAACACCTTTCTCCAACTTGAGAGAAATTAAATATTTACATATATATTCCTCTATTTTATAGTTTTTTTTTAACATTTAACTCTTTAATTCATAAATAATTTATTTTAGTATATGCTATGAAGTAATGACATACAACTAGAATAATAAATTTTTCTAGTGCCCACTTGTCAGACGTACTATTATTATATTCTAAATTGTCATACATATTAAGGTCTATTTCTCAGCTTAGTTTCTTTTTTGTTGGTTTTTATTTATCCTTACCCCAGTCTTGTACCATTTTAATTTTTGAAACTTCATAATATGCTTTAGTAAATAGTAGTGCATTTTCCTTTTCATTATTGTTTTTTGTGCCAAGGTTCTTGGTTGTCTTTCATTCTCATAGATTAACTTAGAATAACTTAAAGGGAAATGCTGTCAGATAACAATAAAGCTTATAAAGATTTTCATTGAACTTGTATTAAATATAAATTAACTTGGAGATAAATAATGCATGTATCATTTTTACACTTCATGTCCGGAATCAATGTTGTTTCTCTCCATTTGCCCAGGTCTTCTTTTACATTCCTCTATAAAGTTCTATGATAGTTTTTAAATTAGGTCTTGCATATTTCTTGTTATGTTTATTTCTGAGCATTTTATCATGTGTCCCTTTCTAACCATTAAGTAGGAATAATGGGAAGGATCACGAAAAACTAGACTAAAAGACGAACAAAAGAACTGGGAAACAGGAGGAGTTGGTTGGAGGAGTAACACAGACATTTCCTCTGTTCACACAGAAATGCACCATTTTTGTAGCAGCAGAGGTCGACACATGCTCTGTTCCAGCAAGTAACCCTTACACTCTTTTCTTTATGGACTTTAACTTATATTATCTACAAACCTATAGACAGAAGATCCTGGGCCGTATCCCAGGGTCCAGGAGAAATTTTTGTTATGTCAGAGGAAAGGATGTCTATGGTGTTAATTTTGCTACCTGTGTAACAAAATAGAGAGGAGCAAATAGACAGAGGCAGGTCCTGCTCCACTAGTAATATTCCAGGCTGTGTAGTCTACAGGAAGCTAGGCATTTAAAAGTCAATGGCCCAGGTAGGTTTGTACTATATATCGCTCTCCTTCTAGGTCCATCACAACATGGCATCTTTCTTCTAAAAGAACATATCAACATATCAAAAAGTTTTGACATGCAATATGTATAAACATTCACAATGAAAAAACTTAATTCACAAAATTAAAATCAGAACTGTTTTAAAACATGCAATCCTAAAAGTATTATGAGTCTTCTGTCTTTTATATACATATATATATATATATATATATATATATATATATATTTTGCGGTACGCGGGCCTCTCACCGCCGTGGCCTCTCCCGTTGCGGAGCACAGGCTCTGGACGCGCAGGCTCAGCAGCCATGGCTCACGGGCCCAGCCGCTCCACGGCATGTGAGATCTTCCCGGACCAGGGCACGAACCCGCGTCCCCTGCATCGGCAGGCGGACTCTCAACCACGGCGCCATCAGGGAAGCCCTTCTGTATAATATTTAATTAACATAAAGTTTCCTTTTCAGCTGCCTGCTGAGCACTTCGCTTGATTGTTGTTATACTGCATTTCTAAACGGGAGGCCCATCAGCTGATGTTAGTGTGCTCTGGGATCAGAGATGCAGGTAAGAAGCCTCCAAATTTAAGGGGAAAAAAGCAGTTTGAAGCAGTTTCTCAACACCAAATTATATATATAAACATCTGGAATTATTTTCATACAAGGTACCAAAATTTCTTTATAATAACTACTTTACCTTTATATGTTTCACTCCACAGCTAACCACTCTGTTCGGCTGATATGGATCCCAGGAAATATCAAAAATCTGTTTAAAAAAGATAAAAAGTTGCTCTGTTCAGCATTCATGTGTTTTTGCTTTCTTTCAGATACTGTCCAATTGCCAAGACTCTATCCTAACATTCAGAGCACAACGTTACCTACCCAAATGGAGTACTTGGCTACGGAGATGAGTCAGGAATTGCTAATACACATTTTAGCACCTTGTGTCTACTTACCTTAGTCCTGAATGAATAAGTAATAATTAACCACAATCACTGAGAACTGGTATCACATTTTTTAACTTCGTCCATCCAAGGTAAATAAACTGTGATGATTTAGGATAGTTTTTTGATCAAATTTTTGGTGGCTCTCCACAATGCTAATAACACACTTTTGAGATAGCTTTACAGTGAAAACAAAGAGAATGGCAATTGTTTAAAGTGCATATTCCCCCAGTCCATGTCAGAGATTCTGATTTAGTGGATCAGAAATTAGGTCCAGGCACATGCATTTTAAAACACAGCCCAGGAGATTCTGATGCAGGTGGTCCATGGACCACATTCTGTGAAGCTCTAATAGAAAGAAGGACCAATTGTAGGGGCAGAGACTAGACTAGAGAAAGAGGCTGCTAACCTCTCATCAAGTAGGAAGCTATTGCTCCAATCATCAGACAAAGAAGGAGGACCTTTGATTAGGCAGAAAGGAACAAGTATTGACCACAGAAACAGCTCTGAAGAAAGAACACTTGGTCTAAGGACCAAGTATGAATAAGGTCCAAGTACCCATTTTATCTATGCAAGCTCAGGCAAGTCTTAGCATCTCTAACCTTAACCTCATCATCTCTAAAATGAATGAATGACACCATCTCAGTTCTGTTGTGAGGTCAATTAAGATAATGTATGTACGATCATCTTGCAGACTACAAAGCACTGATTATACAAATTAGTGCTAGGGGCTAAGTATTTTAGCCACTAAAATAATCTTGAAAATAATCATTTGCCCATAAGTAACCAATAATAATTCATACTGTCATCAACAATAAAGAGTAAAACTGTGTGATACAAATTATGGAGTCTGGGAGAACAGTGTTCTAAAAGCAGTATTTCATTAAAACATTCTAGGCTCTTAAAATTACAGAGTTCTCACTAGATAGCACTGTACTTTTTACAATCTACTCGTAACTGGAAAGTGTACAGTTCATCAGCAAAACAACAGGAAATTCATGTATAGATCCAGTCCAATTCAACCACTTTGGAAGATAAGATATAATGGGATCACAGAACAGCAGAAACAGTAATATCCAATATGCAAGGTATGAGCAGGAAACAAGATGGTAGAGTAGAAGGACTTGAGCTCACCTCCTCTCATGAAAACGCCAAAATCACAACTAACTGCTGAACAACCACCTACAAAAAAGACTTGAACCTACCAAAAAAGATATTACACACCCAAAGACAAAAAAGAAGCCACAACAAGACAGTAGCAGGGGCACGTTCATGATATAATAAAATGCCATACCCACTGGGTGGGAGACCAAAAGCTGGAAAATAATTATATCACAGAGGTTCTCCCACAGGAGTGAGATCTGAGCCCCATGTCAGGCTCTCCAGCCTGGGGGTCTGGCATTGGGAGGAGGAGCCCCCAGAGCATTTGGCTTTGAAGGCCAGTGGGACTTGAGTGCAGGAGCTCCACACGACTGGGGGAAATAGAGACTCCACTCTTGGAGGGTGCAGACAAGGTTTCATATGCACTGGGACCCAGGGCAAAGCAGCGACTCCATAGGATCCTGGGCCAAACCTACCTGCAGGTCTTGGAGGGTCTCCTGGGGAGGCAGTGGTTGGCTGTGGCTCACTGTGGGGGCAAGGACACTGGTAGCAGAGGCCCCAGGGACCCCTTATTGGAGTGAGCTCTCCCAGATGTTGCCATTTTGGCACCGAGATCTGGCCCTACCAAACAGTTTGCAGACTCCAGTGCTGGGATACCTCAGGCCAAACAACCAGTGGTGGGGGTAGGGGGGAAACACAGCCGCACCCATCAGCAGACAGGCTGCCTAAAGTTGTCCTGAGCCAACAATCGCCTATAAATTCACCCCTTGACATGGCCCTGGACATCAAAGGGACAAGACGCAGCTCCACCCACCAGTGGGCAGGCACTAATTCCTCCTACAAGAAAGCTTCCACAAGCCCCTGGACCAACCTCACCCACCAATGGGCTGACACCAGAAGCAAGAATTACAATCCTGCAGCCTGAGAAACAGAGACCACAAACACAGAAAGTTAGACAAAATGAAATGGCAGAGAAATACATTCCAGATGAAGGAACAAGATAAAACCCCAGAAGAACAACTAAGTGAAGTAGAGATGGTCAATCTACCTGAAAAAGAAGTCAATCTACCTGAAAAAGAAGTCAATTTACCTGAAAAAGGAGGGCATGGCATGATATATTTAAAGTGATGAAAGGCAAAAACCTACAGCCTACAAGAATACTCTACCCAGCAAGGCTCTCATTCAGATTCAGTGGAGAAATCAAAAGCTTTACAAACAAGCAAAGGCTAAGAGAATTCAGCACCACCAAACCAGCTTTACAACAAATGCTAAATGAAATTCTCTAGCCGGAAAAGAAAAGGTCACAACTAGAAACAAAAAAATTACGAATGGGAAAGCTCACCGGTAAAGGCAAACAAACGTACAGTAAACATAGGAAAACATCCACACACAAATATGATATCAAAACCAGCAACCATGAGGACAGTACAAATGCAGGATATTGGAAATGCATTTGAAATTAAGAGACCAGCAACTGAGAACAATCTTGTATATATATAGACTGCTATATCAAAACCTCATGGGAGAAATGTCTATTTAGGTCTTCTGCCCATTTTTGGATTGGGTTGTTTGATTTTTTGCTATTGAACTGCATGAGCTGATTGTAAATTTTGGAGATTAATCCTTTGTCAGTTGCTTCATTTGCAAATATTTTCTCCCATTCTAAGTGTTGTCTTTTGGTCTTCTTTATGGTTTCCTTTGCTGTGCAGAAGCTTTTAAGTTTCATTAGGTCCCATTTGTTTATTTTTATTTTTATTTCCATTTCTCTAGGAGGTGGGTCAAAAAGGATCTTGCTGTGATTTATGTCATAGAGTGTTCTGCCTATATTTTCCTCTAAGAGTTTGATAGTTTCTGGCCTCCAAAGAAGGTATACAGATTGCCAACAAACACATGAAAGGATGCTCAACATCATTAATCATTACAGAAATGCAAATCAAAACTACAATGAGATATCATCTCACACCGGTCAGAATGGCCATCATCAAACAATCTAGAAACAATAAATGCTGGAGAGGGTGTGGAGAACAGGGAACACTCTTGCACTGTTCGTGGGAATGTAAATTGATACAGCCACTATGGATAACAGTATGGAGGTTCCTTAAAAAACTACAAATAGAACTACCATATGACCCAGCAATCCCACTACTGGGCATATACCCTGAGAAAACCATAATTCAAATAGAGTCATGTACCAATATGTTCATTGTAGCTCTATTTACAATAGCCAGGACATGGAAGCAACCTCAGTGTACATCAACAGATGAATGGATAAAGAAGATGTGGCACATATATACAATGGAATATTACTCAGCCATAAAAATAAATGAAATTGAGTTATTTGTAGTGAGGTGGATGGACCTAGAGTATGTCATAGAGAGTGAAGTAAGTCAGACAGAGAAAAACAAATACCGTATGCTAACACCTATATGTGTAATCTAAGAAAAAAAAAAGGTCATGAAGAACCTAGGGGTAAGATGGAAATAAAGACACAGACCTACTAGAGAATGGACTTGAGGAAATGGGGAGGGGGAAGGGTAAGCTGTGACAAAGTGAGAGAGTGGCATGGACATATATACACTACCAAATGTAAAATAGATAGCTAGTGGGAAGCAGCTGCATAGCACAGGGAGATCAGTTCGGTGGTTTGTGACCACCTAGAAGGGTGGGGTAGGGAGGGTGGGAGGGAGGGAGATGCAAGAGGGAAGAGATATGGGAACACAGGTATTGTATAACTGATTCACCTTGTTATAAAGCAGAAACTAAGACACCATTGTAAGGCAATTATACTCCAATAAAGATGTTAAAAAAAACCAAAACACCTCATGGGAACCACAAACCAAAAATCTACAATAGATACGCACACAAAAAATAAAAAGCAATGCAAACACAACACTAAAGATGGTCATCAAATCACATGAGAACAAAAGAGAAAGAGAAGGAAAAATACCTACAAAAACAAATCCAAAACAATTAACAAGATGGCAATAAGAACATACATATGGATAATTACCTTAAGGGTAAATGGATTAAATGCTCCAACCAAAAGACACATGCAGACTGAAAGTGAAGGGATGGAAATATCCCATGTAAACGGAAATCAAAAGAAAGCTGGAGTAGCAATACTCACATCAGACAAAATAGACTTTAAAGACTGTTATAAGAGACAAAGAAGGACACTACATAATGATCAAGGGATCAATCCAAGAAGAAGATATAACAATTGTAAATATATATGCACCCAACATAGGAGCACCTCAATATATAAGGCAAATGCTAACAGCAGTAAAAGCAGAAATCGACAGTAACACAGTGATAGTGGCTTTAACGCCCCAGTTTACATGAATGTACATATCATCCAGACAGAAAATCAATAAGGAAGCACAGGCCTTAAATGACACATTTGACCAGATGGACTTAATTGATATTTATAGAAAGCAGCAGAATAAACATTCTTCTCAAATGCACATGGAACATTCTCCAGGATAGATCACATGCTGGGCCACAAATCAAGCCTCAGTAAATTAAAAAATACTGAAATCATATCAAGTATCTTTTCTGACCACAACACTATGAGATTTGAAATCAATCACACACACACACACACACACACACACACACCAAAACTGTAAAAAACACAAACACATGGAGGCTAAACAATATGTTACTAAACAAACAAAGGATCACTGAAGAAATCAAAGAGGAAATAAAAGAATACCTGGAGACAAATGACAATGAAAAGATGACAATCCAAAAACTACGGGACACAGCAAAAGCAGTTCTAAGAGGGAAGTTTATAGCAATACAATCTTACTTCAGGAAACAAGAAAAATTTCAAATAAACAACTTAATCTTACACCTCAAGCAACTAGAGAAAGAACAAACAAAACCCAAAGTTAGTAGAAGGAAAGAAATCATAAAGATCAGAGCAGAAATAAATGAAAAAGAAATGAAGGAAATGATAGCAAAAATCAATGAAACTAAAAGCTGGTTCTTTGAAAAGATAAACAAAACTGACAAGCCTTAAGCCAGTCTCATCAAGAAAAAAAGGAAGAGGGCTCAAATCAATAAAATTAGAAATGAAAAAGGAGAAGTTACAACTGACACTACAGAAATACAAAGGATCATAAGAGACTACTACAAGCAACTATATGCCAATAAAATGGACAACCTAGAAGAAATGGACAAATTCTTAGAAAGGTATAGCCTTCCAAGACTGAACCAGGAAGAAATAGAAAATATGAACAGACAAATCACAAGTACTGAAATTGAAACTGTGATTAAAAATCTTCCAACAAACAGAAGTCCAGGACCAGATGGCTTCACAGGTGAATTCTATCAAACATTTAGAGAAGCCTTAACACCTATTCTACTGAAACTCTTCCAAAAAATTGCAGAGGAAGGAACCCTCCCAAATTCATTCTATGAGACCACCATCACCCTGATACAAAAAAACAGACAAAGATACCACAGAAAAAGAAAATTACAGGCCAATATCACTGATGAATATAGACACAAAAATCCTCAAAAAATAGTAGCAAAGATGAAGTGGGAGACTGGGATTGACATATATACACTACTATGTATAAAATAGATAACTGGTAAGAACCTATTGTATAGCATAGGGAACTCTACTCTGTGCTCTGTGGTGACCTAGATGGGAAAGAAGTCTGGGAGGAAGGGGATATATGTATACATATGGCTGATTCACTTTGCTGTACAGC
Source organism: Stenella coeruleoalba (assembly GCF_951394435.1). Lineage (NCBI taxonomy): Eukaryota > Metazoa > Chordata > Mammalia > Artiodactyla > Delphinidae > Stenella > Stenella coeruleoalba. The sequence goes on from NC_137159.1 coordinate 44,638,061, forward strand.
AGAAACTAACACAACATTGTAAAGCAACTATGCTCCAATTTAAAAAAAAACCAAAGACTATGATCACCTCAGTAGATGCAGAAAAACCTTTTGACAAAATTCAACACCGGTTTATGATAAAAACTCTCCAGAAAGTGGGCATAGAGGGAAACTATTTAAGCATAATAAAGGCCATATATGACAAATCCACAGCTAACATCACTCTCAATGGTTAAAAGCTGAAAGCATTTCCTCTAAGATCAGGAACAAGACAAGGATATCCACTCTCGCCATTTTTATTCAACATAGTTTTGGAAGCCCTAGCCATGGCAATCAGAGAAGAAAAATAAAAGGAATCCAAATTGGAAAAGAAGGAAAACTGTCACTGTTTGCAGATAACATGATACTATACATAGAAAATCCTAAAGATGCTACCAGAAAACTACTAGAGCTCATCAATAAATCTGGTAAACAAAAAAGTTTTAACTTTGTATGGAAACACAAAAGACCCTGAATAGCCAAAGCCATCCTGAGAAAGAAAAACAGAGCTGGAGGAATCAGGCTCCCTAACCTCAGACTATACTACAAATCTGCAGTAATCAAAACAGTATGGTACTGGCACAAAAACAGAAATATAGATCAATAGAACAGGATAGAAAGTACAGAAATAAACCCCTGCACCTATGGTCAACTGATCTACAACAAAGGAAGCAAGAATATACAATGGAGAAAAGACAGTCTCTTCAATAAGTGGTGCTGGGAAAACTGGACAGCTACATGTAAAAGAATGAAATTAGAACACTCCCTAACACCATATGCAAAAATAAACTCAAAATGGGTTAAAGACCTAAATGTAAGACTGGATACTATAAAACTCTTAGAGGAAAACATAGGCAGAACACTCTCTGACATAAATCACAGCAAGATCTTTTGGATCCACCTCCCAGAGTAATGAAAATAAAAACAAAAATAAACAAATGGGGGCTAATGAAACTTAAAAAGCTTTTGCACAGCAAAGGAAACCATAAACAAAACGAAAAGACAACCCACAGAATGGGAGTAAATATTTGCAAAGGAAGCAACCAACAAGGAATTAATCCCAAAATATACAAATACCTCATGCAGCTCCATATCAAAAAACAAACAAACCAAAAAAAAAAAAAAAAGGGCAGAAGATCTAAACAGATATTTCTCTAAAGAAGACATACAGATGGCCAAAAAGCACATGAAAAGATGCTCAACATCACCAATTATTAAGAAATGCAAATCAAAACTACAATGAGATATCACCTCACACCAGTCAGAATGGCCATCATGAAAAATTCTACAAACAATAAATGCTAGAGAGGGTGTGGAGAAAAGGGAACCCTCCCACACTGTTGGTGGGAATGTAAATTGGTACGAAAGAATGTAAATTGGTATAACCACTATGGAGAACAGCATGGAGGTTCCTTACACAACTGAAAAATAGAACTACCATATGATCCAGCAACCCCACTTCTGGGCATATATCCAGACAAAACCATGATTCGAAATGATACATGCACTCCAATGTTCATTGCAGCACTATTTACAATAGTCAAGACATGGAAGTAACCTAAATGTCCATTAACAGAGGAATAGATAAAGAAGATGTGGTATAAGTACAATGGGATACTACTCAGCCATAAAAAAGAATGAAATAATACCATTTGCAGCAACATGGATGGACCTAGAGATTACCATACTAAGTGATGTAAGTCAGACAGAGAAAGACAAATATCACATGATATCACTTATATGTGGAACCTAAAAAAATGATACAAGTGAACTTATTTACAAAACAGAAACAGGCTCACAGCCTTCGAAAACAAACTTATGGTTACCATAGGGGAAAGGTGGGGGGGAATAAGTTATGAGTTTGAGATTAACATATACACACTACTATATATAAAATAGATCGTCAACAAGGACCTACTATATAGCACAGGGAACTATACTCAATATTGTATAATAAACTATATTGGAAAAGAATCTGAAAAAGAATGGATATATGTATATGTACAACTGAATCACTTTGCTGTACACCTGAAATATAACACTGTAAATCAATTATACTTTAATATAAAATTAAAATTATATTAAAAATAAGTAAATAAAATTAATACATAGAGAATAAATACTGATATAATTTAATGTAGGAAAAAAACCAAATGCAAGAATCACAAATATTTTCAACCTGCTCATTAAGTACTAAGTTAATACCAATTAAATAGCAGTAAGTTAATATCAACACCTGGGGGTAAAGCCCAAGCATCACTATACTCTAAAATCTTCCCAGGATGTGTAGCCAGTGGTGGGAACCATTGCGCCAGACGGGTGCCAGGCCTCTTCCAACACTAACGTTCCATTGCTGATCACTCCTGGACTTTCTGAGGACTTAATCCTCGAATACAATTTGCCCAAATGTTCAGTAAAAGCTAAGGGGGCCCCTTAAAATGAGAATTCTCCCTAGATGAATATGCCATTCATATAAAGAAATCTTTTAGAGTTCACACCAATCAAGAGGCAGTGAATTTACATTTAATTAGGGCCTCATTCTGCATGGAGTTATACTTTGCAGAAATACAGATCAACTAGGAATCAATGTAAGACAGTATGCAAATTCATTTTTTTAAATTAGAAAATCAAGACAATAAAATAGCCAAATTATTTTAATTATTCCAGACACTTGAGAAATACATTTCTGACCAGCTAATGCACATGCCTGCTTCCTACCCCATCTTGCCAGCTATGGCTACATGGAATTATCATCTACGATCACAATGACTTCAATATGAATGGTAAGCAGACAATTTATATTCCAGTTTCTTGAATATAACAAAGAATCACACAGTTGTCATTACATTCATTTGAAATTCAAATGTATACACTTGTAAACATACCTTGTGAATATTATTTTCTAACAACTATTTCCATTCCTAAATGAATACACCTAAACAGTGCATATAATTTCAAATTCAATTCTTCTTTTATTTTATGAAGCTAAATGCCAGTATCAAAAATCTGTTTTGCCTATGAATAACAGTAACAATTTAAATAAAGCATCTGATCACCAGAAGAGATCATGCCAACAGAGCTACTAATCATAAATTAATTTTTATGAACAGTAAGATTTTAAGTTGCATATGGAAGGAGAATCTACACTTGAAAATTTTATTTTAAAAAATACTACAACTCTGAGAAGCTACATCACAGTTCCCTCACAGTAATGAAACCTGCATGGCTTGATCCAACAAGGTCTTCTTACCCGGTCGGAGTGGCCAGTGGCTGAGGCCAGAAGTTTTCCCTTCCTCCAGTCCCAAATGCAGACTGTGTTTTTGGCATCCAATCCCACAGAGGCTAAACGCTAAGAATAAGAACAATAATTTAATACCAGAAAATGATGGGAAAACTTCCTATTATCCATTTCATCTTTTGATAAATAGTTCTTATTACCTACTATGGGCTAAGTATTGAATTTCTTGTGAAAAAAATGATTTCTCAAAACCCATCTTAAATCCAAAGCTAAAGATATCACAGTAGATATTATTCCATTAGCATATACTAAAATTTCAACAACCTAAAACCTACAACCAATTTGTCCTTCTTAAACATAGGAAACATGCAAAATCTCATGAAGTCTCTGATTTATCAGTGGAAATCATAGGAACAGAACTAGAAGGCAGGATTTAAATTTTCAAATTTAAGATCTTAATACGGTTTTAAGAGCATCTAGGATTCTGTAGTCTAAAAGCCTCACCAAACTGTTAAAATGAAAGGGTTTGACAAACACATGGAAAAGAAATCCCATAAATGAACATTATCTTCATTCTTCTTAATTTTCATAATTTCACAAACATTTGGAGTGACTACAGAAGGATACATAGTTTTAGTAAAAGTACTCTGGTACTTCATCTCCCAGTCTAAATTCATTGGATTCAGATCAGACCTTGTCCTCAAAGGGAAAAAAAATCCCACACCTGAGTATATACAAAATTAACAGGGTCAAAACACATATTAGGGACACCAAAATCAGAGCTTCTAGCAGCATAGAAACAAAACTATGTAATCAAGAGAGGTCTGGGCTGGGAGTAAGTAGATTTGGCTTCACTTTTGACTTCATGATTAGCCAGACATAAGACCTTAGAAAATTAAACTCCTTAAATTTCAGTTTTTTCAACTGTAAAATGAGTATAAAGTATTTTTTCTGTCTACAAAGTAGTACTGTTGTATGGATCAGTGAAATAATGTAAGTCAAAAGGTTTTAAAAACATCACTACCCAAGTATAACAGTATGTGAGCTTATGTATTTCACTGTGTGTGTGTACGTGCATATATATGCAATGACAGATAGCCATATATGGCTAAATACATTTAGTGTTATGCAGAGATTATTCAGGTTTCTTCACTAAAGGTAGCTTCCATTAGGAATATTCAGTATAAAAAAATATAGCTGGAGGTTTTAAAATAGGTGTTTATTGAAAGGAGGTCTTTGCTGTAATTTTCAATTGAGAGTTCCAGTAATGGAAATGATTTTAAGACATGGTTGTATTTTTATCTATATATGAAAATTTGAAGTGGGTGAATTCCATTCAGCTTATTTTTTTCTTTTCTCTTTACTTTAACAGAAAAAGCAGTTAACATAAACATGGGCACTAAAGTAAAACCCACATAAGAAATGTGAAGAAGACTGAGAAAAAGCCAAAAGAAATCTATTCTGTTCATTTGCAGTGACAGGCCCTATCGCTACCGTAAAAGCATTTCAATTGCCTTTTGATGCTTGTGAGGTGATGGTCCATTTGTCATTTTCTAAATATCGCTCGATTCCAGTGAACTCTGTCCAGGGAAAAAGGCAGATCTGAAGCAATAGGCATCAACAAGCCACGAAATCCATCACAGCAAACAAATAGGAGGTTATTTTTCTCAACTGACAGTTGTGAAAGTACCATGCAGTTCATCCCTGTCTCTACCTTCAAAATGGAACCTAAAAAAATAGCTAGGATTCTAACACAAAATAAAATGAACAAAGAACTAAAAGTTACAGCTGGATTTCCCCCTGCTACATTACATTTTTCTTGTGATTTTGATAAAGAATGTTTGCTAGAACATTGATACAGAATGTTTGCTAGAATTTTGATAAAGAATGTTTGCTAGAAAAGCAAAATCAGATAGAGAATGTGCATGTAAGTTCACATCAAAGCATTCATTTACACTTGTACATACATATGCATCCTGACACATTCATTCAGTTTAGTCAGGAAGTCAATAACTGCAAATCTGAACACACGTTACTATCTAGCTATTTCTCTTTAGACCTGGATATACAATAGAACTTATGCATTATCCTGACTAAACTGGACAAGATTATAGAGTAGTTAAATCAAAAACATATTTACCAGGGGTCCATATATGTATTGAATCTAATTCTGGAAAGAAAAATGAATAGAATGATCACTACTCTCTCAAAATAGCAGAAAACACAAAGTAAATCTTAACTGTTTAAAAAGTGACCCAAACCAGGTCAAGTCCTATCTGAACTACCTGCAAACTCTCAGCTTGGTCAATCTTCTATGAATAATTTCACAGGTCTTTCCACAATATGGACTTAGAGAAGTAACTCTAAAATTTACCAAAAAATAGACTGAAGGAACTAACTGGCATTAACACAAGAGTGAAAAGAGACAGAGGAAGGGCGTCCTAGGAACGTGGAGAAGGCTAGGAAGAAAAGGAGGTGAGGAGGTGAATGCAGGGGGAGCCAGGAATGAGGCCTTTACACTTCCACTCCCTTCTCTTTAACATCTTTTAAAAATTGAGATAGAATTGGTATCTATAACACATTAACAAATCTGGAAGTCCACAGAAAGAGAGACACTTTGTTGGAATGGGAGACTGGGAGGGCTTCATGAAGACCTATGAAGTGTCTTGGAAGAATGAATCACTTTAAGGGGCAAACAGGGTGAGCAGGGCACTGGAGGTGAAGAGGGCAGCATGAGAAAGTGTCTGGAGGTGCCAAGGTACCTGGTCTGGTAGAGGAATCTCTCTGACTTATCCAACTTGACTGCAAGGGAATAGCGAAGAGAAGGCTAGAAAAGTTGGTCAGCCTAGAATGCCCAGCCACAAAGTGTGGACTTCATTCAGGGGGTACTCCAAGCTTCTGTTGTTTTTAAACAACGTTCTGACACTTTTTCAGTTGGTGAAATGCATTAGCAAGAAATTGTGTGAAGACAGGTTACTTAAACTGTCAGGCATGACACAGATCTGGAACTTAAAGGATGGTGGCAGGGAGAATGGGAAGGAGAGAATGAATGTCAGAGTCACTGTAAAGAAACTAATAAATACACATGGATCAGTGACTGCTTGAATTGAGGTGAGCGGGTAGGGGAAAGGAGTTAGAAGTCACCTCAAGGTTAAAGAATCAAATAGAATCTTTTCAATGAATTATTAGGAGGTGATGCTATCTTCTGAAAGCAAGGGGAACCAAGGAGATACTCAGGGCTTGAGGTCAGTGAAAAAGGTTCAGTCCAACCCTCATTCCAAATAGGAAGCTAACAATGGAAGACAAAGTAGAATCACTGAGTCACTATGAACCCAATCAACATGAAGTTCACAACTTCCTTTCTGGGGGCTTTTTAACCTAATAGTGAGACTGGGGGAACCAAAACTAGATCCTATCCAGAGCTGGATCTCAGTACCATGAGTGTGGAAAAGGACCAAACATATGAGGATTCTAAGAGGCTGACAAGGGGAGATAGGGAGGGCTGATAGACCTTCTGAGCCCATACGCTATGTGCATTATAATTCTAGGTGACTTGTGAGAAGTCATTAAAGAAAAAGAAAATGCAAAAAGATACATACCTGTCCATCCGAGTCGAAAGCCAGGCAGGCGACTCCATGTGTATGGACATCTTTCAGAATAGACACAGTCTGGACATTATAGGAGTCCCATATACATATATATGGCTCCTTCCCAACTTGGCCAGTTGCAACAAGGGTTTTATCTGGGTGTAAGGCAAGGCTGAAAAAGAAAAAGGCCTCTTTCACATCTTCCTATTGAACAAAGTTAAGAAAAACATTGATCATCTTTTATCCACATTGCTCATTTTAATCATCTAACAAGATAATCCCAAGAGAAAGAGTCCAAACTGTCGCCCAAGTAATGAATTGGCTGATTGGTCTAATAGAAACATTCAACTTTGGCAAAGAGAGGCTTAGCACAGTTTAACAATAATTTCATCGCATCTTACCCGCTTGGTAACCTTGAAAATCAGACAACTGTTATAATTCTGTGATTCTATGTTCTATCATTGCCTTATGTTATGGTATTTACTTACTGATTTTGAAAATATTACTTAGCTTTCAAATTAACTTTTGACTTTAAATTGGGAAAAAAAATGCTGTTGCCAGGAGAAAGCGTACTTCTCAGAATTAATTAAACCTGCTTGCAGAAGCTCTGGATACCATCCTCATTAGGATTTCAAAGCATGGAGGGGGGTTTCAGAGTCAAGTGCTGTTTCTGTATCTGCTGTCATAGATTATGTATTTTAAATGAAAATTTCTATTTTACACAAATCACTGTGACACTAAGAGAACCACAAATTACTATGCCTGTGGTTTGTGTAGAATTTTTCCTACAACTGTAGTGCAATCAAAATAAAACTGTCAAATGCCAACTAGAATTTCAAGGAATCTGTAGCAGTTAAGAGGGAGAAATGTAATCATTATTACTCCTAGATGAGAAATCACTCGAACGTTTTAAATTCGTTGTGTAAAGGAGTTGTGCCTTTCTAAAAACAGGTGTTGGGAATTAAACGAAAGACCTATATAAAAAACTAGCAGATGACTGTTTACACAATAAACAAAAGTAGAACTTTTTTCCTTTTCAATTTCAGCATCTGTTTACAGTTAACAGAAGCAGAATTGTTTTTTCCTTTTCAATTTTCAGCTTGATTTTGATAAGAATATATGCTCTGGAATCAGAGCATTTGGATTTACACCTGGATTTGCACATTGGCTGCCCCTCAATACCTCTAGTTCCTTGGACATATTACTTGATCTCTTTTGCCCTCAGGTTCCTCATCTATGAAATGAAGATAACATATGAAAATAGATGATATAATGAATACAGAGCAGTTAGCACAGAGTAAGCACTCAAGTTTCATTATCATCATTATTTGTGTAACTGGCAACAGACAGATACAACCAACATAGGCATGTCTCTGTTGATACGGGTGTTCCTTTTAGAAACAAACTACTTTCTGCTTCTCCCCCCGCCCCCAATTCTGCAACCACCAAGCCCCACAGTCTGTTCTGGTGTCTCTCATCCCACTGTGCTCACTTCCTGGGTCTCCCACCAAACCTAGTACCATCTTTTGCACAGGACCCCGAGTGCTGGCTCCCTTTCCTTACCGTCGGTGCTCCCAGGCCCTTGTACCCTGGCGCCGGGGTGCAGCTGGCCTTCCCAGGAGCTCCCAGTGCCCCCATCCACAGGTCTTCAGTCCCCGTGATGCCTCCTAAGCTGGAGGTCGGCTCCATTTGCACTCTCCCTACGAGGCTGGATGCTTCATCGAGTTTTGGTTTTTCCTTTTTCTTTGTAAGCAAAAAGGGTGGAGTTGGAGCTGCCTGGAGGGTGAGCTTTGTGGTTTTGGCTGCAGAGTGGGGGGAGGGTGAGTGTGGGTCCAGATGGAGGGGGAGGAAGAGGATGGATTGGGAGCGTTGACCTTCGGGGCGTCTCACAGGAATCAGGCGCAGGCACTTCTGCCGCCACCGCCCTTCCAAGAAACAGCCCCATCTCACGAGATCTCGGGAGTTCTGCGGAGGCGGAGGCTTCCTGGCATGAGAGACACCTGCGTGCTCCAGGTGCCAGTGAGGACGCTCCAGTCAGAAAGGAGTTTGGCTCACACCACCAATCAAGCAAATCTCAATCTGCCTCACCTGCCCTCCCCCCACCCCCTACCCCCCACCGCCAGCCATAGTCACAGGGCACTCTCCCCAGGGGCCTGGCCAGGCGCTGGGGACCAGGCTGTGGCCCAAAGGCTGTGCAGTGGGGAGACTGCCTGAGTTCAGAACTTGGGAGTGAAATGCACGCAGGTGGGCCGAAAGTCTATCATCTTTCAGGAAGAGGAAGGACAAATCCAGTATCTGCCATGGTCCAAGGCTGCAGCAACCCTTATGCACCATGTCACTGCACATCCTCGGGGGGCCAGTTGTTCCTCCTGGCAGCAGCGAGCTGTCTAGAATTCACCCCAGGAGACCATGGCTGCCTTTTCCTCAAGCCTTTCCCCTGCAGCACCACCTCAGGCATTGCTCTCCCTTTCTGACCCAGTCCAACTGCCTGCGCCCTGCAATGGGTGAGCCGGCCTCTCCAGGCAAGCCCCTCCGTCAGGAAACGTGCTCCTCTTTCGAACTCTGTCAGGGAGTCTATGGGCCCGGGCCTGCTCTGGACGGGGGAGTGTGGGGTTTCCCGGGAAGGCAAACAAGGTGCAGGTGATTTCCTGGCTTCAGCTGTGATGGGAGTGAACGTGGGTCCTGATGGAGGGGAAGGGAGGAGAGGATGGGCTGGGATGAGAAACACCTCGGTGCCCCGAATCTGAGTTGGCCATCTTAGTACTTGCTGGAAAATATATCCTCTGGGATCGTTATGAGGAGTAAAATAAAAAGAAGACACACATAAAAGGGTAGCTTTTTCACAATAGGTGACTCTTAGAGGCTTTAAAACATTTTAAGCTTGTAGAACACTTCAGCATTCACAGTTGGTGAGAGAAGACCAATAAAGTGTAAAAGTACCCCCTCAATATCAATTTTGCTGGGATACCTCTGGTCCTTGATACTTTCTAGATGTCCTAGAAAATTGCAAGTAGATTATGGAGTGTCATACTTGTTTCATTAAAATAGTGGATGGAAGCAGTCTTATGAAAACCCTATGACAATTTAGTATATTTTAGTTCATTCATTCAACAAACCCTTATTTAAGGACCTATGAAATGTCAGGTGGTGCCATAGATAACAGAAAATACACTGCCCTTCTCTCAAGAAGCCCACCTTAAAAGGAAGGACAGACGCATAAAATAATAACGGGCAGGCCAGGGCAGCCGTGAAAGCCCTTTTAATCGGGCCAGAAAGTTCGGGCATCACTGACAGTCAGGAGCAGGATACAACATAAATAGTTTCACATGTCAGGAAGGTAACCCTAGTAGCAGTGAAAACAGTGGGAAGAACAGATGGGTGAGGGCTGTTAGGAGAGGAAGCAGAGAGGCCAGAGACTAGGTGAGAGAGAGTGAGGTACGACAGGGGCAGAGAGGAGGGAGAAGAAGAGTCAAGAGATATGTAAGGGAAAGAGAGCAAGAGAGAGACAGGGTGAGGGTGTTTGAGGCTAAGGAAAAGCTTGAACATGTCAAACCTGACAGCTTTTTGCTTAGGTAACTGGGTTGATAAATCACAGAGCTTGGCAGCATTAGAGTCTGAAGCCCGATCCTGGGAAAAAGATGGCCTTAACTCGACCTTAGTCTCTGCCAAAGAGACTCCCCAGGTTACACCACACCTGAAGTCCCAAGAGCTATGAAGAAGAGGATTTGATGAGACTGTCTGTTCCATGAGGGCAAGGGCTGTTTCTATCACTCTACATGGTTCCTGGAACATCGAGGCAGAGTAAGCATTAACAAGGTGCTTGCGAGAGGAATGCTGGACATCGAGAGGTGAGAAGGGAGGATGGCCAGAGCGTCACCATGCTGCTCCCCCATCCCATGCCTTGGGCCTCCTCCCTTGGGGACAAACAGATGTCAGAAACTGAGCTGGAAAAGATAAAAGTCAGAACAGCTGAGCATTTTGAAAATGACAAAAATAACATTTCTTGGTTGAAGGAAGCCATGTGGTTGACAGGGTCTTGGTGCTCTGGCCGGGTGTCAGGCCTGTGCCTCTGAGGAGGGAGAGCCGAGTTCTGCACTATGGTCCACCAGAGACCTCCCGGCTCCATGTAACACCAAACGGCGAAAGATCTCCCAGAGATCTCCATCTCAATGCTAAGACCCACCTCCACTCAACGACCAGCAAGCTACAGTGCTGGACACCCTATGCCAAACAACTAGCAAGACAGGAACACAACCACACCCATTAGCAGAGAGGCTGCCTAAAATCATGTTAAGGTCACAGATACCCCAAAACACACCACCGGACTCGGTCCTGCCCACCAGAAAGACAAGAGCCAGCCTCATCCACCAGAACACAGGAACCAGTCCCCTCCATCAGGAAGCCTACACAACCCACTGAACCAACCTTAGTCACTGGGGACAGACACCAAAAACAATGGGAACTACGAACCTGCAGCCTGCAAAAAGGAGACCCCAAACACAGTAAGTTAAGCAAAATGAGAAGACAGAGAAACACACACAGATGAAGGAGCAAGGTAAAAATCCACCAGACCAAACAAATGAATAGGAAATAGGCAGTCTACCTGAAAAAGAATTCAGAGTAATGATAGTAAAGATGATCCAAAATCTTGGAAATAGAATGGAGAAAATACAAGAAACGTTTAACAAGGACCTAGAAGAACTAAAGAGCAAACAAACAATGATGAACAACACAATAAATGAAATTAAAAATTCTCTAGAAGGAATCAATAGCAGAATAATTGAGGCAGAAGAACGGATAAGTGACCTGGAAAATAAAATAGTGCAAATAACCACTGCAGAGCAGAATAAAGAAAAAGAATGAAAAGAATTGAGGACAGTCTCAGAGACCTCTGGGACATCATTTAACACACCAACATTTGAATTATAGGGGTCCCAGAAGAAGAAGAGAAAAAGAAAGGGACTGAGAAAATATTTGAAGAGATTATAGTTGAAAATTTCCTTAATATGGGAAAGGAAATAGTCAATCAGGTCAAGGAAGGACAGAGAGTCCCATACAGGATAAAGCCAAGGAACAACATGCCAAGACACATATTAATCAAACTATCAAAAATAAATACAAAGAAAAAATATTAAAAGCAGCAAGGGAAAAACAACAAATAACCTTATGGGAATTCCCCTGTATGTTAACAGCTGACCTTTCAGCAGAAACTCTGCAAGCCGGAAGAGAGTGGCAGGACATATTTAAAGTGATGAAAGGCTAAAACCTACAACCAAGATTACTCTACCCAGCAAGGAACTCATTCAGATTTGATGGAGAAATTAGAAGCTTTACAGACAAGCAAAAGCTAACAGAATTCAGCACCACCAAACCAGCTCTACAACAAATGCTAAAGGAACTTCTCTAGGCAGGAAACACAAGAGAAGGAAAAGACCTACAATAACAAACCCAAAACAATTAAGAAAATGTAATACGAACATACATATATATCAATAATTACCTTAAATGTAAACGGATTAAATGCTCCAAAAAAAGACATAGACTGGCTTGATACAAAAATGAGACTCATATATATGCTGTCTACAAGAGACCCACTTCAGACCTAGGGACATATACAGACTGAAACTGAGGGGACGGAAAAAGATATTCCATGCAAAGGGGAATCAAAAGAAAGCTGGAGTAGCAGTTCTCATATCAGACAAAATAGACTTTTTTTGTTTTTTTGTGTTTTTTTGCGGTACATGGGCCTCTCACTGTTGTGGCCTCTCCTGTTGCGAAGCACAGGCTCTGGACGCGCAGGCTCAGCGGCCATGGCTCATGGGCCCAGCCGCTCCGTGGCATGTGGGATCTTCCCAGACCAGGGCACGAACCCGTGTCCCCTGCACTGGCAGGTGGACTCTCAACCACTGTGCCACCAGGGAAGCCCCAAAATAGACTTTAAAATAAAGAATGTTACAAGAGACAAGGAGGACACTACATAATGATCAAGGGATCAAACCAAGAAGAAGATATAACAATTATAAATATATATGTACCCAACATAGGAGCACCTCAATACATAAGGCAACTGGTAACAGCTATAAAAGAGGAATTGACAGTAACACAATAATAGCAGGGGACTTTAAAACCTCACTTACACGAATGGAGATCATCCAGAGAGAAAATTAATAAAGACACACAAGCTTTAAATGACACAGTAGACCAGATAGATTTAATTGACATTTATAGGACATTCCATCTAAAAACAACAGAATACACTTTCTTCTCAAGTGCTCATGCAACATTCTTCAGGATAGAACATATCTTGGGTCACAAATCAAGCCTTGGTAAATTTAAGAAAATTGAAATCATATCAAGTATCTTTTCTGACCACAACGCTATGAGACTAGATATGATTACAGGAAAAAATCCGTAAAAAATACAAGCACATGGAGGCTAAACAATACACTACTAAAGAACCAAGAGCTCACTGAAGAAATCAAAGAGGAAATCAAAAAATACCTAGAAACAAATGACAATGAAAACACGACAACCCAAAACCTATGGGATGCAGCAAAAGCAGTTCTAAGAGGGAAATTTATAGCAGTACATTCCTACCTCAAGAAACAAGAAACATCTCAAATAAACAACCTGACCTTACACCTAAAGCAATTAGAGAAAGAAGAACAAAAACACCCCAAAGTTAGCAGAAGGAAAGAAATCATAAAGATCAGATCAGAAATAAATGAAAACGAAATGAAAGAAACAATAGCAAAGATCAATAAAACTAAAAGCTGGTTCTTTGAGAAGATAAAAAAAATTGATAAACCATTAGCCAGACTCATCAAGAATAAAAGGGAGAAGACTCAAATCAATAGAATTAGAAATGAAAAAGAAGAAGTAACAACTGACACTGCAGAAATACAAAAGATCATGAGAGATTACTACGAGCAACACTATGCCAATAAAATGGACAACCTGGAAGAAATGGACAAATTCTTAGAAAAGCACAACCTTGTGAGACTGAGCCAGAGAGAAATAGAAAATATAAACAGATCAATCACAAGCACTGAAATTGAGGCTGTGATTAAAAATCTTCCAACAAACAAAAGCCCAGGACCAGATGGCTTCACAGGCGAATTCTATCTAACATTTAGAGAAGAGCTAACACCTACCCTTCTCAAACTCTTCGAAAAAATTGCAGAGAGAGGAACAATCCCAAAGTCATTCTACAAGGTCACCATCACCCTGATACCAAAACCAGACAAAGATGTCACAAAGAAAGAAAAGTACAGGCCAGTATCACGGATGAACACAGATGCAAAAATCCTCAACAAAATACTAGGAAACAGAATCCAACAGCACATTAAAAGGATCGTACGCTAAAATCAAGTGGGGTTTATCAAGGAATGTAAGGATTCTTCAGTATATGGAAATCAATCAATATGATACACCATATTAACAAACTGATGGAGAAAAACCATATGATCATCTCAATAGATGCAGAGAAAGCTTTCAACAAAATTCAACACCCATTTATGATAAAAACACTCCAGAAAGCAGGCATAGAGGGAACTTTCCTCAACATAATAAAGGCCATATATGACAAACCCACAGCCAACATTTTTCTCAATAGTGAAAAACTGAAACCATTTCCTCTAAGATCAGGAACAAGAAAAGGCTGTCCACTCTCACCACTATTATTCAATATAGTTTTGGAATTTTTAGCCACAGCCATGAAAGAAGAAAAAGAAATAAAAGGAATCCAAATTGGAAGAGAAGAAGTAAAGCTGTCACTGTTTGCAGATGACATGATATTATACATAGAGAATCCTAAAGATGCTACCAGAAAACTACTAGAGCTAATCAATGAATTTGGTAAAGTAGCAGGATACAAAATTAATGCACAGAAATCTCTTGCATTCCTATACACTAATGATGAAAAATCTGAAAGATAAAATAAGGAAACCCTCCCATTTACCACTGCAACAAAAAGAATAAAATACCTAGGAATAAACCTACCTACGGAGACAAAAGACCTGTATGCAGAAAACTAGAAGACATTGATGAAAGAAATTAAAGATGATACAAACAGATGGAGAGATATACCATGTTCTTGGATTGGAAGAATCAATACTGTGAAAATGACTGTACTACCCAAAGCAATCTACAGATTCAATGCGATCCCTATCAAACTACCAATGGCATTTTTCACAGAACTCGAAAAAAAAATTTCATAATCTGTATGGAAACACAAAAGACTCTGAACAGCCAAAGCAATCTTGAGAAAGAAAAATGGAACTGGAGGAATCAGGCTCCCTGACTTCAGACTATACTACAAAGCTACAGTAATCAAGAGAGTATGGTACTGGCACAAAAACAGATTATAGATCAATGGAACAGGACAGAAAGCCCAGAGATAAACCCATGTACATATGGTCACCTTATTTTTCATAAAGCAGGCAAGAATATACAATGGAGAAAAGATAGCCTTTTCAATAAGTGGTGCTGGGACCACTGGACAGCTACATGTAAAAGAATGAAATTAGAACATTCCCTAACACCATACACAAAAATAAACTCAAAATGGATTAAAGACCTAAATGTAAGGCCAGATACTATACAACTCTTAGAGGAAAACATAGGCAGAACACTCTATGACATAAATCATAGCAAGATTCTTTTTGACCCACCTCCTAGAGAAATGGAAATAAAAACAAAAATAAACAAATGGGACCTAATGAAACTTAAAAGCTTTTGCACAGCAAAGGAAACCATAAACAAGATGAAAAGACAACCCTCAGAATGGGAGAAAATATATGCAAATGAAGCAACTAACAAAGGATTAATCTCCAAAATTTATAAGCAGCTCATGCAGCTCAATATCAAAAAAAACCAAACAACCCAATCCAAAAATGAGCAGAAGACCTAAATAGACATTTCTTCAGAGAAGACCTACAGATTGCCAACAAACACATGAAAGGATGCTCAACATCACTAATCGTTAGAGAAATGCAAATTAAAAGTACAATGAGGTATCACCTCACACCAGTCAGAATGGCCATCGTCAAAAAATGTACAAACAATAAATGCTGGAGAGGGTGTGGAGAAAAGAGAACGCTCTTGCACTGTTGGTGGGAATGCAAATTGATACAGCCACTATGGAAAACAGTATGGAGGTTCCTTAAAAAACTAAAAACAGAACTACCATATGACCCAGCAATCCCTGAGCATATACCCCGAGAAAACCATAATTCAAAAAGAGTCATGTACCACAATGTTCATTGCAGCTCTGTTTCCAATAGCCAGGACATGGAAGCAGCCTAAGTGCCCATCAACAGATGAATGGATGAAGAAGATGTGACACATATATACAATGGAATATTACTCAGCCATAAAAAGAAATGAAATTGAGTTATTTGTAATGAGGTTGATGGACCTAGAGTCTGTCATACAGAGTGAAATAAGTCAGAAAGAGAAAACAAATACCATATGCTAACATATATATATGGAATCTAAAACAAAAAAAGTGGTTCTGAAGAACCTAGGGGCAAGACAGGAATAAAGACACAGACATAGAGAGTGGACTTGAGGATACGGGGAGAGGGAAGGGTAAGCTGGGACAAAGTGAGAGAGTGGCATAGAGATATAGA
Source organism: Stenella coeruleoalba (assembly GCF_951394435.1). Lineage (NCBI taxonomy): Eukaryota > Metazoa > Chordata > Mammalia > Artiodactyla > Delphinidae > Stenella > Stenella coeruleoalba. The sequence goes on from NC_137159.1 coordinate 44,654,536, forward strand.
TACTACCAAATGTAAGATAGATAGCTAGTGGGAAGCAGCCACATAGCACAGGGAGATCAGCTCGGTGCTTTGCGACCACCTAGAGGGGTGGGATTGGGAGGGTGGGAGGGAGACCAAGAGGGAGGAGATATGGGGATGTATGTATATGTATAGCTGATTCACTTTGTTATAAAGCAGAAACTAACACACCATTGTAAAGCAATTATACTCCAATAAAAGATGTTAAAAAAAAACAAACAAGGTGCTCGCTGAAGAGGGAGTGAAGGAGGCCAATGGTCATGGCTGCCGTTTTGCCTCTCGCTCCTGCTGCAGGCACAGGTTCTACCCGGGACTAGAAAATAAAGAGGACTGAGCATATTTCCCCTAGATGCTGAGAGGCACTTTCAAGAGACACAAATGAAACTCTTTTGCTGTGATTACAGCTTTAATTAAAATGCTTGAGAGACTTGGTAAATTTCTGGGGTTCTAAAAAACAAAGAATAAAAAAATTGCTATTCCAGTTAATTGTTCTAACTATAATTTCATGATTCTTGACTTTTCTCATTCCTTGAATGAGGGGGGAAATGAAAAAAACAGTTTCAACAAATCTTTAGAGAGGCCTTCAAAATAATTTATCAGTGTATGTTACTCAATTATCAGGGTGATCCCAAAACATCCCATTATGGATTTGAAATATTTTTACTCTGGTTTTTATCGTCCTTTTCGTTCATCTTAAAGCACATAAATTTATCACATTTATGAAAATGTCCATACTGGATTTTTTTCCCCAGAAGTTTCTTTAACACTGTTCTTTAAACCATCTTTTCCCAGCCCATGATATCCCATTTATCTAAGTTCCTCCTTTACCATTTGAATATATTAACAAAATTATCCTTTTCTCCTTTTATAAGCCAAGTCTCTGACCTCACTTCTCTGGCTTGCATGCAACAATGCAGTGACTCATAATGTTCCTATTTATCCACGTCCACGGCAAGATCAGGGCAAACAGACAACCACCTCTACTCACTTTGCCATTTTCCCATCAGCTTCCCAGAAACTTCACTCCTTCCACCTGGGTAATAGAATGACAGCATCCGTGTATCTTTTAGAGCAGAGCCAAGCGGCATTTACTTACTTTTGTTTTAAATATGTCATATCATTCAACAGCAGTTTTTAATCCTCATAAGAAAGCAGGGGAAAACCCCAGCAACCTTAATCACTGGATTTGCACATCAGGTATTGGTAATAAGGGTGCAGTTACAGGAGCATTTATTTAATAAGCATATTTGAAGCTACCATCAAAGTATCTATATTCACTTCTCACTTCTCTGCATTTAGGAATTCAAGAATTTCATGAAAAGTTGTTTTGAGCAGGATCTGCTTTCATCTAATCCCAAAACATATTTGGAATTTTAGTTCAGAAGCGTTTAAATGAGATAGATAGATAGATAGATAGATAGGTACAGATTCCAAATTGGCCCCCTACTGCATACTTCAAAACTGCTCTTTCCTTCTCCTACAGAGATGCCCTAAGCATAAGAAGCTACCCTAAGTATTGCCTTTAGATCAACCAACAGATTATAGGAGGGTGTGTCTCCTTATCCTATTAAGGGGCCGTGATGAAAACTATCATGCCCCCTGAATTCCTTCTGATAAGATTTCTTCAGAAATGGCCAATTGTTGTGTTCTTCCGTGAAGAAATTACAGAAGTGGAAAGTACCACCACTACACAAAATATCTGGTCCACTCTGGGCTTCCCATTGTCTTCTTTACCATAACATAGTGTTGCGTTCTTTCTGTGACTGGAAGTATCGATACCGCTTACTTATATTTTATGTCTTCCATTTGAGAGTCCATAAAGCCAAATCTCTGCTTTTCTAAGAAAACTTGCACATTACAAATTTTACAGATTATTATGGCTACAACAGCAATGTCACAGTGTTAAAACTTTCAAAATTGACTCCCTTTCACTGAGGGTCTCAATACGATGGAGGTCTCATTCCACACCTACATAAAAAGGTTTGGTGTCCTTTCCTTGGTAGTTTATTGCATTGATTGTATTGTACACATGGCAACAAAAAAGGCACCAAGCTTTTAAAGAACTGCTTTTCTCTGTGTATATATAAATCTAGTTCCATTGGGAAATCCCATCTTCTGTTGCCATAGCAATAGAAAGCACTGCAGAGGACTTTCATCACCCTATCGGGGAGAAGGAATTGATTTGTTTCTCCAAGGGCAAAAGCATGTCTTTCTGATGTCAGATAAGATCAGGAAGATTTCCCAATATGTTGTGTGGGGAGAAAATGAGAATTAACAGGGTCATGAAAAGAGGTAGCCTTATGAGGTTAAACAAAAAACTCTCAACAACACTAATCATTCTCAATTCCTGAAGGCAAAAAAAAAAATTATATTTGAGTACTTGTTCCAAGTGCAGCATTTAAAAAATGTTCATGATTTGGACTTTGCTTTTTAAAGCCTTATTTCATTTTTGCTCAGGCTGCTTTAGGGATTCTCTCAGTAATAACTTTATACGGTAGTAGCTTTTTTTTTTCCAGTAGTCTCACCAGGAAAGCATGAAAGCCTTGTCTCTCCTTTCTCTGAAAATAACCCTGAGAGAATTTTCCAGTGTTGGAGGTATAAGTGCATCAAAGTGATGATTAGGCTGGACTGTCTGAGAGCAGCGGGGGAGGCTGCTGCTTTCTGGGCTGAAGAGGTAGTGGCCCAACCTCAGTGGATGCTCACCTGTGAGAAAGAAAAGGCAAAGGAAGACTTCTTTGAAAATAGTGGGCTGGTGGTAGTGGGACCTCAGATGGGGGTGGCTGTGCTTCAGTCCTTGCCCCCAGAGCTGCACTTGGCACTGGAGTACCACCACTGGGACTGTGATCTCATCTCACACCACAGAGAGGCCCTCTAGGTGGGCCTGGGCAGGACATTTGGAGTGAGAGCAATGTCAACAGACCACCAGGGTCCACTGCCATTGTCCCTGAACTGTGTAAGCCCATGGGTACCTGTATAATCCGTGGTTGAGCAGTGGTCCCTCAAATTGGACTTCTCAACAACCTTGATGAGTGGTACATCTAATGAGAATTAATGTGATTTAGAAAAATAAAGACACACAATAACTCTTGCATGCTGAGTGTTGCCACACGGGTACTGGTATGGAACCATATTCTAGTAATACCTTAATACCACATAAAAGAATGGCTAAGGGCATAGTAGTTTGGCTGCCTGAGATCAAAGCATGCAGCAGCATGCTGGAGCCAGCAAGAACTGGTTGTTAAATTTCAAAAATTTTGAATATCAGTTGTTAAACACAGCCACTGTTTACAATTAAATTATATAAACTTGCAACTAAATAAATTATATTAAAAACAAAGGTAACCTACCTAAGGAGGTAAAAGACCTGTACTCAGAAAACTATAAGACATTGATGAAAGATATCAAAGATGACACAAACAGATGGCGAGATATACCATGTTCTTGGATTGGAAGAATCTACACTGTGAAAATGACTATACTACCCAAAGCAATCTACATATTCAATGCAATCCCTATCAAATTACCAGTGGCATTTTTTACAGAACTAGAACAAAAAAATCTTAAAATCTGCATGGAAACACAAAAGACCCTGAATAGCCAAAGCAATCTTGAGGGGAAAAAAATGGAGCTGGAGGAATCACACTCCCTGACTTCAGACTATACTACAAAGCTACAGTAATCAAGACAATATGGTATTAGCACAAAAACTGAAATACAGATCAATGGAACAGGATAGAAAGCCCAGAGAAAAACCCATGCATATATGGTCAAATAACCTATGAAAAAAGAGGCAAGGATATACAACGGAGAAAAGACAGTCTCTTCAGTAAGTGGTGCTGAGAAAACTGGACAGCTACATGTAAAAGAATGAAATTAGAACACTCCCTAACACCATACACAAAAATAAACTCAGAATGGATTCGAGACCTAAATGTAAGACCGGATACTATAAAACTCTTGGAGGAAAACATAGGAAGAACACTTTCTGACATAAATCACAGCAACATCTTTTTTGACCCACCTCCTAGAGTAATGGAAATAAAAACAAAAATAAACAAATGGTCCCTAATGAAACTTAAAAGCTTTTCACAGCAGAAGGAACTACAAACAAGATGAAAAGACAACCCTCAGAATGAGAGAAAATATGTGCAAACAAATCAATGGACAAAGGGTTTATCTCCAAAATATATAAACAGCTCATGCAGCTCAGTATTAAAAAAAACAAACAACCCAATCCAAAAATGGGCAGAAAACCTAAATAGACATTTCTCCAAAGAAGACATACAGATGGCCACGAAGCACATGAAAAGCTGCTCAACATCATTTATTATTAGAGAAATGCAAATCAAAACTACAATGAGATATCATCTCACACCAGTTAGAATGGCCATCATCAAAAAATCTAGAAACAATAAATGCTGGAGAGGGTGTGGAGAAAAGGGAACCCTCTTGCACTGTTGGTGGGAATGTAAATTGATACAGCCACTGTGGAGAACAGTATGGAGGTTCCTTAGAAAACTACAAATAGAACTACCATATGACCCAGCAATCCCACTACTGGGCATATACCCTAAGATAACCATAATTCAAAAAGAGTCATGTACCAAAATGTTCATTGCAGCTCTATTTACAATAGCCCCGAGATGGAAACAACCTAAGTGTCCATCATCGGATGAATGGATAAAGAAGATGTGGCACATATATACAATGGAATATTACTCAGCCATAAAAAGAAACGAAATTGAGCTATTTGTAATGAGGTGGATAGACCTAGAGTCTGTCATACAGAGTGAAGTAAGTCAGAAAGAGAGAGACAAATACTGTATGCTAACACATATATATGGAATTTAAGAAAAAAAAATGTCATGAAGAACCTAGGGGTAAAACAGGAATAAAGACACAGACCTACTAGAGAATGGACTTGAGGATATGGGGAGGGGCAAGGGTAAGCTGTGACAAAGCGAGAGAGAGGCATGGACGTATATACACTACTAAACGTAAGGTAGATAGCTAGTGGGAAGCAGCCGCATAGCACAGGGAGATCAGCTCGGTGCTTTGTGACCGCCTGGAGGGATGGGATAGGGAGGGTGGGAGGGAGGGAGATGCAAGCGGGAAGAGATATGGGAACATATGTATATATATAACTGATTCATTTTGTTGTGAAGCAGAAACTAACACACCATTGTAAAGCAATTATACTCCAATAAAGACGTTTAAAAAAAAAAAACTACAATGAGGTATAACCTCACACCAGTTAGAATGGGCATCATCAGAAAATCTACAAACAACAAATGCTGGAGAGGGTGTGGAGAAAAGGGAATCCTCTTGCACTGTTGGTGGGAATGTAAATTGATACAGCCACTATGGAGAACAGTACGGAGGTTCCTTAAAAAATGAAAAATAGAATTGCCATATGACACAGCAATCCCACTACCAGGCATATACCCTGAGAAAACCATAATTCAGAAGACACATGCACCCTAATGTTCACTGCAGCACTATTTACAATAGCAAGGTCATGTAAGCAACCTAAATGCCCATCGACAGATGAATGGATAAAGATGTGGTACATATATACAATGGAATATTACTCAGCCATAAAATGGAACGAAACTGGGACATCTGTAGAGACATGGATGGATCTAGAGACTGTCATACAGAGTGAAGTAAGTCAGAAAGAGAAAAAGATATTGTATATTAATGCATATATGTGGAACCTAGAAAAATGGTACAGATGAACCGGTTTGCAGGGCAGAAATTGAGACACAGATGTAGAGAACAAACGTATGGACACCAGGGGGGAAAGTGGCGGGGGGTGGTGGTTGTGGTGTGATGAATTGGGAGACTGGGATTGACATTTATACACTAATATGTATAAAATAGATAACTAATAAGAAAAAAAAAGATAAGGTGATAGAAGGTAAAGCCTGGAGCTTTTGTAGTAGTAGGAGGAGTTGTGACAGCAAAAACAAACACAATTTTGGCTTATGTTATAAAATAATGACTCAATCTTTAATGGTCTAGGAGCTGATCATAGAGTTTTCGTATCCACACTCCCTTCCTTATGTTTGTCAACTGCATCATATAATAGTTTCTATATAAGAGAAATTTCTAGGAAGGAAGAACTCCGATGACACACTAGTTGACAGATCTTATAATGGCAAAACACTAAACTTACAATTTTAATTCTTTGGGGTTGAGATCATTCAATGCTAAAGATCAACATTCATTAAATAAAGACCCTAAATCAGTGCCTGACATATATTAAATGGCAATAAATATTAACTATTACAATTACTATGATAAAAAAGAATAAAACAAAAAATAAAAACAAAGGTAATACATACTAAAACTCATCACTTCCTAATTATTTTACTAATTTTACTATTATATATAGTCTTAAGGCTATTGATCGCCAGCCTAACTGTATGGTAGAAATACTATATAGAATGATGTACCTCTGCACATCTCTTTCCAACTGTTTTCAATGATGTCACATTAGTGGTTTGAAATCAGCTGCTGTGGTTTTACATCATGGAAATCAACAAATGCTGCAAATCAGCACTTGATTTGTTGTTTTATCAGTTGTCTAGACTTAAAATATAGAAGGATAAAATGTGAACAATGCAGAATAAACTTAAAAGTGTGTTATGTTTATAGCTGTTATATTATGAATAACACAAAAAACTGAGAAAATATTCTTCCAATATTCAAAAAGTATTATCCAGTTAGCAAGTAAGTCGTTCACATCATTGGCTAATGATTAAAGTTCTGACATAAGTCTTTGTTGCATCACTTTTCTCTTATCAATATAAACAAAAATATCAACTAACATTCATGTCAGAACTATACTCATTTGTCAATGATGTGAGGGACTTCATTTCTGAACTAGATAGTAATCAAGCATTTATTCCTCATCTGATTTTGTCAAATCATGGTTGAACTGCAACCATAGGTTGGCCACAGATACAAGAGTTCAGCAAAAAGCAAGGAAAGAATTTTATGACAATTAATGGGCTATATGGGATTTACAATAAAGAGTATTACATATTTCATTATTATTTGTAAATTGTGTGCAACACATTTATATCAGCAAAATTTACAAAAAACTTAGGAATGTATATACATACATACATTTTCTCTTGGAGAGCTTGTTCTTAAACAGTTATCAGTACATCACTGAAGCATATCTCCTCTACTTACTGGCATGTAAGTTTCTCACAAATCACCTTCAGCAAATTACTCAATCTCTCTGTGCCTCAGTTTCTCATCCATAAAATACGAATAATAACAGTACCTACCTGAAAGAAGGTAGGTACTATTGTGAGGATTTAATAAATTCTAAAACAGTAATTAAAACAAGAGTGCTTAAAACATAGTGAGCAGTATATATGTGTCATTAGTATTAACTAACTGCCATGTGATAGAATCTGCTCAAACAATCACATGTGAAAACCCTGAGGATTGGCATTCTAAGACAGAGAAACTCATGTACATAGAGAGCTACTGTGAACTAATCTCCAAAGTTTAAAAATAAGACTACCCTCTGAGAATTAAACTGGTAAAAACCACATGAAACGGACAAGATTGGTTATCTAAAGAAGTCATCGAAGGAGAAAATATCCTAGGCAAGAAGTTTGAAAATTGTATCCAATCATGATTGACAGTGAGAGAATCTGGACACTCGAACACTGAAATCAATAAATATGAGCAGAATGTTAATAGAAGGGGAAGTTCTGTGTAAAGCCTTTGTAAAAAGGAGTCACAGTTAAGAAAGTAGAGTGTTGGCATAAGGATAGACAAATAGATTGATGGAACACTATTGAGTCCATCAATAGACTCACACTTATATGGTCAACTGATTTCCAATGAAAGTGTTAAGGTAACTCAAAGGGGAAGGATAGTTTTTTCAATGAATAATGGAACAACTGGATATCCATATGGAAAAAAATAAACCTCAACACTTCTCTTCATTCACAAAAATTACCTCAAATGACCAGAGATCTAAATGTAAGAACTAAAACCATACAACTGATAGAAAAACACATGAGAAAACCTTTGTGACCTTTGAAAGACAATGATCTTTTTAGAGAAGAAACAGAAAGCATTAGCCATAAAAGAAAACAATTGATAAATTGGGACTTCAAAATTAAAACTTCTGCTCTTTGAAAGACACCATTAGGAAAATGAAAAGGGAAGTCATAGACTGGTAAAGAAAATTCTCAAAGGACTTGTACCCAGAACATACAAAGAATGCTTACAATTCAATAGTAAGAAGACTACCCAACTTAAAATATGGCCCAAAGACTTGAATACTGTCAAAGACAACTAAATTGAAAAGGCTGACAATATCAAGAGTTGCTGAGGATGTAGAGCAACTGGAACATACACACATTGTTGACGGGGATGTAAAATGATCAATCACTTTGGAAAGTAGTTTGGCAGTTTCTTATAAAGTTAAACATACAGTTACCATATGACCTAGCAATTTCATTCCTAGATATTTACCCAAGAGAAATAAAATTATGTCTCTAAACAAAGACATACACAAATGTTCATAGCTGCTTTATTTATAATAGTCAAAAACTGGGAATAACTCAAATATTCACCAACAGGTGAATGGATAAACAAATTATTGTATATTTATACAATGGAATCGTTTTCAGCAATAAAAAGGAATGAACTAAGTACTGATACACACAACAACGCAGATGAATCTCAAAAACATTGTACCGAGTGAAAGAATCCTGGAGCATTCAGTGGAATACTCATGTCACTAAGATCTTCATCATACAAAGTTAGGAGCCCAGAGACACTGTCTATAGTTGACCCCAAAAATAAAGATATAAAAATATAAAAGCTACAAAGGTAAATGTTAAGGGAATTAAAAATATGAAATAACCCTTTGAAGAGGATAAGAGAAGGGATGTAAGAATGGCATGTGTAAGCTACATTCTCATGTGTCTTGAAAGGAAGTTGACCATGTCTAAAACAGATAAATCAAAAAATAGCAATTAATCAAATTTTTTTGAGATGTAGGTACGTAACCACCAGAAAAAAGTCATAAGAATTAAAAGTGTTCCTTTGGAAAGTGGATTGGGGATGGGAAAGGGTGGGGCAGGGGCAGTTTTTCAATATAAAGCCTTCTGTAATTTTTGATTTGTGGGTCAATATTGCTTTGATACAAACATGAAAATTAAAAGAGATAAAAACAAAAATAAAATAAAAAGTTACAGAGAAATAAAAGTTGATTAACTTATGCAAAAAAGACCATATCTGGTGGTTGAGAAGTTTTCCACAGGCAGGAAGTAGGAAGGGATGTCTGATGACTATATCAGATTTATCAACCACCAGATGTTCTCATCAAGTATAATTGTTACCGATAAAATGAATTTAACCAGCATGGTTAGTCTTACAATTCATTCTTTGAAAAACAAGAAATAATACCTTAAGACTGTAACACAACAATTTGGTAATGAGAAGTTTCACTAATGAAGGGGGTCTATGTGAAACTCAGCTTTCTGGAGCTATTCATCTCTTTTTTCTTCTTCAAGTAAGGAGCATGACTCAAGCATTGAGGATTATATTTGGCAGAAGTCCTGTTAATTTAGGATAATTAAATATGCCAGTCATGTGTTTCAGTAAGGTCTGATTAAATACTTCAAAGAAGTCATTAGTGAATTCATCTGGTCTAGTGGCTTTGCCAGATGGCAAAATGTTACTACCTCCGTTTTGTTCTTGGAATATTCTATCAATACCTCTATTGTATCATAGCATGCAGTTATTTTCAGGGTAAGTCCTAATTTGCTAGTTTACATTATCAAAGAATCTGGAAGGTGGAAGGCAAGCCTGACAATTGTGTTACACCATGCCAACTGAGCCACAAGATTTCAAGGCTGTGTTAAACGGCCTCTTGTTCTACTGTTAAATTCAAATGATTTCATCATTTCCGTTTCCTCAAAAGGCTCTCATCAAACATTTCAGATGGTGCTCCATTTGTGACTAGAGAGTCAGAACCACAGTGAGAAGTAACCAGTTATATTTCACACCTATGAGATTATAATACTCCAAGATGAGGAGAACCCTGGAAGTACTTCCTCCATGGGGATAGTCATCTAGATGGAAAAGTGACCAGTTTTGATTCTTTAAAATTACAGAGTTGTACAGCTTTGTGAGAGCACCTTAAAATGACAATCTTAAGTTGTTTTGGTTCTTTGACCATGCAGAAGTAACCTTTGACTTAGCAATTCCCTAACCAGCTGGGTCAAAATGCAAGGTATTCTCCAAAGCACTGACAATGGCAACTTTAATACAGTCACTTCACCAGTTGGTGTCTAACGTAAACACTTAAACCCAAGTGTAAAGTAACTAGGGGCTTGGAGCTGCTGGAGGAGGGTCTGAAGGTGGCTTGATGAAGATATGAAGCAAAGATAAAGCCTAGAAAAGAGCCCAACATTTTATTGCCACTCAACCTCCAACCCCTCAAGTATATCCTAAGGCTAAGCATTAGGTTGAGCTGAAGCCCCACTCTTTCCTAATAAAGGCCAGAGTTGCATATCTAATTGACTGAGTTGGCTGTGATCAGATGGAATTTATATTCGGGGAACTGTTGCTTCCAAGGCTATCCCCTGAGTATCTGGGAACTAGGGGTACCACACTACAGCAACTCTTGCATTGAAGGCTCTTGGTTACCAGTATGACCTCTTCCCTTTGTTTTTATTTTATTCCTCTTCCTTCCCCTCTTTCCTTCCCTTTAAAGTTTTACTCTGTCTTTACATTGGGTATTATATTTTATCCAGCATTTCTATGTGTTTGGATAGGAATGGAGAGGGTGGGAAGGTATGTGTCTCTGTCACCTCTGTACCACATGTTGCCAGAACTGGAAGTCCATGCTTGGCACTTCACCATCACCCTCAATTTTCGACAGCTGAATTTTATCATTGTGGAACTACCACTGTGAACATGGCATAAATGACTAATTCAAACCTTTTTAAGATTCCATGTGCGTAAGAGCATCTGTATTTCCACCGAGTACAGAGATTGTTGCAGACTGATGCCCCCGCCCCTGCTACTCTCTCATCACAGCAGACACCTTCAGTGAAATATGGGCAACAGGCTAGAGAGATCAAAATGGGGTTCAGGGTCATCCATCTTCAAACCACCTGTGCCCTATAGTAAAGTGAGAGTCTGTGAGAGGCCCAGGCAGAAGGGGCCAGGATGAGCAAACTGGCTTTTTCATGTGGGTCCCCATTAGGGTGAGGAAGGGGTGATTTCCATAAGAAAGTGCTGAGCAAGTGCCTAGCACCTCTGCCCTTAGGAGATGAGATGCAGAAGGGTAGTATCAAACCTCCTGGCTCTCAGGACAAGGACTAATGGCAGCATGGACTCTGCTGTGCCAGAAGAGAAGGGAGGAGCACCCAGTCACCCTCTGATGAGGGTGCTATCCACCAATAACGGGTTATTGGCTATCCACCAATAACGGGTTACTAACCAAAATATATAAAGAACTCATGAAACTCAACAACAACAACAAAACAGACAACCGATTTAAAAGTGGGCAGAGGAGCCGACTGGATGTTTTTCCAAAGAAGACATACAGATAGCCAATAGGCACATGAAAAGATGTTCAACATCACTAATTATTAGGGAAAATGCAAGTCAAAAACCACAATCAGATATCGTCTCATGCCTGTTAGAATGACTATTATCAAAAAGGCAAGAAATAAGAAGTGTTGGCAAGGGTGTGGAGAAAAGAGAACGTTATACGCTGTCAGTGGGAATATGAATTGGTGCAGCTGCTATGGAAAACAGTATGGAGATTCCTCAAAAAATTAAGAACAGGGCTACCATATGATCCAGCTATCCCACTCCTGGGTATTTATGCAAAGAAAATGAAAACACTAATTTGAAAAGATACATACACCCCTATGTTCATTATAGCATTATTTACAATAGCCGGGATATGGAAACAACCGAAGTGCCCATCAAGAAATGGATGGGTAAGGAAGATGTCATACACACACACACACACACACACACACACACACACACACACGCATGCACACACACATGCACAATGGAATACTACTCAGTCATAAAAAAGATGGAATCTTGCCATTTGCAACAACATGGATGGACCTTGAGGGTATTGTGCTAAGTGAAATAATTCAGACAGAGAAATACACTGTATACTTTCACTCACATGTGGAATATAAAACAACAACAACAAAAAAACCCCACAAAAAACCCCCAAATACATGAACAAACCAAACAGAAACAAACAGGTAGTTACAGAGAATAGAGTAGTGGTCACTGGAAGGGAAGTGTTGGGTGCGGGGAGGGTGAAATGCGTAAATGGGATCAACTGTATGGAAATGGATAGAAACTAAATTTTTGGTAGTGAACACACTGTAGGGTATACAGAAGTAGCAATATGTTGTACAGATGAAACTTACATAATATTATAAACCAATGTTACCCTGATAATAAATAAACAAAAAGACATATCCAATCTCTGAAATGTCTCTTGAGCTGTTCCTTCCTTTGTTATTTTTCTGACTGATCTATCAACTACAAAAAGGAGTGCCAATACCTCTCACTGATTGCAGATGGGTCAATTTCTCCAAGTAGTTCTGCTGAGTTTTGCTTTACATTTTTAGGCTATGTTATTAGGTACATACAAGCTTAAAACTTTTTATCTTTGTAGTAAGTAAATTTATCATGTAGTTACTCTAATATTTGATCTTGCTTTAAATTCTATTTTATCAGATATTAACTGGGCTGTATCAGCTTCCTTTCAGCTAGAATTTGTCTGGTATACTTTTCCTATCTTTTTACTTTCCATTTTTCCATGTTCTTAACCTTTAAGGGTGTCTCTTGCAAAAGCATATAGCTGGGTTTTAAGAGTTCAGTCTATTTGTATTTAGTGTAATCACTGAAATATTTGGGTTTGTTTCTACCACTTATTTTATGCATTATTCATCCTGTTTTTTCTTTTCTAGTTTTTCTTCCCTTTTTTACCTTTTTTTGAATTTAGTTTTCTTATTCTATTTTTCCACTGTACTAGTTTAAAAGTTGTTGGTTCCTTTTCTATTCCTTTTGTGATTATTCTAGAAGGGTTAATATGCCTTCTTACAAAAATCTAAAGTTGAGAATTATCTGTACCTTCCTCCTTAACCATATAAGAACCTGAGAACACTTTAACTCCCATCTTGCCTAGCTCACATTCTAATTCTACCATTATTTGTTGTTTTTTTTTTAACATACAAGTTACACATTATTGTTATTGTTTCATGCAATTGATGTTTATTTAGTTATCTACACATTTATCAATTACTTTGCTCACATTTCTCTTGCCTCTCAGACAGTTCATCTAGGATCATTTTCCTTCTACCTGAAGTATATCTTTAACATTAATTTAGTGGAGGTCTGAAAAAGTTCATGTTTAACTGAGACACTGTTTTGTCCCTGTTCTTGAAATACAATCTCACCAGATACATAATCCTTATATGCCCTCTCATTCTATCCTCCATATTTTTAAACCTCTCTGTCCTAGACAATTTATTTAGATATATCTTCCAATTCACTAAGTCCTTCTTCAATTGTGTTTAACCTGCTATTTATTCTGAAGTTCTACTGGTTCTTATTCAAATCTTAGTTGTTTTAAAGAGGGTCTTGTTCCTAATTTATATTTTAATTCCTTCTTTTATTTTTTTTAAACATATAAATCATACTCATTTCCAATATCTAAAGTTCTTTGTGGACCTGATTCTGTTGCCTGCTTTTCTCCTGTCTGCTCTTATGGTGTCTTATTTTCTTATAGGTAGCGTGATTATTTAAAATGAAAGCTAATGCTTCTTGGAATTTTATCTGTGGGAATTCTTTGAGACTCAGGGTAAAAGTGCATTATTCCTCCAGCAGATCTGCATTTGCTTCTCTGGGCACCTGGGGACACCACTGTCCTAGGATCATGTGTGAGGTTTTGTTAGACCACACAGGAAGTGTGAATTTGTGTTTCCAGTCTATATGACAGCCAACTTGTGATCATGAATTTTCAAGAGGAAAATTTTATTTTCCCTTCCCCACTTCCCCCTTGTGCAAGGGAGATTTTTTGTTTTGTTTGTTGGCTAATACACTATCATAATTTGGGTCCAAGTCTTCATGGTTCTAATTACACCAGCATCTACCATTGGATGCCCTGTTTTGTCTCCTGTCCCCTACATCCCACAAGGCCCTCCAAATGGAAGGCACATGAACTCTTCCAAATGGAAGAGTTCAGCACATGCCCCAGAGGTAAGACCATCTTGAGTATTGACTTATCTTTCTGGGTTTCAATCTTCAATTCATTTTCAGCCTCTTTGTATTCCTTGATTTATCATCTCAGAAATAAATTTTGAACTGCATTTTAATATTTTATCTAACATTTTAAATTGATCTCAACGGGAGGACTGTTCAGGTTATCTGATGGTGCATGCTACTAAAAATATGAAGTTTGTCTGTCCCTTCCTTTGCAATCCCACTACCACTGCTGTGGTTTAGGCTCCTTCCTACTGTTTAGAAATCACTTTGTAATCTTTTACTCCACTTATCACAATCTACCTAGAATTATAATTAGGCCTGTTTTAAAACATGTGTCTCTCATGTTGTGAGCTCTACAGGGACAAACAGTACAATTTATTGATTATTATTTCACAATGCCACCATCCACAAAGGCACACACACTTACATACTCACACTTACACATGCACACTCACCCACTCACACATACTCATCCACTCACCCTCATACACACAGACTTACATGTTCTTATCCACACACACTGCATAAAACTGCACCGTGCATAGGAAATGCTCGATATAGCCTAGTTGAATCAAATTTCATTTTCACATCTTTAACTTCTAATACCTAACTTAAGTCTAGATCGCTGGTTTTGTGAACTCTGTGATTTCTGGATTTGGCCATCATCTGGGATTTTGTTCTGAGTACATACTATAATTTCATTGATTTCTGCTTCTTATCTGTGACCCTGCTTGGAGAGAGTGTGTGCAATGGATAAGACAGACCTGCATTTGGTTTGAATCTCTACCATTTACTGACTGTGGGAAGGTCAAAAGTTAAATTATGTCTCTGGGTCTCAATTTTCTCATCTGCCAAATGGGGTAAATGTAAACACTTAGTACAGGATCTGGGACTCAATCAGTACTCAATACATAGTAGCTATAAGTGACAAGTCCCTTTAGCATGACAACTAAAATTATTTATTATCAAGTGAACCAAATTAAAACTTAAACATACTAGATAAGTTACTTATTTTGATTTTCAGACGTGGAAAATAAAAACTGAAATGAATATCTTTTTCTCACTTTTTCTCTTACTGGGATCATTAGTTCCAATTCAGTGATTATCAGTATTTTAAAAGAATGTTAGCTACAAGAGGGCAGGGATTTTAGTCTGTCTTTTTTCATTAATGACATTGGAATAGCAGAGTGCCTAGTATCTAATGGATGCTTTATGAATATTTGTTGTATGAGTAAATAAGTAAACATACATAGTTCCAGATACCTGAATAAAAGTAAGATGGATGAAAAAACACATTAAATGATATAGGCACCTTTCATGCATATAATTCCTGACAAGAAAGATCATGAAAAATGTCATTTGTACTCAATATTAATAGTTCCTCAAAAATATTTATTTAAAATTATCCAGTAGCTCAAAATCCAATTTTTAAAAGTGCCATTCTGAGAATGATGGCATAACACTGTAATTCATAGGGACTTACACTTTTCTAACTAAATTAGGTTACAAAATAAAAAACAACCATGTTTGTGATACTGGTTTTGAAAACTAGCATATTAGATTCCTTACGTTTGCATAGCAAAAAATGTTAAATAGCATTGAAGAAAGGGTCTTTGAAAGCCAAGAACACTGCAAACAAGCTTCATTCAAGGTCACTGATTTTCCTTTGTACTTTAGTTCAGCACGAATGGTTTCATGGGGAAAAGGAGCTTTATCTATACTCTATTATTCCACAAAAAAGGACAATCATGCCCTCAGCACAGGGGCATGGAGTTAGGTCCTCTTCAATTCCCACATCACACTGGGGGGTCCAGCATGAAAAACAAGTGTCCTTCCAGTGATGGGAATTCATGTAAGCAGCACTTCAATGCCCAGGCTGGCCTAGCCTGCTTGCATTACTTCATATTCCCAGACACTGGTTCATCCATCTACCCATCCAAATATTTGATATGCCAGGAGTTGGAGTGAGAGTGCAAGGAACACAGGCTGTGATGAGGACCAGCAGACCCATGAGAGACTTTACCATCTTGGAGGGTAGAATTATATCCTTGAGTTATCCTCTAAGTCAATTCATGCTAGTTTTAAGAAAAATAATGAAAGCACCCATGTGGTGGGGGTTTCTAAAGACTGTGATTATGTTAGAACAATTTTTGATGATGAAAAATGTCCGTATTTTTTAAACTGGTACTCCAAAAAAATTTGGTCAAACTGTATTCCTTAACTCAAGCTTCATTTTGATAGAATAGTGGATGATAGCTTTAACACATAAATCCTGAGCTATCTAGAAAGCTACCTGATCCTTCTTCAAATATGCAAAGAATAAAGTGGAGAGTAGTTAAGTGGTGTGCCCAGAATCTCTCAGTTAGTGGCAGAGCTCTAGATCAGCTTTACCCCTAGCCTGTAGTTCAGCTCTGTTGATAGCCCTTGAAAAGGCTGGATTTTCGGGGCTTCCCTGGTAGTGCAGTGGTTAAGAATCTGCCTACCAATGTAGGGGACACAGGTTCGATCCCTGGTCCGGGAGGATCCCACGTGCCGTGTAGCAACTAAGCCCATGAGCCACAACTACTGAGCCTGCACTCTAGAGCCTGCGAGCGACAACTACTGAGCCTGCATGCCACAGCTACTGAAGCCCGCACGCCTAGAGCCTGTGCTCCGCAGCAAGAGAAGCCACCGCAATGAGAAGCCCCGTGCACCGCAACAAAGAGCAGCCCCCCCTCGCCGCAACTAGAGAAAGCCCACACGCAGCAATGAAGACGCAATGCAGCCAAAAATAAATTAAAAAAAAAAAAAGTCTGGATTTTCAATGAGCAACATGTTCTCTGGAGAAATGTACCACATAAATAACCAGATTGTGAGCAAGGGATCTGAGCCAGTAACTGTAACAACCATTGTTATTGCTAATCCTCAGCATAACCTTGGGAGATTGTTATTACTACTCTCACTTTATAGATGGGGAAACTGAGGCTCAGAATATGAGGGGACTTGTCTAAGCTCAGTCCATAGATGCAAGTTATCCAAACATAACTAATATGAATGTGCAAAGAATAAAGAGATGTCTTGCTCAGACCCTTTGGGCTAATATCAGCCAGAACTTTAATCTCAAAAGAAAAAAAACAATTAAGTCCCTAATGTGTGCCAGTTGGTTTGCTAGGCATTTTCTCATTCACTGTCTTATTAAATAATTTCTGTTGAGGATCAGAGAGCTCCACTTAGTAAGGAGCTGAGTGAAGATTCAAACTGAGGTCTGCCTGATTCTGAAAATGTAAGAGCTAATTAATTTTACCTTTTCACATCAGCTTCTTTTACATTATACTCTTCCTGAAAAGGATCAGATAATAAATATTTTAGTCTTTGAAGGCCACAGTGTCTCTGTTGCAACTACCTGACTCTGTCATGGTAGTGTGAAGGCAGCCGCGGACGATCCATAAATGAATGAACACATCTGTGTTCCAGTAAAACTTTATTTATGGACACTGCAATTTGAATATCATATAATTTTCATGTGTCACGAAATACTATTCTTCTTTGAATTTTTTTCATTTAAAATGAAAATTACGTTTTAAAATGAACTTTAAAATGTAAAGCCATTCTTAGCTCATGGGCCATACAAAAACAAGAGTCCACCAGATTTGTCCTGTGGGCTGTTGTTTCCCAACTTCTGAGTTATACCATCCTTCTTTTAGTATCTACTGGATGCCAACAGCCAATTAAGAAGCCAATTAAAAAATCTACTTTGTCAAAGGGTAATTTTACTTCTCAGCAGGAAAATCCACGATTTTGACATTGAGCACATGGCTTACAAGAGAAAATAACTTTCTTTTCTCTTATATTTCAAACATATAAGTACAAATACATGCTCACACATACATGTGAAGGAAAATAAAATGAACACTGGTGGGCCCACCACTCACTTTAAGAAACACATTACCAAACAATGATGCTCCTACAGTCCCCTCCCCAGGCACATCTTCCTCTCTCCCCATGAAAATGCCACTATCCTGAATTTTGTCTTCATCATTTCCTAGTGTTTTTAATATATAGTTTTACTCTGCATGTATGCAGGTTTTTGTTTGGACTTTATTTAAATAGTGTATGTATTCTGGAACTTGCTTTCTTTCACTCAACGTCATGTTGGAGATTTTATCCACATTCGGTGTAGCTGTACGAAAGGAAGGAAGGAAGGAAGGAAAGAAGGAAGGAAGGAAGGAAGGGAGGGAGGGAGGGAGGAGGGAGAGAAGAAGGGAAGGAAGGAAGGGAGGGAGGGAGGGAAAAAGCAAGCAAGCAGCAATGTGTCTATTCACAAGAGAATGGATAATGACAGCATGGTATATGAAATACTATTCAGGAGTAAATTTAAATGATATAAAGATAGATTTCTAACTAAAAATATAAATTAGATTTCTAATAAAGAGTCTATTAGGGGGCTTCCCTGGTTGCACAGTGGTTGAGAGTCCGCCTGCCGATGCAGGGGTCACGGGTTCGTGCCCCGGTCCGGGGAGATCCCACATGCCACGGAGCGGCTGGCCCCTGAGCCATGGCCGCTGAGCCTGCGCGTCCGGAGCTGTGCTCCGCAACGGGAGAGGCCACAACAGTGGGAGGCCCGCGTACCGGGAAAAAAAAAAAAAAAAAAAAGAGTCCATTAGTCTATTTCTAATAAAGAATACATTTTAAAATAAATGCCAAAATCTTTTTAATAAAAACATGTCTCCTGGGGAGTAACAATCACAAATATGATCTGTATATCTGTATACATACGGTTCACTGATAGAGAGAGAAGCTGCAGGTGAATTCCTTTGGAGAGTGTAATGCTGGGGGCAGGAGTTGGGGGGAGGGCACAGATTTTCATTCCCTGAAAGTATCTCCTCTTCTGGGAAAAGGGACTTACAGAGCTGGGCCATGGAGGCCCAAATCCAGCTGCTCAGAAGGTACATTAGTGAATCATAGACATGACAAATTGAGAAAGTCAAGTGATATAAACCATTAGTCTTCTTTTCAAGCCAGTAAAATGAATAGCTCTATTAGTGCTATTAAAATTGTACATTTATCTCATTAGAATGACTCAGGTCCTTTGCCTTTCTCCATAAAAAAATTTACCTCTCTAACTTAATGTTAAAACAGATATCTCACTAATAAATCTAGAAAAGAGTATCAGTACAATACTGCATTAATTCATACTAATGACTTTAAAATTCACTGCAAATCACTGGTTGACTTAGAAATGAAGAAAAAGTGTTTAGAAAGAAAAAGAAAAAAAAATGTGGCATGTGCATCTTATAACTTCATGAAAAATATGTTGGGATAAAGCTAAGCTTCAAGTGTCTTTCTAGAACTTGTTTGCCAATGTTAAAAGCACAAAGTCAATGTTCCCTAGTGACACTGCCAGTGAGGTGGCGAAGTTAATCCATCTCAATGCCTGGACCGTGTAGCTCTTCTTTTCTTCCTGAAATTTGTTTCCTTATAAGGGTCAGGTAGTAAATATTTTTTAAATGTTTGTGAGTTTAAATAATATTTAATAAATTTGAAATTTTAAATTAAAAATCTAAGGTTCTGAAATGGGATATTTACTCCAACATGTACTATGTAGTCTTTCTAAAACAGTATTCATTCCCAGCTCTTCCCAAATTCATATCCTTCTCCAGTGTTCCAGGATGATTCAAGTAAAACTACTTTGAGCACCCACTAGGTGCAGGGAGGTTAGAAGTGAGTGTGGGTATAAAGTGAGTTAGATGCAGAGCCTGCCTTTAAGGGATTTATAATCCAGTGAGGAAGACATACATATAAACAACTGCATAAGATAGGCTAGGTTATGCTGCCGTCACCAAGAACCTCATAGTCTCAGTGGCTTGTTCCCTCCTTGTGCTACATGACCACGTGGGTCAGCAGAGGGACTCTCTCAGGGACCCAGGCTGGTACAATGGTCACTATCCTGAATACACCAAGGGGGAAAACACATGGTGAACACCGGCATTTAAAGCTTAAGCAACACATGTTACTTCTACTCATATTTCATTGGCTAATGCAAGCCACATGGCCACACCTAACTCTAAGTGGGCAAAGAGGTGCAATCCCACCCTGTCCCAAGAAGGAGAGAGTACTGGAATATCTGTGAACAGCATCAATGACAACACAAGGACCAATTACTGTATAATAAGAGGAAAAATAATCAAGGTACTGAATGGTGCTAGAGAAAAGAAGGATTATTAAATCTGACTGGGACACAGAGGTCTTCAAGAAGGCCAGTGGCACTTAAGGGGAACTTGAAGGATTGTATTTGGTGAAGGCTGTGGGGTGGGAAGACAATCTAGGCTGAGGAACAAGGTAAGCAAAGGTGCTGGGCATGCACCTGCAGGGGGTGTCCAGAGTGTCCAGGAAATGGGAAGCAGTAAGTATGTAGAAAGTTCAGATAGATGTAGACAGAGGGGAAGGTGAATGGTCCAGACCGTGCTGAGCAGAAATATTCTAACAACAAATTTCAATTTAGAAAGCAGGAGCCCACCAAAAAAAAAATGTTTTGTGCATTAGTAACAACATTTAAGCAGCTTGGTAATTTTTTGAGTCATGTTATCTACATTTAACCCTCACACAAACCCTGACAAGATACAGTGTTGACCCCCTACTATAAATATGAGGCAACTGAGGCCTATATCACAGCATAGAGAAGGAGGGAGCTTGAACTCAAATCTCATGCCAAATCACACTAACCACATTACCAAGACACGACTCAAACTGGTTTTTCATTCATTCATTCATTCATTCAACAAATATTTACTGACTGACTCTGTGGTAGGTGCTGGGGATATACTCATGAGTAAAATAGTCTGTAATTCCACATAGTTCAGAGTATCCTTAAGGAGACAGACAAGCAAACAAACAAAATGAGTTTTGGGGTCCATGTAGCAAAGAGTAAGCACAGGAGAATGGAGAAGCAAGAGAGTGGAGACTGGGACCTTTCAGAAATCTATTGAGAAATGGGGAGTTGCTCTTCAAAAGGTACAGAGTTTCAGTTATATGAATATACTCATAAATCAGATGAATAAGTTCTAGAGATGTGCTGTACAACATCGTGCCTATAGTTAACAATACTGTAATGTACACTTAAAACTTTAAGAGGGTAAATCTCATGTTAAATACCACGATTTTTAAAAAGAAAAGAAAAAATAAAGAAAGCTATTAGGAAGCCCCTGAACCAGGGCAGTGTTAGAAGGGATGAAAAAGAGAGGATGGGTAGGGAGGTAAAGCAAGGAGATGGGGCCATCAGGAGGAGTGGATAGGGCAAGGGAATTGCTCCCAGGGCAGGACTGGGAAGGAGCCCAGGAAGGGGGAAGCCCATAGGGAGAAGATGAACTGCAGGCAGGGACCGTGCCTCTTGTGTTCCATGCCTGACACACACTGGGGTCTGACGATACCTGCTCAAGTAACGAATATACTTCCATTTTGTATATGCTGAGTTTTAGGCAGCTTCAGAAGGTCTAGCAAGGGTTTTGAAATTTCATTCTGGTGCTCTGGAGAGGGATGAAGGCTGAAGACACGGAACTGAAGTTACATAATGAAGGTCATGTCAACACCAAGGGACATGTCTTCAGTCTTATGAGCCTGGCCTTCCTGGTTTTAGCTTTCTCAGTGGTTTCGACATGCCTTGGTTTGCTTCTCTCCTTCACGGTCATCCTTAAAATGTCCTATTAAGTTATAGCAAATACTCTCCTTCTGACTGTAGGAGACTCTAGGGCACTGTTCTTTCAGCCTCCACACGGCCACCGCACACTGAGGCATTCCAGCTCCGACGCATTCTTTCTCATTAAGCCAGGAAGATTATGATATGTTGTGAAATGACAATGGTATTTTTTTTCCTCCAATAACAAACATACATGGATTATCAATTCTTATCAATTAACTCAGGATTATTATTATTACCTCAAATGTGACAAGCTTGTGTTTCCAGAAGTAGTGGATTTGATAAGATTAGTATGTTGTGTTAAACAACGCTTGGAAAGAGTACTTTATTAAATGTTAACAAAATCTATACAAAATAAATTTTTATGAAAAGGAATTTGTCATCCATTACAAATCCCCAAGAGAAATTTCTACCTCATATAATAAAGGAAACTAAAATTAAACAATATTTATTGAGTTCCTCTTTTGGGTACAGGCATCAGATGCTTATACAGCTGAATAAATTCACAGAGATTAAGTTCTATTGTGCATGAAAAGATTAAACAGATTCAGCATAAATAATTTTAAATATCTGACATATTATTGAAATTTTACCATCAAAGAATATTATTAGATTTCAAATTTCTAAAGTTGTACAAATAGTTTGGAAGACTTATTTCTTGGGATGTGGCAAAGCCAAGCCATTTACTTGAAGTGAAGAAGGCTTTGGGCAGAAAGGTGTGAAGCAGCCTGGGATTTCACTGGGAGAGCCAGGAGCTGTGCAGACATGGCTACAGGGGCTCACAGTGAAAGACAGACAAGCAGACATATGAGAGGAGACCAAGGCTCCCTGGGAGCTGTGGTTTGGCAGGTGGGGAGATGGATGAAGAACAGCCAGGCATGATGCTCCAGAACCACGGCAGGCAGGGAGGGCTGAGGAAGAATAACCTGTGTTCAGCAAGGCCCCAGGCACTAGGTGAGGTTCAGGAGCAAGGCCCTGGTATTAGGGAAGGAACTAATAAGGACATGAGAAAGCCCCAGTTCTCCAGAGTCCCTGGGAGGCCTTAGGGGAATGTAAAAATGGAGTGCACAGTAGCAACTTCAATTCACAGGTATGGAAGTGGGGAACAGTGCACAAGTCCATAGGTAGAAGGTTCAAGGAGCCACGGAAGAGGCTAGAACTACCTCCATCAGAGTTGTCTCAGGAGCTAAGCCAGAACAGTCTTCAGGTTGAGGATGCAATGGACTTAGATGTGGGTGACATGGGTACTGCAGAGCCAGGCGGAAAAGAAGGGCTGACAGGAGCTCACAGATGGATGGTTTCTAGATTATGGGTTGAAGCTAAAGTTAACTCAGTTTTGAATTGAGTGCAAGATATTCTTTTAAACTTAAATCTAAATATTAATGGCAAAGATTAATCATTTATTGCGCTGATTCATATAGAATTTTCATGACATAAAAGTCTAATAATGGGCCAAGTTTCTTATTCACTGCATTTCTCCAAAAGCTGACTCTCTTTAATGATTACATCTGCAGAAAAAGAGAAGATGTAGGAGTCCTACATAATTATCAAACAGAAATTTTTTTCACTCACTCGGGTTTTATCTGAATTGCTAATTTAAATAGGAAAAAGAGTCAAATTTTTTTCTTATCTAAGCAGTGTCCAGGGAGTAGATAATATCCCTTAAAGCATGAATGGGCAAACCTATCAGAAAATCAAAACCTCTCAAAAATTATAAATTTTCCGAACTACCTAAATGTCAAATCATGGCGAGTAAAAAGAATTGAAAATATTGGAATATATTACCCCCAAAATGGCTTCTGCAAATTATTACAAAAATAAGAGGAAGGAAGAAACAAGGAGCAGAAATCAATGAAATTGAAAAATGATACAGAAAATTAACAGAGCCAAAAGTTGGTTCTCTGAAAAGATTAATAAAAATGATAAGCCACCAGATGGGAATTCCCTGGTGGTGCAGTGCTTAAGAATCCGCCTGCCAATGCAGGGGACACAGGTTCAATCCCTGGTCCGCAAAGATCCCACATGCCGCAGAGCAACCAAGCCCTTGCGCCACAACTACCGGGCCTGCGCGCCTAGAGCCCGTGCTCCGCAACAAGAGGAGCCACCACAATGAGAAGCCCGAGCACTGCAACGAAGACGAGCCCCCACTTGCTACAACTAGAGAGAGCCCACGCACAGCAAAGAAGAACCAACACAGTCAAAAAAAAGAAAAGCCACCAAAATACTGATTTAAGAGAGAAAGAGAGAACAGAAATTATTAAGAATTATCAGGAATGAAAGAAGGGGTATCACTGCAAATTCATAATCAAAAACTTTCCCACAAAGAAAACTCTAAGCCTGGATGGTTTCATTGATGAACTGTAACCGACATTAACCAATTCAATGCAATTTCAATCAAAATTCCAACAGGCCCATTTTTAAATTGGGTGGTTTGTTTTTTTGATATTGAGCTCCGTGAGCTGTTTGTATATTTTGGAGATTAATTCCTTGTCTGTTGTTTCATTTGCAAATATTTTCTCCCATTCTGAGGGTTGGTTGTCTTTTTGTCTTCAAACCTTTAAGTGGAAGTGCAAAGGTTCTAGAACAGCCATAATGATCTTGAAAAAAACAACAAATTTAGAGGACTCACACTATCGATTTCAAGATTTACTATAAAGCTACAGTAATTAAGAAAAGGTGGTATTGGCATAAGGATAGACAAATGTATCTATAAAACGGAAGTCCAGAGAAGTTGACTAACTTGCCCAAGATCGCAGAGCTGGTAAGTGGTAGAGATGGGATTTGTACTCCAGTCGTCAGGTTCTAGAGCTTGTGCTTCTAACCACAGACTTCTTCTCCACTACACAGTCTCACTACAAACCAACTGCTTCCCATAGAACCCTTCCTATCAACAGCAGCCTAAAAATTTTTGATGTTAATAATAATAATAGCCAACATTTGTTAAGCACCTACTACATATCAGTCATTGTGTTAAACAATTCACTTATATTTAACCGTCACAACGGTCAAAAAAGCACAGCTATTATTATCCTAATTTTACAGATGAGAAAACTGAGGCTGAGAGAAGATAAGTGACTTGTCCAAGTCACACAGTGTATCAGTAAAAGGGTGGGGATTTGAATCCATACCTGCTTGATTCCAGAGCCAAGTGTAATAAGCTGTTTGGTAGCTGAACCAAACCGTAGGAAACCAAATAGCCACTAAAATGTAGAAAGTATTTACAGCTTACAAGTTCTTTTCACACATACACATGTAAATGAATTATTCACGGCAAGAATGTGTTTATAGTTGCCTTTATTTATATTCTTATTTTTGATACTTTTGATGCATTACTGTAAAAATCAATGTACATTTTGTTTTAAAGTGACAGATAGATCTTAAAGCATTAGCCCCCGTAAGCATGCATAAGCACTTATCAAAACAAGAATATTAAAACCGCTAAGGTGTTTATACAAAGGTCTGGTCACTCCTGAGTGAGGCAACAGCATCTCACCTGAATTACTCCCAAGTTAAGTAACGCAGTTCCAATTTCATTTACATTAATTACTCTAAGTCAATGTTGTTCAAACTTTTAAAATGTGACCTTCAGTGAAATGCCAATGGGGACTGTCTAAATTGATTTCACTGGCCACTGATTGGTCTCAACCAGAACTCTGAAAAACTCGTCCAAGTATAGTAAAGAATTTGGTCTTGTCCAAACAGAAGGTCAGAACTTTGCCCTCTGCTTCTGGGGATAACCTCTGGATCCTGACCCTTGGTTCAGGAAGATCCCACATGCCATGGAGTAGCTAAGCCCGTGCACACGCCACAACTACTGAGTCTGTGCTCCAGAGCCCGTGAGCCACAACTACTGAGCCCGCGTGCCACAGCTACTGAAGCCTGCACACCTAGAGGCAGCCTCTGGCAGCCCCCTCATGAATGGGATTAGCACCCTTATAAAAGAGGCCCAAGAGAGCTCCCTTGTCCCTTCTGCCATGTGAGGACACAGAGAGAAGTCAGCAGTCTGCAACCCCAAAGTGGACACCTACAGGACATTGAATCTGCTGGCCCTTGATCTTGGACTTTCCAGCCTCCAGAACTGTGAGAAATAAGTTTCTGTTGTTTATAAGCCACCCAGTCTGTGGTATTTTTGTTATAGCAGCCTGAACAGACTAAGACTAGATAGATAGATAGATAGATAGATAGATAGATAGATAGATAGATAGATAGGGATATATATGGTCATGATGCTTTAATGTGTCTGCTTAAATGTGTGTGTGTGTGTGTGTGTGTGTGTGTGTACTAAGCAGAGAAATTAAGATGTGACTATTCATATTACTAAAGCTAAAGAGGGTTAGGGAGAGCTTTCCATGCCAGATCTTACTAATTCTCCCTGTTTTAAACTCCTATGATTGTGACTGTTCTACACTAGCTCCTTGCTACTCGAAGTGTGGTCCTCAGACCAGTAGCATTCACAAGAGCTGAGGCTTATTAAACACAAAGGCAGAGCCTCAGGCCCCACCTCAGACCTATAAGATCAGAGTTTATCTTTTAAAAAGATTCTCCCAGTGACTTGAGCTTTAAAGTGAGAAGCATTTCAGGGTGAGAATTGCTGGTCTGAATCTCTTACTCCTGCACTTAATCACATACGGCCTGGTGATGCTCTAAACCGTTTATTCTACACATTCACTTCATGTCACCACAACAGAACTGAAATTTTCTTCTAAGTAGGGCCTGCATTAATCCCCCCAAACTTGACTGATATGTTAAGCCTACTAGGCTTAAAGCCTTCTGGTGCTGAATCAGTGATAGCTACTTAAATGTGTGTGTGTCTGTGTGTATATGTGTGTGTGAATGTTTAATATATTCAATTTTCATTATAAAAGGATTAGGCCTTCCTTTATTTATTTATAAATTTATTCATTTACTTATTTATTTAGTTTTGGCTGCGTTGGGTCTTCGTTGCTGCACGCGTGCTTTCTCTAGTTGCGGTGAGCAGGGGCTACTCTTCCTTGCGACACGCAGGCTTCTCATTGCGATGGCTTCTCTTGTTGCGGAGCACAGCCTCTAGGTGTGCAGGCTTCAGTAGCTGTGGCACGCGGGCTCAGCAGTTGTGGCTCACGGGCTCTGGAGCACAGGCTCAGTAGTTGTGGCGTGTGCACGGGCTTAGCTACTCCATGGCATGTGGGATCTTCCTGAACCAAGGGTCAAACCTGTGTCCCCTGCATTGGCAGGCAGATTCTTAACCACTGTGCCACCAGGGAAGTCCCAAGCCTTCCTTTAAAATAGCAAACTCTCCAAGTATATTTAAAATAGGATTCAGTTTACAAAAAAATCCACAAAAACCATAACAAAACCCTCAATTTACTTAATGCTCTTCAAAAAGGCACAAATTACATAAATGAGAAGTCTACCTTGAGTGGGAATATTTCATTTCTCCTTTAAGAAATAGGTTCTCTAAAGAAATAGGTCATTTAGCTTCTTTATGCTCCTATTGTATTATTCTGAGTGTAATAAGTAAAGACTGAATAAAATAGAGAAATTCAGAAGGAGATATTTTATCTCTCATCAGTCATTTTTAGAATTCATTAATCAGACTGATTCCCAGGGGGGTTTCTTCTGGTTAAAATTAGATATAGATATATAGACACAGAGATGCCATATATAGATAGATACCATAGCAATTTTATTTATATACTAGATGGGTTTTGTATCTACTTGCATTTTCTTTTTTAGAATCTTTTGAAATCTTTATCTCCTTAAACTTTCTCACAAAGGAAGATTATAGTTTCATTTATTTATATAATTTTATCAAGTCCCAATGTTTTTTTAATAAATTTAGATAATGAGAACATGTCATCTAGACTTTGGAGCTGACTTTTTAATGCTAACAATTATAACTTGCTGATAAGCATGTCTATGAAATGGAAATTATGCAAATTCCACTGAAGTAGCTTCTTTTGAAGCCAAATGAGTAACATTTGTCTTAAATGCTGAAGCTGTACCTCCTTAACCTGCTCGTCTACATGTCATCACTGTTTTCTCCAGGGAATTGGGCTCACTCAGTTATCAAGTTTTGAATACGAGGGAGTCTCATCTTCTACGAGAGGTTGGATTCTGCAATTTGCTTATGGTCAGTCCCTTAGCCCACCATCAGGGACAGTATAGTGCATGCACGTGGTCTGTGTCTACGACTCTGTATAGTACTGAGACCCACTGAGGAAACTAGACAGTCCTTCAGGGCACAGACCCCTTGCAAGAGGTGGCAAGAGCCCCAGCCATGCTGTCTAAGTCGTTCTCTCTCCCCATCCCCCTCCTCTCCCTCTCCAGGAAAGATGAGGGAAATGTGTGTTTGATGAGACCCACTATACTACTTTTATACCCACAAGAAGCTTACAACCTAGTTGAAGAAGGAAAAACAACCTACAGAAATAGTTGCCCAGTAGTAGAATGGCATGGTAAAATCCTGGGGTAAAGGCTATAAATGAGAAAGGAGTTTAAAGAAGCATAGGTCAGTGGCAGCTGGTGTGGTCAAAGAAGATTAACAAATGAGTCAGCATCCTGAAATGTTTAGCTGCTGTCATAAAGACGGGGCCAGTCTTGGCATCAGAACCTAATGAAGACTGCAGATTCATCTCCAATGACCCTCCTTCAGGCATTTACTAAACATGATAAATATGACATTAGTCATGTAAGAATGCTTAGGATCTTTTCATTATTAAAGTTAATCCCTGAGCTCACTAAACATTTATAGATGACCGAGACTTTATTCCACTTAAAGGAAAAAGAGGCTGTTGGACACTGAGAAGCTTTTATGGGGAAAATGTTACGCAGACAGGATCCCTAGTGGGGCCTCTGGACCAGTCAGTTTAAGGAGCCCATAGGGGTGTAGTGGGAGGGGTTTGAATTAAGGAGAACTGAATAGATGCTGCCCTACCATCACTCCCATCCCCCAAACACACACTCCCAGATGATTCTGCCACAGGAGAGGATTGAGGACTCGTGTTTTAATAATGAAATCACATGGTCAGCAAATGGTCAAAGTAAGACTTTTGCTATGAAAAAGTTTTATAATACAGGATAAGGATATTCAGGGACAGAAAAAGAGGTGAATAGGACTCCATTATGCTGAATTGGTGTTTTTAAGTATTTAAATGATCTAAATGTAGTGACAAGTGTGTGAGTGAAGACGAATAGGCAGCATAGTGTAATGGCACAGTCTGGAAGCAAAGAAGCCTCAGCTGAAATGCCAGCTCCCCCACTGTGTGACAAAGCTGTAAGGCCAGCTAGGTAATCTGGCCTAGCCATTGAATTGCTTTATCTGTGAAATTGTGGGTACTAACTGGATTTTCTTCCTAGGGATGTGAGCTTTGTATGAGATGACGTATGGAATGTGCTTAGTGCACTGAGGGAAAGTGAAAAATGCTCAGCCAGGATCAGCTTTGGTCATGTTTACTGGGCCAGGCAAGTCAAGGGGGCTGACCAAAGAGCCATTAAAGGGAAACCGATGATGAAGACTGTTGCATCAACTGTTAAGTAAAGGCTTCTTCTCTCAGTGAAGAGGGAACTGTGTCCTAGGGGTTTATTGACAAGGGGCAGGGGAAGCGAGAGAATCAACCTAGGTTGGAGCTCCAGCCATCACGTCTGTATTCCAGGCAGCAGGAGTGGGGAAGACACAGAGGTCCCACGACTCCCACCAGCCTAGCGGAGCCAGCTCCCACTATAAGTGCCTTCCTGGAAGTCCACACAACACTTATGTAGTCACCCAGCCACAGCTGAAGGCTGTGGAATGAAGGCTGGGGAATGTCACTGGGGGAGACACATTGCTTCTCTGAAAAAATTTGAGGTTCTGTTGCTAAGGAAGGGGAGACTAGATATTTGTACACAACTGGCAGTCTCTTCCACAGTCCCTGAAATTATAATTGCTGTGTTGAGTGTGTGTAAAGAAGTTCAACAGGATTTAATGCTCACAGTAATCATGTGCTCTTTGAATTGCACAGAAAAATTAAACATACATAGATTTGCTTTCATAATATAAATGTTCTTTGAAATGAAGATGATCAAAAGTAGCTTTTATTAAATAACAAGTGTTGGTGAGGATGTGGAGACAAGGAAAACCTCATGCACTGTTGGTGGGAATGTACATTGGTGCAGCCACTACAGAAAACATTATAGAGGTTCCTCAAAAAACTAAAAATAGAACTACCATACAACACAGCAATTCCAATTCTGGCTATTATTCCAAAGAAAACAAAAACACTAATTCAAAAAAATATACGTACGCCTATGCTCATTGCAACATTATTCACACTAACCAAGATATGGAAGCGACCTAAGTGCCTGTCAGTAAATGAATGAATAAAGAAGATAAAGTATATATATACACACAGTAGAATGTTACTCAGCCATAAAAAAGTGACATCTTGCCATTTGTAACAGCATGGATGGACCCTGACGGTACTATGCTAAGTGAAATAAATCAGACAGAGAAAGGTAAAGAAAGGATGATTTCACTTATATGTGGAATCCAAAAAACAAAACAAAGGAACAAACAAAACAGAAACAGACTCATAGATACAGAGAAAAAACTGGTAATTGCTAGAGAAGAGATGGTTGGGAGGGGTGTATAGGTGAAGGATATTAAGAGGTACAAACTTTCAGCTGTAAAATAAATAAGTCATGGGGACATAATGTGCAGCATAGGGAATATAAACAATAATATTGTAATAATTTTGTATGGTGACAGATGGTACCTAGTCTTATCATGATGACCATTTTGAAATGTATATAAATATCAAATCACTATGCTGTACACCTGAAATTAATATGATATTGTATGTCAATTATACTTTAATTATAAACAAACAAATTTAAAGTATTTTTATTATATGCTGGGACCAAAAATCAACTCATAAGTATTTCCTTGTATCTTTTCAGAAAAACAAGGTTAATCTGTGTTTTATTACTTACTTTATGATTTGATTCTCCTCCTCTCTCCTGTCCCCCAGGAATTGAAAGATTAAAAAATTTAAATCAACACATAAAATAATCCAGATGCCATACTTTAAAACTGTTTATATCTTGAGTGATCTCTTCAGTTGTCTGTTAAATAAAAAAAAGACTGCTTCCAAACACCTTTGTGTTCTAATAACATGTCTTTTAAAAATCCTAAATTTCAATCTCTTAAATAACGTATAAGGTCCTTGTGAACAATGCCTTATATTTATATAACATCTATATTTCTATTTTATCCCAGAGTGCCCAATGGAATATTAAGTATTAAAAAATACTTCAATAAATATTTGAAATATTTATTTCTTTCCAGATACTTTTTTTGAACAGTAATTTTTTTCATTTTTTAAAAATTAAGCTATAATTTACGTAAAGGAAAATTTACCCTTTTTAGTGTACAGTTCCATGAGTTTTGACAAACATCTGTGGTCATGAAACCATCACCACTGCAATCAAGATATATAGCAGTTCTATCATCCCCCCACCAGTTCTGTCTGTGCCTCTTTTCAGTCAACCCCTCCCCTTTTATTTGACAATTACAAATACAGCTGCTAGCAATACTTCTATACAGGTTTTTGTGTGAACATTAATTTTAATTTCACTTGAGTAAATATCTAGGAGTAGTATTGCTGGGTCACCAGATATTTATTCAAAGCCCCAAATCAAGAGTTAGCTTAGATATCAAGTTTTTATTAAGCACTTTGACAGTCATCCCCAAAGATCTGCATAATAAGTTACTAAAATGAGAAACTGGCACCAATACTTTAAGAGATAGCCCAAGGGACATTAACAAAGTAGGCTAGAAGTAAAGGGACCAAATGTATCAAGATCCATTTTTCATAGTGCCCAACACAATGGAAATAAGAGGAAATATTAGATGTTGAAAAGCAATAAGGAAATACACTGTTTTAAAACAAATGTATTCCCAATGGTGCTGTAATTTATACTTCCTTCTATTACTCTTCCTACAAATCACGTTTCTGAAATTTAAACAGACTGTTGAAGAGAAGGGGGATGACTGTAGGAGGTCATGGTATATTCTCATATTTGCTTATGTGGAAGCTTCTAAAGAGGGGCTCGCTGTAATAAATGATCCAATAATGAAGAAATGTTGGGATTTTCTGAGTCAAAGAAGACATATCACTTCTTCCTAGAATCAGAACTAAAAGGAGACTCAAATATAATCTCATCCCACTCTCTCAGTTCACAGATTAGAAGGAAACAAAAGCCAGAGAGGAGAAATCACTTGCCCAAGAGCACAGCTACTTCATGGTAGAGCCCAGGGCTGGACCCAACAAGGGGAAGGTGAATAGAGGGGTGGACAGTATGGAACTTCTAATATAATCCTGTTACACGAAGGCAAACAGAATACACCATCCCATAATACGGCACAGGGATTATATTAAGTTAAAGTTACTTAAGAAACAGCCAGAACAAGAACAGTACTGTGACCCTCCTTTGTCCCACTGAAAGCAGCAAATATATTTCCCATGTGAGGGGTTACCCTCCCTGCATCTGGCAGGGAGGCATCCTTATTGCCAGAGATGGGCAACTGTGGGTCGAGAATGCTGTTTAAACAAACCTTGTTACTTTTTCATTAATTAGCTGCCCTAAGCCCAAACCCGTCTGTTTTGCTACTTCTTCACAAATCTATTATTTCTTTGTCTAAAAGGTATAAAACCTGCCTGCTTTGGTCAATTCTTTGAGTCTCATATTTCTATGAGCTCTTGTACATACAAATTTAAATTTGTTTTTCTCCTGGTAATCTGTTTTATTTCACTTAAATCATTAGACCAACTAAAGAACCTGGAAGGGAAGCAGAGAGAAGCTTTTTTTTTCCTACATACATAAATATTAAATTCTCAATGGCTCTAGCACACAGGCCAACATGGCAGGTATAATGCTTACCTAGGGACATAGAGAGGAACTAAAGGGGTAGCTGTGTAGCTTTTTGTTTGTTTAAGGTAAATATTTTATTACAGCACCTCAGCAATTCTTCCTTTTAATTATAGAATGCACTGACTAGAAGTGGGGGAACTAGAACTAGAAGTGGGGGAAATCAATCAACTGAGTTCTCTATTGTTAGAGAACTCAACCAGGGAGGAATAATCTTGTATCACGGGTACAAAGTTGGGGAGTACTGCTGGATTTCTGTTAATTTTGAAGGTGCATAGATTTCAGTTAAAAAAAACCCCAAAACTTGGACTCATTCTCATCTTGGCAAACCACCAATGAAATCCCTAACTGGAAAGAATGTGGACATCTCCCTGATAAACTATCTTGAAAGGAGATGAGAAAAAGACCCTCCTGAATGAACATGCAGTGGGACTACAGGTGTGACTATAAAAGAGCTAATCTCATTCATGATGGCCCCACCCTCACGACCTAATCACCTTCCAGAGATCCCACCTCCTAATACCAACCCACTGCGGATTTGGTTCCAGTGCTTGAATTTGCAGGGGACACATTCAGTCTATAGCACCTTCTGATCAGGCATTCACTCATCATATCATCTGTGTTCTCATACACAACTCAGGAGAAGCAGAAAATAAAGTTGAAAACTTTATACCCCACTCTGAATATATGTCTATACCTATTTTATTTTGTAATGTTTATTCAGAAGAAATGCTGGTGGCAATACAATAACTTAGGCCTGTGGCTGATGTTTTCAAGTTTAAAAAGTAAATTACAAATATGTATCACATATTATGGAGTCCTGATACTGACATGGACGTGACTGATCAACCACAGGATCCTGGTGCTAAGTATTTTTTAAATATAACCAATTTCGATTTTGCATCCAAGTGCATTAGAATTTATGTCCTTGGTTCCCAAATGTTCATATTTAAATATCATGATACAAGATAAGAATACGCCCTCTAGCTTTGAAATGGGTGGTGACAATAAAGAACAGAAATGGTAGGGCACACACAGATTAAGAGTGGATAGCACAATGTCATGAAGAACCTAGGGGTAAGGCAGGAATAAAGACGCAGACCTCCTAGAAAACGGACTTGAGGTTATGGGGAGGGGGAAGGGTGAGCTGTGACAGGGCGAGAGAGAGTCATGGACATATACACACTAACAAACGTAGTAAGGTAGATAGCTAGTGGGAAGCAGCCACATGGCACGGGGATATTGGCTCGGTGCTTTGTGACAGCCTGGAGGGGTGGGATAGGGAGGGTGGGAGGGAGGGAGACGCAAGAGGGAAGACATATGGGAACATATGTTTATGTATGACTGATTCACTTTGTTATAAAGCAGAAACTAACACACCATTGTAAAGCAATTATACCCCAATAAAGATGTTAAAAAAAAAAAAAGAGTGGATAGCACGTAAATGTCATTTATAATTTCCACTCATCAGAAATTTCTTCTATTATTCAGAGCACAACTCACAGTTAAGATGCTTTTTACCCCCAATGGTAAATCTGAAATTAATTACCCAAACATTCTCTTGGGCACAATATAAAAAATTTAACCTAATTAACTCAGTAATATATCAACAAAAACAATATATACACATGTGGAAAAACTGTGACAGATAAAATATTATTATAAAATGGGTGACTTACCATTGTACACACAGCAAATTATCCAATTTTTTAACTGGCTCATTAGAAATAACTACCCACTATTCAATCTTTACTACATAAGACCACTAGTAATTAATGAGTTTTAAGATATATAAATTACTATTATTATCTATTCAATATTTTGGGAAAACCTTCTTCAAGCAAATAATGTACAGGTTATCTTTACATTTTTCATCATTTAAAAATAATATAAGAAAAATGTGTATATAGCTTTGCAAAAGGAGTTGAAACACACCCCTCCCCTCCCCACACACACCCTGAAGCTTGTTCTAACTTATGTGTCCAAGAGCCAGAGAAATCAATCAATACTTGTAGATATTCTTTATTCTAAAGTTTTCTTTGTACTTATTGACTAACCGATATTAAAAATGGAAGAGTTATTAAAACTTCAGGAGAATTAAATTTTCAGCTTCTGAAATAGATGTTTTAAAAAGTTTGGTCCTATTTTTTTTAAAAGCCAATTAATGTTCATCACCACTTTCCAACCAAGCAAGTACAGAAATAACACCTTTAGGAATTAATTTCCAATATCATGACTGGTCTACCAGTCTGTTAGACTCTACACACTAAGAAAACCAGCCAAATAACCAGTTACTTTAGTGAAAAATTTTGTTTGATCGTTTTTCTAACTTTCAAAGACATTTAAACAAATTCCATTTAAACACTCAGGCTACCTTAGACAGGTGAAGCAAACTTTCTCCTATAAAATCTGAATTGAGAGACCTCAAGAAAGCCCGCAGGTCAAAAGACAGCTCCACACATGTGACTCTAAGCTCCTCAACAGAAAGTTGCTCCACTTTACTGTTAAAGATTGCATTAAATTCTGTAAGCATTTATTAATCATTGAATGAGTATTATCTACTATTTATAGATCAATATGTGTTACTTTACACATGATCTCATTTAATCCTCAAGAACAATACAGTGGAATAAGAATACTTATCCCCCCCTACACACAAGTATACTGAGACTCAGAAAGGTTAAGGAACTTGCCCAAGGTCACAACGCCTACAGGTGGCAGAGCCGGGATTCAGATTAGAGTCTGTATGGCTTCACAGTCCTTTCACAATTCAGTCTTCCTCTGGTTCCTTCTTAAAATACAAATATGCTTGAAATTCTCATAAAACCTGACATCTAGGTGCAAATAAAATTTTATTTCTCTCTTTCATCTCTCTCACTGACAAGGTCCAGACCACAGGAGAGCCACATTTTTTATATGTTAGGATACTGATGAGAAAATGAGAGTATTTGTCAATTTGAACACTACCAGCCTCTGAATGGCCTCCTCCAATGCCCTCTCCCCGCTATCCACAATTCATGACTCCTTGGAGACCTGCTGAGTCTCCACTGGCAGTACCTGCCTTGCTTGGGGACAAGGTAAGAGCACACCTGAGGCACCTACCTTACAAGGGGAACCTGTCTTCTCATGTTCCATCTCCACCTGCCCCCTTGTTTCCAGACCCATAATCAGATACCAGCTGTACTGGGAGCCAAAAAAAAAAAAGGTCAAACCAGAGAGAAAAGGCTAACACAACAAAAGAATGGCAATATTTTGCAAACTTACAAACTTTATAAGTTTGTCAAGTTTCACTCAGCCCGTATAAACTTGGGGAATCTATGTGGGAATCTGAGGAAAAGGAAGACCATGATTTTAACTTAGGCTTTATAGATCAACTGTCTTAACAGGGCCTCTGGACTCAATATGGAAGCTCAAGCAACTAGGAGTCATCCTAATCGTTTGCTCCATTTCTTCACTGAAATGTGGACTCAATGGTGAACTACACTATTTGCCAGAAACTCCCTAGTATAATGGAGAGGAAGGAACCCAAAGACTCTGAGATGTGTGTTGTGGATTTTATCCTGTGTGAACTGTTCAGTCTGAGAAGGCACAGCTGACTCTTCTTTCACCAGAACATACTGCAGGGCTGGATAGGGGTTCAGTACAGCCCCTGAATTAGGGAGCCCCCTATGGCTGGGCACTGTTCTGGGCTGTGTGGTCTGTGGCTCTCCTAGAGATTCAGTGAACTCCTAATACCCTTTACTTCTCTGTTTATAGCACCTAGAGTAGATTCTCTTTGAGGCCAAGAACTCTGAGACCTCAGTCCAGGGCATTCTCTGCTGAAGCTAGGGAGATTAAGACAAGAGCAGCTCAGGAGGGCTGGAACCAAAGACGTAAGGAGGGAGGAGCCCTCCTTGAAGACAGAGCAGAGAGAAATCTTCTAGGGAAAGCAGAGGAGCCACAAGGTACAGTCATCTCATCCTCTCTACTGCCAGCCCTGGGGTACCCCAAGTTGATTGTACCAGAGAAAACATAAGTTTCTCTACAATGGATGCTCTCAGTTAACTCTTTTACCATAGGTCTCTGGACAGCCCCTCCACCCCCGTCACCCCTAACCATACCCAGCACTCCCTGTGCTGCTGCCCAGGCGTGGCCATTTCGTCTCTCCTACTGATGCTCCTGGTCACAACTGCCCTGGCCTCTTCCTGAAGAAACTGACTTGTGTGGGCCAATTGCTTATAAGACCAAGGCCTCTTGAGTATTCATTATTGTTCTTCGTCACCTCCTGTAATAAGGCAGAAGATTTTATTAACTAGGATTTTTGCTCTGTATCTCCTGAGAGAAAAGCAGGTAAAGCTGGAAACCAGACTGTACTTCCCAAGGGGCTGCACCCAGCAGGGAGGGTCATGAGTCAAGAGTTCCAGGGAAGAAGTAAAAATAAAGGGTAAGAAAGGAAGGTGGGATGAAAACTCACAGGGGTGGCTATGAGGAGCCGCTGCTCCTGGCTCACTGTCCCCAGGAGGGGGGTTTGGGGGGATGTTCCAAGCACCTGCCAAAACCATTAGGTTTGGGGATTCTCCGGGGATTGAACCCACACCGCCTGCAGTGGAAGCGTAGAGTTTTAACCACTGGAGCGCCAGGGAAGTCGCAAAACAGGCTTTGTGACTTCACCTCTGGGGAACTATAATTTATGCCAAAGAGACTTGTGGCTGACATGGTCTTGGTGCTCTGGCCGGGTGTCAGGCCTGAGCCTCTGAGGTAGGAGAGCCGAGTTCACGACACTGGTCCACCAGAGACCTCCCAGCCCCACGTAATATCAAATGGCTAAAGTTCTCCCAGAGATCTCCATCTCAATGCTAAGACCCAGCTACACTCAACGACCAGCAAGCTACAGTGCTAGACACCCTATGCCAAACAACTAGGAAGACAGGAACACAAACCCACCCATTAGCAGAGAGGCTGCCGAAAATCATAGTAAGTTCAAAGACACCCCAAAACACACCACCTTTCCTGCCCACCAGAAAGACAAGATCCAGCCTCATCCATCAGAACACAGGCACCAGTCCCCTCCATCAGGAAGCCTACACAACCCACTGAACCAACCTTACCCACTGGGGGCAGACACCAAAAACAACGGGAACTAAGGACCTGCAGCCCATGAAAAGGAGACCCCAAACACAGTAAGTTAAGCAAAATGAGAAGAGAGAGAAATACACAGCAGATGAAGGAGCAAGGTTAAAAACCCACTAGGTCAAAATAATGAAGAGGAAATAGGAAGTCTACCTGAAAAAGAATTCAGAGTAATGATAGTAAAGATGATCCAAATTCTTGGAAATAGAACGGAGAAAATATAAAAATGTTTAACAAGGACCCAGAAGAACTAAAGAGCAAACAGACAATGATGAACAACACAATAAATGAAATTAAAAATACTCTAGAAGGAATCAATAGCAGAATAACTGAGGCAGAAGAATGGGTAAGTGACCTGAAAGATAAAATAGTGGAAATAACGACCACATAGCAGAATAAAGAAAAATAAATGAAAAGAACTGAGGACAATCTCAGAGACCTCAGGGACAACAATAAACACATCAACATTTGAATTATAGGGGTCCCAGAAGAAGAAGAGAAAAATATTTGAAGAGATTATAGTTGAAAACTTCCCTAATATGGGTAAGGAAATAGTCAATCAAACCCAGGAAGTGCAGAGAGTCCCATACAGGATAAATCCAAGGAGAAACATGCCAAGACACATATTAATCAAACTATCAAAAATTAAATACAAAGAAAAAATATTAACAGCAGCAAGGGAAAAGCAACAATTAACATACAAGGGAATCCCCATGCGGTTAACAGTTGATCTTTCCACAGAAACTCTGCAAGCCAGAAGGGACTGGCAGGACATATTTAAAGTGATGAAAGGGTAAAACCTACAACCAAGATTACTCTACCCAGCAAGGATCTCATTCAGATTTGATGGAGAAATTAAAACCTTTACAGACAAGCAAAAGCTAAGAGAATTCAGTACCACAAAACCAGCTCTACAGCAAATGCTAAAGAAACTTCTCTGGGCAGGAAACACAAGAGAAGGAAAAGATCTGCAATAACAAACCCAAAACAATTAAGAAATAGGTAATAGGAACATACATATTGATAACTACCTTAAATGTAAGTGGATTAAATGCTCCAACCAAAAGACACAGACTGGCCGAATGAATACAAAAACAAGACCCATATATATACTGTCTACAAGAGACCCACTTCAGACCCAGGGACACATGCAGACAGAAAGTGAAGGGATGGAAAACGATATTCCATATAAATGGAAATCAAAAGAAAAATGGAGTAGCAATTCTCATATCAAACCAAATAGACTTTAAAATAAAGACTATTACAAGAGACAAAGAAGGATACTACGTAATGCTCAAGGGATCAATCCAAGAAGAAGATATGACTATTGTAAATATTTATGCACCCAACATAGGAGCACCTCAATACATAAGGCAAATGCTAACAGCCATAAAAGGGGAAATTGACAGTAACACAATCATAGCAGGGGACTTTAACACCCCACTTTCACCAATGGACAGACTAACCAAAATGCAAATAAATAAGGAAACACAAGCTTTAAATGATACATTAAACAAGATGCACTTAATTGATATTTATAGGACATTCCATCCAAAAACAGCAGATTACACTGGCTTCTCAAGTGCTCATGGAACATTCTCCAGGATAGATCGTATCTTGTATCACAAATAAAGTCTTGGTAAAGACTTTCTCACTGAAGAAATCAAAGAGGAAATCAAAAAATACCTAGAAACAAAAGACAATGAAAACACGACAACCCAAAACCTACGGGATGCAGCAAAAGCAGTTCTAAGAGGGAAATTTATAGCAATACAATCCTACCTCAAGAATCAAGAAACATCTCAAATAAACAACCTAACCTTACACGTAAAGCAATTAGAGAAAGAAGAACAAAAATCCCCCAAAGTTAGCAGAAGGAAAGAAATCATAAAGATCAGATCAGAAATAAATGAAAAAGAAATGAAGGAAACAATAGCAAAGATCAATAAAACTAAAAGCTGGTTCTTTGAGAAGATAAACAAAATTGATAAGTCATTAGCCAGACTCATCCAGAAAGAAAGGAAGAAGACTCAAATCAATAGAACTAGAAATGAAAAAGAAGAAGTAACAACTGACACTGCAGAAATACAAAGGATCATGAGAGATTACTACAAGCAACTATATGCCAATAAAATGGACAACTTGGAAGAAATGGACAAATTCTTAGAAAAGCACAACCTTCCGAGACTGAACCAGGAGAAATAGAAAATATAAACAGACCAATCACAAGCAATGAAATTGAAACTGTGATTAAACATCTTCCAACAAACAAAAGCCCAGGACCAAATTCTATCAAACATTTAGAGAAGAGCTAACACCTATCCTTCACAAACCCTTCCAGAATATAGCAGAGGGAGGAACACTCCCAAATTCATTCTACAAGGCCACCATCACCCTGATTGGTAAAGCCAGACAAAGATGTCACAAAAAAGAAAAACTACAGGCCAATATCAATGATGAACCTAGATGCAAATATCCTCAATAAAATACTAGCAAACAGAATCCAACAGCACATTAAAAGAATCATACACCATGATCAAGTGGGGTTTATCCCAGGTATGCAAGGACTCTTCAATATATGCAAATAAATCAATGTGATAAATCATATTAACAAACTGAAGGATAAAAACCGTATGATCATCTCAATAGATGCAGAAAAAGCTTTCAACAAAATTCAACACCCGTTTATGGTTAAAATCCTCCAGAAAGTAGGCATAGAGGGAACGTGCCTCAATATAATAAATGCCATACATGATAAACCCACATCCAACATCGTTCTCAGTGTTGAAAAACTGAAACCATTTCCACTAAGATTAGGAAGAAGACAAGGTTGCCCACTCTCACCACTATTATTCAACATAGTTTTGGAAGTTTTAGCCACAGCAATCAGAGAAGAAAAAGAAATAAACGTAATCCAAATCAGAAAAGAAGAAGTAAAACTGTCAATATTTGCAAATGACATGATACTATACATAGAGAATCCTAAAGATGCTACCAGAAAACTACTAGAGCTAATCAATGAATTTGGTAAAGTAGCAGGATACAAAATTAATGCACAGAAATTTCTCATGTTCCTATACACTAATGATGAAAAATCTGAAAGAGAAATTAAGGGAACACTCCTATTTACCACTGCAACAAAAAGAATAAAATACCAAAAAAAATTAAAAAATAAGAAAAAGAATAAAATACCTAGGAATAAACCTACATAAGGAGACAAAAGACCTGTATGCCGAAAACTAGAAGACACTGATGAAAGAAATTAAAGATGATACAAACAGATGGAGAGATATAACATGTTCTTGGACTGGAAGAATCAACATTGTGAAAATGACTGTACTACCCAAAGCAATCTACAGATTCAATGCAATCCCTATCAAATTACCAATGGCATTTTTCACAGAACTAGAACAAATAATTTCACAATTTGTATGGAAACTCAAAAGACCCCAAATAGCCAAAGCAACCTTGAGAAAGAAAAATGGAGCTGGAGGAATCAGGCTCACAGACATCAGACAGTACTACAAAGCTACAGTAACCAAGACAATATGGTACTGGCACAAAAACAGAAATATAGATCAATGGGACAGGATAGAAAGCCCAGAGATAAACCTACACACATATGTCACCTTATCTTTGATAAAGGAGGCAAGAATATACAATGGAGAAATGACAGCCTCTTCAATAAGTGGTGCTGGGAAAACTGGACAGCTACATGTAAAAGAATGAAATTAGAACACTCCCCAACACCATACACAAAAATAAACTCAAAACGGATTAAAGACCTAAACGTAAGGCCAGACACCATAAAACTCTTAGAGAATAATGAACACTCTATGACATAAATCACAGCAAGATCCTTTTTGACCCACCTCCAAGAGAAATGGAAATAAAAACAAAACAAAACAAAACCAAATGGGACCTAATGAAACTTAAAAGCTTTTGCACAGCAAAGGAAACCATAAAGAATATGAAAAGACAATCCTCAGAATGGGAGAAAATATTTGCAAACGAAGCAACTGACAAAGGATTAATCTCCAATATATACAAGCAGCTTATCCAGTTCAATATCAAAAAAACAAACAACCCAATCCAAAAATGGGCAGAAGACCTAAAGAGACATTTCTCCAAAGAAGATATACAGATTGCCAACAAATACATGAAAGGATGCTCAACATCACTAATCATTAGAGAAATGCAAATCAAAACTTCAATGAGGTATCAAGGTATCACCTCACACCGGTCAGAATGGCCATTATCAAAATATCTACAGACAATAAATGCTGGAGAGGGTGTGGAGAAAAGGGAAGTCTCTTGCAGTTGCAGTGTTGGTGGGAATGTAAATTGATACAGCCACTATGGAGAACAGTATGGAGGTTCCTGAGAAAACTAAAAATAGAACTACCATACGACCCAGCAATCCTACTACTGGGCATATACCCCGAGAAAAACAGAATTCAAAAAGAGTCATGTACCACAGTGTTTTCTGCAGCTCTAGTTACAATAGCCAGGACATGGAAGCAACATAAGTTCCATCGGCAGATGAATGGATAAAGAAGATGTGGCACATATATACAATGGAATATTACTCAGCCATAAAAGGAAACAAAATTGAGCTATTTGTAGTGAGGTGGATGGACCTAGAGACTGTCATACAGAGTGAAGTAAGTCAGAAAGAGAAAAACAAATACTGTATGCTAACACATATATATGGAATCTAAAAAAAAAAAAAAACGTTCTGAAGAACCTAGGGGCAGGACAGGCGTAAAGACCCAGACGTAGAGAATGGACTTGAGGACACGGGGAGGGTGAAGGGTAAGCTGGGACAAAGTGAGAGAGTGGCATGGACATATATACATTACCAAATGTAAAATAGATAGCTAGTGTGAAGCAGCCGCATAGCACAGGGAGATCAGCTCGGTGCTTTGTGTCCACCTAGAGAGGTGGGTTAGTGAGTGTGGGAGGGAGACACAAGAGGGAGGAGATAAAGGGATGTATGTATATGTATAGCTGATTCAGTCTGTTATACAGCAGAAACTAACACAGCATTGTAAAGCAATTATACTACAATAAAGATGTTTAAAAAAATGAAAAGAAAAAAAAAAGAAAGGAAGGTGGGACAGGGGTGGGGAGAAATGGAGACACAGAAGGAGGATATGATAGGAATAAACATAAATGGTTAACAAAGAGGGGCAAGACTGGGGAAACCCTCTGGGAAGATGGATGAATGAACTAGAATTTTAGGATATTTTGCTCAATGACATGCTGTAAAGCCCCTGAAACTTCTTTAAGAAAACCTAGAACCAGGATTGATGTTATTCAGCAAGGTTTCCAGAATTGGGTTTGGTTGGAAGGGTGGCAGTAGAGAGCAGGTCTAGACAGGCTAGGGAGTAGAGACAGGTTGTCAATCAAACAAGTATTCTCAGTTTACACCTCCAATAGCTTCATTTTACAAACGGAACAGTCATGCAATAATCCTGCACAACAATTCAATGATCTTAATCGTGATAATGCAAAATACACAAATTGAGGTTAAATCATAGAAAAT
Organism: Stenella coeruleoalba; assembly: GCF_951394435.1. Lineage (NCBI taxonomy): Eukaryota > Metazoa > Chordata > Mammalia > Artiodactyla > Delphinidae > Stenella > Stenella coeruleoalba. Next base: position 44,698,068 of record NC_137159.1, read on the forward strand.
CATAGGAGATTCCCTAGGAAACTTACAATACTGTATCCCTTATGATCTTAGTTTTTTTAAATAGAATTAAAATAACACATTATGTGGCCTTTATGCTCACTTTATAAAAACTGAGGCACTGAAGAACTGAACTTATCTTTGCAAACAAACCAAACTAACCCATCCAGCCCAAGGTCTGTGTGTTACCCTTGGTGCAGTGCACTCTCAAAGGTCTGTTCTTATCCCTCCCACCATGGTCCTTATTTAAAACAAGCAAAGACCAGGTAAGGGGTGTCCAGGCCAAAGATGCCCTGTGATTCATGCCTCATTCCTACTGAGAAAAGCTGCCGTCTTGGATGGAAGGCAGATAGCAGAATTTTGTCTGTGACATGCTAATCCATCCTGTGGTCTTCTGGCTCTACAAATACTGTGGTAGAGCTAAAATAACAAAAAGGTCCAGGATTCTAATTCACCATGACCAAGCAAGAGAGTTCCAAAAGCAATGACGAACTGTGTAGTAAACTGACACAGTCGTCTACGTGTGCCCAAATCACAACCAATCACCAGAAAAAGAAATGTGACAAATACAGAGCAAGGGGAAAAAATGGAGAGTTAAGAAATAGCCAAAATATAGAGACAGAGAGATAGACATATAAACTAATAGCTTATAAATTTTTATTTCTAAGACAAAGAACAAGGAAGGAATATTTAAAATATTATCTTAGGTGGGGGAGTTAAAATGCACCAAAATAAACTGCAGAGGAAACTAAGACGCTTAAGTAAATACAATAATTTAAATTGTAGACTGGCAAAAATGTGGCATAACAGATATGTACAAGGATGATAACTTTTTCAGCTTTGAAGCAACCGACACCAAGAAAAAGATCATGATTTCCAAAAAGAAACCACAATTAAACATTTACACAGTAGAATAAGAACAAAACCAAAAAGTCAAAGACTGATAGAAATACCTGCATTAAATGTAACCAATGTCAAAATCTGTACGATGTGGAGGAGGAGTTTAGGGTTTTAACTCTGGAATCCTAGGGCTTGATGGCCAACCTCTGATTACCATTTATTAGCTGGGTAACTTTGAGCAACTAACTCCTCTTTAAGCCTCAGTTTCCTCATCTGTAAAATGAGGACATAAGAATTCTTAGTTCATAGGGCTGTTGGGAGCATTAGCACAAAGCCTGGCACATGACAAAGGACTGAGGAAATGAGAGCTCTGAAGGTGACAGTGCTGCTGGATAAACAATTCACCCAAGGAGAAGTCGAAAGAAAACTGAAGTTTTTATTCCCTATCAACAAAATTAGAGTACCTTTAAATGCCATTTTACACTCCTAAGCTGCAAAAAAATATAACACCCAATGTAGGCAAAGCAATTCACTATTGGTGGTTCAGGAAAACATTACAACACTTTTAGAAATATGGTAAAATGCAGTAAAACCTTTATTAGTAGTTATACTCATTTACGTGATAACTACTCATAAGTATTTATTCTAATTCAATATAAAAGAGACAGGCACTATAAAGTTAATTGCTTGCTAATTGATTTAAAAGTTTATAACTACATAAAGATTGAACATTAAGGAAATTGTTTAATAAATTATGGAAAATAAACATGTTATGCCAGAATGCAGATATTTAAAATAATAATTACATTACAATGATATTAATATTAAATGAAAACAGCAGAATACAAAATAGCATGTACAGTCTCATTAGAACTATATTTTGACATATACCAATACAGATAGTATTATGCAAAAAGAAAAATGGTCAATTTTTTAGGGTAGGGAAAAAAATGAGTGATTTTAATCTCATATTTAAAAGCCTTGTCTTTCTAAAATCTATTGTTTTTAAAAAATCAAGCCTCAAAATTTTTCAATGTATATAATTCTGTCCTTGTGTGGTCAAGGTCACATCATTTCATTATACACCACAGCTAACTTTAGGGACATTTTTTTGTGCAACACCAGATATTCATGCTTAATTACATTTACAAAATCAGACTGAGAAGAGGTATATATCTCTATTTCATCTCCTTATCTAGTTAGACAAGCTCCTAAAATCAAATATAATTTTGTTCCAGACGTGGAAAAAGATTTTACAGACTGGATACAAATTGACTGTTATGGCAATACAGAAAACTATTTGCAATGTTCTGAGGATTATTTAAAATATTGACTAAAGAGAAGATTTTAAAGTATAAATTAAAAACATAGACTTAAGCTTAGTTTTTGCTTGCTAATGTTTCATCACATACTTATATAATATCCATAACAATAAAAAAGAAATATGCATATACATCAATTGCCATGGAATATGAATAATTTCTTGTTTCATAAAACAAGATACGAGGTGAGTGACATTTCGCAGGCATTATAATAAAGTATTTTCCATGTAGGATGTGATAGGGTATGTTATGAATTTTATCAGCTATTATTTACTGATTGACATAATGTATGCATGCATACATACATACATACATTAACTTCTCCATCAGGTAGAATAATCCACAGGAACAAAGCTAATGGTCACTGACAGCAATAAAAACATCTATAATTTACTGGACTTTTACTATGCATTGGTCAGGATGCTAAGCCCTTTACACGGATTAATTCGTTTAATCATCCCAGCAGCCCTGAGTCAGGTGCTAGCTTCATCATCTCTTTACTAATGAGACACCTGGGGCTTGCCATGGGTTACACAAGAGACAGGAGGTGGTGAAGGTCTAAAATACAATATTGTCTGACCCCACAATTATTAACCTTTATGCTTATATTCAGTATACAGTTTCCAGGGTGAAATGAAAATGCATTTAAAACAATTTCAAACCTGGGTTGCAATAAGAGGTTTTTTTTTAATTATCTCTCAGCTAACTGAGAAGTTCAATTAATCAAAACACCCTAACATCCCCTGCAAACCTTCTCCACAGTGGAGGTTATGGCTTTCAATCAAAAAGTAAGGGGTTTACAAAATGGAGATAGTGGTGGGGATGCACAGTGAATGAAGGTAAGAATGCTGAAACATCTTGGAAAAGAAGACAGGAAGATAGAATTTAGTAAATAAAAAAAAAAAGAAAAAAAAAAGAATTTAAGTTGATCCAGTGGTTATTTATAACCCTTATGATTTGATTAGACACATCCTTACTCTTGCTGCAAAAAGAGTTGAGAAGTTGAAAAAGTATCCAGTAGACCAAAGTAATTAACAGATAATCATTGCATATATCTTACTTGGGCTCTAGAAGCAAGAACAGATCCTTTGAATTTAAAAGCAAGCCTTGAATTTGACAAGAAAAACAAAATAATTCCAATTTAGAAAAATCATGTCTTTTTTCAATTTCCCTAAGAAATCTTCCTAATATTTCAAAATACTATGTGAATTACTCTAAAATTTAACTTTTATTTATCATGCTTCCCAATATATAAGTTTGACTTTAAAAATACAAAATATTTCATAAGAAATAAAATGACATTTTGTAAATATTTTTAAAGTTTTTTTTAGTATTAGGGAAACACCAAGGGAAAGGAACTAACCACCAATGAAGCAATGAAGGAAAATTTAATATTTGAGGTAAAATTTAACATAAGTGCAGAAGAATACTTATTAGGTGGTACAGAAATTTAGAATATAACTTAGTGAAAGCATAGATTTTAAAAAAAATATTTTATTATTTTATGCCTAATTTCTATATAATAGAGAATGAAGTTTGGTTGGCACAAAAGACATAAACCTTTTTGTTACATGTACTATAATTAAAAGTGGCATAGGCTTCCCTGGTGGCACAGTGGTTGAGAGTCCGCCTGCCGATGCAGGGGATACGGGCTCGTGCCCCGGTCCGGGAAGATCCCACATGCCGTGGAGCGGCTGGGCCCATGAGCCACGGCCGCTGAGCTTGCGCGTCCGGAGCCTGTGCTCCGCAACAGGAGAGGTCACAACAGTGAGAGGCCCGCGTATCGGAAAAAAAAAAAAAAAAAGTGGCAAAGATAACTCCATATCAACAAATTTTTAAAATTTATTTGTAAATTTATACATGCACTTCACTATAACACTTGTATGTTTTTAGTATTAGACATAAGTTTTAAAACCTATTTAGGATTCTCTAACTTCAATAATTTATCAGCACTGTCTACATACAATTATATTTCAAATTTTTCACCAGTAGAGAAAAACTGCCATAATTTGGGCAAGCGTCTGACATTTAAGTGTGGTGGTAATATTTTAGTTTCTGTGTGAGCCAGTTATATAAGGATGAAAATGTTTCCCATTCCACAGCCACAACCTGCATCTTCTTGACCACTTTTTTCAAAATCACATGCCATTCACTGGCCACAGAAGGGTCTGGTCAAGAATGTGGGTGAAGGAGCTTCCCTGGTGGCGCAGTGGTTAAGAATCCACCTGCCAATGCAGGGGACACGGGTTCAAGCCCTGGTCCAGGAAGATCCCACATGTCGCAGAGCAACTAAGCCCGTGTGCCACACTACTGAGCCTGCGCTCTAGAGCCCGCAAGCCACAACTACTCAGCCCATGCGCCACAACTCCTGAAGCCCGCATGCCTAGAGCCCATGCTCTGCAACAAGAGAAGCCACCACAATGAGAAGCCCACACACTGCAACAAAGAGTAGCCCCCACTCACTGTAACTAGAGAAAGCCCGCACACAGTAACGAAGACCCAACGCAGCCAAAAATAAAGATAAATAAAAGTAAAAAAAGAATGTGAGTGAAGAGCTGGCTCACTGCAAATCTGTTATCACTACCAGAAAAGTCTCTCTTGCCATGGGTTACACAAGAGACAGGAGGTGGTCTGTCTCTTGTGTAACCCATGGCCAGCTTGGCCACTCACTGGCTGTGGGTCCTTAGCCAGGATAGTTACTCTTTCCATGCCTCACGTGTAAAGTGGGATAATAATAGGTACATCTAGTACAGTTATTGGAATCACTCAATGTTTAAGTGCTCAGAGCAGTGCAGGCACATAGTAATCACTCAATTAAGGTAAATTGTTATTATTCAGTAGTATATCCGCATGTACAGAGAACTGTACACTGTGATTATCTTTTAAAATTTTACATACAAACACATAATACCAGAGATAATAATTCCTTTCCTACTGCCCGAAGAAAAATTAGAAATAAGCGTAGGCTTTGAAACTTTATAATTAATTAGCATGTCAAATGCTTAGTGGCAAGAATGAACCATCTATCAAACTTCTGCAACAATTCCAGCATTCACAAAATTCAAATTATTATCTATGTGATACACAGCAAAAAGGCAGCTTATTCTTAAGCACTATCCTTTAGCTATGTTTCTTTGAAAATATCTTGTTCAGGTCGTCTTTCCACATTTACTGCAAGGGTGCAATTATTCCACTAGAAAAGCATGTAGTACATTTGAGATATTTCCCTAAAGAATTGTAATTATTATACCTCACCTTAGAGAATGACATAATCACTCTTTGTTTTTATTTGTTTTTTAACCTTGAATTCTCCTCCAGGTTTCCAGTATGATAGTCTCGTTAATTACTGGGAAAAACAGAGAATAAAGGGAGAAATAAGAGCCTTTTTTTTTTTTTTTTTTTACGGTATGCGGGCCTCTCACTACTGAGGCCTCTCCCATTGCAGAGCACAGCCTCCGCACGCGTAGGCTCAGCAGCCATGGCTCACAGGCCCAGCCGCTCCACGGCATGTGGGATCTTCCCGGACCGGGGCACGAACCTGTGTCCCCTGCATCAGCAGGCGGACTCTCAACCACTGCGCCACCAGGGAAGCCCGATAAGAGCCTTTTTTAACCAATGACAGCCCAGGACAGCCCCCTTTGGAAAGCAAGCATATGTAAAGACAATCTCTCCCTTGAAAGTCAATTACTCTCTTGGACAGTCGATCATCTATTTGTGTAAAGTCTAAAGCTATAAACATCAGTTTTGTCAATGGATTCTAAATGCTGAGGGAGAGTAAATCACTCTGATTTTTGAACTTTTTAAATTGCTCTCATTTTTGAACTACCATTTTAAACAATCCAGTCTAGTAAATTGTTTAGACTTATGTAAAAGTACAGACTGGAATCATTTTTATCATATCTAATTAATTATTCATTTCCAATTACATTTTAACAGATATTATACTATTTGGGTTAAAAGGCACTTTGCTGTGTAATATTTGTAATATTACAAATATTACAAAAACTGTAAATAACTAAATGTCTCTCAGTTGATTAAATGCATATGTGTTGGCATCTGCACAGATAAATGCCTCTAAAGATATACACCCAACTGTAAATAGTAGGGACTTTTAGAAAGCAGGATAAGCTGGTGGGGGGTATGGGGGGCATCTCATCCCACACTGTACATTTCTGTATTATCTGAAGGTTTTACAACCATCTTGTTTCACTTTTTCAACTTCTGTAAAGATTTTTTTTAAGATATTCTAAAAACAAGTTAGTGCCATGTCAGATAGGGTTGAGAAAAGCATGTCAAAAATCTTGGATTCTCTTCTGCAGTTCTACCACTGACAAGTTCATGAAACTGTGACCAAAATGGTTTTCCCCTCCTGTTGTGTCTTTCATTCGAAATATCTACTCAGATTTCACTAATACTGTCTTAAAGAAATAAAATTCTGAACATCTGTCATTTCTCAGGTGGGAGTACCAAGAATTTATTCATTCTTACTATCACAATTATAAAAAATGTGAAGTAGGATCCTTTATACATTTAATATAAATTAAGTTTACTCTTTATATTGAACTTCTAGTTCTATTTCAGTCTTTTCCCTTCTTTCTTACCATAATAAAAAGAAATATGTGGGACCTGACTTAGCACATGGCTTCAGTATCTCAAGCAAAGTGATAAAACAGACTGTGATCAACAATCAGACAAGAAAAAGAAACAAAAGCCATCCAAATTGAAAAGGAAGAAGTAAAACTATTACTATTTGCAGATGACATGATACTTAATATACAGAAAAAATATTTTTTTCTAAAGTTTCCACCAGAAAATTATTAGAACTAACAAATGAATTCAGAAAAGTTGCAGGTTACAAGACTGATATGTAGAAATCTGTTGCCTTTCTATACACCAATAATGAACTATCAGAAAGAGAAAGCAAAAAAAAACAATCCTGTTTAACATCACATCAAAAAGAATAATACCTAGGAATAAACTTAACCAAGGAGGTGAAAGATTTATACTCTGAAAAAAATAAAACACTGATGAAGGAAACTGAAGATGATACAAAGATATGGAAAGATATCCTGTGCTCTTTTAGATTGGAAGAACTAACATTGTTAAAATGGCCATACTACCCAAAGCAATTAACAGATTCAATGCAATACCTATTAAAATACCCATGACATTTTCCATAGAACTACAACAAATAATCCTAAAATGTGTATGGAATTGCCAAAGCAATCCTGAGAAAAAAACAAAGCTGAAGGTATCATGCTCCCTGACTTCAGATACTACAAAACTACAGTAATCAAAATACCATGGTACTGGCACAAAAACAGACACATAGATCAGTGGAACAGAATTGAAAGCCCGGAAATAAAACCATGCACCTATGGTCAATTAATCTACCACAAAGGAGGCAAGAATATAAAATGGAGAAAAGATGGTCTGTTCAATAAGAGGTGCTGGGAAAACTGAACAGCTACATGTAAAAGAAGGAGATGAGAACATTTCCCCACACCATACACAAAAATAAACTCAAAATGGATTAAAGGCCTAAATATAAGACCTGAAACCATAAAACTCCTAGAAAAGAACATAGATAGAACATTCTTTGACATAAAACATAGCATACTTTTTTTGGATCTGTCTCCTAAAGCAAAAGAAATAAAAGCAAAAATAAACAAATGAGACCTAATCAAACTTAAAAGCTTTCGCACAGCAAAGGAAACCTTCAACAAAATGAAACGACAACCTACTGAAGGGGAGAAAATATTTGCAAATGATATGATTGACAAGGGGTTACTATTAAACATATATAAACAGTTCATACAACTTAATATCAAAAAAATCCCTAAACAAACAATCCAATCAAAAATGGACAGAACACCAGAATATTTTTCCGAAGAAAACATACAGATGGCTAACAAGCACATAAAAAGGTGCTCAACATCACTAATTACTAGAGAAATGCAAATCAAAACCACAATGAGATATCACCTCACACATGTCAGAATGGCTATCATCAAAAAGTTTACAAATAACAAATGTTGGCGAGGGTGTGGAGAAAAGGGAACCATTGTACCATTGTTGGTGGGAATGTGAATTGGTGCAGCCACTATGGAAAACAGTATGGAGGTTTCTCAAAAAACTAAAAATAGAACTACCATATGACCCAGCAATTCCTGGGTATACACCCAGAATAAAACAACAACACTAATTCAAAAAGATACATTCACCCCATTGTTCACAGCAGCACTACTTACGACAGCCAAGATATGGAAGCAACTCGCGTCCATCAACAGACAACTGGCTTAAGAAGATGCCTATATATATATATATCTATATATATCTATATATATATATAAACACACACACACATACACACAAACACACAATGGAATATTATTCAGCCATAAAAAAGAATGAAATTCTGCCATTTGCAGCAATGTGGATGGACCTAGAGAATATTATGCTTAGTGAACAAGTTGGACAGAGAAAGACAAATACTGTATGATAGCACTTATTTGTGGACTCTAAAAAATAAAGCAAATGTATATAACAAAACAGCTACAGACTTACAGATATAGAAAACAAACTAGTCGTTACCAATAGGGAGAGAAAAGGGGAAGGGACAAGACAGGAGTATGGAGTTAAGAGGTACAAACTATTATGTATAAAATAGATAAGCAACAAAGATATATTGTACAGCACAGGGAATTATAGCTGTTATTTTGTAATAACTTTAAATGGAGTATAATCTATAAAAATACTGAATCACTATGCTGCCCACCTGAAACTGATATAATATCCCAAGTCAACTATACTTTAAAAAAACAGCAGACTAATCATAATCACCATTTGGAAGTGTAGCACCTCTTAGGAGCTAGAATTACAGGTCAGCCCCAATTTAAGAGGGAGTATAGAACTTTCTCATAATCCCAGATGGAAAACAGTTTTCTCTCTCTCCTCTCATCACTCTTCCTGTCTCTCCCTCTCTCCATATATATATATTTAGCACAAACCTCCGAGTCTTTTTTAGTAATAAATTTTAGCACTTAATCAGCTTTACTGGAATCTAATTCAAATCCTTCACCTGTCATCTTAAACTGATTTCATCACATTTTCTTTTGAGAATTAATTCTGGATTTGCACACTCTGACATAATCCCAAAGAAACCAAACATTTAGAGATTCACAGGCACATACAAACAGAAGCGAACTCTTACCCCTACATGCCTAAACAACCCCAAACAGTTGGGGAGAAAAGAGAAAGTCTAGTCAAGTTGATATTTCCAGTCTCTGAACATTTAGGTGATAAACATCTGATTAACTTTTGTTTTAAACATTTTTCTTCAACTTTTCTTTCTCTCTATAAGCTTACATTTGAAAATAGAACCATTAATATTTGTTCACATGTAAATATTTCCCAGTAATGTTATCAATAATTTTAGAAGGTCTATTTTGAAGGCAGTAGAAATCTGTTGCAAATAAATCACATTACAAAATAATTCACTAATTGAATTTTAAGACAGTTTATTTACCAAAGAAAATATGGGTACTTTCAAATAACTTTTTTTAATTCATTTTTAATCTTCCAGTTTTACTGAGATATAACTGATATACAGCACTATATAAGTTTAAGGTATACATCATAATGATTTGACTTACATACATAATGAAATGATTACAATAAATTTAGTAAATATCCATCATCTCATATAGATATAAAATAATTGAAAAAGAAATAAATATTTTTCTTTGTGATGAGAACTCTCAGGATTTACTCTCTTAACAACTTTCATATATAACATAAGAAGTGTTAATTATATTAATCATGTACATTACATCCCTAGTACTTACTTATAACTGGAAGTTTGTGCCTTTTGATCACCTTCAGCCAGTTCCCCTTCCCCCCATCCCCCTGCCTCCAGTAACCATAAATCTGATCTCTTTTTCCATGAGTTTGTTTGTTTGTTGAAGTGTAATTGACCTGTAGCACTATGTTAGTTCCTGGTGCACAACATAGTAATTCAATATTTCTATACATCACAAAATGATCACCACTGTAAGGCTAGTTACCATTTGTCACCATATAGTGATACTGTATTATTATTGACTATATTCCCCACGCTATAAATTTCATCCTCGTGACTCGTTTATTTTGTAACTGGAAGTTTATACCTCTTAATCTCCCTCACCTATTTCTCTCATCCCCCTTTCTCACCTTTTCCCACCCCTCTGTCAACTACCTGTTTGCTCTATCTATGACTCTGTTTCTCTTTTGTTATGTTTGTTCATTTGTTTTGTTTTTTATATTCCACATATAAGTGAGATCATATAGTACTTGCCTTTCTGTCTGACTTATTTCACTTAGCATAATATCCTCAAGGTCCATGCATGTTGTCACAAATGGCAAGATTTTGTTCTTTTTTACAGCTGAGTAATACTCCGTTGTGTGTGTGTGTGTGTGTGTGTGTGTGTGTGTGTGTGTGTGCGCGCGTGTGTGTGTGTATGTACACCACGTCCTCTTTACCCATTCACCTACCGATGGGAACTTAGGTTGTTTCCATCTTAGCTAATGCTGCAATAAATGTAGGGGTGCATATATCTTTTCAAATTAGTGTTTTGGGTTTTTTGGTGAAAAATACTCAGAAGCGTAATTGCTGGATCATATGGTAGTTCTATTTTAATTTTCTGAGGCTCCTCCATACTGTTTTCCATGGTGGGTATGCCAATTTACAATCCCACCAACAGTGCACGAGGGTTCCCTTTTCTCCACACCCTCTCCAATACTTGTTACTTCTTGCCTTTTTGATAACAGCCATTCTGATAGGTGTGAGGTGATATCTTTTACTAATATAACATTTAACGCCGGTTTGAAATGTCCAAGCAAGGAAAGGGCTCTTTCTGTCACTGGAATTGCTCTCAGTGTGATGACAGAATTCCAGTGCTGGATGGAACTCATGACTCTCTCTCTCTCAAATGGCCAATTACAACATACGGAAGTTAAATGAGGCCCCTTAAAGACACAACAAAATAGTAAGTATGTTTCTGGTTTCCAGAGCTTTTGCTGCACTGTCAAAGATCACACTAGAATCTTGTTTTGCTAAAAAATTAAATACTGAGAGAGGGTGCTAATAGCAGACAAAAACTTTAGTGTATCTAGAACACAGAAAGCAACGGGTTCAAGTTTACATGGAACCCAAAGCAAAAAACCTGCAACCTTAAAATGGGCATAAAAGTCCAAGCTCAGAGTCAAACAAACGTAAGAAGCAAAAGTGGTCTTAAAGTCATTGGGATCCTCAATTAAATGACCTACTGCAGAACAGCTGGACCAATTATAAGTGCCTTCCCATCACTGTGCCATCTTAACTGCCCTACCCCCACCTGCCCTAAACAATTAGCTGACAGTGAAAAGGCATCTGGCTCCATGCTAAAACCTTAAGATTTGCACCAAATGAAGCATCTTCAAGGCTGGGAGACTTCCCTTCTCTAAGTGTTGAGGTCAAAGAGAAGCAGGGTAGAGACTGTTGTAACTCCAGACCTCCACTGGGTAGAGATGGAGGTGGACAGAAAAGCTGTGTCTAGGAGTACAGCTGTCCTTACTTTGACAACTGTGGTAGAATAAACAGAGACCCCAGTGAAATAGAGAATAAAACAACTACAACAACAACAACAAAGTAGACTTGATTAATAAAATCAAGGGTGGTTTTCTGAAATAATAATAAAGTAGTTAAAACTTCGCTTAGCTTAAGACCAATGAAAGAAAACACAAACAAGCAATATTAGGAATGATAAAGGGGACACAATTATAGATACAAGGAGATCTTAAGAGCCTACTATTTTAAAAATATATGAAAATCTAGATAAAAGGAAAACTTTTCTAGAATATAAAATTATAGAAATTGACTCAAGAAAATAATTGAATAGACCAAAACTTATAAAAATTATAAAGATGATCAAACTTCTACCCAGCATGAAGGTACCAAACCCAGGCAGTTTAATAGGCAAGTTCTACCATACCTAGATTAAACAGGGATTCCAATGTTATTTAAACTGCTCCAGAAAACAGAAAGAAATAGATAGCATCCCAAGTACTTCTATAAGGCTGGCATAACCATTAACACTAATGGGTATCAAAACTGGATGAAGACAGTGGAAAATTACAGAAAATCATCCTTACATGCCACTATGAAATAAAATACATAATAGCAAACTGAATCGTAAGAATAGTATATTAAAAGACTTGTATATAATGACCAAGTAAGGTTGTCAAAAGAATACAAGGATAGTTCAACATTAGAGATTCTATTACAGGCATACCTCATTTTATGTTGCTTCACTTTATTGCACTTGGTAGATACTGCATTTTTCTTTTTTTTCTTTTTTTTTACAAATTGAACGTTCGTGACAACCCTACCTTGCACACGACAATTGGAGCCATTTTTCCAACAGCATTTGCTCACTTCATATCTCTGTATCACATTTTGGTAATTCTCATAATATTTCAAACTTTTTCAATATTATTACATTTGTTATGGTGATCTGTGACCAGTGATCTTTGGTGTTACTACCACAAAAAGATGACAACTCACTGACGGCTCAGATGATGGTTAGCATTTTTTAGCAATAACGTATATATATATATTTTTGGCCATGCTGCATGTCTTGCCTTGCAGGATCGAACCCTTGCCCCCTGCAGTGGAAGCGTGGAGTCCTAACCACTGGACCACCAGAAAATTCCCAGCAACAACATATTTTTAAATTAAGGTATGTACATTGTTTTCTCTTAGACATAATGCTATTGCAAACTTAATAGACTGTATTATAGGAGGAGTCAAGATGGCGGTGTGGGAAGACGTGGAGTCAGCATCTCCCCACAACTAGGGCACCTGCCGGCTGCTGGTGGGGAACACTGACACCCAAGGAGACGGGAGAACCCCAAAATGAGCCGGTAGGACACAGGGGGACTGAGGGGGCAGGAGAAGTGGAGGTCAGACAAGATCAGTGCCCCTGAGGCCAGGGAGATCAGGAGAGGCAGGTGGGAGGAGCCATCCACGAGGAGCGGGAGAGGAGTAGAGGCGTTTGCCCTGCCCACACGGGCCGGGGGAGCCCACTGAGTTCCCAGGCTGATCCCCTGCCATCCAAGGCCCCCAATTCCCCCCCGGCCACACTGGTACTGGGGGCACAGGAGGGAGGCTGGAGAGACCAGGAGAGGCAGGCAATAGAGGCCCTCTCAGACCCCAGAGCAGAGGAGCAGGAGAAGAGAGGAGGGTGTTTCCCCCACCCACTCGAGCTGGGCTCCCAGGTGAGGTCCCCTGCCCTCTGTGTCCAGGAGTTGGCGGGGGGGGGCACACCTCAGCCCCTTCTGTTCCTTGAGCCTAAGCCCCACCCGCCCACAGCCCCCAGGGCCTTTTCCAGCCCGGTGGGTCCTGAGCATTGGCCCCACCCACTGCCCAAACCTCACCCTTGCTTAGGCCCCGCTCTCCACAGCCAAGGTCTTCCCTCCCCCCCCCTTTTTTTCTTTTCCCTCCTCTTTTTTACTATTTTGGTACTGATGTACCTTCTGGTTGTTGATTCATCTATATTTTTATTTTTACATTCTTTCTAACATATCTGTTAGTTTCATAGCCTAATTTTATTTTTTAATTTGTTATTGTTCTTTCTTTTTTTCTTTTTTTGCCACCTCACGCAGCCTGCAGGATGTTGGTTCACAAGCCTGGGGTCAGGTGGAAGCTCCTACAGTGGGAGCGCCAAGTCTGAACCACTGGACTAACAGAGAACCTCAGATTCCAGGGAATATTCATCCGAGTGAGGTCTCACAGAGTTCCTCATCTCAGCACAAAGACCCAGCTCTACCCAATAGCCTACAAACTCCAGTGTTGGAAGCCTCAGGCCAAACAACCAGTAAAACAGGAACACAATCCCACTCATTTAAAAAAAAAAAAAATGAGATAGCAAAAAAATATGTCACAGGTGAAGCAGCAAGGTAAAAACTTACAAGACCAAATAAATGAAGAGGAAACAGGGAATCTACCTGAAAAAGAATTCAGAGTAATTATAGTAAAGATGATCCAGAATCTCAGAAATAGAATGGAAGCACAAACTGAGAAAATACAAGAAATGTTTAACAAAGATCTAGAAGAACTAAAGAGCAAACTAACAGAGATGAACAACACAATAACTGAAATGAAAAATACACTAGAAGGAATCAATAACAGAATAATGGAGGCAGAAGAACGAAAAAGTGAGCTGGAAGACAAAATGGTGGAAATAACTGCCAAGGAGCAGAATAAACAAAAAAGAATGAAAAGAATTGAAGACAATCTGAGAGACCTCTGGGACAACACTAAATGCACCAACATTCGAATCATAGGGGTCCCAGAAGAAGAAGAGAAAAAGAAAGGGCCTGAGAAAATATTTGAAGAGATTATAGTGGAAAACTTCCTAACATGGGAAAGGAAATAGTCAGCCGAGTCCAGGTAGCACAGAGAGTCCCATACAGGATAAACCCTAGGAAAAACACATATTAATCAACTAACATAAATTAAATTCAAAGAAAAAATATTAAAAGCATCAAGGGAAAAACAAAAAATAACATACAAAGGAATCCCCATAAGGTTATCAGCTGATTTTTCAGTGGAAATGCTGCAGGCCAGAAGGGAATGGCAGGATATACTTATAGTGATGAAAGAGAAAAAACTACAACCAAGATTACTCTACCCAGCAAGGATCTCATTCAGATTCGATAGAGAAATCAAAAGCTTTTCAGACAAGCAAAAGCTCAGAGAATTCAGCACCACCAAACCAGCTTTACAACAAATGCTAAAGAAACTTCTCTAAGCGGGAAACACAAGAGAAGAAAAAGACCCACCAAAGCAAACCCAAAACAATTAAGAAAATGGTAATAGGAACATACATGTTGATAATAATAATCGATAATAACTTGAATGTAAATGGATTAAATGCCCCCAACCAAAAGACACAGACAGGCTGAATGGATACAAAAACAAGACCCATATATATGCTGTCTCCAAGAGACCCACTTCAGACCTAGGGACACATAAAGACTGAAACTGAGGGGATAGAAAAAGATATTCCATGCAAGTGGAAATCAAAAGAAAGCTGGAGTAGCAATACTCATATCAGATAAAATAGACTTTAAAATAAAGACTGTTACAAGAGATAAGGAGGGACACTACATAATGATCAAAGGATCAATCCAAGTAGAAGATATAACAATTATAAATGTTTATGCACCCAACATAGGAGCACCTCAATACATAAGGCAAATGCTAACAACCATGAAAGGAGAAATCGACAGTAACACAATCATAGTAAGGAACTTTAACATACCACTTACACCAATGGACAGATCATCCAAACAGAAAATAAATAAGGAAACACAAGCTTTAAATGACACAGTAGGCCAGACAGATCTAATTGATATTTATAGAACATTCCACCCAAAAGTGGCAGAATACACTTTCTTCTCAAGTGCACATGGAACATTCTCAAGGATAGATCACATCTTGGGTCACAAATCAAGCCTTGGAAAATTTAAGAAAATTGAAATCATATCAAGCATCTTTTCTGACCACAACACTATGAGACTGGAAATCAATTACAGGAAAAAAACTGTAAAAAACATAAATACATGGAAGCTAAACAATGCACTACTAAATAACCAAGAGATCACTGAAGAAATAAAAGAAGAAATTAAAAAATACATAGAAACAAATGGAAAACACAGTGACCCAAAACCTATGGGACGCAGCAAAAGCAGTTCTAGGAGGGAAGTTTATAGCAATTCAATCTCACCTCAAGAAACAAGAAAAATCTCAAGCAAACAATCTAACCCTACACTAAAAACAACTAGAGAAAGAAGAACAAAGAAAACCCCAAGTCAGTAGAAGGAAAGAAATCATAAAGATTGGAGCAGAAATAAATGAAATAGAAATGAAGAAAACAATAGCAAAGATTACTAAAACTAAAAGCTGGTTCTTTGAGAAGATAAAATTGATAAACCCTTAGCCAGACGCATCAAGAAAATAAAGGAGATAATACAAATCAATAAAATTGGAAATGAAAAAGGAGAAATCACAACTGACACTACAGAAGTACAAAGGATTATAAGAGACTACTACAAACAACTATATGCAAATAAAATGGACAACCACGAAGAAATGGACAAATTCTTGGAAAGGTACAATTTTCCAAGACTGATCCAGGAAGAATTAGAAAATATAAGCAGACCTATCACAAGTAATGAAATTGAAACCGTAATTCAAAATCTTCCAACAAACAAAAGTCCAGGACTAGATAGCTTCAAAGGCAAATTCTATCAAACATTTGGAGAAGAGCTAACACTGATCCTTTTCAAACTCTTCCAAAAAATTGCAGAGGGAGAAACACTCCCAAGTTCATTCTACAAAGCCACCATCACCCTGATACTGAAACCAGAAAAAGATATCACAAAAAAAGAAAATTATAGGGCTTCCCTGGTGGCGCAGTGGTTGAGAGTCTGCCTGCTGATGGAGGGGACACAGGTTTGTGCCCCAGTCCGAGAAGATCCCATATACCGCGGAGCGGCTGGGCCCGTGAGCTGTGGCCGCTGAGCCTGCGCGTCCAGAGCCTGTGCTCCGCAACGGGAGAGGCCACAACGGTGAGAGGCCTGCGTACCGCAAAAAAAAAAAAAAAAAAAATTATAGACCAATATCACTGATGAACATAGATGCAAAAATCCTAAACAAAACACTAGCAAACAGAATCCAACAGCACATTAAAAGGATCATACACCGTGATCAAGTGGGATTTATCCCAGGGATGCAAGGATTCTTCAGTATATGCAAATCAATCAATGTGATACACCATATTAACAAATTAAGGAATAAAATCCATATGATCATCTCAATAGATGCAGAAAAAGCTTTTGACAAAATTCAACACCAATTTATGATAAAAACTCTCCAGATAATGGGCACAGAGGGAACCTACCTCAACATAATAAAGGCCATATATGACAAACCCACAGCAAGCATCATACTCAATGGTGAAAAACTGAAAGCATTTCCACTAGGATCAGGAAAAAGACAAGGATGTCCACTCTTGCCACTCTTATTCAACACTGTTTTGGAAGTACTAGCCACAGCAATCAGAGAAGAAAAAGAAATAAAAGGAATATAAATTGGAAAAGAAGAAGTAAAACTGTCACTAATTGCCGATGACATGATACTATACATAGAAAATCCTAAAGATGCCACCAGAAAACTACTAGAACTAATCAATGAATTTGCTAAGGTTGCAGGATACAAAATTAATGCACAGAAATCTCTGGCATTCCTATACACCAACAAAGAAAAATCAGAAAGAGAAATTAAGGAAACATTCCCATTTACCACTGCAACAAATAGAATAAAATACCTAGGAATAAACCTGCCTATGGAGGTGAAAGACTTGTACACAGAGAACTATAAAACACTGACAAAAGAAATCAAAGATGACATAAACAGATGGAGAAATATACCATGTTTTTGGATTGGAAGAATCAATAATGTGAAAATGACTATACTACCCAAAGCAATCTACAGATTCAATGCACTCCCTATCAAACTACCAATGGCATTCTTCACAGAATTAGAACAAAAAATCTTACAATTCGTGTGGAAACACAAAAGACCCCGAATAGCCAAAGCAATCTTGAGAAAGAAAAACGGAGTTGGAGGAATCAGGCTCCCGGACTTCAAACTATACCACAAAGCTACAGTAATCAGGATAGTATGGTACTGGCACAAAAACAGAAATATAGATCAATGGTACAGGACAGAATGCCCAGCAATAAACCCACGCACATATGGGCACCTAATTTACAACAAAGGAGGCAAGAACATATGATGGAGAAAAGACAGCCTCTTCAATAAGTGGTCCTGGGAAAACTGGACAGCTACCTATAAAAGAATGAAATTAGAACACTTCCTAACACCATACACAAAAATAAACTCCAAATGGATTAAAGACTTAAATGTAAGACCAGACACTATAAAACTTTTAGAGGAAAACAGGAAAAACACTCTTTGACATAAACCACAGCAAGATCTTTTTTGACCCACCTCCTAGAGTAACAGAAATAAAACAAAAATAAACAAATGGGACCTACTGAAACTTAAAAGCTTTTGCACAGCAAAGGAAACCATAAACAAGACAAAAAGACAACCTTCGGAATGGGAGAAAATATTTGCAAATGAAAAAACAGACAAAGGATTAATCTCCAAAATATACAAATATCTCATGCAGCTCAATATCAAAAAAACAAACAATCCAGTTAAAAAATGGGCGGAAGACCTAAACAGACATTTCACCAAGGAAGACATACAGATGGCCAAGAGGCACATGAAAAGATGCTCAACATCACTAATTATTAGAGAAATGCAAATCAAAACTACAATGAGGTATCACCTCACACCGGTCAGAATAGCCATTATCAAAAAAGGTAGAAACAATAAATGCTGGAAAGGGTGTGGTGAAAAGGGAACCCTCCTACACTGTTGTTGGGAATGAAAATTGATACAACCACTATGGAAAACAATATGGAGGTTCCTTAAAAAACTAAAAATAGAACTACCATATGACCCAGCAATCCCACTACTGGGCACATACCCTGAGAAAACAATAATTCAAAAAGAGACATGCACCACAATGTTCACTGCAGCACTATTTACAATAGCCAGGACATGGAACCAACCTAAACGTCCATTGACAGATGAATGGATAAGGAAGATGTGGCACATATATACAATGGAATATTACTCAGCCATAAAAAGAAACGAAATTGAGTTATTTGTAGTGAGGTGTATAGCCATAGAGTCTGTCATACAGAGTGAAGTAAGTCAGAAAGAGAAAAATAAATACTGCGTGCTAACGCATGTATATGGAATCTAAAAAAAAAAAAAAAGTGGTAGTGATGAACCTAGTTGCAGGGCAGGAATAAAGGGGTAGACATAGAGAATGGACTTGATGACATGGAGTGGAAGGGCAAATCTGGAGCAAAGTGAGAGTAGCATCAACATATATACACTACCGAATGTAAAATAGTTGGCTGGTGGGAAGCAGCAGCATAGCACAGGGAGATCGGCTCAGTGCTTTGCAATGACCTAGAGGGGTGGGATGGGGAAGATGGGAGGGAGGTTCAAGAGGGAGGGGATATGGGGACATGTATATGCATATGCCTGATTCACTTCGTTGTGCACAGAAACTAACATGGTATTGTGAAGCAATTATACTCCAATAAAGATCTACTAAAAAAAAACATAGACTGTACTGTAGGGTGAACATAGCTTTGAATGCATTAGGAAACAAAATAATTCACATGACTCACTTATTGTGATATTCACTTGACTGCAGTGGTCTGGAACTGAATCCGCAATATCTCTGAGGTATATTTGTATAATTATTTACTATTATAATATATTAAGAGAGAAAATTCTATCATTTTTATTGCCTCTTCCATTGGAAAGGGCCTTAGTTGTAGCCTATATATTTTATGAGGGCACAGTCCATGACTGTCTTATTTATCATTATATTCTGAGAAACTAGCATACTCCTTCCCTCACAAAAATTTACTGATACTCTTCTGGGACACACCAGTGAACAAAAACCAAGTCCTGCTCTCTCAGATCCTACAGTCTGGTCAGGGAGATAGACAATGAACAATAAATAAATGAATATACAATTGCAGGTAGTAATAAGAAGAAAAATTAAGTAGGGTGAGAGAGTGAGGGTAAAAGAGAGAGGGACCAGTGTGGCCACTTTAGAGAGACAAGCCAGAAAGGCCTGTCTGATGAGGCGACAGGGGCACGGAGATCTGCATGAAGGGAGGGAGCCAAACATGAACCTAGGGGAAGAGCATTCCGGGCACAGAGAACAACAAGCACAAAAGCCCTGAGTCAGGAACTTGCCTGGACGTCAGAGAAACAGCAGCAGCCAGTGTGGCTGAAGCAAAATGGCTAGGACAGAAATGAGGTCAGAGAGGTGGCTAAGGGCCAGAGCGTGCAGGGCCAGGACTTGGAATTTCACTACAAGTACACTGGGCAGCTGTTAGAGGGTTGAGAGTAAAGGGAGTGATAAGACTGATTAAAAATTTTTAAAGGATCACTCTGGCTGCTGTAATGAACAGACCATAAAGGGAGCAAAAATGGAAACAGGAAGACCAGTTAGGAGACTACTAGTGAGGCCCCAGTGCGAAACACTGGCTTGGATTGGACGGTATGGGCCCACCCACAGATGTGTGCTCAGTAAGTATACGTTTAATGAATGATTGTTTTCATTTCTTGATCTTATTTTCAGGAAAATTTTATGTAATAGATTTGTCAACAGAAGTGATGGATATCAGTAACACAGAATCTGAAACACAGGAAGCACTTCTATATCTCCACTTTGGAGAAAACCAAAGGCACGAGCAATGTCAACACTATCTTTTCTAATGCAACTTATGAGAAGAGGCCTTGACTGAACACTGGTCAACATGAAGTAGAAAGTAAAGATTTGGCAACATAACATTTCCTAAGTTTGATCATTAGACCAGGGATGGCCAACTCTTTTAGTCCCACAGGATGCTCTAGGAGAAAAATATTCTGTTAAAATAACTTTGGGAAATGCTAAAACCACAGCTAAGACTGACTGGGTGCTTACCATATGTCAGGTCCTCTGCAAAAGCCCTCTATGTTTTATGCTGTTTGACCCTCACAACCACTCTAAGATGTAGGGTAGCAGATACGCTATTCTCCCTTTCTCTCTGCAGTGGACGCTGAGTCACCCAGAATCCCCTTTCATGAAGGACTTGTTGGCCCAACTGGCCCATCCTTCAGTTGTCAATCTCTTCAAGGGTCACTTCAACTCCCAAGAGTTGCCTTGCCCAAGATCACACCTATTCCCAGGCCAGTCCATACCTAACAGCTGATCAATACAAGTATATAAAGGCCATCCCAGCTCCAGAGCAACCTCTGGGGCCCCCCGAGGCTGTCATGGGACCAGCATTGTGGCTTGACTTTTCCTTCTGTCCTCCCATCCATCGCCTTTGACCCACAGAGCACGCCTTAATAAACATCATGCAAGCTAAACTTGGTCTCAGTCTGCCTCCTGGGAAAATCAACCTACAATACTCCTCTTCTTTCTCAGAAATAGAACATTTAAATGTCAGCTGGGCATGTGAATAAATGCCAGGAATAAAGACAACATTTCCCAGCTCCCCTTGGAACCAGTCAAGTGTGGCCATGCAACAGAGCTCTCGCCAATGGGATGGACATGGAAGTTATGTGTGCAGTTTCCAGGAAATGGAAGGAGAAGGGCCCTCCCCTCTGCCCCCTTTTCTCCTTCCTGTCAGCTGGAATGCAGACATGAGGGCTGGAGTGGGAGCAGCCATCTTTTTGAGGATAGCAAAGCAACAAGACAAAAAGGAGGCTCTGTGCCAGTCATCGGTGGGGGCATTTTATACTTAATCCTGTGAGGTAGGTAATACTGCTCCACTTTACAAACGAAGAAACTGACCAAGAGTTAGACATTGGGTCCAAAGGCAAACTGAAAATAAGCAGCAAAACTAGATTTGAATCCAGATCTGATTCCAAAGTTTATGCTCCTGTGCCAGACTGAGCCTATGGGAAGAAATTTAGTGATAATTTTGCTTAGGAAAAGTGCAAATTATGATTATCCATTTTTTCTGCACATAATTAAGAGATATGGATGTTCAAATCCAGTACACAGACTTTAAGTTAGCTGCAAGAAAGAGGTTCCCAGTTGTAAATATTGTAGGAGATTAGAGAAGAGAGGACAGAGAGATGGCTCCTTCTACGAAGAGCTGAGAGATTAGGCAATGTAAACGGGAAGTAATTATCTAGCGATGCTTTGCGTAGAGTTACAGATGTCAGCTCGGAAATCTCCTTCTAGGCCTGCCATCTCCTTCTAAACATGAGCAATGCCTTTTCCTATCTTGTGTAAAGCAGGGTGGAAGAAAGCTCAGACCTTCAGGAGTGGCATGGGGGAGGAAGGGAGTAGTGGTCATCCCAGCTATACTGGCCAGGCTACTGGCCCAGGAGAGGGAGAACAGGCTCAGTTAGGGATTTGAGATAAGCAATGTGACGGCATGGCTGAGAACGCTGACAGAGAGAGGTGTAGGCACACAAGAAGCACCAGGGAAAGCAGTTCTGAAGCTTGTCTGAAATATCTTGTCCTCTCAGCTTTGGGCTACATACTGGGCCTCATTGCTGCGTGGTGCCTTCTGATCCTAAGGTCATTCACTATAGCTCTGGTTCCTCTGGAGAGAAAAGATTTCTCTTAGAGGAGCCAGGGCTCTGCAGCATCAGCACCTCAGGGAAGAGCCACAGCCTCTAGCTGGACAGTTAACTCATGAAGACCATCCACATACTGACCCCTACTAAAGAGGTGCATCTGGGATCAGAGGGGCTCTCTGCTCTCTTAAGCATCTGGTTCTCATCCTGCATGAGTCAGTTACCCTCTGACATAGGAACAGCGAAACAAGCCAGTGTTGTCATGTCTTGGGCCTAAACTGTTAGTACCCAAGCCACCAAAATACTGAAAAGTGCCCGGTTCCAAGCCTCGTCCAAATGTAGCGTTTGGTTAAATTAATCCAGAATAGTACACGAGGACTCTGCCAATGTCATCACCTTCATCAATCAGCAGTCATGACTGCAACAGTTGTGTGTGAAAGAGACGGTATTTTGTGTGGGAGGGGGGGCGGGGAGGGGTGTGGGGAGTGGTCTCTAAAGTAGAACAGACCTGGGTGTGAAGCCCAGCTTTGCCATTTACCAGCTGTGTAACCATCAGCAAGTCTCTTGACCTCTCCCATCTAGATTATATTGATAATCTTACCTACATTGCTGAGCTGCTGTTGAGTAGTTAGCAGTGAATGTGCATAAGACATCCATTGCATTGTAGGTGTTCGACAAATGTTTTTCATTCTCATGAACCAAAATGTAGCCTCAGTTCAGGAAAAATTTTATTTTGGAACAAAATTATCAAATCTCCTTAAAGGTAAACCATACAGTTAAAATAAAAATTGAATTGGTATCCATCGTATTTTACTTTTCATGGAATGTTTTGTAAGTTCCACAGTCCTGGATGACCATTCTCTGCCTGGTGAAATCCATCAAAGTCCAAATCTATTATCACCTATTTCCGTTCTTGTCCAAACTAACCAGACGGAATTAGTCCCTCTCCATCAATATTTCCACAGGACATCTCTCACATCACTAAACAAGTCACTTGAAGCTTGGTTTAATGTATAGCTGTTTCTCCGATTAGACTGGAAGCCCTTGGATGACAAGAAGCATGAGCTAGTCATCCTTAATCCTAATTTCCCAGCACAGCGTCTAGCACAGAGTAGGAATTCCACAAATACCTGGCAAAATAGCACTGAATTGAATAAATGCTGCGGATTCTATGGGTTTCATAAATATTGCCCTGAGTTCCATAATCCTGATGGCAGCTGGGATCTTGGAGCACAAAGCATTTCAGAGACTTTTTAGTGCCAGTACATTTCCCTGGAGAAAATATCATTTGAATGAGAGATTGTCAGTTTAGTTTGTCTAGCCCACAGGGTCCTAGTTAACAACTGAGTAAGAGAGATCCCATTTTTCATTACAAATCTGAAATTAATTCAATTTGCAGCTTTGCTTGCCTAGTCAATTTAATTGTAATCCTCATGTTGAAGAGGTAACACAAATGAAACTATCAGAGTAGAAAAATAGGCTTCAGTGTTGCTGCCCAGTGTACAGTTATTTTATACATGAAGGAAACTATGTGGATACAACATCAGTCAACAGATTATTGGACAACTGCGAAGAACAGCCTCAACCCCAATTATGGATATGCCTATGTGTATGTTAACACACACACACACACACACACGTGAGAGCTACCATTTTATAGAAGGTATTTTGGAGCAGACATTTTGAAAATGGCATTAACAGAATTCATTTTCACAGAAGGCATCTTGCATCTCGAATTACCTGCATTTGCATTTATTTATGCATTTAGCAATAGAAATGCAGCTGATAAACAGTTGGTGAAGATGAGTTGAGACAGAAAAGTTATATAAAGACTGGCTTTTGAATAACAGCAGACAGGATGTGAGATATCTACAGTTAATGTATCTGCTCCAGTATGAGTAAGAAATGGTTGCTTATGGCACTACAGGTGACATGGTGACTCAGAGGATGACAGGGAATGAGTATGATAAGAAAGAAAGAATTGGATACCACAATACCAAAGGACACTTAATCTGGCCGGTCCAGGTTAAGGGCTTCAGGGATAATCTGGTGAGAAGGTGGTGAACCCCTAACTGTAATTATAACTGCAAAAGTTTGTAGCATACCATTAAGATTAGTGGCACAGTAAATTACATAGGTTGGATGCTACGGCTCAGTTTTTCTTGACTAATTCTTTTGTCATCTCCACAAAGCACTGAGTTAACAGAACCCCCTTAGGAACAGGTAAGGGGAGTTAAGGAACCAATTTTCAAAGTGACTACTTGGGTGCTTAGATCAGTTTAACCTAGCAAACAGAATAAAATGGTCTCCTAACAAGTGGATCAGCCTGCACATAAACATCATGGGGAAAGCGATGATTCGGTAACAAGAAAAAGCATGTACAAAGCTTACGAAGGCCTGCAGCAGGAAGACCATGCAGGGTGGAACAGGAAATAGAGGAGACAGACACAGAGCAATAAACAATGTTGATTTTGAAATGAAAATGGGTCACTGATGATGCTGAAGAGCTGCCAGGACACAAGTCATCCTGGTTCGCAGTGACCATTGATCATTCATTCAACAAGAATCAAGTGCCCCACATGTGCCAGGCACTGTTCTATGTGCCAAGATAAGAAAGTAAACAAAACAGTCACGATCCCTGCTGTTAAGAAGTTTACATTCTAGTAGGTAAAGGAAGAGGGCGATGACAACAAATACCCACTTTATAAAGAAAGTACATAAAGTAATGGCATAAACAGTGATTTGGAGGGAGACTATTACTATCTAGTGAGGAAAGGCCTCTTTGAGGAGAGGAAGGTAGGCTTGAAACCTGAACAAGAAGGAATCAGTCATGCAAAGTCCAGGGCAGAAGGCACAGCAGGTGCAAAGGCTGTGACTGCCAATCTGCCTGCCAATGCAGGGGATACGGGTTCGAGCCCTGGTCTGGGAAGATCCCACATGCCGCGGAGCAACTGGGCCCATGAGCCACAACTACTGAGCCTGCGCGTCTGGAGCCTGTGCTCCGCAACAAGAGAGGCCGTGACAGTGAGAGGCCCGCGCACCGCGATGAAGAGTGGCCCCCACTTGCCACATAGAAGCGAAGACCCAACACAGCCAAATATAAATTAATTAATTAATTTTTAAAAAAAAAGATCACTAAGTTAGAAAACTGCCCAAGACTGGTTCCAGGCAAGAATCTAAGGGCAAATATCTGATTATGTTGGTAGAATATCAATTTACTGGGGAATTATTAAAGGTTCCATCATGCTATTTCATAGAATGCAAAATTATATTGTCAAGTACTGAATCCTAAATTACAATAACATAATGTAGCAGTTAATATTAAATCATAGTATACAAAAAATGGTGGTGTGCTTAGAAAAAGACCGAGGAAGACCCACATAAAACTGTTTATAGCGGCTACTCATAGGGAGTGAGAGTTCGGGTGGATGGGGGTAAGAGCTCTTACCTTTTATTTTATACTACTTCAGTAGTTTTCAATGTTTTATTTTTACAGTGAACATACACTACTTTTATAATTCAAATTTTTAAAGTTTATTTAAACTGATACTTAACCATTTCTCAAAAATAAGAATCCATGATAGATCAGATGCACAGTAACAAAATCTGTATTTCCAGATCTGGTCCCATAGTACCCGATGCTGTTGCCTCTGACACATAAATTGAAGTGAATCCAGATGTCCTCTGCAGCATCCTCTATGGCAATACTCAAGCCCTGAATTACGGTGAAGTCTCCTGACATCACTACTAATTCATCAAAGCCTCCTGACAACCCTCCAGGTACACACTGTAGCCGGACTGGCTCATATAAATCTTTGCCAGTTTATTTACAGAGTCCTGTCAGATTCTGGTGTCTCAACCAGCTTATGTGTACATTGTATTTTGATTAATTAAAATAAGTCACTTACCATCTTGGCTAGCTGCCCAGCTTTCAGCTATAGGCTAAGACCCACACATCCAAAATCTTATGCAAATAGTCTCTGCTGCTCTCGCTGCCACAGGAGCCTGTCCCAACTCACCTCTGTGATGCAGAAGCAAGAAATTCCAGGGCAGCTATGTGAGCCCTATTTACAACAGAAACCATCCCATATTTTTCCAAGTCATGCTAAAAGTCTAAGTTATCATTATCCATATGTGTTGGCATTATGTAGATATAATTATGTATATTATCTCAATCGGAATCAATAAATCATATATTTTGATTTAAAATTTTTATGTGATTTTCATCGATATAGAAGCCAAAATCCCATTAATTTGCTGAAAAAAGATAATTTTAAGTAGACTCAAATATATACAAATATATATTGAACTAGAAAAGTTTTAGAGATGCAAAAATCCTTAGAGATGATCTAACCTATCTTTTTTATAGATGAAAAAACAGATTCAGAGGAGATAATGGCTTGTCCAAGATCACACACAATGTCAATAGCAGACCTTGGACTAGAATCTGGTCTCCTGACTCAGCATCTCCGCCATGTTGCTTACCACGAACAAAGTGAATTCTCATGGACACTCCATAAAGAGACATTTACGCGTGTTGACTACACAATTATAAAATACAATCTACTTGATATAAATAATCTGTTTACAAGTGTTCTCATCGTTGTGTTGCCTGCCACCCTGAAAACTTTACAAGAGTCAATTCAGAATGCCTCCACTCACACTGGGAAGAATAGCAGTGGGGCAGACTGAGAAAAGGCCTTGCACGTAGGACTCCTTGAGATGCTTATCTCTCAGTAGGTTCTAGCAATAAGAAGCCAGAATGTTGCTAAATCAGTTTGATTCTTTGACAGTTGCTGAATCTTTTTAATTAAAAAATGAGTGGTATCTCTGAGATCAGCTAAAGCTAAATTTTTCTTAAAGACCATTTTTCTTAAAGACCAGTGAATTATCAAAAATGTTTTTCTGATCTATTTAGGACCTATGATGAGAACTGAACCAAGGTATCACCAATCATGAACCAAGGTGTCACCAATCAAGAAGAGGCCTTCGAATATCTCATCCATGCTACCTTTCAGGAGGTCGACTGAACCCATGTAAAAAATTTACTTAGAAGGCAATTCCATAATTTCTGCAAAGCCTAAGAATCTTTATCCAGAATGCAATCTCATGCAGATGTTTGTAAGCAGAATTTAAAATTAAATCAGAAGTACTTCTTCCAGTATTTTAATGCAAGTTAGTTATCACAATAGTTTGTGTGTGTACATCATATATACACGTATGTATATATTTTTCACATTACCTAATTACTGCATAGGCCCAATAAATATGCATTACACAGAACTGATTTGAAATAGAAACAGTATAAATAAAATAATCTGCATGTGAAACAGCTTTTTAGACTTCAGACTAAAAGTATAAGCTCGAGTGGCTTTTTAGATAAAATATGTTTTCCAGTCTTGATAAAAATACCTATGTACATGTTATTTATTTTTATCTAGTAGATTCTACTTTATCATCATATAATAAAACTAAAAAACTGGGCTTCCCTGGTGGCACAGTGGTTGAGAGTCCGCCTGCCGATGCAGGGGACACGGGGTCGTGCCCCGGTCCGGGAAGATCCCACATGCCGCGGAGCGGCTGGGCCCGTGAGCCACGGCCGCTGAGCCTGTGCATCCGGAGCCTGTGCTCCGCAACGGGAGAGGCCACAACAGTGAGAGGCCCACGTACTGAAAAAAAAAAAATACAGGTTCAAGCCCTGGTCCGGGAAGATCCCACAGACCAAGGAGCAACTAAGCCCATGTGCCCCAACTACTGAGTCTGCACTCTAGAGCCCGCGAGCCACAACTACTGAGCCCACATGCCACAACTACTGAAGCCCGCGTGCCCTAGAGCCCGAGTTCTGCGACAAGAGAAGCCACCGCAATGAGAAGCCCGCGCACCGTAATGAAGAGTAGCCCCCGCTCACCGCAACTAGAGAAAGCCCGCGCACAGCAATGAAAACCCAATGCAGGCAAAAATAAATAAATTAATATTTAAAAAACGAAATAAATATACACTGCCAGCACAAACAGTAGCTAACTATTCACATGTGTGACTTAACCATTTCCCACTAATCAAACGTCAACAACCCCAGATGAAGAAAATCCACTAAAAGCTTTAATGGAAGCACTCAACGGATAAGTTTTAGCATAAGTGATCTGGTAAATAGAAGAGGTTAAATAGGAGAAGCTGGCATCTCCTACACTCACACAGGGAATGGAAATAAGGCTGAAAAAGCCACCTTGGCCCTTTGCTGCCCCATTTCTCAAACTTGGGTTTGATTGTACCCTGAGCAGAATATTATTTAACTAGGCACTGCACTGATAAGATAGGTGATGTTCTTAAAAATCAAATTCATCTTTCAGCTCATCCTTGTATTTACTGATGAGGGCACAGTTTAATTTTGTGTCCCCCAAAGTGAAAGCTGGAGGACATCGCTTTAGCCATTGAGTAACTAAGCATTGATGGAAGCAATGCAAATAAGCCTAGATCAGTAACAATAGGCAAACGAGCAATTTAAGGTTAATGTCCTTCGGATTCCTTATGCAAGTGGAGTGCCCCAAGGTTTCACAAGCAATAGAGATAATGAGTTTATTTATGATTACTTTTGGGGAATCAGATGTTGAGTTAATTATCAGTTTGACTTTTTTTCCTCTTGGCCTAATCTCATTAATTCCATATTTACTTTAATTGGATCTCATCTGAATATTCTGATTTCATAACATGTGACTAATAATATTTCTCCATGTCCACTTTGTGCCAGTTTGTTTTATATTAGGAAATTATATGGGCTTGATCTTATTTTACATGCAGAAAGAGACACAGTACACATGGTTGCTCTTCACAACGTTTCTCAAATGGCAGAATGAAAAGAATTAGACGTGGAGTTTGAATTATGACCTTGGACAGGTTACTTTTAACTCTTAGTCATTTTTGCCAACCTAAAAAATAAAACGTTAACTAAAAGGCAAGAAGATATGATCAAAGAGGAGAAGACCAGAGGCCTGATAATGACCTTCTCTCTTAACTTTCACCCAAATCTTGGGTCAAAACCTTAACAGGTGGCACAGAACCACCAAGATAGTTTGGGGAGGCCTCCAGGTCTGGGGGTCTTGAACCTAACCTCCCAGCCTCAGCTTGGCAGAGAGTAGGAGGCCTGAAGGTGCGTCTGAGCCAATGCACCCCCTAGTGTCCCACAAAGAAAGCACCACAGCCTTTTGGAGCACCCTGTTCCAAGACTGCTGAGGCTTTTCTCCAATGAAATTAATGTAATTCCCAATTTGTACCTTAACCATTTTGAACTACATTCACTCTTTTAGGCTCCTGATATTTCACTTTTACGTTTTACCTGTGTCTTGGAGAATAGTCAATATCCTCTACCCACATACCCGTGAAGAAGCAACACAGACACATCCAACCATACACGATGTTTGACTTTAAATTATCAATATGCCTTAGTAGCAGAACAGGAACTTAAAAATAAAAAGTAAAGGAAACTTGTAACACTCCTCTGAGTATATCTTGCTTTGTAGTCTTGAATTTTAGAATCATGTTAATTTTCCACATAGTCAAATGTAAAATTAAATCATCAAAGATGGGGGAAGGATCCTAAAACTGAATGCAAACTAAAATAAATGAACTCAACTATATTTAAAATGAATAACATTACCACACTGAATTTTTAAAAACAGAACTAATCCAAGTAATATCTGAACACAGAACCTTGACTACTCTCAATGTAAAGAAAAATAAAAGAACTGCAAAGAATCTTGAACTCTTCTTAGTAGGTTTGTTTTTTATAGTCCTTGGGTATAGCATCCTGAAACTATTTTATGTGTATCAAATGAGTAATCACAGTGGAAGAACGGAGATACAAATAAGAATGGGGGGAGGCAAGGAAGAACTTGGGGCGGGGCTCTAAGTTGTAATTGTAAGTATCAGTATAAACTTGGGATTTAAAAATATATCTCCATCTTTTTAGCTGCATCTATGAGAGTGTGTAGTATATGTATTTCCAAGCTCTGTCTGTTGAAAAGGTCAAGAAGCGATGACATTCTACCACAGCAATAATTACAGTCCTCACTAAAAGAACCAGGGCTCCTTGGAGAAACAGTTGATTCCAGTGCTGGGGCACAGAAAGTACTAGATGGACCTGGAACAGCTAATTATGCCAAACATCAATAAGGTGCTTTAAAAAAATTACAAGAGCCTATCAAAAGGATGCAGGAAATAAAGGGGCTTCCTGCTGGCCCTAGGGATAATTTGAGCATCCAAATAATTAAGAGCAGGAGGCAGTGCTTTTTAGCAGAATGCTGACTAATATGGAGGGAATGATGAGGTTTTAAAAAATCATAAACTCAGACATAAATTAGCAGCAGTGGATACTAAATCTGGGGATGGGAAAAGCTTGGTGAGGAATAAGATACTTATACAGTCTTAAAGTGTTTCCGCACAAATTACTTATTAATTACAAAAGAAAAAATAGTAACTACACAGTGGAGAAAATGGATAACACTTTAATGATAAAATTTAACATTGCCAATAATAGGCGAATAGGCACCCTGAAGCTCTCTGGATAGGAGGCCCTGAGGAGGACTCATGTCACTCCTGAGGCACTCCAGGCAAAAATGCATACCCTGAATCTAATCATGAGGAAACATCAGATAAACCCAACTTGAACTTCATTCTGTAAAATAACTGCCTGGATTCTTCAAAAGTATCAATTTCCTAAAAAACAAAAAAAGGCTGAGATGCCTTTCCAGATGAAAGGAGATAAAGAGACATGACAACTAAGTTCAACACGTGATCTGAACTGGGACCTGTACTAGAAAAAAATGCCCTAAAGGAAATTACTGGGACAATTGACTAAATTAGAATATAGACTGATTTATAGAATTTATAGATAATAGTATTATGCCAATATTAAATTTCCTGAATTTAATAACTGTACTATGGCTTCATAAGACAATGTCTTTATTCTTAAAGTTGCATGTTTTAATATTAAGAATAAAGGGAATAATGCTTGAAACTTGCTTTCAGGTGATTCAGAAAAAAGCAATATTAATATATATCTATAAAGAGGAAGACTGATAAGGGAACTGTGTCAAAAATACTAAAGATGGGTGAAATCTGTGAGCTATGCTTGCTATTTTTCTGTAAGTTTGAAATTATTCCAAAACTAAAAATTGAGAGTTTATAGTTTGAATTTAAAGTATAGGTACCTACAACTAGTTTTTCTAAATCCTTAAAAATGTTTCCATATTATAATTCAGACAAATTAAAGTCAAGCTATATCCACAGAGTTTATAATTTACATTAGTGAAAGAAGCACTTTCAATCAAATTACATCTGATTCATCAGTCTACTTTATGCCTTTGTGATTTTTCAAAATGATTAACCAAATATTTTATATTTTAATTTGTTGCAGTCATATGTTAAAGCATACTTTAAACTGGTAAACTGCTCTGAAAATGGAAAATACCTTACCTGACTTTCTTATTAGTAATTATAAACATGGAAGTACCAAAATGTTTAAAATTCCTGATACTTCCCCCAAGATTACTGGAAAAAGGCACCTAAATTTATGCTTTGTTTTCAATTAAGCATTTATTAAAAAACAAAGTATATCATTTATTAGTCTACTTTCCGGTTTATAAAATTATGCAAAATTCGGGTTTATAACATTGAACAAGACCACTCCACAAACTGGGAGTATTAATGACATTTGTAATCCATTTAAAATTATATTCTCTATTTGAAATACCTGCATGGAAAACAATTCCCCAATTTCCCAGAAATGATGAGACTCATTGTCATTCAGCTGCACTACTAATGAGAATAAAGTGGGAATTAAAATCATAAAGCTAAGAAGCCAAAAATCTAGTTTTTAAAATAACTTGGTATTAACTTCACTAGCATAAACCTCAAAAATACTGATTACTGAACTCAGAATTTCCCAGATTAATAAAAACATCGTTGATCACCATTCATCATGCTAAGCCTCATCTCTTCTATATTCAGGACGTTTGTGTTTCCAGGCTCCCCCAGACGCAGAGAGTAACCTCCATTCTTTCCATCTGTCCCTGATTCTTCTAGTAAATACATTCCCTTCATTTCAAAGCAATAGGAAGAGGTTGGGAGGGAGGGGCTTGAGGTGGGGGAACATGTCTCATGTGCACCTCCATCATCTTTGAAATCTAAATTCTCGGGCAAGAGTAGCAGTTGACTTCAAGATTCACTTTGAGAGGAAAAGACGGGACATTCACAAACTCACTTTTTCATACAAGAAAGGAAACCCAGATAGACTCACATTTGGCAAAAAGAATTAAATTTGATAAGATCATATACTGGCAAGGTAATAGGGAAACAGGTCCTCTTCAAGCCTGCTGCCTCTTGGTGGTGCAATTCTGCAGAATATATTAACCTGAAAATGGGCATTGCTATGACTAACTAAATCTACCTCCATATATCTCCCTAGAAGGACACTCCTCATGTATATGGGTATTTACCAAAACACTGTTTGAAAAGCAAAAGAACCTAAATCTCTTTCAGCAAGATAACTTATTTAGAAAGAGAAGAAACACATGCACAAAGAATTCTATGTAAATTCGGGGATAGATATGTGAAGATCTAAAAAGATACACATCAAACTCATAGCAGTGGTTACCTCTGGGGATTGTGGAGGGAGATCAGGAATGGAAACTAAAGTTTAAATCTGAGATGTTCTAAAGTTTCAAGGAAAATGCATTTATGTATTACTTAAGTAATTAAAAATTAATTTTGAAAGATTAAAAAATCAAGTTAAACACCAAGTAAATCTAAGACAGAGATCACTTCGACTAGAAAATGATGGAAACTGAGAAATACTAATTAGACTAAGTTTGAACTACTAACATTTTTAATACATCAGCGCAATGGCCCAGAGTCAGTCTGAATCTTGACTGGCTGCATATAATGAATCCTACCAATTCCTAAAGAGAGTTAACTATCTTACTTCTCATCTGTACTTAAAATTTTTAAGAAACCCATTCTTAAGAAGAAAGGAGAGGCTTCCCTGGTAGCGCAGTGGTTGAGAATCTGCCTACTAATGTAGGGGACACGGGTTCGAGCCCTGGTCTGGGAAGATCCCACATGCCGCGGAGCAACTGGGCCCGTGAGCCACAACTACTGAGCCTGCGCGTCTGGAGCCTGTTCTCCGCAACGAGAGGCCGTGATAGTGAGAGGCCCGCGTAACGCGATGAAGACTGGCCCCCGCTTGCCACAACCAGAGAAAGCCCTCGCACAGAAACGAAGACCCAACACAGCAAAAATAAATTAATTAATTAATAAACTCCTACCCCCAACATCAAAAAAAAAAAAAAAAAAAAGAAGGAAAGAGAAGGAAGGAAAAGAAGGAAGAAAGGGAGGGAGAGAAGTTTCCCCAAGTGTTAAGTCTAATTTTGTTTATTTGTCTGACTTCAAACTTCAATATTGAATCATGTATAATATTTGAGTGGTGGGGAGAGGAATACCAGCAGAAAATTCTCTCCAAAAAGATCTTTGATTTAAAATAAAGCAAAACGGGCTTCCCTGGTGGCGCAGTGGTTGAGAGTCCGCCTGCAGATGCAGGGGACACGGGTTCGTGCCCCGGTCCGGGAAGAGCCCACATGCCGCGGAGCGGCTGGGCCCGTGAGCCATGGCCACTGAGCCTGTGCGTCCGGAGCCTGTGCTCCGCAACGGGAGAGGCCACAACAGTGAGAGGCCCTCGTACCGCAAAAAAAATAAATAAATAAAAATAAAATAAAATAATGCAAAACAAGGAGGCAGGGGGACATTCTCCTACAGAGACCTTGAGAATGCTAGACTCTAGAGAGTTGAAAATATCAACTCTTTTTCAATAGACAATACGGAAATAACTCCCAAAGCCTAGGGAAATACATTTAGGACATGTAGGCAGTTAGGAAGATGAAGGAATCCATTTATTTTTAATAATTTCCACTGAGAGATGATGGATACATTAATTTACATCTTGCTCTGAACTTAATAAGTAAAACTTAAGGAACCGTTTGCTCACATATGTCAATTTATTTCCTTAACTGCAAAAGAAAGTAGCGCTAGGAAGAGACGACACAGAGTAGCTGTGTTCGCAAATCTGCCGTCTTCTATAAAGCTGAGAAGTTTATTATTACATTTATTTCATGTGTTAGTTTGTAAGTTCTTCTGGTGGTTACCTCCATAAATTACAGCATGTAACCTTGACTCCTAAATCTTAATGTTAATCCATACTTTTCCCCTCTTTCCAGAAAAAACTTGGAACACTTTAAGCCCATTTAGTCCCTTTCAAATTAAATGGTATTGTTATGCATTTTTAAAATATTACACACATTTTAAAAACTTACTATTGTTTCATACAGTGTTTGTTTATGCACATATTTACCATTAGTCTTTCTGTTACCTCTCTTTCCTACTGGGATCATTTTCCTTCTGTGTGAAGAACACTAAAATTAAAACTGCGAGGATTTGCTGCTAACAGCAGACCCACATGAAAACAAATTCTAAAGGGTATTCTTCTTAGTGTGGGTCTGCTGGTGGCAAATCCTGTTTTTTGTTTTTTGATTTTTAAATCTGAAAATGTCTTATTTCCCCTTTCTCTTCCATTGTCCTGTTGAGAAGTCAGCCATCAGTCTAACTGCTTTCCGATAAAGGTAGCTGATGTTCTTTCTCTGGAGACTGTCCTGATTTTCTCTTCATCTTTGATTATCTGCAGTTTCACTACTATATGCCTAGGTGTGAATTTATTTATCCTGATTTAGAATTCTTCTGGCATCTTAAGTACCAGGGTTGATGTCTCCTATCAGTTATGGAATTTTCAGCAATTATATCCTAAAATATTGCTTCTACCCTCATTCTCTCTCTCTCTTCCTATTCTTTTAAGTCACCAAATGAATATATGCTAGACATTTTGTCTGACTTTTGTTCCTTTTGTTTTGTCTACTCATATGCCTGGTCATCTCTGATTGTGACTGGACACTAAATTTGAAAGATTATTTGTAGAAGTAACTTGAAGTGTGGATGCTATCATTCTCCACAGAGGACTTTTGCTTCCTTCTTCTTGACTCCTGAGGCCCTCGAAGGCCTATCAAGCCAAGCTCCTCACTTCAGGTTCCCTGAATTACTTAAACGACAGGAATCCAGGATTCAAGCTGTATGAGGGCTACTTTGCTTCCAGTTCATCTTTATTCCAAGGGTGCAGCTCAAAGCAGAGGATTAATATACCAGGATTCATGAATTCATACCAGAGTCCAACTTTTGTCACCCTAACCCGTTACAGCCTCCAAAAGCCCAGCTTTTCAGCCTCCCATAGAGGCACCCCCGGGGGAAAAACAGCTTCTCTCCTCTGGACTCTCAGCTTCTCTGAAATCTCAGCCCGTAACTACTATCTTACGATCTTTTTGAAGCTTTTTAGAAGATTTTATTTTTATATTTCATCTAACCTTTTTGGTTGTCTTCATTGGGAGAACTAGCCCAAATTACACTGCCTGGAATTACTAGTCATTACTGGAAACTTAAGAGTAAGTATAATCAAAAACAGTTAAAGAATTACAGCAGCAGTAATCACCTTAGCACATTTGGATGTAATTAAAATGTATCCAATTCCAAATAGGTTCTGATGCTCTCTCTCCTGAACATTCACATAGTAGCTTAATGATGAAGATTTACTGATGTAAATCCAACTTTTCTTTGGATTTAAATGAGTTGGCACGTGTAAAGTTTTTAGAAGGCTGGCTGGCACCTAGTAAGCACTCAATAAGCATTAGCAAATACTATTATTCTATTTCCAAAACAAGTGAATCCTTACAAGCTTACAAGTCACCACCATTATTCTTCATTCCACTATCACCATAAGAAATCCTCCAGAAAACCAAAGTCATTTATTTATTTAGCTATTGAAAAAATACACGAAAACCTCAGACAGTATTCCTAAACTCAAATTTTGAGGGTAGCTACAAGAAATACAAGTCAAAGTCACTGTAAACTGTGGGCCTAATTGTCAGATATGCATGTATTATTTATCCAATATGAACTTGCCATTTCTTACTACCTGAAAAGAGGGCACTATAGATACAACAACAGATTAGTACACAACTGTTCTGTAGTCACGCATTTCACAAATGAAAAAGAAATCGAAAACATTCACATAATGGAAGCTGCTTCATTATGTATAAGAGTGAGCCACACAGGAAGCTGTGCCATATGCTGAGTGCCAAGCATTCCATCACAATGTTTTGTTGTCAAGCTTGTGATCCATTGATATGTGGACGTGATAACAGGAAGAACCTCTATATGCTAAAAATCAACTTACGAACCATTCACATTTTAGGCTTGGAGAGCAGCATCTCTGCATCACCTACACTGCCCCACACTTTGTATAAAGAGTAGTTAGTCTACCAGATAGCCTACACCCTACATTTCAGCTGGAGCGCAGCAAAACCAGGACAAGAACAAGGTCCTCAGACCAATCTGTAACCCATCCCCGCATCTTAAAATAAGATACAGCATCATACTCATTTAAGAAATATTTACTGACACCTGGTTTCAGCCAGATACTTTGATAGAAACTGGATATTTAACGGTGAACAAGATAACATGATCCTGGCCTCCCAGAAGTTAGTCTAGGCATACAGAAGAGAAAGAGAAATAAATGCATGACTGTACTACAGAATAATAAGTACAATGATGGAAGAAGTACAAGGCTACTGGAGGAGAATACTGGGAACAGGATATCAGGAAAAGTGTCCCAGGAAAATCACTCCTAAACTGGGACCTGAGAGATGAGTAACAGCCAAACAAAGGTGAGAAAACAGTACATTCCAGAAACCACATGTGTAGAGGCCCAGAAATTAGAGAAACTATAAGGGTGCATTCTGGTCAAGCAGAAGCAAAGGCTAAGCTTACTCTGTAGGAAGTCTCTATAATCAGAGCCAGCAGGATTCCCACCGAAAACAATGTTACATACTACAGAGGGAAAGAAACCACCTTGAGGAAGAGTCAGGAGACATAGCAAACAAGAGAATGAGCACACACACATACATCCAAAGACTTGGAAATTATAGAACAATTTGAAAGATTCTATGTATATTTAAAGTCAATAAAAAGATAAAAGAAGGTATAGACACCACAAGGCAAGAATAATACAGAAGAAAACAGAACAAAGAACACTGAAAATCAAATAGAATTTGTAGAAAGTATCATCACTGACATTCAAGAGCAATGCAAGACTTCTAGTTTTAAAACATTTATCTATGCTTCTTTCTAAAACCAAACTAAAAGGATAGGGAGTTATTTTAAAAGACATAAACTCACAAAGAGAACAGGAAAGGAGAAAATATACAAGAGAAACTTTAAAAAAAAAGGAGCCAGAAAGCAAATGATTAAGTGGTGACTGATTTTAGAGCCCTAGGAAAGCTGAAATCTAAGCTTAACCGGGCTTGGAGTGGGAGGAGGGAGGGGGAAGCCAGAAAGAAGCAGCCGGTTCACAGCCAGAAACCTGCAAAGGCTCAGGGCTTGGAGACATGAGATAGCTCTGCAGGCAGCAGTGGAGGGTGTGGGAAGGTAGGAGGGCCAGCTTAGAGTCTGCGGTTTGTAGAGGAGTTTGTCCACCAGATATCCTCCCACCTAGCAGACGTCTGGAGGTTTACTTTCTGGGAGGCTGCCCAGCTAAGGAGAGGGCTAAGGCGCATTCAGGCAGTGAAGCAAGAGTCTGCTTAATCCTAGAACCCTCCCCATTCGGCTCCTACAACCCTGGCATTTAGGCTTAGAGCCACCCATCCTACCCCAGGCAAGAGATTCAGGGATATCTTTCTAGGGAGACTGGCCAACACAAGAGAAAATACCTCTCAGTTCTGACATGTTCTCATCCTTCAGTGAAAAGCCGGCCCACCAACTTAGCACTCTATGGTAAAGCCACTCAACAAGCCCTACCCGCACACCGTGCTTCCAACCAGCTTTACAGAGTCTTGCTCTTAAGAACAAAAGGAGAGCCAAAAGTTGCACAATGAAAGCCTTGAACCTGAAAGATAAACACCAATACAAATGAATAGGGTGGAAAAAGGAATGCTGAGGTAATAGAGACAATGAAGGGGATAGAAGAAAATTTAAAAACAACATAATTAATATCCTCAGAGAAATAAGAGAAAGTATTGCAATATGCTGAAACAAGAATCAGAAGCTATTAGAAAAGAAACATTCAGTAAATGTAAAACAACATTTCAAAATATAAAATGTGGTAATAGAAATAAAAATTTAATGGAAAGTCGGGAAGATAAAATTGAAAAAATTAACAGAAAATAGGAAACATAACAATGATATGGAAAATATGATTACAATTACAGATCAACCCAGGAGGTCCCAAAACTACTAAAGGGACTTTGTAAAAGAAAGAGCAGAGACAATGGAGAGGAAGACATTATCACAGCAACAACGCAAGAAAATATTCCAGAACTGAGGCTCACAGGTTTGGAGACTGAAAGGTTCCATGAGAAGCTAGAAAAATGAATAGAGATTCAAATAAAGGCATATTACTGTTAAATTTCAGCATGCCAAGAATAAAGAGAAGATCCTAAAAGCTTCAGAGAAAATAACAAACAACAACAGAAATAAATGCGTGATTCTACTTTAAAAAAATTCCAAATCTGGACTAGGATTTTTATAAAGTGCTCATCAGAGCATCATTTATGAAAAGGAAAGTAAAGGAAACAACCTATATGTCCAACTATAAGGGAAATAGTTAAAGAAACTTTGTTATATACAACAATATAAAATCAGGACTCAAACTTGTATAAACAGGACACAGAAAGCATTAACCATAAAGTATAAGATTGAGAAAGATTGTTAAATTGAACTTCATTAAATTATGAACTTCTAATTATCAAAAGGCACTGTTCGGAGTAAAAAATGCAAGCTACAAGGTGGAAGAAGATATTTGCTATATAAATTTGACAAAGGATTCATATCCAGGATATACAAATAATTCCCATATATCTGTAAGAAAAAGACAACTCAGTTATTTTAAATGGTCAAAAGACTTGAACAGGCACTTCACAAAAGAGGGTACCCAAATGATCAAGAAGCCTATGAAAAGGTGCCAGTATCAGTTTCCTATTGCTGCTGTAATAGGAAATTACCATAAACCTGGTGACTTAAAGCATCACAAATCTATTATCTTAAGTCCTAGAAGCCAGGAGTTCAAAATAGGCCTCAACGGGCAAAAAGTGAGATATCCTCAGCGATGTGTTCTTTCTGGAGACTCTAGGGGAGGAACTGTTCCTTTGTTTTTTCCTTCTAGAGGAAATGTGGCTCACTAGCCCACATTCCTTGGCTAGTGAGCCCCTTGCATTTCAAAGCTAGTTGAGTCCTTCTCATGCTGCATCACTGCTTCCATCGTGACACCTTCCCTAACTCTCCTTCCACTCTCTTTCACTTATAAGGACCCTTATGATTACATTGGGCCTGCTGGGATAATCCAGGACAATCTCCCCATTCTAAAATCCTTAACTTAATGACATCAGTAATGTCCCTTCTGCCATGGAAAGTCACATATTCACAGGTTCCAGGGATTAGGACATGGACATCTTCAGAGGGGACACTATTCTGACTACAATGTGCTCAACTTTATTGATCATCAGAGAAACTCAAATTAAAAACACAATGTTCTATACTAACCACAAGGATGGCTAAAACAGAAAAAGACACACAATACTAGCTGTTAGCAAGAATGTATAGGAACTAGAACTCTCATATATTGCTGGTGCATAAATTAATATAACCACTTGGGGAAACTGTTTAGTAGTGTATCTATTAAAACTAAACATGTACTGATACATGCCCTATGGTACATACCAAAAGAAAAGTACATTCATCCTCCAAAAGACATGTTTAACTATGTTCAAAGAAGCATTATTTCCAGTAGCCCCAAACTAGAAACCACCCAAATGTCCAGTAGTGAACAGAGTAAATTATATTCACACAATAGAATACCAGACAGCTACAATGAAAAAGAATGAACTACATGCAACAACATGTATGAATCTCATAGACAGACTGCTGACCAAGTCAAGCGCCACATAAAAGAGCACATACTGTATGATTCAATTTATATAAAGTTGATGGCGGAATAGAAGGACGTGCTCTCACTCCCTCTTGGAGAGCACGGGAATCACAACTAACTGCTGAACAATCATTGACAGGAAGACACTGGAACTTACCAAAATAGATACCCCACATCCAAAGACAAAGGAGAGGCTGCAATGAGATGGTAGGAGGGGCACAATCACAATGCAATCAAAACCCATAACTGCTGGGTGGGTGACTCACAAACTGGAGAACACTTATACCACAGAAGTACACCCATTAGAGTGAAGGTTCTGAGCCCCACGTCAGGCTTCCCAACCTGGGGGTCCAGCAATCGGAGGAGGAATTCCTAGAGAATCAGACATTGAAGGCTAGTGGGATTTGACTGCAGGACTTCGACGGGACTCGGGGAAACAGAGACTCCACTCTTAGAGGGCACACACAAAGTAGTGTGCGCATCAGGACCCAGGGGAAGGAGCAGTGACCCCAGGGGAGACTGAACCAGACCCACCTGCTAGTGTTGGAGGGTCTCCTGCAGAGGCAGGGGGTGGCTGTCTCACCGTGAGGACAAGGACACTGGCAGCAGAAGTTCTGGGAAGCACTCCTTGGCGTGAGCCCTCCAAGAGTCCGCCATTAGCCCCACCAAAGAGCCCAGGTAGGCTCCAGTGTTGGGTCGCCTCAGGCCAAACAACCAACAGGGAGGGAACCCAGCCCCACACATCAGCATACAAGCAGA
This sequence comes from Stenella coeruleoalba, assembly GCF_951394435.1. Classification (NCBI taxonomy): domain Eukaryota; kingdom Metazoa; phylum Chordata; class Mammalia; order Artiodactyla; family Delphinidae; genus Stenella; species Stenella coeruleoalba. Next base: position 44,739,319 of record NC_137159.1, read on the forward strand.
TTAAAGTTTTACTGAGCTCTTCCCACCAGAGCCACAGCCAGCTCTACCCACCACCAGTCCCTCCCATCAGGAAACTTGCACAAGCCTCTTAGATAGCCTCATCCTCCAGAGTGCAGAGAGCAGAAGCAAGAAGAACTACAATCCTGCAGCCTGTGGAACAAAAACCACATTCACAGAAATACAGACAAGATGAGAAGGCAGAGGGCTATGTACCATATGAAGGAACAAGATAAAACCCCAGAAAAACAACTAAATGAAGTGGAGATAGGCAACCTTCCAGAAAAAGAATTCAGAATGATGATAGTGAAGATGATCCAGGACCTTGGAAAAAGAATGGAGGCAAAGATCGAGAAGATGCAAGAAATGTTTAACAAAGACCTAGAAGAATTAAAGAACAAACAAACAAACAGAGATGAATAATACAATAACTGAAATGAAAACTACACTAGAAGGAATCAATACCAGAATAACTGAGGCAGAATAACGGATAAGTGACCTGGAACACAAAATGGTGGAATTCACTGCTGCAGAACAGAATAAGGAAAAAAGAATGAAAAGAAATGAAGACAGCCTAAGAGACTTCTGGGACAACATTAAATGCAACAAGATTTGCATAATAGGGGTCCCAGGAGAAGAGTGAGAGAAAGGACCTGAGAAAATATCTGAAGAGATTATAGTCGAAAACTTCCCTAATATGGGAAAGGTAATAGCCACCCAGGTCCAGGAAGCACAGAGAGTCCCATACAGGAATAACCCAAGGAGAAACACACTGAAACACATAGTAATCCAACTGGCGAAAATTAAAGACAAAGAAAAATTACTGAAAGCAGCAAGGGAAAAATGACAAATAACATACAAGGGAACTCCCATAAGGTTAAAAGCTGATTTCTCAGCAGAAACTCTACAAACCAGAAGGGAGTGGCATGACATATTTAAAGTGATGAAAGGGAATAACCTACAACTAAGATTACTCTACCTGGCAAGGATCTCCTTCAGATTAGATGGAGAAATCAAAAGCTCTACAGACAAGCAAAAGCTGTAAGAATTCAGCACCACCAAACCAGCTCATCAACAAATGCTAAAGGAAATTCTCTAAGTGGGAAACACAAGAGAAGAAAAGGACCTACAAAAACAAACCCAAAACAATTAAGAAAATGGGCATAGGAACACACATATCGATAATTACCTTAAACGTGAATGGATTAAATGCTGCAACCAAAAGACACAGGCTCACTGAATGGATACAAAAACAAGACCCATATATATGCTGTCTACAAGAGACTCACTTCACACCTAGGGACACATACAGACTGAAAGTGAGGGGATGGAAAAAGATATTCCATGCAAATGGAAATCAAAAGAAACCTGGAGTAGCAATACTCATATCAGATAAAATAGACTTTAAAATAAAGAATGTTACAAGAGACAAGGAAGGACAATATATAATGATCAAGGGATCAATCCAAGAAGAAGATATAACAATTATAAATATATATGCACCCAACATAGGAGCACCTCAATACATAACGCAACTGCCAACAGCTATAAAAGAGGAAATCAACAGTAACACAATAATAGTGGGGGACTTTAACACCTCACTTACACCAAGGGACATATCATACAAACAGAAAATTAATAAGGAAACACAAGCTTTAAATGACACAATAGACTAGATAGATTTAATTGATATTTATAGGACATTTCATCCAAAAACAGCAGATTACACTTTCTTCTCAAGTGTACATGGAAAATTCTCCAGGACAGATCACATCTTGGGTCACAAATCAAGCCTCAGTAAATTTAAGAAAATTAAAATCATATCAAGCACCTTTTCTGACCACAATGCTATGAGATTAGAAATCAATTACAGGGAAAAAAATGTAAAAAACATAAACACATGGAGGCTAAACTATACGTTACTAAGTAACCAAGAGGTCACTGAAGCAATCAAAGAGGAAATCAAAAAGTATCTAGAGACAAATGACAATGAAAACACAATGACCCAAAACCTATGGGATGCAGCAAAAGCAGTTCTAAGAGGGAAGTTTATAGCAATACAATCCTACTTCAAGAAACAAAAAACAACTCAAATAAACAATCTAACCTTACATCTAAAGGAACTAGAGAAAGAAGAACAAACAAAACCCAAAGTTAGTAGAAGGAAAGAAATCATAAAGATCAGAGCAGAAGTAAATGAAATAGAAACAAAGAAAACAACAGCAAAGATCAATAAAACTAAAAGCTGGTTCCTTGAGAATATAAATAAAATTGATAAACCATTAGCCAGACTCATCAAGAAAAAGGGGGAGAGGACTCAAATCAATAAAATTAGAAATGAAAAAGGAGAAGTCACAACAGACACCACAGAAATACAAAGCATCCTAAGAGACTATTACAAGCAACTCTATGCCAATAAAATGGACAACCTGGAAGAAATAGACAAATTCTTAGAAAGGTATAACTTTCCAAGAGTGAACCAGGAAGAAATAGAAAATATGAACAGACCAATCACAAGTAATGAAATTGAAACTGTGATTAAAAATCTTCCAACAAACAGAAGTCCAGGACCAGATGGCTTCACAGGCGAATTCTATCAAACATTTAGAGAAGAGCTAACACCCATCCTTCTAAAACCCTTCCAAAAAATTTCAGAGGAAGGAAGACTCCCAAACTCATTCTATGAGGCCACCATCACCCTGATACCAAAACCAGACAAAGATGTCACAAAGAAAGAAAACTACAGGCCAGTATCACTGATGAACATAGATGCAAAAATCCTCAACAAAATACTAGCAAACAGAATCCAACAACATATTAAAAGGATCAGACACCATGATCAAGTGGGAATTACCCCAGGGATGCAAGGATTCTTCAATATACACAAATCTATCAATGTGATACACCATATTAACAAATTGAAGAATAAAAACCATATGATCATCTCAATAGATGCAGAAAACGCTTTTGACAAAATTCAACAGCGATTTATGACAAAAACTCTCCAGAAAGTGGGCATAGAGGGAAGCTACCTCAACGTAACAAAGGTCATATATGACAAACACACAGCAAACATCATTCTCAATGGTGAAAAACTGAAAGCATTTCCTCTAAGATCAGGAACAAAGATGTCCATGCTCACCACTATTATTCAACATAGTTTTGGAAGTCTTAGCCACGGCAATCAGAGAAGAAAAAGAAATAAAAAGAATACAAATTGGAAAAGAAGAAGTAAAACTGTCACTGTTTATAGATGACATGATACTATACATAGAGAATCCTAAAAATGCTAACAGAAAACTACTAGAGCTAATCAATGAATTTGGTAAAGTTGCAGGATACAAAATTAATGCACAGAAATCTCTTGCATTCCTATGCACTAATGTTGAAAAATCTGAAAAAGAAATTATGGAAACACTCCCATTTACCACTGCAACAAAAAGAATAAAATACCTAGGAATAAACCTACCTAGGGAGACAAAAGACCTGTATGCAGAAAACTATGACACTGATGAAAGAAATTAAAGATGGTAAAAACAGATGGAGAGATATACCATGTTCTTGGATTAGAAGAATCAATATTGTGAAAATGACTATACTAACCAAAGCAATCTATAGATTCAATGCAATCACTATCAAATTACCAATGGCATTTCTTATAGAACTAGAACAAAATATCTTAAAATATGTATGGAGACACAAAAGACCCCGAATAGCCAAAGCAGTCTTGAGGGAAAAAAACAGAGCTGGAGGAATCAGACTCCCGGACTTCAGACTATAGAACAAAGCTACAGCAAACAAGACAATATGGTATTGGCACAAAAACAGAAATATAGATCAATGGAACAGGATAGAAAGCCCAAAGATAAACCCACACACCTATGGTCAACTAATCTATGACAAAGGAGGCAAGGATATACAGTGGAGAAAAGATAGTCTCTTCAATAAGTGGTGCTGGGAAAACTGGACAGCTACATATAAAAGAATGAAATTAGAACACTCCATAATACCACACACAAAAATAAACTCAAAATGGATTAGAGACCTAAATGTAAGACTGGACACTATAAAACTCTTAGAGGAAAACATAGGAAGAACACTCTTTGCCATAAATCACAGCAAGACCTTTTTTGATCCATCTTCTAGAGTAATGGGAATAAAAACAAAAATAAACAAATGGGACCTAATGAAACTTAAAAACTTTTGCACAGCAAAGGAAACTACAAACAAGACGAAAAGACAACCCTCAGAATGGGAGAAAATATTTGCAAACAAATCAATGGACAAAGGATTAATCTCCAAAATATATAAACAGCTCATGTAGCTCAATATTAAAAAAACAAACAACCCAATCCAAAAATGGGAAGAAGACCTAAATAGACATTTCTCCAAAGAAGACATACATATGGCCAAGAAGCACATGAAAAGCTTCTGAACATCACTAATTATTAGAGAAATGCAAATCAAAACGACAATGAGGTTATCACCTCACATCAGTTAGAACGGGCATCATCAGAAAATCTACAAACAACAAATGCTGGAGAGGGTGTGGAGAAAAGGGAACCCTCTCGCACTGTTGGTGGGAAAGTAAATTGATACAGCCACTATGGAGAACAGTACGGAGGTTCCTTAAAAAATGAAAAATAGAATTGCCATATGAGCCAGCAATCCCACTACTAGGCATACATCTGAGAAAACCATAATTCAAAAAGACACATGCACCCCAATGTTCATTGCAGCACTACTTACAATAGCCAGGACATGGAAGCAACCTAAATGCCCATCGACAGACGAATGGATAAAGAAGATGTGGTACATATATACAATGGAATATTACTCAGCCATAAAAAGGAACGAAATTGGGTCATTTGTAAAGACGTGGATGGATCTAGAGACTGTCATACAGAGTGAAATAAGTCAGAAAGAGAAAAACAAATATTGTATATTAACGCATATAGGTGGAACCTAGAAAAATGGTACAGATGAAGCGGTTTGCAGGGCAGTTAATTGAGACACGGATGTAGAGAACATATGGACACCAAGGGGGGAAAGTGGTGGGGGGAGGTGGTGGTATGATGAATTGGGAGATTGGGTTTGACATATATACACTAATATGTATAAAATGGATAACTAATAAGAACCTGCTGTATAAAAAAATAAAATAAAGTTCAAAAATCAAAAAAAAATTTATATAAAGTTCACCAACAGGGAAAACTTATCTAAATGAAAGGGGTCAGAATAGTGGTTACCTTCCAGAGGGGATAATGCCTAGTAAGTAGTAGGCGACAGGTTAAAGAATGCAGTAATGTTATATTTCTTGATCTGTATGGTAGTTACATGGGTGTATTCGCTTTGCTAAATTTCATCAAGCTGAATACTGACAATTTGTGTGCTTTTTAATATGTGTGTACTAGAATTTTAAAGTTTATAAAAATGTAGAGAGAGATTTGGTGTTAACTATGGGCAACTTTTTTTTTCTTTCTGGCCTTATTTTCAAGAATTTGTCTAATGAGCATATATGGAAATAATGGAGAGGAGCAACTTTTAAAAAATAGCAGAACTGAGATTCTGTGAGGTTCCCACCAAATCTAAGTATCGTGTGTAATTTAAACACAGTGTAACTGCAAAACATTGGGCTGCTAGACATGCTGAAAATGATGACCTAGAATGAATTCATCGTTAAGGTGGGGAATAAGAAATAAAGCTTTGGAAGCCTAAGTTACAAATAGAGTATGTTGAAGTTTATCTTCAAAACAGTTAATCATGTGATATCCAGACTTTTAAAGTACTTGGGGTATCATTATGAAATCCCAAATTCTATTGCCCTTTTTTCTTGAAACTTGATTACAAAATTCACATTCTATTTTTGATACTCTCTTACTGCCTTAGCTTTCAGAAAGCAAACTGAAGGCACTTATTAGCCCAAAAGTCTACAATAAATGGCACAATATCTTCTGAATAACAAACCTTGCATGATGAGTCATGAAAACTTTTAAGCTCCCATATGCCAACATGGAGTAACATATTTTGTCTGAACTGAAAAATAAAATTTAAATATAACCCAATGAGACAACCTCAGGGATTTTTAAAAATGAACCTAAATTTTAATAAGGATATCGGGACAGGGCAATGAGGAGGGATGTGTGTACTGTATGTTGCAGAGCATTTGTCCTTCCTTTTGTAAATTTTTCTTTAAATGTAATCATATTTTTTGTCTAGAAGTAGAAACTCTAATTTAATTCCTCTGTTCCCTTGTGTTTTGCATAACATAACTAAAGTTTATGGTGAACTTTCTACTCAGTATTCTAAAGGGACTCTTCTGTTCAGAAGTTTCCATTTATCTGTACTCCATTAGAGCCCTCCAAGCTAAGAGCAAGCTCATGCCCAAACTCCCTTATGCCTTTGTATGTTTCTCAGGAATTAATCCAAGGAAGTGACCCCTGTTGTCCACATCAGTAGTTGGTTTCTTATTTGCTATTTAACATGCCCCATATCATTCTGCACTCTGCTTAAGCAAACTGTTGTTGTTTTTTTTTTTTTGGCCGCGCACCATGTGGCTTGCAGGATCTTAGTTTCCTGACCAGGGATTGAACCCACACCCTTGGCAGTGAAAGTGCGGAGTTCTAACCAGTGGACCACCAGGGAAATTCCCAAGCAAACCGTCTTTGTCACCATAAAAATGGCTCTAACTCTCAATCTAAAAAGACAATGGGGAGCTGACCACCCCATTCAAAAGGATAACAAACGGATCTACTGCTCCCTGGACTCATCTATTCTCTGAATGATACTTCAAGCTCAGTCCCTATCATTTTCCAGGCTTTCTTGTGACTACCACTTTGAAATACCTACTGTTTTAATAAGCCCAACATTTCTCTCTCCTTCTGGTAATAACACTTCTCCCTTTTTGTAGGAATTAACCTTTCCCCATCCCACGTGGCTCTGGGAGGACTGCCAATCACAATTCCTTACACGGGCTGGACAAGCATGATACTCAATTCTTGGCTACAGTGACAGGTCCAAAGGATGGACACAGGACCCATGCGCACAATCAGAGTGTGCTTCCCTGGAATGGTATACGCTAGTGCCGGAAAAGTTCCCTGTGTCCTCTGACGTCTGTAGCTGAGAGACTGGAAACCTGCAGCCATCCTTGGTCACGGCATCACTAGGCTGCCTGCTCCCGTAGCGTGAAAGAAATCTATCAGCAAAAGGAGTGCAAGAGGCCAATGACCAGAGAGAAACACAGCCAAGAGATGGAAAAAGAGAGAGTCTAAGAGAATACTGACAGTGTCACGTGAGTCCCCGTAGGCCAATGTCAGCACCAATCTGGAATTTTCCAGCAACATAAACCACTAAATTCCTTTGTTTCCTCAGGCCAATTTAAATTGGGTTCTGTTCCCCTGAACCAAAGTCTTAAAACACCAAAACCCTGCAGTGGTGGTGATGCCAATCACTAGCTGCTCTCCCCAACTCCTTACAGCTAACCGGAGGAGCGTGTATCTCAGGGCGTGGACTGTGGGGCATTCTGCATGGGAGATTTCCAGGTCGACCATTCCAGGTCTAAAAAGTGAATCCAGTCCCAGGAGCCCAGGATTACCAACCTGCACGTCCCCTGAGTTCTCTGTGGGCCCCACCCAGAAGCCAGACTCCAGGCTTTCATGCTGGGCAGCCAGGCTCAGGGGATGCTGTGTGGTGAGCATGGACAGCCATGGGCCCTGCCCTGTGCTGAAGCACGTGTTTCTGTCATCACCAGTATCTATTCCGTGCAAAGTAACTGATCCCTCCGTGTTCAAGAAACAGGTGATAGGGATTGTTACCTTTGCTTTCAGCAGATCCATCAAGGGAAAAAAGTTAACCTGGACCTAGAACCAAGCAGAAGTTCTTAGGAGGAGAGATCTAGATTTTTCAACAGGGACCACTGAGAGACATGAATGGATATACCTTAATGGGTATTCATGTTAGACTTATTATTATTATTAGAAAATATCCTTGATTCTCACCACCAGATGACAATAACTGAGTGACAAAAACAGGCCGGGCAATTAGGCAAATGGTAACTTAGGCAACAAGGCCCTGGGGCAAGAGACACCTAGGTTTGAATCCCAGCTTGACAGTTACTAGCTATTCTCCTTGAGCAAATTACTTAAATTCTCTAGGCCTCAGTTTCTCCTTTAGCAAAAAGGGAAAAATAGTGTCTACCTTAAGGACTTGTGAAGAATAAATAGGATAATGTACACAAAATGCTCAGCGAAGTGTCCAGCATATAATAATACATTATTAATCAATGAAGTACATATACAAAATGTCGAGTTTTATCTTCTCTCTACATCAACAATATATATTAGTAGAACTATTCTATAGGCACTATCATAAAATAAATCCTTATTTATAACATTATGATAGCAATGAAACTATCACATATGAAATCATCAAGCCAAAGATATTTGAACATAATATTATTGAATATTTTAATCGAATCTATCTCTGTGCATCTTCACATGTATAGGATGTAGGCATCACCATTAAAAGGACCAAACAGAAAAGAAGAAACTTTATGTTTACTGTCATCCAGAAATGCCTCACTTTCTTGAATTATAAAATGTCCACACTTTCTGACTTCAGGAGAGTTAAAATTAATCTCATACCAGATCAGCAGAAGCCAACGTATGTCACTGTCCTACGCATACATTGGTACATGTCTTTTGGGGAGGCAGTTTGTCAGTATCTATCACAATATAAAATGTACACATTCTTCGACCCCAGCCATTCTACCTCTAGAAATATCAACTACAGAAATACCCATGCATACGCTCCAGAAAAGCACATATAAGTATGTCTGCTACAGTATTGCTTGTAATAGTGGACAAAGTACCCATCAGTAGGAATGCTGAGACACAGAACAGAGACTGAGTTGACAAACTAGAAGTCCAGGGATTCTTCCAAAAGCCACATGTAGGTGAACACTGGCCTCTGAATCATTCAACAAAAATTCATTGAGTGTCCTCCCCATGCCAGGCCTTGTGCTAGGCATGTAAGAACAATAGTGGCTAAGACAGACTCTGGCCCTTTAGCCAGAAGAAGAAAACCCAAAACCAGATTCCATATTCTCCCAATCCAAGGAGGTTCTTATAAGATTGTTTTTAATAACACACTTGATTTTTAGTTTATAACTTCAACGAAGGCTCAATAATGCCCACTGAAAGCACTGGGGCAAACTTTTGTATGAAACGGAAATAAATCTTCATTGAGCCTTTGACATCACATAATCATAGTTTTGATAATTTCTTATGGCATCTCACTGTTTATCTCTCCTGAGTTTTCTGTCAAATAGCTGTAATTTCTTTCTGGTGTCTTGCCAAAAATCAATAAACAATTTTACCCCTTATAATTTTTGTAATAAATTGCACTAAAAGGAATAGGTTTCCTCTAGAATTACTGGAACACCTTGCACGTATTAAAGTGAAACTTTCTTAACCAATAAATTATAAAAAATACAACCAGGGCTTCCCTGGTGGTGCAGTGGTTGAGAGTCCGCCCGCCGATGCAGGGAACACGGGTTCGTGCCCCGGTCCGGGAAGATCCCACATGCCGCAGAGCGGCTGGGCCCGTGAGCTATGGCCTCTGAGCCTGCGCATCCAGAGCCTGTGCTCTGCAGCGGGAGAGGCCACAACAGTGAGAGGCCCGTGTACCACAAAAAAAAAAAAAAAAAAAAAAAAAACCCAGGTACAAAATTAGGGTAATAATAGCTCAGTTCTGTAATCAAGTACTAATATAAAGTAGTATTTCTAGATAAATTACTATAATTTAGTTATGAATAAACAACATTAAAACAAGATACTAATAGAAACAAGAACTGTTTCAATTCTTCCACGTATACTTCAAGGATTTTATTCCCCATAATTTCACATATTTCAGGGATAAATAACACATCATAAAAACAATCATGACAATTAGTACAGTTTTGCTTAGGGCCCAAATAAAATAAAACGAAGAGCCTGAAATAATTTACCAAGTTCCTACTTCCCTTACCATTTCCATTCAATTTGCCATATTAGTCTTAAATAAGAATTAAGGTCATTCATTATGTGGGCTTCAGACATACATGGTAGTTTCTGCATAGCGTAGTGACAAGCAAAGTTATAGCAGAAATCTAAAGAAAGCTAACTATTTTGTTTTCTGTCACTTCACAAATATTTGTTTAGTTCCTGTATCAGGATTTTTGGAACCCCCAAACAAGACTAAATTTTTTTAAAAACTGAGTTTTAACATCTCATTTTTAACTTCCACTGTTCTGAATTTCTGGGAGATTGCCTTGTTATAATATATTTTCTCTACCTATTTTCATTTGCTACCACTGAAATACCAATCTAGCAGACCTTTCACTTTATTATCCAGAAAGCACACTTGGTATGAAAAGAAGGATGTCCTTTGCTGAACGTGATTCTTTTGTGGTTAAGGAAGGTGAAGTGGCCTGCTCTGAATATGTGAGGACCTTAGACCCTCAAGTCACCGTATAGGATTGTCTAATTATGAAACATTTTATCCACCAACATGGTGGACGTATGGTGAAGTTCTAAAATTATTATTATTTACACTTTACATATATTTACCAAAATGTTCCATATTTCTTTGATATTTTTTAAAAACCACTTTTTAAAACCCTATACTTAAAATTCCTAAGAATACATAAGGGAAAAGGTCAAGGATGTGTGTTCACTTTGAATGAGCATAGGCTGTGGAAAATACACAGTGCCCATATTGTAGTCTCTTTGAAGTGCATACAGGGCAGGAGACAAGTAACTTAGACATCCAGTAACTGACAACCTGTAACCACTTCTGGGATGTTTTCCATCCCAGTGTGATCACCTCCTTGTTATTGCACCTCTGTATGATTACTCGTGGCATGCTACTGTTCAATACTTTCATTGATTTATTTCTGGAAATATGATTTCCACTTTTTTGTGGCACGCAGAAGGAAAAACCTAGCTGCTGAATTAGCTTCTGAGATTCGTGAGAGATTTAGATGAAACTAGGTCACATATGGAATTAAATATACCTATAAACAGATAATCATTTTTCATCTACAAAATCAAATAATCACTTAAAGAGAAAATCTGCTCTAGCTCAGAAAAAAACCCCAAAACTCTAAATTATGTGAAATTTGAGTCTATAATTTAATCTTTGCAGTGTGACAGAGTATAAGGATTAATAAACATACCAAAAACCCCCAAACAAACCTGTTTTCCTTTATTTATTTATTTTGCTAAAGCATTTAAACAGTATGCTAAGTCTTCAAAAGAAATAATAAATCACTACGAAACCAGATGAAATCACAAGCCTGTCCTTAGGAAAACAATAAATCGATTTTTAAACCTATGGTTTGCAGCTCCATTAAAGCAGACATGCCTCTTGGTTAAGGAAATTGGGGGGAGGAAGAGACATAGCTGGTGGTCAACTCGCATTTTCGTCCAGTATTACCTACTGAAACAGATGGCATCTTGGGGGTGCTTAATCTCCCAGAATAGGTGCCTATGAGCAAGATGACTCTTAAATCTTCCAGATCTCAGGAAGCGTTTTGCCCAAGTCCGTGGGAATATAGCCCTAATTAGTCTACACTTTCCTCTTGCCCCAGATTTTGATTCTTACTCATTGTTCCAGCAATCTGAATTCTGCCCCCACACGACCGGAATGAAAATGCTCTTCCCTTGACCTCTTCTGAGTCCCAATCCTGGCCCATCTCTTTGCTGGGCTCCACGGAGGAGCCTTTCAGCAGCCCTCACCACCAGGCCCACCGAAACACAGAGAGACAGGTGTTTGCTTCCCCCTGGCCTTCCACGTCGCTGCACTCCCTCAATTCTTCCTGTTGCTCTGCCCCTTCTCAGGCCCCTCTGTGCTCTAGAATTTAAAGGTAAGGGTGTATCCTGGGGTTTTATCTTAAGCCCTCATCCTTTTCACTTCTCATGCTCTCCTTCAATCTCACACACATGATGATCACCATGAGGGTCCCGGGCAGGCACTCAATCAATATCTGTAAGAAGAATGTCACCCTCATCCATTCTGGCGGCCACCCATATAAGAGACTATCTAATCTGGATCTCCATCCAACTACCTTCTCTGACCACCATGTCCCCCCAATGAATGGCTGAGAGACTACAACTCGCATGAATGGGTTGGAGTCTATGATTCTAGTTTGACATTTTCCACTATGGGATTATTTCAGGTAATTGTGGCTCTCTCTGTCTCTCCCTTCTGGTTTACAGTCTCCACGTAACAGAAAGAGCATGGCTTTGGAGTCAGACGGATTTAAATCTGGGGTCAGTCAGTTACTAGCTATGTAACTATACCTTTGAAATTCTGCAGGATTACAGGGGGAAATGTATACATGTAAAATATCTATATGTTTATATTTTTAAAAACTTACTCAGAGCCTAGTGAGGTTTGTTTGGTTGGTTTTTCTTCCCTTTATTTTTTTTTAACTCACTTTGCAAAGCTCCTTACATGCTTTATTTAATTGAATTCTCCTAATAACCTATCAGTAGATCTAGAGGAAGAAGCTGAGCTTGGCTGGGAACAACTAAGAAGTGGTAGAATCAGATTCAAACCTAGGTCTGCTGGCTTTAAAGTCCTAGTTCTTTCCATTGCATAAAGTGCCTCCAGGATGCTAGGTGGGTGGGGTGAGGAGACACACAAACGGAAAATCACAGCGTTAACAGGAAAAGTGCTGTGCGAGAGGTATGGAGAAAACGCTGTGGGGCTCCTGAGGAAAGAGACTCTGCTTCTGGCTCAGGAAATCACGGAGGGCTTCACAGAGATGGTGTGATGGAGTCGTCTCTTGGACAACATGAATCTGCCCCACAGACAGACCGACCGGGTAGGACATTCTAAGCAGCAGGGTTGTGTGAAGTATCAGAAAGATGAAACCGTGTGAGTCACCGCAAGGAGTATGGTGTGACGGGAGCAGAAGCGAGGGAAGGTGGAGAACAGAGATGTGGTAGGAGAGGATGGCAAAAAGGTAGGGTGGGGCCCGGCCCGAGCATTTGAAGTCCCTTCCAGAAGCAACAGAGCCGGCAGGAGTTTTGAAGCAGGACAGGGAGAGATCAGATCTGTAGTTTCGAAAGCTAATCCCAATGCTAACATAGTGCAGAGATTCTGGAACCCAGAACACTGGGGAACCTCTTTTTTTAATGGCTTGGTTTGTTCCTTTATTGTGAATGTTTCATCATTTCGTTAAGGTGGTGTCTGCCAAGGTTGTCCACTGTAGTTATTGTTTGTCCACTGTAATCAGCAAGTATCTTGTGGTGAAGTATTATGTAAACACCACGTTCCTCAACAAACTCTCATCCTAGTTACTACATCAAGTGATTTTCTAACTCCATCGTTCCATCTATATTTAATAGGGAGAGCTTTCTCTTCTCCCCATTAGTTTTTTATATCACTATAGATGCATGGGTTTATTTTATTCAACGGATTATAATTAATGCTAAAATTATTCCAGATGTGACCCAAGGAAGTCCTTTCAAGCTGGCTCTTATGCCATTTTAATATCTCCCTTGATTCTTTAAGCACGGCTATACTTTCTATTTCAGACTCATCTTGCATTTTCCCTGCCCCAGGCCTGGAATCAGCTCTATTTATAAGGAGTTCTAATTTTTTGTTGTGGAGAATGATATTTAGAAACAAGTTCTGGGTGCCAGGTATGTGCCTCCTAGTGATGTGTCATTGCTTGTCAGTCCTCTCAATGGACAGAGCAAGGAAAGTCTGTGTGTGTGTGTGTGTGTGTGTGTGTGTGTGTGTGTCTGTGTGTGTGTCTGTGTGTGTATGCACTTATATACACCTATATCTACATTTCTGTGGGAAATTTCTTTAAAATATAGACTTTGGAGACTCTTGCTGGACCTACTGAATCAGAATCTTTAGGAGCAGGCTCATAACTCTGTATTTTTTTAAGTTTAGCCAGGTTTGCAAACAGAGGATTGACCAGGGGAGTGATAGCAGAGGCAGGAAGACTAGTTAAGAAGCTCTATAACTGTTCTGACGTAGGTTAACAGGGGTGTGAACTAGGGCAGAAGCAGCAAGACAGAGAGGACGTGTCCAACTGGACTTGGGGCTGATGGATAGTGGTGAAAGATAAGGGGGTAACAGGCACTCAAGGCCTCCTTGTTGGAGGACTGTTATCGCTGTGCCCTGTTAACACTGTCATTTACACAGTCAGCACTGAACACAGGCTTATTTCATTGAACATCTTCCCACTTTTCTCCTATAGTTTGTATAAAAATCCAAGTGACATTCTGGGAAGAAAATAATTATGAAACATTCTAGAATTTATATCTCCTCCATTATATTTTATCATATGGACTAAAAACTGAGTGTTACTCAAAACAAGAAGGATGACACGAATTCATTGTCAGCAGGCAAGGTTCCCACATAGATAAACACAGCCTGGCCAAAGTGATTGTGTTCAAGTGACTGTGCTCATGTCTACTATGCAGAATAACACAACTGGAAGGCTTTTTAAGAAGCAGTGTCTGTAGCCATATCTCTCATTGTCCAAAAACAAAAAAAAAAGGGCTAGAGTTTGTTAGAGATAAAAGTCATTAAGCCAAGATGACTGCTTACCATCAGTGCAGCATAAAAGTCACTGGAGCATGAGAGAAATGTATAAGAGATGTAGGAAGAAAAGTAAAGCTAAAAGGAAATGGCCCTTAGAATTCTAACTGCTATAATGGAAAGTTTAAAACCCAGATAAAAGTACAACCCCGAGGAAAAAAATCATTCCCAGTGTTTTTGTAGTAAAAGCAATTCATCAACGATCTCATTGCTAAATCCACAGTGCCCTTTTCTAGACTTACCTTGTTGCACTCTAGTGATACTGCTGAGCATCTCCTTGACACTGTCTCTGCTCTTGGCTTCCAGGGCACTCCACTTTCCTGGTTTTCCTCCTACCCCTGTGACTATTCTCATTGTTCACAAGCACTTCTTTCTTTGCTGATCCCCTGAACGTTGATCTTCCTCAAAATCCTAAGCCTGGCCTCTTCTCTTTCCTCCGTGTGCTTTCTGGGTTATCTCATCCACTCCCACATGCCCCTTGCAACTCACAAGGCTCTCTCCTGAGCAAGAGACCCACATATATGTATAATCACCTCTCGGAATTTCCGACACTTCAATCTGAACATGTTCAAAGCTGAATTCATCACTCCTTGGCCTTGAACCTGCTCCTCATTCTATTTCAGTGAATGATAACCACCATCCAACCAGCTGATTATCACCTTACACCTTCCTTCTCCCCACTCACCTATATCCAGTCAATCACCACGAATCTAGAACCTCCAGAATACATTCATTGCTCTCCTCGCATACTATCATAATGCTCTCACAGCTGTATCACTTCAAGTGCCTCCAGACTTCCCTTCCATCAATCCCCTATTCACACTGCAGCCAGAGTGACCAGCCCAGAGCCCAAAGCTAATGATGCTCCCTCCTCCAGAAAATCTTCCCTGACCACCATGCACTCCCATGCATGGGTTAGGTCTATGTCCTGGGCTAACTATCACAGACCTGAACACACATACCCAGCTGCCAACTTATTTATGAATATTGCCCTCGTGATTATAAGTTCCTTAAGAAGAGATGCATATTATTCACTGTTGGGTCCCCAGTGCCTAGCACAGTATATGACACGTAGTAGACACCTAGGAAATATTTGATGTAAACCATTTTTGTTCCTCTAATCCAGGGATTGTTAACCTAGAGTCCATGTACCCCTTAATAGAATTCAGGAGGGTTTATGTATTTAGATGGTCTAAAAATTACTAAAAATCTTTATTTTTCACTAACTTGTAACAGACTTTAGTATTTCCTATCATTCAGAATGTAGGCAACAAACTATAGTAGTACCTGTGACCTAGAGATCAATAAAATCACAGATATTTTCATATCATATTACAGTTGTTACAGATCTTTCAAACATCATGGATACTCGTCACTACTTTGAAATCATGATAATTATTAAAACTGCTAGACCTTTCAATTGTGTGAGTTAATAAAGAAGCACATGTAATACATCACAACATATTAAAAATATTTCTACAACTGTATTTCAGAATAGTTAATTTTCTTTGTAATCCTATTTATGTATTTTATTTTATGCACTAGGAAACATTATTCCATGATAGTGTTAGTATAATTTGATATATCCACTTTGGAAAAGTGTATGGCAGTGCCAAGAAAAACTGATCATACATGCACCCCATGCCCCAGAAATTCCACTCCTAGGTGGAACTGCATATATATGTTCACTTGTACTAGAATGTTAATAGTAGCTGAAAGAAACTAGAAGCCATCCAAATGCCCATCTACAGTAGAATGGATAAATTATGATATTTCTATACAATGGAAAATATGGAACTGAGAATAAACATGCAGAAGCACAGATAAATCTCGTAACATAATGTTGACTGAAAGTAGCCAAACACACAAAAATGCATACTGTACCATTCCCTTTAAAAGTACAACATCAGGCAAAACTAATCTACACTTAAAAGTCAGGATAGGGCTTCCCTGGTGGCGCAGTGGTTGGGAATCCGCCTGCCGGTGCAGGGGACACGGGTTCATGCCCTGGTCCAGGGGGATCCCACATGCCGCGGAGCGGCTGGGCCCGTGCACCACGGCTGCTGAGCCTGAGCTCTAGAGCCTTCGGGCCACAGCTACTGAAGCCTGCGTGCCGGGAGCCCGTGCTCCGCGGCAGGAGAGGCCACCGCAGTGAGAAGCCCATGCACAGCAACGAAGATCCAACACAGCCATAAATTAATTAATTAATTAATTTTTTTTAAAAGTCAAATTAATATGGGATTTGTTACTATTCTAAATAATAAAGAACACTGACAAGAAATATCACCGTGCTGATTGCTCTTATCATCTTTAAAAAAAAAAAGTCAGGATAGAGGTCACCTTCACAGTGGGGACTGTGACTGAAAGGGGGCGCTCAGGGGTCTCTGTCATGCTTGCTAAGGTTCTATTTCTTGATGTGGGTGAGGGTTACAGGTGCATTTGGGTTGTGAGAATTGATCCAGCTGTACACTATGATATGTGCACTCTTCTATATCTAGATTGTACTTTGGTAAAAGGATAAAGCAGAACAAACAAACCTATTATTCTGAGATGGGATCCACAAGCTTCACAATCTGTCAAAGGCAATCCCGCCACCCCCACCAAAAGAAATCCTATTCTAAGCAGAAATTCCAAGGGGGTTATCTCAAAACAAACGAAAGTCAACATATACTAGTCATTTATTAATTCAATAAATTCTTACTAAGTGTCTTCTGTTGATACATACCAGGCATCATTTGGGGCACTGTAGGCAGGGCAGTGAACAAAAAACTCTGCCCAAGTAGAGCTTATATTCTAGTGAAGAGAGTCAACAAGGCTCAAAATAAAAAAGAGCTAAGGGGAAACATAAAACAGGGATGGGTAATAAGAGGTGTGTTGGGGAGGGGTCTGAATCTTAAAAAGGGTAGTCAGGATAGGCCTCACTGAGAAGATGATACTGAGCAGGGACCTAATGGAGGGGAGTCATGTGACGTCTGGAAGAAGGTGGAGCCAAAAGGTGGCAAGAGCCAGTGCAAAGGCCCTGGGGCAGAAGAGTGCTTAGGTATTCAAGCAGCAGCGTGGCTGGAGTGGAGCAAGGGATGGGGAGAAAATAGATTAGATCATAGCGGTAACAGGAGGCCAAATCCCCAAAGAGTCTTAGGGGCCATTATAAGGACCTCTGTGTTTACTCTGAGAGTTCTGAGCAGGAATTAACATGACTTGACTTGCAGGGCAAGGATGGAAGCAGGGAGGAAGCAGTGGGTAAGAGGTCTTACAGAAAGAGCATGAAACAAGAAGAGGAGAGAATAGATGCCACAAGAAACACAAATACAGACATACATACAAACACACACAGACACCTTATTATTGTTGTTGCTGTTGCTACTGAACCTTGTGAGAGCAATCTGCAGCTTCATAACTCTTCACTCCTAAATATCTTAGCACATATCTCCTAAGACGAGTACTTTCTCTTAAATAACCGCACTGCTACAATCAAATTCAGAATTTTAATGTGGACACAATGCTATTACCTGACATACAGTCCCATGTTCAAATTTCACTCATTGTCCCAATACTGTCATTCATAGCAATCCCTACCCACCCAAATCCAGGATCACATATTGCATTTATTTCTGTGTTTTTAGTCTCCTTTAATCTGGAACAGTGTCTTCTGTGAGAATGACATTTTTTTGCAAAGTACAGGCCAGTTGTGGTGTAGACTGTCCCTCAATTTGTATTCATCTGTTTCCTCATGATTAGCTTCAGGTCATGAATTTTTGGCAGGAAAATATGATAAGCGATGTTGAGGAGCCCCTTTGTGTAAAAGGTGGGCCTACGGGGAGGAGACAGAGGTCAGTCAGGGAGGCAGGAGGCTACAGAGGCTACAGTCTCAAGGAGAGAAAAGGGAGGATATTGAGTAGAAGGTGATCAACTCTACCCAGTACTGTTAAGAGGTTACACAGGGGGCGGCCCCATTTAGCACTGGAGGTCACGGGAGTTGCTCCAGAGAATGACTCCAGTGGCTGGTGGAAGTAGAAACCAGTTCATTATGTTGGAGAGTGATCAAAAGATTAAAAAAAGGAGGCAGTAAATGGCAACAACTCAGAATCTCAGCACTTTGATTTAGAAAGGATTTCAGAAGGATCTTCGAGATCTTGTAGTGAGCCAGCCTGCTCATTTGTAGAGGAGGAAACTGAGGCCCATGTTAAGTCCCAGGCCCAAAGTCACACGTCTGGTCAGAGCCAGAGCCAGTGTTAAATTCCATGGGACCCAATCCCCTTGTACAATGTCGTGCTCCCTTTCTAAGAAGTCTGGCATTAAAGGAAAAGAGTGTAGAGAAGAATCACAAAGAAAAGGTTAATATAAATGAAGTAGAAATCCTATGCCTTCAGTGATCTTCCTAAAATGTAAATTGGTCTTGTCTCATTCTGTTTAAATCCTCTCCCTGGTCCCGTAAGTTGTGGGGTGAGCTGTAAATCCAGCCCACTTCTCCAGCTTCATCTCCCACAATATATTCCTCACTCTAGCAACACTCAACTACTCTGCCTTCAGGAGACCCTTTGCACAAACTGTTCCCTCCCTGGTGTTCCCTCCTTCCCCTATTCCCTTCCCACTTGCCTGCCAAATTGCTCTTCATCCTTCAAAAACCACTTTCTCCAGGAGGCCTGTCTTTGAACACCTACTTCTGTACATTTGGGTGAAACTCTTCTGGTCCAGAAAGGACTTAAATTTATTTAGAGTTGACAGGTGTTACCTTACAATCTCTGCAGACATCCCCCCTACAAATGTTCCATCATATTTTCAAAAGGTGCTTAAAAGACCCTGGTGTTTCCTAAATCTAAAGAGACACAAATTAAGATTTTCCTTATAATACAGTCAAAAAATCTTAAGTCATTCAGAAGGAATGTTTCATTGTGTGATCCATGGATATATTTCAATGGATCCATGGATATATGTCTTCAATGGTTATTTTTCCATCTAGACCAGGAGAGCCATAGAAGGAGGAAGCCACACAGAATTTGGTATCTGACTTAAGAGCAATGAAGTAATTGGTAACTGCTGCCATTCAAATATTTTTTTGCAAAATGATTCTGAATCCTGCCTCTAAGTGCCAACTGAGAATATATTTTCAGGATTTTCTCCTTACAAAGTATGTACAGAATGAGTTCTATAGAAGTCTCATCCCCATTTCATACCTTGCTCCTTCCAAATAATTTGAGATATGAAGAACTAACAACAAATAACAATACATTGAGCACTTACTATGTCCACGACAGGTGTTAGGCAGGGGACACATGGATCACAGATCAGGTGGAGAGATAGGTAAGTCAATAAATGCAAAACAATGAATGCAATGACTCCAGCAGGGAGGTCCTTGCATGGTGGCCTGGACGCACAGAGAAAGAAGGGCCTAAATAGTCTTGAGCTGTCAAGGTAAGGCTTCAGGGGAGATAACACTGCACTGAGATTGAAGGAAGAAAAAGACAGTAGGGCTTCCCTCGTGGCGCAGTGGTTGAGAGTCCGCCTGCCGATGCAGGAGACACGGGTTCGTGCCCTGGTCCGGGAAGATCCCACATGCCATGGAGCGGCTGGGCCCATGAGCCATGGCCACTGAGCCTGCGCATCCGGAGCCTGTGCTCTGCAATGGGAGAGGCCACAACAGTGAGGCCCACGTACCGCAAAAAAAAAAAAAAGAAAAAAAGAAAAAGACTGTATAAGTGGACAAGTGAGGGGTCATTTCAGGCAGTCAAAATGGCATGTGCAAGATGTAGAAAACAAACTTACAGTCATCAGGGGGAGAAAGAGGGAGGAGGGATAAATTGGAAGATTGGGATTGGCATATATACACTACTATATATAAAATAGATAACTAATAAGGATCTACTGTATAACACAGGGAACTCTACTCAATACTCTGTAATGGCCTATATGGGAAAAGGGTCTAAAAAAGAGTGGATATATGGATATGTCTAACTGATTCACTTTGCTGTACTGCAGAAACTAATACAACATTGTAAATCAACTATATTCCAATAAAAGTTATTTTTTAAATTGGCATGTGCAAGGATGAGGATACACAAAATAGGATGCTGGGTCCAGGGAACTGCAAGGAGTTTGATGTGGCTGGAGGATGTTAGGACAGGGAGGGACATCAAGCTGGAGGAAGAGAGAGGGACCAGATCATAATAGCCCTAGGAGACCATGCTGAGGGAGCACGGATAAGCTTGAACCTTATCCTGCTGGTAATGGGGAACCATAGGTAGATTTTAAGTCTGGCTTGAGGAAGATTCTTTTTCAATGTCTGTTAGATGGCCAAGCTCACTAAATCATCCAGGGTTGACTCATGCAACCTTTTCACTCATTGCCAAGGCTGGTGTTCAGCAGGTATGCACCAGTATCTGTGCCAGCTAAAGTATGGAAAAGTTCTTCACCAGCTGGTAAACAGCTGCTGCCCCAAGTCTCACCTCCCTCACCTGAGCAGCCTGCACCAGCTCCAGGAAGCCTCCTGTGCATGCCGTCAGGCCATTTCTCTGGTGCCTGCTACCATCAGCCCCTATATTCCCATATACTCCCCTCCGCCACCACCCCTACCACCAGACCCCAGCAGGAGAGGGAACACTCTTAGTAGGAGCACTGGCACCCCAGTAGGCAAACACTTGATGTCCACCTAGCCCTCCAAGGCTGTGGTTACCAGCCATTGGCCAGCATTTCCCAGGGACTCCCTCGCATGGCCTCTTATGAGAACTAAAAATACCATGATGAATTGTATCACCAGTATTTTGTGGGGGTTTTTTGTGTTTTTTTTTAAATGAATTTATTTATTTATTTTATTTTTGGCTGTGTTGGGTCTTGGTTGCTGTGTGCGGGCTTTCTAGTTGCGGCAAGTGGTGGTTACGTGGGCTTCTCGTTGCAGTGGCTTCTCTTTTTGCGGAGCACGGGCTCTAGGTGCACGGGCTTCAGTAGTTGTGGCACATGGGCTCAGTAGTTGTGGCTTGCGGGCTCTAGAGCGCAGGCTCAGTAGTTGTGGTGCGCAGACTTAGCTGCTGCGCAGCGTATGGGATCTTCCCGGACCAGGGATCGAACCCATCTTCCCTGCATTGGCAGACGGATTCTTAACCCCTGCGCCACCAGGGAAGTGCCCAGTATTTTGTCTTTAAAACCTCTTCATATCTCTTTCCTGGCCTCTTCTTGCCCTCAACTCAGTATTTCTCATCATTGTCTCACTCTGTTCTGTCCATCAAAAAACCATTTGCCACCTCCTCTTCTAATCCACCTCCTATAGTAGAGTTGCCATTCATTCTTCCTCAGTCCTTATCTCCCTTATTAGACAATCTTCCTTAAAGAGGAAGTCCCACCCTCCAGGCTACAGATGATGGAACTGGTGGACATCCTGACCCTGCTGACCCTGCTAGGCCAATAAGATTCTATTTCCTGGAAATCTGGAATTAAGACTCACAAGACCTAATCAATTGGGTTTTTTGTGTGTTGTTTTTGGAGTATAATTGCTTTACAATGTCATGTTAGTTTCTGCTGTACAACGAAGTGAATCACTATATGTATACATATATCCCCTCCCTCTTGGACCTCCCTCCCATCCCCCCCACCCCGCCCATCTAGGTCATCACAGAGCACCGAGCTGAGCTCCCTGTGCTATATCGCAGAGTCCCACTAACTATCTATTTTACACATGGTAGTGTATTTATGTCAAACCTAATCTCCCAATTCATCCCACCCTCTCCTTCCCTCCACTGTGTCCAATCAATTGGTTTTGTAGGATCAAGCTGGGTCGTCATGTACAGTGAGGGGGTCCAGATGGCTTTTTTTTTTTTTGGTGGCTATGTGCAAAATGGATCATTAAGTTAAGAAGCCAGTCTGCAGTAGGAGGAAATCAAAGCATATTTTATCCATAGAGAAGCAGAGATGTGAATCCCTGTGATGACGGGAACACTTGCAAGAGAAAGAAATAGGAAAAGAGTAGCCGCTTGATAACTGCAGTGTCTAAGAGGCCAGCCATACGCTCTGTAACTGAATTCCCGAAGGTTCTCTTGTCATCTTATGATCCCCTCCTTGTGTTTCTTTGAGAAAATTTCCATTTCTTGCAACTAATAATCTCTTACTTAGAAGGCATCCTGTCATTGGTAGAACTTGTTTTATTCTTACCCATGAAATCAATTCATAACGAACAGAGAAAAAAAATTTAATGACATTATTAAACAGGAGTTAAACTAAACAAAAATCCTCATTTCTTAAAATAATTCTCAATAACCTTAGAATAATCCTCTGACCAGCGTATTGATGTACTACCAGTCCAAAGAAAGCTTCTTTCCTCTCAGGGAGGTAGAGCTGGCCTGCCACTCCCCTCCTTCATGCGGATAGGAAAAGGAATGGTGGAGAATTAGTGGGCAATCCTAGAATCCTTCAACTTCTAGGTTGAGGCCATCCAGGTGTCTGCCTCACATTGAGGGAAGAAAGGAGGAAACTGATAAAGAGGTCAAGGGGTACCCTCTCTGACCACTCTCTTTGCTTTCCAGACCACCTCCACCTCCTCAGCTGTCTCAGTAGGTCTGTCTCCAGAAGCAAGATTGAAGACTACAAGTTCATTTTCAAAAACCAAGAATCTCTGGAAGTAAAAAAAGCCAATGTATAGACTGCTGCTGGTCCTTAAACCAACAGTTGCTAAACACTGCACCAGCTCCTCAAAGTATAAACGGTTATATTTTTTAAATATATAAAAATCTAAAAAAAAAAAGGTCATGAAGAACCTAGGGGCAGGACAGGAATAAAGATGCAGACCTACTAGAGAATGGACTTGAGGACACGGGGAGGGGGAAGGGTAAGCTGGGACAAAGTGAGAGAGTGGCATGGACATAGATACACTACCAAACGTAAAATAGATAGCTAGTAGGAAGCAGCCACATAGCACAGGGAGATGAGCTCGGTGCTTTGTTACAACCTAGAGTGGTGGGATAGGGAGGGTGGATGGGAGGGAGATGCAAGAGGGAAGAGATATGGAGACATATGTATATGTATAGCTGATTCACTTTGTTATAAAGCAGAAACACATCATTGTAAAACAATTATACTCCAATAAAGATGTTAAAAAAATCTATATATCTTTCATAGGATATAACGGCATCTTTACAAACACAGAATGGTAACCAAAGCCTCAAATTTCTATTACTTCTAGGTTAATCTTTTTAATGATTGTTTCTGGGTCCCCAAACATTCAGTATCTTCTGTGTGCAAGGAATGGGCTGCCTGGTAGGGCAATTCAAAGGCTATAGACATCCAAGACAATTTAATGGGAAAAGAAAAGGCTTTTCAACAAACAGTGTTGTGACCACTGGATATCCACATGCAAAAAAATGAAGTTGGACCCCCTAGCTCACACTCAAAATGTATTATCTGCCTAAATGTCAAAGCTAAAACTATAAAACTTTCAGAAGAAAACACAGAAATAAATCTTCATGACCTTGGATTAGGTGATGGTTTCTTAGATATAACACTAAAAGTGTAAGTGACAAGAGAAAAAGATAAATAAATTTGACATCATCAAAATTTTAAACTTTTGTGCTTCAAAGGACACCATCAAGAAAGTGAAAAGATAACTTACTGAATGGGAGAAAATACTTGCAAATACTATATCAGATGAGGGACTTATATTCGGAATAT
Source organism: Stenella coeruleoalba (assembly GCF_951394435.1). Taxonomy (NCBI): domain Eukaryota; kingdom Metazoa; phylum Chordata; class Mammalia; order Artiodactyla; family Delphinidae; genus Stenella; species Stenella coeruleoalba. The sequence goes on from NC_137159.1 coordinate 44,763,571, forward strand.
ATAAAGAACTCTTACAACAATAAGAAGACAAGCCAATTAAAAATGGGCAAAGGATATGAATAGACCTTTTCTCCAAAGAATATACAAATGGCCAAAAAAATTATGAAAAGGTGATCAGTATTATTAGTTGTTAGGGAATGAAAATTAAAACCACAATGAGATACCACTTCTCACCCACAGGATGGCTATAATCAAAAAGACAATAACAAGTGTCAGTAAGGATGTAGTGGAATTGGAACTCTCATACATTGCTGATGAAATTGTTTGGAAAACAATTTGGCAGTACGTCAAAAAGTTACACATAGAGTTACCATAAGACACAGAAATTTCACTCCTAGGTATATACTCAACAGACTAGAAACCATATGTCTACACAAAGGCTGTGGCATACTCATCCACTGCTCACAGCGGCACCCTAGCCATCTCCTTAACTTGTTCCAACCAGTTCCTGCTTGGTTCTTTCTGGAGAAGACAGAACACTGGGCTAGGGGGAACTTCAAGATGGCGGAGGAGTAAGACATGGATATCACCTTCCTCCCCACAAATACACCAAACATACATCTACATGTGGAACAACTCCTACAGAACACCTACTGAACGCTGGCAGAAGATCTCAGACTTCCCAAAAGGCAAGGAACTCCCCATGTACCTGGGTAGGGCAAAAGAAAAACAGAGACAAAAGAATAGGGACAGGACCTGCACCTTGGGGAGGGAGCTGTGAAGGAGGAGAAGTTTCCACACACTGGGAAGTCCCTCCACTGGCAGAGATGGGGGGTGGCGGGGAGGAAGCTTCGGAGCCACGGAGGAGAGCACAGCAACAGGGGTGCAGAGGGCAAAGCAGAGAGATTCCTGCACAGAGGATCAGTGCCGACCAGCATTCACCAGTCTGAGAGGCTTGTCTGCTCACCTGCCGGGGCGGGCAGGGGCTAGGAGCTGAGGCTCCCACTTCGGAGGTCAGATCCCTGGGAGAGGACTAGGGTTGGCTGCGGGAACATAGCCTGAAGGGGGCTAGTGCGCCACAACTAGCTGGGAGGGAGTCTGGGGAAAAGTCTGGACCTGCCTAAGAGGCAAGACACCATTGTTTTGGGGTGCGTAAGGAAAGTGGATTCAGAGCACCATCTAAACGAGCTCCAGAGACAGGCGCAAGTTGTGGCTATCAGCGCAGACACCAGAGACGGGCATGAAACACTAAGGCTGCTGCTGCCGCCACCAAGAAGCCTGTGTGTGAGAACAGGTCACTATCCACACCTCCCCTCCCAGGGGCCTGTGCAGCCTGCCACTGCCAGGGTCCCGGGATCCAGGGACAACTTCCTCAGGAGATCACACGGTGCGCCTCAGGCTGTTGCAATGTCATGCTGGCCTCTGCCGCCACAGGCTCACCCCGCATTCCGTACCCCTCCCTCCCCCCAGCCTGAGTGAGCCAGAGCCCCCTAATCAGCTGCTCCTTTAACCCTGTCCTGTATGGGCGGGAAGAGACGCCCTCAGGTGACCTACATGCAGAGGCGGGGCCAAATCCAAAGCTGAAACCCAGGAGCTGTGCGAACAAAGAAGAGAAAGGGAAATCTCTCCCAGCAGCCTCAGGAGCACAGGATTAAATCTCCACAATCAAACTTGATGTACCCTGCATCTGTGGAATACCTGAATAGACAACGAATCATCCCAAAATTGAGGAGGCGGACTTTGGGAGCAACTGTAGACATGGGGTTTCCTACCTGCATCTAATTTGTTTCTGGTTTTATGTTTATCTTAGTTTAGAATTTAGAGCTTATTATCACGGGTAGATTTGTTTACTGATTTGGTTGCTCTCTTCCTTTTATATATTTTTCTTCATTTTCTCTTTTTGTGAGTGTGTATGTGCATGCTTCTTTGTGTGACTTTGTCTGTATGGCTTTGCTTTTACCATTTGTCCTAAGGTTCTGTCTGTCCGTTTTTTTGTTGTTGATTTTGTACAGTTTTTAGCGCTTGTTATCATTGGTGGATTTGTTTTTTGGTTTGGTTGCTCTCTTCTTTTCTTTCTTTCTTTATTACTTTTTAAATTTTTTTATTTTTAATAATTTTTCAATTTTAATAAATTTATTTATTTTTCTTTCTTCCTTTCTTTCTTCCTTTCCTTCTTTCTTTCCCTTTCTTCCTCCCTCCCTTCCTCCCTCCCTCCCTCTCTTCCTTCCTTCCTTTCTTCCTTTTCTCCTTTTCTTCTGAGCAGTGTGGCTGACAGGGTCTTGGTGCTCCAGCCGGGTGTCAGGCCTGAGCCTCTGAGGTAGGAGAGCCAAGTTCAGGACATTGGTCCACCAGAGACCTCCCGGCCCCACGTAATATCAAACAGCAAAAGTTCTCCCAGAGATCTCCATCTCAACACTAAGACCCAGCTCCACTTAACGACCAGCAAGCTACAGTGCTGGACACCCTATGCCAAACAACTAGCAAGACAGGAACACAACCCCACCCATGAGCAGAGAGGCTGCCTAAAATCATAATAAGGTCACAGACACCCCAAAACATACCACCAGACTTGGTCCTGCCCACCAGAAAGACAAGATCCAGCCTCATCCACCAGAACACAGGCACCAGTCCCCTCCACCAGGAAGCCTACACAACCCACTGAACCAACCTTAGCCACTGGGGACAGACACCAAAAACAGTGGGAACTACGAACTTGGAGCCTGTGAAAAGGAGACCCCAAACACAGTAAGTTAACCAAAATGAGAAGACAGAGAAATACACAGCAGATGAAGGAACAAAGTAAAAACCCACCATACCAAACAAATGAAGAGGAAATAGGCAGTCTACCGGAAAAAGAATTCAGAGTAATGATAGTAAAGATGATCCAAAATCTTGGAAATAGAATGGAGAAAATACAAGAAACATTTAACAAGGACCTAGAAGAACTAAAGAGCAAACAAACAATGATGAACAACATAATAAATGAAATCTAAAATTCTCTAGAAGTAATCAATAGCAGAATAACTAAGGCAGAAGAACAGATAAGTGACCTGGAAGATAAAACAGTGGAAATAACTACCACAGAGCAGAATAAAGAAAAGAGAATGAAAAGAATTGGGACACTCTCAGAGACCTTTGGGAGAACATTAACTGCACCAACATTCGAATTATAGGGGTCCCAGAAGAAGAAGAGGAAAAAAGAGGGTCTGGGAAAATACGTGAAGAGATTATAGTTGAAAACTTCCCTAATATACGAAAGGAAATAGTCAAGTCCAGGAAGCACAGACAGTTCCATACAGGATAAATCCAAGGAGAAACACGCCAAGACACATATTAATCAAACTATCAAAAATTAAACACAAACAAAAAATATTAAAAGCAGCAAGGGAAAAGCAACAGATAACATACAAGGGAATCCCCATAAGGTTAACAGCTGATCTCGCAGCAGAAATTCTGCAAGCCAGAAGGCAGTGGCAGGACATATTTAAAGTGATGAAAGAGAAAAACCTACAAACAAGATTACTCTATGCAGGGCATCCCCGATGGCGCAGTGGTTGAGAATCCGCCTGCCAATGCAGGGGACACGGGTTCGATCCCTGGTCCGGGAAGATCCCACATGCCGCGGAGCAACTAAGCTCGTGTGCCACAACTACTGAGCCTGTGCTCTAGACAACTACTGAGCCCGTGTGCCGCAATTACTGAAGCCCACGCACCTAGAGCCCATGCTCCACAATGAGAGAAGCCACTGCAATGAGAAGCCCACACACTGCAAAAAAGAGTAGCCCCCACTTGCTGCAACTAGAGAAAGCCCACGTACAGCAATGAAGAACCAACACAGCCAAAAGTAAAAATAAATAAATAAATAAATTTTTTTAAAAAAAGAAAAAAATTACTCTACACAGCAAGGATCTCATTCAGATTCGATAGAGAAATTAAAAACCTTTACAGACAAGCAAAAGCTAAGAGAATTCAGCACCAAGAAACCAGCATTACAACAAATGGTAATGGAACTTCTCTAGGCAGGAAAAACAAGAGAAGGATAAGACCTACAATAACAAAACCAAAACAATTAAGAAAATGGCAATAGGAACATATACATAGATAACTACCTTAAATGTAAATGGATTAAATGCTCCAACCAAAAGACACAGGCTTGCTGAATGGATACAAAAACAGGACCCATATATATGCTGTCTACAAGAGACCCACCTCAGACCTAGGGACACATACACACTGAAACTCAGGAGATGGAAAAAGATATTCCATGCAAACGGAAATCAAAAGAAAGCTGGAGTAGCAGCTCTCATATCAGACAAAATAACTTTAAAATAAAGACTATTACAAGGGACAAAGAACACTACATAATGATCAAGGGATCACTCCAAGAAGAACATATAACAATTGTAAATATTTATGCACCCACCATAGGAGCACCTCAATACATAAGGCTAATGCTAACAGCAATAAAAAGGGAAATTGACAGTAACACAGTCATAGTAGGGGACTTAAACACTCCATTTTCATCAATGGACATATCATCCAACATGAAAATAAATAAGGAAACACAAGCTTTAAATGACACATTAAACAAAATGGATTTAATTGAAATTTATAGGACATTCCATCCAAAAACAACAGAATACACTTTCTTCTCAAGTGCTCATGGAACATGCTCCAGGATAGATCATATCTTGGGTCACAAATCAAGCCTTAGTAAACTGAAGAAAATTGAAATCATATCAAATATCTTTTCCGACCACAATGCTATGAGACTAGATATCAATTACAGGAACATTATCTGTAAAAAATACAAGCACATGGAGGCCAAACAATACACCACTAAATAACCAAGAGCTCACTGAAGAAATCAAAGAGGAAATCAAAAAATACCTAGAAACAAATGACAATGAAAACACGATGACCTGAAACCCATGGGATGCAGCAAAAGCAGTTCTAACAGGGAAGTTTATAGTAATACAATCCTACCTCAAGAAACAAGAAACATGTCAAATAAACAACCTAACCTTACACCTAAAGCAATTAGAGAAAGAAGAACAAAAAAGCCCCAAAGTTATCAGAAGGAAAGAAATCATAAAGATCAGATCAGAAATAAGTGAAAAAGAAATGAAGGAAACAATAGCAAAGATCAATAAAACTAAAAGCTGGCTCTTTGAGAAGATAAACAAAATTGATAAACCATTAGTCAGACTCATCAAGAATAAAAGGAAGAAGACTCAAATCAATAGAATTAGAAATGAAAAAATAGTAACAACTGACACTGCAGAAATACAAAGGATCATGAGAGATTACTACAAGCAACTATGCAAATGAAATGGACAACCTGGAAGAAATGGACAAATTCTTAGAAAAGCACAACCTTCTGAGACTGAACCGGGAAGAAATAGAAAATATGAAGAGACCAATCACAAGCACTGAAATTTAAACTGTGATTTAAAATCTTCCAAAAAACAAAAGCCCAGGACTAAATGGCTTCACAGGCGAATTCTATCATTTAGAGAAGAACTAACACCTATCCTTCTCAAACTCTTCTAAAATATAGCAGAGGGAGGAACACTCCCAAACTCATTCTATGAGGCCACCATCACCCTGATACCAAAACCAGACAAAGATGTCACAAAAAAAAGAAAACTATAGGCCAATATCACTGATGAACATAGATGCAAAAATCCTCAACAAAATACTAGCAAACAGAATCCAACAGCACACTACAAGGATCATACACCATGATCAAGTGGGGTTTACCCCAGGAATGCAAGGATTCTTCAATATGCACAAGTCAATCAATGTGATAAACCATATTATCAAACTGAAGGATAAAAACCATATGATAATCTCAATGGATACAGTAAAAGCTTTCGACAATATTCAACATCCATTTATGATAAAAACTCTCCAGAAAGTAGGCATAGAAGGAACTTACCTCAACATAATAAGGCAAACCATATATGGTTTGCCATATGTGACAAACCCACAGCCAACATCGTTCTCAATGGTGAAAAAATGAAACAATTCCCACTAAGATTAGGAACAAGACAAGGTTGCCCACTCTCACCACTATTATTCAACATAGTTTTGGAAGATTTAGCCACAGCAATCAGAGAAGGAAAAGAAACAAAAGGAATCCAGATAGGAAAGGAAGAAGTAAAACTGTCACTGTTTGCAGATGACATGATACTATACATAGAGAATCCTAAAGAAGCTACCAGAAAACTACTAGAGCTAACCAATGAATTTGGTAAAGTAGCAGGATACAAAATTAATGCACAGAAATCTCTTGCATTCCTATACACTAATGATAAAAAATCTGAAAAAGAAATTAAGAAAACATTCCCATTTACCATTGCAACAAAAAGAATAAAATACCTAGGAAAACACCTACCTGACAAAAGACATGTATGAAGAAAACTATAAGACAATGATAAAAGAAATTAAAGATGATACAAACAAGGGCTTCCCTTGTGGCGCAGTGGTTGAGAGTCCACCTGCAGATGCACGGGATGTGGGTTTGTGCCCCGGTCCGGGAAGATCCCACATGCCACGGAGTGGCTGGGCCCGTGAGCCATGGCCGCTGAGCCTGCGCGTCCAGAGCCTGTGCTCCACAACGGAAGAGGCCACAACAGTGAGAGGCCCGCGTACCGCAAAAAAAAAAAAAAAAAAATGATACAAACAAATGGAGAGATATACCATGTCCTTGGACTGGAGGAATCAACATTGTGAAAATGACTATACTACCCAAAGCAATCTACAGATTCAATGCAATCCCTATCAAACTACCAATGGCATTTTTCACAGAACTCAAACAAAAAATTTCACAGTTTGTATGGAAACACAAAAGACCCCAAATAGTCAAAAGAATCTTGAGAAAGAAAAACAGAGCTGGAGGAATCAGGCTCCCTGACTTAAGACTATACTACAAAGATACGGTAACCAAGATAGTATGGTACTGGCACATAAACAGAAATATAGATCAATGGAACAGGATAGAAAGCCCAGAGATAAACCCACGCACATATGGTCACCTCATCTTTGATAAAGGATGCAAGAATATACAATGGAGAAAAGACAGCCTCTTCAATAAGTGGTGCTGGGAAAACTGGATAGCTACATGTGAAAGAATGAAATTAGAACACTCCCTAACACCATACACAAAAATAAACTGAAAATGGATTAAAGACCTAAATGTAAGGCCAGACAGTATAAAACTCTTAGAGGAAAACATAGAACACTCTTTGACATAAATCACAGCAAGATCCTTTTTGTCCCACCTCCAAGAGAAATGGAAATAAAAACAAAAATAACTAATGGGACCTAATGAAACTTAAAAAGCTTTTGCACAGCAAAGGAAACCATAAACAAGATGAAAAGACAACACTCAGAATGGGAGAAACTATCTGCAAATTAAGCAACTGACAAAGGATTAATCTCCAAAATATACAAGCAGCTCATGCAGCTCAATATCAAAAAAATAAACAACCCAATCCAAAATAGGGCAGAAGACCTAAATCGACATTTCTCCAAAGAAATTATACAGATTGCCAACAAACACATGAAAGGATGCTCAACATCACTAATCGTTAGAGAAATGCAAATCAAAACTACAATGAGGTATCACCTCACACCAGTCAGAATGGCCATCATCAAAAAATGTACAAACAATAAATGCTGGAGAGGGTGTGGAGAAAAGGGAATCCTCTTGCACTGTTGGTGGGAATGTAAATTGATACAGCCACTATGGAGAACAGTATGCAGGTTCCTTAAAAAACTAAAAATAGAACTACCATACAACCCAGCAATCCCACTACTGGGCATGTACCCTGAGAAAACCATAATTCAAAAAGAGTCATGTACCACAATGTTCATTGCAGCACTGTTTACAATAGCCAGGACATGGAAGCAACCTAAGTGTCCATCGACAGATGAATGGATAAAGAAGATGTGGCACATATATACAATGGAATATTACTCAGCCATAAAAAGAAACGAAACTGAGTTATTTGTAGTGAGGTGGATGGACCTAGAGTCTGTCATACAGAGTGAAGTAAGTCAGAAAGAGAGAGACAAATACCGTATGCTAACACATATATATGGAATCTAAAAAAAAAGGTTCTGAAGAACCTAGGGCCAGGACAGGAATAAAGATGCAGACATAGAGAATGGACTTGAGGACACGGGGAGGGGGAAGGGTAAGCTGGGACGAAGTGAGAGAGTGGCATGGACATATATACATTACCAAATGTAAAATAGATAGCTAGTGGGAAGCAGCTGCATAGCACAGGAAGATCAGCTCGGTGCTTTGTGTGCACCTAGAGGGGTGGGATAGGGAGTGCAGGAGGGAGACACAAGAGGAGGGGATATGGGGATATATGCATGTGTATAGCTGATTCACTTTTTTATGCAGCAGAAATTAGCATTCCATTTTAAAGCAATTATACTCCAATAAAGATGTTAAAAAAAAGAAAAGAACACTGTGCTAGGTGCCAACTTAATGAAAAATTGATTCTGTTAATTTAAGAATTTAATAAATATGAGTCATATATACATATATTATTAAAAGTCTATTTCACAAGATGGCAACATCTTTTGGGTTGAAAAAAAAAAAAACACTGGCCTACTGAGATCTGAAACATACAAATGAGGATCCGAACATCTTGCTGCATAGCAGACCAGCAGCATCAGCATCAACTGGAAGCTGGTTAGAAATGCAGGATGTCAGACCTCACCACCAGACTTGCTGAATCAGAATCTAGATTTTATTAGTGAGTGCTTGGGTGACTCCTATGCACAATGATATTTGAGAAGAACTGTTTGCTGTCAAACATTTTAATTACATTTAAGTCCAATCCACATATGACAAATCGAATTAAACCTACAAGAGGAGGCTGACTGCTGAAGATGTGTAGGTCTGCTGGCTAAAGGATAGCTTTCCATGCCACTCCAGCTTACTGGGGAAAGAGTCAGTTCCAGAAGCAGAGTTAGCAAGGTAACCTTCCCAACAGCTTGCTTTTTCTTTTTTGTTGGCAAATACATCACCTACATTGCAAAGTTATTGAGATCCACATCCTTGTGGGTAGGAGAGGCCCTAGAACAGCCCTGCTTAAAGATGCTGCCATGAAACAGTTTTTCACTTACCACAGTATAATCTACATTCTGATTGACTGTTGGTGGTGGAGCCAATATAATTCTTTATAAGAGAGCATACTGCAGTGTAACGTTTTTCAAGCTGTGATCCATTATATAGTAACCATATTTTAAAAATAAAAACATGGTCATATATTCTGAATTAAAAAGAGAATCATGACATGACAATAGCAAGTATACCCATAACAATAACTGAATGGAATATTTGTGACTGTCCTGGGAAATCTAGGACATATGCTGCCAAAACCCATGAGGCATTAATGAGAAGTACTATGACCTTGGTCTTTCTCTGGATATCTATACCAGAGTTCTGGGCACACCAAGTTCTTTGTCACCCTGGTGCCGCTGCACATAACTGCTCTTCTCCATCACATCTTAGCTTACCCCTTCTCATCCTTCAGGTCTCAGCTTAAATGCCATCTCCCTAGACAGCTGCTCTGGAAACCTTATCTAAGGTAGCTCCCACACCCCCACTCAACCCAGTTCCCCTCCAAGGCCATTCCCTCGTTAGTACTTATCACAATCTATTGATATATTCACCTTGCTTTCTTGTTCATTCATTGTTGGCTTCCTCCACCAGAATGGGGGCAAGAACTTGGTCATGTTCAAAGCTGCACCCCTGCATCTGGTACATTCTAGATGTGAAATAAGTTTTTGATGAATAAACAAATGAAGAAGAGTAAAATCTACCCAATTTAGAAAATAAATAAATCTTAATTAAAAATCACCAGACTATAGCTTATTAACAAAAATAACAATAGTAAAATCATTTATGAATAGACCGTAAGCTTCCATCAAAACCTTTCACTACATGCTCATGCCAATGAACAGAGCAAGTAAGATGCAACGAATAGTGTGGATGGTACCACTGAGTGACTTCGCTTAAATCTCTTTCCCTCTCTGAGCTGTACCTGTAAAATAAAGGCTATCTCTCAGAGCTGTGGATGAAGGGATTTCCCTGTGTGTGTGTGTGTGTGTGTGTGTGTGTGTGTGTGTGGTGCCTGGTACAGAGCAAGCACTCAACTCAATACAGGTTTGATTCTTTATAGCTACCCCCATGCTTCCCTTGTTCAAACTGGTCAAGGGACTGAAGAATATGAAATCACATCTCCAGGCCTTCATGTGAACCTGTTTACCCAACACTGCAGGCCCAACCATGGCTATTACACCCCTCTCTTCAAATTCAACAAGTGCAATTGAGTGCACCTGTAGCACCAGGTAATTTTAGCCAGGTCACAATTGAGACTTAACAAATTTTTAAAAAACATCTCCAGCAGTTCCTTGTTTCAGGTCATTGCTTCAAAGCTGGTGATGTTCCTAAGGTGAACTTGAACATGGTTCCATTTCTAAACAGAGTTCTAGTGATCTGCTTCAAATACCCTTAAATAAAGCACGAGGTTGAAAAACAGTTACAAGGAATCACAAACTTACTGAGTTCTGGTTAGAAACAAGGCACGATGGTAGGGACCACAGTAACCGAGAAGAATAAAAAAGTGTGTAAAGCAGTGAAGTGATAGCTCTCGGTTTTGGAATCAGACTGACTTGGGTTCCAATTCCCATTCTACAATCTGCTAAATAGTGACCATGGGCAACATCTTTAACCTTTCTGTGCTTCAGTTTCCTCACCAGGAAATTGAGGCTAACCACAGTACCAACGTCATGGGGTTGTCGAGAAGATGGAAGAGATAAATCTGTACACACATTTAGCACCGAGTCTGCACTCAGGAAATGTTGGCTCTGATTTTTTTTTTTTTTTTTTGCGGTACGCAGGCCTCTCACTGCTGTGGCCTCTCCCGTTGCGGAGCACAGGCTCCGGACGCGCTGGCTCAGCGGCCATGGCTCACGGGCCCAGCCGCTCCGCGGCATGTGGGATCTTCCCGGACCGGGACACGAACCCGTGTGCTCTGCATCGGCAGGCGGACTCTCAACCACTGCGCCACCAGGGAAGCCCGGCTCTGATTATTAAATTCATTCTCAGCCTCAAGGATCTTACATACATTTACAAATGAAAATATTCATAGTGAAACAACGGCACTAAATGATATATATCAAGCGAGCAGCATCGGTCACAAAAGACGCAAAACTTTAGGAGTGCAACGCGTTCCTTCATCTAAGGCACCCCTTCATCTAAGGATGGTAAAAGGTCTCATGGGAGAGGTGGGATTGAAACGGATGGGGCCATGCAAGACGCAGATACAAACAGGCTCCCTGCGGCGGGCACTTCCTATTTGCCAAACACTGTGGGGAACCTTGTATGTTATCTCCACAAGCTACAAGTTAGGTACCTCTAAACCTCCATTGCATGTATGAGAAGCTATTTTACTGATGATAGTTGAGACTCACAGAGGTTTAGTAGCTTCCCCAAGTCACCCAACTGGTGGCACATCTAGGTTCAAAATCAGGTCTGTCTGACCAAAGCCCATGCTCCCACCACTATGCCACTGGGGGAAAGGAATCGGGAGAAGAAGGATGAAGGGGGAGATAAATCATCCCAGCGTGAGACAGGAAAGAACATAGTACTCTTATTATATGGCAAGTGGGAAGCAAACAATTTATGGGTTTTTTTAAAGAAAAGGAAAATGAAGGTAGAAAGATGGGTTAAGAGCAGGGAGAATGGAAAACTCAGAATTTTGGACTTCAGACTATGAACAGTGAGGAAACATTTTTTTGTCTTTGGTGTATGTGTGTGTTTTTGATTAAATACTGTACTACTACTATCATTACTAAGAGCATTTATTGAGCAACAATTAAGGGCCAGGACCCATGCTAAACTATTTGCATACATTACTTCTAATAGTTACAATTCTGCAACTTAGGTGTTGTTACCCACCCTTTCACAAACAAACAAGGCCCTGAGAGGTCAAGCCACTCACTTGGATGCCTCTAGTAAACAAAGAGCAGAGTGGGTTCAAACCCAAGTGGGTGTGAAATCAAAGCGCACTTTCCCCTAAAATGGTACTGCCGAAAAACCTCCCTTGCAACAGAGAGCTGAAAAATAAGAGAAACGAAAAGGGAGACAGGGGACTAGTCAGATGCAAAATAGGGATCCAGAGTAAGGAGAGAAATGTCTCAACTGGAGTCACTGTGAAAATGGATGGGAGGTGACAGAGAGCAAATGTGTTCATGACCTTTTCTTTCATTTGCTCCAGTACTGTGTCATGGTCTGCTACGTGCAGCAGAAACCAAGTCAGTAATTATTCCTGCCTGTATTACGGTCCTTGCCTTCAAGCCCTGATTTGAGTGTTGCTTTAATATTTATTTGTCCCACCACAATGTTATCAGAGCTAAAATATGGCATCATCCACTAATCTGTTAACTGTATTGAAGTGCAGTCATTCAAGAGAATAAAACTAAGCCTCCACATCCAATAAATCACATTATGCTTCACATATGAACATCTTAAAAAATCTGACTTAAACACATAGTCTGTCAAATCAGGAGGAAACATACGCTGAACTCTAATGAGCTCTGCCAAATCCTACAGTATTATTATTAAAGTTCATCGTGATCTCAGAGATGACAAGGTTTTCTAAAATGGAGTGTGGTATCAATATTTGTTGGACTGCTTTCTAGTTAATATTCTTGGGAAAGTAGCACAATAAATAAAACAGTGGGAAATGTATGCATTATGAATATATCTTTCAAACTAATGCAAAAGCTATGTGGACAATTACTTACATATCTCGTTTGATGGAATCAAGAGTTAGAAGTTTTAATATTTATGTCATGATTCCAAAATACCCCAAACATTCTGCACTAGTACTTTAGCTTTAGTCCTCCTCATTCAATGAGAAACATCAATATTTTAAATAGAAAATCAGTAGTATAACTGGCTATACAGAAATGAGTTGAAATTCATAAAGATAAAAGACTACAAATTTCCTTTCCATATATACAGTTAATACATTAATATTCCTAACATTTTACAATACTAATTTCAAACATCTAGTATGCTTCTGGGAATAAAATTATGAAGGAAATGGCACTTAAGAGTCTCATATACTAAGGATAAAAACAAATATTGCTTGTGTACTACCTTCATGGGAAAAAGATATTTACATATAGAAGATAAAGCAAAATAACATAAACAGTCTACATTCTCTAATTTTACAGCTCTTAATTATATAATGATCTGTGGTCTGTGTTTTTTAATCTGTTGGACTTAATTTTATTCCTAGGTGCAAACACATACATGGATATTAAAGAACTCTGCTCACCTATACTCAGACCCAACCAAATATCATCGAAAATTTAGCAATAAAGTCCTTTCTCTGCAGGCAGCCTTGCTACTATGTCACTGTAAAGCATAAAGATATAACTATCTTAATAAAAAGACCAGAAGCTAAATCATCTTTTTTTTTCTTTTCAAAATTGAAGCTCCTTGCAAACCCAGTTACACAAATAACTTCATTCACCTTATCTTCAAATCTGAGTGTTTCTTAAACTAAGCCAGGTATCATCACATCCCCACTAGTCCGATAGCCTGTCATAACAGTGGTTCACTGCAACTCCACCCTTTTCCCACCTTCAGTTTCAACAGTGCATTTAATTTTTTTCCTATTAGAGAAAAAAAATTAAGATTAGGAGTTCAAATCCTCAAAGTAGTTCAATGAACTGTCACATTACTATTATTTAACCGCAGGGAATTTTCTGTTTAATTGCCACTCTCTCCCTTCCCCCGAAGGACTACAACTTATTTTGACGGTGTAATGGAAAGCACTGCATTAAGAAAGAGCAAAAACATAATGGGTTTTAATTTTTAAACATCTAACCTTTTCACGAGTCACTGTTAATCATTTGCACCTCTGACTTTAATAATCAGTTCAGCAATTACAGAAGCAAAATCTCCAGGATGGGACTAGGTAAGGATGCCCCAATCACAACCATTACCATAGCAGGGAGAGAAGAAAGCTATTCTGTCATATGTGACATGAAGAAAGTTTTACATGTCAGTTCCACCCAATCTTGAGAACGGTAGAGCTCCTAGTACTTAAAATCTTCATCTTCTAAAATTCAAGATTTTTAAAAAATATATCTCACTGCATTTTCAAATATTAAGTTTTTACTTTCTGTAACAATTTTTTCAACTTTAGGGCTTGGGGGGGGGGGAAGAAAGCTCCAGAATACAGAATAATCACAACACTACAAGAGGGAAAAAGCTAGTTTTTAAAAATCATTCTTCCCACAGAGACATTAAGACCATTATCATTACACCACTTAACCATTTATTTCATTATGAAAGGAAACTTAGAGCACAAGTGGCAATATTCTGAAATGTGATGTTAGTGTGTTCTGCATCAATGAACACACAAGTCTGGAAGGTACAAATATGGTCTCTGTCAGTTGTAGTCCATCCTCAGCAAGTCATTTTCCCTGTGGGCTGAGGCTCCCATTTGGAAATCTTCCCTAACTGCTGAAGGCTGAAAAGGATTCCCTGTGAACAGCATCTGGACCACACCTTGTCTGGTCACACAAGAAGCTGACAAGGGCTGGAGGAAAATGCGTCTGGTCCAAAGATAAGAGGACAGGGCCAAAAATCAAAATATACCCCTCTACAATTTAATAAGGAGGACCCCTAAGATGTCTATTCATCCAGTTTTGTTCTTCTAATCAGTCCCACCATCCGCTACTAGATGTTGGTCATTCTGTGGGCTGGCTGGTAGGGTTTTGTGGTCCAGCAACTGCCAGCCTTTTATAACCTCAGTGATGGTGTGGAAGCATCCATAAATATGCTTTTTGGCACTAAGTCACTACCAAGGGAAATATTAGAGAACAAACTCCCCACCCACTGCAGAAATTTCTTAGTTTCAAAGCATCTGGAATGAAGATCCCAATTACCTTTAGCAAAATTTCTTTTAGGGTTTTTTTTTTTCAATCCTCTTGCTTGCTGAGGAACCTTCTAAAAAGCCCCCCAAAGATGATACCCACAGTTCAGGTTATTGGTCCTACATTTTCCTAGTTAGGGAGGGAAGGAGAAGTGTTTGATAGTTTACCCAGGATCCTTCCACTTGTAGCAGGAATGAACACCAAAAAAGCATCAGGACACTTAACTCCTTAGAGATTTAAAAGCCTTCCGGAGGAATAAAAAGAAATCTCTCTCTCCCCACCTGCACCCCCTACCCTGCTTCTGCCCTAGCCTTAGAATCAGTAGCCCTTCTGTAATTCCATGAGGTTCCAGAGAGACTCCTTTATTCCATGGGGCTTCCGGATCTGACCCCAGGAAAGCCCAGTTGGTCATCCTTCCCGTCATCCTTCCAACCTTCACACCCAACCCCTCCCCACCGCCCCAGGCCACCTCCTTACCTGATAATGTCGTCGTTGTGTCCCAAGAAGAATTTTTGGCTGTGCTCGCGGGTGCTGTAAACCACCCCGACGCCAGCCACAAAGTAGACCACTTCCTTGCCGGCGGTGTAGTACAGGTTGTTGCGGCACTGGTGACCCCGGTACCCGTACACCCACTCCAGCCGGAGCTGGCAGCTGGGAGCTGTCCGATCCGCCATGATAAGCTAACCCCACTCGCCCCCCGGTCGCTCCGCGTGCGGTCCGCGGCCCCTGGGCTCCGGGTCTGTCCTCACCAAGGCTCGGGATGTGGAGGACCTGCAAGGGCTCAGCGTGCAGCGCCGGGCGCTGATTTCCGCGGCGACGCACAGACACAGACCAGCGCGCCGGCCGCAACCATCATCCGCCGCCGCCGCCGCCGCCGGAGACGAGCCGCCAGGTACGCGGTCGCCAGACCCCGCCGGGCTCTCCGGCTCCCTCTCCACGGGAGAGGCGTCTTCTGGGGCGCCAGCACTCGCGCGCGCACGCCTCACTGCACCTGCGGGCTTCGGCCCCCGTGAGAGGTTTTTGAGAGGGTCACCCCGTCTTTTAAATCATGGATCTGCATATCCAAACACTGATTACCAGTTCGCTCACTGAAGTTTGCTGTGCCCGGGGGCCTCGCAGCAGGCAGCGGGATTTATTCTGTGACAGCTTTAATTTGACAAGGAACTCGAATAAGCTTTTGCCATCGCCATCCTTGGATCCGAAACTGACAGTCTACATCCAGGATGCGAGAGCGAGGAAGAAAGAAACAGATATTTTGCGTAACTCACCCAGTCCAAGAAAATGATCCCCAAACTAAACCAAGTTTTTAAAAAATTGTCAACTATTCCTCCTCTCTCCCTCCAGATCCATCTTTTTAATGATATGAAATATGCCCTAAATGCTGCTGGCTGGTGGCTGCCGATACGATTTGAAAGAACATTTGCTGCAAGAGGGAGGAGATATGGGGATATATGTATATGTTTAGCTGATTCACGTTATTATAAAGCAGAAGCTAACACACCATTGTAAAGCGATTATACTCCAATAAGGATGTTAAAAAAAAAAAAGAACAATTGCTGTTTCCCCATTAAGCCAGGGCAAATATGCAACGGTCATTTTTTAGATGCTCCAATTAGTTAGTTGTCGTGTATGTGTTCATAATTCATATCCTCCGTGAACCGTCTCTTGGCCGAGAAAACCACAAGAACTTAGCAGCTCTCACTAATCAGCAACTCCAATTGAAAGCGCCATAAAAAGATTTTTCTGAATCAGAGGAAACTGAGACACTAGTGCAGCTAGAGGCAGGAAAGCTCAACCTACAAACGCTCCCGGTCCAGAAAAAATTAAATAATTAACAAGTGACCAAAATCTTGTACCTCTACCCAGGAAGGTCTGCTCTAGCTATCGGGTCCCGCAGGCGCAACGGTCACGCCTCTAGCCCGACGTGGGGCGGGAGCGCCCGAGGAACCACTGGGGACGGCGAGCCCCCACATACGCGCACACACATCCCAGGCATTGGTCGCTGCCGACCTGAGGGATGCTGGCCCCAGGGGACACGCCGGCCCCAGGGGACACCCCGGCCCGCGCACAGTGCAGCCTTTGCGGCGTCCTGCACTCCTCCCACACCCGATCCAGGCTAGCCTGCGGAGCATCCCGGCTCTGCCGCCTCTAACCTCTGCTCTGAGCGGGCGCCGCGAGCACGTCCTGGATCTCGCACGGGCGAGCGAAATCCTCCGCTTGCCCCCCCCTTCCCAACCCTTCCCCGCCTCCCGCACCCGAGGATGGGCTTCGTCACTGGGGCGTCGCGAGAGACAGGTTCTTCCTCCAGCCGAGGCTCCGGGGGCGGGGCCACAGCGCCGCTTTCGGGAACCGAGGCTGCGGGTTACTAGGCGAGATCTCAGCGCTTGGAAACGGCGATGCCCCAGAGCGCTAGGGCCGCCCCCTCCTTCCACCGCCCCTGTAGCCCCCTTCCTCCGATGCATCCTGGGAAATGTAGTCCACTCCACGCGGGCCCGGGCAGGGAGCGCGCGGGGCCGGACCACAAGTCCCAGGATTCCGAGCGCCCAGAGTGGGCCGTAGAAAGGCCGTTAACTGCGTCCGAGATGCTTGCGGTTCTTTGCCGAGCAGAGGAAGGCGCACCAAGGGCGACCGCTGGCTAGCGCCTTGCGTTACCTAGTCACTGAGGCTGCCGGCCCGCGTGCGTGTGTATCTAAAAAGAAGAGCAGTGGAGCAGGAATAGAGACCATACCATCTCTACGGCCCACGTCGAGAATTTCTTCTGCACCTGTCCCTGAGGGCTACTGCAGCCGACTCAAGCCCAAGTTTGTTTCCCACTTCAGTTTTACTTTTTATTCAGATGGATTCTAATCTGTTAAAGTACAGTAATGCCGCGTTTAAGAAAAATGCTGGGGATGTGGTCTCACTTTGTCCTAAGAACCAGTGCCTTCCTATGAGCTGCTTCATAAGACTTGGGTAGTTAAGGATAACCAGATTTTGCAAATGGGAAGGTGCTCACGCCACGAACAACTAACCTTGACCCTCAAACGCAGAAGCCGGTGGCATCTGTCCAAGTGAACTGTGAATTCCAGTGTGTTCTGAAGTAGCCTCTTTTCAAATCCGGGCAACAGCTGACCTGTGAGAAGAGGCTTAAAAATCTCACTGACTAAAAAGCTGCAAAAGGACGATTAAAGGGACATTTTTAGCATGCCCTTTCCTTTCTGTGCTCTCAATGTAATCCCTTACTCAGTTCTTCAACTACCTCAAGCTTTAGCACAGCCCTCTGAACGGTAGGAAAGTCTCTGGAAGATTAGAAGTGCCAGAGTTTGGATGAGCAGTTGCTGCCTGCAGCAGTGAAGAGGATGTGAATTGGTCTCATCATTCTTTTTAAGGAAACAGGGATCTACAAATCCATGAAGTCGCACTGTGCTAGACAATAAGGGCATTACCAAATGTAAAAACAAAAACAAACAAAACAACATGGTCTGAAAGATTTGAGACATAAGCTAAAATATAATGACCAATAATGCCATGCCATAAAACAGTGCCAATGAATTAAATAGAGACAGTAAATTCTATATAAAAATTCACAAGATGAAGAGCTTTTCCAGCTATAAGTCAGGAATGACTTCATGGAGGAAATAGGAAATAAGGGTAGAATTGAGATAAGTAAACATAAATTGAAAGCACTCTGCATGGGTCTATAGAATAAAAGGGTAGATACAGAAAAAGATTTAGAGAATAGAATTGGTGCAAGAGAGAATTCGTGTAAGATGAGAAGGGGACATAAACCTGAAAGGTTAGATTGTGGATGGAGCTGAATCTAGAGGTTTGCACCATATCTTAAAATAATGGAAGGCCACTGGATTTTTTCAGGGGGCGGGGAAGAAGGGAATAGCAATAAAAACAGTAATTTTGCCAGTAGTCAAAGCATCAGGTATTAGAGGCTTAAGGTAGACCTTGGTTGGGGTTCTACATTAGAGGTAGTAGTAATGGTCCAGAAAGGAAGGGACATCTTTCAGAAAAATTACAAAAGGATGTTGAAAAGAGTCTCCTCAACAAATAGAAATGGATATAACATGACATGTTCATTTCCTCACTTACCTTTAATATAACTAGTGACCACCATGCTATACCATATTGTACTTTTAGTTAAATGAGTATACGTATACCTTCCAACTTAAGACATAGATCTATTTGTTATTAAACAACTGACGAGAAAATATAGCAGATTAAGGCACGGTTACAGAATTTTCCGCCTCAAGTTTCTTAGACAATGAGAGGAAAATATTCTCAAGAAACAGTATTAAGGACATAAGGTAAGTTCAAGAACTCATGAATATTCTCACTAAAATACTTCAATTTATAGAAGTAAAATGAGAGAGTAAGTGTATAGTTTCCAGGTTGTGGGGAGGATACTTTTAGAGAAGAAGACCCTGTGTATCACCTTGGGTCTTCAACAGAAATAAAATGTTTTACCAGTATCTGCCATCATCAGGGCACTCTGCAGAGTCAAGAGAATAAGCCAGAATCCATAGGAGTGAGATACACCTTTGGCTGCATGGAAGGGGCTCTGGAACTGGACATTTCACAGGATCTCAAGAAAGAGCAAAGGCCTATCCCCTAGCAGAAGCTATACTAAATCCCAATAGATCTCACTGTTTTTCCTACTCCATCCTTTTCCAATTTTAGGCTACAGGAAAGTGGATAAAAAGCAATATCCAGCCACTATAGCTCTGAGAAGATCAACTTATTCTCAGATAAGGTGAGAAAAATGTCTAGAAGAATTCATACATAATGTATCTGAATAAATGATTTGGAAAGAGCTGCCCCATCAAACATAAGAAACAAAAAAAGTAAGGGCAGGGACTTCCCTGGTGCCACAGTAGTTAGGAATCTGCCTGCAGAAGACATGGGTTCGATCCTTGGTCTGGGAAGATCCCACATGCCACAGAGCAACTAAGCCCGTGCACCACAACTACAGAGCCTGTGCTCTGGAGCCCGTGAGGCACAACTACTGAGCCCACGCACGACTACTGAGCCCACGTGCCAGAACTACTGAAGCCCATGCGCCTAGAGCCCGTGCTCTGCAACAAGAGAAGCCACCACAATGAGAGGCCCGCGCACCGCAGCGAGGAGTAGACCTGCTCGCCGCAACTAGAGAAAGCCCACGCGCAGCAACGAAGACCCAAAGCAGCCAAAAATAAATTATTTACTAATAAGTAAATGTTAAAAATAATTTTTTAAAATACCTTTAAAAAAAAAAGTAAGGGGTTTCCCTGGTGGCGCAGTGGTTGAGAGTCCGCCTGCCGATGCAGGGGACACGGGTTCGTACCCCGGTCTGGGAAGATCCCACGTGCCGCGGAGCGGCTGGGCCCGTGAGCCGTGGCCGCTGAGCCTGCGCTCCGCAATGGGAGAGGCCACAGCAGTGAGAGGCCCGCGTACCACAAAAAAAAAAAAAAAAAAGTAAGGTCATAGCAAAAGCAAACCAAAATCTTGAAAGAAAGGTACATTATATGTGAAAGATAGATGAAGAAACTTTATGGCATCTTGAAGAAAATTTGTCAAAGAAGCAGATTCTCTACCAAAGAACTTAGTTACAATATTAATTCAAAATATCAAGAGCTTAAAAATGGATACTAAAAATAAAAGCCAAGCTAAAGGAGTAATCAAATATGAACACAGTTTCAGATCTAATGAACACATTTGAAACAATAGGAAAAAAAACTGGAAATCATACTACCAGTATGGAGGAAACACCAGAAATTATCACAAGAAATGCAGAGGAAAAAGCCAAGGATATTAAAATAGATAATGCTTGAGACAGCAAAGCTAACCCAACCTGCAGATCATTGGCATTCCTAAATTAGAGAAGCCAACAAATGGAACAGAAAATAGAGGAATATACTAAAGAACTGAATCTGCACATTAAAGTGGTACACTGTATATCAGAAAAAAAAAAGATGATATAGAATAGTCTCCTTGGAGGCATATCCTAGCAAAATTATTTAACTTCAAGAATAAATAATATTTCAAAATCATTTGCCAACTTTAGAGAGGACTGTTTTACCACCTCTGCCAATTAGTAATTAAAGAGAAACATTTAAGCATTTACTTTGTCTTCTTGGAGGAACTGAAGTTTATCCTCAGTTGATAAAGGAAAGCTACTTACATAAGAATGCTAGCTAATAAATGTAGGGAAAATAATAGATTTAGAAAATCATCCAGTGATGTAACTGATGCAGGAAAAGGTTGTAAATGTATACCAAAACGATTAGATGAGAGGATATTCCTTCCCATAATGCTAAAGAATCACCCTACAAATTATGTAACTTTAAATGGAGTGCTCTGGAGGTCACCATCTCAATTAAATTATCAAACTTAGTATCACCAGTACTGGCACAATCTTCTCCTTCTGCCTCCTGATGTGATGTGGTATGAAATACTGCATAAAACATTTTTGGCCAAATACTAACTCAAGTCTAATCAAGCCTTATGACTTAACTCTAAGTTTACAGAAAATATGGGATAGATGAACAAGTTAACTGAAACCATAGGTAAACAATCAGGCAAAGCCAGAAAATAGGGCAGCGTACAACACAAGTGGTCTGGCTTGATCAAAAAGCAAATGTAATTAAACAAAAAATACATAACAAAAAGGTGGGGGATTATTCTTGGTTAAAAGAGACTAAAGGGCTTCCCTGGTGGCGCAGTGGTTGAGAGTCCGCCTGCCGATGCAGGGGACACAGGTTCGTGCCCCGGTCTGGGAAGATCCCACATGCCGCGGAGCGGCTGGGCCCGTGAGCCATGGCCGCTGAGCCTGCACGTCCGGAGCCTGTGCTCCGCAACGGGAGAGGCCACAACAGTGAGAGGCCCGCGTACCGCAAAAAGAAAAAAAAAAAAAGAGAGAGACTAAAGAGATATAACAACTAAGTACAATGGGTGACTCCTGATTGGATCTTGGATCCTGATTTTTTTTTTTTAAGGCCACAAAAGACAATGTGGGAGAAGGAACAATTGGGGAATTTTAATACAAAAAGGATTATTCTAGAGCAGTGGTCCCCAACCTTTTTGGCACCAGGGACCGGTTTCGTGGAAGACAATTTTTCCACAGATGTGGGGGGGATGATTCAGGCAGTAATGCGAGCGATGGGGAGCGATGGGGAGCGAGTGGCAGACAAAGCTTCTCTGGCTCTCCCGCTGCTCACCTCCTACTGTGCAACCGGGTTCCTAACAGGCCGAGGACCCGTACTGGTCCAGGGCCCTGGGGTTGGGGACCCCTGTTCTAGCAGATATCAGGGAATTAACTCTTCTTATTCTCCGGAAAATCATATTCTAAGGAAAGACATCCTGAAGTATTTAGGAATAAAATGTTACATCTACAACTTACCTTCAAGTGATTCAGGAAGAAATGTGTTCTCTATGTACACACAAACACACATGCACAGGAGAGATAAAGCAAATATGGCAAATATTAGCAGTTGCTTTATGTATCTTTTTTCTGTATGCTTGAAATTTTTTATTATAAAAGACTGGGAAAATGTTCTCAAGGGTCTAGGCAGAAACAAAAATGGAGGATGGGTGTAGAAATCAGGCTGGCCTCACATTCTGCACTGCAACCTCCAATGCCAGAAAAAATGGAGCAGTATTTATAAGTTCTGATAGAGAAGGAAATTATAATATTAGAATTATACCCAGCTAACTTGTTAAGTGTAAAAGTAACAGGCAGACATTCTCTGACATTAAGAACTTCAGGGCATTTTTTAGCCCTTGTGACAGTTATAATGAAGTTTAATGACAAGTGACTAAAGAACCCAAATAAACCATTAAAGAAGGTAGAAGTTTCTCTACCACATAAAATGTTTGGAAGTATAGCAGATTAAGGAAATTTTCAGATACCCAGAATCTTCCTGTCTTGTTATACATTAATACATATCTTTCACCTCATGGTTTAAGATGACAGATCAAACTTCAGCATTTACATTTGCAATACAGGTAGCAGGAAGGAGAATAGAAGATCTCCTCCCTTTAAGGATATTTTCTGTAAGCTTCATACACTTCTGCTTACATCCCATTGGCCAGAACTTAGAGTGCATCTAGCTGCAAGGGAGGCTAGGATTATACACTATATAATGGGGGCAGTGTGTACATTTAAAATCAGGAATATTTTACTAAGAAAGAAATGGAAAAGCAATGTTGGTGTTCACCAGAAGTTTCTGCTAACACACTCATGAAAAACCTACCTGACAATGATATTCAGCCATGCAAGAAGTGAACAAATGAATCACTTTTGATTGGTAACGGTAAATGGTAAAGCATGGTAAAAAGATGGGAGTGGGGTTTCCCTGGTGGCGCAGTGGTTGAGAGTCCGCCTGCCGATGCAGGGGACATGGGTTCGTGCCCCGGTCCGGGAAGATCCCACATGCTGCGGAGCAGCTAGGCCTGTGAGCCATGGCCGCTGAGCCTGCACGTCCAGAGCCTGTGCTCCGCAACGGGAGAGACCACAACAGTGAGAGGCCCACGTAAAAAAAGATGGGAGGGGAGCAATGAATCAGTTTATTAAGGAAACAGTTCTCATTCATTCTTTAGTTTCACTTTTTTGTTTGTTATTAAAATTAGTTGAAACCCTTTATTTTAAAAAAAAATTCATGAGAATGGTATAATTCCATTCTCATGAAATTATTTCTATCCATTTAGTTATCTGCCATGCATCTAACTATGTCTGTATAGAGATATTATAATATAGTTCACCAAAACCTAACCTAGTTATTTCTGGAGCAGTGAGATTTAGAATAACTTTTTGTCTTCTTTTTGGACCTTTCTGATTTTTCAAAAATGTTTGAAATGAGCATGTACCATTTTTATTAAAACAGTGAGTCATTATCCATGCATCTATGGTCAATTAATCTACAGCAAAGGAGGCAACAACATACTATGGAGAAAAGACAGTCTCTTCAATAAGGGGTTCTGGGAAAACTGTACAGCTACATGTAAAAGAATGAGATTAGAACATTTCCTCACACCATATACAAAAATAAACTCAGAATGGATTAAAGACCTAAATAAAAGACCTGAAACCATAAAACTCCTAGAAGAGAACATAGGCAGAACACTCTTTGACATAAATCATAGCAATAATTTTTGGATCCATATCCAAAGGCAAAAGAAATAAAAACAAAAATAAATAAATGGGATCTAATTAAACTTAAAATCATTTGCACACAAAAGAAACCATCAACAAAGTGAAAAGACAACCTACTGAATGGGAGAAAATATTTGCAAATGATGACTGACAAGAAGTTGATAGCCAAAATACATTAACAGCTCATATAACTCAATATCAAAAAGCAACACAATTTTAAGATGAGTGGAAGATCTGGATAAACATTTTTCCAAAGAAGACATATAGATGGCTACAAGCATGAAAAGATGCTCAACATCTCTATTAGAGAAATGCAAATCAAAACTACAATGAGGTATCACCTCACACCTGTCAGAATGGCTATCACCAAAAAGCCTACAAATATAAAATGTTGGGGAGAATGTGGAGAAAAGGAAACCCTTGTACACTGTTGAAGGGAATGTAAATTGGTGTAGCCACTATGGAAAACAATATAGAGGTTCCTCAAAAAACTAAAAATATAACTACCATATGATCCACCAATTCCACTCCTGGGTATATATCTGAAAAAAAAGCCACTGTTTTGAAAATATACATGCGCCCCAATGTTCATAGCAGCGCTATTTACAACAGCCAAGACATGGAAGCAACTCAAGTGTCCATTAACAGATAAGTGGATAAAGAAGATGTGATATATATTTATACACATACACACACACACACACACACACACACACACAGGAATATTAGCCATATAAAAGAATGAAATTATGCCATTTGCAACAACGTGGATGGACTTAAAGAGTATTATGCTTAGTGAAGTAAGTCAGACGGAGAAAGACAAATACTCTATGTTATCACTTATGTGTGGAATCTAAAAAATAAAACAGGGGGCTTCCCTGGTGGCGCAGTGGTTGAGAGTCCGCCTGACGATGCAGGGGACATGGGTTCGTGCCCCGGTCCGGGAAGATCCCACATGCCGTGGAACGGCTGGGCCTGTGAGCCATGGCCGCTGAGCCTGCGCGTCTGGAGCCTGTGCTCCGCGACGGGAGAGGCCACAACAGTGCGAGGCCCGCGTACCGCAAAAAAAAAAAAAAAAAAAAAAATAAATAAATAAAAAATAAAAAATAAAACAAGCAAATGTATATAACAAAACAAAAACAGACTGACAGATATAGAAAACACACTAGTGGATACCAGTGGGGACAAGGAAGAGGGAAGGGCCAGATAGGGGTATGGGATTAAGAGATACAAACTACTATGTATAAAATAAGTACAAGGATATATTGTACAGAACAGAGAAATATAACCACTATTTTGTAATAACTTTAAATGGAGTATAATCCATAAAAATACTGAATCACTATGCTGTCCACCTGAAACTAATATAATATTGTAAGTCAACTATACTTCAAAAACAAATAAGTCATTGCTCTTAAAAATATCTGTTGATGATAGACTGTATTTTTCTTGAAATGATATTTGTAGTCATTAGGATAAACCCTTTGGTTGATCTTTCTAGACTCTGTTAATTGGCAATATTAAGAGCCTGTCAGATCATTGAACAGAGTTAGGGCATATGAGTGTAGTTGTTTAACCAGAGTTTCCTCTGTAAAAGATAACCAATTTATTTGGAGCTAGACCTTGTAGCCTTGACCTCATTAGCATTACACTTTAGATACCATTGAACTACAAAAAACTGACGATGATATTTCACCAGCAATCAACTAATGGGGTTAGACTCCACATTTTTAACCAAGTAAAATACTTAAAAATAAAAATAGCATATGAAAAGATTCTCTATATCATTAGCCACCACGGAAATTCAATCAAAACCACAATGAAATACGACTTAACACCTGCTGTAATAAAAAGGCGATTACAAGCATCAGAGAGGATGTGGAGAAATTGGAACCCTCATACACTGCTGGTGAGAATGTAAAATGATGCAGCTGCTCTGGAAAACAATCTGGCAGTTCCTCCAAAAGTTAAACATGGAGTCACCGTGTGATCCAGCAATCCCATTTCTAGATATATACCCAAGAGAAATACATTCACACAAAAACTTTTATCACGTTAGCCAAAAGGTTCATTCATTTTTTTCCATAAGATGGCTCTAGTAGCACTTAGTTGTCTTTAACTTCATTCGAAACAATTTTGTTAGATTGTATGTGACAGCTGTCAAATCAGCGAGCATTTAAAAAAAGACATCAAAATTCGTGAATTAGTGTAGCCAATTTAATATTGAAGATGGAAGAAAAAAGCATTTCCGGTATATTATGCTTTATTATTTCAAGAAAGATAAAAACACAACCGAAATGCAAAAAAAAAAAAAAAAAGATTTGTGCAGTGTATGGAGAAGATGCTGTGACTGATCGAATGTGTCAAAAGTGGTTTGTGAAGTTTTGTGCTGGAGATTTCTCACTGGACGATGCTCCACGGTCGGGAAGACCAGTTGAAGTCGATAGCGATCAAATTCAGACATTAATTGAGAACAATCAACGTTATACCACGCAGGAGATAGCCGACATACTCAAAATATCCAAATCAAGCACTGAAAATCATTTGCACCAGCTTGGTTATGTGAATCACTTTGATGTTTGGGTTCCACATAAGTTAAGCAAAAAAACCTTCTTGACTGTATTTCCTCATGCGATTCTCTACTTAAACGTAACGAAAACGTTCCGTTTTTAAAACAAATTGTGATGGGTAATGAAAAGTGGATACTGTACAATAATGTGGAACAGAAGAGATTGTGGGGCAAGCGAAATGAACCACCACCAACCACATCAAAGGCCCGTCTTCATCCAAAGAAGGTGATGTTGTGTATATGGTGGGATTGGAAAGGAGTCCTCTATTATGAGCTCCTCTATTATGAGTCCTCTATTATGAGCTCCTTCCAGAAAAGCAAACGATTAATTCCAACAAGTACTGCTCCCAATTGGACCAACTGAAAGCAGCACTTGACAAAAAGCGTCCAGAATTACAGAAAACGTGTAATCTTCCATCAGGATAATGCAAGACCACATGTTTCTTTGATGACAAGGTAAAAACTGTTACAGCTTGGCTGGGAAGTTCTGTCTCATCCGCCGTTTTCACCAGACATTGCACCTTCGGATTTCCATTTACTTCGGTCTTCACAAAATTCTCTTAATGGAAAAAATTTCAATTCCCTGAAGGACTGTAAAAGGCACCTGGAACAGTTCTTTGCACAAAAAGATAAAAAGTTTGGGGAAGATGGAATTATGAAGTTGCCTGAAAAATGGCAGAAGGTAGTGGGACAAAAGCGTGAATACATTGTTCAATAACGTTCTTGGTGAAAATGAGAAACGTGTCTTTTATTTTTATTTAAAAAACCGAAGGCACTTCTTGGCCAACCCAATACATGAATGTTCATAGCAGCATTATCCACAATACAAAAAGTGTAATTAATCTAAATGCCCATCAATCAATGAATGGATAAGTACAATATATACATCCATATAATGGAATATTATTCCTCAATGAAAAGAAATGAAGAACTGTTACAAGTTACAACATAGAACCTCGAAAATGTTATTCTAGATGAAAGAAGCCATTTGCAAAAGATCACACATTGTATGACTCCATTTCCAGATGGAATGTTCAGAAGAGGCAAATTTGTATAGACATAAAGTAGATTAGTGGTTCACTAGAGAAGAAGATGGGTAGGTGGGGGAAATGTGAATAACTACTAATGAGTATGGAATTGTGGTGTGGGAGGGTGATAAAAATGTTCTAAAATTAGATTGTGTTGATTGCTCAATTTTTTATATACTGAAAACCATTGAATTGTACACTTTAAATGGATGAATTTATAGTATGTAAATTATATATCAAAGCTATTAAGAATAAAAACAAAGTTTGACTCATTTTACTTGGTTGTTGCATGTACATTTCCTATATATTATACATATTAATAATTTCTTGCTTTTTGATTCCTTAAATGCCAGTCATTCTTATAGCAGAAATTATTTCGTACTCAAAGAGGAAAAGATTTTTAAATTAAAGTTCATGGTTTTAATCTATCATTCAGAACTTATCCTATGTTTAATGTTTTATAGGAATATTAAACATTTTAGGTAAACTATACAGGTCACATTGGAAGATGTAAATGCTAGGTCTAAAAGGAATGGGCGATTATCAGTAACTCATAGAGAAAGAACTTTTAAAGTTTTTCCCCCGTCTCTTTTCAAACATTTTTAACAAAGGATAAAGAGGCTCTGGCTATTGAGCTAGAAATAGACAGTACAGTCCAAGAGGAGATCTAATCAACGAAAAGCTTTCACGATTTTTTATTGAAGATAGAATTCCTGTATATTCCCTATTCAATCGAGATAACATAAAAGAATCTGATCAGACTAGTAAGAAAAGGCCTTTTAAATCCATGCTTGAAAAGGATCCATTCTAAAAAGCATTCCTAGATACACAGAAAGTCTGTCTTTAAAATGTAACTAGCTATGACTCTATGTAAAGTCTAGTTTACCTGAAGACCAACTTGCAACATACAGACATCTACAACTTCAGCACAGCATTTGATATTTCTTAATCCAAACATTAGCCCTGGCAATAATTCTTTTTTTCTGCTCCTGGTAATAATTTAGTCATAGTGTTCCTCTCTAATAAAGCCCCTACTGAAACTCTTGCATGAGATTTCTAATCTCAAAGAGAGAATATGAAAAATTAGTCATATAGCTAATAACATATGCTATACATTCAGTACATTTTAAATGTTTTAGGTTGATTATATTAGGGGTAACATCTAGTTGTTAGATCTGGATCATTGAAGCTGACATCACTACATATTCTTCCTAAGTGAACCCTATAGGCTAATTAATGTGCCTTCTCTAAAATTTTTGCAGTATTTCCTAGTGAGAACAATGAGAGGTTCTCATAGAAGATGTTGTGTTCCAAAACTTTAAAGATGTATGGCAAACTCACTGATAGGTAGGTTTCTATAATAATAATTTAATTATTATTTCTAATTATAATTCTTAATTATTACTAGTTTTGTGTTACCTTCAGGTATACTTTCTAGAACACTGCTTAGGCTTACACTGAAGGGGAAATCATAATCATCTCCACTTAAGAATCACAGGATTCTAGGGACTTCCCTGGTGGTGCAGTGGATAAGATTCCACACTTCCAATGCAGGGGCCCAGGTTCAATCCCTGGTCAGGGAACTAGATCCCACATGCATGCCACAACTAAGAGCTCGCATGCTGCAACTAAGGAGTCAGCAAGCAGCAACTAAGGAGTCTGTGAGCTTCAACTAAGGAGCCCACATGTCACAACTAAGACCCGATGCAACCAAATAAATAATAAATTAAAAAAAAAAAAGAATCACAGGATTCTAGAGCTGGAAAGTATCTTAGAAATACCCAAATTTTACTACTAAAGGAGGCTCAGGTCATGGCCAAGAATGAAGAAAGTCCACAACAACAACTTTATTGACTGCTTGTATAGTTATCAAACAGATAATTCCCGAGTACTGCTGTGGGGAGGGATTAATAATGCTGCACAGAAAGTATCATGGGAATAGTGTGATATGGGGAAATCCTTTCAGTTCAGAAGACAAGGTTCTGGAGGCAGACTGACCAAATTGTAATCCTTACTCTGTCACTTAGTAGTCTTTTGACCTTGGACAGGTTACCTAATCCAAGCCTCAGTTTCCTCATCTGTAAAATGGACATAATAGCACCTATCTCATAGGATTGTCGGTAAGGACTGAATGAGTTAAAATACATGAGCAACCTGAGGCCCCATATGAACTCTCCTCTTCCTTATGAGTAAAGATTTTTCAGGGCCAAGGAGACATTTCCACCCAGAACCCATACTCCTCCCCCGCTCTACTGCAGGCATCTGAGACCCTAGAATTACCTGCGCAAAAATGCCTGAGTCCGCATACAGGGCTCTCTTCTGGACTGCTCTGCGGGGGTGTACTCTCCTAAGTTAAAGGATGACGCGAAGGCACAGCTATCTGTGGGGTGGGAAGGCATGAATCTGAAGCTTGGCTGTATGGGCTGAGGGCACGCAAATTTGTGCTCAACGCCCCTGGTGGTGCGGACGGAGTAGGAGATGGGATGAGAAGGAAGGCAGCCTGAAGGCAGGGGGGCCACTTCTCACACTGCCGCATTCTGGCATGGAGCTCAAGGGAGTCTAAGAATTCTACATTTGACTCTGTCCTTCCAGATTGCTATGAAAGCATATCTGACATGGTAAGAGACAGCTTGCTCGATATCTAACTTTCAAGCATGTAGACATATGCAATGAACTCCTGGAGTGTCCTCGCCCTGCCCCCACGGGTGTTGGGGTATGCCTGGTGTCTTGTACACAGTAAGCATTCCATGCATTTTATTTTAATCTTTTTTTAAAAAAAAATAGACCTTTACTGGAGTATAATTGTTTCACAATACTGTGTTAGTTTCTGTTGTACACAAAAGTGAATCAGCCATATGCATACATATGTCCCCATAACCCCTCCCTCTGGAGCCTCCCTCCCATCCTCCCCATCCCACCCCTCTAGGTCATCGCAAAGCACCAAGCTGATCTCCCTGTGCTATGCAGCTGCTTCCCACTAGTTAACTATTTTACATTCGGTAGTGTATATATGTGGATGCTACTCTCACTTCGCCCCAGCTTTCCCCTCCCAGCCTGTGTCCTCAAGTTCATTCTCTATGTCTATGTCTTTATTCCTGCCCTGCAACTAGGTTCATCAGTACCATTTTTTTCTGTTTTGATTCCATATATATGTGTTAGCATACGGTATTTATTTTTCTCTTTCTGACTTACTTCACTCTGTATGACAGACTCGAGGTCCATCCACCTCACTACAAATAACTCAATTTCGTTTCTTTTTATGGCTCAGTAATATTCCATTGTATATATGTGCCACATCTCCTTTATCCATTCATCTGTCGATGGACATTTAGGTTGGTTCCATGTCCTGGCTATTGTAAATAGTGCTGCAATGAACATAGTGGTACATGTCTCTTTCTGAATTATGGTTTTCTCAGGGTATATGCCCAGTAGTGGGATTGCTGGGTTATATGGTAGTTCTATTTTTAGTTTTTTAAGGAACCTCCATACTGTTTTCCATAGTGGTTGTATCAATTTACATTCCCACCAAGTCCATGCATTTTAACCAGTATTATTGTTGTTATTACTGTAAGAAAGTGACTCTTCTCACAAACGGTAACAAAATAGAAGCTTTCCTTTCCCACTGACCTGAGAGAACACAGTGTGCCAAGAGAACACTGGTGTGCAAGCACTCAGATTAGAGATTTCTAAAGGTCCAAGCAGAGGCCCAACCACTTTTCAGGTTAGTGAGAGTGACAAGGAGGCAAAGCCCTCTGCCAAGATCAACTGACAGAGATTCCCTACTAAGCATGGACTCAGTGTCAGCACTTGCAGCACGGAGTAACAGGGTAAGTGCCCTTAGGACAAGAGGGTGACGAGAGGGCCAGGGAGAAGCAGCCACCCATTAGTGGACCAGAGCATGAATTATTCTAGTAGCCTCAGGGCCTAAGTGTCAATGCCAGCTCTTCAGTAAGGATGAGCCGCAGGTGCAGAGCAGAACCCACTGTGGACTTTTACTTCCCTGCTTGGATTTTACCAGAAAATGTGGGCCCACGCCTTCCCAACAGATCACTTTGCTATTTTTATAAAGTCCTGAATTTTAAAACCTGCTCTCAAGAAGATAGAATTTGATTCATTCCACCTGACACCATTATATACATTAAATATATGTATACAGAAATATACAGTTGACCTTTGAACAACACAGGGGTTAGAGACATCCAAACCTCCGGGGAGTCAAAAAATTCAAGTATAATTTATAGTTGGTCCTCTGTATATGCAACTCCCCTGTATTCATGGTTCCGTATCCCCAGATTCAACCAACCAGGAATTGTCTAGTTCTGTAGTATTCACTATTGAAAAAAATCTGCGTGTAAGTGGGCTCTCACAGTTCAAACCCCTGTCGTTCCAAGAGTCAACTGTAAATGTAAACATAAAATCATGAAGCCCTGAAAGAAAACATGAGTTAATTCACCTACAATCTGGAAAAATATTTCTAACTATGATGCAAAATCCAGAAGTAATATGGGCAAAAATTGATACACTCAATAACTAAAAAAAAAAAAAAAAATTCAGAAACTCTTGCATGGCAGAGAATAGCATAAGAAAGTGAAAAGAGAAAAAATCACAGAGAAGGGATAAATATCTCTAATATATGAACTTCTTTTGATAAAAAATAAGCCTACTAACTTTATGGAAAATTATGAATAGGGAGTTTACATAAGAAGAAATAAAAATGGTCCTTAATAATATGGAAAAAAAGAAATGCTCAAAATAAGAGAAATGCAAATTAAAACTCCACTATTTTAAAACAAGGAAGATCTACTGTACATTCCCAAGGATGTACCTGAAGACAAAAAATAAAATAAAATGGTTATGTCCCTGAGGATAGATTCTAAAGTTAAAAAAATTAAAATGTTTTCAGTCATCATATTAGAACATAATAAATAATACTGCAGAAATGCAACCAGCAAAATCCAGCTTTGGGCAATTCCAAAGGAAACCTGTTTTGGTTGTTTTTAGTTTAATCAAATAAATTACAAGAAATAAAAATGTCAGATGGAGGGGAAAACTGTATGTTAGAAGATACTTAAAATACATACCAATCTCATGGAGTTTACTTGGATTCTGATTTGAACAAACCATTAAAAAAAAAAGAACCACTATGAGATAAACATGGAAATGTGAATACTCAATATTTGATTATTTTAAGGTATTAGAATTTTCAGGTGTTATAATAGCATTGTGATTATGCTTTTTAAAGTAAATCCTTATCTTTTAGACATACATGCTGAAATATCTATGTATGAAAAATTTTGAGGTCTGAATTTGCTTAAAAGTAATCTGTAGAGGGTGGGAGATGAAATGAGATCGGCTCTGAGCTGATAATTACTGAAGCTGGGTAACGGCTATGGACAGGTTCCCTATACTATTCTCTATACTTTTGTATATGTTTAAAATAGTTTAAATACTTCATATTTCCAATTTTTAAAAAAACTGCTTCAAATACTGTTAGAGGCAGGATTCTGAACAGGGCCCATCCTCTCTGACTGCTCCAGCCAGGGTTCCAAGTGGCACAGTCAAAAAAGTAGCATCCCCTACAGAATCTTCTCTTGGGCTTATTTTCATCTGAAGGTGTTCATTCATTACCCCTGCAAGTGTTTTCTTTATTACATTTTCATTATAATAGGACAAGTAAAATCTTGTTTTATTACTTCATCCAATGAGAACTAGGAAGCGCATGGTGATAGTTAGGGATTCAGGCTCTGGAGTCAGATGCTCCCAACCACATCCACCTCTGCCATCTGGATATGAGACCCTGGGCAAGTTATTTACCTCCTAACATCTTGGTTTCTTCATCTGTAAAATGGAAATAAAAATAATAACCCACTTCATAAATATGTTGTGGATGAAATAATGTATGTTTAGAATGCCTAGCACATGGTAAATATTCAAAATATTTTTATTGCTAATATTATATATAATCACTATTTAAAATATCCTCCCACAGAAGGCTCCCAAAGAATTTAAAATAAGATTTGGACTTAATTATGCATGTGTCTATATGATTGCCTGGGTTACTACTGTTGTGTTTATATGCTGCCCGGCCATGAAACTGGGGTCCGTTCTCTGAACCAAAGTTTTCTGCCAAATTGTAGAATATATCAGAACTAATGCTTCATCGAACTAATAATTCTCCACAGTCTTAAAAGCATCAACATTGCTTAAATGCAAAGACTTTAATGAGCTAAATAATATGCCGCAAGTTCATTAAATCACTACCATTATAGACTGTAATAAGGTCAAAATTGTACACAGAAAGCACAGTAATGTCATCAAATGAATGGTAACGTGAAGCCCTCAGAATCAATTAGTCATGCCCTAGAGTGAGGAAAGTTAGAGAAATATTTATCATCCAAATATCCTGACCCCTGAAATCCTGAATTTCTGAAAACATGTTACTAATGGAAAGGAGACTAAAAAATGTCCTTTTGTGAACCCTGGTGCTGGTACCCACAAATACCTAATCTTCCATATTAGAAAATATTTTGATTCCACTGAGGAAAGGTGAGCAATCTGAATAGAGGACAGAATTATCGAGCCAGGGGCACATGGAATGAAAACAAGACCTGAGTTCCAGCCCTCATCACTTCCTGCACGGCATTGAACAGGCACTCAATCTCTTCAGGTCTCGATTACTCAGCTGTAAAATGAATAATCTGTAGGATCTCGGTTTACTCAGCTGTAAAATGAATAATCTGTAGGATCTATTCCACCTCTAAAATGTCATGGGTAATTAAGAGCATTAGTCTGTTACTGGTAAAACGTATTTCAGGGAAGTAGTACAGTCCAACCACACATCATTTGTTGAGATTCTACTTCAAAAATGGTGAAAACAAGAGAGAATCAGCGCTATTCACTCCCAATCTAGGGCTCTTTAGAAATGCCAGGCTAACTTTGTGACTAGACTTAAAATAATGTTGCCAATTATATCTCAGTGAAACTGGGGGAGGGGGTTAAAACCGCAGAATTGTACACTTTTAAATGTTACGTTTTATGGTATGTGAATTACACCTCAGGAAAAAAAAAAAGTTTTAAAAGACTGCTCATCCCCCAGGGAGTATTCTTGGTGACCTAAAGAAGCTTAAATGGGGATGTGGACCAAAGTATGAACCTTTACAACTAAACTAAGAAAACATGGATGGCAAATTTAGCTAGACCAACATCAAGAATTACCCTTTACCAAGACCAGCTACACAATTTGCATGGCTCAGGACAAAATGAAAATGCAAGGCACTTGATCAAAAAATTGTTAAAATCTCTAGACAGAGATAGCAGAGCATTAAACCAAACTCGAGCCCCTTCTGAGTGGGGCCCTGTGCAACTGCACAGGTCACACACCTGTGAAGTTGGCTTTATTTATCAAACTTTTAAGATTTTCTGGGCCCAGGACTGAACACTTTATAGACAACTCATTCAATTTCCACCACAATGTTGCAAAGTAATATTATTATCCCCTCTCATGAAAAAGAAAATAAATGCTTAAAGAGGTTAAAGAATTTGTCCAGTTTCCCACAGCCTGATAAGGACAGAGCAGGACTTCGTGCTTAGGCCAGACTCCAAAGTCATGTTTTCACCAGTGGTCTTCAAATTTATTAGGAAAGGGACTTCCCTAGTGGCGCAGTGGTTAAGAATCCGCCTGCCAATGCAGGGGACACGGGTTCGATCCCTGGTCCGGGAAGATCCCACATGCTGCGGAGCAACTAAACCCATGTGCCACAACTACTGAGCCCGTGCTCCACAACTACTGGAGCCTGCGCGCCTAGAGCCCATGCTCCACAATAAGAGAAGCCATTGCAATGAGAAGTCCGCGCACTGCAATGAAGCACAGCCCCCGCTCACCGCAACTAGAGAAAGCCCGCAGGCAGCAAAAAAGACCCAACATAGCCAAAACTAAATAAATAAATTTAGTTAAAAAAAAAATTATTAGGAAAAAATTTTGAATGAATATTCCAATGTTTATGTACATATACTACTGTATTATTAAATTATGTATCTTATAAATCATGCAAAACAAAGACATTTTAAAGATGCCATCAATAGAACTTCTAATATTTTCCTCCCATATCTCAACCCATCACCTTTCACAATCCCTGTTGTACCTA
The DNA here is from genome assembly GCF_951394435.1 of Stenella coeruleoalba. Lineage (NCBI taxonomy): Eukaryota > Metazoa > Chordata > Mammalia > Artiodactyla > Delphinidae > Stenella > Stenella coeruleoalba. Next base: position 44,799,355 of record NC_137159.1, read on the forward strand.
GGGGTTAGGGCTGCCCTTGACCCAGCCAAATTTAGAGTTAATAGCACTTAAGATTTTAATTTTCCTACGAAGTGTGAACTTTTAATAGGATATTGTTAAAAGGTGTCACTCAAAAAGGTGAGTTGTTCATAATGGAATTTTAGGCTCTGTGAAAATCAAGGGATATTTCTTTTTTTAATTCTGGAGGCTGACTTGCCTTAAAGAAATCTCATTTTACTCACTGGCTGGGCCCTGACCAGGATTTTTGGTTTATTCTAGGTTATCTGCACAGTTATACAGCAAAGGTTGATTACTTATGGAACACAAGAAGGACAACATTCACTTGACAAGTGTTTATTGAGTGCCAACAATGGGCCAGAACTTCTCTGGTTGCTGGGGATGGAAAGTGAGATCCATAGGGTCCAGCCAGCAAAGAGTTCAGGTATGTTCTAAATTTCTGTTGGTGCCATGCCAACAGAAGTAACCTTAGAAAGAGATTCAGTTTGTCTTCTGCTCCTTGAATCTAAACCTTTAGAGAGAAAAACCGGGACTTCCCTGGAGGCGCAGTAGTTAAGAATCCACCTGCCAATGCAGGGGACATGGGTTCAAGCCCTGGACCGGGAAGATGCTGCAGAGTAACTAAGCCCGTGTGCCACAACTACTGAAGCCCGTGCGTCTAGAGCCCGTGCTCCACAGCAAGAGAATCCACCACAATGAGAGCCCCGTGCACTGCAACGAAGAGTAGCCCCTGCTCGCCGCAACTAGAGAAAGCCCGCACACAGCAATGAAGACCCAATGCAGCCAAAAATAAATAAATAAAATTTTAAAAAAAGAAAGGACCATGCTCACAAGTATATTTTATGAAAAAAAAACAATTCAGTACATTAGAACTTGATGAAAACGCCAAATCTTCCTTAAAAATACAAGAATCAACTTTTCATAATACTTTTTTCTCTAAACCGTAGTCCAGTTTGTAATACTCTTGAAATGTTTGATTCAACGTTCACTAAATATTTTGTTTTTTAAATTCTGCTTTTATCTCTTTGTACGTAATAAATAATCTTTGTTTGAATCATGAAACTGCTAAAAATTGACAGCTCAAGTAAAGATAAAAGAGATTTTTATATTTCTTCCTCTAGATGGCGACATAGGACTATATCTTTAAAACAGGAAGCTCTCCTGTGTCCCAAGAGATCAACCATAATTTAATTCCATTAAATTAAATGGAAAATACAGAATTTGTTTTCTTACTGAATCTACAAAGGAAAAAAAGTGCAAATAAATGATATCTACAGGACTAGATTTTTCTAGTCTCCTGTTAAAGGGTGGACTGTTTGGATAGTTTTATTGTTTTTTTTTTTGTTTTTTGTTTTTCGTTTTTTTTCAGTACGTTGGCCTCTCACTGTTGTGGCATCTCCCGTTGCGGAGCACAGGCTCCGGACGTGCAGGCTCAGTGGCCATGGCTCACGGGCCCAGCCGCTCCGTGGCATGTAGGATCCTCCCGGACCGGGGCACGAACCCGCGTCCCCTGCATCGGCAGGCGGACTCTCAACCACTGCGCCACCAGGGAAGCCCTGGATAGCTTTTTTGCTTTGTAAAAGTAGCAGTAGAAAAATAGAAGGATGTGAGTAGAAAGAAGAAAATTGGGGTAGCAGATTATTTGTTGAGCTGGGTATGTCAACAACTCTTCAGCTTCCTTTCTTTGGTTGCTACGGTAACTCACAGTTTTATTCATCCCAGCCCTTGTTTTTTTTAATAAATTTATTTTATTTATCTTATTTTTGGCTGTGTTGGGTCTTCATTGCTGCAGGCGGGCTTTATCTAGTTGCAGCAAGCAGGGGCTACTCTTCATTGCGGTGCGTGAGCTTCTCTCATTGTGGTGGCTTCTCTTGCTGTGGAGCACGGGCTCTAGACGCACGGGCTTCAGTAATTGTGGCGCGCAGGCTTCAGTAGTTGTGGTTCGCGGCTCTAGAGAGCAGGCTCAGTAGTTGCGGCACACAGACTTAGCTGCTCCATGGCATGTGGGATCTTCCCGGACCAGGGCTCAAACCCATGTCCCCTGAGTTGGCAGGTGGATTCTTAACCACTGTGCCACCAGGGAAGTCCCCCAGACCTTGTTTTGATACAGCTTGGAAGTCAGTGGGATGTTGGAGCTGCAGGCAGACTGCCTGCTTCAAATCCCATCTTCGCCTTTTACTAAACGTGTGACTGTCAACAAGTGATTTAAACATGTACCTTTGTGCCTCAGTTTCCTCATCTGTAACGTGGGGATGATGATTACTGAGAATAAGCATGTAAAGCACTTAACACAGTGCCTGGCACACACTACACATGTAATAAATTAGCAGTCATCACCAAACCACTATCATGGTCATGTCTGTGCTACCTAGGAAGACTCATCAAAGCATTTCTTTCACCATATTTCAGGAAGAAGCATGGTTCTTGGTATTGGCCAATTCCAGACAAGGAGAAAAATACTTGAGGGGCTAAACAGTATTACATAATTTGAATATCTTTGACTCATTACTTAAAATAAATTGTTCAGTTTTTCATTTTAATGCAATCAAATAAATGGATGGATGAATCACTCTATTCTGTTTGTCATTTCAAATCTTTATAATTTTTGCTTTAACTAAATATTACATAAAGCAAATTTATGCAGAAGGCCACATTTTTACCAAACTATTTCTTCTTTTAAATAGATTTTTACATACCCCAATCCATGTTTCTATCAGCATTTACTCTGTAATTATTAGGGGAAAAAAAGAGAATAAAAATAAGCACCATTTTCCAAATTACATGACCTCAAAGAGCAAGTTCAATCATCTCATATTTGCGGGAGATGCTTGGTTTTATTTTACTACTATCCTCTTTTTGCCTCTCCTTCTTGATACTGTTAATTATATTAGGATTTAAGCAGTTCTTTCAACATTCACTCCCTCCACCGTCATTGATTTTTTTAGAATTGTCAAAATAACTTTTCATATTAACAGCCAATATGCCTGCTCCCTGCTGGTTGAGATTCAGTTAGTCTGTTTTGGTTTTCTTCTAAACAGATTCAATTTAACCATAAAATTCCAATTTTCTGGTTAGCATCCCTTGGCTAATTATTTATCCCCTACACACAGTTGTCTTTTTGAATTTGAATGTTTTACACTGGATGGAATCATTTCTCATATTGGTCTACTCACTATCAGTGAGACTCAAGCCCTTTGGTGGCAGAGATGATTGGCACTATACCATCCGTCCACATTCATGTCCCCCTGCTTCAGCCTGATGGCAAGAACTACAGAGAAATCTGCGGCCACAGACAGAGATCGTCCTATGAATCCTAGACAAGGATAGCCAAAAGGACCGATCTGTGTAGTAAAGCTTGTCTCCCAATAGCTGGATAAACTGATGTTTTCTAAAACTATGCTGCAGTTTACACATTTTACCTTTATAATCAACACTACTTGGCTGTACTCTACGATTTTTGAGGGATGTTTTTTAAAGTCAGAGAAACTTCACCTGTGTGATCTCTGGTACAGGTTCAGTGTTTTACTTGTTTCCTACTAGTGACTTTATCAGAGGGAAGTAAGCCCATCCTGTCAAACAAAACATTAGAGAAAAACATGGTGTGTCAGTATGTTACTCTCGTGGCCCCAGAGAAAAACACTCTGTGGCATTCATGCCCTTGTATACTCAAGTCCTTGACTCTGGCCTTGACCGTGTAACTTGCTTTGGCCAATGGGACATGAGCGAATGTGGTGATAGCAGAGGTTTAATAAGCACTTGCACATGGGAACTTGTCCTCTTGGAATGCTTCATCTTGGAGCTAGACCCCTGAAGGGTGAAAGGCCAAGTGGAGAGGGGCCCTGGAGGCCATTTGGACATTCCAGTTCCAACCAAGCTGCCAACAGTATGCAACAGCATGAGTGTCCTCAGCCATACAACACAGAGCAGAAGTTCCTCTCAATGGAACTGAGTCAACCCACAGAATCACGAGAAATAATAAATTGCTGTTTAGCTATGACATTTTGGGATGGCTTGTTACACAGCAATAAACAACAAAATGTGCTAAAAAGTTATCTTCTTAATTACACATGGTGCTTACCCTAGGTTTCCTCTTAGGAAAACATTACTGTATACACATTTCATTTTGATAAAGATTCAACTCAATTTATAACCAACAGAAATGTCAGAAGGATGCCTGACACCCTGCAGTGTGCTTTGGCCTCTGAGCTATTTAAAAACATGTCACCCTGGGCAACTCTGTCTTCACTGACATCTCTTCCAGGGAACCTGGCTGGCTGGCGCTCCAGGCGTTGCGCATCTTATTTCTGAAAATGCCGACAGATTGTTTCACAGAATATCGTCATCTGTGTCACTGAATCTTGAGCTGCCTTCATGGTAGCAGATTTCCGCAGAGATTGGTCCTATCTTTTTAGATATTTATAACTCTGTTTATGTTGAATCCTTGAAATTGGAAAGTCAGTATCTCTGAATTATAATTAATATCTGCAAATTTTGATGAAATTTTAATAGCTTAATCAATAGTTTTAATAAAGTTTCCTTTTTCATTAAAATGTACATTTATGGAAGGTAATTATGAAACTAGAGAAACCTATAAAGGGAAAGTTTACCTACAGAAAAAGTATGAACATTAACTGTGGACTAGTTAAATAAACTCAGTATGTCTACACAATGCAGTGCTATGTAACTATAAAAAAATGAGCAAGTCCTCTTGTGCCGATATGGAAAGAACTTCTAGATACTATTGTTAAATGAAAAAAAGCAAGTTTCAGAAAAGTGTATATGTTATATTTCCCTTTGGGCAAAAAGGGTGAGAAATCTAGATTTGTATTTGCTTGTATATGTAATATATTTTAAAATCTGACAAGTGGGAAACTGACACTAGGGGATTAAGCACAAGAAGGGGACTTTTCCCCATACACCTTTTTATACTTTCTGGTTTTTAAACCATGTGAACGTACTATCATTTCAAAATATGAAGTAAAGTGTTGAAGTTTGGGGAGACGATAACTAAAAACAGTGATTGACTCTGGGTGGTAGGTTTTCGCATATATTTTTTCTTTTGTTTATTTGTATTTCCTATTTTTTCATGTAATTTAAAAAACAGTATTTAAAACCTACTGAATAAAGAAAAAAAATCCATTATAGTCCCATTGTTCAATCCATTATTATTTTTTATGCATAAGCTTTGTAATCACAGATATATACAGTCTGGAATCTCTTAACTGAATATACCAAGGTTTACTTAACCATTTTCCTACAGCTGAACACTTTGATATTTTTTGTTGTATCCTTTCATAAATAATGATGCAATAAATCTGTTTGTACAAAAAGTATTTATCTGTAGGATAAATCGTCGAAAGTGAAATTCTGTTTCAAAGGGTATAAATATTTTCAGAAGCTTGATATGTACTGTCTAAATGTTTTCCAAACGGATTGCTGTCAGTAGAAATTTATGAGAATGCCAGGTTCATTAAATTATCACTAGCATTAACATTCTTAAAATCTTCGCTAATAGGCCAAATATGAATCTCTTTATAATGTCTTTACATTTCTTTTGCAATTAATGAAGATGAACATTTTTATATTTGTGTTGACCTGTTTAATTCCTCCCTAAAAATCTATTTTTTTTCAAGTCCTTTGCCCATATTGACATCTCAGAGGTTTTGCTTTGTTTATGTGCTTTTAAAACATACTTCAGTTATTAGCAAGTGTTAGACCTTGTCTGTCTTTTTCATTGGAAATATTTTTCATCTGTCTCTGAATTTTGTTTGCTTTATTTTATTGCATTTCAGAGTGTTGGTTTTTATGTATTCATATCTAGCTTATATGCTTGCGTGGATCCCTTCCATCAGAGGCCTGCCTAATCAAGATTCCATTTTATTTTGTTCTATTTGATACATTTAGATTCTTAAAAACTTCTTTAATTTACTTAGAATTTCTGTGCAATGTTAGAAGAGGATTTGAATAGGTATTTTAAAGACATCCAAATTCCTTAATAGCATTTATTGAATAATCTTTCCTTGTCCCATGAATCATGTGACCTTCTTTATAATATTTTTGTTTCTTACACATACTAGTGTCCATTTCTGTAGTAAGTACTATGTTCCATTGATTTGCAACAGTATCATACTCTTTACATAGTTTGAGAATATGTTTTCATAAACGGCAGCCCTAGTACCCATTAGGACAATCACAATCATTTTCTTTAATGCCATCTTCTTCTTTGATGTTTATTCATTATCTATTTCAGGTAAATAATTTTATCTTTCAAAAATGTTCCATGGAGTTCACTGGAAATTTGTATAAATCTATAAATTAGTTTAAGTAGAAATTGTTTCTTTAAGATGTTCTTGCCTCCAACAGGAGCACATTTCTTGTATTCATTCAGTCAGGCCTTCTTGTAGCTCACCACATTTTTGTTTGTTTATTCAGTTGGTTAGTTGGTTGGCTGGTTGGTTTTCTGCTCACAGGTCACATATATTTCACATTAAAAGTATTTGTTGGTACTTTATGGGTCTTGTTTCTATTGTGAATGGGGTCTCTTTTTATTATATTTTTCTAACTGATATATATAGAGGAATGTTATTGATTGTGTATTTACCTCGAATCTAGCCCCTTTGGTGGCTCTACTATCACACTGGGAAACGATTTCCAGTTAAGGTTTTCTGGAAATTCAAGTTGCTTTGACACTTAAGTGGGCCTGGAACTCTGTTAATTCATGGAGTAAACAAAAATCATTAATGGTATCACAACGGCCAATCAACTGGTTGATTTGAATGTTTACTTTCCGTCAACTACACTGTTGTGGACACAGCCTGTTTTAGGGATGTTAGCATGGAACCTTGTAAAACTAGAAATGTGAATGTATGCTGATGAATTACAAGTACAATAATAGTTCTTGAGTTAGATATGAGTAGGGCCCCCAACTAACTCTCACTGTGTTGACAATCGCAGGTGAGGAGAAGTGAGAATCCTAAAATGGAAAGGAAATTGAAGAAATCAGCAGAATGACTGATCAGTGGTGGGTTCAGTCTGCCCAGATGTCTGAGTCCATTCCACATTTAACTGGCTCTAACTCTGTATAGATAGGTTTGGTACCACCTTTGAACAGACAAATTCCTAAAAGAATCGGAAAGGCATTGGCCTCATGGATACTTATCCCTTAGTGCTGCTACGGAGATACCCGTTATTGCTTCATCTTAGCCAGGAAACAAGGTCTGTCCTGGTCCTCTTCATCACAAGTCTCCTCTAGAAACACACAGAAGTGGGCTCTGGCTCCCTTTGTTTTATCCCAGGAGCCAACATGGCAACCGTGCTGCCTCTCCGGGGAGAAGCCGCCCTGCCCAAGCCCCTGACGACAAGGATGAAGAGAGATGGGAGCAGGACTTTCTACTCCAAGGAAGACCCACAGGAGGCCAGGGGATAAAAACACTGAGAGGACAATTAGGAGTGGGGAGGGAAGCTGAGAAAAGCTTGCTATGGACTGATAGATGTCTTAAGAGGGGGAAAAAAAAAAAAAGACCTGTTATAATCCACCCTCTGCACTCTGTGTATCCTCCAGCACCTAAAAGTCAGATTTTCCTTCTGATAGTGGCTGTAACTTCCTGCCTTCCAACTGCTAAAGGCCTGGTTGAGGGGTTACCTAACATGTGACTCTCCATTCTCTGGAGAAAGGTGAGGAGAAAGGTGAAGAGAACGGGCCATAACGTGTGAGTTGCCGCATTTATTTAAAACTCCTGTTTCTGTCGAAAAGGTGAGTGAAAAGTCCAGCTGGAGCAGCAATCTGGCAGAGGATGAAAGTTCGAGGGGTGCACATGCATTAGCAGGAATATTTCCACTGAGCAATGCCAATCAAATGTTAGGAGTTTCACAGTAACACAGCTAGTAAAGAGGTAAGAGAAATGACTTGTGCTCTGAGAAGCAGTTGGAGGATGATAGAAAAAGGTCATTTTTTTTACAATCGGGAAGTAAAAGTAAAGCTGGCAATCTCTCTGACGAGATCTGTGACAAGGGACCCCTGCCCAGAAACTCAGAGTCAGGAAGCACAGTGGCACACCACTCAGAGGAGAAGCCCCCTCAGGCTGATGTAGCTCAGTGCCTGGAAGGCCAGAGGAAACAAGCATTCAGCTTCTTTTCTTCCTTATTTGTGTGTTCTGACGCAGAGTCTCCCTCCTCTTAGACGGCTGCTCTCTTTGTGGCTCGCTCTGGTATAAAATCAGGATGAACTGTCACTCCCAGTTACCTGGGGAGAAATGAGTTCGAAGCAATCTCCTGTGCTGGTAAATGTTCTTCCTCCAAGCTCTGAACGAATTGACCTCCTGCACTTGCGGATGCACGGGCCTCATCCTTTCCGGGTGAGCCTCGCTTGCCTTGCTCACCACTGCCCCCCAGAGCATGACATGGTGCATGACACCATTGGACACACAATCATTATTGAATGAAGGCTCACCTCAAACCGTATTTTCCACTTTGTGTCTGCTCATTCCTGAGGCTCCACAGGACTTCCCGTCCTTCAGAACATTGTTTCAGAACTGGGGTTTGATACAGAGGGAAAAGGGACTTTTCTTCTATCCTCCTTCCCTTAGATACCATTGAGTCTCTGCTGTGATCTCTGTCAACACCTAAAACAGGCTTTTTCCTGAGAAAATTGATCCAGGACTGGAGAGTCACTCGCTTTCTTACTTTGGTGGGGAGCCAAGGCTGTGTATTAAGGAACCACCTCTTTTCCTGGAAGAGCTGGCCCAGGCTAGAGCTGCCAGAAGGGCCTCAACGCCACCCAGGCCTTGAGACACCTCTAGCTGAGATAGAGCCGTTAGCAACTGGGTTTGGGATGGGGAGGTGGATTTTATCAATTTTAGACTTTCATTTATTTGAACTTCAACTCACAAGGGCAAGATAATTTGATTTCGAAATTTAATTCCTTCAAAACTTCATTGTCTTTGGATTTTTTTTTTTTTTTTTTTTTTTTTTTGCGGTACGTGGGCCTCTCACTGTTGTGGCCTCTCCTGATGCGGAGCACAGGCTCCGGACACACAGGCGCAGCGGCCATGGCTCACGGGCCCAGCCGCTCCGCAGCATGTGGGATCTTCCCGGACCGGGGCACGAACCCGTGTCCCCTGCATCGGCAGGCGGACTCTCAACCACTGCGCCACCAGGGAAGCCCCGTCTTTGGATTTTAACATGCAAATAGGTCTAACCTTTCAACTTAATTTCTCCCTGAGAAGTTGTAATGGAAAAGGGATTTATATTCACACCTGGGACCTCCTTATAATGTTTGCATTTTATTTGTGGAGTATCTTAATGTGACCATTTGCTCTCATCGAAGAACCTCTGACGATAGACAATGTGACTGATTTAAATGGGGGTCAGAAACAGAATGCGGAGTGAGTGTCCAGCTTTGTGAGCTCACTGTGTGGTTCTGACCCATCTCAGAGCCTTCTGCAGGCAAAACCTAAAATGCCAGCAGATTTTTTGAAGCCTGAAGCTTACACAATTTTCAGGAAGGGAGCAGTTTAAGGAGAAAAGAACATAAGTTGATGAATACAAAATCAGGTATAGGGCCCTTGTAGGGGCCTGAGCAAGTGAGGGGTCATGAAGCGTCAGCATCCTCAGCTTTGTGATAAATCCACCTCTGCTGCCCACCAGCAATGTGGAGGGTACCCCCCAAAACAGTGGCTAGTCCACAAAGATGGGAGCTGGACCCTACTGATGAGTTGCTGGTCTCCCCCAAGATAGCCAAACCCCTGGCTGACCACAGGCTTAACAGTTGTTGCAAACTCACCTAAAGCAATTTGCTTATTCACAACAGACTCCTTTGATGAACATCTATGGCCTCCTCTGTAACCTCCCTACCAAGATACAATGAAAGTAATTCTTAGATTGAGTTCTGCCACCCATGCAAATGCTAATTAGCAGGCAGGCAAGAAACAGTCCTACAACCTATTCTGGGACCTCTGTGAATTCCCAGCTCTGTTCTGTGTATGGAAGGTTAACTAGATACAAATGTCACAATATTCTGGTTACAGGATATAGTCAAATTCAGGCACATGAATCACCCACTGAATATTTCAGAGTGTTTTTTTTTGTTTGCTAAGAATAAGGGTATTCTCCTACATAAGAACAGTACCAATATTAAAATCAGGAAATTTAACTTTGATACAAACCTATTATCTAATTCTCAGTCCATATACAAATTGTGTCATTGTCTCAGTCATGTGGCTTTTTTGCCTCCATCCAGGATCCACTCCAGGATCACACACTGCATTTAGTTATCAACACATTGCCTCCTTTAACCTGGAACAGTTCCTCAGTCATTTTTTGCCTTTCTTGACCTTGACATTTTGAAGAGTAAAGGCCAATTCATTTATAGAATGTTCCTCATTTTGGCTTTATCTGATGTTTCATGATTAGATTAAGGTTATGCATTTTTGGTAGGAATGCTGCAGAAGTGACGCTGTGTCCTCAGCGCACCATATCAGGAGGCACATGATAATGGCTTGCTCCATTACTGGGTGATGTTAATTTTTATGACTTAGTTGAGATGGGCACTCCAAGATTCCTCACTATAAAGTTACTGCTTCCCCTCTTCATAATTAATAAACAATACCCAGGAAGACATTGTGAGCCTACCTAAATATATGGTTCATCATGAAACTCACCCACTATTTTGGGCAACATTGGTGAGTTTCTAATTCCATCGTTTCTTTTATTTTTATTGTTGAATTTCTATTATAAGAAAGAATATTTATTTATTTATTTATTTTAGTATGAACTCACAGAATGTTATTCAATGGGTGGTTATCCATTATCACTAAAATTTTAAACCCTGTTTAGGTAAGAGTGTGAATGTCTGTAATTTCCAACCGACATCTTGTATACCTCTCATTTTACTGATGACATCCATTTGTCTAATTAACAGAGCCTCTATTGCTAGTCCAAGATAAAGATAGCTGAAGCATTTTTAGCAGCTTAATGATCCTTGCAGTATATATTCCTGAATTAGGAAAACTGAATACAGAGTATAAATTAAAGCAAACATGCATACTTAGACCACAGTGCCTATGCTGAAGAATTTAAAGTAAATTATAGACTACATAACAGTGATTAAACCTGAGAGGTCAACAGAATGAAAAGTTGGGTAATGCTAAGAGGAAATGCACCCACCTCCCCCTGGAGCTAAATTAGTATGGTTTTCTGCTCTCTGTCTGAATTCAAGCTCAGCTCAGCTCTGCCCTACCATCTTTTGCTCTTGGAAATCTTCCTTGCCTGCTTGGAGCTCAGACTTCCTGCTCCTGACCAAGCTGTAGGCTTAACAGCAAATGTCCTGCCCTCACTGGAGGAGGCCTGAGATGGTCCAGCACTGGATCATCTGTAACTGGGCAGGTATATCTGTCTAATGCTCAGATTCAATTCAAAAAAGCTCATTTGCCCTATGAAAGTCACTTCCTCCAACCCAGACTTGACCCAGTAATAAAGTTGATATTTTGGCCTTTCTCCAAAGAATACCTCGTCTTATTTCTCAGTTGGCTTGGACCATGGCTGGGAAGAGGCAAAATTTATCAGAGCCCTCAACCTTCCAAGGTCCGCCCCCTTCCATTTCTACTTCAAGGCAGTTCAGCAGTCTCCCCTCACTGACAACTCTCTCAGCCTTCAACACACAGAAATGTCTTCAGATGAAGAGAAACACCTCAAAGCCCACCTCATCTTCCTCACTAAATGCCAGTGCTCTGCAGGATCCACGTCTGTGCCTCATTTCTCATTCTCACCTCCTCCCAAGTTGATTTTCCATCCAGTAGCCAGAATTATGCTGCGAAATGAAACCAAATCTCTTCTCTGCTCAGAACCCTCCACGACTCCCCATCACGCTCAGAGTAAAAGCCAAAGTCCTTACCATGGCCTACTGAAATACAAACATGGTTTAGATTACTAAATGGGTGGGTTAGACTAATTGCATCTTGCCTATGGTCTAGCCCCTTGCTACCTCGCTAACCTCTTCCTCCTACCCTTGCCTTCCCTTGCTCACTTCTCTCCAGCCATTCTGGCCTTGTTTTGTTGCTCTAACAAACCAGGCACATTTTGTTCTCAAAACCTCTGCCCTGGCTGTTCCCTCTTTCTGGAACAATTTTTCCTCATTTAGCTGTATGACTCATTTCCTTACCTTCTCTGATATATACCCAAATGTCGTCTTCTCAGTAAGGCCATCGCTGGACTCCCTACCTAAACTGCAACCCACCCCACACCTCCACCAAATAAATACGCCTCTTTAATCTCTCTTCAGCACTTAAGAGCACCTAATATTATACATTGTATTGTTAATTGTCTGGGTGTCACCTTTAAAATGTAAGATCTCTTGGGACAGGGCATACCACAGAAGAATTTGAAAGCTGGAATATAGAGAGATTATGTAGAATGCCACTGTTATGGACTAAATGTGACCCCCTGCCCCCGCCAATTCATATGTTGAAGCCCTAGCCCCCAGTGTGGCTGTATTTGGAGATGAGGCCTCTAAGTAAGTAATTAAAGGTGGGGTCCTGATCCAACAGGATTAGTGTGCCTATAAGAAGAGACACGGGAGAGTTCCCCTCCCAACTGCTTCTCTCTGTGTACACTGACAGGTTACATGAACACACAGCGAGATGGTGGCTATCTACAGGCTAGGAAGAGAGTCCTCACCAGAAACTGAATCTGCCAGCACCTTGATCTGACTTCTAGCCTCCAAAACTATGAGAAATATACTTCTATTGTTTACTCCACCAAGTCTGTGGTATTTTGTTATGGCAGCCTGAGCAGACTAATATAGCCACATAGAGAGGTTTTGTTTTAAAGGCACACAATAAGATGGTAGAAATAAATCCAATATGTGAGTAGTTACATAAATATAAAGAGATTAAAAAACAGAGATCACCAGACTAAATTTTTAAGAATCCAGGTAAATGTTACAGGAGACATGCCTAAAACATAAAATAATAGAAAGACTAGGTGGGGGAGAGGGTCAGGGAAGAATGGAAAAATAAACACTAGCCAAATGAAATTTCTTTACTAGCCAAATGAAATAATATCAGACAAAATAAAGTTTAAGGCAAAATCATTACTAGACAGAAAGATAGTAACTACATAAAATTTCTAAACTTCGATTCATCAGGAAGATAATAAAAATTCTAATCTTGTATAGACTTAATAATGAAGCTTGAAACAACATAAAGCAATATTGATAGAATAATCTCCAACTCAATTTATGAAGCTCTCATAACCCTGACACCACAAACATGAAGCGACAGTATAAGAAAGGAAAATGATGCCAGGCTCACTCATGAACATGACTGCAAAAATCCTAAAGCTAATTTAGTAACCAAATATAGCTATGTAAAAACAAACAAAATAATACATCATGACTAGTTTATCTTAGGAATGCAAGTTGGGCTAGATAATATCACTGCTGTAATTCATTTTCCAACAAATTAAAGGAGAAAAAACACACATAATTATATCAATAGACAGTTCTGCCACTAACACCTGCAGGGCTTGGGGCACAAGTACAGATGGAAGCCACATATCATAAAAATGATTTTTAAAAGTTATAAATCAGTCTAGGAAACTGATAGATAAAATATGCTTTATCCTCCTATCTTGATAAATATACCTCCATAAGGACAAAATTTTTAAATACACACAAAGCCTTGGTTTTTTATAATATCAAGAACATGCAAAAACATTCAAGATGACTAAATAAGTATTATTCTGTATCTGGATAGTCTTTTAATGGACTGGCTATGTTTAGATGAATAATAAAGTGAAAACATATAATTCATAAGGTATACATTTGTTCCATAAAATATATTTTTCTCATTTCTGTTTTAGTAAAATTACTAATTTTGATGTTATAATCAAGATTTTCATATAATTTGTTGATAGTAATGATCTAAGTGATTGAAAATAAAATATAATTTTATTGAAAGGATATAAAATTTGAACATATTTTCATCAAAAATATAAACTGAGATAAATGTGTAAAAATTGAAAAAGTAAAATTATTTTTATTATATTTTCTAAGAGAGCTATTTTATTTATACCCAGGACAAAAGTGTAATGTATGCTTGTGAAGACAAATTTGCAAATAAGTTTAACAGGCCTCAGGTTCTACCCCCAAATTTCCACCATACTGTAGACTATCTGTGGGTTAGATGTCATTGATTAAACATGAAATTGAGGACTAATCAAACAGTCTTTGAGGTTCCACATGCATGCTGACCTAGCAGACACTCTTTTTCATTGTTCTGCTGAATAATGCCCCCAACAAAGATATCCACATCCTAATCCCAGAACCTAGGAATATGTTACATTCATTACACGACAGAGAGGAATTAAGGTTGCTAATGAACTGACCTTAAAACAGCGAGATTATCCTGGATTATGCAGGTGGGTGCAATGTCATCACAGGGGTCCTTAAAAATGGAAGAGAGATGTAGATGTTCATACTGTGTCGTGAGAAGGATTTGCGTCCACTGTTGCTGGCTTTGAAGATGGAGGAAGGGGCCACAAGTCAAGGAGTTCAGCTCCCCTAAAAGCTGGAAAAGGCAAGGAAACAAATTCTTCTCTAGAGCCTCCAGAAAGGCAGCCCTGCTGACACCTTGATCTCAGCCCACTGACCCTTGTGTCCAACTTCTAACTTACAGAACTCTAAGAGAATAAGATTGTACTGTTTTCAGTCTCAAGTTTATGGTAACTTGTTAAGGCATCAAAGGGAAACTCATACTGCCACTCAGTTTTTTTGTTTGTTTGTTTGTTTTTGCGGTATGCGGGCCTCTCACTGCTGTGGCCTCTCCCACTGCGGAGCACAGGCTCCAGACGCGCAGGCCCAGCGGCCATGGCTCACGGGCCCAGCCGCTCCGCGGCATGTGGGATCCTCCCGGACCAGGGCACGAACCCGTGTTCCCTCCATCGGCAGGCGGACTCTCAACCACTGCGCCACTAGGGAAGCCCCTGCCACTCAGTTTTTTAAACCCATTCCTACATTGTTGGAATCCAGCACCTCTTGAGGCAGAACCCTCCCTAACAGAAAATTAGAATGCCTTTTCCTGACCTCCCTTGCAGTGAGTGAGGGCACAGGGCCATAGCCTCATGTCTACCAATTATATGCACCTGCATGGCTGTAAAAACTGTAGGCCTGGTGCCCTGGCCCTCCTGGAGATGCTGGGAGCCTTAATAAGTTCCATTTCTGCCTAATCAGCCAGAGTTGGTATTTGTGGATTGTGACTCAGAAGCCTCAGTGAACCAGGTATGCACAGATAATTTATTCAAAAGGAAAAAGAAATTGTCGAATTCAGGAGAGGAAGTTTACCCTAGCTGGTAGTCAAAGAAACTCAAAGCAACCTACTAAAAATAAAAACAATCGTTTTTGTGGCAAGAAGGTTACTTTTGTTTACAGCTAGTAAATAAAAGGACGCATTGTTTGGAAAGCAGTAATGGGAAAATGAAGTAAAATCTGTAAACATATTCTTAGCTTTTGACCTACCAATTCCCAATAAAATGTGGCAAAGTGTGTGGTAAGATGAAACAATTATTTGTGTATTTGTGAGAGAGATTACTGATGCAGGCTTAAAATGTGTTGGGCTGGGAATGATAAAGTTTGCATTAGGACCCCAGAAGATTTTAGGGAGCAAGGGATAAAGACCCAATCTCAGTTTCCCAAAATGTAAAGTTCCTGAAGCTGTCAGGTGACCAAGGTCAAGACCCAGAGCTGGAAAGGGCAGTGAATCCCCAGAGAGAACATCTCCACAAAGGTGGAGCTGACCAAGCTCTGACTTCGTTCTTCCCAACGGCAGTTCTCTGGGGGCATGAACTCCCTCCATGTAGGGCCATTTCACAGGCCATACTCCCCTTTAATCACCTGCCTGGGTATACACCTCGTAAGCCTGTCTCTAGACCCTGCCCAGCTGTCATCACTGAGGGAGCCAGGCACCCAGCACCCAGCCGGCACTCAGGCTTTTTCATTTAAACTGGAGAGAATCATTGGTATGGGATCAATAGGAATACATGTTGTAGCAAATAGCAAACAGGTGAATTCCCAGCTCACAACAATTGCTCCTATTTGAGAAGAGCCGCACCACAGAGGTGGACCTGAAGTAATGACGTGCAATCTCCTTGCAACTTAACCCTGACCTCTGGCCACCTCCTAGGGGTAGACAACTGACCTAAGCTGTATCAACTTTTTTTTTTTTTTTTTGCGGTACGCGGGCCTCTCACCGTTGTGGCCTCTCCCGTTGCGGAGCACAGGCTCCGGACGTGCAGGCTCAGCGGCCATGGCTCACGGGCCCAGCCGCTCCGCGGCATGTGCGATCCTCCCGGGCCGGGGCACGAACCCGCGTCCCCTGAATTGGCAGGCGGACTCCCAACCACTGCGCCACCAGGGAAGCCCAGCTGTATCAACGTTTGACACTTGAAGGGAGAGTCTGAAGTTGGTTGAAGCTGTTACCTTAATGTCAGTGTCCATATACTCCCGCTGCCGAGGCCTCCGCGCACCGCGACCCATGGAGACCGCTGCCGCCATTAGGCCTCGGACTTCACGTCCTGGGTCCGGCCAGTGGGCAGCCGTGGCGAAGGCTCTGGAGCTCTGCAGGACACAGCCCTTGGCCTGTCCCTGGGCCCCCCGGCTCACCTTCCAGCCTCGAGGCCGGAGGGCCTGGAGGGCCCCAAGGAGAAGGCCGAGACCCGCCTCCACCCGCGCTCTCTGCCGTGAGGACCGCACTATTTGCTGAGCGTGGGCGGAGCCGCAGCCCTCAGGGTCTCGCGATAATGGCTGTGTGCCTGCGCCACCCCTGTTACACAACCAGTGGTTCCGGCACGTTCAGATCCAGCTTGTGCTCCTCATTTCTCAGCAGAGACCCTCTCCCTTTCCTCTGGGGTACGTTCACACTCACACACCCACTTCCACAGAGCCCGGGCTGGCCGTGCAGGATGCCAGCGAGATCCGGACCAACACCCTTACTAGAAGCTGAAGGTAACACAGCTGAACGGGGGTGAGGCAGGGGGGCCGGGACAGTGACGGCGTCAGCTAGAACTTGTCAAAGCTTCAGGACACTCGGAGGCGCTGCGGGCTTGCTTCTCCTAGCTCGGGCGGGGCTCACTGTCTTCTGTTCCCTACAGTGACAGTTCTGGTCTCAGCTATAACAACACCCCGGTGACAAGTGTCTACTTCACAGGGTCACTGTGAGGTTAGCCGAATTAGCACGTGTGAAATGATGAGGTGGCACCCGATGCATACAGTAAGAGCTCAGCAAACTGGCCACCAGTCACAGCTGGGGCAGAAATAGCACTCCTTTTGGTTGGGCCCCAAGAGCTATGACGACAGCCCTAGGGTGGAACGCGGGCCCTCCACTTCTCCCAGCTCACATCCCAAAGATCTGAGACACGAGGGGAGGCATGTGGTGACGTTCCCACAGCCAGGCTGCTCCCCTGAGAAGCAGCTGTGATAGAGGAATGACGGAAATGCCAAGTGTCACAATTAGAAAGATAATGTGCCGACAGGTTCATCTTTGCAAACTGTTCTGCTATGGAATTTAAATCCTCCCCCTCCTAACTGAGGAATGCCAAGGATTCTGCCTCCCCTTCTTTTCCAAAGACCAGTGCAGCCTCTTCCACCCAGACCACTGACCCAAGCGAATGGCTTCCCCTGAACCCTGCCTCAGCATCCCAGCCCGGTCACATGGGACACCCTTGGCCTTTTGAGTCATTCATATTCTGGGTACTTCTACCTCCTGTCAGTGACGAGAGATTTTGTAAGAAATACGGTGCTGAGTGGCAAGGGAGCGGCTCCCTCATGGTGTAGGGCCCCCAGGGACAGCGTGCAGACCCTCACAGATTGTCTTTCGACCAAATGAGGTTCCAACCACCAACTCAGGCACTCGGCACTCCCCAGAGAAACAGATAACTATCACCTTCAAAGGTGAGGGCTTTACTTCAAAAGAAAAATAAATCCAGTTATTTAGCCAAGCATTTGGTTAATGCATAAATTTACAGCATCCCAACATCAGCTCCTTTCCCTGCTGAGCTGTACCAATGTCTGAAGTAACCCCCCACTGACTGCTGGAGAAGGGAACCCTGCAGATGCGAGCAAGCAGGACTAGACCCTTAGGGCCTCTTAGGACTCATTAACCAGCATCTGTTCTCTGAAGCCAGATGCATCCCAAACAAGCACCTTGGAGGGAAAGCCCAGGGCCCTCCGTGCAGTCAGGGGGCAAGCTTGGATACATTAGCAGGTGCTTTAAATGCAGGGAGCTTCAGGCCTCATTCCAAGAGGTTTCTTCTAGAACCATTGTTCCTCCTTTTTTTTTTTTTTTAACATATTTATTGGAGTATAATTGCTTTACAATCGTGTGCTAGTTTCTGCTTTATAACAAACTGAATCAGTTATACATACACATATGTTCCCATATCTCTTCCCTCTTGCGTCTCCCTCCCTCCCACCCTCCCTATCCCACCCCTCTAGGTGGTCACAAAGCACCGAGCTGACCTCCCTGTGCTATGTGGCTGCTTCCCACTAGCTATCTGTTTTACGTTTGGTAGTGTATATATGTCCATGCCACTCTCTCACTTTGTCACAGCTTACCCTTCCCCCTCCCCATATCCTCAAGTCCATTCTCTAGTAGGTCTGTGTCTTTATTCCCGTCTTACCCCTAGGTTCTTCATGACATTCTTTTTTATATATACAATGGAATATTACTCAGCCATAAAAAGAAACGAAATTGAGTTATTTGTAGTGAGGTGGATGGACTTAGAGTCTGTCATACAGAGTGAAGTAAGTCAGAAAGAGAAAGACAAATACCGTATGCTAACACATATATATGGAATTTAAGAAAAAAAATGTTGCTCCTTTTTTAAAAGAAAAAGTAGCTTTCAGAGAAGCTCCCCCTTTTCCCAAATCCCACCCCTCTTTGGGGGCCAGCACTCTCATGGTGAGATATGCAACATTTGACGAACCAGGAAGAAAGTAGGGGCTTTAGCACCCCGACACTCACACATAATCTCCATCAACCTCCTCCACCCCCCTCACCCAAGCCACCCCTTGAGGTTGTTATTCATTGATGTGGCTTTCTCAATCTTACGTGGTAATGGACAATGGGGGCCCATCCCACCCATGTCCACTGTAATGGCTGGTGGTTTGGATACCAGGAAGGCACCCTGGTTGCCTGAGTGATATCTCTTGCAGTAGGTGTGGTTCAGGGATGGTGCAATACCTAAATGAATCCTTTCAGAGTGAAACTCAGGGCTTTGTTCTATGTTTGGGGGAAGAGGAGCCCTCTCCCTCCTCCTAGATGTGAACAAGGACATGGCCTCGGAGGTGCTGGCAGTCCCCATCCCCAGGAGGGAAGCGAGGCTGAGGCCAAAACTGACCCATGGAAGAGGGTGGGGTTGACAGAATACAGAGATATCACCTGCAATCCTGAGAAGATGGGAGAATTTCTGGAGCAAATCAACCCATGGACTGGCTCTAGCCCAGGATGTTTTAGTTGTATGAGCTGACAAAGTCTGTTATTCACTGCACTGGGAAGTGGAGTTTTTGTTATTGAATTGGGAAGCACTCTAATGAGATCATCTTTGGAAAAACAAACCACAGAGAGCCTCCTCCTGGCAGTGGGAGCAGACTCATTCTTCAACCCCCTTGTAAAGAAAAGATGACCCAGCCTCTGATAAAGCCCATGGTATGGAGTATAGCATACTGAAGCTCCACTAGAGCCGGCACTTAGTAGGTGCTTTGCCAAGGTGATGAGGGAATATTCGTCACTTGGCTGCACAGTGACCAGTCTGGGCTCAGAGCCCACACTCTTCCCCAGAAGAGCAAAGGCCAGGCAAGCCAGATACAGCACTCAGATCAGGTACCCAGGAAAGCCCAGGGGAGAGATGTGACAGACGCATGGAACAGATGGGAGCGGGAAAGGGCCCGCCAGCACACCTGCAAACACGGGGGCAGACACACACTCTTCAAGGCCTTTTTAGCTGCAGCCCTGGCACCCGTCCCTAGGATGGCAGCCCTGGGTGGGAGATTAAAACCTTGAGAGATTGTCTCCCTCACAAAACCAAAGCTGGAGGAGCAGCAACACTGGAAATCATCCTCCGTGACAGGGAAGCTCAAATGGTGACCGAATGGAGCAGAGCCTCCAGGGAGAGGGCTGTAAGCCAAGGTTTCCTCAGCTCCCTGGAGAAAGGCCCAGGCTCCGGAAGGCAGGATGCCCCACCCCTGGAGAAAGGCCCTGTGGGCTTAGGGAAGAGAAAATTCCCTTTCCCTTTAAAGCAGCAGTTCCAGGAAACTCCGCTAATGTTCCGCCTCCTCCATTCCCACTCCCGGACACAGTGGGTCCCCAGAGTGTGATAAACATTGGAAGGCACGAGTGGAAACTTGTGCTGGGGCCCAGATGTGGAGCCCTGCGGGATAGCTGTGTGTGGGGAGCAGGGCAGGGGGCAAGGCGGAGGGAGCCCTGCTGTGTCCCTGCCCCTCCGGCAATTAACATGAGTTTAAGGCGAACATGGACAACCAGGGCAGCTCAGGCAACAAACCCCACGTTTGGGGATTAGAAAACTGGGGTGTTTCTGAGGATGCTGGTCTTCCAAGCTCCTCTGCAGAGCAAAGAGACAAATGAGGTGCTACCTTGGAAAAAGCTGAATTCTACAAATAATTCTACCCACTGTCACCAACCCCCTAAATCACCCCAGTTCATGTGAGTCTTGTGTCGGTGGCACAGCCTCAGCTTGAGTGAAAATTCCCTGAACAGCATAGGAGAGAAGCATCAGTTTCTCACATGTCTTGACTCCTAATTTAAAGTAATGGGAGAGAGTAGGTCCCTCCAATTCCACTTCCTGAATCCCTCCTTTTAGAAGGAGAGCCTTTTACAAAAACATACAGAGCTCCAAACAGGATATAACATTCTTTCTCAAAGTCAGGCCAATTGGGAATTTTTTTTTTTTTTAACAAGTTGAAAAAGTTATTTTTCTAGGGTGGCCTGCATTCTTTAACCTTTGAAAAACTTTGAAGCTCACATTTATTTCTCCCTTGGGAAGTCTTTACTCAGTTACGAAAGTAACAGAAGAGCACTTCACATTAAGCGCTTGACCTAGCAAACTGGCCCCAAATAAGGAAGGTTGCTGGGGGGAGGGGGGTCATGGAAAGATAGAGAAACTAATTAAAAAACGTATATATACACATAAACCACACAAACGGAATGAGCTTCAGACAGCCAAAATGACTAGGGAACACCCACATATGGATCGGGGGTGAGCATTAAACATAACATTTATTTGTAGAACTAAGACTACACGAGGGTTCAGAGGGAGAGAGCAGAACTACTTGCTCAGACATTTTAGATACAATAAAACGACCTAGACGTGGGGTAAAGGGGAGAACGGAGAAACCACATACAAAATGTTTTTAAAAAATTGTTCTCAGCACTCCTGGGCAAAAATTTTTATCCCAGAGAAATGAAGGTGTATGCTCACACAAAAAACCACACATAGGGCTTCCCTGGTGGCGCAGTGGTTGAGAGTCCGCCTGCCGATGAAGGGGACACGGGTTTGTGCCCCGGTCCGGGAAGATCCCACATGCCGTGGAGCAGCTGGGCCCGTGAACCATGGCCGCTGAGCCTGCGCGTCCGGAGCCTGTGCTCTGCAACGGGAGAGGCCACAACAGTGAGAGGCCCGCGTACCGCAAAAAAAAAAAAAACAAACAAAAGCCACACATAAATGTTTACAGCAGCTCTATTTGTAACAGCCCCCAAACTAGAAATTATCCAGATGTCCTCAGTAAGTGAATGATTAAGCAAATGGTGGTATATCCACCCCAGTTAATAGCACTCAGCAATAAAAAAATGTATGGATACATAAAATACACACAATAACCCGGATAAATCTCCAGAGAAGTATGCCGAGTGAAGAAACGGCCAATCCTAAAAGATTACATCCTGGGTGATTCCATTTATACATCATTCTTGAAATGACAAATTTATAGCAATGGAAAACAGACTGGGGGTTGGCAGAGATTGAAGGCGGTGGGGCTGGCTACATAAAAGGGCAGCAGGAAGGATCTTTGTGGTGATGGACATGTTCTGTATCTTGAGTATATCAAATATTCCGGATGTGATACTGTGCTATAGTTTTGCAAGATGACACCACTGGGGGAAACTGGGTAAAGGGTACCGAATTACTTCTTACAACCCCGAGTGAATCTACAGTGGTCACAAAATTTAAAAGTTTAATTAAAAAAAAAAAAAACTGTTCTCAGCAATTATATTGGTGGTGGTATTATTGGTATTCTGAGTTGATGCCTGTAATTTGCAGTGCGTGATTTTTACAGAATTCCATTATTTACCCTGACAGGACTGAAGATCACGATCTTATATGGCCTGTAACTTCCCCCTGTGAACATGTCTTCATTCGAATTTTCTAATCACATGTGCTGACATCAGCTCCTGATGACTCACCGAAGCCACTCTTCTGCGGCTGCTTCTCCTGCTGCCCATCATCTTCCACTTTCAGGCCTCAGGCATCCTCAGCAAGGGCAGTGAAGAGAGCATGTACCACCAAAACCAGGTATCGGGGGTCTGCAAGCCTCTGGAATTACGTGCAAAATGTTCCATCCACATCTACTCTCTATGGGAATCTGGGGTTGCTGGTTAGTTTCCTTTTGAGTGTGGCCTGCCTGCCACCTGCCTGGCTTTGTCAGGTAGGCTGTAATCAATCACGATGATGATTATTATTTTTTTAACATCTTTATTGGAGTATAATTGCTTTACAATGGTGTGCTAGTTTCTGCTTTATAACAAACTGAATCAGCTATACATATACATATATCCCTATGTCTCCTCCCTCTTGCGTCTCCCTCCCACCCTCCCTATCCCACCCCTCTAGGTGGTCACAAAGCACCGAGCTGATCTCCCTGTGCTATGCGGCTGCTTCCCACTAGCTATCTATTTTATATTTGGTAGTGTATATATGTCCATGCCATTCTCTCACTTCGTCCCAGCTTACCCTTCCCCCTCCCTGTGTCCTCAAGTCCATTCTCTACGTCTGGGTCTTTACCCCTGTCCTGCCCCTAGGTTCTTCATGACCTTTTTTTAAAATTTTTTTGGTTCCATATATATGTGTTAGCATATGGTATTTGTTTTTCTCTCTCTGACTTACTACACCTCACTACAAATAACTCAATTTCGTTTCTTTTGATGGCTGAGTGATATTCCATTGTATATATGTGCCACATCTTCTTGATCCATTCATCTGTCGATGGACACTCAGGTTGCTTCCATGTCCTGGCTATTGTAAGTAAATAGAGCTGCAATGAACTTTGTGGTACATGACTCTTTTTGAATTATGGTTTTCTCAGGGTATATGCCCAGTAGTGGGATTGCTGGGTCACACGGTAGTTCTATTTTCAGTTTTTTTTAAGGAACCTCCATACTGTTCTCCATAGTGGCGGCATCAATTTGCATTCCCACCAACAGTGCAAGAGGGTTCCCTTTTCTCCACACCCTCTCCAGCATTTACTGCTTGTAGATTTTTTGATGACGGCCATTCTGACTGGTGTGAGGTGATACCTCATTGTAGTTTAATCATGATTATTTTCTAAGATGCTTTTTCTTAAGTAAGCATTTTGGTCAGAGGTTCACCTGTTGAGAATTGAACAACTTGATTCCAATCCCGAGTAAGGCGAGGGCAAGGGAGCGTCATGGTGAGATAAATGGCCTTGGGTGCTTGGGGGGGTGGGGTGCAGGTGGGGGTAGGGGGAATAAACAGTGAGGTCTCAGTTCACCTGAGGGCAACAGAAAGCCCTGATGCTAGTCAGCTGTGAGGCCCAGGACTGATGCCATGGTAGGCATGTACTCTGCGGAATAAACTACTGAAAAGTCTATAATACTGGCACGCGTTGCTACTTTATGTAAGAAAACATGCAAGTGGTACGGAGTCGATACACACAGATAAACTAGGACGAGTACAACACACGTATCTAACCCACGATCCTACGCTGGCATCAGCAAACTGGCCCACGGGCCACACCTGGCCTGTCATCTGTTTTTGTACAATCTGTGTAAAACTGATTTTACATTTGAAATGTTTTTAAAAAATCAAAAAAGAACATGGTGTGGCACATGAAAATTATACGAAATTCAAATCTGTGTCCACACATAAAGTTTTACCGGAACACAGCCGCGCCCACTGGTTACACATCATCGATGGCTGCCTCTGTAGTACACAATGGCAGAGTTTCAACAAACAGAATACGGCCTACAGAGCCTAAAACATTTACTCATCTCTGGCCACTTACTGAAAACGTTTTCTAACCCTTGCCTCAGAGCTCAGGTTTAGCGAGCTCTCTGGTAACTTTTTTATACATAGAAGATAAAATCTGGATGTAGAGCTGCAAAACATTCCATATTTATTACTCCGTTTATTGTAACTTTCAAAGCTGGGGTACCAGACACGCACAAGAATGCAAAATAGGAACCCAGATGGACGGTCTAATGTTTCCCGTTTGCTATTTCTCACTTTGCAAATTCCCTACATGGCGTGCACGCAAGGAGAGAAAAAACAACAATTACCCACCGTGCTAGATTTAAAAGCTTTTAATGACGTAGCATATATTTAACAGATAGGGCAAAAGTCGAGAGGTACAGGTCATAACAACTGAGCACCGGGCCTGAGTGACCACCTCCCTGCTCAGGCCCAGCCTCTGGAGTTCATTCCTATCAATGCCATTTTGATTGTGCAGTAAGATGAAAATTTGTCATTACAATCGTTACAGTGACAGAGAAATGCACACTATGTATCAAATAGCAAGGTAATGAAGCAAATTATAACACAGTGTGGCAACGCACAAGCAAGTAACCATTAGGGTAACAGGACTTTGTCCAGTAAATGCTTCAGTTCCACTTGTACACTTACCAATGATTTAAAGGGTTTATTATACATCTAGTTTTATTATACTTTGTACTAGAATTATCTCAAACATACAATATAATGTATTTCAGCAAAAAAAAAAAAAAAAATTGAAGTTGAAATTACAGATTATTTAAAACAGTATCAGTTTTCTATTCCTTCTTGGATCCCGACATTCTTAACCGTCGTCCAGGCTGATGCAGAAGAGCCGCATGTCGTGTGTTAGTAAGTGATGCCAGATACAAACGGTTTGGTCTGTAGAGTTAACAATGGGGCTGCACTGTGGCTGCAGCGAGATCATAATACACAATCTGTTTATTCCAGGTTAGACCCAGCACTTCTAATAGTCAAGACTCAAGGTAACCACTGGAAGTAAATGGAAGAGAACGGTGTTGGGAAGTTGGTACATTTTGTCTGTGGTGAGCACAGGAAGTACTGTTTAAGCACCGCTGCCTTGCATACCAACAGCACTAGAGGCGGGTTATTTCCAACACAGCCTCACAAAATTGAGGAACCGTTTAAATATTGAGATCTAATCTATATAATTTCGTTAAAAAAAATCTGGTCTTCCCTCTGCACCTCAAGCTTTTTTGTAACTTGGAGATAAAGTGTTTAGGTGTATTTTCCCCTTCCCACCCCCCCACCCCCGAGAAATGCTCTATAAATTAAAAGAAAAAAATCAACCACATTGAGGAACATTTAGGCACAGAGAGTAATGTGTTGGTTCTGAGCTTGCATGCTGGAATTTCACTGAAAAGGTTAAGAGAAGGGCAGGAGGTGACGGAAAGGAGTTCACTTCTTTTTGCCAAAAAGGCTGAACCTCTTTTCTTTGTCTTTCTCTTTGTCCTTCTCCCGTTTGCCGGGACTGGACTCGCTGGTGATGGTGACAACGCTGGTGGGCAAGGTCTGAGCCCGGCTGGATGCTGGCGTGCTCTGGGTGCTGGCGGACACCTCGTGTTTATCGGAGGAGATGGCAGAGGAGATGGCCTGGATCCATGTGTTCATTTCCTCCTGGATGAAGGAGGGGACACAGGTGAGACTCAACTAGGAGGGACGGGCATGAGATGCTCTCGGTCCACCTGGGTGACCGTGTGAGCCTCTGTGGGCTGGAAGGCTTGGGAACGGTGTGTCTGCCTGAGAGGGGAAAGCAGTTCCCAAACGAACCTCTGCTTTGTCAGGACAGTAGTGAACATGATTGAACGCTCACCAGAATTCGGTTTACGGTACCTGAAGGTCCCCACTCTAGTATGTGGCCCTACAAACGTGGACGAGCTGGAAAGACTGGTCTACAGTAGGGTGTCAGGTCCCACCCTAGAAGATGCTTTTTCTTTTCCTTTTTTAAACTGAAATATATTTGACGCATAACATTGTATAAATTTAACAGAAGTTGCTTTTTTCGAATTTAAAGCCCTGCATACGTGTTGTTTTCCCATCGGCTGACCCTCTCTCCTCTCAAGGAGGAGCACAGCCATGCAATGGTTGGTTAAAGGCAGTGGGGTGCAGTGGGTACAACGGGGAGGCTCCTGACTGGGCTGCAGGATCCACACCCAGTCCTGGGACCTGCTCCCTGTGCTTCACCCACAGTTCTCCTCCGCGGACTTCAAGGGACCCTGCACTAGGTCTCCTGCTGCGGCGGGAGGGCAGTGAGATGACATTCACCGCCTCTGAGAGGTACAGGAGAACTGAACACCTGCCAGCGTTCATGACCGTGGAGGCCAGAGGCCAGAAGCCACCACTGGATCATGACTTATGTGAAGAACATCGTAAATAAAGCTCATCGGGCCACCAACACTTGCAAACGTCTAAGTATCTGAAAAAATGAAACTTAGAAACTTACATCGTCTTTGGCTTGGAAGAGGTACTCATTGCCGTCATTTAGTCTGTAATTTGAAGGAAGAAACTCAGTCACAATATAACTTAAGGAAGAAAAAAGAAAAAAAATCCCCCAACTCTCACGTGGGATACAAGCAGGCCGCGGGAATCACACCAGAAATGCCTGTGGGAACCCTGCACACGTCGCCCACTGTGCCGGGGGCCTGCACAGGCCCAGCAGCCGCGCCCCGGGGCATCAAGAAGTCATATAATTGGGCCAATATGCACAGGTAATGTGGGTGTTTCAATCACTGGAAGGATTCAAAAAGCTCCGAACATGTCAACACCTGGATCTGTTGTGGCAAAGACCACTGGGGATGACTGATCACTGCTCTAAACTGAACGCAGAAGAAAGCTCTTTAAAACCCACGGGCCCTCCTGAAATTCTGCCACTGGACTTACATCCCCCACATTAACAAACACCAGGCTTTCTGAACTGACACCCAGAAAAGTTCTTCTAGACTTCTCTTCTCATACACCTCTCAGAACAAAAGAAACTGCCCTGGCCGGGCTATCGCTGTGACACGGAGAGGACGCTGGCTGGGAGGGCCCCTCCTTCTCTGCTGCATCGAGAGGAAGCTGGTGTTGCCGGTGCAGAGGAGGTAAATGCCCTCTGCCGATATCCCGACGCTCTGAAGCTGCATCAAGGAAGTACAAAGTGGGCGTGCAGCCAGGGTGGGTGCCAGGCTGGCCGCGCCTGGTCTTACAGCGTGTAAAGCGTCCCAGGTCCCTGGGGCCTGCCTCCAGTGCCCGTCCAGGCTCAAGGAATCACCCCATTTGAACTGCTCTCGTTTGTGGTCCTTGGCCTCATCCAGCTGGCATGAGGCTCACGTGTAACTGAGGACCAAAGTTTGCTTTTCAAATCCCAAAGCAACAGATGAAGTTAGTATCAGACTAAGTATCGTCCTAACCACTAACATGTTTACTTTTCATGCTTTTAAAAGAAAAACGGGTTTTTCCTGCCCATTTCCAAGTACAAGCCGAACTTCAGAGCTTGGATCCACTCTGTTGGGAGTCGTATGTGTTGTACAGGGTAGAGACATTTGGAACTGAATGGTTCCAGAGGCATCTGGAACATCCGCCGGGTGAATCAGGGGAGCACAGGGCCCCTCCCGCCCCTTCCTGTTTTGTCTCCACCTGGCTCCGGGATGACTCACTTGACCCATCTCCAGATAAGTCATGAGCTAAGAACAGCATCTCCTGGGTCTGGAATAGCTGCAAAGACGGGGAAACTATTTTTCTAAGCTCCCCTTAAACTGTGAAATGTGACTAGCTCACCTTGTCTCAGGAAACACTAAGTTCCAGCTTATAAAAAGGAAAGTTCCTTTTCTTCCATGTTCAGTTGTGCCATTAACCGGCCACAGAGCCCAGAGATCCTAACCAAGACGTGTGCCTATCCAGTTTGTCACTTTGTTGGTGATTTTTTAAACAGCAGAGGAGGGGAATCAACCGATCACAGCCATCTATCTAAGAGAACCAACCCCCAGAGTGAAAATAAACACACACCCACTCTCTGGCAACGCTCACCTTAGCTTGAACACGTGTTTCTTCTTTTTGTAATCAAGGGCCACTTCACAGATGGCTTCTTTCAAACTCACAGGGACCTCGCTGTGGTAGGGAATTCCGGAAGCAGCTGTCTTTGCATCTTTGTAGAAACCCATTTCTTGGTTATTTATGACACAGTAAACATTGTGCCAGGACCTGAGTAGTAAAGAAAGGAGTTTCAAGTTTCTGCCCCACACTCCCTTCAAGAACTAAGGGTCTGATTAACACGAAAATGATCCTCGCACAACACGGCATGATCCCCTGTTAAAAAAGCCCTTCCTAAATCCTGCTAAAAATACGCAATGGAACAAAATTCCTCTGTGGACTCCCAAGACAAGACACGTACTGCTAGTGGCAGGTTTTTTGTTTTGTTCTGTTTTGTTTTGCGGTACGCGGGCCTCTCACTGTTGTGGCCTCTCCCGTTGCGGAGCACAGGCTCCGGACGCACAGGCTCAGCGGCCATGGCTCACGGGCCCAGCCGGTCCGCGGCATGTGGGATCTTCCCGGACCGGGGCACGAACCCGCGTCCCCTGCATCGGCAGGCGGACTCTCAACCACTGCGCCACCAGGGAAGCCCTAGTGGCAGGTTTTTGAGGGCCACTTCTCACTCTGAGTTTGAAGAAAACCACAGTGCCCTCTTTCATTACATAAAGGTACTCCTGGCTCTGACGGGAAAGACTTTTGCTGGTGTTTGGTACACTCTTGTGGTAACAGGGTACAGGCCAAGCTCCCTACTGGAAACATGCCTGTCCTTAGGCAGCTCTTCCACCTCAGCTTCATTCTGTAATGAAGTGGCCTGGCAACGTGACAGGGAGGGGGAGGCAGACCCAGGGCCACTAGCACTTACGGTACACTGGCTGAATTAGAATAAGGTAGCCTTTCCCCCCAGGGTACAGCAAACTGTCCTAATATACCGCTTTTATTAGAACAAGACACTTTACTGCCACCTGCCTGTATTAACAAATAAATCTATAATGTCCCCAATGTGGATGGCAGCTCTTAGATGGGATTCCCTTGTACAGTGTACAACCTGTACAACCGTACATGGTGGTCCCAGGCAGTTTAGTTTACTGGTTAAGCACACGGGCTGTGGCATCAGATGAGTTTTACCCTAGCTGTGCCATTTACTAGGAAGCTACACTGAGTGAGCTTTCTTAACCTCCCAGAGCCTCAGTTTCTTCATTTGTAAAATGGAGATAATACAAGTAGGGCTACTGAGAGATAATGAATATAAAGACTGATATGGAGATAAGGTAGGGGAAATGGTGAATGTCTTAAAACATCCCACAGGAGGGAAACCACAGTGAAATCATTTCACTCTAGGGAAGACTCCCCCACCTCAATCTAGCCATATTCCTTCTCAGGAGGAACTACTAAGGCCTCTTCTTGCTGTTCCCACACACACACACGTAACTCTTCCTTCTCTTGGTGAATAAAAAAGCACTCTACTGCCGCTTCCCAACGTCAGTCCCGAGGAGGATGTAACGCCCGGGAAGCTACAGAACAAATCAACCACATAAACACACACTCCCCTTTCGATCAAGAGTGGCCCACCCCCAGCTCTTAATGGGCCAGCTCCCCCCCCCCCCGGGACCGCCTCAGCCTCTGTGCTGTTACCTGCTTGAGGCCTTCTTATTGTGGGCCTCCCACTCGTGCTTCCGATTCAGGAAGCCTTCCATCTGGGCCAAAGGCGTCTCCTGGGTCCTGGCCGGCAAGGTGGCAGCACTCTGGGCCGGGAGGGCAGTCTTGGCTTTGCGCTCGGAGGTGGGAGAGGGGATGGGGCTGGACTCTTTCGAGCTTGTCCTCTGTTCTGCAGCGCCATTGACCATTTCGCTCGTGTCCACCGTTTCTGCCATCTAGGGACAGTGGAGAGGCCGTTCAGCTAACCCTGCGAGCCCCCGGGGTGACCACATACGCTCTGACTCGCACACGTGGCTGTGTATAAATGCCTGGCACAGATCGAGGCAGTACAGTAAAACCATTGCACATCCCACAAAGCCAGCTGGACACCAAGGACATTAGAAGGTGGGAATGGATTAATACCCGCCCGTTTACGGGGAAATGAGAAAAGCGAAATGCCAGGATGAGTTTTACTGCACTCTGTTCCTCTGATCAATCCATTTTCTCTAATAGAACTCAGATCATTTCCTCTTATGGTTACTTTAAAACAAAAGGACAACAGTTAACAATCACACATATTAAATATGAGAGAGTGGACGTTATACAGCAGCCACCTTACAACCAAGGACGCCACCAGAAGGGCTGGAAGTTGAAGCGAAAGGGCATTCACAAACAGATGGATAGACAACTCTATCAGAACTACACGGCATTCCCCCAAAGTCAGACAAGAAAGACCTTTGGTTTCTGAAAATGCTCTCCGGCTCTCCTCCCACCACCCCTCGACACATCGTCATAAACACATGCAGAAATTAGGACGGCAATCATGCATTTCACATCTACCACCCCCGTTAGACTTTGGAACTTAAGAGCTGGAAGGAAATGAGGCAAGTCAACGAACATCAATTTAACCACATCTGCCGAAGTTGTATCGTGAGTGGGTTGTAGTTTGTGTTAAAGGAGCTGGAAAAGCCAATCACAGTCACTCAACACCACACGGCTATTTACCCCCAAACAAAGACAGAACCAGGGCCTTCCCCATCACGTGTTGGTTGATCACGGTGCCTTGCTGCACTGAGACGAGAAAGCCCAGACAGCCAGGCTTCCAGCGGCTCTGACCCTTCAGGCTGGAGACGTCTTCGGGAGCTGTTCCTTCCCAAGCTCACTTATACTGTAACCCTCATGGCTTTCCGGCTTGGGAAATGCAGTAGGGTCTCCATTCATTATCGCTTTCAGCCTGTGTGCCATCAACTGTGTACCATGAACTGAAGCGGGCCCCTGGCTTGGTACACCCAGGGCGTGGGATTAGCGAGTTACTAAAGCTGGGTGTGGCTGACGCTTTAGTGGATTACAGACAACCTGCACCCTTCGTACACGGACAAACACGGAGGTGTCAACGGCACGCTCATTAGATACGTCCCCCACCTCTGCTGCCCAGAACCACGTGACAGCAAAATTAGCAGCGACAGCCTCAACAGGATCAGTGGGAGACTGGCCACCACCACTTGAACATCCGATATGTCAACTCTCAGGAACTGGGATGTCTCCGTTGGGCCTTATCTAAGTGGTGGGCTGGGAGTCAACTTTATACTCTGTCTATACAAACTATTACTGTCAGCAGCGGGGTTTAAGGTAAGACTAGAGGCTATGCACTTGAAGGGTGTTTGTGATTAGAACCCTTTATCCACACAGCAACGTGGAAAAAGGATTCTTAGGGCAGAATGGCCTAGGGAGGAGATGCATGGTGATTATCCTGGCCTTGCAAGTGACGGCCTGTCGACCAGTGCTTATAAGGAGTAGGCCACTTAAATATCTCTCTTGCTTTTCCCTTTGAAAGGAGGGACAAAGGGGAAATAGTAACCAAAAAAACAAAGCCCCCGAGTCAAAAGTGAGTGAGTGGATTTTAAGGCTGACACATCTGTTCTAGTGTGAGATTTCAGGAAACTTCTGGTTGGGAGGAAGTATGAGATCGGTCTGGAAGGCCTGTGCCAGGCATGAGTCCAGGGAGACATGGGGTTAGTGTCTATAGAAACCAGGTTAAACAAAAAAAAATTAGTGCTGCAGGTGTGACTCAAAAACTGCTAGTGACAGCAGTGACCTGGATAGAGGAACGTTTACTGGAAAAAGGCTAAAATTTATCATACTTGGTCCAACTTCAAGGTAGGTGACAGCCAGGGGAAGCCCCTTCTGGGGGACATTCTGCAGCAAAAATTTTTTTCTTTAGAGTTAGAAGGAAAGAGAAAACCCCAAACCAGTAGGCAGAGATAATTAATGTTTATGCAAATGAATCACTAACCAAGAAAACAAGGAAAATAAAAGGAACAAAATGAATTTTAATGGACATGTGCTTAAGCATGCCAACAGACAACACGCCACTAGAGACAAACATCAAAAGCAAATCGTAGTGCTGTGACCAAACAGTGGGTACATGTGGATACACCCCTACCCCCACCCCACGTTGCTTCTCTTTAGCGATTAGTGGCTGCGTACACCTGAGATACTTCAGTCAGGAGGTGAACGTAAATGCAACGTGACAACTAGTAGCACAAGGAACACCTGATTGGTTTTCTAAGTGCAAGAAGCAACACTACCTTCAAGTTCATTAACTTGAGTCTCTGCACCGTGACTCAGAAGAACGAAAAGAACTTTTCTTCTTCTGATACAATCCAATTTCAATTAAAACTCTGTCTGGCAAGCTACAATTAAAAAATCTAGATAAAAATAGGCATGAGAACAAACGCCGAAAGCATCACAGCACTCCTTTCTTTCCTGTGTGCTTATGTGGCTTTGTTTTGTTTTGTTTTGTTTTTGGTCTTCTGAATACGAAAGGCATAAAATTGGGTATTAGCCCTCACGATACAAAATTTAAACATATATATATGGACACATCACATATATACATATAGATCAATGACACATATCATTTGGAGCCAGTTAACACATGTCAGGGCTCCCTAATCACCAAAGATGAAGCAGTAGTTTCTTTTCTAAAATGAATTTTGGTGAGTTTGAAGGCAGAGACCCAATAATGGTGCATACTACTCCCAGAACATAAGAAGCTTGGCATCTATCTATATACCCATCTACGGTCGCAAGTAGATAGATATGTACATAGAAATGAGGAAAAAACAAACAAGATGCTATATGATGTTATCCTGACAAAAGAAAAAAAAAAGACATGCATCATGAAAAGACAAATTAGACTTAACTCATGGAGAACACATATCAAAACAGGTTTTCTGATTCCACTAACATCTAAATATGGCAAATGAGCAAGTGAATGTCTCACAAGGCTTTGATGTAATATGGACTTGGTTTGGTGAATAGAATTTCGTTAAAACATTTTCAAATCCCTGCTGGTGGTCTGATAAATGTCACCCTAAACGACTCTTTATTAGAGAGCTTCACAGAAGGACTTAGGAAAACGAAAAATGAATCAGAAGGTCTATACGAGACATACTACAGAGACGCTGAAGGACTTCTGGAGCCTGGAGGCAGGCAACAGCTCCTGGGGGGGTTCCCCCAAGTGCGTCGTTCAAGTAATCAGGGTGAACCAGAATGGCTTTTGTTCCATTTGTTTGCAAAATTTAAACAGTTTGACACCCTGAAGTCATCAACTGAACGGAGAGGCGTGGAGAAGTCTGGTAGGCAGGCTTCCCCAACGGGCCGAGAAGCGCTGCCACACTTGCCACATCCCATGTTCCGGCGGTGCCGACAGTGACCCAGACAGAGGCGGTGGCAGCAGTCAGTGGGCCCCTGACTCCTGAGGCCGGCTGCATTATCTGCTGCAAGCGAGCCTACAATTCTCGGTTCAGGACTTGGCAGAAAAAAATAAAGAGAGGACCTGGTTTGTAAAAAAGTAATAAATGATCTGAGGGTCTCAAAACTGTTCAGATTCTGCACCTAAAGTTTAAAAAAAAACCTTCCCAAGTAGATTCAACCTTTTTTTTTTTTATCATTTTCAATAAATGAATGTATCCTTCATGGAATGTTACACAGCTGACTCTAGGTTTCAATCTTAGTACTGGAAGTCTCCCTCCTCAATTCCTAGTAAACTACTGCAGGTTAATAACTCTGTAAAGGGGGCTACGTATAGTGCAGGACTGCACCCTGTTAGTATAGCTGGATGTGTCATACCTGTCAGATTCTAGTTTTCTTCTTCATTTTGCTGTAATCTCATTTAATTTCAATTACTCACGTAAGGCTTTCGCTGCAAAATCTTAATAAAGTAAAAAGCTCACGATAAATAAACAAAAAATACGTATGTTGCTTTCAGGCAACTGAGCATCCATCAGTTAAAAAACTCAAATAAACATGAATTAAACGCAAACAAATATGAAACCAAGGAAGGCTATGAATTAAGTAAAATTTTTAACACTGTGGGTGAAGTGGAAGCCAAAAGGTCAAACCAACAGGATTTGGAAAGAGTGGTTCTTGACAAATGGTAGCGAACTTCACAGTCCAGACCACGGCTGGTCACTGGCTGTCCGTCTGCTATTAAAGTTTTTGTAGTTTTGGTAGGTTTGAGAGCGGTAACTAACCCGTGGAGATCCCTGTTCAGCCGGCAAACCATTCTGGGAAACTTGCTCTCCTTTTGAAGCATCCCTGTTGGGGAAGGGGGAGAAAGAAGACAGAGGAGAGAAGAGGAGGAAAGGGGGAAGGAGGGAGGGGAGAGGGGAAGAAAAGAGGAGGAGAGAGAGAAGAAGATGGGGGAGAACACAAGTCAACTTCATTAGAGCCCTTCTCTCAGGAAAACATATGCAGCCCTCTTTCACATGACGTGATTTCTTTCTAAAAACTCTTTGTTTCAAATTGACTCTAGATAGAGAGAGTAAGACCACAGGCATCCCTACCCATAAAGGTGGCATTCAGGGTTGTCATGGAGCTTGGACCCCAGCAAAATAATCAGCCTTTCAGAAATACAGAGTAATTTTTGCCCTTCGTGTCAAAGTCACCCAGAACTTTCAGAAAGCATCACCACCCAGTCACTGGCCTGAAATCTGGGTAGTTCACTCCATCCATTTACTCATGTGGAAATTCTAAGTGTGTGTGTGTGTGTGTGTGTGTGTGTGTGTGTGTGTGTGTACACACACGTGTGCACAGCAGAGATGGTTGCTGTCGACATTCCACTCCCGCTGCCAACATTGCAGTGTGACTGTGGACAAGTCACTCTCCTCAAATGTTACCCAGGGGTGACCGTACGGAGTCTCAGTAGTCTTCAGAAGTGACTAACAGGAAGGGCACATCAGCACGGGCTTAGAAAGTGTGCTCCCTAAACCTCTCCTGTCACTGAAGCTGAGACTGAAGTGGGCGGGCTGCCCGTGACTCACCACTGCTGCTGGGACTCGGTCTCCTCGGAAACCTTCGAGCTCGGCTCAGGAGAAGGCGGCCGCCTCTTCCTCTCCTCTTCCTCTTGCTGTCTGCGCACTTCCAGTAGCTCCAACTGAGGGAGAACACGCTGATGTGTGGCAGAACCCCAAACTCTACCTCTTTTAAGGGGAGGGCTCCAGGCAAACCCTCCCGTCTGAGTGGTCTACGCTGGATCACGCGGGACAACCAGAAGCTCTGACATCCTAAGCAAAATCTCGTTAAGGTGACAGGAACTGCAGCTACAACCCAGAACCACAGGAAACAGAGGCCTGAGTGATGAAACAGATCCATTCTACGGGATGGCAGAAGCCCTGCGAGTTGTGTGTGCCCCTGGGATAGCGGCTTTAGTTTCTAAACGAACTCTGCAGCTCTCAACTTTGCTGAGGAAGAAAGCACCTGAGCATGAGGGTCCGTGCTGGACTTCTCATCAGAGGTCAGACCAACACCACTGAGTCAGAGCTGCAATAATTCCCACAGAGGCTTCTTGTGCTGCGGTAGGGATTCAGGTTCAGCCAAACCTCAATAACACGTTAATAAAAGCCAGGAGACAGACTAACTGGAACTAAGCCATTTCATGAGCAATGTATGCATGTACACAAAGTATTCCGTTTTAACACACATGTGTCCAGGTACATTTTAGATGCCCACGACTGTAGAAATCGGGAAGCACACCACAAAGAATCAGCTTTCCACCAGGAGTGCAAGTGTCTTGGGAGAGAAAAGACCAGTTGAGCAAGGCCTGTCCTGAGGCCTTTATTTTGGCAGAAGAGATTATCAGGACTGGGGAGAGTTTTCAGTGGTCTAAGATCGAGCTACTAGTGCTTGACGGGAATTCTAATCCTGAAATCGGAAGAAAACTGTAAGGCTATGCTCCCTAGAAACCACGGCTTCTATGAGGTACAGGAAGAAAAGCAGATCAAAAGAGAAAAGCAAATCCCAATCGATCAATCCCCAGACAGAAAGTGACCACAGACCTAGGTGCCCAGGAAGTGGTGGTTGAGGGGGCAGGAGCCCCGGACCATCTCCCCACGTTCTGTACCAAGAGAAACACCAACTCCAGGAAGATCCTTACTGCTTTTAAAATCAGAGCGATGGCCTGAGCTCCCTAGCCTAGGAGGTGAGCAGGAAGAAGAGGCTGCCCACAGGAACCAAGGCAGAGCACCCCGGCTCCCAGGGCCCACTTACTGTCGTCAGCCTTTCCAGGGCGGAGAACCTCTCGTCCCAGGTCGCTGCAGACTTTTCAAAAGCCTCGTGGCGCTTGATGAGCTTCTCCACCTCGTCCACGCTCTGGCCTATTTCTCGGCTGGACAGGTAGGGCTCCTGTCCGAGCAGCCAGGCCTCGGCCACACTGGCGTCCCTTGAGAACTGATGGACCTCCAAGACTGCACAGGGAGCCAAGAGTGAGTGTGGGGGCAGGGTGACTCGGGAGCTCAGGGAGGTGCTGCCCTCTGCTGGCAGCTGCCGGCACAACCAGCTTACAGTCTAGTCTAGATCTGCGCTGTGCCCATAAACGTCATGTGAGCCTCACGTGTACAGCTGTAACCTTCCCAGCAGCCACATTCAAAACAGGTGAAGCTGATTTCAAATGCATAATTTAGACAACCTGATATAGCTGTTATTTCAACACCTAATCAGTATAAAAATTAACTGAGTTGTGTTACATCTTTTTTTTTTCTCCTGTCTTTGAAACCCGACACGTGTTTTATACTTGGAGCACATCTTAATTTCGACCAGCCATGTTGCAAGTTCTGAAAAGCCCCATGTGGGCCGTGGCTACTGTACGGCCATGCAGGGCCAGGAGGTATGCTCTGCTCACTCAGCCCTACTTCAGTGAGGTAAGCCCCAGAGCCCTGAAGAACTCACAATTTACATATAACCAGGTTACTCTGATGGGACAGCCATTCACCAATCACCCTTTCTGGGGTGGCAGTGCCATGTTTTACTTCGGGGGGTTGAGAGGCAGGGAAGGATCTGGAAGCAGTAGGGAAAGTAGGGACAGTATGGGCTAAGGCTTCTGCTTTATTCATTCTGTTCCTCCACACGTGAGGAAACGCAGCATGACCTCTACCCACTGCAGCTGTGAGAAGGCAGGCCAGACCTCAGCTCTGCCTGCGCTGTGGCTGGCATTTTCATTATACCTTAAGCAGCAAAGGTTGGGGTCATTCAGGTAAGAAGACGACTGCGGGCAGCACTGGTGTCACCCTGGTGGCCTCCAACACGGCACAAGGAGATGCCCCCGCTGCTCGAGAAACTTGTCACCTCATCAGGAATGCCCAGCATGCAACCTGGTGCCTAGCTCACAGTGGAGTGTAATCTGGGTTTTGCTGAACTGAACTGAACTGAACCTGCCCTGGGGGCTGGCAAAACTAACAGACCAAACCCTCATCCAAAGAATGATCAAAAGTGGGATTTCTTTTTCAGAAGAATTGAGATGCCTCCACTAGGTCTCTTATACACCGTTCAGAAAAGGCCCCTTGGATTCTGCCTCTAGAAAGCACTCCTGGTGCCTGAGAATAAGGTTATAATATAATATAAGGACAGAGCCCGGAGCCCCAAACACAGAATGGCAAAGTACGGTAAATAATGCTTCAGTTGGGCTACCCCTGCAGTTCATACCAATCGTAAATGCTCTTCCTGATCCTGTATATTATGGACTCTGTGTTAGCTCACATATTCCTTTATAAAATGAGATTAAAAATAGGCTCTACCTCAGAGGGTTATTGTGGGAAGCCAATAAAGAAAAACATATAAAACACTTAGAATAATGCCCGGTTCACTGCAAAATCTTTATGGTTGTAAGCTTTCATAAGACCTAACAAGCCAACTTTCCATCTTCTTGACTCCACAGTAACAATTCTCCTTAAAGATAACTGGCGGAGAAGGGGCTCCTGTCTGCACTCTCCCAGAGGGATGCCACATCCTGTCGTCCCCATACTGTTCCTACACACTCAGACCCCACTCACAACACTGAGGCCAATCATGAGATGAAAGATAATGAATATGTCACAGGGAACTACTTAAAAATACTTATTAGCATGAAATGGTGAAACAGGATATTAAAAAAGCAGCATTCAGAAAGACTCCAAAAATCATTAAGAGATAACATCATATCAAGTCAATTAAAGCAGGTAAATAAACTGGCTTGCTTTCAGTGGGGACCCAAAAAGAACAGAGAGATTAGGTACATCCTTACTCAGTCTTAACCATTCCCATCGGTCTTCCCACTTGTCAATCATTTCTTTCCTCTTTTCCGTCAACTGCAGTAACTTCTCCTTGATCTGTGAGAAAAGAGGACCCCAAGGACATCTTAATAGAGTAGATCACATCCTCCTAGTCTGACCCTTGATGGGCCACATTGCGGTACGCGGGCCTCTCACTGTTGTGGCCTCTCCCGCCGCGGAGCACAGGCTCCGGACGTGCAGGCCCAGCGCCCACGGCTCACGGGCCCAGCCGCTCCGCAGCATGTGGGACCCTCCCGGACCGGGGCACGAACCCGTGTCCGCTGCATCGGCAGGTGGACTCTCAACCGCTGCGCCACCAGGGAAGCCCAAGAAAAACACTTTTTATGTAGAGACCACCACTAAGGCAGGAAAGCTCTAAGGACTGCTCAGTTTATCTGCGTACTGGGAGAGGAGAGAAAAGCATGGCGACGTTCCTTCCAGAAGGGGCTGGGAGGAAGGCCGGACTCCACCCAAAGCTGCTCTGTCGTGAGGAGGCCAACAATGAATGCACTGAGCCCCCTCCAGACTCCGGGGCTCCCTGTGGCGAACACACTCAAGTTAAGAGCGGGGGCCGGCGAGAGGGGCAAAGCCCTGAGCTCTCGGAGGCCTCACACTGATAACCACTCCCCTCTGTGTCACCAGCATCCCAACTCGACTTAGCAACCACCCACTAAAGAGCAAACAGATCTAGGGCACAGGTGACAGAGAAGGGGTGACACCTTCTAGAACTGATGGAGGAGGTGAGAAAGGACGAACCCTTGACCAGAGGCCCTCAAAAATTGTCTTCGGTGCCATGGATAGATTGGCTCTATACCTAGAGACTTGCCTGTCTCATTCTACACATACAGGAAAGAAGCAAGGAGTTCTGAAACACAGGTAAGTGTGTGCATACGTGTGTGTGAATGTAAGCATAGATTTCTCTGTGTGTGTGTCTATATATGCCCCCCCACACATACACACACGCTCACAAGAGTGAGTCACTTTACATCTGAACACCAGCTGCGCTCACCACAGGGGCCCCAAAGCGTAAGCGGCATCCTACCTCCTCTGATGCGTAGTGCTTCCTCGCCAGCAGCGATTTCCCAAGTTCAATGCAGGTCGTGAAACTGTCATTACGAGCATCGATTTCTGCTTTGATACCTTGATGATTATTCATTAATAGTTCAACAGAGGACACATCCCTAAAATTACACAAATAATACTTCCTTTAGGAGACCAAGCCTTTCAAACAAATGTGTAGGTTTCAAAACACGTAATTAATTTGAAGGAAACTGGCGGCACAGTATCTGATTCACAGTCTGGGCGCAGGCTGGGTCACTGAGCTGCAGCACAGCGATGGTGTAACTCAGGCACAGCTTCACAGCCTAACACTGAGAATAAGGCTACTTTTATTTTTGTGTGTGCGCTGAAACAATTTTTCTAGGTGGAGACTAGAAAAACCACTGGATCTCTGTTCAACCTTTTACTCTGAAATGCACCTCAGGCTCTTCAAGAAGGTACAGAGGCAGTCACAGGCGTCCCCAGTTGTACCCCAGTGAGTTAGCTGCCGAAGGTTCAGGACATGTGTGTTTTAAAGAGCAGCAAATACTGTCTCCTTATTTAGACATGAAGACACACAGAGCAGGAACCAGCCAAGCAATCAGCGACTGGCAGAGCCGTGAGAACGTCTCATCCATCAAAACCGACTGACTGGAGAGTCCTGACCTAAGGAAACACAACTGCTTCAAGTATGTAACAACCGTATTTCTTCTTTTGGAGCACAGCCCATCTCTCAGGTACGGTGAGGGCTGGAGCCGGCAGGGGTGAACAGGAGGCTGTCTATGCGCCTGCTTGTACACCCACGAGCTCCTCTTCACCGCTCTGCATGAAACGTGGCCAAAGAGAAGACACAGAACAAATACTAAAAACGAATCCCGAGACACCATTAAAGCAGATGCTGAGTGTAAGAGGCACCTTTGGTAATATGTCTGAAAAGGGATAGAGTGGGTTTGGATCTGACAGACATAGAAAAAGAACTCAGAAAAGCCATCTCATTCCAGCGGTGAGGCAGAGCTAGTCCGGTCCCAGGTATGCGGCTGCCTTGAGGCACGAGGCCCACAGATGAGAGCAGGAGGGCCTGGGTGAGCGTGGACCCAGGGGGACAGGGTCGGGGAGAAATGGCGAGGGCTCCACAGGGCTCGACTACACCGGGCCCCTCGTTCCCTGACAACCGTGTGCAGGAGACAAGTGGCTCCCCCCAAAACCCCTCCCCCG
The DNA here is from genome assembly GCF_951394435.1 of Stenella coeruleoalba. Classification (NCBI taxonomy): domain Eukaryota; kingdom Metazoa; phylum Chordata; class Mammalia; order Artiodactyla; family Delphinidae; genus Stenella; species Stenella coeruleoalba. The sequence continues at coordinate 44,840,145 of NC_137159.1, forward strand.
CCCCCGCTCTGGCCTCAGAGCTCTGGGGCAGGGCCCAGCCGGGAGGCCGGCAGCATTACCGTGGCTTCTCCTGGGCTTCGATCTGCCGGATGACATCCTCCATCCACAGCATGAGGTCGCGCACCATGCTGAAGAAGCGGAACTTGTCCCCCGTGTCCACCAGCCGCACCCTGCGGCCCTCGCAGGCGTCCAGCAGGGCCTTCCAGGCTTCCAGGACCTCGTTCTCCCGCTTCTGGATGTCCTCGGCCTTGTCGCCCGCATAGGCGGCCTGGAGGCGGGCTGCATCCTCCTGCAGCTGTCTCACCTGTGAAGCCGCCAGGAGACGAGACGGGTCGGAGCTGGGCCTCTGCGCCACCACCCGGCCTCCCACTCCCCCTCTGCACACTATTCTGCCTTCGCGCTGATGGGAGCCCTGGTCGGGAAAGGTCCCCGGAGGTGGCCCAGGATGTGAAGACGGCACAGAAACACACGGTATGCACCCAGATACAGTAAAGGATAAACACCTAATCTGCTCCTGCATGGTACCGACGGTGTCTCTGTAAAATCAGGAATGAGAGACTGCCATCAGGAACTCCTGTGGAAACACCTTTTCCATTAGCTACGTAATGCTGCTGCTGAAAACAATGTACGCATCACCGGTAAGAGCTCCCACAACGGCACTTTCCAACGTGAAAAACAAAAAGCAGCATTTAATGCAGTTGAAAATGCTGATGCCAAAGAAGGGAAAATCTTAACCAGCCAAACACTTCAATAAAAACTCTGGAGAGCAAGAAATGCCCGTGAGCCTTATGAAAATATGCTACGTGGAGATACCGTAATTTGTCATCTCCTAGTTGGCAAAAATTCAAGCTTGATGATGTATATATGTCAGTGAGCTGGTTCACTGCTGACGGGACAAAAGGTTACAGCTCCTGCAGAAAGGTGCAGGCAGTACCCACCAAACTCATAAATGCGTGTGCCTTTTGATTTCATGATTCCACTTGGGGGAATTTATCCTACATATACGCTTGCACTTTTAGGAAATGAAATACACATAAGGTCATTTATTGCGCCAATGTCTGTAAGTGCAGAAGACTGAAAATAAAAGTATCTGTTCGGCCAGGAGGGACTGGTTAAATTACAGTGGCACAGTCATACAGGAGGCTCCCATGCAGTCATGAAAAAGAATGCGGAAGGGCTCTGTGTACTCATATGAGAAGTACGCCAAGATGACGGCTATGTAGAGAAGGCAAAGCACAGAGAGTGTACATAATGTCAATACTTTCTGTGTAAAAAGAGGGAAAAAAAACAAGAAAAGGCTTTCGCTCTTTTGTTGGGGGCGAGGGTGGTGGTGGAGGGCAGATACACCTTTACAAGAGAAACTGATAACTGTGGCTTATTTTGTATTCAAAAGTTTCCACCTCTTATGTTTTATATGAAGTGCGTATTAGTAATGCCATACTCGTGCACAACATCTAATGTGAAATATACGTGCATGGGGAGCGCACACTCGATCTTCATTTACTGATCAAAGTCTGAAGACAACAGACATTCTGAATGATAGCAGCCTTCAGATGTCCGTGCGGGGAGTTATGTGGAGAAACATCACGGGGGCGGGGGGGATGGACACTGGGGCTTGCGGGGAGGTGTACCGACCCCCATCACTCAAAAGGCTCTGGGTGGTGGTAGGTAAGGAAAACACATTTCTGCAAGAGATGCAAAGAAGAATCAATGGGGTTTGGTTTCCCTGGTGATTTGACTTCCGTATCCTAAGAGACTTTTGGAAACATTCTTTAAATATGGCTCAGGTACTAACTCAAATCACGATAAGCAAGTTCCTAGGAAATTATTTGAAAAGCTTATCTCCTATATGACTAACCAAATCTTTCCAAACAAGTTAAAAAAAAAAAAAAGTTTCCTGGATCTCTAGCTGTTTTTAATTTGTTCTCACAACAACAAACAAGGTAGACGAGGAGAGCGAAAGCAGAAATTCCCGCTAGAATTAACTACTGCTTTGAGGAGTCACTGCAGACCATCATCAGGTTCCCTCATGTCCACTGTTCCCGCACTGAATAGAGGATGGCGGCGGGTCAGGCTGGCATTAAGAGTAAAGCAGCCAAGGAGGAAACGCCATCGGCTTCTGGAGCCTGCACCGAGAGCCCTCCCTTCTGCTCTAACTGCAGGAGGGGCATGCATACTTTTGTGGCTGAAATGGCCTGGCCCAGCGGGTATGGTGAGGTGCAGACTACCAGGCTTGACGGAACAGATTCCTGCCCTGGACGTTCCTGGACTCTCAGTGGGCTCTCCTGCATCTCTCTGAGCCTCACAAAGTGAAGGGATTTAATGAAACAAAAAATGAAGGAGCAACTCTACCATCTCTGGAGTCTCCTGAAGTTCTAAAAGTAAATGATTTTACAGGTGCAGAGGGAAGACCTGCTGCTAATAAGGCTTCCAGGCATTCCAGAAGTTCTCTCAAGCTTTTTAAAAACTGTAACAATACACACTGCAATCCTTAAAGCATCAGGGAACCGAAGCTTAGGAAGGAAATTAAAACTTGCAGCGATACAGCGTGACAGGCTCAATTCAAGCCAGGGTCGGCCCTTCTCTGGTGGCCGCGCTCTAACTGCACGTGCATGTCAGATTGCATGGTTCAGGATCCTTACACGCTCACCTGGTGCTCCAGGACCTTACACGCAGTGAGAGCCACTGAACAGGAAGCTGACAAGCTTTGGAATGGAGAATCCGCCAGCCGTGGAGGAAAGGCTGGAAACCCGCACAATGCATGGGGGGCGCTTTTAAATTCTGCCTGATGCAGACCCTCAGCCACTCCACAAATCTCTTACATATTCCCTCCACACCTTCTACCCCAAGGATGGAAAAGGGGAAGCCACTTAACGTGAATGGAGCCCCAGCTGTGCGCTACCTTTGCTTTTAGAAGGGGCAAATTCAGGGGAAAACAACAGCAGTAAAGGTGGTCCTTCCACAGAACAAACCCCAAAGCACACCAAAGAAGGCTGGCACACTAGATCGGGGCGGGCCCACGGCAAACCTGGGCTCCCTGTTTTTATAAAGCTTTGCTGGCACACAGCCACGCCCTTCGCTTTCGGATTGTCCGTGGCTGCTTCATGCTACGATGGCGGAGATGAGTAGTTGTAACGGACTGTATGTCCCACAACACCAAAACTCTGTACTGTCTGGGCTTCTACAGAAGAAGTCTGCCAACCCCTGCAGTAGATCACTGACGTGCTTCTAAAAGGTAAAAACAAACCTCCTGATATCCTGAGGGCTGATATGTTTAAGAAAACGGACTTCTTCTCTAAGATCTTGAAATTTAAGGGAAAAGACAGATACAATTTATTTTTCATCTAACAGGCATAAGACTAAGCAGTAAACTGTGCAGGAATGAGAGTGTGAATTAGAGAGTGATTATACTACAGATCGTTACTGTTATATTGTTATCACTTTGCCAGGCAGCTCTTAAACAAAGCCTTAGTGTTAACTACTTCATAGCGGGGAGGGGAAGAGCGGGCATAGTAAAACGTTAGAGTCTTGTTTTCTCTCTTCTCCGATACATAACTCAGACTCTGGTTGATGGAAAATAATGAGGTATCATTTTGGAAATTATTCCGGATGGATATGCCAACGTAATTCAAATTCTTGTTGAGAAGGCCTAAAACTTGTAAATGTCTGTGTACGTGTCTGGGTTGTTTATTTTAATCATAAGTACTGTTCATCCAACAGTGTCTGCAAAATGTGGCACACTGAGAATGTTACGGATTGGTAAGTTCTCCCAGATGGAGCGTTACAACAGTGTGTGTGATACACGTGTGTGCACACGCATGTCCGTTTGATTTGGGCAATTCTCTGAGGCATGTTTTGCGGAGCCAAGGAATGGAGAGAGGTGCTCCGAGAGGCACAGAGACACTACGGAAAGAAGCCCTCCCACCACCGCTGGGCAGCGCCTCACCCACCTGAGTGCCCAGAGCCTGGATGTCGTGCTCAAACGTGGTGTGCATTCTCTGTAAGGTCTCCACTGTGTTCTGATCTCTCCCAAGCTCCTCGGGGAGTTTCTTGTGCTTGTCCTGGATGCGCCCAAAGATCTCCTTGGCATCATGGTAAAACTTGTGCAGTTCATAGGAGGCAGCGAGGATCTGCGTCCTCGTGTCGATGAGCTCCAGGAGGTCAGCCCAGGCTTCGTTGAGCCCGTCCTTCCACTCGGCGATGGTGGCGGCATCCGAGTGTCCAGAGTTGATGAGTTCATCTGCCATGTGATTGACCGTGTCCACGCGCTCCTGCCCAATGTTCCCTGTGTCCCGGGCAAATTCCCGGAATCGTTCTTGTAGCATCTGAAACAGGGATGCGCACCAAGAAATCAGTGAGACTACTGTGAACACTTTATTTCTTGATCACACGAATGTCCTTTGGAGAGAAATGCCTGACTTAACAGATCTCAGCTCCAAAGCCTCTTTATCAATCAGGCTTCCTCCTTGCTCACTGCCACCGAGTAAGGCCCAGGCTCCATCTCCTCTGACCAGAGGAGGACAGGGCGCAGCAGAGAAGTTCAACAACCCCCAAGTCACCCGGTGACCAAAGTGTCAAGCTGAAACGAAACCCCGCCATCTTTGGCTCGAGCCTGGGGTGCGTTCTCTGCTCGCAGAGAGGCGCGCAAGGGGCCTTCCGCAGCCCGCGTGCGCCGCGCGGCCGCCCGGGCCCTGCCCGTGGTACTTGCCGTGACGTGCTCGTAGTCCTGCCCCAGCTCGTGTGACCCTGCGACCACCTCCCTCTCGGCGATCCACTGCTCCAGGTCGTCGACCTCCCGGTTGAGCTGGAACAGCCGGTGCCTCTCGTCCAGCTTGCCCCTCCTCTCCTCGGCCAGGTCCTTGAGGCCCGCATACAGCTTGTCCACTTTGGACTGCCGCATGCTGATGCGCTCACTGTGGGGCGGGGGGGGGAGACGAGGGGGACATGTTCTTCAGGGAGCCAGTAAACGAGGGGAAATGCCAGGAGATCACGTTTTACAACATTTCTCAAAGGAAACCTCAAGTTAACCTATTTAGCCTAAAAAATAAAACTCTGAACTTTGACCTCAAGTAATGAAGAGGCAACGTGTAACAAAACACAGTGATTGAGGACAAAGGCCATCCTGGCCGTGATGACGGAGGGAGGGGAGAGAAATCAAAACACTGCACTGCTGGCTCCATATGTCAGGACTTCCTCTGACATTAGAAGTCAACCCAGGATCCGTTCTCAGGTGCCATGCTGTCGAAGGGACAGATAACATCCCCGTCTGTGCACACCTTGACCTTCTCTGGGCTGCATGCTCTTCCCTGCCAGGAGGGCGAGCCCTGCGGCTCCCCTTTCCTGGGTCCTGGGGGTGCAGCATCCACCCCCTCCCTCCAACTTCTCCCAGAATGACAGTCTTCCAGCATGAAAGCAGTCAGACAAGGACTTCTTGATGCCTGTCCTTGGGAGACGAGGAAGGCCACTTTCCTGGGAGTCCTGATCACGGACCCCTGAAGGACCCCCTGGACCAACCCAGCCACTGACCTCATCTCCAACTGGCCTCGGTTAATGCACAAAGCCGATTCTTGTCTGCCTGAGCCGTAACAGGCAGTTCCAGAGAAAGCCAAAAATGACTGCCACTGAAGTGAGCGTGTGAGCCTGGTATGTAACAGTGCAGGAGTACCACACACTCCTTTTTCTTATTCCCGAGACATTCTCAGGACTCAATGTATAAGAGTTCAGAGGCGGCATCATTTTCTTCTCGGTACAGGCCCAAGTATCCTTATCCATTGTTCTATTAAAACTAGTAATTACCTTCCTAAACTGGGTGACTTTTTAAACCCAAGGGTAGGTGCTTTTATCACCTGTATATCCATGCAAGTCAATCGGTACTTCTGACGCACGACACCAATAATCTTCTCTCAATAGGGCTTGGCCAGCAGGAGATAATCAGCCCGCAAGAGTGAGCTCCTGTAATGCAACCGTTCACCCTTCCTGTTCAGCACAGGCCTACTTGGGTCTGTTTTAAAAATGCTTCCCAAAGATCTACATTACCAGTTACTCGAACAAGAGGCCCTGACCGGGGAGGAACTGACAAACCAGTCTCATCTTCACGGAATGGCACTCACCTTTCGGGATGGCTGTCAGCCACCAGGGCCCGGCTGGTCTTGGAGAGCTGATGCACCGTCTCCGCGTAGTCCTCCACGGCTTGTTCCAGAATCTGGTGCTTCTTCAACATGGAGACGGCGCTCTGCTCATCCTGCTTAGAGAGGGGGACGTCACAACCACAGCCGTCCCCCCGCCCCTTGACCCAAAACCCCCCGGAAGAGGTGGTGTGGCCGGAGGAAGACTTGGCAGAAAGAAAAAAAAGCCACAGGTGTGATATGGGCGCTGGAATACGGAGAGCTCCACGAGCTTCAATGTGGACTGGACTGTGGGAGCCTCTGAAAGACGGACATGAGGATGACGCAGGGTGACGAGCACCCGCTGGAGTATGAGGTAAAGCCCAGGCCAAACCAAGCGTGTCCTGGCTGGCTGAAAACCTCTCCACGGTCTAGCAGATGTAGATAACAGCATCCTGGTGAGAATACTTTCAAATGCTGCCAGACTGTCTCAAAACAAAAGCATCTAGTATATACCGTAAAAGGCAGACTTCGGCAAATTTCTATTTAAAAAAGCGGAGGGCATGGCGAATCCGGTCTTAACGACAATACCGGTATTCAGACAAGAAAACTCTGCGTCGAGGGGCAAAGAGCCAGGTTCCAGCCACCGGTATGCACCACGCTGCCCCCACGACCAAGGCGACAACGAAACGTTTCACAAGGACGTCGCCCCCAGCGGTGCACAAGCTCAGGCTCTGTGTCTGAGGCTCTCCGGCGGCAGGGGTGGGGGTAGGGGGCTCGGCCTCCCTGCCTCACCTTGGCCTTCTCCTCGGACATCATGTACAGCTCCTGCTCGCTCATCCACGCCTCGGCCTCGGCCGCGTCGAAGTAGTACTGCTGGGCCTTGTGCGCCTCCTCCAGCCGCCGGTGCCGCTTCTCCGTCTCCTCGATGAGGAGGCCCCACAGCTGCTTCAGGTCGGCCAGCCTCTGCCGGATGGCCTCGGCGTTGAGGCTGCTGTCCGTGACGATGTTCTGGCTCCTCTCAAAGATGTCGTCGATGCGGGGCTGGTGGCCCTGGATCTCCTTCTGCAGGGTCTGTGGGAGCCGGGCATACACGCCGGAGGCTTGCTAAGCCGCGGCAGCTTGCTGCTTGCGCCGCGCCTCGGGGGCCGAGGGGAAGCCGCCAGCCCTCAGGGCTGCCCCGCTCACAGCCCTGCCGCGTGGCGCCGATTTGGCGGGAGGAGCCAGCCCCCCAGCAGACACGCTTACCTGATTTTTCTTTATTAACAGCTGCACGGTCTGGAGGTTGTGGCCGTGATCCGTGGAAGTTGCCAAAGGCATCCTCTCTCCAACCCACAACTGGAAGGAAGTGTAAATAGGTGGTCAGGGCCACTCAAAGAGAACAAATATTGGATGCAAACGAGGGCAGGAGGGGAGAGCAGGGAGGCCAGCGTGAGAGAGGAAGTGTGTTCAACCCCACTGGGGGATAAACGACAAGGGCCTGCTGTACAGCACAGTGAACCATATTCAATATCCTGTGATACACCGTAATGGAAAAGAATATGAAAAAGGACATAGACACGTATAACTGAGTCACTCTGCTGTACAGCGGAAATTAACACAACATTATAAATCAACTATACTTTAATACAATTTAGAAAAAGAAAAAGAATCCCACTGGGAAGGGCGGCCTGGGGAGTCTGCCCTTCTTCTCTGATACAGGGCACGGGCCAGTCTTCCAGACCTTACTTCATCCTCAATACCGGACTCCCCGTGAGTCCTCATTATTTGTTTTTAAAACTACGGTTCGAGGGGCATTAAACCCTTGAGTTATGCTTAGAAAACCCGACAGAAAAACAGAGTTACATTTTGTGTGGATACACAGAGCAGGGCTGCGACGGCTCAGCCCACTGACGTGACCAAGGTGGGTCGGGCCCAGCAGTGAGAACACGGGCACCAGGCTGGCCAGGCAGGGAGGTACTCACGATCTCGTCCTCCACGTCCCTGTTGAACTGATGGATCTCTCTGGAGGCCAGCAGGTTCTGCTTCCTCTCATTCAGGGGCTCCAGCAGCGCCATGAACTTGGTCTGCACGGTGAGGCGCTTGCTGTCCACCTCGTCCGTGCTCTTCCCCTCCTGGCTCAGGGCCTGCGCCTGGCTCTGGAGCTCTTCGATCTCCTTCTTCCGCACCTCCATCTGATTCTCCAGCATCTGAGGGCGAAGACAGACCCACCTTCACACCCGAGACGAGGGACACACGGAGGGTGCTGTAAAATGTTCCCCTGTGGCACTGGTCACAACGGAAGACCCAAGAATATTCACTGATACAGTGGAGCGCCCAAGAAATGGTTCCGCACGGCCAGCGAACCAGCAATTAGCGCTCCACTTCGTCAGCTGATCTTTCCAAAAAAAATCCCTAGAAAGATTTTTTTTCAACTTGGGAGCAACTGTCAAGTTTACCCAGGAACTTAGGAGGCAAATGACAGGGGAAACAAGAATTAATTATGGGGAAAGGAAAGGACAGCCTTCATCTGCCTGTTCAGAAGCCATAACGACGTTGGAAACCAGCTGAACCCCCAGGAAGGAGTCAGGCCTTCTGCTTCCAGTTCTTTTAGGCCAGAAGGACGGCCAATGTTACCATCTCCTCTTGATTTCTTCAGTCAGAAAGCTGATTATTCTTTTTTAAAACACTGGATAATGGCTAAAAACATCCTAACTGTGTATTTACATGAGGAAAACGAGCAAAAGCAGAAGCAGAGGTCTCTCACTCAGGAAAGACCACCCCGGGAAGCCCACACACTGCCGGCTTAGAGACAAGGGCTGGCGTCTGAGAATAAACCGACTCTTTTCTTAGGTAGGGGAGGACTCGGCCACACACTGCAAACCTGGCCCAGGGAGCCCCTGCCAGGTTCTGCCACCAACCTGCTTGCTCAACCTCACCAGAACTGCTTCCTCCTCAATTCAGAGTAAATTCATTGGCCCTTAGATGGGCTTTACTGTGACGCAAAAAAACCCAAATTTCTTTTATTATTTATCAAGTGCCCTGAACAACTCAGGTAACTATCACATACCTAGACGTTATACAGCCAAGTATGCAAACACAATGACCTTCCTTCATGTAAACTGCAGACTAAATGAAATGAATATTTACTCAACTGTTAAGTGGTGATACTATCCATCAACCAAGATGATAATGAAAGAATATTTCCATGCATGGACACCCAGCACTGCTACTGTGTCTTTCCAGGTGATTCTGGAAATGTCCCACGATGCTGTCAGAGCCCACTGTGCTGGGTTAAAATCCCTTCACACACCAAGGGGATGTCTGAGAACACGGTGGGCGAGTTAAGACTATCAGGACCACGGCAGGGAAACAGCCACTTGCCTGTTGCTTTTTCAGCAGGATGTTGACACTGGTGAGGTCTTTGCCATAGTCGTCAGATTGAATCTGACTCTCCAGGCCGTGCAGCCATTTGTCCAGATCTGCACAGCTCTGGGTGAAGAGTTCAGCTCTGTTTGCGTCGAAGAGCCGCTGGGCCTTGGTCTGCGTGGTAGACTCAAGGACTTCCCACATTTTATGTAAACCTGTGAGTTTCTCCTTCACCACGGCTTCCGTCTCTGGCTTTTCTGAAATGAGCTGCATTCCTTCCTGGAAAACACACATACATGCAGTTTGCAGGAGAATAGGTGCCACTGTGAAAAACAAACCTGAGATATTTGATCTGTGAGTTTCTTATTCATTCAACACACACACACGTACGTACGCACGCACGCGCAGCCTTTCCACATAGAGTTAACTGCTCAACAAAATTGACAATGGCCTGGCCTACTGTGGTTTTCACAGGCGTGGAGCACCAAGTGACTGCTGGGGCTTAGGGACACTTGAGGCCAATAACCTAAAACTCCATCCCCTCCACATCACCCCCAAGAGGCCGTAATACATTATTTTAACCGTTAAGAGTTTGAAACAATATAGAGTGTGAAGGAAGAGAAGGGTGGGTGGGGAATGTCACATTCATGTTCTGTTGTGCTGCAGAGAACCTCCCTGTGCCAAAGCAACACATTTTAGATTATTTAAAATACATAATATTTCTAAGTTCCATGGATCCGCTCAGTCTCTATCACAGTCCAGCACACATAACATGATCAACAGAGTGAGGACGCCGCCCCAGGGGCTTGCGGTCCATCAGGGGCAGCAGATGAGACACGGGACTGCTCCCGGCTGTGACACTTCTGTATGTGGTCAGATATGACTCAAATATGCTGGAAAACGTGCTAAATACAAAGGAGCTCATTTCCACCCAGTTCGTTTACTCACCGCGGCCACCCCGACGGAGCCCCATCAAACATCTTAACTCACCTTCTCAATTTTGTCAAGCCACTCTTTGTTGGATGCGAGTTCTGCCATAAAGGCTTGATGTTTTAACCATTTACTGTGCAGATTTCTGGCTTCATCATAAGACATGTCCTGGGCTGTGAGCATCTTTTCATTGATCCAGAGAGACAGCTAGGAAAGAAAAAAAAAAATCAGGAACGTTTCAGAGACTGTAATCACAGTGACATCAGCCTTTCTTCTGCCCGGAAGGAGCCATCATGTCGTACTACACACACTCCACGTTTCCACGTCAACAGACAACCAAACGTTCACTTTACAACTCTGACCCGTCACAGCAGGTATCTCCACCGTACGGACACTGTACCGGAGCCTTGCTCCCGACTATGTATCTAACATTAAATCCAGGAGTACAAAAGTGCTCCGAGCCAGCTTTCAAACTGCTTGGCACCCTTAACCAGCTATTCCCCCAAAGGCTTGTTTAAAATTCTGCCCTAACCAGGCTAAGTCACAACCTTCTTTCTCCTTCAAAGAGCCGTGCCAGCTATACCGTGTTAAGCATGATTAAGTGTCTTCTACTCTGTTCGGTAATCCTTTTACTTTTAGTTCTTTTATTTAAAAAAGCCAAAGCCCCTACTCTTTTATCCCTCCCTTTTCCTTCACAGGCCTATCTATGGGGATGCCAAAAAGCGTAAGTAACTTGCTCACTATAGGCGTAAGGCAGCAACGATGCCCTCTCAACGCTCCCTTCAGGTCTGAGTCACCTGCGCCTTTTCCTCCTCTGTCTGTAAAGAACCTTCCATTCAGACCAAGAAACACTTCACAGGACTTGATTTTGAGGCCCAACATGTCTTGCTTGGATCTGAACTCTAGGAAGCCTCTTCACAGAGCCTGCCAGCCACTGACAGACAGATCTGAGAAGCCTGGGGCAGGAGTCAGCCCAGTCTGGCTCCTGGACACACTTCTCCTGCTGGCTCTCATCCTGATTTGCCTGGCTCCTCACTGCCTGCCTGTAGTTGGCCACACCAGGGTCCTAATTCCTACCCCATCTCAGCACTAACCAGGAGAGCTTTTGTTTGCCCAGGCGAAAGATACGCAAACAAACGCAGGATCAGCCTGGAACCAGAAGCAAACGTCTTCAGGGGCTGTGCCCTTCCTCCTAATGTGACCACAAGGAGCCACGCTTACACCAGCTGCTGCCACGACGAATCTGCACCCAAACTGCTTCATGGTCCCATCACCAAAGGTTTAGAAATGGTGCATAAAACCAACAGAAACGCTTACAGAATCAACAATTCCGAGGCCATTCACTTGCACCCTGGGCTGCTGCTAGGAAAGGCTTCCCCGTAAATTTGCTTCAACAATACAAAGTCTGTTCTTTGAAAACAATGTCAAGGAGGGTGATGCGGGTCATGGGAGCACCCCGGCTCTGCACATGGATGAACCCCCAGGCACCATCCCTACTTTCCTCAGGATACTCACCCACCACACAGGAGGGAGTGGGGTTGAAAGCAAAAGGTCGTGAGATCTTTGATGTCACACTTTATTAAGGGAAAAAACCCCAGTAAATCTCATAACGCCCTTTGTAAGCAAGAAGCATAGATCTGTTACACAGCAGCCGAGACACTAAATTTCCTACTTTAAAAGCGTTACCTATTTTCCTTCCAGTTACCTGAGTAACTAAGATCTGAAATGCTATGGCCGTTCAATCTAAGGAGAAAAGAGGTTAAAAGGAAACCAAATGGTAAAGCTTTCCCCTGTACTCTGTACACACACACTAAACACAATAAAAGGCATTTATCCGAAGTGCAAAGGACATTCACATATTTGCGCTATTCATAAACACCTACCCAAGAGAGATTTTTTAAAAAAGAGCTACATAAAAATCAGAGGCTTATAAACAAATCTGCTCTTTGCTGAACACATCATCCTACAGATAAAGCAGCGTGCAATGCAGCACAATGTAATGGAGCTTTGGAACTTGCTAGTTTATCAGCCCTCCATCAGCATTCTGGAATCAGAACCACAGTTATTATTTGTGGGCATTTGCAAAGGTCATTTAAGAATATACTCATTCTCTGCAGAACAGAACACTGTGCAGAATGGAAAAGGATAGGAAAAAATGCTTTGATCACTGGATTAAGCTCAAAGCAAAGCACTGAACTCGCTATCCCTGTGCCACCGCGTCTAGTTATACTGTCCTCCTGGGGAAAAAAAGAAACATCAATCTCAGAAAACAGGAGGTATGGTGGGAGGGAACACAACAGAAAAGCAGTACCTTTTAAAGCATTCATTTTTCAGGATATCACATTAAAAGAACGGTACAAAAATTATGATGCTCTTTGTGTCGCTATCTATAACTGGGACTAGGTGGGCCCTGCTCATTCTCGCGGCACCGCTGCGATAAATTTCCCCATCCAGGAAGTGTTTCTCGGCGGGTAGCAATGATGGCAGAATTCACAACCCAGCCCCCTCTAGCCTCTAACCCACGAGGAAGGGAGCGTGACAGCGAGACAACCTGGATTCTCCAGACCCTGAACGATACCAACAGCCAGCAATGGTATTAAATCTGACCTCCGGGTGCTCTGTAAAACTCCACCAGCACAAGAATAGATAGGTTTTCAAATGCTGGGCTGGTGCACACACAAGCTCCATTCTCAGAGGTTCTGGCTTAAAAGGGGGTGTATTTTAATGAGGCTGAATGATGGAGAGTTTATAGTCCAAGAACAGTATCTCTTAATAATAATATCACCCCTTTGCTTGTACTGCTCCACTGAGGGTTTTGGAGCCCCAAACCTGACCTAAATTCCGTCACTGTGCGGAAACTATATATGCTGATGTGGTACCCCCAGCAGATCCTATGGCTGTACTAACTCTTAATGAGGTTCGAGGAGAGAAAGATAAACCAGGGAGACCTGGCCGAGCAGTCACAAGAGACCTGCGAATCATCTCCAGGACAACAAAGCCCAGTCAAAACCTCTCTGCCTACTTTGAGGGGAAATCGTGCAGGGCTGAGCCCTCTGGGCGTGCCTAACAGTCGCTGGTGTGTGTTAAGGAGGGAACTCCTTGTAACTAAGGATGCTCGTTTGGAACAAGCATTAACAAAGATCTAGAACTCTACTAAAACTATTTCCTGTGATTCAACTTGGAAGGACTATCGTTTTATCTGCTTAGTTTTCCCACACATTTCTATTTTCGAATCCACACGTATGCAAATGGAAAATGGGGGCTGGAAATTTCAACGGAGCTTCTCTCAAAGGTTCCTCCGTCCTCTCACTTCCTGCTCACTTCCTGGCATTCTTTTCCCCAAATTTAGTCCAGGTTTCACCACGCTCAGGTCAATGAATTTCATCTCAGTAACTTGTCCTTTAAGCAAGGGTATGGAATCCCACTGATTTCCCCAGCACAACACTTCCAATATGTCTTGAGGTTAAAACAAGTCACTGGTGGTGCTTCAAGGGAAACATCAAGGTACTTCAGGGACCTTCGATCTGGGGAAGGCACAGCCCAGGCTGCAAACGTCTCCTGACAACTTTCACTCCCTCCAGTGCTGAAGGGCCACTTGGTACTCACTGCAGCACATCATGCAACTCTACGCAGCTAACCTTGGAGCCCATTACTCTTCCCTATGCCTTGTCTGGGGACGCGGATGCCTCTTTAAATGAGCATCCTATTCAAATAGGTTATTAATGCTCAGGTGTCACTTGAAGAGGCACTCCTGTCCTCAGCCTGTCTGGCTCTAGGCAAACCCCGAGAGACCTAGGTCCATCAGTGTGGCCCTGAAAGCCAACAGACCCTAAGCCACACAGTTGAGGGGCTTTCTTTCCTTCTCAAGGTTTAGCTACTAGAGCATATTTTAAGATTCACAGTAAGACAGCAGTTTAATGGACATGAAGGATCGCTTCTGTCACCGACTCTCTGACTCAGCTATTATTAGAGCCACATTTCTTTTAACACACAGCTATAAGTTTGCACGTGAGGGATTCGTGGTGAGTCCAGTCATATTTTTAGCACATGACCTCGATCCTCTCCCCACCCCTCGAACTCCCCGTCCCCAAGGTCCCTGCAGCTTCACTTGGATATTCTTCATCCCATGTCTGCCTCCAATGGGATTTAAAGTCTAATAAACCAGAGAGGACCGGGTCTCACTGTGGTTCTCTGGCAGACAGTGAAATACGACGATGTGCTCGTGATCTCACCCATGTGAAGTCAGCTAGATGCTCTTTTCCAACTAGCTTGCAGAGAGAGTGCATTTTTCTGGCGAACTTTAGTTTCCCCAGTTTGTTTACGCACGTATCAGGGGAGCATGAAACAGTTTGAGAATCCTCAGATTAATACCACATGCTAAAACTCAAGAGTTTGAAATCAGGATTACTGCTGCTCTTGGCGTATCAGACAGACACCTGAGGAGCCTGAAAGGTGGATATGTCACGGTCTTCAGTGAACAAGAAAGTCAGTTTCTATGTTCTTAAATCCTTCTTCTTACCTGGGTAGCCAACTGCAGTTCCTTTTACTTCTTTCCTTCTGTACTATTCAATGTGCGTCATTGTAAATAGTTTAAAATATACTATCAGATGCTTTTAGGTTACAGAATACTTGAGAACATCACTGTCTTTGACGATGGAAATGTTCTAACATCTGCATTGTTCATGTGATACGGCAGCCACGAATCACAGGTGGTTGGCTTCTGAGCACTTAAAATACAGCGAGTATGATGGAGGAACTACCCTCTTAATTTCATTTGATTTAAAATGAGACAGGTGCATGTAGCTAGTGTCTACTGCAGTGGACAGCACAGTTCTAGCCTACAATATTCTAGATCGTAATAATCTGGTTACTCTAAGTGGTAGCTTGTAGGCTGGAGAACTGACACTGCCCCACCTGCAAATTATATACGTGATATGAATTTCTGGCCTCAGTTAGTTCTATAATCCCAAGGGCTCTTATGCCAAATGCTCGGCTGCTCTTGTGAGAAGAGAGGAAAGGAGGAGTTAAAAGGAGACGCACCTCCTGACAATCTTGCAGGAATTTCTGAAGATCCCTGTTGTCCTTCAGTCTCATCAGAAGCTCACTGGCTGCCTCACGATTCTTCCTGTGTCTGTTACAAAGATAATAAAAATAATTTTAAGAAGAGGAAGCAGGGAATCTTGAAATGCAGAATTTACAACTCAGCTTCTTTCCTGGGTCTCAATATACGCTGAAAACAGTTTGCTAACAGTTCTCAATCATGTCAAGGAGACAAGATAACCCGACCCAGAGAGTTTGGCATCCTCCAAATGAGTAAGTCATGGTACAAGAGACCATCACACCTGTCCCAGCCACACAACAGGCCAGGATGCAGGCAAAAGAGCTTCATAAATCTGGTGTTAGGGGAGAAAAACCCTGAGCATGTGCTGAGTGAGGCTCTCCATTTTAGGAACTATGTGAGAATATGAAATTGATCTCTAAGAAACTCATACCTGGGTGACAGGCCATGTACATGGCTAAGAAAATGCACAAAACCATGTAACTGGCTTAAAGGAACCTTCCCTGATGACGAGATTCTCGTCAGGAGAAAAACTCACCCAAATCAACAATAAACCAAGAATGAAAATTTTCAGACCTGTGACATCACACACCTAACTCAATCCCACTCTTCATTAACAGATAAGGGTCACCAAGGTTTAAAGAAGTTAAAGCACAAAACCGTAACCGAAAAACTGAAAAGAACTGGAAGGAGCTGCTGAACTTGGGGGACGACAAGGCGCGTGGATGCTGGGCACAGGGCTTCCTGGCACACGCTGTGGAGGTGCCAGAGCTCCCCTGCGAGCCTCCTTTACGCGCCCAGGGGCTTCTCCACCAGACTGTGAAGAAGGGCCACGTGAATGCTGTGAGTGCCATGAGTGCCACGGAAAGGGCTACCTCCACGTGGTCCTACTGCCACGGGGCAGAGCCGTACCACACTGAGCATCGAGAAGCATCGCCGTAACACAGCTCTCCCATCTTCCCAAGGAGCCCAAGCGCCAGCCAGCCAAAGCGAAGGGTGCGAGGAAGGGCAAAGGAAGGGTGCAGATGGGGAGGTTTGGTTTTTCATTCCAATTCCCAAAGCGATTTCTTGCTGCAGTGCCTGGGCAAGGTCTCTCAACCAGCCCTGCCTGCCCCCATGGCAGGGAGGAAGAACACGACCTCTGATTCTCTACAACACCAAGAAAGGGCAGCTCAGGGAGCACCTCATGCCAACTGGCTTTCAAAGAACCTTCTTCAAGGGCAAGAAAGACCTTACAGTGAAGCATGTGTCACACGGGCCTGCAGTGGCTGCTGGCAACAAGGGACAGTGGCAGCACTGTAGCTACCATCTTGCCTGGGGACCAAAGGGAAATGCCCTCTGTTCCTACGGGTACCGGTGACTACAGAACACAGCAATAGCATGAATGGAAATAATGCCGTCAGGTATTATTGTTCATTATGATATGTTTATACCACTTAGGCAAAATACAACAATAGAAAAGTACTTCTCATATAATGCTAAATGAAGAGAGTTTATGCACAGCCAATGATACAAAACTCCAAGGCACAAATTGGAAAAGCAAAAACTAAAATGGCATGTGCTGAGGGTGAGATTAAAAAGTAGTGGTTTCCACCTCCCCTCCGAATTTTTAACATTGTGGCTTTTATAATAAAAAATAAAAGGCCAAAGCCCCTTCACTTCATTGCTATCCTTTCTCAAAGATCAAAAATTTTTTTAAAATGTGTTTTAAAGATTGTTAGTGATCTCGGACTAAAGGAATTAGTCATCTAAAAATGTGGGTGGGGAAGGAATGTCAAGAAAAGTTCTTCAAGTTCCCAACCCTCAAATTCCAGTCACTATTTGTAGGGGGGGGTTAAGAGAAAGAGAGCAAATAAAGCAAACCTTCAGGAGGAAGGTAATTTGAGTTGGAGTTAAGTCACAAAATGCAAGAGTCCTGCCTTTAGCCAAAGGCCTTGAATGTAAGTTCCCGTTCCCTTCCCCGGCGTCACACAAAAATGCTACGATGGCAAGGAGTAAACAGAGACACGGGCAGTTAAACCAGGACATGCGACTTTGAAGCTCGTAGAAATAATAGGAGTAAAAATAACTTCAAACGCTGGGAAAATTTACTAAGAGAGAAATACCACCGGACGGAATCTTGAATGTCTCTCTTACATAATCAAGACTCACACGTGCCCAGTGGACTTCTGCCTGGACAATTTTCCTCTTTCGGTGGGTGCATGAAGGAGGGAAAGGCCAAATGGCGATTTAAGGCCTCAGGTCCAAACAACACAGATCAGGGGGGCATGAGGACGGCCTCTGAGTGATGTGCTCTGCGGGACGAAAAACAGCTACACAGGCAGCTGAGGTGGTTGCTGCTTCAGAAAACCCTCGAGAGAAGTGAGCACGGCTTAACTGTGCACTAGTGGTCACCAATGGTATTCACGGGAAGCGAAACTTGGGAAGGTCTTTCAAGGGGTGATCGTGGATTTAATTATAGGGAAGGACCTTCTTAAACTTGGCCGTAGCTTCCCACACTCCTAAGAGTGCTCTTTGGGGCAAGGTTTAATGTCTTGCTTTCTTTCCATCTCTCACCACCTACCCCTATAATGAGACTCAAAAGCTCCTCACCACATGAGGCAGATACTGGGCTTAACTGTGGTTCTTACGGAAAATAAAGAACCACAGGTACCTAAGTAAAGTGGGTTGGTGATTTTTAAGCTTTTTTTCCCACGTGAGATCAGGTCTGGCTTTATGAAACTGGACACTTTTCCTTTTCTCCCAGGACTGCACTGGGGCTGGAATTTCCCTCTGAGCCAGGAAGCTCACCCGTTCACACCCCCCGAGCAGGCTTGGACAGCAGGCTCCTTTCCACCCAGTCACAAGCCCTTTAAAGGCCACTCATGCCCCACCCACATCTGTTAAGAGTCAGCGTCTCTGTTCTAGTACTTCTTCTTCTCAACAAACTTCAGTGGTAATCGACGAGATTTCCAGAACGTAAGCAGGTTATGATGATTTTGCTTTCTACAAAAATAGTTTCACGGGAGCGTCAGAATGTTTCTGGACGGGGATCAGATCCGAAGAGTTAAGATATTTACTTAGCATGTGCCCTGACACCACCTGGAACTCAGATTTGTATATTTTTTATAACAGACCAGTGTCCTCTGGGGTCAAGTTTCAGATCTTGAGGCCTCTGGGGATATTAAAGTGAAACCAGAATTCGGTTAACACGTGCTGAGGAAAATAAGAAAATGTAGTCCTCCTGAGGGCAGATCACCGGAAAGCCCTGTCCCCCTTCCATCTCTCTTACGCTTACGGATAGCAGGGAATCTTCTTCCCAATGCTTTTTTAACAACAGAAATCCCCAGGAGGCCTTGGAACCCCACGGGCCCAGGCTCTCAGTCAAGGACAAAAGGAAGGTTAAGCCGCACTTGAGAGCTGCTGAAGCATTCCCTCACATCCAGGAGCCTCCGGTCTTGACAGAGTCACCTGCTTCCAACAAGCCCTTGCAGCTGCAGCATCAGGGGACGGATAAACACACTGAGGAAGCTGCCAGGCAGCTGCACGCCTGCCTGAACACAAGTGTCCCCAGTGGCCCGGCCTGCCTTCAGGAAACCAGCTGTGTGCACCTAACATGGAAGAACATGGTGTATCATGTTTACAAAACAACATGAGATTTAGCATTAAGAGAAAAGAAATTCCTTCTCCTCCAGGTTAAGCCTGTCTTGCCCAATCCTTGTTTCTCACACTTATTGAAGAAGGGCTTGGTGGAGGGATTTTTTTCTTTTTCTTTTTCGTAGCTGTTTTAGAAGCAACAGATACAAAATTATAATTAATATACCTTACATCCTATTCCATAGTACCACCCTGAGAGCATACGGTTTAGGATCCGAATCAGTGCAAAGCACAGACTGGTTAAAGGCAGGAGCTCAGTCTTTACAGGGCAAGAGCAATTCCCCTCTCCACTGCACACTGTAAGACGTTCATCTGGCCCAGGGTCCCAGGAGACCCTCTCAGACATGGTAAGAAGGTAAGTAAGGCAACGCTCTCAGCAAGAAGTTCTTCCTCTTCACTGCACTTGAAGGCCGGAGAACCCTTGAGGAAGAGGCTGTTTCTCGGTGACATCAGTCTCACAACGAGCCCTTAAATCTGGCCCCGGGCTCCCTGGCACCAGGGAAGATCAGCTGCAGCAGAGGCTAGTGACTGACCCAGATGGGCCACACCCAGAGAGAAGTGGCCAGTCCAGAACCAAGCCAGATCTGCCCAGACCTCCTACTTCAGTAATAACCAAGGCAGAGTTGAGAGGCAGGCGTGAGGGTCTAACAGAGAACACTGGCCAGGGAGAAAAATCTTTTGGAACGGCAAATGAATAAATAAATAAAAATACAACAAGAGCATCTCATCTTGGAGAGGCCTTGGCAGAAAAGGAGGAAAAGTCTTTTTTCTTATTATGAAAAAGATCCTATTACAGCATCACCCAAGCCAATTTTCTAAGAAAGGCCTGATGGTGTTCACTTTTGCCTCTGCCAGGTACTCAGGACAAGCCAACTTTGCCCTTCCTCCCTGTCCCCTCCTGAAAGGCCTCAGAGGAGTCTTGTGTGGATGAAGGTCAATGTGGGCTTGGCTGGGGAAGCGTCTGGCTTTCGGGGTCCCACTGGGTGACACGCTACGTGTCACCTCTCACAGGGCAAGGCTCACACCCCACCGCTACTCAGCACTCTGGCTCTCCTAAGTCTTTGGTTAAGAATTAGTCTGGCGTCTCAGGCTTTCTTTCTTTTGTAGATTAAATTTTGGCCAGGGACTCAGATGCTTGACAGCCCCAGGGTGTATGACTCCCTTGAGAACCTCAGGACGCCGCACCTGTCATCGATAGAGTCCACCTTCTCCTGGATGCGGTCCGAACTGATGTTCCCATCGCTCACCAGCCTCCGGCCCGTCTCCACGACCGCATTGATCTTCTCCTCGTTGGCGTCCATGGTGGTCATGAAGTCCTCTTGTTTTTTAATAGCTGCTTCAGCTCCTTCCAAGGTGGTGGGCATTTCAGTATGGGCCAAAACATACTCCTTATTTAAAAAGGGAAAAACAAAATCAGAGCAGGGTGAGAAATCACGAAATACAACTTGCTTTCAGAACAACAACAAAAAAGCACTCTTTCCTACATTCTGCATTTCCACGCAACATACTTTGCAACAACTGCTTCGTCACACTTATATGAAATTATCTATGGAGTCAGTTAACACAAAAAGTTGGGCGGGGGAAAAAAATCCCAGTGGGACACCGCAAGTGACTAAATTTCCCTAAGTGGTTAAATGCTCCTATTTTTTTCCCGAAGAGTGAGGGACGTGAACAAAGGTCTGTGCATCAGCCACAAGGGTCCACTCATGTGCCCATAAGGTGACAGCAGCAGACGTTCAAACCCAATCTTTTAAGGATTATCAACCACAATGTTGGCGACCATCCTTAGCTCTTTCTCTCTCTCTAATCACTGCCCTTGGGTCATTGGGTCAAGTCCCTGACCTTTCTAGAGCAACGAAGACAGAACCATTCAGAAAAAAAAAGAAAGAAAGAAAGAAAAGAAAAAAATCCCCTAAAATACTGGGCTGGCCAAAAAGTTCGTTCGGGTTTTTCCATAAGATTACGGGAAAACCCGAACGAACTTTTTGGCCAACCCAATACTTTTGAGATTGAATTAACACCTCTCAGAATGTCGCTAATTTAACGAACTACTATGAGGACATACGTACTATGAACACACTAAGAGGTCCTCGACCGTCACTGCAGTGGAACTGTACTCTGCAAGGCAAGATAGCCCCTGTGGACATCTTCAGCTCTATCCCCTACTACGTTGTGATGGGTTTCAGTGCCTTAGATGTCAGGAAAAAACAAATGTCTTTCCATTATTCTTCTCACTTCCCACAGGTGAGGTTGAAACCAGCAGCCCTGGCAGAAGTGCCTCCAAAGGCAGCCAGGGCCCCTGCTCCGACAGGAAGGGAGCCAAGGCAAGGAGGGACGTTACCTGGTTGTTCAGGAAGGCTTCGGCCTGCTTCGTGTCCCGCAGGAACTGCTGGTAGGCGTGGGACTGGGAGAGAAGGTTCTGCCTGTTCTCCCACATCTTGTGGAGCTCATTCCACCCAGTGTCCAGGGCCTGCAGCCGCTGCCGCAAGAACATGTACTGGGCGTCGGTCTGGCCCTGGGTGACCATCTCGCCCATGTCCCTCATCTTCTGGTAGTCCTCCTCATAGTTGTCGATCTCGTTTTTGATGTTCTCGTGCTGCGTGAGGAGCTTCTCAGCCTCGGTCAGGGTGTTGGGCATGTCCTCCGAGGCGATGGCCGTCTGGGTCCTGGAGAGCCAGGACTGGAAGTCGTCCAGGTCCCGCAGGAACTGCTGCAGCTTGCTGGCCTCTCCCAAGGAGGCCTCGCGGTTCTTCAGAGTGGTCTTCATCTCCTCCCACACGTCGCTGATCTCGGCCAGCCGAGACAGGATGGCCTGGGCCTGGTCGGGGTGCTCCGACTCCAGCTTCTCGGCCTCCTTCTGCAGGTCGCTCAGCTTTGCCTCGATGGCCACCAGGTCCCGCTCCATGCCGGTCAGCTTGCGCTGCAGGGCCATGACTCCTGCCAGGTCGTTGCCCAGGTCCTGGGTGGATTCGATGACCTTGGTCTTTTCCCGAATCCAGGACTTGGTTTCGTTGCACTCGAGGTGGTAGTTCTGGATGCTCAGGGCGGAGAGGAGAGCGTCCTTCTTCCGGTCCACCAGCTCCCTGAACTGACTCCACCTGTGGGTGCAGGGGCGGAGGAGAGAGCAGAGTGGGAGAGAGGCCGGAAGCTCACGGCTGGACGAGGAAATTAACAGTGACGGTCGAAGCTGCGACTCCCCCTCCAACTTTGCTTTGACTACATGCGTTTTGGAAAATCATCTCCCTCAGTATATGGACACCTAATATCACCATCGAAACAGCTCAGAGACACACTATAATCGGGAAAGAGCCTGACAAGAGGGGGGACTTGTCAAAGGAGCTGCAAAGTCAGCAGTGACAACACACCCGTCGCCCAAAGAGTCACTTAATTCATGTCTGCGATGCACATTTTACTCATCTCCGAGCGGCACCTAATGAACGTTTCCCACACCCAAAGGCCTCAGAACCAAGGCCAGCTTGCCACCACGACCTACTCAAACGTATTTATTCAACAGAAAGATAAGACCAGGACAAAGGTCCACCTTGATAATCAGGACTTTCGTCCACCAATTACGTCTCAAACATGCTAAAACCCTGTTCCAGAAATCATTTTAAAAGACACAGGACAGGTGCCGCCTTGATGCCGTGATCCACCAGGCTGGGCACAGGTCTCACACCCAGGCCCTCGCTTCCCACATTGGGAGGGGCTGCCCCGAATGATGTCACTCCCCCCCACCCTGCCTCTTTCTCAGGGACACTTCTTGAAAAACCAGGGTGTGTCGAAAGGCAGATGCCGACATCATGACGTCAGCGCCACAGTGTCAGTGACCCTGTGCAGGAAATTCCTGACCGCAAGGCTCAGCAGGCGGCCTGGCCATTCCGGCCTGGCTCACAGGGAGCTGGCCCGCCCCCTGTCTCACGCTTACCTCGTGTTGAGCTTGTCCTGCTGGGCCTTGATCTCCTTCTCGCTCGGGTGGCCGCTGTGCATCAGCTGCCGGGCGATCTGGTTCACCACCGCCACCCGGGAAGCCTGGTTGTTCATCTCTGGCTCTAGGCTCTCGAATCTGCAAAGGCAATTCAACAGGGAGGTCACCTGCTCGGTCACCTCGGCTGCGAGGGGCGGGAGGGCCGGTGTCCCCGCGGCACCCGCTCACCTGTGCTGGATGACCTCCAGGTCCTCCAGCTTCTCTGGGATCTGCATGTTGTCGAGCCACTGCTCCTTCTCGTCGATCCAGAGCTCGCAGGCGCCGGCCTCGCTGAACATCTTGTACAGGGCCAGGGTGTCCTGCAGCGCCTGCTTCCGCAGCCGCGTCAGCTCGGCCACCTCCTTGTAGCGCTCCTCGATGCCCGCCAGTCGGCCCTGCACGTCGGGAGACTCGGCATGCTCCTGGGGGAGGGCGCCGGCCTGCTCGTGCAGCGAGTCGATGGTGGGCCGGTAGTTGGCGATCTCCTCTGCCACGTCCTTGTGCTTCTTGACCAGGGACTGGGTGGAGTACTCGTCGTGGCCCACGTCGCTGCTGGAGACGATCTTGAGGATGTCCAGCATCCAGGCGTCGATGTCGTCGGCGTCCGCCTGGAACTGGTGCAGCAGCGAGGCCTCCTCCAGGCGCTTCTTGCGGATGGCCGAGAGCTGCTCCAGGTGGGCCCACTGCTCGCGAATGTAGGCGATCCGCTCCCGGATCTTCTCCGACCCGAAGTGCTCCTCGGCGATCATGTCTTCGCCCTCCTTGATGGCCTGCTCGAAGTGGCCGCTGCGGCCGCTCATCTCGTCCTCGAACGCCCGGTGCTTGCTGAGCAGCCGCACGACACTGGTGAGGTCCTTGCCGTAGTCGTCGGAGGACAGGATCTTCTCCTTCTCCCGGATCCAGCCTTCCTCCTCGGCCATCTCCCAGAAGAACTTCCAGAGGCGGCGGGACTCTTCCAGGCGGGCCCGGCGCTCGGCCGCCAGCTGGCAAAGCTCTTGATAACAGAACTCCATGTGGGCCACGCGGTCTCGGATCACCTGGGGGTCGCAGGGCTTGTAACCTGTTTAACACCAAGGCGGGCACGTGGGTGTGACAGCGGCAGCACAGGCTCCTGCGCGTCTGCAGGCAGTCGGCTACACCCCCGTTCTCCCTCCTAGATCACCAGTTTACGCTAAGGGCAGGGCCACGTTATGGGGCAATGGAGTACCTTCTAAAACCTTGACTGGATGAAGAGGGAGAGGCAAGGATAACTGCTACTTTTTTTTTTTTTTTTTTTTGCCCCAAGCATTATTTTTTTTGATCACTTAGGAACCAAAAATAGCAGGTAAATTGTAAGAAAGAAGGCAGCTGCATTTAATTGTTTCTAAAACAGAACAAAACCAAATCCTTCCAAACATCCTTTAAACAAAGATATGCACAGCCAGGTGTGAAAGCCATGAGGTGTCTGAGAGACATACCAGGCTATCGGTGTGCAGAGTGTGGTCTGGCAGATTTCAGTGGCCAACATCAAGCCACTAAAAACCAACCAGCACTCGAGTACGGAAGGAAAAGACAGGTCCATTTCAGAATGGCAAGACAGAGTTAAAACGTAATGGAAGGCCACCCTACTGCATCTCATTATACCCACGACATGGCCCACTGGGAACCCACGATAGCAAGGTAACTTTAAAGGTCCCACTGCCATACATAACCCATCTACGTCTCTGGAGATGGACTTCTGGTGACGAGGGGGTAACATCTGGAACGGTCTGTCTTTACCTTCCCCGTCTGTTGCAAATTTCTGGGCGGAGGCATTGACACCTCTCACCCGCTCTGCCTGGATGCCAATGTCCGCTTCAACCAGGGCGTGCTTCTGTAACAGGTCTTCCACGCCGAGCAAGTGTTTGCCATAGTCTTGAGACAATAATAGCACCTGCGCGCAAGAGGCAACAAAAAAGGCATCCATGAATACAACCTTGATGTCAGCGTCTCATAATCTTTGGACGGGATGGGAGCCACCAACCAAGCTGCACCCTCCCTCCAGCCGGCCATCCTCCCCATACCTTTAGGGGAAGATGATGGCATGCAAACCAGAGCAAAACAAACCCAGAAGACTGTAGCAGGAGAGACGTTATAAACTAATGACCAATCTACCTTGGAATAAGAAGTCAAACCTATACTAAAAAGTAAAGAACAGAAAAAAGAAAAAAAAAAGAGAGGAGAAACCAGTATGAAATATAAACTGAGCCTCCAAGAAGGAAGTGCCTGCAATAACAACCATTCAAGAAGATAAGATAAAGGTAACAGAGCTGTTTCATGTCAGAGTTTAAAGACGTCTCCTAGAAGTTGCTGACCCCTCAACTGGATGCTCTCCTCACCGGCGAGCTCATTGGTACACCTCTGCCATACTTACACAATCCACGGGAGAAACACCTAGTTGAAAAGCTTACAAACTACATCTCTAACCAAATAAGAACAGGGTCAGGTGACTGTCATGCTTAGGAGGTCCCGAGCAACATCTCTGGTTTAAGTTTGGACCCACTAATATTTTCTTTCATTTTTTTCCATCAGCCCAATTTGGGGCCCTCATCACACATCCTCTCCAGATGGAATTTCTACTTCATTCTTACTTATGGGGAAGTCTCTGGCCCAATTGGAATTATAAAGTGCATGACGAATTCTAAAATGAAAAGCACATCTCTGCTAGATTTTATGAACATTTCTATTTTAAGAGCTCAAGACAGACCATACATGAGAACATCATAAACCTGGGACAATAAGAGGGGAAACTCATGGTATGAAGTGACCTTGCTCCCCCTGCCAGGAAGAGCTCAAGAGGTAAGCAAAGGACAAGGGCTTACATCCCAGGAAGGAAATCCCTCGCATGAGGTCAAGGCAGGGAACACGGCGTGTTGAGATAAAGGAGGCTTCACGGTACGGCCTGAAATCGGCCCTGTTCTGTCCTAGCTATGTGGCTAAAGGCCTGCCAGCTGGAGAACTGCTTGACACGGATGAGCTTCCATCAGAGGCTTGCATCAGAGGACACGGACAGGCACAGGACTACGGCACAACGGCAGGCCTCTTCCTGGGTTGGGGGAAAGCTGGGAACACCATGCCCAGAGCTGCCAGTAAAGGAAGGGGAGGCACAAATCGGCACTGGCAGCCCTCTCCAACCAGCGCGCCGTCCTGTGATACACACACACATCTTGCACTTAATTCTCGCTATAACCGGATGAGGTAGATGCGGCAGATGGTAAGTAAGCTCTCCGCTTACAGGTGAAGGAAGGAGGCTCAAGGAGATCGGGAAGCTCCGGCGCTCACCATCTGAACGCTGGCTGCCTGGTTCCCGGGATGCGCTCTGTTCACACTGCCTACTACTCTTCCGTACCACCCGCCTGGCCTCTCCCCAAAGCAGAGCCACTCACACATAGACCAACGAGACGGAAAGGTAGCCCCAACTCTAAAAAGTTAAAACCACAGAAGACCAAAATTTGATTGACCCCCTACCACGGGATATTCCTAAATCAGACCTGAGTCACAGCAGCAGCCCTCCAGCTATGGAACTGACCTTCGTCACAACTTCTTCTCACTTCACGTCTCATTTAACTTGTGAGCTAACAACCTTTCCGTGGGTGACATGGCCCTTCTCCGGCTATAAGTGGGCGATCAGACCAGGGGCATGGCTGTGTGTTGGGGGGTTAGTGGGCGGATCCCAGACGAGAGAGGCCTGACTGGATGGGCTCGGGCCTCCATGCAGGCACGTTTTACCTTCATTTCATCCATCCAGTCCATAATGTAGAGCATTTCCTGGAATATCTTCTGCAGCCCCAGGTTCATCTCGAGGCGCTGCCGCCGGGCCCTGAGCAGCTCCAGCAGGTACTCCCAGAGCCGGATGACGTTGTCCTTCCTCGCCGCGATGCGCTTGATGTCGTGGTAGTTCTCCGCTTCCAGCTCCCTGGCCACGGCCACCACGGCCTGCACGCGCTCCTCGTACGCGGCAATGTCCGTCTCAATGGCCTCGTGCTTTTTCGTGGCAGCCTCGACTGCGGGAAGGTCAAATCCAAAGTTGTCCTAAGAGAAAAGGGAACGAAAAGAAAAGAAGCACAAAATTCAAAAGCCATCCAATTTGGAACAAATTGGATTTGGAGGTGGATTCCTGGGCACACCCCTTAATCTTTGGCGGGGGGGTCCCAAAGCCAAACGCCGACTCCCGAGTCCCGACCCCCGCTGATCTCCGCCTTCCTGAGGGCCCTTAGAACTGTGCTTGGGCTCAAATGCTGTCCCCAAAGCAAACCAGCAACTTCTCACTTTACAGAGGGGTGCAGCACATAGGTAGCACCCGACTTACAAGACTGGAGCAGGAGATGGCTTTGGTTAAGCCAAGTAGAAAAGAAGCCACTTACTTATTTCACGGCCAGTCTAGCTGCCTTGAAGGCCAAAGACTGGGAGAAAGAGAGGAATTTTTAAATATGAACGGTTCACACACACTCACTGGCTCTAAACAAACTCTGAGCTACTTCCAGATCTATAAAAAGTTAGGTAAATAGAAGAGAAAATGTATTAGAAATTATAAACATCCTCTTCATGGGAAGTGGGTGAGATGACTTGACAGCTGCTTCAGGATACTGGATGTTGACAAACAGCTGTCCTAGGGCCCCTGAGTGTGGTCTAGGTTCTAGCGGACCCTGGGAGCAGTCTTCTTGAACACTGTTCTAGAGCAGTACCTGGGACACCAGACGCTGGTTCTCGCTCAGCCAGGTTTCCCTCATAGCTGCCTTGCGGTCAAATCTGCGGGCGAGCTGTTCCAGTTTCTCCTGTCTTATGAGCTCGTTCCGCAGGGCCAGTTCTCGCTCATGTTCCGCTTTTTCCAGTCTTTCCCAGGCCTACAGAAATGAAAGAGAACAGTTTCCTGCTACGTTCAAGGAACAATCCTAGGCTGCAGTTAACAGCCAGTGCTTCTCAAAAAGACGTGAGAACTTAAAAGGGAAATCCCATTCCCAACCTCACTGACTCTTAAGCCTTGGGAAAAAAATCATTTTCTCTCAGTTGAGCCCCATGGGAACACTCTCCCCTATCTAAATCTAAAGATCCTATGTCACATCTGGGAAACAAAACAGTGTAGATATGGAGCAATGTAACTAAGTTACAAAGCCCTTAACTTTAATTGAGAGGAAGCAAAGTATCTTCAACTGCTCTGATGTAAAAAAGATAAATGACATCTTCTAAAAAATCCTATTATGAATCTCTCATTCACCCCACTCTGAAGTAACTTTTTTATTTTTTTGCGGTACGCGGGCCTCTCACTATTGTGGCCTCTCCCGTTGCGGAGCACAGGCTCCAGATGCGCAGGCTCAGCGGCCATGGCTCACGGGCCCAGCCGCTCCGCGGCATGTGGGATCCTCCCGGAATGGGGCACGAACCCGTGTCCCCTGCGTCGGCAGGTGGACTCTCAACCACTGCGCCACCAGGGAAGCCCTGCAGTCACTTATTATTATTTTTTTTTTTTCGGTACGCGGGCCTCTCACTGTTGTGGTCTCTCCCGTTGCGGAGCACAGGCTCTGGACGCACAGGCTCGGCGGCCATGGCTCACGGGCCCAGCCGCTCCGCGGTATGCGGGATCCTCCCAGACCGGGGCACGAACGCGTGTCCCCTGCGTCGTCAGGCGGACTCTCAACCACTGCGCCACCAGGGAAGCCCGAAGTCACTTATTTTTAATTCACGTATCGGAGTATTTTTTTCCAAAATACTCACCAATTAATAAATTCATTCCTATGAAATACATCTTACTTCACATTAAAAAAAAATTCCACTTAAAAGAATCTAAATGTGTACAACTGACCACAGTTCTAGATTTTTCAGATTTCTGCTTGGAAATAATGCCCACCATGAAATTCTGTAATTGCAGATGTAACAGGCATGGAAACAAATTTTTTGACAGCTTCTTGACGGAAGGAGTCAAAATCCTAAGCCCTAACCTCTAGGGATTCCAGATACAGGAAATAAGGTTTTGAATTCTCCCTTCTGCAATTTAAAGATGTTTGAGCCAATTGCCTGAGACAAATGACAGGTAAACTGATTATGTATCTGAGTGACAAGGTACACAGGCTGAACCTGGTTTGATAAAATCTAACACACACACACACACACACACCACCAGCCCACCTGCCCCCAAACCACCACAAGCACTCCCTTGACCCTCAACACTATGTGAGCAATGACTGCCGCTTATCAACTCAGCAGGCCAGGATCTCTTAGCAATCAAGACCCACTGATAGAACCTGAAAACCTACAGGAGGCTGGCGCCCACACAGGAGGGCAGGGACCATGAAGGAGGCCAGATGGATCGGTTTTACCTTGTTAATGTCAGAGATGAGCTTCCCCTCCCGGGGCATGTAGACCTTCTGGTTATTGGCCCTCATCTTGCTCTGAATAGTGAAAAGCAGGACTTCCAAGTTCCCCTTCTCAGTAAATCTAAGCAGAGAAAACCAGCCATAAACATTATACTATATTTTGTCCTTTCAAAAGGAAAAATGCATCTACTTCTAGAGAAAAAAATAAAATAAAATAAAATAAACACACTTCGTGCAGCCTCACAATTTTAAAAGGCATTTATCTCCGGTCTGACTTTTATGTGAAACGCGTGCGTGTCAGAGAAACAGCAGTGGGTTAGTTTTTGGGTACTGAAGACCTCAGTATGTGCCAAACTGTGGGGTTTTTCTTGTGGTTCGTTGTTGTTGCTGAGATTTACAGTCGGGGGCACAGAATGCTACTCTTTTGTTAATCAACTCAATCAAGATTTAGACCCCAAGCCGCGGATGATGAACTTGCTTCATTTGGAGAGCACAGCTGAATGCATTCAACAAGGATCATTTCAAACGACCACCTAGGGTCACTGTCAATGGGTTGTGGAGACCTCAGCCAGGAATTCACAACTAAGTGGAGTTTTCAGAAAAAGGAGGGATGACTCTTGTCATAATAAGCAAGAGATAAGGGCCACAATCTTTACTGGACAACTACGTATCTTTAAAATATGTGAAAAATCAGACTTCTGGGGGCAGCAAAACCTGATCTGAACGGATATGAAACTATTGTTTTTTTAATTCACACAGTGTGAATAATTACATGTTTTGCTACAGATATGTGAGGAGGCTTGATATGAGTTAACTGCCTCAGAGCCACCTGGCATGTACCCTGTTACTTCTCTAAAATCCAGAAACGATGGAATTCTGAAACACATTAGGCGCAAGAGCTTTGGATAAGGAACTGGGGACCTGCACCGTTTCTTGGGATTCTCACGTATCACACATACCAGTGGCACATTTCTGCTAGAAAGGGCTCATAGAGAGTATAATTTGGAATACATCTCGGCAACACAGGCTCGGATTAAAAGGAGTAGGACAAGCCGCTGGCGAGAGGCATTCATCGAGATGAGACCATGCAAGTCAGAAAACAGGGGTCTGCGGCTGCAATCACCTCTCTCCCCATAAGAAGGGCAAGGCATTACACTCTGCATCTTACTTGGGCGGCTTCTCCACAGTGCGGTAGGTGTTGAAGGCCTGGAGCTGTTGTTGAACCCCAACCAGCGAGTTGGCAAATTTGCGGTTGTTCAAAATAATGATGGTTTGTTCAATCCACTCCAGAAGGTCAGAGGCAAGGGATTCATACTTTTCAATCATTTTTTCTGTTTCAATAGCATTGTCGAGCACCTGTAAACAAGAGTCAGAAAAATGGAAAAACAAGATCGTATCCCTACGTAAGGGAGACATGACTGCAGCCCTATGGGAGCCCGCACACACTTCAGCACTGGCTCTGAAAACGGTTCTATGAGACTTTTTGGCACAACAGTTTTTAAAACTCCAAGAACCATGTGCTAATAAGCACTCAGACCGTGGCTATCATTTGTGAGCAATGACAGCTTAACTCAACTGTAATTGGTTCTGTAACCTCCCAACCCCCAGGCAAGGGTTTCAGATCCTGTATGACTCCTGATGCCTCAGCTCCGAAATTCCTAGAGGAACAAAAAGGGCTCTATTTTGCTTGGTCCTGTCCCATGAACGCCCACGGATTTTCTATTCCATTGCACTGAGAAGACAATGTCATCTGATCTGCGGTGTTCTGAAATATATGGCAGGGGAACGTCAGCCAAACAAAAAAATGAAAAAAGCGTGACACTGATGAGGCCTTTCCAAGCGTGGTAAGTAGGACTTCCACGTCCATGACATCAGGCAACTCAATCAGATCTTCAATACCCAATTTCCTGGCAAGGTTGAGGGGAGGGGTGTTTCTGGGTCTGAGATCCCCCTGAAATCCCTTCCTGAGTATTTTAGCCACCCACCACTCCTGCCTCCTAGTACTCTTTGGGATCCAGAGGCTGCTGCCCACTTCCCTGCCGTGTGGAGAACCTGCCACGAACTCCCAGTAGCTAAACGTCTGAGGGCATGGTGGCGGCACATTAAGATGTGAACCTTAATTATGTCTCACAACTTACAAAAGTGGTGTGAGCTCACCTTTCCAATTCGTTTTCCTTCAACAGCCAAGGCCTTCATCTTTGAGAAGTAGTGGTAATAAGTCACCACATAAGTGATAATGGACTTCTCATCGGGGTGGTCCACACTGATATCTGCAACCCAGAGAAGATTCTGTTCAGTACTCTGCTCACGGCACCGCCAACCAGGCAGCAGGAACAACCTGGAACAGCTGCTCAGCACTGCACAGGCCCGTATCTTCATTTTTTTGGGCTTGAGAGTTCTGTCATCGATGTGTTAATTATAAAGTTAACTAACAGGGATGAAATCACCTCCCTGGCTCTTTTATTATATGAACATTCATAAGTGCCTTCTACTGCAATAAGAACATAAAAGTCTTTTTTTCTTTTACCATCTTTATTGAAGTATAATTGCTTTACAATGGTGTGTTAGTTGCTGCTGTATAACAAAGTGAATCAACTACACATATACATATATCCCCATATCTCCTCCCTCTTGCGTCTCCCTCCCACCCTCCCTATCCCACCCCTCTAGGTGGACACAAAGCACCGAGCTGATCTCCCTGTGCTATGCGGCTGCTTCCCACCAGCTATCTATTCTACATTTGGTAGTGTATATATGTCCATGCCACTCTCTCACTTCATCCCAGCTTACCCTTCCCCCTCCCCATGTCCTCAAGTCCATTCTCTACATCTGCGTCTTTATTCCTGTCCTGCCCCTAGGTTCATCAGAACCACTTTTTTTTTTTTTATATTCCATATATATGTGTTAGCATACAGTATCTGTTTTTCTCTTTCGGACTTACTTCACTCTGTATGACAGAAGGACAAAAAAGTCTTAATAGATATGATCCTTTCTCTAGAGGACCCCAGGCCACCGAGATGACAAAATATATACAAAACTACTAAGCAGAAATGAAGAACATAGTAAGAATTGAGTCAGATATCTCACTGATGTGGCTACCACCCAGACACACCACATCCACCTCCCTGCCTCCCCGACCCCTAAGCTGGTCTGTGTTTCTCTGTGGTCCTTATTTCTGCCAGTGGCACCAGAATCTTTCCCGGCCACTAAGTCCATGGACATCTTTATCTCCTTGTTACCCATATATCTGGTTAGTCACCGGGTCTGAGACCTGATGATTCTATTTATGGAATCCTTATTGTCACTCTCGGGTCCAGCTCTCACGGTCACATAACCAGACCTGAAGCAATGGCTTCCTCACTGGGTCTCCCTGCTACTCGATTCACTTTACACACCTTGCCTAGCTGATCTTCCAGAAGCACAGCTGTGAAGCACAGCTTCCTCCCAAGCCCAAATTACTCAGAAGTGCCCTGCAGTCTGAAAAATAAAGTATAAACCCCAAAGGCCTCTACAATTTGCCCTAACTTTCTTTCCCTCCCTCCCTTCCTTCCATCTATCCATCGAATATTTATCACACTTCCTCTAAGTGCCAAGTGCCATTCTAGACATTTCTCATTCTGCAGCCTACTGGTTCTTCTAAGGCACTATAGATCTAAACCAAACTGGACTATTTACCACCCCTCAATTCCCAATATTCCTTCCAGTTACAGCCTCCCTTTGTCTGAAAGGGCCTTCCCCAGCACATCACCTTCTTCCTACCCTTCAGGTCCAGCTCAGAAGCCACCACTCCAACACAGCCATTTCCGATCCCTACAGCTGGAATGACTGTCTCCTCGGGCTTTGTTTATCGTTTGCTTTCTGCCAGGTCCTATGATTACTTATGCACATTTCATTAGTCTTACAAGACTGAGTTTCCAAGGCAGGAACCCAGTCTTGGGAAGCCCTGTGCCACCGTGCCTCCCCACCTCCTAACGCACTGTCTATATACAGGGTGGGTGGTCAATAAATATTTATCGAGGGAGGGAGCAAATGAATGAAGGTGGTCAGTCTTCAGGGTATGGCAATGTTGAGGGAAGTACTCAACTCGGGATAGACGGAGGAGAGAACACAGATGGCTCTCTGATGACGTATGGGGCTCTTTTTTCAATGTGCCTCCGCACACGCGCCTTCACTTCTATCCTTCCTGGCAGCCCTGTGTGAGGCAGGTTGCCTCTCTTGTTTTAAAGACTTGACTACCAGGGCACAGGGCGGGAAAGCTCCCTGCCCAGAGTCACTGAGGCAGCTGATGGCAGAGGGGGCCACTGCTACTGTTCCCACCCCAGGGCCCCTGTGGCCAACTCCTGTGTCTGTTTGGCCCCATCGAAGTGGGCCCCGTGGATACAGAATTGCAGGAAGGCCAGGAAAAAATGCCATCCCTGTATGCAATTTAATAAACATAAAATGTCGACATAACTGGGAAGGAGTGAGCAAGCAAAACCTTTTCTAACTTGTTTACAATTTTATTGTAACTGATGCTCTCTGGGGCACCGGACAACTAATAGCAGCTAAGGACAACTAATCATCAAGATCAAACCCACAGAGTAAGTGACATCGACTGCTTCTTTTAGCTCCTTGTCTTCGAATGATGTGGGGAACATCAATCCCCTTTTCGTAGTGGGTGGTGATTAGAAAGATTAACTAATGAGCAACTTATTAAATTTCTTTCTGTCATAGTGATTAAAAAAAAAAGAAGATTCTTTATCTAAGCACAAAGAGCTCGGGCTCAGGGAGGATGCCTTTCCAGAGTAAGGCAGGGGTTAAGCACAAAGATTTATCACAGTCCAAGGAATTTTAGTTTTGTGTTTATATTGAGAAATCGTTTAATGGGCTAGCACAAAGATAACTTTATCTCGGCTTCCTGTAGTGAAACTATCAGTGCATCTGATGCACTGGAAAATAGCAAGACGCCTGCCTGGTAGCCTCCTGACCTCGATCTGCCCCTGGGGAGTTCAACTTCCTGTTCTATATTTATAAGAACTTTAAACTTTCACTCGCATACAGTTTTTTCTCTCTAATATCTGCTAACAGCTGAGAGGGTCTAAAAGGCTCCAGCCCTACAAACAAATCCTCTTACGTCTTCAATGCTTCTCGACATCAGAAGACGTTCCTGTGATAGCTCATGCTAAGATGAAGCCTACAGTTAGGCTTCTGGTAAGCAAGGGATTTACAACCTATGGGACTGTCCCACACAGGTCTGCTCCACGTCACCCGCAGTCAGTCTGCAGGGTCCTGCTGCAGGGATCCGCAGAGCAGAGAGGTTGGTTCCGTGCAGAGACTGGGCCGCCAAGCAGCCAGCCACGAGGAGGGGCTGCGCGTGCTACTCCTCTGCCACCCACACGTTCCGGGTGCACCTTCCTCACTGAAGCTCTTCGTGCTCAGGAACAAACACCGCACAGCCTCCTAAGGAGGCCCCTGCCCCTATCTCTACCCAGGCCAGACCACGCTCTTGCCACCGTGGGATGAACGTCAGTCAACAAGCATGTATGGAGAGCCTAAGGCAGGTTCGCTTCCTTGAGCACAGAGGCTAAGAGGCTTCAATGACTCCCCAGTGCCTGCTGAATAACCTCTAAAGACTGTAACCTGTTGGGCCCCCACCCACCTTTCCAGTTGTATGTTTCCCAACAACACGCTAACACCACTCCCAATAAACTGTTAGTCCCCGGTCACACCTTCCTCTTTCGCAGCTCCTTTGCTCACACAGATCCCTCTGCCTGCCACGCCCTCTCCTCTGGCACATGTGTAAATCATACTCATCTCTCAAGGCCTTTTCAGACGTAATCCTTTACACAAATCCTCAAGTAACTCCCACACCAAAATTAAACTCCTCTTCCTTAGATAATTCCCAAAGCACACTGTACAAATGAAACAAACTGACACAAAGCAGATTTTATATTTACTCCGCAGTGCTAGAGATGCCGAAGGTCCCACCTCTTACCCCTGGAGTCCTTACCTTCGGGGTCCAACAGTTTAGTGAGGCCGAGGTGCTGCTCTGCAAGGTTAAATGCATTCTGCAGATTGTAGTGTGCATTGGATTTCTTTAGCTTGTCAAAATCTATCAGGTCAGGCCTGTGTAGAACAACAGTGGAACAAAGATTTATCACAGTGGCTTGAAAACACACCGTGTGACCAGTGGGACTCGATTACTACTCCAAAAGTGTCCACTTAGCAGAGTAAAAGCCTACAATATTAGTTAATCATCAAACAATGAAACCCGATTTTTGAATAAACAACCTCAAAGTTTATGAAGACAATGGGTTAAGTCGTTTCTCTGGTTTGGGAGAATTTACACATTCTCTCTCACCTTCCTCACGGGGAAGGCAGGAATTTCCACCATGATGCAACAGCGAGGGCAACGGACATGAGGACCGAAAGTCACCCAGATCTGCTACACAAGGCTGTCAACATTCCACCCCCAAATTGTTAGCATGACCTCTAAGGACTCACCGGTGTTTGTGTATCAGCGCATTGAAGGCCATGCCGTCCCTCCAGCTAGTGGTGAAATTGTGAATGTTGACGTTGGGGTACCTAACAAACACGAGGCACAAGACAAGAGCGACACAATCATCAAACAAAGGTCTGTGCTTTTGCTAAACACAGTGTTTAAAAAAAAAAAAAAGTCTGTAGGCACTGCGAAAATGTCGGAAAGTGAATGTCAATAAGGACAATCAAATCCAAGCTAAGATCCGCCTCAACTTCTCCTTGTTGGAAAATAAGAATAAAACACACATCCACATGGCTTTTCTTTCTTGGTAATTCGATCTGTGAGCTGCGTCCTTGACTGAAAACACCAGGCTTACTGAGAAAAAAGTGACCACAGCTAGATGCCTCTGAGGCCTCCTTGCTTCACTGGCTTTCCACGCCCCCAGCACAGCTATCAGAACCCTGCAGACACCAAGACCCGAGTTCACACGGCACTCCGGGCGAGGAAGTAGCTGGGATTACCTGTTCAAACACTCAGCTCTCCTTCTTCCTTATCCCACTGAACTGGATGAAGTTTTGTAAATCTAGTACCTCCCTGAAACACTTCCCTATGTTTGAAACTTACCCGCAGTCAATCAGCTACTCTACACCACATTGATTATTAATAACTTTCTACCTGTGGTTGATTAAAAGTTCATTCCTAACTTGATCCCCTTACTAAGCCTTACACTCTTCATGGTTTCCATAGTTACCACTGACTGATCACGTCCATTACAACGACAGCTGTCCTCCAAGTAGTCCTGACTTGGTGCAAAATTAACCCTGTACAAAACCAATTCTCAGTACCTAGGAGCTCCGAAGTTTCAGTGAGCAATAAGCAAGATGCAATTCTCTAAAAAATATCTTGACTGAAATTTCAAGGAAAGAATAAAAGAGAGGGAAACTGAGATAATGTACAAAGACCACCCACCCTTAAGTTTACTGCACAGAGCTTCCCAAAGCAACAGAAATTAAAGAGAGGAGAAAACCCACAACATTTTACAAATATCCTGGATGAGATTCTTAAACATGGTTTCAGGGTTT
This sequence comes from Stenella coeruleoalba, assembly GCF_951394435.1. Classification (NCBI taxonomy): domain Eukaryota; kingdom Metazoa; phylum Chordata; class Mammalia; order Artiodactyla; family Delphinidae; genus Stenella; species Stenella coeruleoalba. The sequence goes on from NC_137159.1 coordinate 44,877,057, forward strand.
TAAAATTCAAGATTAACTTCTCTCTGGAACTTCCTTCATAAACAGAGGGAAACGGACTGTGCAAATGACAGGTCCAGGATATAAATCAACTCCTGTTCTGAGAGCTAGCTGAAATGCCAGTGCATCCAACTGCTTGCGAGTCAACAAGACGTCTCAGTGAAGTGGTGGAGAAGATACTCGTCAACACCTTGTAAGTGATGACTCTGGTAGAACGTAGTCCTGGGAGAAGCAGCCCCTAACCCCCGAGCTTGTGCTCACCCAGCTGTCTTCATCTGGCACCACAACAGCAATGCATCCTTGGCAGATTTCTTCTCTTTGTTGTCTTCAGTTTCCACGCTGATATCCTGGATCTAAGATTTACGAAGAAATATTAGACCAATAGATGCATTAGCTTCCTAATAAGAGCCACAGAAGAACAGGTCTGCATATACATAAAGAGTAAACTTTAGATCAACAGCTAGCCCTGCAGACTGCCTACACCAAGGGTCAATGAGAACTGCTTTCTGAAGCCAGGGTTCACTTCTTAGAAACACCAACCAGAACTAGGTTCTCTACTTTGCACAAAGATAAGACTGAAGTGAAGACTAGTTACCTGCCTGACTTCCAAGAACCGATTAGGGGTCTTTTCTACCCCCAACATAGCCCGTCCTCTCCAACTACAAGCTAGAACGGTGGTTCATACGGCTTGAACCTCAGCAGACTCTAGAAAAATGCCGTTTGTTTTCTCACAACCAAAGATTTTTTTACACCAGGGTGAGTGAGTCCTTCGTTGATGAGGACAGTGCGTGCACCATTTCCTGAAAACGGACCCAAACTCTCAGAGAAAGAGTGCCCTTAAATGCTGTGCTTCCATGGTCTGAATGCTTGTCTCCCACACCCGCACCAATTCTTATGCTGAAATCCTAAGCCCCACAGGTGATGGTGTTAAGAGGTAGGGCCTCTGGGAGATGCTTAAGTTATGAGGGTAGCGCCCTCATAAATGGGATTTGTGCCTTATAAAAGAGGCTCCAGAGAGATCCCTAGCGCCTTCCACCATGTGAGGACACAATGAGAAGTATGCAACCCGGAAGAGGTCCCTCACCTGACCATGCTAGCACCCTGATCTCAGACTTACAGCCTCCAGAACCGTAAGCAATAAATTTCTACTGTGTGGAAGCCACCCAATCTGTGGTACTTTGGTTTAGCAGCCTGAATGGACTAAGAGAGCCTGTGTTCATCAGCTACTCAGGCCGCTGATTCTCAACAGGACACAGAGCCTGGTCTACTGGCACCAAAGTCAGACTCTCTGGGTCCGAATCCAGGCTCCCCCACCTATCGCGTGTCCTTGGGCGAGTTCCTCGGCTTCCCCTCTGAGGGGTGGCTATCTCGTGCTGTACACTTGAACAAATGCAAAGTACGAAGGGCTGGGCTCTTAGTAAGGATCCATACATGTCAGCTCTTTGGCTCACGGGCTGCCTACCAGTTACGTGATTTTAAACAAATGCTCTAAATACCCCTTTGCCTTTAGTTCCTTGATTATAATGATAACATGTGGAATGGAGTCAGGGGAAAGGGTGTTGGCCTCTCTTTTAGCTCTAACCATTCCAAGCTTCCCTGTCCTGGCCCCTGTCAAAGGTCTTTCCATTTAATCTAGAAACACGCCCCAGAATTCTTTTTAAGAGAAAGTGGTAGGAGGAGGATAAAATACATACATGTAAGATTAAAAAGTTAGAAACTTTCGACTAGGAAAAACACCTAGAAATTGAAATAATTACACTTCTAAAAAAAATTCTCCATTTTTAACTGTTGTAAGTGAAGTCTGAGCTTGCATAAACTCCAAAGAGTGTGTAAGAATAACCTTCGCTCAAGGAGTAAGACACAGACCCACCAGGAAAGGCAGGTGGAATTTTACACATTAACCCCCATCAGCTTTCCTATGCTTCAGTGTGAAGGGAATCTGTTTCCAGACTTGTTCTTTCAGAAACAATATCTACCCTTCTGAAATGAAGACAGCTCCCTATGTGGACCAGGCAAACTCGACGACTTTCATTCCAGTTTCTCACACCATCTTTTACTCTCTTTTAAGGGAAAGCGGCATAAAACCTGTCTGTCATCATCGGTATTTAATGCACACCTGCTACACACATCAGGGCAGGCCACGTCTTGGGGACTCTGGACACACACACACACACACAAAATGTCAGACAAGGTTGCACATTCAGGAGCTGGGGGGCGGTGGGGAGAGAGATCTTTGTAGATACATGGGATGCTTCACAGAGGACGCAGAATGTGAGCTGGGCCTTGGCTGGTGCAGAATCGATACATGTTTGTGGAGCGGGGGATGATTTGATAAAACTGCTGTGGGAGGCGGGGTCATGTCAGACACCAACCCTGCAAGCCATGCAGTGACATCAGCCTCAAAGGAAAGGGAGAAACTACGTATCGGCATTTACAGGTTCAAGCACAGAAAAAGGCAAGCTGGCAGGAAGCTAATTAGTCAATGATGCAACCCAATTCATGCCGAGAATCCTGGAAAGGGCTGTGTGTGCCAGCTCCCCGTCATGGGCACAAGACCCGCTGTCAAGAGAGGCCACTGTCAGGATGCCCTTCCACGCTCTGATTACTACAGGCCAAAGGCAAGAGAAATAGGACTTTTTACTCTACAGAACTGAGGCGATGCTCCAGGAGAGTCCTGTTGGCCTAAGGCCCAGAGCAATAGTTAGTGAACGCAATGGTATTCACTCTGTTTTCAAATCATTCAGGAACTAAATGACAGAAACGTGCAGAAGAGTTCTGTGTGCAAAATAAAGTCACTGATTGTTGCAATTAAATCTCCACTAACATGTCACCTTCACAGTGGTTCCCAGCCTCAGACCTATTTAATTAGAAGCGCTGGGGCTGGGACCAGGGAACCTGAATGAGCAAACGGCTTTCCCAAGGCAGGTCCAGGCTTAGGAACCCCCCATGCAGGGAGTGTCTCTGTACAGCTCTGCTTTGGTCCCCTACCCCCTCCCTACTCCCACATACCCACCCAGACCACTAAACTAGAGCTGCCCGATCCTGAGGGGAGCACAAGGGAAATGATTGGTTAGAGGTTGATTTCGGCGTTTTAGTAAGAATACAAAGAGAGCTATAATTTGATTTCTGACATGGCCCTTTGTTGGTGAGATTTTTATTTACCTAGGGAGAAAAAAAATCAATCAAACTTCATCAAAGGGGCTTAACAGGAAGGGAAGACACAGAGAACACAGCCACGGTGGAGACAGGACGGTTCGGACTTTTGTCTGCAGAGTAACCTGACGCTATGGTAAGAAGTGTTTCCTGAATTTCAGATTTTAACTGAAAAGCAGGAGCATGAAGCAACAGCCTGGAGAAAGAACCAGGAATCAGGCCGGAGCTGCTTCACAGACAAGAAAGGCTGCGCTCTCTTCCAAGGGGCCGGAAGCATGCGCAGCAGCCCTGACTGGCTGTGTGATCCCTGGCAAGGCTCCTCCCTTCCCTCAGAAAGTGAAGGAATTGGACAAAATGACCTTGAGAGGACCTTCTGGCTTACAGTATTTCTATACTTAGAACCTTTCGCTCGGGTATAACAAACCCATAAAATCGTCACCAAGTCAAACAAGCATAAGGCTCTTTTGCACACCCCCCTGAAAACTGCTTCCTCACATCCAAAGGAGAAGGAGAAGGTGAAAACAGAGCCCACACATGTGTCACGATCCTAAGCAGCTTCGCCGAAAGATATTCTATGACGCATGCCACAACCTGGCGAAGTTCAAACAGCCCGGTGGTAGTCACCTAGCATCGACCACATCCTTACACCTCTGCTCCTGAGAGCTGAGCAGCAGACACCAGACGTTTACAGTAGGTGTCGGTGAAGTGGTGGGCCGAGACGCAGCCCAGGAAACCCTCTTATTTGCCAGGAGAGTCAAGACTTTCAGGGGCTGGCAGAACTGAAGGAGGATGTGATTAGCTGCCACATGCCTACAGGGCAGCCAAATGTGACCCGCTGCTCTGCACACCTGACTCTGAGACGACATTTCAACCTGGTCTTCCTGGTCCCTCTGGAATGGGGGGGCCAGTTTCACAGGGATGCTCACATCCAGGAGGGAGGCCGAATCGCCAGGCCAAGTCCCTTACCTGGAAGCGCAGGATGATGGTCCAGATAAGGCCGAGGGTCAGCCGGTGGTTCCCATCCACGATGTCGTGGGACCCCATGTTCTCAAGATGGACTCTCTGCTCCTTCAGGAACTGAAGGGCCTTGTCCACGTTCTCCAGACAGTGGATGCGCATTCGTCCCTTGGTGGGTTTAGGCTAAAACAGATGAGCAGAAGGTGGAAACACATCATCCAAGAGGGCAGAAACCAGCTCAGAACTACAGCCCAGAAAGTGCACACGTGCCCATTCATGCAGCGCTTTCCGACCCATACCAAAACGTTAAAAAAACGTGCTCATTCAGTCCAACGACAGAGTTTATCTAACAGCCTTAGAAAAGTTTACTTAAGGGATGGTAACCGATCACTCTTCAGAGGTTTTTGTTTAATCACGGAAGTGACACAATTTACAAATGAGCACAGAAGCTGGAAGCTTAGAGAAAAAGGAACCCAATTTTCATAAAGAATTTCAGAGCTACTACTGCCACCCATATAATTTTTGCAGATGCACAGCGAAACACCTCTGAGGATTTTCTAGCTGCTTTAAACGTAAAAACAGGCTTGCCACCTGCTGGTTCGGGTTGTTTCCCAAGGTTGGCTCAAAATGAAAAAGGGGGGACACTCCACCAAATCCGCAGAATTTTCAAGTGCTGGTTTTGTGAGGGTGATGGAGGGGGGTTGAGTAAAAGGGTGTGACTTACTGGAAAGAAAGGATAAAGTAAGAAAAATATGAGAGTAGTCTAATTTGACTACCTCAAATGTCTATTCCTTTTAATCAGTTATATCTAAATCAAAAAAAGGCATTTTCAAGGTGAGCATTTTAAATAAACAAAGCAATAGGTAAAGATACACACACACACACACACTCGAAATTTTCAACGGGTCTCTATCATCTCCTGTGTCAAGAACAAGCTCATGTCTCCATCGCCCGCCTCCATCCTTCCCACCCTCCTCTCTATCGCCCGTTACTCCCCCTTCTAGCTGAGGGTGCACCTCCGGCTGATCTCATTACTCCACAAAGCTGCCACCAGGTTGCCCACACCCCCCTGGCCAGAAGATGAACCCGGCCTGGCTGCCATCCTACCTCCTCAGCCAACTCATTGTAACCCACCCACCTTTCAAGGTTCAGGTCAAGGTACATCTTTCCTTCTAGGCGTCATTTCCAACCATTCCAGTTCTCACAGGTCTCCCCTCCCCCCAAACCTATACATCTGTGGTCTCTGTCTGGACCACAGAGTTCAGGAACTAATCACATATCTTATATTTTTGCTGTTATTTCGTATGTGTTGTTCTTATTACTTCCAACTTGACTACTGGCTTGAGAGCAGGGATAATGCTTTATATTCCTGCTATATTCTCGGTGGCCTCTGGTTCGGTTCAGAGCCCAAGGCCTACATGGAGTGACCTGAACGCCCACAGACGGACTGGACAACGGTGTGTGCTATGAGCCGGCCTCACAGAGGAAAGGCAGCCCGGTGTGCAGCAACCTGAGCACACGCAGGTGTGGGCGTAGCTAGTCCTACAGTAAGGTCTTGCCTGCTTCCCACTTTACCCTCTGTAGCTGAGATCCTCAGTTAAGTGCTAGACGGAAAACATTTAAAGAGAAGATAACTTGGCTAACAAGTGACCACTTTAAGTACCCAGTCTCAGATTACGTTATTTTTTTTCTTGACTTTCTCTTCTACAAGAAAGGACTGGCAAGCATACAAGAATGTGCCTTGACCCCAAGGAAATAAGATTATGGCCAGAGGCCTTACCACAAGTGGCAGATTTTTTCAAATAATAGCAATGGAAAAAGAAATGTCTCTAAAAGTCAAGCTTTTCACGCTCCAGTCGGCCCTCCATACCCGCGGCAAATCCTGGAACCAATCCCTCTTCGGGTATCGAGGGAAGTCTGCACTATAAGTTTACTTACAACCTCCCCCAACCCCCCCCAACCCCCCACCCCACCCCGCGAAAAGGCATCGTCTCTCAGAAACGTCACAACTAATACATTTCAGGTATGTCAGAAATGCTAGGATTTGTTATTCATGTTAGGTCAAGTGATAACATTACATCAAAATCAAGCAATATGGCGAGGTAAGAAAAAGGCCAGATATTTAAAACAGAAAGCGGTGGACTCCATCTAAGATTCCGTGAGCGACTGTGTAGACACAGCCTGAGGCCGACACTGGAGCCCCCTTCTTCCAAGGCGCGCCCAGCAGCCTCCTCCCATGGGTCCCCTCCTAACAGGGGAGATGGCCCTGATGGAGGGGGGTGTGCCCAGAGCCCTCAGGGGAGAAGTCCCCGGACTCGGCACCTGGTTCTCGCGGGCCAGCTTTCGGTTCTCATTTTCTCTGGATCGGCGGTCATTTCTTGAGGTTGACAAAGTGACCACCCACAGCGGTTCCTTCTTCTTGTGTCCAGGTGGCTCCTGCTGAAACTCTGTTCAGAGTCGAGGGGTGGGGATTAACTGCCTCTAAGGAAGCATGTGAATTCTGGGGCAGGGGCTCCTGACATTTCTCATTGCTCTACAGAGGCTTCTTCCTCTTGTCTCTTTAATGCCTGTGCCCTGACCAGCGAGCCCGTGACCAAACAGCGTGTGTCAGGCACCATACGCCCAGGACTGCAGAGCAACAGGGATGGAAGCGTTCTCCTAATGGCAGCAGGTATCTGCGAGGCCAGAAAGGGTTTTGTCCTAACTGAGTGTGAGAGGAACAGTGTGGATGGAATTAGAATTGGTAAAGTTAATTTGAGTACCAGGACCCACAAAAGAGAGGCCACCCCAGGGGCTCGGCCCACGTCACAAACCTAAGTCAGACTGCCCTTGAGGGAAACAGCTGTCAAGGAGCCCCAACACACACCCATGACAGTCCTCCAGCTCACCGCGCCCCAGAAAACAGGACCCGCTCGCCTCCCAAGGAAACCTCCAACCTCCTAGCCAGTCACGCCCTGTTCCCGCGCTGCCCCTTTTCTAACCTCTCGCCCCAAATCCCTAGGGAAGCATGCTCCACCACTTGTGAGGCACTGCACGCCTCTGTCCACGGACTGTGTCCCCTTGAATAAAGGACATCAAACTCTTTACTAAATTGTTTAGTTCTGTCATCTGACAGAAGGGCCTGAGCAACAGGAGAACAAGGAATAGGCTGGGGGCTGCCAGGACCTTCCCAGGTTGCAGCAGGCATAACTCTACAGTTGGTCCTCGTAGACTTTATCTTGAAAAACTCAACTTCAAACGCACGTGAGACACCGCTCAAGCCTCTGTTCTCTCGTTACAAAATCCCAGCCGACTGTGTGTTCATTTCCACCTGAGTATGGGGTGCAAGGGTGTGGGAGGGGGAGGGCTGTGAGAGGGGTCCAAACGCTATCCTGCAGGCTCGAAAAGCCCAACGCCACGTGGCAGGGGCGCCGTGCTGATGCTGACTGGCCATGCCAGGTGGGATCTGAGGATGGTTCACCCCAGACCTGGACACAACGTAAGTCCCCTCCAGCACCAGCCATCAGAAACACTAGTGCACGGGAACACAAAGGAAGGAACTAAAATAAAAACGGCAAAGAAACATCTCTGGGTAAATGATCAGACTTCTCAAATGGTTAAAAAACAAACCTCACCAATTTCCAAAAGTCAGAGGAAATGGCAAACTTTCAGGAGACCCCCTCACCCCACTTGGGTTTTTTTTGCAATTCTCCCAAAAATCAAACCAAGATTTGGGGGGATGATACTCTGCTCTTCTCCCCCTAAAGTTTTTTTATTTTTAATTTTCCTACTGCTCCTGGCCTTTATATCTTTTAAAACATAAAACGTGAACAAACTGGATCTCTGCATATACTTTTGTTGGGCAATTCAGTGTAGAAGATGATGTTAATGTTAAAATGCCCACATTTAAGTTACAATTTCCCCACTTTCTAGCAAATCAGTGCCTTACTTCTCAAATGTCTGTTTATCCATAACATGGGGATAATATGAATAATTATCTCAAAGGGCCGCTACATAAATGAAATGGTGAACTAATGATTATGGTGTTCTCAAACCCACAAAGTGTGTCTACCAACAGGGGTGCCTCAAGGATTTTCCTCCCAACGATTCTACTTAAAAGAGGGGGCTCCCCCTCTCCATACCACTTGGGCTTCAAACTGTTTAGAAATAGGGCTTCCCTGGTGGCGCAGTGGTTGAGAGTCCGCCTGCCGATGCAGAGGACACGGGTTCGTGCCCCGGTCCGGGAGGAGCCCACATGCCGCGGAGCGGCTGGGCCCGTGAGCTGTGGTCACTGAGCCTGCGCGTCCGGAGCCTGTGCTCTGCAATGGGAGAGGCCACAACAGTGAGAGGCCCGCGTACCGCAAAAAAAAAAAAAAAAACAACAAAAAAAAAACTGTTTAGAAATAACACACCTCTCTGTTAGACAACAGGAAATGTTCAGGGTCTAGATAGAACTCTCCCACTGAGAGGCAGAGAAGTTGGTATACGTCAGCTGAAAGGCAAATTTAATACCAGAAGGGAATGTGCCCCCAAATAATGGTAATGATATTACTCTTCTAATCCTGACACCCCAAATTAAACTCTGGACAGAAATAAAAGGAAAAGGTGGTAGAGAAAATTTATGACTGGCTGGTGCCTGGAGAGAGGGGAGATAGGACGAGAGAGCGGAAAGGATGTGAAAACACCCAAACCTCAACACTTAAGGCCTCTATACACAGTAAGACCTCTATGACTCAGAGCTTACTAGGAAACAAGGCTGGAAAGCATGATTTACAGAGATATTTTAAACATTACTGTTATGCTGCGCAGCTAGTAATTCAAACTAGGCTAAATGTTGAGCAGTGAAAGTTGCTTCACTGCCTCACTATACCTCTCCTCTCTCTGTTTTTCAAACACTTTCCCACATTTCATCTCAATTGAAGCTCACTCATCTTCGGTGGCATATTAACCCCTTTTTAAGCCAAAAGAATAAACCAGACGTGGCGTGATTAGATGATGTACGGGCAGCACAAGGAGGGGGAGTAAGAATCAAGACTAAAACTCAAGAATACCAACTCCTGGAACTCATGTTGTATCTGCTTCAGAGAGGGCTTCCGAAGTGTTTTAAGGCACGGTACCTCGGCAAGTTTAGGGGGCAATCACTACAGGGAATTTATTTTAGAAGGGTTAATGACTGCACAGAACTATATACACTGAAACACACTGGGTCATCTAAATGGCAAAACTCCCAAGATCTAAAAATTCTTAGCTGCCATTTCCTGTGCCACTATGTTAACCTGTTAGGTGGTTTACATTTAGTCCTCACACTAATACTGCACAGCAATTATTATTACTATTCTTGTCATTTTGCAGATGAGAACATGCCGGTTTAGAGGGGTGAGGTGATGGCGCACGGCTGGCTGGTGTGCGGTGAGCCGGGATTCCAGAGCGCGTCCTCTTCCTGCTACACCGGGAACCGAGGGCAGTACACACACGTCTACGTGAAAGGAAATTACGAGGCTGGGTTCCCATCTGGCAGACAGTTTTCCCTTTTTTTTAAAAGAGCTATTTTTATTTTACTCAACTTCCATCTTCTCCAGAGGAAGAAGAGATAACAATGGAGAGAACGGAACACAGTGCACCTGGGGGAGGGGTGCGTCGCTCAGGGATAAACACAAGCCACGCCCCAAGAGTGGCTCGCTCTGCCAAGAAAAGGAACCTTCCCTGTCTCATCTCCACGAATTACTGTCAAGTTCCTAGTACGACACAGGTCCGTTCCCACGGTAACATGCGCATTTCTGTCCTCTGGGTCCTTTCTGATGGGGCAGTTTGAGATGCCACTTAGGAGGCAAAGATCAATACCAGACTCGTGTGCAACTCAAGCAAGGGGGGCTCTGCAGGCGTGGGCTCCTCTGAGGAAATGCCAATTTTTATGGATCCTCCTTCAAATCAATCTAACAAGTGTCCCTGCTCTTCCGCACCAGGGCCTGTGGGCCTGTGTTTTGCGGGTGCTTTTCCTGTTTCCCCTTCCCAAGGTCCCTTCTAGTCCCAAATCTTTTATCAACCACAGCTCTAACCCATCTGGGCCTTACTCCAGACCCATCTTCTTTCCAACTCCAAAGGAAGAGTGGGAATTACAGGGCTAACTAACCAACCTCCAGAAACTGACAATATAATCCTGATTGCTTATTAGAGCAGCTAGTCCAAGCCCTGCCCCTGAGAAGCAGTGTGGTCCTGGGCAAATTCGCCAAGTGGGCCCAAGGCCCTTAGAAAGGAAGGAGGGAGCTGGATGCTGCCCCACCCCCACCCCCCCACGGCTCTGCCGCAACTGTCACTCAGCCTGGAGTCTGGATCGATTACACGCTGTGGGGCATCAGGATTTGCAGAACTGTGGAGTACTCATGATGGCAGGCTTTTTGCCAGAGTCTAGAGATGGAAAAGAAAAAGCAAATGTTTCCTGGAGCCATTTTTAGCCTCCTTGAATAGAAGAGGAAGACATAAGGGAGGATTCCTGGCAGGGTATTTTGGGGGGACCCTGGGGAGCTGGGCCACTCTTCTACCCTGGTAAGCCCCACTCCTTCTGATTTTCTTCATGGGTATCCAAAGCCACCCTGAAGCCACCTGGAGCAACAGCTCTCCAAGGGTTGCAGGGTAGACAGAACACCAATCCTGGGAACTGGGAGAGGCCGACTGCCATATGCCAGCTGGATGGCCTTGATGGCCTACAGGACCTATGAAATAAAGGGATCTAACTTAGTGGCCACTCAAGTCCCTTCCAGCTATGAAATACAACCTATGTGTTGCAGGGTGAAAGACTCACTAGCATGCCAGGTGAATTCTAAAGTGCCTCCTGATCTCTCGTTTAGGTGAAGAAGAAATAGAGAAAAGACACTACTGGTCTCAGTATATCAGAGCAATGGATACTTGCTTATATTTTTGTCTTTTAATAAAAAATCAGTGTTTGCTACACACACACACACACACACACACACACACACACACACACACACGCCTCTACTTAATACAGAGGGTAGGATGGGATAGGGATTTGGGGATAGGAACTCCAAAATCTCCTCTGATACAACAGCCAAACTCATTTCACATTATGTCCCCAAACACCTCCCTACATATCACACTTTGAGCTTTAAGAATAGTATAAACGATTCTTGCCCAATTAAAATTAAACAGGAAACAACATACTTTGTTCCATTAATTCCTGCCCGTCTCCTTCCTGTTTGGGACCCACCCCCAAGGAGAATCTTCTCCTTTAGCAGGGCTCAATGAGAAAGGAGGGGACCAACAGACAGGAGAGTAGGCTGCAGTCCAAGTTATATTCCTCAGTAGTGATACTGGCCTTGGGCGAGGCCCTGGTCACTCACTGCCTGTTTCTCCTATAAAGTGTAAGTTGTCCCCGTGATTAGACTGTGAGAACTAAACACATTATGCGTGTGACAGAAAACACTAAAAGTGACTGACCATCATCACTCCTTCCAAAAACAAACTCCAATTCAGCCAGGATGCTTTCCCTACGCCTGTTCCTCCTGCCACCCACCCCCAAGCGCTCTCTTCACTCTTCCTCACGGCTGACACGCGGCCCCTCCTTGACACCCCATCCAGAAGGCCCGTTTCCCCTTCTGAACTCTAGGGCTTTGGAGCCATTCATTCAGTACTTTATCACATGGTATTACTATTACCTGTTACTATTAATTCACTTTTAGTATTTGTGCAACTAGACCTGAATTTAACAGGGGCATTCTTCTGTGTCTGGTTGTTTAGAACAAAAGCAAATTCTCCCACACAAGAGACATTACAAACAACAGGAAGGTTCTGTGGCCAGTTCATAAAACCCCGTTTCTACAACAATACATGCCAGCATGTTCTCCTAACAAAGGCTCTAGGTAAAACGCACTCAGGGTAGTTCAACATAGGATTTACTTAAGGCTTAGCAAATCTCATGGTAAATCTATCGTCTCCACCTAGCTCAGCCTGTTTTGGAATTAACGGTGGTAAAAAAAAAAAAAAAAAAAAAAAAAAAAAAATCCTCTTTTTGTTGCACTGTCTTCTTTGAGATTGATTAACAGAATAAGAAGACAGAATATCAGGAAAACATCAAGCAACCCCAAATTAGTGATACCTGCTATTGGAAATGGCAGGGGCTGGGGGGAGGGTAGAAGTGTTCAGAAAACCTTGTCCTCTCGGTCAGAGGCGAGGGCTCGGTCTGGCAGGAGCAAGGCAGGAAACTGTCTTATTCAGACCCATCCTTCATGCTGAGGCCCACAGAGGGAAGGGGGCAGGCACTGGCCAACTTCGAACCTGGATGAGGAGCCGTGGGCTCCACTTCACCCCCGAAGTCCAGAGGCCCCACTCCCTCCAAATGTCAGTGGGTTGTGCAGGACTTTACCCCTCAAGTCCCGTTTCTCATCTGGCCCTGGGGCCTAGGACAAAGGGACCAGCACAGTGACCGCTTTTACCTGGTCAGTTGATGCTGTAAAGGGTAGTCTATATTCTTTTTTCTTCTTCTTTTTTTTTTTTTTTGCGGTACGCGGGCCTCTCACTGTTGTGGCCTCTCCCGTTGTGGAGCACAGGCTCGGACGCGCAGGTTCAGCGGCCATGGCTCACGGGCCCAGCCGCTCCGCGGCATGTGGGATCTTCCCGGACCGGGGCACGAACCCATGTCCCCCGCATCGGCAGGCGGACTCTCAACCACTGCGCCACCAGGGAAGCCCCGGTCTATATTCTTTATGGAACTTTAAAGCAAGACATTTATGAACTTATAGTACATGGTAATTTCAGAGTAACACATTGGAAAGGAAAGGTTTTCTCTGTCATCAACCCAATCCCGATTAGCAGCAGCTTCCGGGCTCAGCCAAAGAGTTTCCTCACTGCTCCAGGATCTGACATACCTTGCGGCAAAGAGAGCGACAACTTCCGGACACAGATCCCGCCCAAGTCAGGACCAGACGTGAGGATTCCTGCTCTCTCATGTTCCCCAGTACATTGGAATCAAGTGCCTTGATAACCCAAAATGCCTACCCAAAACCTGCTCAAATCTAACTCAAATTTTATTAAGCCGAAATGCAGGGCGGGGTTAGGGTGGAATGCTCTGGATCATTAAGCTAATGTATTTCTTTGAATTTCACTCAGTAAAAATAAGACAAATTTCCCCCTCTGTAAAGAGGGATGAGCTGCCTCCAAGAATCTATTAATAAAATAAATTTAGATACTGCAGTCCCTCAAACATTTATCTACTACCTACTGTCAAGCTGGTGGTAAATGCTGGCGCTGAAATGCCGATGGAGACATGGCTCCAGATGGAGTGCAAGTGTTTATGTGACCCAGGGCTTTGGATCACTGGTGCAGAAAGCCCAGCGCTGACTGAACGTTATCTGATGACACAACCATTTAGCTGTGGACATTAATTTACCCAGGCCTGGAAGCTCTAGCAACCTCATTTGTTTTAGAATCTGAAGATGCAAGAATCCTTTGGGGCAAGCCCTCATGGATGGATGTCCTCTCCTGCAGGGAGGGTCTCTTAACGTTGAGTCCCTGGCAGCCTCTGCAGCCAACAGCAGAGTGTGGTCTGTGTCCCTTCCAGAAGGCTCCATGAACCAAATAAACCACGGGGCCAAAGAGGCCGAAAATCTCCAGGACAAATGAACATGAGCTGTAGCTCACTCTATCTATGGTATCCTTACTTTTGGAGTAAGAAAGATTAATCAGACTGCCCAAAGTATAGTCACAAGTTGGCTGTGAGGAAAGGATAATAAAAGAAGTCAAGGCTCTTGGGGTTTTACAAAGTGGTAAGTCATGGCTAAACACAGCTTCTGCCACTGACTGCCTGAGAGGATGGAGATGGCAGCCCTCTCATGTTTCTCCATCTCTACTCTCCCAGGCCTCTGGGTCACTGCAAAAAAAAAAAAAAAAAAAAAAAATATATATATATATATATATATATATATAAATATACAGACCACTGGCAGCAAATAAACAGAGGAGTGGGAGGTATCTGCAAACAACCAAGAATTATGCTTTGCTGGTTGCTTTTTTTCTCCCTAATGCTTTTGCTGCCCTTTCCAGAATAAAGGGCAAAGGGTCTGATCCCGTTTGTTATGTGGACATTATCAAGGACACAATCTCCTTGGTATGAAAGAATTAGGGACCTTCCAGGGTGAACAATTTACTCCCCACAGCCCTGAAGACGGGACCCTGTTGGGACAAAAATTAATGTTCAAACTAATTTCTAGTTTCAGGTGACCTTTAATGATTTTTTTTTTTTTAGCTACTTTCAAAACATCATTCAAAAAAAAAACCAATAGACAATCATACTAGGTTAAACATTAAAAGGGAAAAAAATGTGGGGCGGTTGAGAAAGTCTGGTTACCAAAATTGTATTTAAAGATGAATATCACAATAATTCTGGCCTAGACTCACGTCAAAAAACAAACCAAAATGACCGGCCCTCCCCATGTGGACCCACTGCTCCCACTTCCACCTTACAAACCGCCTTCAGGGAGGCATCACAGTCGTGGAGGCAGAAGCCTCCTTTGTTTATCCAGTGTGTCTAGCTTGACCCACAGCCTCTCAAGAAGACGAGGCAACAAAACGTGCACGCTCAGGGAACAAAGAGCATGTGGACAAAAGGCACTGAGGATGAGACGGGGCTTCACTGTCTCTTAGAGGAGGCTGTTCTTGAACGGAGGGGCAGGGAAAGGGAAACCTGACTGTTCTTACCCGGGTTCAAAGGGGCCATTCTGTCTGTGGGCTAATGACAGGACAGGGTACAACTGCAGCCCCTTGCCTGTGGTCGGAGGTGTGTGGGTTGGTCTGCATGCAGACCCACCGCGGTTGTGAAGTTACAGGGTGGAGCTCGAGTTAAAAGTAAGGCTTTCTGGCAGCCCTGCCAACCACCAGCATCATGTTTTCCCGGTGATGTCACTGCAGATGTGGGCTCGATCCCTGGGCGTCAGCCTGCCTTTGGCTGGGCCCCCACCAGCACCTATGGAACTGCCTGTGCTCCGGCAGATGACAGCACCCATTTCCACACCAAGGCGAGACAAAACCTGTTGGGTCAGTTACAATGACTGGTTTAAGATTCCTCAGTTTAAGGTCCACAGACAAAAGCCACATCAGAGACAGCCACGGCAGCTCTGGGAAACAGAATGGGAAGAACGGTTTCAGTGGAGGCTGACAACTCCCCTGCCCAAAAAGGCTTGGAGGAATTCATCAAAGCTCCAAGTCTCCAAGGAGACACAGCACCAGCCCCTCCCTCCACCCTCAAAACAAAAAGTGTGCACGGAAGAAACCAAAAATACACCAGGGACCACTGAAGTCAGTTCCTGCCACCTTAAAACAGCAGCTCAGATTTTCCAGAGGATCAGTAAGACACAAATTTAAAATTACTCCGTGATCTCAAGGGATACAGGTACACCCTGGAGCCAGCACCCAAGGCCAGCCCTTAAATTCCCAGCACCGTGCCCTGTTCAGCCAAGATCTTTCCGACCAAAGGCAGTGACCTTGCAAATAACCAGAATGAAGCCTCTTCATTACAGCTCAGGAAAACCACCCAGACTCAGAATGTCACCCTGGAGCTTCCCCCAGTGTACTCATCTCACTTATCAAGAGTCTCCTCCTCAAAAATATCAACCATTAACCACAGAAATCAACAGGAGACAGGTCCACACGTGACTTTTCAAAAAAACATTTTCCCGCCCACAGCGCCCCACACTTCACATCCCCTCTTACCAGTCTCTCTCCGGAGAGGACCTCCAGCAGCTTGATGAGCATCCGTCCATCCCGGAGGTCAGTGTACAGGTCTGTGATCCGGCAGGACACCCGGGCGAGGTGGGAGTTGACCCACTTGGTGAAGGTCTTCTTCTGCACGGCTTCACGTTCATCTGCAAGCAGAGGAGAGCTCGCTTTACCACCAACCACAGCCTGGGCAGTGGTGGGCGTGTGCCAGCGGGGGCATGAGACCCTGGCCAAAGGAAGAAGAGCAAAAGTCAACTGTAATGAACCTTAGTTCCTCTAAAGCACGGTCAACAACTCGCGAACAGAGGAACCATACAACCCCTGAACGCTGGAGCCCCTGAAGCACAACCACCAGCAGAGCATCCTTTGCTCACACTCATCTCATTTCCTCCCACCTCTGCTGAAGAGGCAACACGACGGAGAAGGTCACGGTGGGGTCCTTTGCAGCCCTGCCCGATAGTATAATACTTGACTGGTAAAGTTTCTAACGTGGGTGTCAGCTATTATTCCTCCCCAGTGTGGGGGACGCACACAGTACACAGAAGGACCTGGGGCAGAAGAGCTCAGGAGACAGCCAGAAATTGCTTCCCTCAGGTACAAAGGATCAGGCAACACCTGATGAGATAAATTCACTCATGATCTTGATCTGCTGAGTGGGATGTTCAGTGAACAGCAGAGAAAATGGTGGGCAGCATAGCAGAGTACAAGGAGGCCTGGCCAGGCACCGGGAGAGCAGGGCCTGGGCCCGAGGTTGAGGTTTCGTCAAAAACGTGCTGAGACGCTGGGCTCAGTATCCCCTTCCGTAAAGTGAGTGGACAACTATCATCTCCAAACTTCAACCGTTCCTTGAAAAGGCAACTGCTGGTTTATGGTCCAAAGTGGGGTAGTTGCACGTCTAAATCATCCAGGAAACAGTATTAAGTTTTCCAAGCCTCAGGGATCAAGTTCTGTCCAATTCAAAGCACAAAACTCTAGACACATGTGCCTAGAACCGGCCCTTCACATTTCATACAAATAGGCTTCCCATCTCCTTGCCTCTGCAGAATGTTCTAAATGCAGGCTGTTGAAGGTCTTCGACAGGGATCCACCGAATGTGCCCTGGACCCACCGACTCACACTCCCTGACTGTCCTCTACTGAGCTACCCTTTGGTCACATACTCACCCCACTTCCAGTTCCATCAGCATAAATCTGTCCTAAAAAGGACCCAAGACTTCCTCCTTTCAGCGTTAGGCCCAAACCCACCAAGATGTTTATGAGCCAATCTACAAAAAAGGGAGCAGACTCCAACAACTTTTTGTGTATTTCAGCCACTGAGTGACAACTAAAAAGCCACCCTTGCTGATGGGGCACGAACTTGGTGGCCTGGGTGTACTGGGTTCCCAGGCTGGCCAGGGTATCCTGGGAATATCTGCCTGGAAGGCTCTGCTGAGGCCTCCACCCACCACAGAGAGGGAATGAGGCAGAGGCAACAAGAGATGAGCCTTTACCGCTGCCAACCTGGCAGGTGAGGCCACCGGGCCACCTGCCAAGACAGCCGCCCACCTTCGAAGCCAGCAGCTCCTCCTGGCCCAGCTTTCCCCTGAGGGAACAGCCCGCCGGAGGGAAAGAGGGCCTTGCCTTGCAACAAAGGCCAACTGAAAGCAAGGGATCAGAAAGGGCAGAATAGGGGAACAAGGAAAAAGGCAGTGAGGGGCACAGTGCAGACTGAAAAACGACCTGCACCAATAACATCGTGATCGGTCGCAGAGAAAAGATCCCATGCATTATTCATCACACAATCATCATGATGGACGGTAACTTTATGACAGCGACACAGAAGCTGTATTTTTTGGCCGAAGGTTGGCTGTTTTGAAAGAGCAGGTCCAGAGCAGAGTACACAGAGACACATGAAGCTTCTCCTAGGGACAAGTCACAGATGGCGAGTAACTCGAGGTTCAGGTGCATTTAGGGTCAACTAATTTTTTTCTAAATTATAATATCTTTTGTGTGCTACCCAGTTGGAAATGTCTCTAATAAAGCCCTTGATGGGTATCCTAGGTTGTTATTAAAGGGTCTGGGGCTCCAAATCACTACCACACCCAGCCTATCACGGGAACAAGGTCCAAATGAAAACCTGCTTGGATTAAGTTATTTAAACAAGTACCAAATGTGTCCCCAGCCAACTGTCACTGCTTCGGGTGAATCTCACATTACAGAAACACCCCCGGCTTCTTTCAGGTTCTGAATTAACAGGTTCCTTTACGAGGAGATTCGAGGATCTCCTCCTAAAGACAGTGCGCTCCCACAGCACCCTGTCCTGAAGAGCTGGAGGCTAACTCCAACCCTCCTCCCCATGAAGACGCAAGCAAACAAAGAGGTTACGGGCGGAGCAGAGGGAACTGAGTGGAAATAGGACACGCTGAGGATCTGTGAGGGGACGGCTCCCCAAGGCTGCTGGGGTCCTCAGAACCTCCTGGAAGAAGGGAGGAAAGAAGAGAAGGAAGAGAAGTTCAAAACTAAACTTAAACAAGGAATGAGAGCTTGCTCTCCTGCTCCCCAGCTCTCTACTCTGCCCCCGGCCTCGGGAGCAGGCTCCAGGTAGCGTGAGCATGCTAGAAAAATCACGGAGGGCTCAAGTTCCTCGGGCTTACTGGAAAAGGCATGGAAGATTCCATCCAGGGACTGGACCAGAATCAACACCCTTACGACACACAAGGGGCAGGAAATGGGCTCAGTCGAGAGACACAAAGCCCAGCCAACTCAACGTGTCCTCTTACAATGGAGCACTTGGTGGACAACAAACACTTCTGAAACCGGAAGGAGGGAAAGGGAGGGAAAAAACCTACCCAGCGGGCCAGCTGAGGATGAGGCTGCCTGTCCTTGGGGACTCTGTCCTTTGTTCCACCCTTCCTGGGAAGGCGCAGTGACATCACCCCTGCACTCCCAACCCAGGGAGGCCAGGCCAGACGCCTGCCCGAGGAGCTGGAGGCCCTTGACGCAGACAATGGAAGACAGTCCAGAGGCGTGTTCCCAACTTCAAGCTGCTGTCACTGTGCCCGAGCTATGTGAGGAGGTGGTGGGAGCAGCTGAGGGAAGAGCGCCCACTTCTAGTTCTACAAGTATGAGCAGCTCTGGGAGTCCTTACAGGCTCCACGTGATCCGGTTATTTAGACCAGTGGTTCCCAACTGGGGGCAATTCTGCTCCCCAGGGGACACTGGGCAATGTCTGGAGACATTTTTGATTGACTGTCACACGTGGGGGGCAGGTGCCACTGGCACATAGTGGGTAGGAGCCAGGGATGCTGCCAAACACCCGACAGCGCAAAGGGCGGCCCCTCCAACAAAGGGTTAGCCAGCCCCAAACGTCAGCAGTGCCTGCGCTGGGCTGGGAAACCCTGGTTGAGACGTTCTGGGCTGACATCCTGGAGTTGACATCAGGACACCCGCGTTGGGGTACTGTACATTCATTCCTCCCTATGCCTGCATCAAAGGCTTTTTGATCCGGATGGTGTGCTAGTGGGCTGACGGCAGCAGAAACTCCCTGCCCTCAGGCCCACTCGATTCCACAAAGAGCTGGCTCCTTCCTTGCAAGGCGGAAGGACAACCGCAGGGGTGGGCTCCGTGTGACACGGGCGTTTCTGTCCCCCGTTCCATTTCTGTCCTCCTTTTCCCTTTCGGGGCCTTGTAGTGCTGTTAATCAAGCCAAAGCACGCCCGCATCTCCTCCCGAGAATTCACCTGGATGAGTCTGATGCTGTGGCAGGTTCCCACCCGTCTCTGCCCCAAACTCAGCAGCGGTGCCTCCAAGGAACAGGGACCCCACCGCTGCTCCCTGTGCGCACCCTTCAGCTGTACTTATGTGGAGGGACTCACCTAAAGCTTGCTCTGGCATTCAATGCGAGGACATCGAAGCGCCCGGCGTGTTGTAACTCTCATACCTTGGTTCCCTCTCCCTTTGCCCAGCAAAGCAGCCCTTTCAACAACTCAAACTGTTCAAGACACTTACGAGGGATCATGGAATCATATCATCTCGGGGTGGAACAAGGCTTTACAAGTCATCGGAATCAACTTTCTTTCAAAAGCAAAACCTCCCTTCTACTGTACCTGGACCAGCTATTTTAAAATTCCAAAAAAGGAGGGGGGGGAACTGTGTGTGTACACAGCAGGAGGTTAATAGTTGTATGGAAAGAAAACGACTTGTTCTTCCTTATTAAAATAATAATAGCACACACAGCGTACTTGCTACGTCCCTGGTACTGATCTGTGTGCTTTACACTCCTAACTGCTCCATTAGTTAGGATCTGTTAACTCTCCAGGGCAGGCTGGCTCCAAAGCCCAGGTTCTCAGTCACTATGCAATAATGTCTCTACCACAACATTAAAAAAAAAAAAAAAAAAGTTTCAATGACAACATATAGAATCACCCGTAATCTCACCATCCTAACCCAAGTCTTTATTTTGTGAAAGGGTCCACTCCATCACTGGGTAGCTCCAATTGTTGGGATGCTGTCTCCATCGAGACGAGATCTGGCTCTGGGGCCTGCCGAGGAAGCTTGCTCCACCTTTGAAGCTACAGAGAATAGGTCTCCTCGCTCCTCCACGTAAAGGCCTTCAGGCGTGAACACTCCTCACCGACCCCTCTTTGCACGACTGTCACAATGTGGTGGGCAGCGTGGAATCCAAGATGGTACCTGAAGACACAGCCACCTCTTGGGGGCCTACCGATACAAGCCTACCTACTGCACACCTCACCGATACAAGCCAGGACTTGCAGCAGCCGTAGCAGCAGCAGTCCGGAGGCAACAAAAGTGGGGAACCACGTGAGGAAAGGGCAAAAAGAACCCAGCAGCCCTCTGCGGGAGGGAGCCTGGGGAGGCAGTCTGTGTGTCAGTGCAGGGGTGGTAGTCAGGAAGGGCTCTTAAAGCAGCTCTCAAAAATAAGTTTGCCAGAACCACAATTTCTACCAGAATGTCCGTGGAACCCCAAGAACCTAGGAACCAGCGCGGTTCCAAGTGTGAAGACCCAGCCAATGAAGTCTTCTTAGCTCCACAGCCTCAGACATGAACTAGCCAACCACCTGGTCAACGAGGACCACTGGGAAGCAAACAAGAAACCCAACCTTGAATGGGTGACAACATCTGCGTTGGCTTCTCCTTGGAAGGACTGAATTATAAATGGTTTTCTATTATGGTGCTCTTTCCCGAAAACAGAATTTTATCTCAAAGCTCACTAGATCTGCACACCAACCTCATCAGGGAGGTGGGACACCAGTGTGACCTCCAGCAGAGCCCAAGGCTTAGTGAGGCGGTGGGCTGCTCAGTGTCACCAGCCAGCAGTGACACTGGGAGTGCTGGCTGGATGTCTTTGGGTGTTGTTCTGTCTCTTCCACTGTTTAGGTTAAGCAGGATTAGGATCCTTTCCTCTGAGTATCTAGACTCACTGCCTTTTGTTTGTGACACATAACTTGAAATTTTCAGAAGACGTCTTACAGAAAGAGGAGGAGATATTCGGAACAGAGAACCGTACTTGCTCAGTATCAACCAAAGGGCTGTGAATATCCTCTCCATCCTCCCCTTCTAGAAGCACATAATCAACTTCCTTTCTTTTTAGGGAATGACTATGATCAATATTGAAAGGCTGGAACACTTCAAAACTTCCTTACTCTGGAGAATTGGCTGTAACTGGAAAAATGAACATTGTGTTAGCATGAGTTAAGCTACAGGATATAGAAATAGCACTGATGAACAGAAGGGCATTGTGTTATGGAAATGATTGTACAGTATCTTTCTGCAACACCCTCTGTACAGAATGCTAAACATAACCACATTCACCATATGCCACAGCTCCAGCTATGGAAAGGGACGGGGGCCAGGGATGAAGAAAGGCCTGAAGGCATGTAACCATCTCTGGATGGAAAATAAGGGAAATACAGAAACGGGAACTGACCAATGACCCCATTTATTATTCCCTCAAAGACGGAATTTATACCTGGCGGAAGAGAGCAAATCTCTCTTCTACTTTTCAAACAGTCTGAACCTGCTGACAAAACCCAATAATGTTTTCTATCAGGATCTTCCTCAATTGTGCTAAGGTAAATGGCCTATCTTAAGTAAGGGCTGGCAATCCCTTACTTTTTTCTCCACATAAACACATAGCTAAATCAGGTACAGAGTTGGGTTCATAGAAGGAAAGGAGGTACAAGGATGGAAGCGGAAAAGACATCAAAAGGAGATGACAAAGCAAGTGTCCCATGAACACATCCCCACAAGTGGCGATTTAAATCAACAATATTCCAACATTTTACAGAGTGCATATGCTGCATGCAGAACTCTCTGTGTAAGACAAGCTATCCTGCACTCAATGAACTAGAAGTCTAGCTGGGAAACTTTCTACATGGAAAGTTAAATAAATAACAAAAGATATTACAAAGCAGTACAGGATTAGGTGCCAAGAGAATGATTTCAACAATGTATTTTTGGGTGTTTGGAAGAAAAAACTCACTACAATTAGGATGGTTTCAGGTCCCGTCATCCAACAGTGACTAAAATCCCCGGTCTTGTGCCTTTCCCATTCTTATTCTGCTTAAACATCACTGCCATAGTCGTCTTCCCCCAAACAGTGGTTTTTCAAAGTTATACCACTGAACCAATACCTTCAAAGGACCCCAGCCATCTACAAGAGGGTCCAAATCTGAGCCTGGTGTTCAAGGTTCCTCAGCAGCCTCCTCCAGGGCACCTGCTTCGTCTGGGATCTTCTCTGACACCCACCCACCTCTGTGTTCCAATCCAACCCAACAGATGTTCTTATTCATCATGTTCTCAACTCTCACCTTGCACATTCCTTCTTCACACCTTTGCTTACACCATTCTCCTAACCTGGAACGTACTGTACTTGCTCTTCTTTCGCCCTTCTTTTAAGACCCAGGCCAAGAGTTGTTCTTCCAAGAGGATTTCACTTGGTGGAATGAGGTCTCTGTCCCTCTAATCTTTTTATTATGTATCCTGTGTCCTATCTCCTCAGCTAGCCTGTAACCGCCTCCAATTCTATATCCATTTAGGGCCTCAGCATGTGCCTGGGGACTGTGGGGCGGGGGGCGGGTGCACAACACAACACACGTTTGTTGAATGAATAAACAAACCTCCAGTGCCCAACAAACAGGCTCTCAATAAGTCTTGCTGCTGATGGTGGCCCCCATTGCTAACGAAGAAAGACATTTTCCAAATCACAGAGACAGGCCCTAAGCAGTTAAACGTTATCACTGTATGTCACTAAAAACTTTTAACACCTGAACTGTAATTGCTCTTCAGGGTCTGATAAATGATAAAAATGCAATTTTGTGGTACTGTCTTTCAGATTCAACGGGGTCCAAAGCTAACCTGAAAAGTTTCACAAAATTTAGTTTGTTTTTATTTTGTTTTGGGGGCAATTGCCACCACAGGCCCATACAGTAAGAGTGAAGCTGCAAAACATATAAGGGTGTAATTATAACATTATTTTAACATGACCCAAACAAGCCAATAGTCACAAGACTTAATTTATTCTAATTTTAACAATTTATCCATTAAAGCTCAATTCTTGAGTTGTTAAAAAAAAAAAAGAATTCTAATTCAAAACAAAAGAATACAGTAGGGTGGAGTCCCCATATGTGCCTTGGCTTGAAAAAATAAATACATCATTTCCCAAGAGCAACATGCAAAACACACAGAACAGGAAACCGGAAACAGGCAACTGGCTGTACTGATAATAGAGAATCAAACTGTTATCCTGAGGCAGCAAAAGGAAGGAAACTAATCTTTTGACTGAAGGCCCTGTGATGGATTAGTCTGGGGGCCTTTAATTTATGTTTGCTGATTTGTATATAAATAGAACTTGAGTTGAAATACTTTTCCTAACAGTTTAGCCAGCTTCATGGACAAAACACATGTAAACATCTGTTCTAAATGCCTGTGCAGCAAGTATGCAATTCTCTGCTAGTACTTAACACTCTGATGTGCAGACTATAAAACAACCATGAACTCCCTGTAACCCGGCACCCACGGCTTACGTCAGCTGAGCAGGCCCGGCTCACAGCTTCCAGAGGGTCTTTCTTCTGAGCAGCACAGCCCCTGCTTTGCCAGTGTGGAAACCAAGGCACTGCATGGGGAAGCTCTGGAGGAGAGCCTGCAGTGATGAACTGAGAAAGCAAGCCACATTCCAGGGCCCCCGCCGCCCCTGCCACGGTTATCTCCTCAAGGTCACAAACCACCAACGCCGAGGCCGTGGAGGGGGTGTAGGTAACGACGGGGGCCAGCTCCCAAAGCACACGGCAGAGCAACAGCACTGAGCCCTCTGCGATGAGAACGAGGCTGAAGGAAGTAGCGCACAATGCCAAGACCAGGAGGGGAGACTAAGTGCCTTGAAACACGGAGTCAGGACCTCAGAAAGAAATATTCAGAAACTGCCAGCTCCATTTGCCTGAAAATGGGTGGCATGCTTCAAAATGCCTTCACAGACAGGAAACCATGCCATGAGCCCGCTGCCCTGCTACTCTCCACCGCTGTGGCACAGGCCAGCAGGAACCAGCCTGAAAACGCAGCCAAGGAGAATCAGGAGGACGAAGGATGATGTCAGTCCTCCTCTGCTCCTACGCACTGGTGGAGGCCGTCAGTTCTAACTAGACAAGGCCCAGAAAGGTTCTAGGGATTCTCCTGAGGGCGTACAGCCAGCAAAGGCCCACCCGGGAGCCGAACCCTGAAGGATCCCGAGGCTCCTACGCACATCCCATCCCACAGTGCCTGCGGAATACAGGGTGCCACCTCCCCACACAGCACAGAAATCACAGCCATCCATCTCAGCCCAGTTTCTTCATGACTGAAATTTAAAACAGGCATCAGCAAACTCGGGCGTTACAGTCTGTTTCTGTACAGGCTGGGGGCTAGAGGGTTCTTCCTTCTTTTGAGGGTCGGGGAGGGGCATCAGCGGAGCATGAGGAGATAAGATAGAGAGCCCCACGTGGCCCGCAGAGCCTAACACAGTTAGTATCGGGCCCTTTACAGAAAAAGTTTGTCAAGTCCTGGCTTAAAACATAATGTCATTGGTCCCACATCCTATTTCTTAGCTTCCATTTTCAAGGACATGAGGTCAGGGTGACGTGCTATAGCCACAGGCGCTTTTTTTTTTTAAGTTATTTCACTAGGACGTTGCCCACATGTCAGGTCAGTAGGGGCAGGGGGTGGTGTGGGGGACAGCTCAGGGCCCTCTCAGCTGAGGGGTATTTATCTGGTTACCACGACACAACAGGATTAACGGCGCCACCCCAGCTGTCAGGAGGGACAAAGCATGATGAGCACCACAGGCTCCTGCAACTCAAGGCCACACCTTCTCTTCCCTTTCAAAGGATGAGGGAGAGCCAGGAGGCCGGAGACCAGATTCCCCACCCGCCTCTCCAGGTACACAAGCTTCAGGTCCTCAATTCTTACCCTGAAGGACATTTTATTCGCCACCACCTCTCCTCCCCAGTCCTCCCTGGAGGGAAAACTGCAAACTATTAAAGTCAAGGTAGACTGAGGGTAATTTGTCATATCCTCAAAAGATGGAAAAGGCTTGGCCCTAAACAGATACCATATCCTTAATTATTAAACTTATACGGCAGAATGCTCACATTAATACAGACTAGGACAGAATTTTTTAAGGGGCAACAAATATAATAGGCACACTAAAGGTAAGACTTTATGAAAGTACTTTGTTAACATATGAAGGTGTGTGTCTGTGTGGTATTACTTTTTCTAAGCAACAACTAAAAAAGCAGTAAATAATACATTCTAAACCAGACTATTATGTGGCAACCAAATTCACTGGTAAAGACAAAATCCTGTATTTCATTTTCAAGGGCTTAAAGATAGGTTTTATTATAGGAGTCTTGGGATTAAGTGCAGGTGGTGAGGTGAGAGAGAAGTTTCCTATGCCTCTTTTTTCGTGCAATGAACAAAAAAGGGAGCATTCTGTTCTGTGGACTGTATGTAGTTGGTCTAAACCAGTATACTAAAAATCAAAGAGTGTGTGCCCTGGCCCTTGTTTATGATTCTTCTATCTTTTCCAGTTTTCCAGAATTCTTAAGGTCAACAGTGCAGGGAGGAAAACAGAACTCTCTTTCATACACTAGAGTCACATTACTGTCAGACACTCAAGATACAAGAGGACACTTACTACTCAATGTTTTCAAAGAGGCTGAGGCGGCCAACAAGATGACTGCACCAACTGCAGCCACTCAGGACAGTTCCTGATGACTCTCCTGTATAATGAGGCTGTCCAAATTAACTGTAATTCACTGAGTCCAAAAAGCTCAGATCCAAGGGACTCTTTTTTTAAACTAGAAAGACACACAAACAAGAAGGAAGGAGCAGTCAAAGATCTAAAAAAAAGTCACCCTAAAGCTGTCTGCTTTTCATGGATAGTGTTTACTAAAATAATCATTTCTGAATGAATGGATTATGGAAGCACCTATGTAAGAAAATCTAAGATATCATGGAAGTCCTCCAAATAAGGCTATGTGTGTAAATTTAATCTACAAAGGATTGGCATTTTGGAACAAAGAAAGCCACGGTGATGCCCAGTTATCACTTGGATCTATATAATGATGACAAGGTTCCACTTAATGAGAAAAGAAATTATATTTAAAAACAAATGAAACAAAAGAATTTTAAAACTGGCTTCTGCCCTAGAGAGCATTACAAATTAGTCACCTAAACCCTTCTTGCCAATAACCATGATGCACCACAAAAACTATGAGGGTTGAAATGGCAGAATAAATTAGGTAAGACTGTCTCTCAGTTTCAGTGCCAAACTCCAAAATTAAATGAGCCCAAGCTTTCATGTGTGTTTGGGAGAAAGGTGTCCAAACTCCACTTGGATTTCAGAAATAACTAGCAGTTGTGCCAAGATGAAAATACAAAATGCACAATGTTATAAAGATGAGCTGCCCTCTGGACTGAACTAAATAATGTTAGAGCTTAGCACTACTTTCTAAATGATATCACAATGCACCAAACCAAAATTTCACTTCTCACGATGCATATCCTTCATCCAAGAAGTAATTACTGAATGATAAATTCGGACCCAATCCTCGATTATGTATGTAACTCAGCCAACTGCTTCACTGGAAATTGATTCCATACAGAAGAGCAAATGGTCTACACACTAGTATTTGACATTCAGCCACACAGGTCTACTGTCCTTTTCTTCATCTTGGATCAATCTATCAACCAATGAGCAACCATTTATTGAGTAAATGGTATGAAGGCATTGGAAAGAGCACCTAAAAGCATTAAGAGTTCTTACCTTACGGTGATCATTTCATAATATACCCAAATGTCAAATCATTATGTAGTACACCCAAAACTAACAATACTGTACATCAACTGCATTTCAGTTTTAAAAAGTTCACCAGCAATTTTCAATTCCTTGAAAATTCACAGCAGTAGATAATTGATACCCATACTCAACTACTGTTTAGTTATTTTTAAGGTGTCAAAATGAAGAGAAAGTTATCACTCAGAGCATCAAATACGCAACAATTCTGCTAACTTCCTCTGTGGCTTTCCTCAACCCCACACATAGAATAAATGGTTTCTTACAAAGCCCAACGGCACAGAGTTTTGGCGGGCAGATTCTGTAAGTACACAATGTACAGTACCTTGTTTTAATAAAGGAGGACAGAAAAACTGGAGGAGGAAATGACCTCAGAGTCAACCCCTGTAATGACCTAGTCAACAGGCGGGTGGCCCCGAAGGAGCCCTCACACTAATCTAAGGAGGGCAGGACAATTAACGGTTGATACTAGTTTTTTATTTTTGTTTTTAAATCAGTCCCTATTTCTCATTGATGGGAACCCTCATCAAAGATTTAAGCATACCTTTACAGAAGCTAATGCACAAGGTGTGCCCTGTATCACACTGAATCTTCCTAGCTTACAGCTGGTCATCTACCTTAATTTAATTTTTTCAAGTGAAAAAGCAAAAAGGGGGCGTAAATGGGGAGATCAGTTTTTCTGCTGTTCTGTTTGATTTAGAAACTTAAACCTGCTGCACAGTGCCGCTTAATTTAAACGTAAGTGTCTTCCCACAGAACCTTTATAATGTCCCAAAGCACAAACCCCCCCGTGCAGGCCCCCATCCCCACTAACAAGGCATTAACTCTCACTCCACAAAACTGGGAGCTTTCAACAGGTGTGCGGAACTTGGCTGCTGCAGGGTTTGTTTTGTTTTTTTTTTTTAAAGATTTTTTTTTTTTTTTGATGTGGACCATTTTTAAGCTCTTTATTGAATTTGTTACAATACTGCTTCTGTTTTATGTTTTGGTTTTTTGGCCCTGAGGCATGTGGGATCTCAGCTCCCCGACCAGGGACCAAACCCATACCCCCCGGCATTGGAAGGCAAAGTCTTAACCACTGGGCTGCCAGGGAAGTCCCTGGCTGCTGTAGTTTTGCCCGTCTGTAGGGAAATGGCCCTGTCACAGGGTAAGTATTACTCCTATTACCTGGACGTGGCCTGGGAAGCCTACTGCTATAGCTGATTTGTTCTTTGGGACATTTTATTGCTTCATAAAGTCCTTGGCAGTTCCTCCTCAACAGCCTCTATAAAGATAATCTTGGAACTGAGCGGGAAGGGCTGGAGGCCCAGAGAGGTTCTGTTGGGGCATCTGACAGCAGAAGTTCCACTTCCAGGACTAGGTGAAAGTAGGTGAAAATAAACTCTGTTCCTTGTATTTGGAAAACTATTTTGTCTGAAGACACAGAGAAATGGACACACTAGTATGTAGCTGGTGGGAGGGTAAGTGGGCAATATCAAAATTATTAAAATGCATTTTCTCCACCTACCAGTCACACCTTAGATACTTTCTAGAAATACTTGCACATAAAGATGTACAGGATATGAAGGGAGATTGGTTCAAGATGGAGGAGTAGAGGGACATGCACTCATTCCCTCTTGCGAGAGCACCAGAATCACAACTAACTGCTGAACAATCCTCGAGGGGAAGACACTGGAACTCACCAAAAAAGATACCCCTCATCCAAAGACAAAGAAGAAGCCACAATGAGATGGTAGGAGGGGCGCAATCACAATAAAATCAAATCCCTTAACTGCTGGGTGGGTGACTCACAAACTGGAGAACACTTATACCACAGAAATCCACCCACTGCAGTGAAGGTTCTGAGCCCCACGTCAGGCTTCCAGGCCTGGGGGGTCTGGCAACGGGAGGAGGAATTCCCAGAGAATCGGACTTGGAAGGCTAGCGGGATTTGATTGCAGGGCTTCAACAGGACGGGGGGAAGCAGAGACCTCACTCTTGGCGGGCACACACAAGGCAGTGTGAGCATCAGAGCCCAGGGGAAAGGAGCAGTGACCCCATAGGAGACTGGGCAAGACCTACCTGCTGTTGTTAGAGGGTCTCCTGTGGAGGCGGGAATTGGCTGTGGCTCACCGTGGGGATGGGGACACTGGCAGCAGAAGTTCTGGGAAGTGCTCCTTGGTGTGAGACCTCCCAGAGTCCACCACCAGCCCCACCAAAGAGCCTGTAGCCTCCAGTGCTGGGTCGCCTCAGGTCAAACAACCAAGAGGGAGGGAATGCAACCCCACCCATCAGCAGACAAGCGGATTAAAGTTTTACTGAGTACTGCCCACCAGAGCAACACCTAGCTCTACCCACCACCATTCCCTCCCATCAGGAAACTTGCACAAGCCTCTCAGACAGCCTCATCCACCCGAGGCCAGAGAGCAGAAGCAAGAAGAACGACAATCCTGCAGCCTGTATAACAAAAACCACGTTCACAGAAAGAAAGACAAAATGCAAAGGCAGAGGACTATGTACCAGATGAAGGAACCAGATAAAACCCCAGAAAAACAACTAAATGAAGTGGAGATAGGCAACCTTCCAGAAAAGGAATTCAGAATAATGATGGTGAAGATGATCCAGGACCTCGGAAAAAGAATGCAGGCAAAGGTCGAGAAGATTCAAGAAATGTTTAACAAAGACCTAGAAGAATTAAAGAACAAACAACTAAAAGAATTAAAGAACAAACAAACAGAGATGAACAATACAATAACTGAAATGAAAAATACATTAGAAGGAATCAATAGCAGAATAAAGGAGGCAAAAGAACAGATAAGTGACCTGGAAGACAGAATGGTGGAATTCACTGCCACGGAACAGAATAAAGAGAAAAGAAATGAAGACAGCCTAAGAGGCCTCTGGGAAAACATTAAACGTAACAACATTCGCATTATAGGGGTCCCAGAAGGAGAAGACAGAGAGAAAGGACCCGAGAAAATATTTGAAGAGATTATGAAGTGATTACAGCCAAAAACTTCCCTAACACGCGAAAAGAAATAGCCACCCAAGTCCAGGAAGCGCAGAGAGTCCCATGCAGGATAAACCCAAGGAGAAACACACCAAGACACATAGTAATCAAACTGACAAAAATTAAAGACAAAGAAAACTTATTAAAAGCAACAAGGGAAAAACAACAAATAACATACAAGGGAAGTCCCATAATGTTAACGGCTGATTTCTCAGCAGAAACTCTACAAGCCAGAAGGGAGTAGCACAATATATTTCAAGTTATGAAAGGGAAGAACCTACAACCAAGATGACTCTACCTGGCAAGGATCTCATTCAGATTCAATGGAGAAATCAAAAGCTTTACAGACAAGCAAAGGCTAAGAGAACTCAGCACCACCAAACCAGCTCTACAACAAATGCTAAAGGAACTTCTCCAAGTGGGAAACACAAGAGAAAAAAAGGATGTATGAAAACAAACCCATAACAATTAAGAAAATGGTAACAGGAACATACATATCGATAATAACCTTAAACGTGAATGGATTAAATGCTCCAACCAAAAGACACAGGCTTGCTGAATGGATACAAGAACAAGACCCATATAAATGCTGTCCACAAGAGACCCATGACAGACCTAGGGACACGTACAGACTGAAAGTGAGGGGATGGAAAAAGATATTCCATGCAAATGGAAATCAAAAGAAAGCTGGAACAGCAATATTTATATAAGATAAAATAAACACTAAAATAAAGAATGTTACAAGAGACAAGGAAGGACACTGCATAATGATCAAGGGATCAATCCAAGAAGAAGATATAACGATTATAAATATATATGCACCCTACACAGGAGCACCTCGATACATAAGGTAAATGCTAACAGCAATAAAAGAGGAAACCGACACAATAATAGTGCAGGACTTTAACACCTCACTTACACCGATGGACACATCATCCAGAAAGAAAATTAATAAGGAAACACAAGCTTTAAATGACAAAATAGACCAGCTAGATTTAATAGATATTTATAGGACATTCCACCCAAAAACAGCAGATTACACTT
This sequence comes from Stenella coeruleoalba, assembly GCF_951394435.1. Classification (NCBI taxonomy): domain Eukaryota; kingdom Metazoa; phylum Chordata; class Mammalia; order Artiodactyla; family Delphinidae; genus Stenella; species Stenella coeruleoalba. The sequence goes on from NC_137159.1 coordinate 44,908,228, forward strand.
TCTTCTCAAGTGTGCATGGAACATTCTCCAGGATAGATCACATCTTGGGTCACAAACCAAGCCTCAGTAAATTTAAGAAAACTGAAATCATATAAAGCATCTTCTTCGACCACAACGCTGTGAGATTAGAAATCAATTACAGTGGGGGAGAAAACATAAAAAACACAAACACATAGAGGCTAAACAATACATTACTAAATAATCAAGAGATCACTAGGGATCAAAGAGAAATCAAAAAATACGTAGAGACCAATGCCAACGAAAACATGATGATCCAAAATCTATGGGATGCAGCAAAAGCAGTTCTAAGAGGGAAGTTTATAACAATACAATCCTCCCTCAAGAAACAAGAAAAATCTCAAATAAACAATCTAACCTTACACCTAAAGGAACTAGAGAAAGAAGAAAAAACAAAACCCAAAGTTAGCAGAAGGAAAAAAATCATAAAGATCAGAGCAGAAATAAATAAAATAGAAACCAAAAAAAACAATAGCAAAGATCAATAAAACTAAAAGCTTGTTCTCGGAGAAGATAAACAAAATTGATAAACCTTTAGCCAGACTCATCAAGAAAAAGAGCGAGAGGACTCAAATCAGTAAAATTAGAAACGAAAAAGGAGAAGTTACAATGGACAGCTCAGAAATACAAAGCATCATAAGAGACTACTACAAGCAACTCTATGCCAATAAAATGGACAATCTGGAAGAAATCCATAAATTCTTAGAAAGGTATAACCTTCCAAGACTGGACCAGGAAGAAACAGAAAATATGAACAGACCAATCACAAGTAATGAAATTGAAACTGTGATTAAAAATCTTCCAACAAACAGAAGTCCAGGACCAGAGGGCTTCACAGGTGAATTCTATCAAACATTTAGAGAAGAGTTAACACCCATTCTTCTCAAACTTTTCCAAAAAACTGCAGAGGAAGGAACACTCCCAAACTCATTCTATGAGAGCATCATCACCCTGATACCAAAACCAGACAAAGATGTCACAAAGAAAGATAACTACAGGCCAGTATCACTGATGAACATAGATGCAAAAATCCTCAACAAAATACGAGCAAACAGAATCCAACAACACATTAAAAGGATCATACACCATGATCAAGTGGGATTTATCCTAGGGATGCAAGGATTCTTCAGTATACACAAATCAGTCAATGGGATACACCATATTAACAAACTGAAGAATAAAAAGCATATGATCATCTCAACAGATGCAGAAAAAGCTTTTGACAAAATTCAACAGCCATTTATGATAAAAACTCTCCAGAAACTGGGCATCGAGGGAAACTACCTCAACATAATAAAGGCCATATAAGACAAACCCACAGCAAACATCATTCTCAATGGTGAAAAACTGAAAGCATTTCCCCTAAGATCAGGAACAAGACAAGGATGTCCACTCTCACCACTATTATTCAACATAGTTTTGGAAGTCCTAGCCATGGCAATCAGAGAGGAAAAAGAAATAAAAGGAATACAAATTGGAAAAGAAGAAGTAAAACTGTCACCGTTTGCAGATGACATGATACTATACATAGAGAATCCTAAAGATGCCACCAGAAAACTACTAGAGCTAATCAGTGAATTTGGTAAAGTTGCAGGGTACAAAATTAATGCACAGAAATCTCTTACATTCCTATACACTAACAATGAAAGATCAGAAAGAGAAGTTAAGGAAACAATCCCCTTTACCACTGCAACAAAAAGAATAAAATACCTAGGAATAAACCTACCCAAGGAAGTAAAAGACTTGTACTCAGAAAACTATAAGACACTGATGAAAGAAATCAAAGGTAACACAAGCAGATGGAGAGATATTCTTGGACTGGAAGAATCAATATTGTGAAAATGACTATACTACCCAAAGCAATCTACGGATTCAGTGCAATCCCTATCAAATCACCAATGGCATTTTTTACAGAACTAGAACAAAAAAATCTTAAAATCTGTATGGAGACACAAAAGACCCTGAATAGCCAAAGCAATCTTGAGGGAAAAAAACAGAGCTGGAGGAATCACACTCCCAGACTTCAGACTATACTACAGAGCTGCAGTAATCAAGACAATATGGTACTGGCACAAAAACAGAAATATAGATCAATGGAATAGTGCAGGAAGCCCAGAGATAAACCCATGCACCTATGGTCAACTAATCTATGACAAAGGAGGCAAGGATATACAATGAAGAAAAGACAGTCTCTTCAACAAGTGGTGCTGGGAAAACTGGACAGCTACATGTAAAAGACTGAAATTAGAACACTCCCTAACACCATCCTTACACAAAAAATAAACTCCAAATGGATTAAAGACCTAAATGTAAGACCAGACACTATAAAACTCTTAGAGGAAAATATAGGAAAAACACTCTTTGACATAAATCACAGGAAGATCTTTTTTGACCCACCTCCTAGAGTAATGGAAGTAAAAACAGAAATAAACAAATGGGACCTAATGAAATGTAAAAACTTTTGCACAGCAAAGGACACCATAAGCAAGACAAAAAGACAACGCTCAGAATGGGAGAAAATATTTGCAAACAAATCAATGGACAAAGGATTAATCTCCAAAATATATAAACAGCTCATGCAGCTCAATATTAAAAAAACAAACAACCCAATCCAAAAATGCACAGAAGATCTAAATAGACATTTCTCCAAAGAAGACATACAGATGGCCAAGAGGCACATGAAAAGCTGCTCAAGATCACTCATTATTAGAGAAATGCAAATCAAAACTACAATGAGGTATCACCTCACACCAGTCAGAATGGGCATCATCAGAAAATCTATAAACAACAAATGCTGGAGAGGGTGTGGACAAAAGGGAACCCTCTTGCACTGTGGTGGGAATGTAAATTGATACAACCACTATGGAGAACAGTATGGAGGTTCCTTAAAAAAACTAAAAATAGAATTACCATATGACCCAGCAATCCCACTACTGGGCATATACCCAGAGAAAACTGTAATTCAAAAAGACACATGCACCCCAATGTTCATTGCAGCACTGTTTACGATACCCAGGTCATGGAAGCAACCTAGATGCCCATCGACAGACAAATGGATAAAGAAGATGTGGTACATATATACAATGGAATATTCCTCAGCCATAAAAAGGAATGAAATTGTGTCATTTATAGAGACATGGATGGATCTAGAGACTGTCATACAGAGTGAAGTAAGTCAGAAAGAAAAAAACAAATATCGGGGCTTCCCTGGTGGCGCAGTGGTTGAGAGTCCGCCTGCCAATGCAGGGGACACGGGTTCGTGCCCTGGTCCGGGAAGATCCCACATGCCGCGGAGAGGCTGGGCCCGTGAGCCATGGCCACTGAGCCTGCGCGTCCGGAGCCTGTGCTCCGCAATGGGATAGGCCACAACAGTGAGAGGCCCGCATACCGCAAAAAAACACAAATATCGTATATTAACGCATATACGTGGAATCTAGAAAAATGGTACAGATGGACCAGGTTGCACGGCAGAAGTAGAGACACAGATGTGGAGAGCAGGTGTGCGGACACCAGGGGGGGAGGGCGGGAGGGTGGTGGTGGGATGAATTAGGAGATTGGGATTGACATATATATACTAATATGTATAAAATGGATAACTAATGAGAATCTGCTGTATAAAAAATAAAATAAAATCCAAGGGAAAAAAAACCAATGAGGTATCACCTGAAAAAGTAAAAAAAATTTTTTTAAAAATTGAATTATAACCCACATTCAATAAAATGCACCAAATCTTAAAAAAAAAATGTACAGAATATGAAGTGCAGATTTTTAAAATAATTGTAAAAAATGGATAGCAAAAACAACATAAAAAGACTGGAAATGAGTAAATATATTAATATACTGATTTATTAAAATATGATGCATTCAGGCACTTCTCTGGCAGTCCAGTGGTTAAGACTCCACGCTTCCACTGCAGGGGGCACAGGTTTGATCCCGTGTCAGGGAACTAAGATCCCACATGCTATGCGGAGCAGCAGGAAAAAAAAAAAAAAAAGATGCATTCATATGAAAGAACAGTGTGTACACTCTAAAAAGAGTAAGGGAAATGAATAAAGAGTTACTTACAGAATAGTGTGTATATATATATATATATATATATATATATATATTTAGTATGATCCTATGAATATTTATTTATTTATTTAAATGTAAGTAATCGCATAAAAAAGTACAGGAGGCTACTTTCCAAACTATAAACTCTAATTGTCCCAAGGGAGTAGGAGCAGAGGCAGAAGGCATTTCCGCTTCTGTATTTCTGCACTGTTTACTGTTTTTTTTTCTTTAATGAGCACATACCATTTTTTAAATATGGAAAGGGCATTTCTATTTGAAGGGAAAACACACAATTCATTTTTATTTGATAAGAGAACTAAGGTTCACCAGTGGGTCTGAGATTGATGAGCACGAATAAAAAGGGCACTCACTGGAGGAAAACAAAGTCTCCCAGGGCACCACAAGAGGTCATATGTGAAATGCTGTCTTCAATGAGTACTCTAAAATAAATAAAATGTCACCCTGAATTTTCATGTCTTTCTTCTGGAGAATACTAAATCAGTATTTAACCTTACACAACACTTATAAGCAAAATAAGGCAAACGACTATTAATACTTCCTTTCAATAGACGTGGAACTGAGGATATTAATACAAAAATAAGTGACAATCACTGAAGAAACACTGAGGTCTAGGGAAGCAGTTTTCAAACCAGATTCCTGGAGGTCAGGCTCCAAGTACCACCTTGTCACCTGTACTTTGGTCAGAAACACTTCATTTTACACCCTGTATTTACTGGAATCCCACCTCAGATTTAATCTAGGGGAAAAACAAATTCCATTTTCAAAACATGTTTGTAAAATCGCTGTACTAAGCGATGGGAAATAGAGAGATGCTGAAGCAGTTTACAGTTTAATGACGTGCCACCCTCGACGACAGGTAATTATATTGCGTGGTAATGAGGAACAAGCCAAGCACAGACGGATCGACCAAGCGGAGGTGAGTCAAGCGGTCAAAGCTTCACAGCTGAGATTTGACTCAAGAAGACATCATGGATCAGCAGCAAGGAGAGGATCAGAGCCTACTGGGGTTGGTCCACCAGTACTCCAGCTACACAAAGTGGCAAGTTCCACGGACGGGACCCTGAATCATGGGAATTCCAGCGTCATCTCCCATACCCACCCGCATACTTAAGAGTTTATGGAGTGGGCTTCCCTGGTGGCGCAGTGGTTAAGAATCCACCTGCTAATGCAGGGGACACGGGTTAGAGCCCTGGTCCAGGAAGATCCCACATGCCACGGAGCAACTAAGCCCATGCGTCACAACTACTGAGCCTGCGCTCTAGAGCCCGCGAGCCACAACTACTGAAGCCCGCGTGCCTCAAGCCCGTGCTCCTCAACAAGAGAAGCCACCGCAATGAGAAGCCCGAGCACCGCAACGAGGAGTAGCCCCCGCTCACCGCAACTAGAGAAAGCCCGCGCGCAGCAACAAAGACCCAACGCAACCAAAAATAAATAAATTAATTAATTAAAAAAAAAAAGAGTTTATGGAGCACTTACTAGAAGGGGCCAACACCCTTCTAAGCACTTCACCCAAACTTATTTAATTCCCACAACTGCGCTGTGCAGCAGGCACTCTTGCCGTCACACGTATCTTGCCTAAGAGTAAACGGTAAGGCTCCAAGATGTTCTGTGGCTTGCCATGGCCACAAGGCAAGCGCGGCCCCAGAAGTCTAACCCAAGGTCTGACGCCACAGCCCCTACTGCTCCAAACAGAATTCTACACTGGCACGGACCTTGCGGTGCAACTGATATGAAACGGGGCTCAAGCCTGAACAGGGAGCACGTGGAACTAAGTCTCTTAGTTCCAAGCACCTTAATTCCTGACAATTCCAAAACCAAGAGTTTTACTTATAATTCAGTGATAGCAGAAGGCCTCGTCAGAAAGCCCTCCAGCTTTTCAACTGTTCTTTCAATTCCATCAGGGTCTCTCTTCAAGTCCCATCGAGGGAGGTGCTCCTCTCCCCTGCCTCACACCGGGGAGAAGTGTAATTCACCTTGCTCCCAGTCACCACCAGTCCAAACCCAAGATCAACACTTTCCTTCTCAGACATCACCTTTAGCCACAGCATAGAAATGTCCATGACTCTCTCCTATCCTGACCCCCGTTTAGATTATTTTTTAGACTCTGGAACCATTGAGGCAAGAAAACTAGCTTTGTAATTGTTTCACCATCACGTATTTTAATGAACAGATGAGATCATTTAAGATTGTACCTATTTATAAAAAAGCATCAATATCAATTGAAAACTTTGAACAAGCCTAGGTTATACACAGCCAGACTGCCAGGTATGTTTTTCTTTTACCTTGGTTTCCAGAGCCACTCTATCCTTGGCCCTGATAATTACAGGCACTCCATGTACCAAACCACAGAGCAGCGCCTCTGCAGCCAGGGGTGAGTGAAATGCCTGTTGTCTGGCATGGGGAAAAATCTTCATTCAGATTTGAAAGTAAGTAGAGCAATTAATTAATAAAATATATATATATAGCTTGGGGTAATTAGCAGCACCAAAAATGTTTAGCTGAGTGTCCCCTTTTTATCTTGAGGCAGTTCCAATAGACAGATGATGCTCAGGATTAATGAAGTGTAATGAGACCTGCAGCAGCTGGCTAATTAGTCAGTGAAGAGGAAGCAGTAATGACAAGGGAAAAAGGGTTTTACTCTTGTTATGAGCTCAGGCCTTGGACAGTTCTCCTAAACGGTGGGGCTGTGCCCCCAGGAAAATTCCTGAAAAGCCTCCAAGTGGTCCCAGGGCAAATAAAATTTTTTTAAAAAAGGCAAAGAAACCAACGCATGAACGCTGGCTTCCAGCTGAGCAGGAGTAACTGTGGGGGCGCAGAGGCTGTGGCAGCTCAGTGCCAGCACGGTTCCCTGGGGAGCAACACCAAATTCTGTTGGCATCAAAGGATGACCACATCCTGGGCAAGCTGGACAGTCACCATCTTGTGTCTCACTGAAGACCTTACTGAGAATTCTCAGCTCTGAGCATCCCTTCCTCCCCAATACTAAGAATATTTAGAAGGTTATGAATTATGAAGGAGAAGCACTTAATGACAAAGGACAACTCTTTTTGCTCTGCATCCTGCACTTGGATCATCATTTACGAACTGCACGGTAGGAACCCAAATTCTTTCAGAATTAACTAGTTACTGGCAGCAAATTTCTCATTCTGTCAAGAAACCGTGAGGGAGAGAAGTTTGTCTGTTCAAAGAGAAATCTGACGACACTGGGATTATAATCTCTCCCCTCCACACAAACACACAAATAAGCAGCTGATGGCAATAAGATTGATCTTCCCAACTGACAAGGCCTGTGCTTCAAATTGCTTTCCCAATAATGTGGATGAATCTGCTCTGTGCGTATTCAAGAAATAGGCTGTGAAGAGCCAGTGTAGGCCTTAAAAGTGAAAAGTGCCCAGCCAAAGTGGGCCAGAAGCCTCCAGATGTTGCCGGTTTTCTAAAAGTTTCAGGTGCCTTTTAGTTCCACACAAAGTTCTACCTTTAACCTCCACCACTCAGCACACCAGCAAGAGACAAAAATCTACTCCTTATGTAACAATAAAGTCACCCCAGAATAACCTTCACACGCTGGGTTTTTACTTCAAAGAAAAGAAGCCTTGCAGCCATCATTGCCATGAAGAGGATATTCTAGGGGGAAGCCTGCAATTTTTTCAGCATTAGCTTCCTTTCCCCTTGGGCCAGAGGCTGTCAGAACCAGCCTGGAAACCACTTTCATATATGGCCGTCGCGTAAATGAAAATATTCCACTGTTAATTATTGACATGAAGAAGGTCACACAGGCTTGTCCTAGCGACACCAGAGAGCAGGTCTCGCCAGCAGCTTTTACTCCGGCCCGGAAAGAAGAAAGAAACTCTCATTCGTTTAGCAGAGCTTTGGGTTTATAACCTGTTTCCAAACTAAATACAGTTAAACTGCTTGAGGCTATTTACTTTTCCAGTTTTAGGATCTCTGTCACACTGTATTTTCTCAAAAGCTCTAACACACAATACAGTCATAAAGTCTCCATGCAGTGGCCAGAAATGGTCCCGACATTCTCATCAATCCTCCCAGACTGACACTCTATCTACACCCAAAGGTCAACAGTCAGGAGTTAGAGAGACTCACAAAGGTGCGTTTCAGAACCCCACACAGCAGATACGTGTTCCCAATTCAAAAGCAGAACTGGGCAGCAGCCCTCAACTCCCCTGATGTGACCCAGCCAGTGAGGATCTGCTCCATCCAGAGCGTTGGTATTAAGAGAGCAGTAGTTTCCTGTCTACCGTGCTGTTCCTACTGTAAAGAGAAGCAGCAACCCTCCTTGGGTGCTACAGACCCTCCGTGTGAAACGTGAAAGATGGCGGGTTAGGTGTTTTCAGAAACTCTGGTTTGTGATAATATGATGTGGTCTACCCATACAGCATATAATATCACAAACACAATCACAATCACAAACACACTGGCTGTCAACTCCACAGAATCAATCTCAAAAAATGGTAACTGATAATCCTGTATTCTCTCCCTCTGGGTGACATTCTTATAGCTGTGAGGCACCCCATGCTGAATGGAAGCTATGAAAATTCATTCTGACTGCAAACTCCTTCTACATTTTAAGTACACTGCAGCTCAAAGAGGTGAAAGAGATCAGTCGAACTATAAAAATCATAAAAAAAGCTTTACTCTCAAAAGAGATCAGAATGGGAGTTTACAACATACACACTCACCATGAAGGAAGGTTCTTCTACAGTACCCTCTACAGAAAATTTCTTGGGGAAAACACGTAGCAGTGACATGGCACCTTTCAGTCTAATAATGTCAGACCTTCCCAAGAAAGATGAAAGACATTCACATTTCTCTAGATAGAGGCGCCCAGGGAGAGAACAAAGCTAGAGTTCACCAACCCAACGATCCCATGACGAGTCTTGTGATTCCAGACTCTGCCGCAGCAGAATTATCATCACACACACAAGCACAACACACACACATGCACACAAAACCATCAGGAGACACTTGCCTATGCCAAATTAAATCATTTCTCGAACGAAATGGGATATAAACAAACATAAATTACTTGCTTCTCTGATGCCAAATTCACAACACAATAGATGGCAAACAAAATCAAGCTTGTGTTTTTTAGGGTATAACAACAAGTAAGGATGAACAGGTGCCCCTCTTAAAACTTATTTTTCTATCTATCTGCCACGGGTAAACTCAAGAGGTGGCCTGGAAAAAAATTTGAATAGCAGCTGGAAGTCTTCACATGTTCTTGGCAGCAGCCGAACCAGGAACACGGATTATCTACTTTATTCACACGTTGGATATCACAGAACAAAAGGCAACTTGGCCTAAATACAGCAGCAAATGCTCCAGCAGCTGAAAATGTTTAAAGTCAAGAAAAATCAGCAAATTCCAGCAATGTGAACTTAAAACGTGGGTTTGGGCTCAACTCCATGCCCCTAGGTAATGCCATCGCTGTTGAAAATTGCTCCAGGGTTGCCTTCTGTATAGCCTGTACCAAGGAGTCAAGATCAGACTTCTAACTCCAAAATTCTACTTCAGGGCTGGTCCCCTTCATTCCACATTCTCAAAGTTCCTTTACAGATAATTTTATACACTAGCAAGATACCAGGCAAATACAAACAAAAACACCACTACCAAAACCAAAATATCTAAACAACAAAAAACTCAATACTGCGAGAACAGAAATGGTGAGTTTACGATACGGTGACAAATAACTTGTACCACTGGGGAAAAAAATCAGAGTCTGCACTGTCAGTTCAGTCCCTTATTCTGCCAGAATTGCCAAAGTAAACTACCATCAAAGAAAAGGAAACAAAGCCTTCCAAGATTAAGCAAGGCTTGAATTTTACATCGCATCTACCATGCTGCCCCTCACCACGGCTGCCAATTAAGAGCAAAAGTCAACAAATCCATTACAGTTGGAATAGGACCAGGAATTTCCACTTCTCAGCAATGGCTTTCACCAAACCAAGGTTTCCCAGGTCCTAACAAAATGCTAATCCAAGATCTACAAACACCCAGGCCGCCATCATCCTGTGGGAAATACTCTTGAGAGGCAGCACAGCAAAGTGGTTAAGGATTCAGAGTCCAGAAGCAGCCTGCCTGGGTTGGGATCCAAGACTCTACCACTTACTAGCTATGTGTTCTTGGGCAAAGCATCCCTTGTATCTCAGTTTCCTCACCTCCACAATGGAAATAATTCTTATTTCACAGGGATGTTGTGAGGAGCATTAGAACAGCACTGGCCCAGGGTTAAGTATCAAGAAGTTTCAGCTGTATTACTATTACAGCCACTACCACTTCTGGGCTAGAGTTTAAGGAGGGACCTACTTTCCTTCTCTGTTTGCATGAGGACATGCTTCTCTTTTGCTTTCCCTCTCCTTGCTAGCCTGTTAGTTCCACCGCAGGACTGGTTCTGTGAGCCCAGAGAACAGAGGAGCCATTTTTTTTAGCAGTGGGCATCTACCCAGCAGAATCTCATAGAAGCGTTTGGTGAAATGAAAGTTACCGAAGATGGCCAGTAGTACCCTCCATGCATTTATTTGAAGAGGTCCTTAAATCTGCAACCAATGATGATCTAAAAACCCTTCGTAACAGGTAACAGAAGTGATATACAAGGTGCTTGTGCAAGGTCATTTCACCAACATCAGCTGCTCAGCACCTGACTCCCTGTACCTATGCCAACACTAGCTGAATGCTGGCTAACAAAAAGGAGGCAAAAACCCCAACTAATAATAATAAGCATTAATAATTGAAATGGAAGGGAAAAAATATACATCATATCCTAGCCAAAGTCTAGCCGTTCCCCCAGCGTCCCTCACGGTTCAGCAGCCCCCTCTGGTCATATCCCATCCCCACCCCCAGGCACCCACCATCTCATTACCTAATCCTGGTCACACTTATTAAAGTTGCAGCTCAAATGTCAACTCCTCCAAAAAGCCTCTCTCACATCCCACAACCCAGGAATGTTATGTGCATGTCTTAGAACACCTGCCACTTTCTACCTAGTATTCTCTCTTAGAATGTAACTTCAGACAGTGGCTGCCTGTTACACCTCTGTGTTTCTGATGTGCTTATTAGCATTGCAACTTGCTCACCTGTGCTTGTTGAACGACTGCATGGGTGGACACATTTGATGGCTCCTTTAGAGATCTTAGAGCTATGAAGATATTCTAAACACATACCCTGCCTTCACCCACAGCACTTATTCTTCATTACTGAGGAGGTGCAGGCTATTCTAGTCCAACAGCCAATATGAACTGGGAAATCAACTACAGCATATTATAAGCAACTGACTTCCAGATTTTTTGACAGTTGAGTTTTTAAAAATTTATTTATTTTTGGTTGTGTTGAGTCTTCATTGCTGCGCATGGGCTTTCTCTAGTTTCAGCAAGCGGGGGCTACTCTTCGTTGTGGTGCGCGGGCTTCTCATTGCGGTGGCTTGTCTTGTTGCGGAGCACGGGCTCTAGGCATGCGGGCTTCAGTAGTTGTGGCGCACAGGCTCAGTAGTTGTGGCTCACGGGCTCTAGAACGCAGACTCAGTAGTTGTGGCGCATGGGCTTAGTTGCTCCACGGCATGTGGGATCTTCCCGGACCGGGGCTCGAACCCATGTCCCCTGCACTGGCAGGTAGGTGGATTCTTAACCACTGCGCCACCAAGGAAGTCCCCCGACAGTTGAGTTTTGAAGACAAGTTCTAGACAACAATATTTATCACCAAAGTGAAGAAACTAGAACCAACAGTGAAGAAACTGGGCCTACGTACACCTCCCACCAACGTTGTAGCTTTAAGTCATTACTTGAGCCACGGGAGCAGCAGAAGTAAGAGACAGATCTGGGTGATGACAGGAATTAACACAGACCATCACCGTACCCACCCTTCCCTCTAACTGTGCTGCCATAAACTACCCTGAAGCAGATTCTGGAGGCTGCCCTCAGCACCCACCCAAACATGTTTCTTTTGTGCTACAGGTTAATTCCTGTCTCACCCAGGATAAAGGAAAAAAGACAAGGTTTTCATGATGGCCTAAGCAGAGGTGTGTTGGGACCCAGTTTTCCAAATGTAGGTAAGCACATTTTCCCTCTCCTTTTGGTTCAGAGGCTTGAGGGCACGTTCAAATGAGTCGTTGGTACCTAGAAGCCGAGCAGGCTGGCTGTCACTGAGTCACCACCACATCACTGCATCAAGAGATGCTCGGGGCTTCCCTGGTGGCACAGTGGTTGAGAGTCCGCCTGCCGATGCAGGGGACACGGGTTCATACCCTGGTCCGGGAAGATCCCACATGCCGCGGAGCGGCTGGGCCCGTGAGCCATGGCTGCTGAGCCTGCGCGTCCGGAGCCTGTGCTCCACGATGGGAGAGGCCACGACAGTGAGAGGCCCGCGTACAGCAAAAAAAAAAAAAAAAAAAAAAGAGAGAGATGCTTGGCTGCAGGTATTTCATATCTCCAACAATTTGGGATCCAGCGCCCTCACAGTATTAGCAGTGGATCTATATCCATGTCTGTTAACTACGTTCCAAAGGATCCTGATATGCCAAGGCTCAAAATCACCTGAATTTAGGCTATTACATGGCTCAACATCCCCCAAATAGCCTAACTGCATTTACCAAATACTGTATCTACATGTGGGTGAACGTCTGCTCTGTCCTTTAAGGTACGCAGATACGTTACCCATCCCCACAATATTATGCCCCTTGCAATATCAAAGATAAGCAAATAAGCAGATTGCATTGTTTTTAATGGAAGGATTTCCTCAGCAATACCAACAGTCTTATCAGAAATTGGCACGTGAGAAACCTATTGGTGAGCCTTCCATTTTCAAGCCGTGTATTCAATTTGTTGCTAGGTTAGATGGTACACTTTTTTTTTTTTAATTAATTAACATTGATTTTTGGCTGTGTTGGGTTTCTGTTGCTGCACACGGGCTTTCTCTAGTTGCAGTGAGCGGGATCCACTCTTCCTTGTGGTGCACAGGCTTCTCATTGCGGTGGCTTCTCTTTGTTGTGGAGCACGGGCTCTAGGTGCGCAGGCTCAGTCAGTAGTTGTGGCTCACGGGCTTAGTTGCTCCGCGGCATGTGGGATCTTCCTAGACCAGGGCTTGAACCTGTGTCCTCTGCATTGCCAGGCAGACTCTTAACCACTGCATCACCAGGGAAGTCCCTAGATGGTACACTTTTAAACACCTGTGAATTTGGCTAGACGTCAAATAAGAATAATTAAATACACGTTTTAAACAAAATTTAAAACAAAAATTAAAATCAACGCAATCCACACATGTGCTGACAGACACGTACACTACATGCCTCCACCTATTTAGAAAAAGCACATGGTCTAAGTTCAAAGAAGTGTTGAAAAAGGCCCCTCCCTGCTGCAGAGTTTCACAAAGTCACCCATGTTGTCACATGCTGGCTAAGAACCTTGCCACCTTACTTCACCTTTCTGATCCTCAGGTTTCTCAATCCACAGAGCAGACGTTATACCACCTACCTCACAGGGCTACTGAGTGGATAAATCATATGTAGGTGAAGGTACCTGACTTATACCTAGAGCTCAGGCTGGAAAGCCCACAAAAACTTTTTTAAAAGTCACGCTCAGGGCAAGAGAAAGCAGCTTGTGGTTTCACTTTTACACACAGGCATCAGTAGCTTCCTGAGCAGTGTGGTGGAAAGGGTGTGACCTGCAATTCCAAACCAGACCGCATTGATCCGGCCCTCACAGCACCCCCCCCCGGCTTACCGCGTGGTGACACAAGCATGACCTACCCTGAACACAGGGCGGGCAGCAACTCCAGCAGGGCCGGCTACCAGCAACCAAGGGGCTTTCTGACCCTGGGGGAGAAGAGCTGACCTCCAGAGGGAGGAGGAAGGAAACCACATCATAAATCTCACCCCCAGAGGGGAGGATGCTTTCTGAGGAGCTAGGGCTGAGGGAGATGCTTCAAAGCAGACAAGACACTGCGCAGGCTGCTGCTAGCAGATGTGGTCCAACTGCTCCCTCCACACCCAGCCACACCTAGATCCTCCCAGGAAGATAAGCATCTAGGAGAGGCAGTGTGGAGCAGGGCTCGGTGAACACAGCCAGGCGCGACTGCCAGGCCCGGCCCACCGCTTACTAGCTGCCTGCCGCTGAGCAAGTTGCTTCATCTCTCCAAGGCTTAGTTTCCTCATCTGTAAACAGATCTGTGCCCACCTCTAGCATTCTCCCGAGTATGCAGTGAGGTAATGCATCTAATAAATGGCACAGAGTCGGGTACTGAAGAATAAACGTTGGCTATTGTTACTGAAAGGTCTCTGCTTCCTTCCTCAGTGAACACCATACCAGCTGAGTGTACCTGAGCACAACCACAGCCTCGCCATTTGTTTCCCCAACAAAAACTTCTTAGAATCGATCATGAATTTGTATTTTTCATAGGGCTTTCACGAATCATGATGTAACCGACTGTCACAGCAAACCAGGAAGAGAGGCGAGGGCCGGCGCTCTTCACTGTGCAGGTGTATAAAGCAGCCCCCCGCCTCATATATACCCATCCAAACCCTATTACAAAAACTGTTTTCCTGTCTCTTGACTTGTTTGTGAGCTTCTTGAGGCAGGTAAAGAAACTGTATCCCAGTGCCTAGCAAAGAGCTACAGACAGAGGCCCTCCGTCAGGCAGAATGTTCAACAGGGGTTGAGTAACACCATTCATTATTCCAATGATCAGGGCTCCTACTCCAATAGGAGTTTTGTTTGTGGGTTTTTAAGGCAGGGAACCTTAGAAGATGAGTTACAGTGTGAATTCCCACTGGGGGAGGGGGAACAAAGACAGAAGATCCCAAATCAACTGCTGCATCACAGAATGACCTGGGCCTCGCTTTACTCTCCCAAAAAAGCACTGAGCAGAAGAGAGGCTCCTGATCAAACAAAGAGGGAGCCAGGACCCAGGACACAATTTATGTGTGCAGACAATTATGAGCTCGTAGGAAAACGAGGTAAGAAAGGTCATTTCAGAATCCCTGGATGACAATGGCTGAGATGAACATCTGGGTCCGCCCTCCCATCTGACCCCCCAGCACGCCAGGGGCAAACCCTCACAGAGACAGCCAGCGCCAGATCTGGCCCAGCTCTAGTGCCCCTCCCTCAACTCCAACCCTCTCCCTTCCCCAAAAGCCATCAGAATTTACTACCCTGATAAACAGTGCATGTGGTTCTGTGGCCAAGAACTCCTAGTCAAGTCCAGCTACAGTCAAGCCCACTGCGGAATGAGTATGACTTTAAAAAACTGTTTCCTTGTGTTTCAAGCGAAAAAATAACCTCCCGTCTCAAAATTGAAATCATATACATTTGCAGAGGAAACCCAGAGATTTTTTTTAAAGCGGGGGGGGGGGGGGGGGGGGGCGGGGCGGGTGTTGGGGTTGGAGACTGTAAGGCACTGAGGGCTGGTAAGTAGTAGTTCTTGAGCCAAAATTAGTTTTCTCCATGGCTGTTTCTTCAGTTTAAAAGACCAAGCTTGCACATTTAGCTGGTATCTAAACTTCTGAGGCTGTGCCTTTATTTGCTCAGAGTATTATTAACTGCCTGGCTTCCAGAAAAGCATTACTCATGCGGCATCACTCTGAGTAAACGCATATTCACATTAGAGAAATCTCATTCATTTTATTCACAGCCACACAATATAAAGCTCTGAATGGCTACCACACCTAGAAGAATGGATTGCAGTTTCACGGGGTACACTTTTACCTCTTTAGCTATGTCCTAGTGTCACCCTTAAACTTTTCTCCTGGTCCAACTACTCTTGCCCACCCACTCAAAGGAAAAAGAAAAGCAACAAAAATGAAGAGACAACCCGGGCCTAATTAACTTCCAAGGACCGGTTCCTCTCTCTGCAAGTACCGTAATGCCGTGGGCTCCCCTCTCCTCTCCTTTCCACCAAAGTGAAGTCAATTCCCCAGTGCCCTGTAGGGTACAGGGACTACATGAGGGAGGTCCCTAGGGTCCTATCAAAATTTCATGTTATCAAAAAAGGAGACAGACTCAGATAAGCTCTTCCTGAAGTTAAAGTTTAGCCACATCATAAAGCCAAAATAATTATCATGAGTGATTCATTCTTTCATTCAGCACATTATTTACCATGTGGCTGGTGAGGCCACCTCTTCTCAGGGAATGAGAGCCAACAAGGAAGAAGAGGCGCTAAGTCACCTTAAAACAACTCTGTATGTGTTACTACTGCCTTCACTACTTTACTCATTCATTCATACACTCCTTTATTTATGAGACTTTTATTTATGTGCCAAGCACTAGGAAGGAATGCAGGGGTGAACTAACACATACAGACATCATCTCCGTCCTCTATACACAGTAACAGGTGCTTTCATATATAATTAGGGTGACCTAGCGCCCAGCTTGCCTGGTACTCTAAGAGAGATTCTCTCTCTCCTAGAATCTGGGAGATTCCCTGGATGTGGGACAACCAGTGCTAAACTGGGGAAGTCTCTGTCAAACCAGGATGAGTTGGTCATCCTATTTACACAACATACGAATTTAAGCTTCCCAACCACTCCCCAAGGGCTATTTATCCTTCCCAGTTCGTACAGATGAAGAAAATGGGGCTCAGTGAGGTCAATGGTGGAGCCAGGATTTGAATGCTGGCTTATATGAATCCACAGCCCATGAACTTTCCACCACCGTTGAGTTTCTAAAATGAGAGATAAAATATCCTAATTCTGAATACAGCCCTTCTCACGACCGCCTGCTGCTTCCCTGCTCCCCTGGTCACTGCCACCCACTCTCCACCACAAACTCTGTGCAGCTGGAATTTCACCTGCTTGGCAGTTGTTCGCAGATAATACACAATCTCCCTCTACCACTGCAAGACTGAATTTTTTTGATAGCAAGTCGTTTAAACCTCTGTAGGAATAAATGTCTTCCTCAATAGAAATCAGGGCACCGTTTTCAAGCACCAGAAACACACTTTGCACTAGACTTGTATTCACCTCTCAACTACTATACAATCAAGCTAGCAATCTACAGAAACTCACCGGCACTTAACAGTTCAAACAGACTAGGCAGATTTTCAAAGGCTCTATCCACTTTAAACCAGACCTTCAAAGTTTCTCTTTAAAAAACAAACCTAATTCAAAATGCCAAGGCCACATTCCAAGGGATAACCACCACTTGCTTGTCAGTGTGGCCAAAATAATGTCTATGGTTTGTATAAGGATTTCAGGCAACACACACACACACACACACACACACACACACACACACACACACACACACACACACACACACACACACACACACACACCACTCCTGCAACTAGTCGTGCTTAAACCCACAGCTCTCACTTCAAAATTCCAACACAACTGCACTCTCAGCGGGGGCGGGGGGGGGGGGGGTAAAATTCACCCAAATGATGACACAGCCTATGTAATTTCCTTGCCACCAGAGAAGAACAGAGCCTCCGGACGTTTTATGTTTTGCTCACATTCTTCATGAATGAAGCGTGCCTCAGTGATCCTCAGATTAACTCTCCACCTGCATCATTTAAGCATTAAAAAAAGACTTTAAGGCCGGATCGTTCACAAGGCCTTTGTGAGACCGAATATAGGCCAGCCTGTGTCTCCATGCTACTGTGTGCGATTACTGGATTTGCTACTCAAAGGTCCTGTGCCTCTTGAAAACAAGGTTGGGGAGAGAGAGAGAGAGAAAGGCTAAGAGAGGCCTTTCAAAAGCAAACACAGTAGAGGCATTCTACAGAGGGCAGCTGATGTGAGTCTGGCTACAGTAGTCTCTTCTGACGACGTGCTGGACGCTGTGGCTGCAGCACTAAGTGCTCCGCACGCTTTTTGTGAACTTGGGAGAGGCACCACCACTGTGTCCTCAACCAACATCAAAAGGCACCAGGCTCAAGTGACTGCTGCCAACCCTGTGTACTTTCTAAAGCGCAACATAAAAGGGGGTGTTTTCGGCTGGGTGCATTTTCAGGCAAACTCAACGCTCTTCTACACATGCTGAAGGAAGCCACACCCAGAACAGGTTTCGGGGGGCGGGGGCGCGGTTGAGGCATTCAACTCAAGTTCAAAAGACTTGCCGCCGCCGCAGGGTACTGCTTTGCCTTTTAACCAGGACCTGTAATAATAAAGGCTGCTGTTGACTACTGAGGGCCCACCGTGTGCCGGAACGATTTCCACGGAGAATCTCGCTTACTCTTCCAACAATCTTATTACACAGAAGTTGTATTACCCCCATCCCACAGAAGAGACAGCAGGTTCAGGTTGGTAAATAAATTGCCCGGATCTGGAAAGCCATTTGACAAGAGGCACAGAAAATAACCACATGTGAAATGTTTGTCATATAACGTTAAGTGAAAAATAAAAACAACATGCCAAGACAAAACTGAATCTATATAATGACTATAACACTGTTAAACTGTATATAAACAAGAACTATCAGAGAGTTAAGATTTGTGGGGACTGCGGGATTTTACATGAATTATTCTTTCATTTTTATTTATTCTGGAGATGACCTGATACGGCTGTGAAATAATAAATATAAAAAATGTTGGAGTAATACAAAGAACAGCTAGAAATTTAATTCTTGTCTATTAATAACCTTCAACCTTGCCTTTGAAAGAACGCCATCTGAATACTACTGCTTTCATTACCCACACCCCTTCCCCTGTCAGAAAGGTTCTGGACTGATGCCAGTCAGAACAGAAGTCACTTATCTCCCCACCCCTTTTCTTTCTTCTAAGGGGCCAAAAATTCTGGCCAACAAGTTTCAGCAGGTGCTTTTCCTCCCCTACCTAATCAATAACCAGTAATTTTAAAGCTTCACCTGCAGACTCACAGGAAATGAGCGCTTATCAAGTAACAGATATTTAATGTATTTCAAATCCAGCTTTAACACCAAAACCTGAAGGCACTTGCTGGGTAAGTTTGATATATATGAAACCGGACTGAAGTCTAACCAACTGCAAGAACACCAACATTCATTTAATTAGGATCATTTTAGTAAGATGGAGTGCGGGGAGGAGGGGGTATTTTTGCTTTAAAAAATAGTTTAAAAGTATATCAAAGGTTTAAGTCACGAAGCAAGTATGGACTTAATAAGCCTCTACTTCCCAGGACACCATGTTGAAATTCTGGAAGAACTTAAGAGAAAGTAGCCCAGAGTATTTTTGTAATTCTCCATTAATACCAAATGGATAGATGAAAAGAAACTGTGTTTTTTTAACTTCACAAATTTCTAGAACTGCAGGATTAGCAAGTAAGAGAATCCTAGCCAAACTCTACAAAGATTTATAAAGCTAGGAATTAACCAAACATGCTTTAAAGCCCTTGTAATCTCCTAGGGTAACGCTAAACTTTCTTTAATTAACTATTACTCATTTGGATACTATATTATTTTTACAGTTAAAACGATCCAGTTTACTTCACACACACACACACACACACACCCCTCCTTCCTTTAAAGCAGACTCTATATGAAACACAAACGTTAAACCTCAGAAAGGTCATAGCCTCTTTAGGACTATTTCCTTCTCGGCTCAAGGGGTAGGGGAGCAGGCAGAGATTATTTCCAAGGCAGCACTTCTTAGACTTGTCTGTGCATACAAACCACTTGGGGATCTTGCTAAAAGGAAGTTATGACTTAGTGGGTTCGGGGCGAGCCTGAGATTCTGCATTTCTAACAAACTCCCAGGTCATCTACAGACCACACTGAGTAATAAGCTTCTAAGTACCTTGCAGTTCCGAATTCAAGGAGCTTATGCTGTTTCTGTTTTTCATCACAACAAATGCAACAGCCTCCTAAGTGGTCTCCTGCCTCTTCTCTTGACCAGCACCCACCTTCCAAAACAATCATTATACTCAGGAATCAGACTGGCCCTTCCTTAAGGAGAAAAAAATCAGAACAAGTCACTCCCATACTTAAAATCCTTCAGTAGCCTCCCACTGCCTTCCCAACTCCTTAACTTGATTTACAGGACTGTGCATCCTCTGGCCTTTGTTTACTCTCTCTTCTAGTACCCCTCCTACCGACACTTCCTCACTCTGGACTCTAAGCTCCGGCCACCCTGGCCCTGCTTCAGTTCCCCTACCTGGGTCCCCACCTGGAACAAGTTTATTTCTCCACTTGCTTCTACTCATCAGTCAGCTCGGTAGCATAGCGGAGCCACGCTTACTCACACACTTCCTAACCAGAGGACAGCTTGCTTACTGAAAAGCAGGCGACCAATAAATATGTGTTAATAAACAAAGAGGACAAGAAAGCATGTCCTATACTGCTTAAAACACTTTTATCATTTTATTTCTTAGGAGTCCTCTCGCTTTAAAATAGCCTAGATTAGTAACCAACTACTGAGCTTTTGAATGCCAAGTCCTTTGCACCCATGATATACAAACAACTGCCAGATTTTTAAGTAAGCCAATCAAGCAAAGAATACTGAAGTCAGAGGAAGGCTTTACGACGCCCCCATCATTTATTTCCCCCTGTCATTAGTTTTTCATGGCTGGGGCTTCTAAGAGTTGATAGAAACTTGTCAGGCAAAAGGGAGAAGAGGCACTAAGATCTAAAAATGGCTGGGATCTACCTGGCGTATTTTTGATAATATGCACAAGTATGATTCCAGTAGGAACGGATGAATGGCTGTGAAGCTCTGGTTCACTGGAAACTTGAAGCTCTGACAGATTATTGACCCCATTTGGCAGTCAGGAGTTGGCTGAGGCCTGCAGATGTTAAATGGCTCCTCTAGTTTAGCAGGGTAGAGCTCATTCCTGACTGGCTAAATACCTTTTCCACTACTACACAATTTTGTTCTAAAACATACTTTTCCCTATCTCTTCATTCTTCAGCAAGAAATCAGATACAATATCTGCTCCTATCTGGGAGCAATTCATGCAATCTGTTCTTCCCAAATCCTCCCACCCCCAAATTGCAAAGAGGGTACAAATGATCCAATAAGGGAGCGTTTCTCAAACTTGAGTGTACATCACAGTCACCAGGCATGCTAGTTAAAAACCTGTGGCTAGGCCTCACCCGGAGAGTTTCTGATTCAGTAGGTCAGAAGCAGCGCCCGAGAATTTACACTTAGAGCAAGTTCCCAGGTCAGGATGCTGCTACTGGTCTAGGAACCTCATTCTGAGAACCACTGAAACAAAGTATTCCATAATACTACTTCATTCATTTACTCCTTAATAAATGCTTAGTGACTTCTATGGGTAAGACAGGCTGTATCAGATTTTTGTCTTTATGCTCCCAGACTTTGTGAAATGTAAGGAAAGCAGAGAGGCAGATACTCAAACTCTAACCAAAGGCAGGATGTGAAAATCACAGGAGATTGACCAAGGGCTTAAACTTTAAATCTTAAAGGAAAAGAATCCAAGCAGAGATTCTGATCACCTCTCCCTTGAATTAAGTGGCATCTGAACTGAACCTCAAAAAAAAAAAAAAAAAGATCCTGACACAAGAAATAATTCCCAGGGGGAAGAAACCAGGAGAGCAGGAAAATGCAGGGTAGGTTTAGGGACTCATAAGTACCGTGGAGTAAGGGATAGCAGGAGCTGGAGGTGGGCAGGTCAGCTGGAGTCAAATCCCAAGTTTTTGCAGGGAGCTCTCTTATCAGAGCCTGCATTTAGGGAGGCTGGGGCAGCTGCATGCGGGGGAGGGGGGCATTAGGAAACCACGGAGAGAGACTAACACAGAGGAGGCAGCAGTGGGGCTGTGAACAGACCCCTTTCTAGGCCCAAGGCATGAGAAGAGATGAAAATTGGGAACACAATCATCTAGAAAGCTTCCTCAGTAGCCAGGACGGTTTAGAGTCCCATTCTTTCACTACCGTTAAGTGGTATCTTTTGCTCAAACGGAGTAACTATCTCCCTCCTCTTCTTCCTAACTGGTCTCCAAGAGTCCTTTTTACAGTCATCCCAGTCAAACATTGGACTTAAGCTAAAAGAATCAGTGTTCCCTTGACTGTCGGTGCTCCAGACCACCAAACACTGAGGGCACCGCATGTCCAGAAATCTGAGCAGTTCTGCGCTCGTTAATTTTCCATGCCGCCAGAATGTATTCATGATATCTGGGTAAGGGGTATGATGGCTCATACCTAACCTACACTTTGTGGTCCTATAGGAGAAGATCAAGTTTGGAGTCAGAAAACCTGGATTCTGGAGAGGAAGCCTCATACTGGTTGATCTTAATCCAATGATCTATTTCTTTATAAAAAAGGAAGAGAATACTCCACAGGATTATTATTAGTACTAAGGAAATGCCCACTTATTTAGAACCTACTGAGTACTGGCTCCCATGCTGGGTACTCTGGATAATCTCATGTAGTTAATCAAGCAAGATGGTACATATTCAAGTTAAGTGTTATAAATATTAATAATAATAATTAATAGTAGCACATCACTCAAAAAAGATTCTAATTCACAAATCTGCTTGGAAGTTCTAAATTTTGAGCTGAAACTGTGGTAAACTGGTGAAAAGAGTTTTTTTTTAAATTGGTGACTTATCCCACAAAGTTATCTGCGCTTAGAAAAATCTATAGTATCATAGTACAGCATTGGCAGGTCTCCAGACCAGAACCCAGAAAATCTTCTTATAAATCTTGGCCACCCCAAGAAAACCAGGGTTATCATTTGTCACCAACTCTTTTCACTGCCACAGTGGGAAACATTTGAAGGCTATTACTTTATATCTAAGAACTTAAAGTTTTCTTCATGACAAGCAGGTGTAAACCCAGCAATCTTCTCTCTCTGTGGTTTATGAAATTACACAAGACAAACATCTAGGTACCATAACAAACTGGAAAGTTCTTTTTAAACACTTAAGAATGCATTTTCCCCATGATCTGTGGGTATAAAACCAGCAAAATTCTTTCCCTAACAGTTTAGAAATCAAAACCAAAAAAATGAAGAAATTCAAGGAGGCAACCCTGAGAGAGCACGTAATAAACTTGAGTGTAACACATTCCCACAGCCTGCAAATCTTTAGTCTCCTTCTATGTCCCAATGAAGACAGGTGACTCCATGATTCCAGAACTGAGCCAGAACAGCTAAGAGAAAGCACCTTCTCCAGAAACACCAGGTGCTAGATGTCAGGGTCAGGCTGCAAAGAAGGCAGAGAAAGTTCATGTTGGTGTATTTCAACTAGATTCTGTCTTCATTATAACTCCACTGCCAGAACTGATAGAATCAGTGCTGTGAGGGGGCAGGTAGGAAGAAGAGAGAAGCAGGTTGGGGCTGGCATTTCACAAGGTCACCTTCTCTCTCTTTTTTGCAGAAATAAAATAATATTAATATCTAGAAGTCTTGGAGGAGACAGTTCGAGAACAACAATGTTCAACCTGAGCTCAACACAGTGCCTGGGACCTGAAACAAGCTATTTGACTCTCTACCGTTTCATCTTTAAAACCTCGGGGTGGGGGGCAATATAGGGGCAAGGGATTAAGAGGTACAAACTACTATATGTAAAATAAGCTACAAAATAAGCTACACAGGAAATAAGCCAATATTTTATAGTAGTTATAAATGGAGTATAACCTTTGAAACTGTGAATCACTATATTGTTCACCTGTAACGTATATTGTACATCAATTATACTTCAATTAAAAAAAAAATCTCCTAAGTGTGCTATGAACACAAGATGAGATATAGACAAAGCTCCCACTAACACGTCTGGTGCATGGTGAGCACTCCATGAAATCTTTCTCCCACTACCCAACAGAGGAGACAAGGAGAAGCTTTCTGGAATAATGGAATGTAAGCACAGTCTTAAAAAAAAATTGTTGGGGGCTTCCCTGGTGGCGCAGTGGTTGAGAGTCCACCTGCCGATGCAGGGGACACGGGTTCGTGCCCTGGTCTGGGAAGATCCCACATGCCGCGGAGCGGCTGGGCCCGTGAGCCATGGCCGCTGAGCCTGCACGTCCGGAGCCTGTGCTCCGCAACGGGAGAGGCCACAACAGTGAGAGGCCCGCGTACCGCAAAAAAAAAAAAAAAAATTGTAGGAAGGATTCCTATTGGTGAAATGGAAGGGCAGAGCCTTTGAGGCATGAGGTAGACAATGAAGGAAAAACCCAGGGCTGGGTTTCATGAGGAGCTGCAGGCCTGCCCACCTGGAAGATTTATTTGGTTGGAATGTAAAGAGCTGGAATAGGAATTTCGTGTCTGGGGCCATTTGGGGGAGGGTCCTGAATGCCAGGCTAAGGAGCCTGGAATTTAATTTACGTAAGAGGCAGGCGCAACAGCCTCTGAGTAGAGGAGGGGCAGGAGTACCGTCTGATAAGGGGTGGAGCTGGCTGAGGTGAAACTGGAGAAAAGGTATCATCATCATGAACTTCTCCGTTACTACAAGCACATTTTTTAAAAACATGTGAGGTTGAGTTTTGTTGTGTTTCAGCAGTCCTCTCTTATTTAAAAAAGAAAAACAAAACAACAAATCTAACTGTGTAAGATACACGAACAGATTCTGAGGAAGGTGGTAACTTAATCTTGCAGGTGAAATTCGAAAGAGATCTCGAGCGCGCAGTGGATATGCCTGTCAGGTGTGTGCCTGTCAGGTGTGTGCTGGGCGTCAGTGGTTAATGTCTGAAGCCATCAGAGGTGGAAGGTCCTATCTCTTACACCAGGAGCATCAGTGTGAAAGACATCACGCTGCACCTCGGCCCCTCAGTGAGGTTTTGTTTCTAATCACACTTATTTACTTACTGATAAATCTCTATAAACTATTTTATCTAAAAGACCAGACTCACTTTAACATTGTATTTCCCTTAAGTAGAACATTAAAACTCTGCCCCCTCCTGAGATTTTTAGGATCCAGGGTGAAAATATTTGAAACCAAGAAAACTGCAGAAATATCTCCTAAAAATCACAGTACTCTCAGACTCTAAGGTGTAGACGCTAAATAAATAAGTTCATATTAGAGGCACTAAAAAAAAAATCGATACAGATTCAGAGGTGTCGTTTGCCAGTATTGGGTTATAAGTACTAGGAAGGATTAAAAAGAGGAAAAAGGCAGCTTAGTAGGCATGTACGAAATTAAATCAGCAGACAATCTATATGTTATCAAAGATGTGATGACTGGAAGCACTACAAATACTAAACAGTAAGTAACAAATACCAGACGGGGGTCGGGGGTAGGTGGGGATGGGAAAAGGTTTTATCAAAAATATTCCTCAAGTTTTTTAAAATGCAATCAATTCCATGTGTAACTAAGGATGATGCCAACTGTTTGTAATTCTCCTGGGATCCACCATACTTGAGAGTTAATTCACCCTGGCTCAGTTCCCCAACACGGGTGGTTTTCTGTTATAGAAGAAATACCAACACTAAACTTGTGCAACTTCTAAACCGCAATATTTAGAAATAAGAAAGTTATCTGCAACCAAATTAGGGGACAAAGGTCATTTAAGAAAATCACCACACAAAAATGTGGAGCTCACTCCTTTTGAAGGAATTTCCTTGGGAAACACGAGGTAAAATATCAAAGGCACGTGGTGATTTTTTTTAATTTAAATTTTACTTTTCCAGAGAGGACAGTTTAAGACATTTCCTGTGTGTAAGCTCCACCCTCCTCAGTGAGCAGTTTTACAACCGTCCTCAAACCTTTCAGAGTAACAGCCTTTTGTTATGGGTGGGCCTGTGGGCACACTGCTCCCCACACCTTCTGGTATTTTCTCCTTGGTTTTCATTTCTTCTGAGACTACAGGAGGGGGCTGACTGGACCTCAGTAATAGGTTTTCAGATCAAGGATCCTCCTTGGTGCTTTCTCCTTGGCAGTACGATACAATGAAGTGAGGAGCCTGGGTCATTTGAAGAAGAGGTGCATTCTGAATTCTCAGAACCTCAAACCTCAAACTGTGGGCCTTTGACCACACACCCAAAAGATAATGGACACACCCCACTCCTCTATTTACCATCTTCAAGTCCCCACCCCGCCACCAGCTCTGGCCCCCCCTAAGTTTTCCATAAAAGCAAATTCTACCTTCGAAGAGCTCAAGAGGGATGAAGCAGACACACAACCATTCCCTAGAGAGAATGGAGCTTCCTCTTAGCAAACTGCCCGAGGAATGCAGCACAGCCTAGCAAATGTTTAAAATCATGTCCTGTTCTGCCTCTTGTTTTCCAGAAAAGTGTCATTACTGTCAACTATTTCACAAGACAAATAAACCTGTGAATGAAATATAGCCTCCCCGTCTCCCCAGTGAAAACATTCTAAGACTGAGCTGCTTCCTTCCTTCCTCCTCCTCCTCCCAGGATCCACATTTGTGGCACCAAGAAGAGTTAAAATAAGAAACATACACCGTCTGCAAAGGCTACTCTTTCACAGCACTAGAATCATTCCCAGCCTATTACCGATTCCAGGGGCTTCCTAACGGAAGGAGTTCTGTTTTCAGTTACAAATCCTTTTTCGTGTATAAGCTCCAAGACACCACCGGCCAGGCTTGCTGGCTGGGCAGGGACAGCCAAGGGAAGGGGGCTGCAGGGGCCACTTCGGCCGCAGGCTGCAGGCCCATCACCCCACACACTGCTCTCCATAAAAATATTAGATTCATTCAACTGTTTGAGATTAATACAGACTCCAAGAAACCTGTAATTGATCCAACTAATCTAACCCAATAGCACTGGAATGACAATAACTGGTTTTCATTATAAATTACACAGCTCACTAAATTGATGGCAAGGCTCTATCCCAACACAATACATCAAAAGGGTTAAAACGAAGCTTCGGAATCAAAACTGTAATTTACCCAAGGCTTAGGAACAAAAAGACCACTCCCTCCTTCCCTTTGCTATTGTTCTACAGGGTGTCCAGCAGTGCACTTTACACCTTTAGGCTTCCCAGAGGTAAAAGGCTGGGTGCTGGGAGACGGAGGCGACCCGGAATCAAATACTTGCATACTAATAGGTCTATTATCATTGATCTACTAAAATGCAAAGACAGCTAAAAAGAGAGAAAATGTGTGTGCAGTGGGCAGCAGATACCTGACAACCAAGAGAGCCCAAGGGAAACTGGAGATAGAGACTCCAAATGGTGGCTTTTCTGGAGTGAAGAGTGAGAAACTGTCTCCTTTAAGTAGTGAATGGGGTGCTCGCAGCCAACCAGAGGCTTTGGGGCCGGGCGCGCGGCCGCCGGTCTTCATTAGGGTCACGTACCATATGGCACAAATAAACCCTCAGAACCACTGGAAGCAGCACGGCCCCCGGGCAGGCCCGGCCTTTGAGACGGGAGTTTACCTTGTAGCTGCTTGAATCTCCCTTCCAGCTGGTTGTAGTTGTAAGGCACCTGCCCCGTGTAAGCCGGCGACAGCGGCCCGGAGATGCTAGCCGTCCTCTGCAATTCCATTATGCCCAGCGTAACGCCCCGGCGGGCTGCACGGTGGAAATCCCGCTCCAGCCCCCTCCTACCCCCATCCAACACGCAGCAGCTTCCGCAACGCTTGGCTCCCGGCCCCGGCTAAAAGGGCTGGACCTTAGGCAAGCCCCATCCCGGTGTGAAAGTCCAGCAGGCAGATCTGATAGGAAGTTGGCCGCAGGAGAGTCCACCTTAGCCCGGCCACTCACGCATCTAATTCCTTGTGGCTTTCCTTCCTTTTGTGGCCCTTGGCTCTAGGCTTGAAATAAATTACCGAGGAGGGGCGGGAGGGCGGAGGGAGGGAGGCGCAGTCCTACTTAAAATTTTTTAAAAATATGGCCAATCCTAAACACGCCTCGGTCGCCGAGCCCGGGAGCTCGCGGGCACAGCGCACACACCTCCTCCCGGCTGCCCTTGGCGGCCGCCGGTTTGTAATTTAATCGGGAGCCACTCGCCGTGCGCTGGGCGGTGATGTCACCTGATTAGCATAACCGCATTGTAGAGGAAACGCAGGCTGTACCACAAGGGGCGCGGGGGAGGCCGGCCGGCCGCGGCCCCCACCCACCGGCCGCCGCGGGGCCGCCGACCCCCGGGTCGGGCCTAGGACGCGCCTGCCGCGGTGGTACCTTCCCAAACAAAGCTGCTGGAATTACAATCTTTTGTTGAGAGCCTCACGTAACGGAAAAGTCTCCGATTACTATCTCATGAAAAGGAGGCGGCCCAGTAGGGTAAGGCGCCCCGCAGGTCCCCGGCCGGGGCGGCTCCTCCACTATTTAGCTTCAGGAGCTCACGCAGCCATGCGGGCCGCGCACCTGGGCGCTCAGCGTCCTCACCGCGCGGGCACCGACCAAGCGGAGGCGGCCCGGCCGTGCCAGCGGGTCAAAGTAAAAGTCCCCCTGGGCGTTGGGCAAGGCCACAGCGAGGGGGGCGGGGGGGGAGCGTGTAAGTTCAGGCTCACGGAAGGATATTCTCAGCCGACCTGCCGCTGCCAGTACGAGACGTTAAACGGCGGTTTTCCGGGATAACACCGGCCCTATAACAGTAACTCAATGCAAGCTTTACGGGAGCACCGACTTGCAAGGCATTGTGGGAGAAAGGTACACAGGTAAACACCTCCAGGATCCCTGACCTGGATGACTTCAGGAACCAATGAGGAGAGAAAAGAAATCACCCTGAAATCCTACTGTGATTTGTAAAACAAAGCCTTTAAACTTGAGTTCTTCAAAAATTTAAAACTCTCCTCCCTAACTTCTCCCACCAGCCTCAACCAAAAACAAAATCCTCTACATAGACAATAACAGTGATCAAAATGTGTTCTTGGGAAATAACTGACCCTAGTTACCCACCCACCCACCCATCCTCTTTCTCAGTAACTACAGGCAGACAACAAATTACAAATTTAGCGTTTCAAGTGTGTAGCCTTGCAGCCATACTCACTGAAGAAGGTAATTTCATTCCTAAGGGATTCCAATCTGCCCTGAAGAGATGGGCCTCCACCACAGGTTTACTTTAGTCCCCAGGGCACTTGTAATTCAAGCAACTGCATCCTGTTCGGGGCTAAAGTTAAAACAAACCCAGAGTCTAGCTAACTGCTCAACTCGGAACAACCCCACTCCTTCCATCCACACCGCTGGGTTTTTTAATGCATCCAGTGTCAACCTTGAGCTTTCTAAAGCCAGGCCCAGGATTCGAAGATATTTCTCCACATCCAAGATGTAGAGCACTTTCTAAAGCCCCTCTACTGCAATTCAAAACACTGACAGCAAGGTGGCAAAATGCAGGGTCTTGGAAGAAGCACTTGACTAGGATTCCCAAGACCTGGCTTTCTAGTCCTGGCCAAGCCTCTTAATCACTTATGACCTTAGAAGAAACCCTGGATTCTTTCTAAACCTCTGCTGTCAGACAGGGATAATTCATGCCTACCTACAAGATTACTGAGGGGATGATGTGAAAATGCCCTAAAAATGGTCATACTATCCAAAATTAGAAGTATGTTTTGCAAAATGCACCTCTTCTTGATTTTTCCCCCACATATCACATCAAGGCTACAAAGAGGAGAATGGAGAATTTTCTCATTTGAGATCTTTTTAACGGGCCCCTCTTCACTATTAAATATACTGGTGATATGTAAGTCTCTAAGTGTCTAGCTATGGGCACACAAAATGAGACTGCAAAGTGCTTGACAATTTACAACACATTTTTAATCTTTAAGCCACTGAGTGAACAGAGTATGAGTCACCACTCTTAGTCTCCCTTTCAGTTCCCTCTGGTACAGGAAAGTTGGTAAAATAAGCTTTCTAATTCACCAGGTTACATGCGATGTGATGGAGGGAGAGGCTGGGGCTCGTGTAGCCACATTGGATACTCAAGAGCACACTTAGAACAAGCCAGGTGAAGTGGACACATGTAAATATGAGAAAGAAAGGTTTTGAGGCTAGGAAAGGGTTTAATAACCCCACAGGGGCAGGGGGTGAGACGTGGGAATGCTGTGGTGTGATGGGGCCAGGGAAGAAGAGGACCCAACCCTGATGGCTCACGTGACCACCTCCACCTCAGCAGCGGGAGGAGGTAAAGGACGGCCAGAGCGCTCATGCTTTGTTCCACACAGTATTTCCTGGATGCCAACTGTATGCAGGGCACACTGCCTGGTGTTTTGGAGGAGTCAAAGATAACTGGGAGAGATGGTAGCCAAAGGAGATGGGACAGATACGCCAATAGTCCAAAACCAGAACAGAGTGAGGAGTAGGTAGGGGAGCTGCACAGGCAGGCAGGAAGAACAACCCCAGGAGGGAGTGGCATTTGACCAGACCTTGAAGCACAGGTAGACTATCAACAGTCTGGGATGAGGGGGAAGCTCTTCTCCTCGTTGGGGGAAAGCAGCCCAAGTAAAGGCACCAACTGGACTGTCGGGAGAAGAGTACCAGCGGGTGCTACCGTTTGACTGAAACGTAAGGAACTAGGGTCAGGCGGGAGGAAAGCCGAGAGAGGCAGGCTTGGAACCACTGGAGATTTTTGAGCCAGAGGAGGACGGGTTCTGGGTTGGGCTCTAGGGACGATTAATCTGGCAGTGGTAGATTAGAATGGGTTGAAAGGAGAGAGACATTGAAGGCAGCAAGGTGGTCACTGCAGTTGTCCAGGTCAAAGGGCTAGTCAGGGTACGGCAATAGGAGCAGAAAGGAATGGGATGATGCAAGAGTTAATCCATAGGACTTTGGTAACCAATTCAAGTCCTGTGGGACTTCAAAGTCTTTGGGAGGTTCAAAGGCTAGGGGTGAGCTTCAGACTCTGGGGTTTTTAGAGCCGGCTGTAGGGTACGGGGGGGAATGAACATTTTCTTCCAGACAGGCTGCAACTCCACAGGGTGACATGTCCAGAAGCAGTCAGGGACGTGGAAACAGAGCTCAAGGCTGAAGATACAGCCCGTGCACAGACTGAGAGTTGAGACTGCAGTGGGCTGAAGCCTAGGAAGGGATGTAGGAGGCAAGCGGCCGAGCAGAGAGCCCTGGGGAAGGCCAGCATCTGGGAGGAAGGAGAAACAACAGTGGAGACACCAAGGGATTCATAGAATGAAAGTTCAAGAGAGGGGAGAGATAGTCAAGCAGGGAAGGTGGTAGCCGGATGGCAGCGCGTGCTGCAGAAAGAACGGAACAGAGAACAATCAGAGAACAGGTGATCCAGTGTGTGAATTAGGAGGTCACGGGGATAATACAAGCTCAAGTGAGGTCACAGGGAGTTGGAGAACGAGAAAACAGAAGATGGAGGACAAGAAGGTAGAGGTGGTGAAGGCCAGATGAGGGAAGGGAGCTACAGGACCAGGGAAGGGTTCGCGGGGCGGGCCGAGCCGGCATGTCCTCCGCGCACAGGCTTCAGCCCCGAGGTGGCACGGGCAGGAAAAGGCCGGTGGGCAATGGCTCACCGGTGTGGCTGGCACAGGCAGCTTCAACCAAGAGGAGGCCCACTAACCTTCAGAGGCAGGCGGGCAAGGACGGAGACGTGCTGAGGAGGAAAGGAGGAATTGAAAGGAGCCTGCCCAGCTCTAACTCAATAGGGCAAGAGGCCAGGGGTCCGAGGCACAGTTTTATTTCTAGTGATCTGAGAAAGAGAATCCTGAAGACACCTATGACAGAAACACGCAGCGTGTGAATGGGAACATTAATGCGGGGGGCGGGGCTCAGAATGCTCAACACTCAAGCTTCCCCCAGAAACAGACCCTGCCATCTCGGATATCAACACACGTGGCCAACCCTGCTAAGTGGCTGTGCCTGCCTTCAAGCTGCATTCCAAGGCGTGAGAATTCCCTGGCAATCCAGTGGGCAGGACTTGGTGCTCTCACTGACAAGGGCGCCGGGTTCAATCCCTGGTCAGGGAACTAAGATTCCACCAGCCGCACGACACAGCCCCAAAAAAATAGAAAATGATTCCAAGGCGTAACGGAAGATGGCCACGATTGACTGCTCAAGTCAGCGATGGGACTGAAGCAACTGAAGCCCAAGTAACATGTATCTGCTATCCTTGTGATGCCAGAAAGGTAAAGCCAGGTTGCTATGGTTATCTGTAGACAGCACAAATCAGAAGTGCTGTGGTGTGGTGGAAAGACTCGAGACCACAGTCAGGTTCTCAGGCTCACCCCAACTCCTGAGGGCCACCAAGGAGCTAAGTAACTGCACAGGTGCCTTACCTCCCTGGGCCTTGCAATCCTCGCCCACAAATCAAACAGGTTGGAATCTCTGGTCATAAAAACTCCTTCTGGTTCTAAATGTATGAGTGATTTGAGTGATTTGAGTTCATCTCCACATAAACTGAATGGCCACAATAACAACATCACATTATTACAGCACCCTGTAGCTTTCGTATACATTTTCTCAAGTGAGGTAGGTATTGTGTCCATTTTGCAGACAAGGCAACAGAGGTTCAGAGAGATACAGTGTCTTGCCCAGGGCCGCACAGCCGCTGAGGCAGAGACACACCTGGACAGCAGACCTACCGGTCTAGCGATGTTTCTCCTATGTACTCAGAGTATACTATCAGCTTACTAATGGTGTCTACGCTTTTCAGAAAAACCCTAAGACTCGATAAATGGTATCAAGGTAAACCTAAAACCCAAGCAAGCCTCCACACGAACCTAGACAACACTGAGTTTGGGTCAGGATCAGGCATGTTCTCTGCTGGTTCACACAGAAGTTGCTACGTGGAGGGTTCCCTTGTTGTAAATGGGTTTTGTCTGGTCTTGTCTTGTTCCTTTTGTCATACTTGGTGGACCTGTAACTAAGATTCTGTATGATTTAGCATGTAGCACGTGAAGGGGAACTCTAAGGGAGCGAGATTAAACCTCTGTTTGTTCCAAGAGGCTTTATGTAGTCTGGGAGGTCAAAAGAAGAAAAAAAAAAGATTGCTTTTCCTGCATTACAGCAAGCTTGAAAGGGTAAACCGTGGGGTGTTCATTTCCTGAACATCTGAACATTAGCAAGACTGAAATGTCTGGGAGAGGATGGCCAAAATGCTAAGATGCGATGGGATTTGTACACATTCAAGGACTTGACAAGCCAACCCAAAGAGCTGGGAAGGAAGTGGTAGGAACAGGGAGTGAAACGACAAGGTTTCACATACAAACTATCTTGCCAAATTCTCTGCCGCTTTCTACTGCTGTTTCCACATCTGCCTTTCGTGTTCATCGCGGTCAAATCCCTTGACAGTTGGACGACCACAGCCAATTTCTCCTGAGCCTTTCTTTATAGGAAGCCAAAATACTACTACTAAAATAATCCTCTTCCACCCATGTGGCCAAATAGACAAGCGGGCTCCAAACCGTACTGCTGCGTTCATGCTCCCTGCAGCTGAAACTTACATTATCCTTCTGTCTCGTCTCCCCAGTTTTCCTTGTCTTCCCTCTCTGGCCCACCCATTCCCTCCTCCAGGAGCCTCCTGCCCACCTCCCCCAGTCTTGAACCTTAACTGTGATCATTCTCCTTCTACTTCTACTATACATAATGCCTGGAGAGCCTCCCACCCGATAACTGCCTAGTTACTGCTGGCCTTACTCCCCAAAGCCTGCCTCAGGATGCATCTTCTCTTAGAATCCATCCCTTTTTCAATGGAAACGGCCCCACTTACCAGAAAACCCAACCAACCAAGCATACAACCACGAAATCCAGCCAAAACCAGAAAACAAGAAATTCTCTGAAACCTCCTTTTCCCACCCCGAAGAACAATTTTCACAATGTCCCACTGGCAGACACATCTGTGACACTGGCATTTCTGTGCCTGCCAAGCTCTCCAGAATGTCTCCGTTCTCAGGGCCTACGGCCTGGGCGGTTGGAAGCAGTCGGCAGTACTTCCCCTCCCCTCACAACCCACAGGACTCCTAGATCAGGGCTGAGACCACCCCCATATTTTCCCCTAGAGCACTGCCCACTGAGTGTCTGGGTCAGGGTTTGGAAATGCAAAGCTAGAGGAGGAAAGGTGGTTACAAAACAGACTTGGAATCTAGGAAGCTGGCTCTGCCACTTTCTAGAAAACTTTGTGATTCTGAGCCTGAAACACTGGCCCAGTAATGCGACCAACCTCAAAGAGTTTTTCTATAATTGACTTAAATGTTTAGAAAGATCTTAGCACCATCATAGCCGCTATGATTACTAGTCTTTAAACTTCTCATAGAGGAGATCTCAAAAACGAATTCTGCCCCACCTCTTCCCCAAGGAGGCTACCAGCTGGAGGGTGTTATAGGTTCCACGTGGAACCACTGTCCTCAGGCTGGAAGCCCCTTTGGATTTTGGGACAAGGACAGTTCGGAATAGCAAGACCAGTCCTCCACCTGGGAAGTACTCACAAACCCCTTCCCTCTCTGTAACTCACCCCGTTATGCACTGGGAAAGGCATATTCAAAATCGTATTTTATAGTCATAAAAGTAATAATATCTCAGAGATAGCAAGAACACAATACTCACTATGAAACAAGTTATAAAAGGCCTATGTTTTTAGAGAGGCCAATGTTTGTTTGAGGTGGGGCTATCAGATTTGATACTTTGGGACTCAGAGTAAGTAGAACAAAGATTAAAGGGAAGGCTAAAGGTATTCTCCATCCACAACAGCCACCACAGAGGTGCCCTGGAGGATATGGATGGATGGATGGACGGACAAATGGATCTCTCTCTCTTTACACACACACACACACACACACACACACACACACACACACACTCTCTCTCTCTCTCTCTCTCTCTCTCTCTCTCTCTCTCTCTCTCTCTCTCTCTCTCACCCCTCCCACAAAATCTTATAGTTTTATGGCTGAAATACCGGGGCAAATCTAATTTTTATTCATATCCTTTTCCTGTTTCTTGTTCCACTGGTCACAGCAGAACTGAATACAAAGCACTGACATCTCTGCTGAGAAGGAGAAAAAATGGCAAGTTACACTCAGTAACAAGCACCCAAGGTCCCAGGGGAAGGAAGGAATGCAGTTTATTGAACCTTCTACCCCAGCCAAACCTTATCCTGCATTCTTATCTCATCTGTTATCTGCACATGCAAAGCTTCCCCACAGAGGCAAAAGAAATGCTCCAGTCCAGAGGCCCCACCTTTGGCAAACAGGTGTTGCTATGCCTGTGAATATGTAACACCAGCCACAGCCAAGGCTGGGCTCCTCCACACAGGTAGAATGGTTCAAAGGAAAGAACATCTGAGGAATGCAGCTGGGGCCAGGTCTGCTCTTGCCCAGGAGTTTTGATTCCGCTCCCCACCTCCAACTTGGAGGGAAAAGGCTGACACACACAGGGATTCAGAGCCATCGGGCCAGCGTTTTACAAAGGGGCAGATGGAACAGTGACAAGACGCTGTTTCCTGGTAGCACGGCTCATGGGAAAGAAATGGGAAAAGAGGAAATACAAACCTATTCTTTGTGAAAATAGGCCTTTGGACCCTGCCCACAGGTATCCACACCCAGGTTATCTTTTCCAGGGGCTTAACACAGACCGGCTGTAATGAGAAAGGGTGAAAAGAGCCAGGTTGAACAGGCACCTGGAGAGGATAGGAAGAAAAGGAAGGGAGTGAGGGATGCAAACCTCATCATCAAGACACAGGCCCCACCGCTCCTGGTTTGCACAGAGCAAAAGCCAACCCACCCAACAAGTTCTCAGCCCTACCGTGTTCTCAGCTCAGACCATCTGAGGGACCCACAGCGTCATAAGAGGTGATTTCTTCTCTGCAGGCACTTTCGGCCCAGAGGAGGAAACAGGACACACAAACGCACACAGGCATGTACACACAAATGCAAAGATGTGGTAACGCATGACAAGTGAGGTTAGTGAGAGCTGGTGTGAGTACCACTCTGAATGGATCAACAACAGCATTCTTCTCCTTGGCTGAGAAAAAAACAGAGCAGAGTGGGGTTCCTTCCACCCGGATGCTCTCTGTTGCCATACCATCCTATCTGCAATTTTAATGCGGCTTCTCACCAAATCCCTGACAACACGTGCCATGCTAACACGAGTGTGTAGCTTACTGCACGTATTAATTGCGCGTGGGGGACGTGATTTCTCACTCTGAAAAACAGGCCCCGATTACCCAGCTGCAGGGCCATGGAACAGTGCACGCAGCCCCGGCATGTTAAAGCGTGAAGTATTTTAAGGGTGCAGTCATTTCTTCATCCTCTGCACCTGAGCCTCTGCTGATCCCTCAATGATATAGCACAGCCTCCTTCCCACAGGGCTTGGCCAGGCAGCCACTCGTTGGGTACAGGCCCTGAATAATTCATGGTCAGCCCAGTCACTCAGGAGCGCCGAGGCCCGCCAGCTGCCATTAACTGGGAGGCAGCCTCCAGGCTTACAGTAGGGGAATGAAATACTATCAACGGCCTCAGAGACTTCTTTACAGAACCTGACAACCCTTCCCCGTTTTCTTTTTCTCCCCATTTGAAACCAGGTACTTTCCCACCAGATCAAAGTGTAACCGACTTTTACTCTAAGAAGGACAGGTCCCAAGTACAGATGGGGAGGGGAGAAAGTGACGTCCTCAGGTGAGCGCTTGGTCAGGATGTCAGTCCCCCACTCAGCATGCTGAGACGACACAGGTGAAGGGCCAGACATTATGCCTGACGCCAGACACATGCTCAATAAATGTCAGTCCTCGTCCCCTCCTCCTTCCTGTCTCTCCGCCCCAGCCAAACTGATCCCCACCTCCTATCTCGGGCTTTCTCATCTCCACGCCTCTGCTCGTGGAGCTCCCCTCTCCTCTCCCTCTCCGGCTAGAGTCCACCCATCCTTCAAGCCCAGCTCAAAACTTCCCTCCTCAAGGAAGGCTTCCCAGATTATCCCAGCTGGAATGATTGCTCCTTTTCAGAAACCCTATACCCATACTGTCAGCCCCGCATCGTCTGGCACCTTTTGTGTGCTGCCTTGGAGTACTGCTTATCTCTTCTTGGGCACCAGTCTTATCTACCTAATTAAAATAATGGAGAATGCACCCCTTACAGACTCAAGAGAAGTGAAAAGTGGACTCCAGCCTCAGCTTCTGACACTGACTGGCTTTGCTGACCCTAAGCCCGGCCCTTGGCTTCTCAAAATGCTCTCCCTAAAAACGAAGAGATCTAAAATAGAAAACCTCCAGGGTCCTCTGGATATAATGCTCTTGGAAATACATCATGATCTGTTTTAGGGCAGATGCAAGTCTTACATAACCTTCACCCCACACCTAGCCCAGTATCCTCTAAGAAACAACTGTTCAAAAGCGACTTAGGCATTTCAGAAGCCTGCACACTGAACAGAAGCCTGAACACAGCAGGGGCTCTGTGAGATAGTTGACACCATATGGTAAACCGCAGGGCCTGTTCCACCTTATGTAACACCCCCCATCCATACCTTAATCCTTCACAAGGTGATGAGAGCTAGAACTCTGAACAGGTGTCAAGAAGGTCCTTTTCAAAATTCACCCACCTGAGCCAGCCATCTCATTTACAGAGAACGAAAATGAAGCACAGAGCGGCATGCCCACAGACACAGAGTAAGTTACTGCACACCAGCAATCAGAAAGCAGGCCTTCTGAATTCCTGCTGCCTCTTTCATTTCCAGGGAAAACCTGAAGGTATCGCGGGCTGAGGACAAAGGCAGTGGCATGCATTTCTTGAGCCCTTCGGTCAGTGAAGCGGGCCCAGGGCTTGAAATCAGAGAAAGGGCATCCTCATCCCCTCTCCCGCCTCCCTTCCAGGATCCAACACCAAGTTGGAGCCGACAGGCTTGTACTAAGTGGCAGATGACCCATATCTTTCTGTGTGTTCTCTGACATCCAACTTGTACCAGCTGAGAGACCCCGGACTGTGGTACTGGCCCCTTTGATCTCACCCTCCCAGCCCAGCAGAGACCCAAACACACAGTCAGCCCCAAACAAACTGAATCCCAAGGTCTGCTGTTCAAAGACCCCCTTTCTCTTGGTTTTCTTCACTGGATTTTTCTCTATTATTCTTTTTTTTTTGGCTGCATTGGGTCTTCGTTGCTGTGCACGGGCTTCTCATTGCAGTGGCTTCACTTGTTGCAGAGCACGGGCTCTAGGTGTGTGGACTTCAGTAGTTGCAGCACGTGGGCTCAGTAGTTGCAGCGCACAGGCTCAATAGTTGTGGCTCACGGGCTCTAGAGCGCAGGCTCAGTAGTCATGGTGCATGGGCTTAGTTGCTCCGCGGCATGTGGGATCTTCCCCAGACCAGGGATCGAACCTGTGTCCCCTGCATTGGCAGACAGATTCTTAACCACTGTGCCACCAGGGCAGTCCTCTATTATTCTTATGATGTTCAGAGGGAATAGTTTACTCAGGAGGCATTTTTTAAAACACATCTGATGTATGAATCTATTCATTATAACTAGCACTTTAACGACAGGTAAAGAATGAAGTGAGAGGGCTTCCCTGGTGGCGCAGTGGTTGAGAGTCCGCCTGACGATGCAGGGGACACGGGTTCGTGTCCCGGTCTGGGGAGATCCCACATGCCGCGGAGCGGCTGGGCCCGTGAGCCAGGGCCGCTGAGCCTGCGCTCCACAACGGGAGAGGCCACAACAGTGAGAGGCCCGTGTTCCGCAAAAAAAAAAAAAAAAAAGAATGAAGTGAGAGACTAAGCGTTTTTCTAAAACTTGCCATGCTCACCTATAACCACCTCTCCACTTACCTTTTTATTACCATTTCTATCACCCTTTTAAATTACCATCCACCAGGAAAACCACGAATTGTGACCACGATAGTATCTTTTTCCACTACATCTTATCTTAATAACAATAAAAGTTTCAGTAAAGGATGGGGAGAAATTGGAACCCTTGTGCACCGTTGGTTGGAATGTAAAATGGTGAAGCTGCTGTGAAAAACAGTATGATGGTTTCTCAAAGAATTAAAAATAGAATTACATATGATCCAGCAACCCCAGTTCTGGGCTTATCCAAAAGAACTGAAAGCAGAATCTCAAAGACATATTTGCACACCCATGTTCACTGCAGCATTATTCACAAGAGCCAAGAGGTGGAAGTAATCCTAATGTCTACGAATGAATGAATGGATAAAGAAAATGTGGTACATACATAAAATGGGATACTATTCAGCCTTAAAAAAGAAGGAAATCCTGTCACATGCTTCAAGATGGATGAACCTTGAGGACATTCTGCTAAGTCATTATGAGGACACGATGAAATAAGCCAGTCATAAAATGACGGGTACTGTATGATTCCACTTACGCGAGGTATCTAGTAGTCAAACTCAAGGAAACAGAAAGTAGAATGGAGGTTGCCAGGAGCTGGGGGAGGGGGAATTGGGGAGCTGTTGTTTAATGGGTATTGAGTTTCAGTTTTGCAAGATGAAAAAGTTCTAGAGATTTGCTACGTAACAATGTCGATATAGTTAACACTATTGAACTGTACACTTAAAAATGGTTAACACGGTAAATTTTATGTTATGTGTTTTTTTACCACAATTAAAAATAAAGTTAAATGAAATTTAAAAGCTTTGGTACTGACTCTGTGGGAATCCACTACTGGGTATGGGAAGGAAAGCTGATCTTAGGCCATGTTATGCATCTATGACTCCAAACTCAAACAAGACATTCTCAAATGCTATCAACCAACACACTGATCCCTCCAAGTCCTCTCTTCAACTCTTAAGGAAAAAAAAAAACTGTATTGGAATCCTGCCAACTCTCATTTTTACAACAAAAGTCCCAATAAAGTACTTATTGACTCTAAATTGCCTCCAAGCCTCGCGTCTGTGTACAGAGTGCTGTAGAGTAACCTCCAGGTACTGCAGTTACCCCTAGGGTCAGGCCTTCTGATCTCTGCAAGCCCACCCTTCATGAAATTGTTCAAAAACTGTTTTTTCAGTCAGCCTCTTTGAGACTGAATCCCCAAAGCACAAATCTGTAGTAGTAGTTTTTGGTCGTTTAGGAAGAGTCAGCAGCGACACATCGTAGTTAAGCAGGCATGCACACATCTATACAATTTGGATGCAGGTGTGGTGTGTGCGTCCACGAGCAGGCGCACATGTGCACAGGATCACCTTGGCCGATATGAACAGAGGAGTTTTCTGTACTCCTAAGGTTCTGTGATACTGCATCAACTCTCATGAAATATTCAGACTTGCTGATATCCTCTTAATGTGTGCACATAGTTTTCTGTTAATCATTTTAGTGTAATGAGGGCTCATGAAGCAACAGATCACAGTTCTTACTGATCAAAGCGTCCTTCTATCCTGCCTATGTAAGATTATGGAAAGGCAAATGGCAAAAATCATTACACAGGAGAAGGGCCTGCAATTTGAAGCGATTATAATCAAAGTCTTGTTAACACTCTACAAGAGCCTGCATTTCTGACTCATCAAACGTAAAAAGTTTACAAAAAATTAACAAGAGACTAGGACTTGAGTCAGAGTCACATGGCATTTATCATTTCCTGGAGAAGGACAAAGTTTGCTATCATCCCTAAACACAGTTTGCATCTCACTGTGTACACAGAAACCACTGGGAAAAGAGGCCAAAAACTCACCTTGGTAACCACAGGAAGGCAGCCTGCTAACTCCTCAGGAGCCCACACACACTCTCGGAGGCCTATGGGACCTTAGAATACCTAACCATCCCGTCCCTCGTCCCTCGTTTTTCAAATGAAAGTGAAGCTGAGAGAGGCTGCATGATTTCTCTAAAGTCTCAACCAGCCAAGCCCAGCAGCACCTCGATCGATCTCCTGACTGCAGAAACAATACTGACAACAGCCTCCCAGCTGAAGCCCTTTTGTCAATGCCGTGAAAAGCTTTGGGACCTAAAAAAAGTTTTCCCTAGAATATAATGCCCATCTTTAATGCCTGGCTTTTCTCTAACAGTAGAAGAGCAATGCAATAGTAGGCACGTTAAATAAAGTGCCCAGGTATCCCAGGATACCTTCACTTATTTAATTTCATCCTTCCTTAAATATAAACATAC
This sequence comes from Stenella coeruleoalba, assembly GCF_951394435.1. NCBI lineage: Eukaryota > Metazoa > Chordata > Mammalia > Artiodactyla > Delphinidae > Stenella > Stenella coeruleoalba. The sequence goes on from NC_137159.1 coordinate 44,949,073, forward strand.
CCCTTTTCTAAAAATGTTTTTCAAGTTGTTTCTACAACCTACCAACAGTCATATCTAGGATATATTTTATACCTCCATGCCTTATAAGGTAATTCACACCACCATAACTTTTTAGTATACTATTTAACACAGATTGTTTGACCTTTTTTAAAAATAAGTCACATAGGCCTCCCTTTTTAAACTGGTCACATTTCTCTTGCGCGTGACAATCAGAAGAAAGAACTCTGTAAAATATCTGATTCTTGATTCAGCTGTCCTGTTAAACATAGGTAACGTTTGGCTCTATGAGAAAAGGTTTTAAAATAAGCTCAATCACCACTGATGTCATAAAATGAGTATTCATTACTTAAAAAAAGAAAAAAAACTCTAAAAACTTTGCTCTAATTTCTGTTCCTCCAGCAGTTCTAATCTTCTAAGTTTATGCAAGGTATCTCAGAGTCTTACTCATAATTCTCTGATATGGAGTAACTGTAGGAAGAGGTACAAGATTTTTTTTTCATGAATTAAAAGGCATTCAGATACCTACAAATACTTAGGCGAACGAGAGCAATTTACAAGAGAGTTAGAGAAGATAGGTCAAAGATAGGCATCAGAGGCTTTCAATTACCGCCCTGGAACGCAGGGGCCTCTGATTTATATTACTACTAAAGTAGGAAGGCTGGGGCAAATAACAACCTAATTCAGAAAATCTCAGACTGAAATCTGTGAAATGGGGGCTAATGCCCCCTACTGAAGACTGCTCTTAATATTTAAGTAATATTTTTATAATCTTCCCCAAGATGAAAATGATACACAAATTTTAAGTATTACAAATAATCTCCCTGAAAATCTAGCAATACTTCTTCTTTATTATCCCTTGATACCAAACTACAGCTGTCTCAACAAGAAGAGCACCAAACCTAATAACCCCCATGAAGGATCAACCCTCTCCCAGCAAGTGCCAGCCTACTCGACTTGGTTGTTCTATGCTGAGCTCGCCCCGCCCCCTCCAAGCAACACAGGTCTCCCACTCCCATCTCCATCACTCCCTCCCTCCAATCTTGGTTATTTGCAGGGAAAAAAACAAATAAATTTCTCAACCTCCACTCCAAGAAAAGTTTTTAAATGTTTTTATGGAACTTTTCCCCTAAATCATTCTCTCAATGAATGTTTAGGGTTCTGATCATTTTAATGTGCACTGAGTACAAACCCAAAACAGGAAAATGCAGCAAGAGAAGACGCAAATGCGAAGAACATATTAGGGTTTTTTTTTAGTTAAAAAGGAGGCTTTTCCGATGCTTTTCCTACTCCCCAGAAGAAGGCCTGGAATCACAAATGCCCGCTAAACACCACAGCAACAAAGCCACAGGTCGGCACTATCTTTAGGCCATCAGACAGGCATCCTTTGAATGTTCTTGCTTTCCCACCTTGACTTCTGAGCTTCCGACCATGTATTAATGTAGCATTTCTTAATATGGAAGGTCTCCTTGCAGGAGGAGAGAGGAGACCTCTCTTCAGAAGATTTATCTTCCTAGTGCAATGTTATAATTAGCACCTCCCACGCATGCCTACCTTGTGCAGACGCTGAGCTAGGCAGCTTCCACATTAAAGTTCTCGCAACAATCCCACAGGGAGAATATTATGATTCTCATCCTATAGAAGTAACTTTGCCCCACTACCTTACAGCTAGTAAGTAGCAGAGCAGGGATTTAATCTCAGACCCCAGGCCTCGAAAGACACTCTTCCTTTCTCAGCATCAGCCCTGTGACGGATGGTCCTGGATGCCTGAATCCAAGCCTAGGAACAGCCGGGTGCTCAGGTCCTAGGAGGACCCGCACATGGGCATGTGGAGAGGCAGACGAGCGAGCTCGGGGCCCATGTGTTTTCCAAAGGCTGGGGAGAATATAGGCAAATGCAAGCTAAGGAAAACGTGGTATAATCCTGAAAACTAGAGGCCACGTGGTAGAGCAAAAACAAAAACAAAATACTGAACAGTGGCCTGCCTTGCACATTTGTGACCAAAATACCCCATACAGCTCTCAAGATACCCCAAGCATCTGGAACCCAGAAGAAAAAACGTAGCATGAGGTTTCATATAACCAAAACCAAATTCATGCTCCTCCCGCCTTCCTTTCCCATCCCCTCCACAGCCCACTGGAGAGCAAGTCCTAGGGACTCTGATTAACGGCTTAAGTCTTTGCTCTCTCAAACCCTTGGCGACCGCCCCAGTTTCAGGGCCTCCTACTCATCTCCTCCAGACAAACAGGACAGTCTCCCCAAATGGCTTCCCTCTATCTAGCTTTCCTCCTACGCCTTCCTCCATGGTGTCCCCAGAGGGCTCCTGCTGACACCCAAGTGCCATCCTACCAAAGGGTTCTGAGGTTAAGCCACCAGAAGGCTCAGAACCCCTGGGGGTAGAAATCCAGGTGAGGCCACTCTGTTTCATCCAGAGTGGCTCCAAGTTTGCCATTTTACATATTGAGGTAGCAAATACAAGTCTACTTAAAAATAAAAATTCTCGCAAACTCAACGTTGAAAACCACAGGCTAAATTTAAGGATAAAGACAGCTCCTTGGCAGGGCATTCGAGGCCCTCCTCGTGCACTTCTAGGGTTCTCCCTCTAGCTCCTTCTGCACTTCTGTATGGCTGCCCAAGACAGCCGGGCACTGTCGTGCCATTCTGGGCACCACCTGTTCAGCCTGTAACTCCCTTCCATCTACTGACATTGCCTCTCCTCTGCGAGAACTGAAAATCTTTTCTGCTGGCCACAAGCTTGTTTTCACTTCATAACCTATCTCTATACAGTTGACCCTTGAACAACATGGGTTTGAACTGTGCAGATCCACTTCTATGTGTATTTTTTTCAACAGTAGATACTACACTACAGTGTTACATGATCCACGGTTGGTTGAATCCAGCAGATGCAAAACCACACATACAGAGGAACCATGATACAGAGGGCTAACTGCCAAGTTATACAGTACTCGGATTTCTCACTGACACAGAGGGTCGGCATCACTAACCCCCACATTGTTCAAGGGTCAACTGCATTTCTAATGTTAATCACAGTGCCTGGTACATAGTAGGTGCTCAATAAAGATTTCATTTATTCACTCACTCACTAATAAATGAATGAAACAAAAACATCAAATAATCACTCTAATAATCATGATTCATAAAGCTTAAAAACAGAGAGACCACTTAGATGTTCTTTCAAATGGACCTGTTATCACAGGGTTTTCCAACACTGTTGGCTATAAACTCTAATTAGCGGATCAATACTAGCATTTTAAAAAAATAGAACGAAAAATATCAGAGCATCTCATGAAATACACGTAAACACTACTTTGTGAAATTGAAATGTGGGTGCACACACACACACACATACCCACATACAGACAGTTCCTTACGATGGTTCAACTCGATTTTGCAAAAGCAATACATGTTCAGTAGAAACCATACTTGGAATTGTGAATTTTGATCTTTTCCTGGGCTAGCAATATGCTGTACGATACTGTCTCGTGATGCTGGGCAGTAGCTCTAGTCAACCAGGCGGTCACAGGGGTGAATAACCAATACACTTGGAACCATTCTCATTTTCACTTTTAGTACAGCATAAACAATACATTACATGAGATGGACAACACTTCATTATAAAATAGGCTTTGTTAGATTCAGGCTAATGTAAGTGTTCTGAGCACGTTTAAGGTAGGCAAGGCTAAGCTATGGTGTTCAGTAGGTTAGGTGTATTAAATGCATTTTTTTGGACTTAGACATTTTCAACTTGCTGATGGGTTTATCAGGACATAACCTTATCGTAAGTCAATGAAGATCTGGACATACATTTATGTGTGTACTAGATTGCCATGTAAACTATATTTCTTAATGATATTTTGCTCAAATTTCTTTCTTTCAAAATCTTAAGTCAGTTATAGATTAGATCAACGTGATTACTCTAAAGTCCTCCATTCAGTTTAAAAAACATAGAAAACTTCATCCTTCATGATAAAATTCAGTTCAGATAATAACGGTGTTGGGTGTGCCAATTGAAATGGCTCCCTGAATGTGAGGGAATCAAAAAGAAAAACCTACATGTGGGCACACCTGAAGATTACAGCTGATTAAATGCACAAAGAAAGCACAAGCACACCTGTTAATTCAGTGTCAGGGGTTTTGGGTTTCAAATTAGTATCAAGTGCCTTCTCCAGCCTTGCCTCCTCTCCATCCCATAATTCTCAAGGCAGTCTTAAATACCTCTCCATTATTTACAAGCATCCCTACTAATACCAGCCTTCCCTCAAATGCATGGAGACAGCTCCACGGACGGTGCGTTTAGGGGCTCAGGGCAAAAGCAAGAGGTACACACTGATCCTCTGCAGGACGACCAGTTCCAGGTACAAAACTTTGTATTTTCACAGTAGAGACACACAAAGGGCTAAAAGATGTGGTCTGTAAACTTATTTCTCCAACATCAGTATATAACACAGCTTCAGGACTATCAATCCATGGAACTGTCAAACCCACATCCTGGCTAGAGAGAAGGTAAAAACTGACCACGGGCCCAAGCTGGATAAATGACAGGCCGCTAGCCCCATGGATTCAGAAAGTTACTAGATTGTTTCTGTTGTTGTTAGCCACAGAAGAAAAGGCTTAAATTATACATCAGTGAAAACAACCATCATGACAACAGCACTCGAGTCCACTTGGAGCCTAGTCTAGGGGACAGATGAGGGAAACAGATTTGGCTGTTGAAGCAAAATGGAAATATTCTAGGAACCATGTACTACAATAATAGCAATTCCTTCTCTGTCGTGTGTGGCCACCATATTCGCCAAATTCCCTATGTCCTTAAAGTCACAATACAGTATTCCAGGAGGAAAACTGTGGCCAGCATTTACAAATTTGTGATGAACCCTTAAATTATCAAACTCCAACTTCCGGCACCCACTTGAGGCTAATGTGACACATAGGAGAACACAGGCAAACTGTGGGCCCACCCAGGAGTGACTGCCTCTTTAGAGATGCCCGCCCCCATTGAGCACCTCTAGTATCCCAGAAACATGGAAGGCAAAGAGACAAGGAGAGAAGAGGTCCAGAAACACTGCAGTGACATGAAAGAGGAGAAGACAAATCAAGAAATCTTTAGCTTTAGCTCTTCTGGCCAAAAAGCAATAAAACCCTAGGGGCAGACATGTGCAGCACAAAAGGGGGCAGGTGCCACCCTGAGAGCATCGTGGAAGGATGTCTGATCCACTGTAGAATGGTTTGTACCAGCTTCCAAACAATGCGCCAAACTTCCAAAAGCCTCTCTTCAGGTGACAATGCAGTACGGAGATCGGCTCCTGCCAAGAACGAAAATCTAAGACATTCCCCTCTTTGGTGGGGAAAAGACTAAACTCCAGATTCTAACAATCAACTGGTCCTGCTACTGTTTATAATAATTTTACATGGAAAATATCCCAAAAGATATACATCAAACTTTTAAAAGGAATTATCTTTAGGGATGGAGACAGGTTTGGGGAAGGGGAAACATTCACTGTCTACTTCCGTAGTGTTTGGACTTTTCTTTCTTTCTTTCTTTCTTTTTTTTTAACAATGCATGCATTGTAACATACAATATACAATGCAAGGCATTATTTTATAATATATTTTAATGTAAAATTCTTAAATACGTAGAACTAATTTTTCAATGGTATTACAGAAATTAGGGAGAAATTTTCCCCAAATGAAGTGATACTTAGTAGTTCTGATCATGAATCAGTTCTTCAGTCTGACAAGTAAAAGTACATAATCGCATTCTGACTTATGTGAGGAATGCCGAAAGAAAACGTTACTCGTTGCCACTGGCTTTGAGCAGTTTAGCAGTCAGCCAGAGAGACAAAGTATGGATACATCCACCTTGAGCACACACACAAAATCAATAAGGCTCAGGCTGGAGCCAGTGGAGAGGGCTTGGGTTTGCTGAAGACTTACAGGGTGATCCAAACGGTAACATGCAAGGCAGGGAGGGTCCAGGGACCTGGCAAATGGCCCAGCATCTCCCTGACTTCAGTCCTTCCTTATGATGCCTACGGACACAATGATGTGGCTGATAAAGCAATTTCACATGCATGTTCAAGAAATCAAAGGAGTCTGCAGAAATTTAAACCTATGTGACAAAATTTTTATCAGCCTCACCCAGTAACATGTGCCCATCACCCAATTATGTCACTACCTTAGGGTTCTGAAAATTCACAGGTGTGCAAGAAAGAGATTAAAACTTCCCTTGAAAATTACCTAATGAGACTCTAGAAGAGATAAGAATTGTGGAAAATGGACATCTCTAACAACCAGAAAATGAAGAGACCAAGATTCAGGTTTGGGGGAAGTGTCACAACACTTTTGTGTAATACTGTCGCATGCACTGACTGTTTTATACATACAGTCTATTTTCCCGAAATAGATTACATGTCGGTAGGAACATGCTAATACTGTACTTACGTCACTCTACTGCTAAAATATCTGGAATGACATTCTATTACTGGGCACCTGTCATACTCTAAGAATGTGCTGGTCCTTGAGGCCCCAGAAGAAAGAATGGGATAGACTGTTTCCAAGTCACTAAATCACCAAGCAAATTCACAAATTAACTTAGGTACAGACTGAACAGCTTATTCTAATAAGACATTTTCTAAAGACTGACACGCTAATGTTCATTTCTCTTTGTTTACTTCTTCCAAGATCTTAAAGGAAGCTGTAAGGTTATTGGTTGCCTTGTTTTAAGGAAGCTATTAGTCAGTGGTGATGGTCAGCTTGCCATTTTTATAAAAAGTGTTCCCTCTGAATCAAGGACATCTATCTGAAAACATGCCATGAACATTTACTGTTACGTACTGCCGTCTGCCCAACACCCACTCCCTTTTCCAGGAGGACCTCCATGCGGTTCCAGGGAGAGCTACTGTGTTCTTACGTGCCTCTACACCCTACACCACAGTGCACCGGTTCAGGAGTCACCCCGTGACCAAAGCCCCATAAATTACATCCTCCTTAGCAAACAGCCCCAACGTTTCCAACTGGAACTAGAAAAATGGGACAAGTGGTGAATAGCAAAGTCCAGGGGCACATGGCAACCACACCTCCTGCTACCTGGAAGACCACCTGCAGGGGCAGAGACAGAAGCTAAAATCAAGAGATTGAGAGACGGAAAGCCTTAATTTCTGTTGTTCCGGAGCCTGTCTGCACTTTGCCTTTCCTTCAGACTGGCTGCTTAGCTCTTCCCTTGATCACACAAGATATACCAATATCTTTCCCCCAAAGGCCTAATATAAAATACCTTCCCCCACCACACCACAATGCTGCATTAGAAATGCCAACCATAGCCTCCAACTGCCAGCCAAATCCCCTCTAATCCGTGGATGAATGCAGCCAGTATGTTTTAGACATATGACTTCCTGCTCTTCACCAATGTTCTGGGTAACTCTTTTAAAGGTAATCATTCGTAAGTAACCAGTGGGTCATGACCTGGTATAAAAATATTATCCGGGGTCTTCCCTGGTGGCGCAGTGGTTGAGAGTCCGCCTGCCGATGCAGGGGACGCGGGTTCGTGCCCCGGTCAGGGAAGATCCCACATGCCGCGGAGCGGCTGGGCCCGTGAGCCATGGCCGCTGAGCCTGCGCGTCCGGAGCCTGTGCTCTGCAACGGGAGAGGCCACAGCAGTGAGAGGCCCGCATACCGCAAAAAAAAAAAAAAAAAAAAAATTATCCGGGCCAATCAGAGCCCCAACTCCATACTCAACCTCACAGAGATCTGAACCAGAGAAGGCCAGGATTTTGAGTCGTTTAGCAGTGACGTCAGAAAAGAAAGATGGGCAGGAGGTCGAGTTGGAACCATAACATACCAAAGCCATCAGTGAGCTGAGTTATGATGAGCAGATACCAGCACTATGCAGGGGGCTCCCATCCACGAGGTACCTGCCCTACCTGAAAGATGAAGATCACCTCCAGCCCTACAGCAGCCTCCGTCACTAATGGATTCCTGGGGTTCATGCACCTGAAACTTTGCAGTAACCTCCCCACCCCCACTCCACCACACACTATCTTTATTCAGACACTCAAGTGAATCCCTGTTCCTGAAAACCAGAAAGGACTAACCCCAGATAACTGTGAATGCAGAATTCTTTCCAGAGAAGCCAATCAGCAGACACAAACCACCTTGTTACCTTCTTACCCAGAACCCTCCCACTGGGTTACTATTTATGTGATCGTGTCAAAACTACCGACAAATACGCAGTTTAATAATCAAAGTCACCTTCTTTAATCAACTTGGTGTCAAACATCAAAACATAATTTAAGAAACTATTTAACATCTACCCAGCATCAATTTTCTCTACAAATTAGAAAATTAAATTGAATGTTACTGCCGCAGATGGTGGTTAAATAAAAACCTTAGCTATATGAATTGCCATTGTTAATATAAAACCTACTTCATGACACTTTTAGCTTGCTCTCATTGTGGGACATTGTTTCTAAAGGGGACAGGACTTTATAAATGCCCTGTATGTAAATGATGTATTTTCTTTTTACCTTCTTATATTTTCTTCTTTACCTGCTCACAGGTCCACTTTGATAGAAAACTGGCAAAAGAGTTAAACGGTAGAAGTGAATTTAACAGATGGAACAAAGACGACCATATGAGATGACCGAACACCCGCCAGGAGGCTTATCGGATGACCACATCCAGGTAAATGAAGAAGTACTTAACTCTACAGTACTTTCAGATGCCTACGAGGTATTTGCCATCTATTCCCAGGCAACTGCTGGCTAAAATCATAGTATTATCCTGTCAGTAACTTTCATAGAATTTTTTCTGTTCTTCCTCACTAATCTACCACTATTACTCACATAAGAGAACAGAGGGAAAAAATCAGAGAGGTACTGATAACATGCTATACAACACGGGTGAACCTTGAAAATGTTTTGCTAAGTAAAAGAAACCAGTCACAAACGGCCACATGTTGTATGATTCCATTTAGATAAAATGTCCAGAATAGACAACTCCACAGTCAGAAACTAGATCAGTGGCGGCCTGGAGCTGGGGAGGAGTGAAAACGGGAAGCGACTGCTAATATGTATGCGACTTCTCTGGGGGGGTGATAAAAATGTTCTGGGATTAGTGGTGATAGTTGCACAACTCTGTGAGTACCTTAAAAATCACTGAATTGTACACTTCTCAGGGGTGAATTTTATGGTATGTAAATAATATCTCAAGAAAGCTGATATTTAAAAGACAGACAGATGGCGGCGGGTGGAGGGTACACATATGCAGAGAGGGCCGGGAAAAGTAGAAGAGAGGAGAAAAATCATGAATTTTTCCTCTTTTGCTTACCTAGGCAGTCTCCAACAAAAGACAGGTCACATTCCCTAAGTTCAATCACAAATCAAGCATAAAGTATATGGGATTTTCCCCTAGAAATGGTGACTGGAGCTCCTCAAAAGTCAGGGACTGACTTAAGGAAAATATTCTGGTGGGGTGAGAAGTTAAGACAAAGGCTAAGGTGCAGTAAGAGATGAGTAAAGGGATGAGGATTGAGAAGTTCTCTGACCTAAGGAATGAAACTTGAAAGAGACTGAAGGGCAGGAATGGGGGCTAGGTTAGGAAGAGGAATGGTGTGTGGTTAAGAGGTTTGATGAAGGAGAGGAATAGTAGGCTGTTTCTCCCAGCCAGGATCATTCATCTCAGCTGCTATGGAGTTTCAGCCATTGCTGAGATGAGAAGAAAATCTGAAGAATATAAGGCACAGGAGCGGAAATCCAAGCTGATTTCAAAAGTCAGGAGGGCGTCATCTACAGCAGTAAGAAGAAAGAGAGGGGAGGGAAATCTAAGGAAGCTCTACCCAAAAAAGAAAGAAAAGATTCCTGCAGTCCTACAGTCAGGAAACTACTGAAGCCTTATGTATACAGAAAATAAATTGAGGGTATAATCCAGGACTACTTGTAATGACCTAAACAGACCTTCTCTTCACTAGCCTGCATGAACCTCTTTGATATGAAATGCTCCTTCAGATTCAGATTTCACAACTAATGGGTGGTGTATTTAGTGGCACTAGGGACCATGCCTGTTCTCACAAATAATCCCAAATAATGCATAATTTAGGCAAACAGCCTCAAGAGTAGATGGGGGAAAAGATGGGGTAGCTATTGAATCTGTTAATCCTAACTATAAAAACCCACTCCATCATGCAAGAAGCCTTTCCCTTGGGGCATAAAAGTGTTCCATCTGAACAGGGTGATGAGTATGCACATAAGAAAAGCTCTAGCTTAAAATTTTCAAGGAACGAATCCAAGCTCAAGGTGGTGTCTCATCTTGAGAAGCCAAAAGCACTTTCTGTTTTAGTGAAAGGCCTCCTCTGTTTTGCTGCAGTGGAAACGGAAGCAGCCACGCCAAGGTTCAGGCTCCACGCTCTCTCTCTCCAAGTTCCAATGTTCTTTACATTCCTTGACCCGTCCTCTTAAAATGACTTTGTTTTTTCCCTCTTGCGATCAATCCTTCTCTAAATTACTGCAGCACTACTTTCTTGCCACTTGCATACAAGTTTAGTTCGTGTTTCATGTAAATAGGTTTTATCTTCCTAATTAGATCATTCCAGACCATGTTTTATAGATCTCTTTGCATGTTCAATAGCAAGGTGGCACCATACTTCCACTAGAAGGAAGTAAAATATTTTACATCTATTTGTTTGTTTGTGTATTCAGTCTTGGCAGGGGGGATTGATTGTGAATTAACAGTCGTATTCTGGGAAGTTTCTAAGTAAAACCACCGTAGCACAGGGGATCTTAAAAAATATGAAGCCAATATCTAAACCACCTAATTAAAAATTCATGATTTTAGGTAGAAAGGACAATAAGACATCTCTCAAAAAAGGTAAACTAAAACAGCTTTTACAGTACCATATATGCACAGGTCTATCTATTTGGGGATTAAGTAAATAATTTAAGTATATAACCTTAATGACAGCTTGAAATTTGCAGTCAACTGGCAGAAAGTAGACGGCAAGTTCTGCTTTAATTCTCAGTGTATGGAATCCAAGTCTTTTCCTCCTGAGAAAACCCTGTGCCTGAATTTTTTTATCTATAACTTTTGAAGAGTCCCCACTAATTTTAATTAGCACTAGAGAGCTAATTTAGGCCCCCAAGAAATGTTCTGCCCTCCTGGAGACTAAAAATTAAAAGGCCCAAACAACTCTAGGGGCTGGGGTTAGATGGGGGAACCTCCATCACCTCCTGCAGGAAGACGCACCCAGACAGGGGCTATAATGAGGGCAGGGATTACAGCAAGAATGTGTTCCTCCTGCCACGAGACAGCTCTCTACTCAGTTCAGGCAGAACATTAAGCCTTCTTAGGTGCTGAGATATCAAAACATAACTGTGACCTACTTACTGGAGGGAAAGGGCAGACTAATATTTTAAAGGAGAGATGAAAAGTTGATTTTCACTTTGGTGAGAACACTCAAGGATAATAAGATTTGAATATTAAGTGAGAACACTTTAGACCATGTCACAGGAAAGTGTTTCTCAAAGAGTACTGTATGCATTAAAAATGCAGATTACTGTGCTCCCTCCCACTGAAGTGAATCTCAATTTTTTGGAGGGAGCGTGGACACCCTGGAATATGCATGTTTACACAAGTCTGCTATTGAGTCTTCTGCATCCAAAAATAGTGTTCGAGCTCAAGAACAACGCCAAAGTTTTCAGCGGAAACAGCAGTGTGGAGGACCTTTGTTGCTACTTTGCATCCATTTAATAAAAGTTTAGAAGTGGAAGGCACACACACATATATAAAGAGTGATTCTTTTAAAAATAATGATTCGGGCTTCCCTGGTGGCGCAGTGGTTGAGAGTCCGCCTGCCAATGAAGGGAACGCAGGTTTGTGCCCTGGTCTGGGAGGATCCCACATGCCGCAGAGCGGCTAGGCCCGTGAGCCATGGCCACTGAGCCTGCGCGTCCGGAGCCTGTGCTCCGCAACAGGAGAGGCCACAACAGTGAGAGGCCTGCGTACCGCAAAAAAAAAAAAAAAAAATAATAATGATTCAATTGATGGGTTATTCCTCATCAGAATTTAAATTCACATTTAGCCAAGTGGCCAACTACTCATGGCTTCACAACTATACTCAAGACCAAATTCGTGATAGGGATTTTAAAGCCCACATTTGTTCAGCAGGATCTATAAAGTTTTCACCAATAAAAGCATCTACGTGAAGGCACTAGAGATGCACTGTCCAAACCCACAGCCACTGGCCAAGTGACCGTGTGAAACATGGGAAATAAAATATATACTGGATTTCAAAGACTTAGTATAAAAAATGTACAGTATCTCATTTATAATAAGTTTTTTACACTGATTACATGTTGATACAATATTTTGGATTGTCTGATTGAGTGAAATATCTTACTTAGAACATTTAAAATCACATGTGTAGTATTATATTTCTTTCAGACAGCACTGATCTGGACATTTAAAGTACATCACTGCTTTAGCTGATTAAATGCTCCACCAAAATTCTTGGTCACGCAAATAAATACTTACGTTTAAAGGGAATCTGGCTTACACATACAGCCACTAATATGTGTTATTTACTCTATCCATGTAATGTAAAAGAAACAATTAGGTGCTTTCACCTCATTTTCCTATGTTTCTCAGCTGTTCTTAATTCCCCATAACCACATAAACTCAAGGTCAATTTCTTTTCCCATGTCCGTACCTTAGCAGAAAGGCTCTCCTGCAAAATTTTATCTCATAAATGCTGGTAAGTGACAACTCCCAAAGTAATCTTGTTTTTAATTTCTGTCATTTTTTTAAATGTTCATTCATACACAGGTTTTCTCCTACTACTTCTCTATGCCATTATTTTGGGAGAAAAATTAATCAAAACTTTTGAATGTGATATTAGATGTTAAGATGTTTTTATGTTTTTTTTTTCTTAATTACAAAACTGTTCATATTTATTTCAGGAAAAAGTTCAAATACAAATAAGAAATAAGTTACTCAGAAAGAAACATGGAATACTTTGGTACATAGCCTCCTAATTTTTTAAATTCACTATTTATGAGTGTTGATATAAAGATATTAATTTTAATTACTTTACCAATATTTTCAAGCTAAATGTTGCACTTTTAAAAAGACTACTTTTCCTACTTCCCCTAATTTGTGTTGATTCCACAAAATATAACCCTAAACCATAAACACCCATCACTTGTAAAAAGAAAATGTTTAGCTTTTACCTTTCTTTAAAAGATTAAAGGGTTTCTTTAATATGTAAGTTTCAGGTTTACAGCAATAGAATTCCTCATCTGTATACACTATGAAGTGATCACCAGCACAATTCTACTTACCATCCATTCACCATACAGTCGACCCCCCTTCACCTCTTTCACCCATACCCACCCCGCTTTCCCTGCGGTAACCACTAATACGATCTCTGTATCTGTGAGTTTGGTTTCAGTTTGTTTGTTCATTTGTTTTGTTTCTAGATGAAATGGCCTCAGACACCCAAGGAAGTAGACCAGATGACCATCGATACTCTACACCAGTCTCAAAATGGGATTCCCCAGACCAGCCACATCAGCATCACCTGGGAACCTGTCAGAAACGTAAATTATCAAGTACCATCTCAGACTTAACTGAATCAGAAACTCTGGCGGTGGGCCCACGATCTGTGCTGTGATTCTGAAGACCACTCAAATTCTAAAACCACAGTTCTAGACGGTGCTGGTCTGATCTGTTACTCCCGCTATCAGCTTATAAGGCTTCTTAGAGAGCTCAGAGACTTTTCTGTCCCACAGAGCTGGGAAGTCAGATAATAAAGCAAGATAATTTCTTCCATGAACAGGTGGTTTTCCTGGTATCTTCTGGATTCACTAAAAGCAATTCTTTTTTTGTTTTTCTTTTCTTTTTTTTCCCCCCCACATTATTTATCCTGGAGGCAGCATGTTTTCTTTTCAGTAACTTCTCGTGGCTACTCACGGCTTCCTCAAGCCACAGGATGCATTTCTGAGCCTTCTGAAGATCTTTTTAACATGTCTGCATTACCCATCATCAATTCTCTACACCAGTGAGCTTTGAACCATTTTGCATTTTACTGAATAGCAAAAAAATAGTAGCATATACACTTTGGAGTCAGTCTGCCTTCAGTCACTTATCAGTGGTGTGACCTTGGGCAAGCTACTTAATCTCTTTGTGCCTCAGCTGCCTCATCTATACATTGTAGATAACAATCTCTCTCATAGTTGTTATGGGATTAACTGTTAATATATGCAATGCATTTAAAACAGTGCCTGACACACTGTAAGTATGCTTACTATTATTAGCATTTGTTCAAGGACCTGGATAACACGGAGGGAAAGACATCTTAGGAAGTGTAGGGACAACTGATTAATCCTAAGGACAGCTGGGGATCTCCTCTGGAACTAGAGAAAAGAACAAAGCAAGGAACTGCTCTGCAGTTTGCGAGTAAAATTCTTAAAAGGGCGATACTACAGCTGACCCTTGAACAACACAGGGGTGAGGGACACCAATCCTCCACACAGTTCAAACCCCCGTTGTTTAAGGGTCAACTGTACCTGGTAGTCTGGAACCAGAAAGTAAATGACTCATGATCAAAGATAACTGGCCACTAATATCATACTGGTCTAACAGCTCCAATGAAACCTCAAGAAAATGAGGTAAGACATTAAAGTACAAATCGATCCACTAGCACGAGACAAGATCATGGTTTCCATAAGGTTCCATGTTAATGAATAAGCTAGAAACTAAAGCTCTAATTCTAGAGTGACTATCTGGTTAATCATTTATGCCCTCGAATCAGGCAAGCTCGAGAAAGACCTACAAATCACCACCACTCAACAAACAAATTATCCTAAGGCAGCTGAACAATTTTTCCATAGCATTTAGTTGCCTGCACCCTCAACATCCATTTCCCTCTTCCTCCTTCCTGTTGTATTCTAAAGTTTCTAGCCAAGCTGTTTGGGTGGGACTGACCCCTCGCCACTCCCAACCCCGCAATTCCCTGCACCCCAAGATGCATTCCGATTAGCTGATGTCAATCAGCATATCCTCTTCTGACTCCAGTGGAGAGAGGTTCTGAGAGAGGCACGTGACCCAAGCACAGTCAAGCCAGTGAGACTGATTCCACGGCCATAGTGGAAGTACAGTACTGGGCAAGCAGAGGTGCTCTTTTCTACTGGATGTCCTTACAAACAGATCTGGGACCCAGGGCAGCCATCCTGGGACTCCAGGGACCCAAGAGCCTACCTGAGAATGAAGTCCACACCAGCAAGGAAAGCCAAAAAGTGGAAAGAAACTGGATCCTGGTCATACCATCTAAACCCAGGAGCAAATCTGGCTTAAATGCTAAATTTGTCTACTATTCTCTGTCATGTCTCTTTGTCATTTAAACCACTTTGGGCTAGGTTTCCTTTTGCTTACAATCAAGAGAACTCCAAATGACACATGCCTCATAAACAGATTACACTGTAAAGGTAATAAAAAAGTCAGCTATCTTCACAATTAACAGGAAACTCACTTGTTTAAGTCATGACTTTTGTTTACTTGTCATAATTAAAGATATTAGGAAAAAATACATAAACCCACTTTTCTCATTTGGAAATCATTTTATTTGGGGTCTCAAAGTACAGAGGCAAGATTTTGAATAAACTCCACATTGGCCCCTTGGTTTACACATATTCAATACTGCTGAGTTTTCATTGTGAATGAACCCCCTTCCTGATTTTCAGGGCAATTCCACCCCATCTAGGGCCCTGGTAAAAGTGTGCCCTAAGTATTCAACAGCAACAAGGGAGTGAGAAATCATGAAGTAAGGGATGTGTGCCTGTTAACTTTATCAATGGCAGACTTACCTGTTATAGCATTAAATGTGCCCTCACCAGATTAAGCTATTGCTTTTCAGATCCAAAACCTCTGCACGTGATACTAACTAACCTTGGTCACTCAAAGCAAGTACTGTAACAGGTCAAGTTAATTTATATATCACAGGCCCTAAGTAAACAGGTTAATTTGTATACAGTTGACCCTGGAACAACAAGCGTTTGAACTGTGCAGGTACACTTACACTTACATTGACACATTTATTTTCAATAAATATACAGATGTAGAGTAAATGTATTTTCCCTTCCTTATGATTTTCTTAATAACGTTTTCTTTTCTCCAGCTTACTTTACAGTAAGAATACAGTATATCATATATATAACTTACAAATTATGTGTTAATCGACTGTTTATGTTATGGATAAGGCTTCAGGTCAACAGTGGGCTATTAGTAGCTAAGTTCTGGGGGAGTCAAATACATGGATTTTCGACCGTGCAGCAGGTTGGTGCCCCTAACCCCCATGTTGTTCCAGGGTCAAACTGTATTTTTGTGTCTAAGGTATAGTATACTTCAATATACTGAAATGTAAGATGTGTTAAAAATAAAAGATTTCTGACAAGCCTAGGGCATCTCTTTCTGAACGGCTATAAAAACCACCCTGGGCTCTGAATCATTTGGGCTGTGGGACTGACAGGCCCCCAGATAGGAAACTGGCCACCTTATGAAACAGTCGGCTTGCTCTGGTGGGACGTGTTCACGTAGAGCTGAGCTGATCTTGAGAGGGGGACAGGGTGGATGATTTCAAAGGGACCTGTAAGGCATCCCAGGCCTCTGTGACGGGACATAAGGGCACCCTACCTGCCAGAGCCTTGATGCGGGACCGCTCAAAGAGCCGCGCGGAGCTGTTCTCGTTGTCCCAGTCATCCACGTCCCAGCGGTTGTTGACATCGCTGTACTGCTGTTGGATCTCGATGTTGTCGTAGTCTGTGGCTACTGTGGTCGTCATCCTGGACCGCCTCAGCTGCTTCTCCACATCAGCTCCTTCTCAGAGGTCTGTGAGAAACAGAAGGGAAACCCTAGTCAGGAGTCTAAGCTGTCGATCCCCACAAAACCTACTGGGGAAAGGTGAGCAGAAGGTAACACAACTCCTACGTGCTGAGAGCAGGTCTCTGGAGTCAATCGAAGCTGGTTGGGAACTTCAGCACTGCCTCGTAACATGTGTGTGACCTTGGCCAAGGCACATAACACCTCTGAGCCTCCGTTTCCGCAGACATGAAGGAGGGAAGATACTCTACAGGTTGTTGAGAAGACTGAATGAGATGACGGATACCCAACAAAGGGTGGGTTTCTTCCTCCTTTCTAAAGTTTAGACTTTGCAATTTTAAAGTTTTATTAGAGCTGGATGAATACCTACCTTGGGTAGGTATTCTGAACGAACTAATCTGTTTCTATTGTGTGTCACCATAAACTATAATCTCTTAGCTTCTCCTAGAAATTCATATAATGTGATATAAGAGAACTAACAGATCATTTTATCTAAACATATCATTTACATATTAGAAAACTGATGCCTAAGATTAAATGACATAGTAAATATACAGCAGCAAGCACAGTACTAGTGTTTAACAGATACCAAAAAATGACTGAATAATGACTGAAATTATGTATATGACTGTGTTATTACAAATTCTACTACCCACCCCAATACCCACGTCTCAGGGACCCACCAGGGCCACAATGTTTTACAGGGATAAATGGGAAACAAGAACTTCAGCCTCAGCATTTGGCCCACTGCCGTCTTTATCACAGTGCCCTCAGAGAATTAAGAGAGATACATTTAGCTTTAAATATATAGCTTCTCCCCTCAATACAGCTATTATTCATTCATGGAACCAAAATGTTCCAGGGACCTAGTACATGCTCAGCACTGTTCCAGATGCTGGGTTAACGGTAAACAAGATAAGGACCTGGCTCTAGTGAAGCTTACATCCTACTAGGAAGAGCTGGACCAAAAAAGCACAAAAGACAAGACAAGATAGTTGAAAAGAAAATAAAATGAAACTGGAGTGATGTGACACAGAGTGAGTAATCAGTCATACTGTCTTATAAACTTCAAAGCTGCTAAGAGACTAGACTTAATCATCCTCACCACAAAAAGAAATGATAATTATGTGAAATGATAGAGGTGTTAGCTAATGCTACAGTGGTAATCATACTGCAACATATAAACATATCAAATCAACATACCTTACACCTTAAAACTTACAAAGTATTATGTGTCTGTTATATCTTAATTTAAAAGTAAAAGAGAGAAAAGGAATGAATGGCTCTTTTAGAGCTGGTGGTCAGGGAAAGTCTGAGTCGGTATTTAAACTGAGCTCTCAATGGTCTTGTCACACCCAGATCAAGAGGAATGACATTCCAGGCAAAGGAGTAAAGGCCCTAAGGTGAGAACAGCAGGGCTTGTTGGAGGAATGAAGAGCTCAGTGTGGCCCAAGTCTGGTAGGCAGGGAGAGATACAAGGAGATGAGGTTGGGAAGGTAGGTGGAGCCAGTCCACAAAGGGCTGTTTGTGAGGAAAGCCAGGGCAGGATTTTAACCTAATAACTGACATCACTGGATGTATGTTTTTAAAAGATCAATCCTGGTGCTGTGTGAAAAACAGATTCTAGGAGGCAAGGATATGTGCTTAATTCCTACGGGTGTGGTTAACTTCCTGCACATTTTATATACAAGCCTATCTAAGTAAATTAAAAAGAGAGGGAGGAAGAAAGATGCACCCCCCCCACTTAGTTGTAGGAAGATATCCCAAGGGAAAAGATGTTTGTCATCTCCCCCTCCCATCCCTTCCCCCAGGCCCCATATTAAGACTCAAAAATTAATTATAAGATTTTGTACCTGGATGCTCGTTTCATGGAAACCTCATTCAGCGTGCCCCAAGAATGCACGCACAGACCAGAGTTAGCAAGCCTAATCACTGGAGCTCATGCACGAATCAAACCAGACACCACCCGGCAACCACAAATGGACCACTCGAGCTCACATTTTTCCCCACACATGGCACCAAACAAAGAAAATAAACAAAGCCACATACGCAGAAAAGAAACATTCCTCTTATTGTGCTTCAAAAGGCAGCTTTTTCTCAAGTTCTAGCACAGAACCACACGAGGCACACGCAACCAGGGGTCCGTGGACAATTAATTAAGCTGAAACAAATGAACTGCGCCTCAAGTAGTGTAGTAATTGGGGGCAAAAGCACAGACCTGCCCCCTCTTTTGTCATTAGCTGTTTTCTCACAAGATATCCAAGAATATCCCCAACACATCCTCCGTGCCCCCCTCACAACTGAATCACCATCTGTAACTCAGAGTCACCCACCTCTGCTCAAACAGAAACATCTCGGATGGGAGTAAAATCCTGGATTCCTATCAGGCAGACATTATCAAGGTCAAAAATATAAATTTATCAAAAATATATATATATATATAAATTTATCAGTAGATCAATTTTAACACCTCCATTAGCAACATACTGAAAAGATTTCTAAAAACACGAAAAAGTTCAGACACCTAAGCCAGTAAATATATTCTACAGAAGGATCTTACAGTTGGCTTTTAGCATTCAGAGTCATAACCCCTCCAAAAAAAAGAAAATCAATATTGTTATGTACCATTTGACCTTGGAGATGGTTAAGTTTTATGACTCTATTAAAACCAAAGACTTCTACAAAATTCAGCCTTGGAGGATGCCATCTCTAGGGGGAAAAAACGTGAGAGTGCTATTAACTCCAAAATGTTTAACCCAACCCAAGGTGAAGTCGAAACACCACATACCTCTCTCCAGATTCGTCCTGGCTATTTGGTGCCACCTGCTGACCAATGAGAACAAGCCACACCGAGGCCTCCAGCGCAGCAACCAACCTGTGCTCCAGCTCCCGTCACCCGACTCCAGAGTCAGCCCAACTACATCCCATGAAGCTCTCCCTACCACGGACTTATCCAAAAATTTCTCGACAAGCAGACATTGAGTTCTTGATTTAAGTTTAAAATAAGTCATTCAGAGAATGTCAGCACATGTTTCCTAAGTATTCTTCTTTAATAACGCCATCGTTCCTCAAAACAAAGGGGTGACTGGGGAGCAAAAGTTCCTACGAGTCTGTATACAAAAGAAATACCGACTACAAGTTACTCTTTTTATTCGACTGTTTCACTCGAGCGTCTAAGAACTTGGATATCAGGGGCATTTTTGTCTTCAACGTTCTCTGTCCTAAGGCAATATCCTCCCCAAACAGTAGAGTTTGCATAATGATAGAATATATATATTTTTTTAATTTTCAGGGATATGTCAAAGCAAAAAAATCCCACATCCCCACCAGGGCCATAGTGGAACGGTGCTTCCAGATATTCAGCGGCAACAACGCAGGAACCTGAAGGTGAAGGAACGGTCGGAGTCAAGGCAAGAGCATGGACGAGAGCGTGGCCATGGCACAGGGATCCCAGAAAGCCCAGCAAGCTACTACCATCATTATCCCCTAACCCACCTCAACAAAGGATGGTGCCAGCTGCGGGGGCAGCTTACATCGCACCTACAGGTGTCCCCAGGCGGTTATCTATAAAGGGCTAGATTTTCCCAAGGTGCTAGCTATCAGCCATGTGTCCCAAGGGCCAGTGAAGCAATCTGTACTTCGATGGCTGTGGGAAGATTAGGAGGAGACAAGAGAGGAGGGCTGGCCATCTTGGAACTGGGCCTGGTGGTGGGGCTGCCATTAGGAAAGCTTGAGAGAACTACGTAAGGGTGGTGGGAGGTAAGACAATCTCCGCTCCAGAGAAGGGCTCTCACTGTCCCAGCTGGCTCGGTGCGGCCCGAATTCTGACTTGATCACCAGGGCAGGAACCCATTAAATAATCCTTGAGTGAATACAAATCACTAATATCCCAGATATGATATGAATAATACTCATGTCTTCTGTGGCCAGACATTGGGAAGATGATTAAAACTGCTTCCCTGCTCTTCTCTATCCTAACTCTGTGTGTGTGTGTGTGTGTGTGTGTGTGCGCGCGCACACGCGTGTATAAAAATAAGGAGTATGTAAAAAAGCCAAGCCCCCTCCACAAATTACTCTTCTCTAATCCTCTGCCCTCTCTAATTCCTATGAACTGTAATTCTCCAAAAATAACAAAGACATTCCAAAAGCTTTATCATTTTCTGCTTCATTAAGAAGACAATTTTATTTATTCAAACTGACAGACAAAGACAGAAATAGATGAGGAAGCTATTATCATAGACCCAAAGAGGCAAAGAGGTTCCTCCAGCTCTGGCACATGCTACCACAAGGTCATAACCATCGGGAAAAAAACTGGAGCTTCACCGCTCCCAGCTTTAGGAGTTATTATTGACAGTTCTCTTCATTGACTAAAATTCTGAAAGTCAACACCTGGCCAAGTCCAGAGGGAAAACACTTGATCTGTTTATTTTCCAAGGTACCGTATCTGTTTTCCCTGTCACATGGCTATTAGATCAACACACAGGGTTTTGTTCTTTATAGTTTATCTCCAGGCTTCCTTCCACTGCCCTCTTCCGTCTGCCTGGATGATGTTACCCACTACCCTATGCTGACAACCACTCCCTGGACAGCTAAGGGCAGCGTCTCCTAAGGATCAACAAGTCCGTGTCTACAACTAAACTCCTAATTCCTCCCTCCAAACCTTGTTTTCCCTCTGTCACTCCCTCACTGAACAGCACCCTCATTTCTCCCACTGACCTCAGCTAGAAACCTTGCGGTCATCCTTCATTTCTCTCTCTCCTCCCATATTCAGGCCCCAAGGTTGCCTGCACCTCCTGAAAATCTCATAAATCAGCTCAAGCAATACTTTCTTATTCCAGTGCCTCACCTCTCATTTTAATCCGCAACCCTACATTGCCACCAGAGGGACCTTTCTAAAATGTAATTCTAATCACTTTATTCCCATGACTAAAATTCACCAATGCCCACGCCTTCAGAACAATAAATCCCCATTGCCTTCAGAATAATGCCCAGAACCCTTTGAAGAGAAATGAGCGCCTTCATGAGGGGCCTGCCCAGCTCTCCAGCCTGGTTTCAATATTCTTGTCTTTAACTCTTGTAGCTCCTGAAGGAAAAGTCATGTTCCGGTCTCACCTCCAAAACTACTACCTGGAACAGCTCTCTCCTATTCCAACAAATCCTAGCTGATGTATCACCTCATCCAAGAAGCCACCCCTGATCCCTCCACCACCACCACTACCACCACCTAGTCTGAGTTAGATGACCCACATATGTCCTCCCTCCTTATATACCTCTGCCCTATCACTTATCATCGTAAGGCTGTTTCATAATTACAAAACTTCTATTTACTAATCATCAGTAGGACACAGGCTCTTAAGGTCATGTCCCCATCATACTGTGTTTATATTTCTCAACTCCTAGCAAGGTGCCTGGAAACATTAAGTGCTTGTTAATTATTTATGGACTGGTTGAGAGGGTGGGAGACTGGATGGAGGATGGGAAGGTGAGGCCACAGGAGCCATGACAATTCAAGCTGCCACGGGGGTACCGTCGCCATCAGTCATAAAGCCCAGAACACACACCCTTTTAAGTTCCACAGATCTGCTGGGCTCTCTGCCTTCCATTTCAAGGCAGTCACATTTTTAGACTAGGCTGCTAATGAACACGAACTTATATTTAATAAGGTACTTCTCTACGTACTTATTAAAATGTATGTTTTCCTTTTTAATTTAGTTTTTACCCATGAAAATAATTTATTTTTTGTCCAAACTAGAGAACAAAGCAACAAAGAGAAAATAAATGGAATTTTCACTGGCGCTACACACGTGCAGAAACACACACTTCGTTAATACCCAATATTAATTAAAGGCTCAAATAAATTAAAGAAAAAGGTGACAACATTTGCCAACCCTCCTTAAGGAGGAAAAACATATGCCAACAATTACTTCGACAGAATTCACAAACCCAAATGTTCTGCAGACGCTTAAAAACCCTCCCACTTCACTGATGAAAAAAAAAACTTGAAAAAGCATACACTGGACTGCTGGTGTGCCACCTTAAAAAAGAAGAAAAAACAACAAAAAAGATCCTGCTCAGGGACTCTGGAGAGACCAAACTATGTCTGAGAGTTTCCAGGAAGGGACCTCTGAGAGTTCTGCCTCAATCCTCTCAACTCTTCAGTAGCCAGAAAGCAAGAGAGTCACACCCCGCTTACAGTTTGCCACCGAGGCAACCTGCAGCACGTGTAAATGGCCAATAAAGAGGAGTCTCTGCAAGAAACCACATCTAGAACCACTGTGATGAATAAATCTGGCTAACCGACCGTTACTCAGGTTCACGGACCCAGTTCCATAAAAAGGCTCAAGTCGGGGCTTCCCTGGTGGCGCAGTGGTTGAGAGTCCGCCTGCCGATGCAGGGGACACGGGTTCGGGCCCCGGTCGGGGAAGATCCCACATGCCGCAGAGCGGCTGGGCCCGTGAGCCATGGCCGCTGAGCCTGCTCGTCCGGAGCCTGTGCTCCGCAACAGGAGAGGCCACAACAGTGAGAGGCCCACATATCGCCAAAAAAAAAAAAAAAAAAAAAAAGGCTCAAGAGTCTAACCTAAACACTCAAAGTTCTCTGCTCACAAACACCAGGACACACAGAAAAAGTTCTAGCGTGAGAGCTGACAACGTAAGAAAAACACACACGCATACAAAGTCCTTTAGAAAAGTTTCCTTTAGAAAAGTTTATCATTCACTTTTACAATTATCTAGTTTACTTGGAGCTTTACAGGAACACATCTACCGTACAAAGAGCATTATATGGCTGCATAAACCAGCCAAAATTCATAGACTCAGACCATTTTGCCAGGGCACGGTACTCAGAGACTTGTTTAAAATGAAACCTCGTTAATAAAGGTGGTCTTCAAATACTGTATATTCATACTAACTTTTGTCTGTTTTATTTATCAGTGACAGAGTATGTTAAAATCTACCACTATGACTGTGGTTTTAACAGATTTCCCTTGTAACGCCCTGGATACATGCAAAATCATAATTATTTTGTCTTTTTGGTGGGTTGTTAACATGAACTATTCTATTTCCTCCATATTCATATATTAATTCTATTTTTATTGATAGCAATATTTGCCTGTCCCTCCCCACCCCCTTTCTGTTCTTTAAACCTTCTAGAGTCATTCTGTCTTAGGTATGTCTCTTATTTTTTAATTCAATCCAAGAGTCTGTCATTTAGTGGGCAAATATAACCCACGTACATTTATTAGGATTACTGCTATATTTGAAGTTTCAACCAACTTACCTTGCTTTCTATCTTAACAAAATGTGGAAACTGGGGCGTGAAGATTTAAACAACTGGATCAAGTCATACAGCTATGAACCCAACACCTATAATAACTTTATCACCACTGAACCCAGAGCCGTAATAACTTGTCTAATCTTTAAAATGCAGACAGTTGATGAGTCTAACAACCAAAGAAAACTCTAGTACTATTAAAAATAACTTCATTTTTTTGCTGGCTTACTTTATGCCAAGCATGGTGCTTTACTCGCTTTTTCAGTCTTCCCCAGCAACCTTTTGAGGTAGATACTATTATTGCCTACAGTGAATAAACTAAGGCTTTGCCCATGGTGGCACAGCAAGGAAATGAGGAAGCCAGGAGGGTTTGAAACAAGTGTGTATGACTCCATGAATGAATAAAGAGCTTGTGCTTTGAGGAACAACCCTTTAACAGCAGTCCATATCAGAAATTTGTCTAACGGACTCAAGGTTCTTAAACAAATAATAGATTAGCCTCCTTCAAAGCCTAATTACTAGGTAGGGCACAAGCCACCCAGCCAGGTATCCTAGCCCATGTATTCTCAATGGGGGCAATACTGGTCCCAAAGGATGAAAATTCATTTGGGCGTTGGGGCAAAAAAACTTTCTTTTATGTAAGCACAGATACAGTATATCTGTAGTATTAAAATTTCATGGGTATTAAAATTTCAAACTGTCTAATAAAAGACTTCTGGTGGAGGAAGAGAACAGTGGAAAACGGGTTAAGAAACATTGACCAAGCTAAAGGAAAGATGTGTACCACCTCTAGGTAAATTAAGACTTGAAGGCAGGCCTTAGAAGACAGAAACATGAAGAGCACATTTCCCTGTACTAAAGAACTGGAATTTCATATACCATGGGTCCCATTTATCATGCCTCTGATATAAAAACTCACATTAGGCTACTCCTCCCTAGCACTAACGTATGTACTTCAGGGAAGCAGTGATGATTTAGCCATCTTCTGCCTACAACACTCAAAGACTAAAGCACTCATTACAAGCCTGCTGCTACCGACTGAATGTTTGTGTCTCCCTCCCCCATAAAATTCACATGTTAATTCCTAACGCCCAATGTGCCAGCACTTGGAGTTGGCACTTTCGGGAGGTGATTAGATCATGACAGCAGAGCCCTCATGAATGGAATTATAAGAGAAACCCCAGAGTGTAACCTCACCCCTTCCATCATGTGAGGACACAGCAGGATGATGGCAGTCTATGAACCAGGCCCTCACCAGACACCAAATCTGCCAGCACCTTGTTCGTGGACTTTCCAGCCTCTAGAACTATGAGAAATAAATGTTGTTTATATGCCACCCAGTCTATGATGTTTTGTAACAGCAGTTCACACAGACTAAGACACCTTCATTCCCAATATTCGGAAGTAACCTCTTTCCTACCCAGATCAAAGATGCCACTGGAAGGCCAGTTCTAATTTTATGAATAAAGTTGTAGGGACAAATTTTATTTTTTTTAACATGGGCAGGTTAAACCAGGTTCTACTACTTGCAGTAGCAAAATTACCCTAACTATAAAGAAAATTACTTATTTTAAAAGATTCCCTATCAGAAAATACACTGACTATGATTCGTTTTATTTTAAAACAATCTGTTTAAAAGATTACATCAGGGTGGCTTAAGAACTTACCATTATACAGTATGACCAAGAATACATTTCTTCTACAAGGAAAAGTAGAACGTAGGGGGAATAACAAGGCATCTCCCTGACCCTCTACTTTACAGAGTGAACTGCACAATGAACAGTAAAATTATAAACAGATTTATTATTTGCGTGCCTTAAAAGAAAAATTCTTAATACATGGCATAGACATTTATCCTTATGTACTATTTGTACTTGAAAATTTTAAACAAAGTACTTTATTTATTTTCTATGCCTACATATGATACTATCTAGATTCTAAATATAAATTTGTAAGCCCTAGAATTTTTTAACACGAGCTTTATTTCGAAAATAGATCAAGAAAGTAAGGTCAGCTTTTCCAGTACTTATCTATAAGCCTCAAAATCACCTAATTTCAACCAAACAAAAACGTTTAAAAATAATTCCTATTAAAATACAAGGCTTTGTCATATACTTGGCAGTTAAAGGCTATCCTTGCTTTTGTTCTATTAACAGAGAAAAGCAATTAAAAGTGAAATCATTAACTCAATGCAGACCTAACACCATGGTCTTATGGCCAGCGTGGGGTTTCTGAGCTGCTATAAATCACCACGTTGGTCTTCCCTTTACTTCCAGAATAGTTTTAAATTACATTAGGGTGTAGGTCTAATGTTACTGCTGCCAAAACGCCAGTCCTGACTTTCAGTGAGTTTGGCACTTCATGGCCTTACTCTTTGGGAAATTTTATAAGGCCTGAGTGCCTGAACAACAGAGGAGCAATAGCATGCTATCTGGAAGCAGACTTTTACTCCTAGAACAGCCCAGTGCCTAAATTCTCTGCAAATCTTACCAAGCGAAAATGCGTATCACAATTTCCTGGAATAATGATCACATGACAGAAATATGTAAAACCACAATGAAAAGCAACACTACAGGAAACGATGAACGAGGCACACACGCTAAGCTCCATGAGGGCCAGGATCCTCGCTGTCCCGCTCATCTTTATGTCCCCAGCACCAGCACTTAAGCCACCGCAGAGGCTCAGAAACAATCGTGAAAGAAAATGGCAGGTGGCAGGGGCAGCGTCACCAACAGAGCATTCTAATGCTGAAGCACAATGCTTCTTTCTGCGTAAATAATAATGTGTCCTGGATCAGGATAAATTGTAATTGTTATGTAAGGGGCAACAGTCTCCTCACCCAGATTCATTTAGCGAAGGATAAATTGTTATAAGAAATTTATTTTCAACCAACAAAATATGAAGGGTCATATTTGGATAGGAATGGAATAATCACAAATTTCACAATCTCATTTGGGATAAACAAACATACTTATTTTAATATGTCATCTTTTGAGAATCATTCTCCTTTGGAAAATGACTTAAATCCTAGGCTTGTCTAATAGTAGCCAAATTTCCAAAGCTCTAAATATTATTAGTTAAATTGTCTCAAAGAGCAGTTCAAACAACCCTCACTGCTTGGACTTACACGTCAGCAGCAAGCCTTCCCCCTCTGCATGGTTGGCAAATGATTCCCAAACTATTTAGAAATCTGTAACCTTTCAAATAAACCAAATGAGTGAAGGTTGGCCTATGATACTTGAAAAGGAGAAGTGACATCAATCCCAGAAAAAACATTCAAATAATTACCATTTTAACATGATCAAATTACTAAAATTTGTTTAAACCTATCAATTTGAAAAAAAAAGTTTTTTTTTTTTTTAAAAAAAAGTTAACAACATATACAAGCCGAAATCCATTAGAATTCCACACATTACTTTTTAAAAACTTGACTACATAGGTGTTCGGTATGAAGCTTGGTAACAAAGGTCAGTTAGGGCAAATGTGGAGATTCACTTTGGCTCTCAATAATATTTAAACACTGCCATGCGAGAAAAATGAGCCACAGTGGTTAAAATACTGCCTATGTTTAGAATCACAGAGGAGCTCTCTGATACAGAACCATGAGCATACATTCACCATAGGTGACCAGACACAAGCACACACATCCACCACAGGGCCAGGCCATAATCCAACCCTGCCCAGCAGCCCAGCACTCCAAGCTTGGAAGAAAGGCAAAGGCTCAAGCACGGCCTTTCCAAAGCTACAGGGGCAGGGGCCTGCAATTCAAATTTGCTGGGCTCCCCCTCTACCGCTCAAATTACTTCAAAATGAAAATGAGGTCTTAGCTGGCAAAGTCCTCAATCAGGTTCAAGAGCAAAGGAACAACAACGATATACTGTGCAGCACAGGGAATTACAGCCATTATCTTGTAATAACCTAAAATGGAGTATAATCTGCAAAAATACTGAATCACTATGCTACACACCTGAAACTAACATAATATTGTAAATTAACTATACTTGAATAAAAATAAATAATTTTTTAAATTAAAAAGAGAGAGACAGAGAGAGAGAGCGCGAGAGCAAAGGAAACCAGCAACCTTCCTTGTCTCCGCAACAGGGGGATATAGGCTTTAAAGAACAAGAACCAGAACACCCAGACTGCTCTGACTTTCCTTCTTTAAAAGCTCCCTCGTGATGGGATTTTGAAAACTGTATTTTTGAAGTCCTTGCCTGACCAAAATCAAGCCTGCGTTTTCATCTCCTTGAAATATGTTATTAATAAACTAGTTTTCTACTTCCCAAAATATCTACAACGTAACACGCACTTTGTTTTTCCTTCCTCCAAACACTTTCAAAGAAGTTAGCTGTTTCTTTTGTCAGACTCAGCAAGAGTGAGAATGAACAGGACAGTGGGGCAATTTAGAGAACTGGGGGGAATCAAATTATGTTAGCATCCCATGATTCTGTAGAGAGAGAAAATCAAGGGGTGGGCACCCCAGCAGTGGCTGGATTTTTAGTGGTGTCTGAGTGAACCCTAAAGCTGTCTTTCGTGCCATTAAATGCCAATTCCAACCCCAAAAGTATCAATTAGGAAAGCTTTCTATTCTCATTAGCAGTGGAGCTGCTCTCTCTCAATAATTTGTGAGTTTTAAAGATAGGGACAACAGATAAACAAGAAACAGGTCAGCCTAAACATTACTTTCTCCAGGAAGGCTCTTCTGAAGCTCCCAGCCCAGGGCCTCCTGCTATACATACGCTCTTGTTGCAATCTTTTCTCATGGCATGTACCGAGAGTGTTTAAAAAATGACCCGTATAATTGTTAACTGACTATCTCACTTTATATACCATACTCTCCATGAATTATTAGGTATTTCTTTTTCAGCAATATATCCCTAGGTATAATGCCTAGCACATGGCAGGCAATAGGTAAACATTTAATGAATAAACTTTATACTCAACAATTTTAATCTTCCAAGGGTATGATAGGCACTTGCCCTACCAAAGCAGCTGTATCATGAAGAAAAATTTTCCAGTTTATCCAATGGTAAGTTTGTTCAAATTAAAGCTAGAAACAGTCAAAATCAAACAAACAAAACTGAAATAAACCCCTAAATGATAATGGATTGTCTATATCTTAATTCTTCTACTCTACTTACCACCTCAGAATTTTTGATTTCCCATAGTCACCAAAGTAAAAACTTCAAACGGCAACCTCAAATTTCTATCTAAATTACAGAGGCTGATTTCCCAAATCAAATCTTTACTGCTGGCTGAACAGCCATACTCAAAGGGTGCTGACTTGAAGATTAAAGAGTGGTGGGACAAATTCATAACCCAGGGCCCAAGCTAGTCAACACCTTCCTTACGATCTCAGAAAGCACACTGAGTACCCACGGAGGGCCCTGGACCAAGAAGAGACTAAGAATACATCAAGTCCTACATTTAGAATTTTCAAGTACCCAAGGTTAGAAGTCGTGAAAACTGACAGCAGTGCAAAGAAAACGTGGTCAGCTCAACACAAAGCACCAGCAGAAGGCAGTGCAATTGTTAGACATGAAGTAACCACCCGTGGTACTGAGCAACTCGAGTGTGTCCAGAAGGGGGCAGCCAGGCTGTAAGACACCTGGGAGTCCCCGCCAGGACTTAGGACCCTCTGGGGAAAAAAGTCTTAAAGAGACACCAGACAACTATCTTTAAGTAGCTTTGGGAGCCCTCATGTCGGCACTGGCACAGACTCCTTGGCAGGCAGTGAGTAACAAATTCGTAGTAACTCAGGGTTAGAAGGAGCTTTCTGAACAACTAGAGCTGTCCAAAAATGCAGAGGGCTGACCCGAGAGCAAGCGAGTTCACCAGCACCACCAGAGGCTCACTCTGGGTGGGAAAGTATCATTTGACAGGGCAGCCACAGTAGGACAGAGCACTGGGTGCGAAGCTGGGCTTCAGGAATTCCAAGATCCCTTCCAACGAACAGGCCTCTGTGATTTGCTTACCCAGAAAATGTTCACCGTTCTTCTGATCAGCACACTGCAGTAATACTACAGTACCCACAACTTGGTTCCCAAGGTATACACCACACTCTCTTCCATGGGGCTGATGATACTCCAAAAGAAGGGGTTTTTTTCTATTTTTAACTGAATATCTATTACTTTAATTACAACCATTCTTTGTTGGGGTGTTTTCGTATTAAGAGAACATTTGCATTCTCTTTAAAACAAAAGTACTCTTCTGCAAACATTTATAAACATTTACATTGGGTTTCACAACCCCACTGAAAAAAATGGGCAAAGAGTTTTGAAAACAGCTTTTACATTTTGATGAAAACATTAATTTTAAGTGTACCACTGGAAATATTTATTATCAAAACAATTATTCTATTAGCTAAGTTTATACTTTTTAATATCATAAGGTAGCAAATAAAACATCTGTTTATTAAAAAACTTTTCATTGGAAAACACTGACTATGCTGATGTGACATATTTTTGAGGGCATATTACTGAGCCTGGGGTTTTGTCCTTCACAAAAAGTAGAGACATTCCTGCTATCTAAATAGATGTGAAACTGTAAAACGTTTTTTATCTAAGAAAATCATAGAATATCAGAATATAAAACAGTTTGTGCTTCACAAGTCTTCTGTACCTCTCTTTGCTTCTTCAGTTTGGGGAGAAGGGGACCGCATTTCAAGTTTCCCTAAGAAATTTCTCTGTGGGGCTTCCCTGGTGGCGCAGTGGTTGAGAGTCCGCCTGCCGATGCAGGGGACACGGGTTCGTGCCCCGGTCCGGGAAGATCCCACATGCTGCGGAGCAGCTGGGCCCGTGAGCCATGGCCGCTGAGCCTGCGCGTCCGGAGCCTGTGCTCTGCAACGGGAGAGGCCACAACAGCGAGAGGCCCACGTACCACAAAAAAAAAAAGAAAAAAAAAAGAAATTTCTCTGTGATTCTCCTGATCAGATTTTTGCTCTAACAGAGGGGACTGGACCACATCAGTCCCACCTAGTGCACTTAAAGGTCAATGCTCACATATCCAGCATCGGTCATTTTACAGTTTAGTCCTGGCATAACTACGGGGTTACTCAGAAGATGAGTTGGTGACGAACCAAATCAAATAAACAAGGTACCACACCGGCTGCAGAATTTGTTTTATTATGGCTATTTTAAATTCAGTTCCCAGAAGTGTCCTTATCTCGCTCACTTTCTATAGGCAGATCATGGTATCACCAAAACACGTCTGCAAAAAGTGAACTGATACATTTGGAAGCATCAAGAAAACACAGGAAAGCCGTTCTTTGTAACCACACTCAGCGATGGGATGATGAAGAGTCAGGCATTTAGCAGTTTCTCAGCCAGAAGTTGGTTGGTGTTGCCTTATGGCAATGGGCCTATGCTTTCTGTATTGATGCGCTGCTCAAAAAGAACTGATTGATCCGTTCAAAGACGAGAAAGAGAAGGCCTGTTTGTAAGACCAGTGATGAGAGCATGGATCAAAACGGTGACCTATAAGGATGGTCATTTTCATGCTTATGGAGACACTTCTTGCCTTGGATCCTTTTAAATCCCTCAGATTCTCCAAGGGAGGGAGGAGGGAGCCAGTGTCAAAGAGATTTCTCTAAAATGCATCTTGCCCCACAATGGCCTGTAGAAGGATGACAGGAAGGGTTTTGCTCTGACTGCAAAAGCCCTAAGCAGGTGAGCAAAGAAACCCCTCACACTGTGCCTAGTGTTCCGAGCAGAGGAAGGCAGCCGTTGGCTTACATCGTGTGCTGAAAAGCCTGGCCAAGTTCCTGCGAGATCATTCTCATATCTCCAGATGGAAAGAAATCGAGTAAACTACATCAGAATGGAGACTCCAGTCTTGGGGGCAGGTTGAGACTGCATGACCAGGGTCCCAAAATGTCTTTTTTTCCTTTTTTCTTCTTCTTTTTTTTTAATTAATAGGCTCAGTAGAGTAAGCTCCACACAGGAAAAGGATTTTTTTTTTAAACTTAGGGATCGCTACTAGAAGACTAAGAACGTACCCAGTTGTTAAAACCCCTCTTAGTGTAAAATCCAGAATGACTGCCGTGCCGGGAAGGACTCCAGCTACGCAGGCCGGGAGGATCAGCTCTCTTTCCTCGTGACCACAGAGGGAACCGCAGGGGTGTCAAGCGCGCTCCTCTGAGGTGAGGTGGCTGCTGTGTTACCCCAGGAGTCTGTGCAGGGCTCGTGGCTGGCTCTGAATGAGGGACAGCCCCTCCTCATCCCCACTGCTCACGACTCACACACTCTCCGGCAACCTCCCTCTAGAAGTTCCAGAAAGTTCCTGCTAACCAGTCCAACAGGCTTTCCAAGTGAGGGATGAGGAGCCCCCTCCCCCTTGCTTTCAGTGTACATTCCAAACAGAAGAAGAAGGAAAAAAAGGCCAGCAAAGCCAGCGCTTGCCCTTGGTTTCCCATTGAGATAAATTTTTCATTAACACATCTCTGATGGACTTCAGGCTAAACCCGTTAATCTTTACATCCAGAACCGTGGGCAGGAAAAGGCAGCAGGGAGCTGTCACCCATGCATACACATGCAGGCCTCAAGACGCATTCTCTGAAGTGAATATTTATCTGACTTCCTCTACACGGCAGGCAGTCTCTTCCATCTCTGCTGTGCCTCTGTTGCCAGAAATAGCGATGTCAGGAGCAGCCTTCTCTGATGTAAACCAGCTCCTCCCAGAGCAGCGGGTAAGCAGGTAAAGCCAGACCACTCTGTCAGTCTGACCATCCCGCAGGGCTCAGTTCATGCCCTCTGCCCACCGCGGCCTACATTCCTCAGGTCCTTGTTACCGGCTCCTGACAAGAGTAACAAACCTTCGCCATCAGCTTCCAGATGAGAGCAGGGGTGAGGCCTTCGGGGCCAGAAAGCAGAAAATCACCAGCTTCCCCATCACAGCCACAGTCTCCCTCTTGGGGGTGGCGATGGAGGGTCATTTCAGAGACCAGTGAGTATTTTAGATAAAGGATGAGCGAATTCTCTGATTGACATCCTGAGAAGAAAAACACGAACATTTTTCTTTTCTTCGTTTCTCCGAGTTTCACATTTGGAAACGGATGCTGTCATATTACAAGAATAAACGGCAGGTCTGGAAATGAACCAAAGCCCTTTAATCCAGTCTTGCTTTACAATGCAAATGTTTTTCTACCAAACGCTCCAAAATATGCTAATCATCACCTGCAGCACAAATTTTCAGGGAGCTATAAACACTTACCAAAATTTCTTCCAACTTTTCTCAAGGAAAGTGTCTGCACATAAATTGCTCCACGTCCTGGCTTCCTCTCCTCTCACAACTCCCCGGGCCCCCTGCTTTGTGATCTCCTCTCCTAAGGCTTCTTCCCCCAGGTGGGGTGCGCCACAGGTACCCCGTGCGAGGAGAGGGGGTGAGCTGGGTTATCGCCCTCAGTCCCACTGTCCAGTGCGCAGCGAGCTGCAGCACCCACCTGCCCAAGCAGGAAGCAGCGGAAGTACAGGTAAGGAGGGCATCGTAGACCAAGCCTCGGACATAAGGAGGGCTGGAAATGACCAATGCAGAGTGAACCCGGTCCAGCCCCTCTTTTTGGATAACACATACCTGCACCTTGCTATCCAGCTAAGTTAGCACTTAATTGGCTTAAGTTATCCCTAATAGACAAACATAGCATTAGTAATTGTCAGTTACACCAAACACTGTGCCTAATTAATATATACTGCTCCCTAAAAGGGGAGAAGGAAGCCTCTAAGAGATGCAGGAGGGGACCAGCTGTTCAAAAGGCTCTTTGGTGATAAACGGCAAGTGGTCTGGAAGCTGCCATCTCATTTAGCTAATTACAAACCTATTTGTTTCTAGGGGAGAAAAAAAAAAAAAAAAAAAAGGAACACCTGAGGCAGTTTATCTCCCCTGTCACTGAGGAACGTAGATAGCTCTAGTGGGAAAACAGAGGGCGGTTTCTACCTGGGTGAAAGGAGTGGGGACCTCAACGCTCCATCCTGTGCACTGGGTCCTGCTCCCTGCAGCCTCCTGGCCTGACTCCGTCCACAGGCCTCTGGGGAGAAGATCACCAGAGATCTGCACTCACAGCCTCTGACATCCCTTCCAGAAAACGATGACCCCACATTCAGCTCAGTCCCAGGGGAGGCCTTGGGACAAGTCACCGAGAGGCTCGGGGCCTCAGTTTCCTCGTCTGTAAAGAGAGAGGACTAGAGCGGAACAGCGGTTCCCAGCCCTGGGTACACATCACCATCATTTTTGGTGATTCTGTGATTTAATTAGGGTCAGGTGTGGGTGGGCAGCAGGATCTGTAAAAGGGTTGAGAACAACTGATCAACTAGAGCCCTTTCTACCTTAAACAAAACAAAAATTTCCTAAGCCCCCAAAATCTGTGAAATCATCTGCACCCCTCCCCCTAAAGGGTGATGGATGGGAATGAAAAAAGTGAGCTCATCACCGAGTAGGGCCAACCTGGCCCTGAAAATGCTTGATGAGCACTGAGGCTGCAGCCTACCTGAAGGATCTCGAAGTTTCCAGTCAGCTCTAAAATTTGGACAACGTACTTGGAATTTAGATTTTCTTCCCTCTGCTGCCTGAAACGTGAGTCTCACAATAAACTTATCTTAAAAGAAAATGTTGCGGTTGTTTTAAATACGTCTTCGGCTAACAAATGAGACTGCCTGCCATTGTTCTTTTGGTTTTTTTTTTTAAACAAAGAATGAAAAACTACTTAAGCATTCGTTCATTCCCTCACTTTCAGTTGATTATAGGCCACAGAAAAAAACATAAAACAAGTCCTAAGAAATGAACAATTAACATAACAAAAAGTGAAAAGAATTATAATACCAAGATGCCAAAAATATTGATTACATTTCAATTACTATTTGCACTTTCATCTGGAAAACATATCCTCCGTTGGAAAGTACCCAGTATAACAGCTGCATTGCTTTTTCAACTTTCACAAACACTCTAAAAGTTGGCCAGAACTCTGGGCTGGCCGACATCCAGGGTTTTATTATTACGTACTATTAGTTAATAGTGAGAAATGTGGGCTAAGGAAGGGAGAAAGCGAAGTAACAACAGGGTCTTCCTAATCGTGTGCAGATGTGAAAGTTTCTGAAGCTTTATCTGCCAGAAAATGCCTCCTATATCACTTCTATTACCTGTAGCCTTTATTAATTTAATTACGTAATTACAAATGTTATGTTTTTAGGGCATCGTTTAGAGACTTAACGTTAAACAATTTTTCATATGTCAGTGGCTGGTCCGTGCTGACATTTTAGTATTTTTCATATGTAAAGCAAACTGGTCAATCTTCTCCCCTTCTCGCTCTTTTTAGCAAGTGTGGAAAGCAAATCAACAGGCCAACAACCAGTCCCCTTCCTTCATTATATCCATTTCTTGTCAAATCAGTTACGGCTCAAAAGCCTCTCACTTTTAGTACTTCATAAACGTTGGGGCTTACATTATTTTCTTTAAATGTTCATATAAACCAAATGGAGTGGTATGGTCCAGTACAGACTTTTCAATCTCGCAAACCTCTAAAAGGCAAAAAAAAAAATTGGAGGGACCAACATGGGTTTCTAACTTTTATTAAGTAAGGAGTAAAAATTAAAACAAACACGAAAAACTACGATCCGATACCTCCACTATTGTATAAAGAAGGCTCAAAATAGGAGAAGGATCATCATCATAATCTGAGAATTGAAAGATCAATCCTTTGCAGAAGAGAACAAATGGTGATTTTACATCAAGGCGTCTGAAGTGGGCAGGGAGCGCCCCAGGACACACCTGGCCCCACAGGTGCAAAGGGAAGCGTGAGTCAGTAGCCAGACGATGAAAGCTGAAACCAGCTAGCTGACCAGGAACAGGCACAAAGCTTCTCCAGGCTTCTGCATCTATACCTGGATATTTACCCTACTTCTGAATTACCTTCCTGTTCTAAAGTCCCATAACCACTAGGTGAGAACACTCTGCTACTCTGTTACCTATTTTATTAGGATGAGGGATAAGAACCAAGTCTCTTATGCCCCACGATGTGTATCTCCAGCACAGCACTGGGCACAAAGTCAGGGCTCCATAAATATTTACTGAATAAACGACTTTTCTGATCTCCACAGTGTTGAAGGATTTTCAGAAAAATGCTTCCTGAGAGAAAATATAACATGGATCTGGCTTTAATTTTTAGTTTTATGGATGTATGTACATTTGCATTATTTAACAAACACACAGCTCTATGTGCCAGGCCTCAGAGCTTTACAAAGAGCTTTAACTCATTTCATCCTCAAAATATCCTTTTCGTGGTAGCCACTCTTATCTTTCTCATTTTATAGATGAGAAAATCGTGACACAGAGTGGTTAAGGAATTGCCTAAGGTCAGAAAGGTAAAGTTAGTGGAGTTGGCATTTGAAACCAAGTGGTCTGGTTTCTGAGTGTATCCTGCGCTGTCTAATAATGGTTGCCACGAGTCACATGAGGCTACTTAAATTCAAATGAATGAAAATTAAATAAAAATTAAATATGAGGCCTCCAATGTACTAGCCATGGGCACTCAGAAGCCACATACAGATCAGGACGCCAGTACTGAAAAACGAAGATGGGGAACAATTCCACCACGGCAGAAAGCCCCAGTGGAAGCACGGCAATGCTCAACTGCTGCCTCTCCATCTGGCTGTGGCTCCAGACCCTGCACTCCCATCTCCATGCTGTGCCCCCAACCTAATAAAACATAACGCAAAGGGGCTTTCCAACTGGGACTCTCCAATGCCCATTCTTTAAGCAGAAGTATAGAAAAACAAGTCAACAGCAGCTTGGTTCTCGATAAATGTCCTCAACAAGAAAGCCTGGCTTGGTTTTTTCCTTTGTTATGTTCTATTCTTCTCCTGACAGAATGTCTGCAGAAATGGTCTCTGGCTGTTAGGTCACTGGTGCACACTTGCACCTGTCCTGCTGTGAAGGGCAGAAACCCTGATTTATGGATTTTTTAAGTAGAGTTCAGCCAGAGGGTAGCCCTTCCCGAAATTCAGCTCCCAAAATATTTGCGGACATTCTTTCAAAATGCAGAAAGCACAGCACAAAAGGTTCTTTCTGTAACACGGAAACAAAGTTTTTGGTATCAATGCAGCCTTTAAATTCTCTGTCTCAGAGGAGGATTCAGGGTGAGCTGCCACTGAGGGGTGGGATGGGGGTGGGTGTTACGATTTCTGCAACTCCTAAAATAGCTACACCTTTGAGAAAAGGCAGTTGTGAAAGTTTAATTGCCTAAGATGGGTAACACATCAAGTCATTGTTCAACATAACATCTGAATCCAAAAGAACTTGAGGGGAAATGAGACACAGGACAGCTAAACTTTGGTAGGAAAAAAAGTCAAGTCCCAGAACTGAGTGCAAGGACAATAAAGAAGTAAAGAGGAAAACTCTTTGGGTGGAGTACCAAGGGAAAAAAAACGAAAGTAGGAAGACTGGAAAAACAAAATTAATTCATAGTTCTGCTGTGGCTGGACTTCCCAGTTGTAAAATTCTATTTCTGCGTTTGTTAAATGAAGTCAATAAAAGATCTATAACAAAATATACTCATTCCTTCTCTCCCTCTTCTGATCAAGGCATTTTTATGATGCTTACTTTCAGAGAACCCCAGAGGTTCCCCACAGAAACCCTAGGGGTTCCTTGACCAGACAGGCATCGTATGGGTCAACAGATGACAAGAGTCTCTGGCAGTAAACAGAGGCGGGATCCGAGTATGCTGGCTTCCTGCTGGGGGGCTGAATACCTATAACCAGGAGCTCAGACCGTGGACAGACGTTGGATCTTCATGTTCCACGCTGTATGTTTCTCCCCGATTACACGTGGCCCTCCGCACCCATGAGCGCATCCATGAATACGGAGGGCCGCCTGTACTATGCCATTTTATATAAGGGACTTGAGCATCTGCAGATTTTTGTATGGGGTAGGAGAGTGTTCCTGGAACCAACGCCCTCCGGATACCGAGAGATGAGAATACAATTTCCCGAACAACTATTTCCATAACCGTATGCCCAAATCATTGTCCGCAATTGCTGCTGAGCACTGCTGTACATTATGGACGTACCATAACTTTATTTAACCGAGTCCCTACTATAAGATACATAATTGTTCACTATTCTCAATAATATTTTCATGAATGTGGTAGCATCTCTGTAACCTTGTCCATTATTTTGTTAGGGTAAATTTCTAGATCAGAAACTTACTGCCCTACAAAAATGGTTCCTCCCACCAGCACTGCAGGAGAAGGCCTGGTTCCCCTCCACCATGATCACACCAAGTAGGTTAAGATCACTACAAAAAAAAGAGATATCTCTAAAGTGACATCTCACTGTTATTTTAATTGCACGCCTTTGCTTACTAGTGATGTGACCTTCAATATGTTTTCATAATCTAAATTGATCACTTATTTGGGCAAATTACCAACCTCTCTGTGCTTCAGTTTATTTATCTGTAAAACAGGAATAATAATTGAACCTATATCTCATAGCATTGTTTTGAGAATTAAATGAGTTAATGCATGTAAAATGCTTAAAACAATTCATGGAACATTCAAAAAGTTTATTATTATTATTATTTATACTTTTTAACTTATTTCTGGTAAGGAAGAAATCTTCCTTTGAAACAATAAAGTTCACCTTGGTGGTTACTTTTTCTGAACAGCACAGATGAAATTATTATCACTGGGTAACAAAGAACCACTGTATGTACCCACGTGTAATTCTATAGAAGTAGACCTCCGTCTCCTTCATTTAGTTATAATATCCACTAGACCAAGACTATTTTTCTGTAATATAAACAAAAGTACATTTGAATTAACTTTTAATAAGTTGTACATTCTTGGATTTACTTTTAATAAAATTCTGATTTTTCCAGAATTTTTAAAATTTTATAACAAAATTTTATAACAACAAAGAAATCCCAAAACAGAGCTTAGTTAAATAAATCACAATATATATATAATATGCAGACTCTCAAACATCAATAAAAACAATGATATTTTATATGTACATGTAAAACAGGATGATGCTCAGATGAAATAACAGGTAACAAAATAAGCATATGACAATTCTATTTCTGTTTGAAAACATACTTTTATCAGGAATAATACATATACCAAAATGTTAAAAGTAGTTATTAGCACTGTGTGGTGCTATTAAAGGCAATTTAAATTTTCTTATTTTCTAAAGAAAACCATGTTTCCCTTAGTTTCTACAAAGAACACTTTATTTTTGAAATGAGAAATTTTAAGTATTAGTACAGGTGGGATTCCAGTGCAGTGTGCAGTTTCCTGGACAGAGCAGAGCTGTCTGGCAAGACAAGTCCCTCTTGGATAACAAGGTTCTCTCCAGCAGGAACATTCTGTGGACAGACTGGGGAGTGGCGTCTCATCAGGGCTCCTTGAGCTCCGAACCTGAGATTGCCACCTCCCCACATCCTCCTGGACATGGGCAAAGGGCCCGAGTTGATTTTGTCTTTCTCCTGCTTACCACCCACCAATGATGCCCCAAGGCTTTCAAAACAAAGCTTCAAACTATCTGATAAGCACACAAGGCCCCTGCTTTTCCCCAGTGTCATCCCAAACCCACACACCCTTAGTACCAGGCAGCTCAACGCTCTCGCAGTTCCCAGACTCTGCACACACACTGAGTGTAAACCCTAGTTTACACTCAGCTCAACCTCATCTCCTGCAGGGGGGCTTCACGGTACCCCTGGCCCCATATCTAGACAGCATTCTGCACACTGGACCACAATCGTTGGCCCATTCCTGCCCACCTTCTTGACTGTGAGTGGATTGGGTAGGTTACAGCAGAGTGGTGGAGCCAGTAGACAAGTGGAGAGAGGGCTCCTTGAGGGAGAGTTGCCATGTAATAACTATAATGAAGTGCACATATATAAATTACACAATTTGATAAGTTTTGATATATGTATACCCCTGTGAAACCATCACCACCATCAAGAACATGAGCATATCCATCACTCCAAAGAGTTTCCTCACGCCCCTCTGTAGTCCACTCCTCTTGGCCCACATCAACGTATCGCCATCCCTGACCCCCAGACAACCACAGATTTGCTTTCTGTCAGTATAGATTAGTTTGTAACTTCTATATACATGGAATCACTCAGTATGAACTCTCTTTCTGTCTGACTTCTTCACTCGGGGTGATTAGTTTGAGATTCACCCATGTTGCTGCATATAACAATAGCTGATTCTTTTTTTATCGCTGAGTAGTATTCAATTGTATGGATACAACTCAGTTTATGTATCCATTTACCTGTGATGGACATTTGAGCTGTTTACAGTTTAGGGCTACCACAAATAGGTCTGCTGTGAACATTTGTGTCCAAGTTGCTGTGTGGATACGTGCTTTCATTTCTCTTGGGTAAATGCCTAGGAACACCTGGGTCATATCATAGGTCATACGGTAATTCTTTTTAAGAAACGGAACCATGGGACATCCTAATAAAATTTTTAAAAAAAACCAAAAAACAATGAGCAGACAAGTACCCAAATGCACCAGGGGAATATCCTTTTTAAAGAAACATAAGAAATCCTTTTATAAGGGATGAGTCATTTTACAGTGTGAATAATCATTCTCTGTGACTTTTAAAATTCAATCCTCACATACCAAGTTTTTTTAACATCAAATGAGTCATGCCTATATTAATTACAGTTACATAAAAATTTGTACTCCCTCCACTGCCCAATTCCCCTACGCTGAGCCTTGTTCTTTTCAGGATTTGGACGGTACCACTTAACTGCTTCTCTCTCTGGCATTCTCTACAGTGGTGTTGTGAGAAAGAGCATGATGTTGTGATTATATCAGTCTTGAAGAAGGATCCTTTCTTTGTGTGTGCTCCAAGAAAAGACAGTAACCCGCTCATGTGACTTCGGGGGAGTTATATTCACTTTCCGTGTCTTTTGATAGCCACCCTATCAGCACCCGAAATTAGAGGTGAGATTGAAAAGGCCTTCTGTTTAAGAGGTCTATTCAGCAGTAAATACGACATGGGCTGAAAAAAGAAAGCAATTCTACATGGAAATATTCTATCTTGACACTTAGGCTGGGACCCTCACCTCCAACTTAAACCTATTTAAATTTAGAACACATAAAAGCATACAGTTTACAGAATATGAGTAATCTGGGACATCGGGGAGATTATGAGAAAAGTGCTCTTTGGTTCTGTCTAAACTTCAAAGGATTGGGCTTTCTGGTAAATACCGTATTCAATATTCTTGTACATTAAACTGC
Source organism: Stenella coeruleoalba (assembly GCF_951394435.1). NCBI lineage: Eukaryota > Metazoa > Chordata > Mammalia > Artiodactyla > Delphinidae > Stenella > Stenella coeruleoalba. Next base: position 44,990,466 of record NC_137159.1, read on the forward strand.
ACATGATTTTCTAAACATAGTTTTAAAAGAATCTGTGTATAAAAGCATAAAAGAGCTAAACAGAGTCTGACAGCTCTTACTATTTCTATTAACTTTTCTGCTCTAGTTTATACAAGCCAATAAATCTCATTCTTATTCCACATGAAAAGAAAGGAAATCTACCCAGTAGTCAATTACATTTCTACTGTAGGCTAGGAGTATCTTTGCTTGAGACATAAGACACATGTCCATGTGTCCTCAGCTTGAAGACCGCTGTGATTTACATAAATGTTCCAGAAGCAAACCTTTTAAGTAACAAAAACCAAATCCCATATAAAATGTTACCAGCCTAAGTCTGAAGACATCTGCCACAGGAGTCAGTTAGCCAACACAAGGCAGTTAAGTAAGACACCTGGCAAGGAGGTCATTGGAATGCACAGCCTTAGAAACAGGTGTTAAATGAAACTCCTTAGATCCAGCAGCTCCCCTCTTAGAAATCTACGGGAAAAGGTGACTTCGGATAAAAATTTGAATTCAATAATGCTCTCATCATTGTACTTTTTATAGCAGCAAAAATACTGAAGACAACTTAAATGCCCAGTAATAAGGGACTATATGGGTACTTTACACAGCCACAAAAAAAGTTTTCAAAAAACATTTTTAACATGAATACAACACATAATGTAACAAAGTGAGGACAATTATATTAAAAAGCGTAATGTAAGGATGTGAGTGTATGTGTGTGTGCAACTGCAAATAAGCAAGACCAGGAAGAAGTATATCAAAATGTTAACAAGAGTTACCCTGGGATTACAGGACTATATTACTCTCATAATCAGGAGTTATTTTCTTTAAGGGCCTATAAACAAAGGCTAATAGGAAAATCTGGATTTAGACAAGAGAAAAAAAAGAAGTAAATTACATAAAAGTGATTCTTCAAACCACAGACGTTTCAGAAAGATTAATTTAAACGATGCATATGGTTAGAAGGCCCTTAAAATACAATGTTCAAAATTTTACTTCACATGCAACTCTTCAGGAATATACTGACTCCAAAAAATTATTCTTACATAATATGACCAGTAATTTCTGACCAGTCCTTCACCACGAATGTTGACTACCAAAACAGTTCAAATCATAATATCCAGTGGGTAATGAAAATTTTTTCTACCAAATTGTAATCAAAAGAGAACACATTTGAAAATTATACAGTCCTGTTGATAACGTGGGCAAATCTTCAACCTTTGAATATGGATTTGGAGACTCTTCACAATATATGACTATGTGGGAGAAAAAGTAAATCCTCACAGTGGTGGACCATGATGCCCTAGGATGCAGTGTTTCCTGTCAGTCAGGTATATTATTAGCAATTTCTCTGGATCCCCCCCAAAATTATGAACTATAAACTTGACTTTGGTTATAGCGTTTCTTGACTTAATTATTGCTTACTCTGCCATCACTATGCCCTACTGAAATTCACTCTCTTCCATACTGAAGCTCAAGTGAGCTTTGAAAAACACACAAACTCTCCTAAAATCTTTCACCACCCTCCCCCCTTCATCTTTTGGGTAAGACTTCCTTTGAAGGGGTACACGCCATTACGCCTTGTTTCATTTCCCTTCATCCTCAACATGCTCCCTCTGTTCTGGCCATAACAGAACGCTTCCCCCAAAGCACACCATCTTGTTCTCTCTCCCTGGCTTTGTACCAGTTGTTCACTCTACTTGGGACACTCCCACTCCCTAATCTTTCCAGCTAACACCATTCATTCTTCAAGAGTCATCTCAGGCATCATCCTTCTTCAGAAAGGTGTTCCTATCCCCTTGCAACCATCATCTATCTACCTGCCCACAGTTTACAGTAATTGTGACAAGGACTTGTCACTGGTTCCCTGTTTCCTCCTCTGAACGCTAGCCCAGCGAGGGCAGAACTGTCTCATTTCTGTGCCCTGGTGCCCGCAGAGAGCTCAGCAATGGGAAGCACTTGACATTCTGACTGAAGCTCCACACCCATTGATGCTAGTGAGGCAGTGGTCCTACTTATTAGTCCAATAAAACACATCCGCTACTCAGGGGAAACCCAGACATGGTCATTCATCAAAGTATCCAGTTATTTTAAAATAACTTATTCTTAATCCAAAATTTCTGGAGAGACTGCCTTTTGAGAGAATGCTCTTTTCGCCATTTCAGTGTTGATTTCAAGATTGCTCGAATGTCCTATTTTCCCTTTTTGGTGGACCCTTCCTGAACTTAGGACCCTACCTAAAGCATTACCAGAAAAGACCCTTTAAATACTTGCAGAATTAAAAAGATCTGTTTATAAAATCTCCAAAAAGTTGTTTTCTATCCTCTGCATCATCAACCCAGCAAAATTAAACAGACTTGGGGTGGCTCTGCGAGATCAGCATGAATGATTAAGGCTCAGGTGCTCTCCTATTCCTATGGAAACACACAGCTAGGATTAAAAATATTTTAGGCTCAAAGAACAGATCACAGGTCCTCTCCTTGATCCCAGAAAAATCCAAACTAATTAAAAATCACAGTGAAAAGATCATTTCAAAGAACATTCTCTATAAATAACCCAGATATATACTCAGTAATATTTTGCAAAACATTCCCAATTAGGGATTTCTGTATGCATGCTCTTTGCAAAAGCTCTTAATCATCTGAAACTGATCAGCTCTCAAGTCAGAACTGTGATTTTAAAAATGAGTAACTTAGATCTGTACAGTGCCATGTATTTTTCAAAGTACTTTCAATTACATCACTTTATTTGATCGCATTTTCAGCACTCACTTCTCATGTCAAATCCAAGGATTAAAAGTTCTTTTTCTAAATTTTCTAAATCTAGAAAATTGGATTGTTATTTTAACATCTGGTGTTGAAGATGTAAAAGAATAACAAATGATGTAAAGATGTAAGAGTAACAATTCTCTTAATTGTTAACAGTGGAATTAAATATTGTACACAACTGTGTTTGTTCAGTGCTTAGTCTCTTTACAAAATGAGTCCTTTGTAAGATTAATAGCTTCATTAAAGTTGAAAGTAGGAAAATAATTCATGGGAAAGTGTGAAAAATTCTGTTATTTTTTTCCCTATACAAAATGTACCATCTGGAGTTATTCTGCAGCCAAAAATACATCAGGAGATAGGACTTCTTTTTTTTTAATGGTGAGAGGAAGAAAGAAACTGTAAATCACAAAGAAGCCACTAGGATGAGACAACACACAACACTGAAATCTGAGAAAAGAGGTCCCACAGATCACCCTCAAAGCTCACACAAGCTAATGTGACCACACAGGACCTGTGACATGCCACCCTTTAAAATGAAGCAAAAAAAAAAAAAAAAAAAGGACTCTGGGAATGAAATGGGAGAAGTCAACAGAGCCAAAATTAAAAAATAAAATGATGTCAATTTCAGAAGGAAGACTAAAGAGTGAGGTAGACATCACATCTGTCTAAGGTGAAACCAGAGAGTCACTGATTCTCGAGGGGAGTGGGGAGGTGTGGACGACTTAGGCAGGTCCCTGGTCTAGTCCTCCTCTGGCTACCTTTAACGGTACCTCCCTAGTCCTCAGTTCTCATCTGAAAACTGAAGCAAGTAGTTCTCAAACTTGGCTACTCACCAAAATCACCCAGGAATTTTAAATACAGATTCCTGGACCCCGTGCCTAGAAATTCTAATCCAACAGGGGTGTGATGTGGCTGGAACCTGTAATTCTAAAAATGTCCCTCAGGTGGTTCTGATGTACATGTCTGGAAACCACCAAACAAGATGATCTCTAAAGTACCACCTCATCCTTTTCATTGCAATTTAACCTCACCATCGAGAATCCAGGTCTATTTATTTCTAGAGGATTTCTCTGTGTACTATACTAAAAACTGAAAGCTTATGGTATTTCAGAACACAGATTTTCAATGGCTTGAGGGTACGTTTTCTACTCGCCCTTTAAAATTCAATTCTATAAAGACCTCCGAAATCCACAAGCAATAGAGGACCAGCTGCACTCAAGTTACCAGGATTGCTCCCTACTACACAAGATATTGATGAGTCAGTGCTTGCTTTCATATTATTCTCCTTAGCATTTCTTTTTGGCCTTTCCAATCTTCCAATTTCCTGCTTTTTAAAAAAAGTTAACATTTCCTATCTAGATCTCTGAGCTTGAGAAAAGAGAATATACAAAATCAGGCAAAATGAAAGTGTTCAACGTAATTCAATAAAGACGGGTATTAACAAAACGTATAAAATTTATTGACAATAGGAAGAAAAGAAAATATGCCTCTTCTCCAACAGTCAAAAGCAGAGTAGACACATGCACCACAATGTTCACTGCAGCACCATCTGCAATAGCGAAGACATGGAAGCAACCTAAATGTCCACGGATGGAGGAAGGGATAAAGATGATGTGGTATATACTACACACACACACACACACACACACACACACACACACACACAATGGAATGTTACTCAGCCATAAAAAAGAATGAAAACATGCCATTTGCAGCAACATGGATGGACCTAGAGATTATCATAAAAAGTGAAGTAAGCCAAAGACAAATATCATATGATATCACTTATATGTGGAATATACTAAAAAAACGATACAAATGAACTTATGTGCAAAACAGGAACAGACTCACAGACACAGAAAACAAACTTATGCTAATCAAATAGGAATGGGTGAGGAGGGATAAATTAGGATTTGGGGATTAAAATATGCACACTACTATATACAAAACAGATAACCAACAAGGATAGCACAGGGATACTGTATAGCACAAGGAACTAAAATCAATATTTTGTAATAACCTATAAGGGAAAAAAACCTGAGAAGAATATATACATAATATATATGTACATATATATGTAACTGAATCACTTTGCCATACATCTGAAATTAACACAACACTGTAAATCAACTATACTTCTATAAAAATTAAAAATTTTTTTAAATTAAAAATATTAGGGAATTCCCTGGTGGTCCAGTGCTTAGGGCTCTGTGCTTCCACTGCTGGGAGCCTGGGTTCGATCCCTGGTTGGGGAACTAAGATCCTGCAAGCCGCACTGTGCAGCCAAAAAAATTAATTACTTTTTAAAAATAACAAAATAAAATATTACCCCCCTCCCAAAAAAAAGCAGACTGGAAGTGATGCGGGGAGGTCCTGATCACCTACTCCTCAGGGCAAAGCAGGCAGTGCTGCGTGATTATTATTTGTCAGTACAGATATTTAGATACTACCCTGTTGAGAACACTTACTGGCCAAAAGGGTACCAAAATGAGAAAATGAGGCCTGCAACAGGCATTTACACTTCACCCGATTTAACAGCAGACAATGACAAAATAGGAAAAACCTCAAGTGACTCACAGACCCTGTTAAGCTGCTGGGACACACACCCCTGGACCACTTACATGCTTTTGACTCACGCACTGTCAGAGCTCTTCCCGCGCTCTCCTTGTGCCCATGAACACTTCACGTTTTCTTTTTGGTGGGCTCAGAGAAACCAATGGAAATCTGTTCCTGGGGAGGTGCTAATGTCCAGTGAAATGCGAGAGAGGGGGTTCAGCCTGGAGGGTACAGACTCAAGTGCCAGCCTCATGACAGCCTCTCCACCTGCGGGTTTCTCACTCCTGCAGAGGACCTGCCTGAGGGGAGTGTCCTTTGGAAAAGCCACATCCTTAGCATACTTCATTTTTCCTCTATCCTTCCTCTTTTCCATGACCCTACCCAACTTGGCTGCCTAAGTGAGATGTCTGAATAAAAATGATTTAGGGGCTTCCCTGGTGGCGCAGTGGTTGAGAATCTGCCTGCCAATGCACGGGACACGGATTCGAGCCCTGGTCTGGAAGGATCCCACATGCCACGGAGCAACTAGGCCCGTGAGCCACAACTACTGAGCCCGCGCGTCTGGAGCCTGTGCTCCGCAACAAGAGAGGCCCACGCACCGCGATGAAGAGTGGCCCCCGCTTGCCGCAACTAGAGAAAGCCCTCGCACAGAAATGAAAACCCAACACAGCAAAAATAAATAAATAAATTAATAAACTCCTACCCCCAACGTCTTTAAAAAAAAAAAAGATTTCGTTTGTTCCCCTCCTCTCAACCCTATCTGCTCAATGCCCCAAGAACATAGGGGCCTACATGGAACTTTATTTCACTAGAACTACGTGCCGGCACCATCCTTCTCTCCCACACGCTAGAGATGAGCCAGGAGAGGCAAATGACTGAGGCAGGTGTCTCTTCAACAGAAGGGACAGAATCTGCTCTACCTAGTTTCATCCCAAATCTCATGCTTCAGTCCCTAAAAGGGCATTCCTCAGCTCTGCAAGAATAAAGCTTAATTCTCCCCTTCGCTGGCCCTGGACTCCCGGGGTTCACATTCTCCTGCCCTCAGAGTTTACCACACCCCCTTCAGGCTGGCCTGCTTGAAACGGGGCCTTTCAACAAGATGCGACACCTAATCCATCGCACCAGCTGCGGCAGAGCTTCTGGGGCCAAAAGACCATTGACAAAGAGGCTGCTAGAAATGTATGTGGCAATTTGGTACTGGCAAGTCCCATTGGATTAGCTCTATTCCAAGCCTGTCCTTCCTGTGTCAGACTTCTCAAATGTTCACGGCTCCCCACCCTGTTCTCTTGACATCCTACAGTCAGCCGAGATGTAGGCTGTCCACCAGAACTTTCTGCCATGTTGCAAACATTCTGTGTCTGCAAAATCCAATACAGTAGCCATGAGTCTTATGTGAGAACTGAGTATTTGAAATGTGGCTAGTGTCACTGAGGATCTCAGGTTTTAGTTTTCCTTAATTAATTTCAATATTAGTAGCCACATGGGGCTCCTAGCTTCCCTACCGAACAGCACAGGCTACAGCCATAGTTCTGAGTACACCAAAGGATAACGTGCAAACTTGGTTAGAATCACCTGGGGAGCTCTTCAAAGTCTCAGTGCCCATTTGGTACCCCAGATAATTAAACCAAATTCTCTGGGGGTGGGACCCATGTATCTGCATTTTTAAAATCTCCTCAAGTGCTGCCAAGATAGAGAATCACTGCTCTAAAAGGTGAAAATTTCCACCATGAATAAACAGCCAATCCTCATCCAACCCGACACCTCCAAGTACTAAGCCATTTAAACAACTAGGCCAAATATTCCACCCACCAGGCAAATCAATTCTACAACACTATGATAAACCTCAGGCTTGTGACAGCCTGAGGAGCAATTCATGTCCAAAGGCAAAGGGCCACCAAAGGAAGCAATGAGGAGACAAGGAGACCCTCAGAAAGGAAAGGAAGAGTTTTTTGAAATAACTATTGGCACCCAAAGCCTGGCTAGCATGAGCCCTCACATAGAAATGAGTTATTTTCTGGAAAGCCACCAGTTAACAACAAAATACACCTCAAAATTAGATACTCTGAACAAACAGCTCTAACCGGATTTTTTCCTTTGGCTAATCCACTCGCACACTATCTGTGCCTCAGAGTAAGCTCTCACCATGCCCATTTTTCTTCAAAGGATAATCTGAAACCTGTGCTTTTTCAACTGGGTACATTAAACTTCTTAAATGGCAGCAATTAAAAAGCCAGCATTGGTCCAAAACCCGCTCTCTCTGGCTCACTCTTCTCCAGCAGGCACAATGGCAACCTTCACTTGCCATTACTAATTTCCCCAAGTGTATCATTAACGGGGTGAAGCTTTTTTCTCCAAGACTTGGCTCAACCGAGGCATCATACCCAGAGTGTAAGAAATGCAAACAGACACTCAGGTTTCCGTGGCCTCTAATCTTCCAATCAGCATTTCCCAAAGGCATGCAGTGCCCTTCAGGCTGAATGCTGACAGAGTTCCAAGACTGAGGCAAAAACTTCACCAGCATTTTCTAAGCAGCACTACTGAAAGTCCAAAACAGGAAGAAGAGATTTTAATGGGAAGAGTATGTGAAGGTCACTCTTAATGAGAGTAAAAGCTGTTGCCTCTATGTTGACAAGTGAAATATAAATCATCCAAAATTCAATCCCCTTCCCCAAATTATTACTGAAGTAATTCAATCTCAAACCAAGAACTCCCCGAGTCAGCCAAGACTTCAATAGGTCACTTTAACCAACAGACTCCCGTTCAGAGAGGAAGAGCTGGCTTGAGTCCATCCACACTCACAGACAAGAGGTTCTCATGGAGCAAATGTAAGCTCTGCTGCTGTGGCAACTGAAGACTGAAGCCCATTTTGTGTTGGCCTTAGTGGGTACCCAGGAGCAGCTACACAGTAACAACTTCTCAACTGTCCATTGCAATGGTGGATAAAAAGCGTGGACTTTTTAACAGGTAACACAGTACTTACAACAGGAACTGGATATACTTTTGTATATACATCTGAATGTGGGTTATAGGATAAAACGTCTCTTTCGACTATATAACTGAATCACCAGATAAATACAAGATGCCAAGTTAAAGCTGAATGTCAGATAAACAAACTTTTAGCAAAAGTACACGCCAAATACTGCATGAGACGTACTTCCACTAAAAAAGGGATGCTAAATTTCAGATAAGTATCTGAAATTCAAATTTAATGGAGTATCCTGGTTTCTTTGTTCTTCCTAAATCTGGCAACCCTCCATTTCAGTATGCTAGGAAAATCCAAGTTGAGAGAGGCAAGGAAGAAGTCTAGCAACCACCCAACCATTCCTGTATCTCAAGGTCAACTGTGAAAACTCTTCCCTCTAGTGTGGCTACTAATTAGCCACCATCTGATAAACAACAGCCCCAATGCCCATCCTTCTCTGGACCACAGATGCTAATTACATAACTCAGTGCCAGGGGTAAAGGGCTCAGATAAAGCAAGTAATTAAGGATGAGTACGTACCCTAAACAGAAGTCATTAGTAAATGTTATTATTTATTCAATAAAATTAAAAGCAAAATTTGCTATGGAGAAACAATGTGAAGACAACAGACAGTAAACTGAATATATAAGGGGTTATTATATGAACTAAGCATCCTAAATAGTATTTTTTAAAAGAGTTAACTCTATTGAACAGTTACTACGCGCCAAATGACATTCCAAACACTTTACATGTTTCATTGCACTTAATCCTAATCCCCTAAGAAGTGAGTACTACCATCATGCCCATTTTACAATGAGAAGAAACTGAGACACAGAGATTAGGTAATCTGATAAGACTAGGGGGACCATATTTCCTGGTTTGCCTCGGACAGTCCCAATTTATGCCTGTTGTCCTGGTACAATTATTAAAAGCACCCCCTTTCATCACGCTCATGAATTACCCAGTTTGGATGATAAATTACATGGTCACCTACCAAGGACCCACAGTCAATAACTAGCAGAGGCAGGGCTCCATCCAGGTAGTGTGGTTCCAGAAACAGAAGCCAGTCACTGAAACATACTCCCTCCCAAGTCCTACATTCCAGGAAGAGGATTCCAAAAGGAGATGAGATTAACCTTTTTACTAGACATCCCGCAGGGTTACAAATCAAAGTGGGTTGAAGGCAAGGGGTAGGTGAGGGTCCAGTTTTTCAGAACTGTCCTTTATCTCCCTTTAAATCATTGATAACACACAGCACAAATCATCTGTGAGCAGCGAGAATTCCTCAGCCAACCTATATCCACATCACTGGATCTAAAAATTTTTAAACTTACTCGACTAATCAGAGTAATATTTAACTAGATCCTTTTCTATTTTGGAATGACCTTCATCTTCCTTCAGCCTGCTCTGGGCAGCCAGGGCTTGGTTGTTGCTATTTATATTAAAACAAAGGTGGGCATGCTGTATGTGCTGGTTTTTAGTTCCATACACAATGAGCTTTCCTTCTTTCCCTATAATAAAAACCTCTCTCCTTTTTAAAAAAAATCTTTGGCAAAACACTATTTTCCCAATAAATGTTTCCCAATAAACATTAATGCTAGTTTGACAGCAATGAAGACAGAGAACATGAGCATTAACTTGTAGGCTCTCCTCATACACATAGTTATGAAATGCATCACAAGTGGTCCAAGAAGTAAGATGCCTCTCGAGGTTCAGCACAAGGAAACTGTCACAAGCAGACTAAGTGTTCCCACATATCTGCAAATGCTTCAGAAGGAAGTGTCACCCACTTAACATGGTAATTTCAGCCCTTAACACTTGAGGCTGAGTGACTTTACCTGGTCTCTCTTAGCTTATCTCCTCCTTATACGATGGAGTGGACGGACTAAGGTCTACAGGGTCCTGCCTGGCCCTGAAACTTCCAATTCTACATCCTCTCTACAGTCCTCCTGACCACGTACTGCAGCCTACAATGTGAAAACTCGGCTCCCCCACAAACCCTCCTAACATCTGGCTTCTCAGCTGGTTGGTCCACAAGGGTGGTCCACGGAAGGACACCACTCCAGGTCCCCAAAGGTGAGGAAATCAATGCTCCTCTCTCAAAAGCAGACTTACACCAAAGCTACCTTTACTGAAAGCCAACACAAGCATCTGAGGTGGTCGAACACCTGAAAGACCTTTGAAAGACAACAGTCCTGTGACCTGGCCCAGAAGCAGCCCTGCGGTGAACAGTGATATCCTCATGTCTGTCACACTCCTTGATATACTAAGTTTGACTCCTGTCATCCCCAGGCCATGTGAAAAATGTTTTTTACTGTTTATTTTTGTGATGGGTCACGAATGCTTCTTCTACAATGACACTAAAATCAACAAAAAGGACAAAACTAGGAACCATGGCTCCAAAGAAGGTTTTTTCCTGCCTCAAATCCTCACAAGTCACCTTCACAAGGCAAGTTTACTGCTGGTCAGGTCCTGATTATAAAAGCAGTGGGAAAGGGGCGGGATTGGGGCTGCTGATTTAACCGATAGTTTAAAAGTATGTTTCCTGTCACGTAACAGCTATGGCCCTTCACGTCTTTTCGCTCACAAAGGAAAAAAACAAGACAGAAAATGAAAACTGAATTCTCAGCCTGGATTTCACATTATTTTTCACAGAAACTGAATTCATCACTTAACAAAAAAAGCCGTAAGCTCAAAGGTCTGGGAGTTAGTCATGATAAAGTTCTACTCATGCATAGTTATGAAACAGGAGAAGCACTTTACCTTCTCACCTAAAGCTTTACTGCATGAAGTTTACAGCCACATTTCAGTGAAAACTTCCATATTGAGATTTGTTACATATGCAGGCATAAATCCCTGGCAACAAACATCACGTTTAAATCCAAAGCCTTCTGGCAGAGAAATAAGTAATACCTCTTGACAAAAGTTGTCCCTCTGCTCCTTATCAGAGCCCTCATTTCAGTAACGTCAAAACTTCTAGAAAGTTTGTTATGGAAGGTCAGAGAGAATCAAGAAAAATGCAGAAACCAATAAACAATTATATGTGTTTGGGCCATCTGCTCAAACCAATTTAGTCTTTTATCACCACAAAGATGTGCGGTCCTGGTTTGTTTACCTCTCTCTTTTCAGTGGTTAGTTTAGAACACAAAAGCGACTAAATGAAGACAAAATCCCATGGATTCAACACAGGCATGTAACCAATGACTAAAATTTTAAAACAACGTTGCCTGCAATTTGATTCATAATCGCAGAAACCAGACTCTTCAAATAATCAATTCTTCTAGCAAACAATGAAAACAAAGCTTCTTCCCAGCATATGTAATAATTAAAACGTGATTCTAATAGTTTTGCTTTGTATGAGAACAGACTAGACTAGGGCATCCCAAAGCATATTCTATGAAACCCTGGCCTAAGAGAGGCTATGAAAAAAAAAAAAAAGAATTCCAAAGTCAGCTAAATTTGGGAAACGACATACATCACTCTCCCCTCTACAATGCCTATCGGTTTACAAAGGCTCTGAGAAGTCCCTCACTAAAGAGACCTATTACATTTTACTTCACCTAGCATTCTTTTAAATAACACATGTTAACATACTGCAAAACTAGTACTTCAAAAAACTTGAGAAGAAATGCCAAGTTAGACCATATTACCTATACCATCATCTACGTTTGGTCAGAAACTTCTAATGCTCATAATAGCCAGTCTCTTCTCTTTCCGGTCACATGGGTAGATTACACTTGCCTGCTCCCCGCTGCAGCTGGGCAAGGTCGTGTGACTAGTTCTGGCCACTGACTTATATCAGCCAGAGTTCCTAAGGGAGAAAATCATGGGGGAGAGCCCCTTGCCATCCTATGATGGACATAAAATATGAATGAGGAATGCACTTCTGTGGGTTTAAGCCACTGAGATTTTGGAGATGTGTGTTACTGCAGCACCAGCTTAACCTGCTTGATATGCTATGGAGGTAAATTTTCTTAAATAAATGAATACAAATTGACTAAAGTGACAATATAAATTGAAGGGACAAAATAAATATAGAGATAGAAATATTTGAAGGACGGGGAGATGGATAGCAGAATAAGCATACAAGAATGCATCTTTAAGAAGGCCACTTTGGTCTACAGAATCTTAAAGATCTAGAGATGAGTGAGCTAAAACTAAAATGCCACGGTATCGACTATTTGAAGTGGCCAAGCTTAGCCTGTTTGCAGGTTAGTTTGTTGGCACGGGTGGGCAGCGAGGGTAGCAACAACACTTACCGAGCGCCTATAATGTGCCAGACCCTGAGAAACAAAGTGTACAGATTGCTGCTTTTAATCTTGACACTGTGATAGTTGGTAGATGATAACTGTTGGCATCATCTCCCTTTCACATGAGAAAACCAAAACTCTATTACATAATTTGTGTAAGATCATACCACTAATAAACAGCTTTCATATAACTACACCTGTCTACATTCTTTTTATTACACCATTAGTCTGAATTAGTAGAAACACCTGAACTATGAAATTTTTTAAAAAATAGTTTGGAGTGTCATTACTCTAATGCACTTTGTAAGAATATGAAAGTATTGTAGAATCAAAAGGGGGCAAACTTTGGCCAAATGGAAGACCTGGAGCTTTTAAAGAATAAACAGGATGTTCTTATAATTAACATACTAATTGCTTGCAAAGGATAATATTCACTTTTCCAAAAAAAGTTTATCATAAAAGTAAGACGTACTGATTGTAGAACACTGGAAAATACAAAAAAGCATGGAGACAAAAATAAAAATCACAAGTAATCCTACCACTCTCTCCCAAAATTAATATTTGGAGTATTTTCTTATCTCTTTTTCTTTGTTTTTGTACATAGTTGAGATCATACCATTTATATAATCCTGTGTTCTGCTTTTTTCCCCTTATATTAAAAACTTTTCTATGTTATTAGGTTTTCAATAATAATAATATTTTTATCAGTAGAATAATAACTAATAGTTATATATTTGCCAAGTATTAGACTAATCACTTTACTTACATTAACATATTTAATCCCGACAATAACTCTCTAAGGCCTGTTTTACAATTGTGCCCATCTTACAGATGAGGAAACTGAGACAGAGTAGGGTTAATGACTTGCCCAAGGTCACAAAGTGAATCCATGGGAGAGTCGGGATCCAGACCCAGGCAGCCCCTGGGTGAGCACTCTTAACCACTATATTGTACTGCCTCCATAATATTTCTTCCTCTAACCTACCAACGATGGACATTTGGGTTATTACCAATTTTTTTTCTGTTATAATAACAATGTTAACAATAGACATCTTTATAGGCATCTGAGGCAATATTTTATCTAAACCTATTCAGACAGCAAAACTCTTACCATTTTAACAAGTTCAATTTATTTTCAGCTAGCTGACAACAGCTGTAGAAACATCTAAGACAGCTAGCATTTCATAAACCAACTCACTGCTCCACCTACCCCTGGTATGAACTTCCATGTGGTCCTGACCAGTCCACCCCACTGCCATCTGCAGCAGATTTCTGTAACGTTTCCATCTGCCTTCACCCGGCACAAAGAGCCAATTAAAACCCTGGGTCTGTTCTGTGTGTCCCCCAACATATATAAGCAAATTCGGTAAATTTTTATGTCTGGAATATTTTAAATGCTAACCTTATTTGTTCCTAGTCTTATAAGCTTGTGGCAATACAAGGCATACAAACAGAGATACTATGCTGTATGCATGTATAAAATTAAAATGAATGATTTTCTAATTTAGACAATAATCCAGAAAAGGGACATTCAAATATTTTACTTTTTGCCTGCTTTTCACTGCTTACACTGAATGACTGAACTCTCTTGCAAGATTAAAAGAATGGTCTGAGATGAAAATAACCCCAAATCAAGTTTCACAAGCAGATCAGATAATGGTGTGTTAAGTAAAAAGGGAACTGGTTGGTGGCTCTGGCTCACAGTTCACATCTTCTGAATTCAACTTACCAACATGGCTATCCAAGAGTATGTTTTAAAAAACAGGGAATGTGTAAAAGAAGGGAAAGGCAGAAGCGTAATTTTAAAAGTTTAGGAAATCATAAAGAAATTTTCCAATACATCAACCATACCACATAGAGAAGTCATTTGCCATTTAAGAATGAAGAAGATCAATACTTCTGAGAAGCTAAGTATCTCCACATTTTCTACAAAATATTCTTCATGTTGTAAAAAAAAAACAAAATGTTTTTTACAGATTCTGAAAACACACCTAGAAAAGTAACCTTAACTTTACTGGCCAAAGACCTAATAATTATAAACTATAAATCTCTGTATGAGGCACTTACATAGAGCCAGAAATAGTTTCCATACAAGGAGAAGCCCTCTGAAACATATGTAAGACACAAAAAGTGGCAAAGCAAAATTCAAAATATTATAGATCTGCAGACAGCAAAACAAAAGAAACAAAGCCATTTGCGGGGCACTCTAAAAAGCTATAAAATTATTGCAATTAGTCCGAGTCCAAACTTCTAACACACTTTAAATTAGAGGATAATTAAGATATCCGTTAATACCAACTTTCAGAAAATTCTTACTAGGAACTTGGTTTGTATATAAGCGCTTTAAGATAAAGGTTCACTCACTGTTTTCCTGTTATAGTTAATATCTAAATCCTCTGTTCTTATTTGAGTTCCACTCAGTAATCCAAATACTGCATTTTTAAAGATTTCATCTTCACAGAACCCAAACTCTTTGGATTATCCCCACAGGCAGCCCCTGCCTCCACCCAGCCACCAACCCCACCGGCACTGTTCATGTCCCCAAGCAGGCTCGCAGTGCGCCGCACAGGACTCCTCCTAAAGACTGCACAGCCCCGCCCCCCCCTTGTTTCTACCATGCTGACTTAAAAAAAACAAGCCTTGCAATTAAAAACAATTTTGAAAGACCACAGTCAGGAAGTAAACCAATTACACACAAGAATCAAGTACTGCAGACAAATGGCCAATGACACGAAGTCAAAAAGTGAGTAAGCAAAGAAAAAAATAAGATTTTGCATGACAGTAACCAAATGCCTTTTATTCTGCTTCTACAATGTTTGGGCATCCAACCATCAATAATTCATATACAAATGACAGTCAGATTTATAAAATATAGGACTTTTTTTTTAAACCTTCAGGGCCCCAATTTTCATTCAAACCACAAAGACTGCATATTTTGCAGTGAGTGGAGTAGGTGGGGCAGGGGAACCTCCACGTGAAGTCTGGGAGAACGCGTTACTCATTAGTCCAGGTGAAACCATGCAAGATTTGATATTACACAGAAGTGTTTTCCTCCATATAGTCACAAGATTTAAGATTACTGGAACAAAAAGATAAATAAATAAAAATAAACCTTGCTAAAGAGGAAAGCCACCACCTCTATTCCAATTCTTTGCTCAAGTGAAATGACAAGTTTCAAGATATTTTGTTAAACTGTAGCTATTTTAAGACAGGACAAAGCTGCATCAGTGCTTGTCACACAGCTTGCTCCCAATCTCTTGGCAGTTCTCCAACACATTCTAATTTTTTTTATGCACAGCCTTGCTGGAATCTCACCCCACTTATCTCTAAAGACACACTAAGTAAGATGTTGCCACATTACACAACCAACCTGCCATTTATTCCCATCCGTTCACTTTGAACAATGTCTGACCAAAAAAAAAAAGTCAGAGCACCATCTGTGTGGATGCAGCTTAATCCAAATGATCCAATTCACATGGGTCCCCAAAACAAGAATCAGAATACCGTTCAAACTGGGAGGAAATGCTGTGTGTCAGTGCCCAGAGAACGGCTGAATACTCACCAACCAAGGAAGGAGAACTGATACAGAGGGAAAAAAACAAGATCAAATCCCGACTACAGATGCTAGACCCTAGTCATGCAGCCACTGCCTACATTTTGAGGCAGATTATTAATCAGGGTGTATTTTAAAGGATAATCTCAGGATTTAATGAGTCCCATTACCTCCGTGAAAAGAACGATTTAACATAGCATTACGTCCTCTAAGTCAATGTACTCTCTAATTGTTAATATTTGGCCAAAAAAAAAAGTCCTCTTCAAAAACAAACTGGAATGGTTAACCACATGCTGTTACATTCCATTCTTGCTAAAAAAATATATTTAATTAGCACATTTGCGCCTCATGGTCTGCACAGCTGCACAACATTCCAGTGATGGGCCAGCTATCGATACACTCTTTACATTAAAAAACTACTGACTTCAAAAGTTGAGAGGACTGAGAAGCAGTTCTCAAGCACAACCCATTAAAGATATATTTATTTCATGTGAACGTTTCCTTTAACAAGGGTATAGTCCAAAGGAAGATATATTATAATTAAGAATAAAATATTCATGCAAACATACACTAACAAAATCATTCTTCAGAACTGGAAATATATATATATATATATATTTATATATATCAATATACATAAAATTCAACCGACAGACAAGAACAGTCTTCCTCAGGAACAAGACAATAAATTAGCCCGCTGTCTAAACTTTCACCCTTTCTGAATCAAAGATTTTTAGAACTAGGATGAAAGCTGATGTTCTTAATGTCAGGAACACATACTTAAAAAGCAAAACAAGCCTTTCAAAATGAGAAATCATCCTGATTATCAGGGAAATTCAGGAATTTTTCTGGCAGTGGGTGTTGATTTAAAAACAAACAGACCAAAAAACGCCCCCCCAAAACAAAAAAACCTACCTTAAAGAATAAAACACAAAGTGTGCACTGGTTTCTCTTCTGCTCAAATGGCACACAAATGTCTCTGCTCCAGGATCAGGGTGCTTCTTCGACTCCGCCCCAGGAGATAAGTCAGGTATTTAAGGACAGCTGGCAGCACAGAGTTGTCAACCTCGCTGTGAGAAGGACCAGGCCCCTTTCAGAGAAGTTACCCGACTGATACCTCTAACCACTCGCCTCCTAAAATAGAGACAGGTGTGCTCATCCAGTCAAAGGTCCAGATAAGGCTACGTTCAAGCCTCCTGCTCTTCCTAACCTGGGGCACCGGGACCAGACTCTGGGCACTGCCTCAGCTCGGTGCCTCCCCAGGTGCCAAGACTCAACGTTTGCAGCTGCCTGTAGGTCAAGCTGAGATCCCTCCCTACTCCAGGCTTCAGTCAGCCCAGGCACATTAACCATCAAACATTTCCCTTGATGGGTTTTGGCCACCCTCAAAGAGAATGACTCCCACCAGGTTGGGAGTTTCTGAACAATCCCTCATTTGGAGAGAGGAAGTCCACATAGTGCACCTGAGCTCCATCACCCAGCCCTGCTCCATCCATCACCCAGCCCAGCTCCATCCATCACCAGGCCCAGCTCAGATTTCCCCTCTAAACTGTGCAAGGAGCCACCACTGGCCTTAGTGTTTAAACCTGGGAAGAAGGTCATTTGCCATTTTTCCTTGTGGCCAACCAACCCAAGTGAGACCAGTAACAACCACAAAGTACCTCACAGAAATTGCTGGCAAGGGCTTTCTTTCTCTTCCAACGAAAGGGTATTTCTCCCCTCTTGCCACTCCCTCTTTCCCTCAACACATGAAGAAACCATTTTAGCACCTTCTTCAGGAAGAGGCCAACTATACTAGAATTAAGGCAACAAAGACGTGCCAGCAAGTCACCTGCATCCCATCCAACCATCTGAGGTCCCACGGCGTAAGAAACTGGTTTGCATAATCGAACATGTATATTGCTTTTTCTCCTTGAAATAGATCCCGGATCCGAAGACAGAATTTTAAAGAGTTCAGCTGATACAAATACCCTAGGAAAGCTGAGCTATACTGTATGCTTTCAACAATTACAACCAAACCCAGCCCAGTAAAATTTATTACATTTAAAACCAAGATTATAATAACCACATCCATTCCATTTGCAACACTTTATAGGGTAGCTGGTTCCAAAGACTCTGAAATCTGAAGACAAAAGTAAAATCAGATGTTGTCCGAAGCATACGGAGATGTCTCTCAAGGGAATTAATGCAACTCTGACGGGAATTCCTCTCAAAACAAATAGAAAACACACATTATCTAATGATAGCTTAATTTCTGGTACTTTTCCACTATAAAACAATTTTTTTAAAGAAGAGAAGTATCTACAATAAGCAAATCTGGGGTTCTCTCAATCTTTGCCTTTTCCTTAACACCCCGCCACTGAAACAACTCAAGGAAACCGACAGTATTCATAAGCCACAGTTTTAAATATGGCCAGTAGTAATAAGATATTATGTTCTGTCATGCTACGTGTACCAACTGGAAGGGTGATAAACATTGAGGGATTATTCAGACTATGAAAACTTTACATCTTTAGCTTGAGATTTGAGGACTGACCCTTATTCATGAGACGAACAAATATGTACAGAGGGAAAAAAGGTTTAAAAGACAAACATCAAAATGATAACTGCATGTCTCTGGGGTCACTGAATGGGGTCAGTGACTTTAATTTTCTTCTTTGTGTTCATTTTTATTTTCCATATGCTCTACAATATTTATTATTTTGGTAATAAATATTATTTTGAAATTGTTACATTATGATGATTTTATGCTAATTTATACCTTTTTGAAAGTATATATTCTACATAAACTATTCAGAAAAAACCTGACATACTGTATATAGTAGCAGACACTGTAAAAAATTCAGGGATTCTAAAAGGTGAAGAAAATGAACATTTTTAACTTTTAAGATGATTGTTCTCCCTATAAAAGCACTCCTATGCTACAGGTTAAAAAATACAATGGAAAATGTTTAAACATCACAGAGAAAAATAATAAGTATTGTCTTGGGGAATAATCTAGGTTTTTCTTCCCCTTTAAATAAGATAAAAGGTGGGGGGGGAAAGCCCTAGACCGTGATAAAAATATGCATTATCCCACCCCAAAGACTCTGTACAGCTGGTGAAGAACATTCCGGAAAAATGTGTAGCCCTTGAACATTTAGATTTGGCCTTGAAGCAAACACACCAGGACAAAAATTATCCCTGAAACAGCCATCCAAGAGGGTAGGGAAACAACAAGAGATTTCATCCAGAACCGAAGGCAGTAGCCATTTGAGGCTGGTCTCCGCCCGGATGATGCTTCTGTCAGGCTCCCTTGTGGCCCAGTTTCTACATCTTTTCCCACACTCCACGGAAATGGCAAGGCTCTAACAAACTGCACATTTAAATGAGGAATGGAAAAATCTTTTCAAAACTTTGGCGTTCTTTACACCTTCAGTACTATTAATGCTGCCTTTCTGAAAGCCCTGGTAGAAAAAAAATTGAACAGCAGAGGGTATATTTAGCTGATTAATCATTTCACTCATTAGTTTTTATCCAGCTAAAATGACGTTTGTTATGGTGAGTGTTAGAATATTTTTAATAAAGATCAAAAGTTTATTGGTAAGTATTTTCAAAAAATTTGGAATATATGGAGAGATGAAATTAGAACTCCTCCACAATCCCATCACCCAGAGATAAACCACTGTTAGGCTAATGAACTTACTAAGCAGAGACATATTTAATTATACAAATTAAACACTGAACATATATATTTCAAAAGAATAAATTCTATTTATATGTCATTCTAAATTTCATCCTATTTCATCTGTTGAGTAAACAATTCGTAGTTATATTCTCATACAGATTTTACTGCCTAAGTAACGGCTTCAAGTTTATATGTTAAAGATCAGAACCAGCAAGGAGCTGTCAAATGGCTCTTTAGAGTTCACTAAGAATCGAATTATGATGCCTATATACAAGGGCCAATTTTAAAGCAATCTTGAAGTTATAACATCTTACTTTCATATCTCAAAGCACACTTCACCTGAACCCCTTCTCAATCAACCATTTAAAGTTCATGGCAGAAAAAATACAAAATTCCTGAAAGTAAATTAGTTCATTTTTATAAGCTACATTTTACAAAGTACCAATACAGTTGAGGACGTGGACCATAAAACAGAAAGTACTATTTCCTCTCAAACATTTCCCTCACCGGCTAAGGACAAAGTGACTCATTCCTGGGATTCACCTTCCTTCAAAATACCATCTCTATAAAATTCCCCACTTAAAAAGTCTTAAAATAGCCCTTTGTCTCCCTTCATGGTGGAGCTTTCTCAATCACACACATTTCTCTTTCTCATTTATGTAATAGATAAAATAGATATCATTATATGCATACATAAATGTCATATATAACATATAAGAATTTTTCATAAGAAATTAAAATTCATTCCTCCCACTCTTATCCTGAATATTCCCAAATGCTGAGAAACCATTAATTGGAAGTAATCTAAATCTGGAGTCATTTTTATTTTAAAATTTTCACTCAGAATTTTTTTTTAACATCTTCATTGGAGTATAATTGCTTTACAATGCTGTGTTAGTTTCTGCTGTATAACAAAGTGAATCAGCTCTACGTATACATATATCCTCATACCCCCTCCCTCTTGCGTCTCCCTCCCACCCTCCCTATCCCACCCATCCAGGTGGTCACAAAGCACCGAGCTGATCTCCCTGTGCTATGCGGCTGCTTCCCACTAGCTATCTATTTTACATTTGGTAGTGTATATATGTCCATGCCACTCTCTTAACTTCGTCCCAGCTTACCCTTCCCGCTCTCCGTGTCCTCAAGTCCATTCTCTACATCTGAGTCTTCATTCCTGTCCTGCCCCTAGGTTCTTTAGAACCCTTTTTTTTTTTTTTAGATTCCATATATATGTGTTAGCATATGGTATTTCACTTGTAATTTTATCTACATTTCTGACCAATACCAATGAAACCTGATGGTCTAATGGTTACAAAATTAGTTCCAGCAGCAGTGTTTGGGCTTCTACAAGTGAGAACTAATACGTCACAGAATTCCACTGCTCTCATCACACAAGTGTGCAGTTTGGAAACAATAAAGAAACCTCTTCTTCCCCACTCTTTAAGCTGACCCAGATTAGTGGTGTCAAGCTATCATTCCATTACATCTGAATGCTCTACCCCTCTCAGATCCACACCCTTCAGAAGGTGACTTACAGATGCTGATGTTTTCCCACTGCTCTAGATAAGTGCAGAGGACAGATATGACAACCCTTGGGAATCTTAAACCATCCCCTAACGATAATCTACAATTGGCCAGGCTTACTTTTTTCATTTCTTTTTTAAAAACTAAATGGTTGATTGCTTTTTTTATTACTTAAAAAATGATCCTCATAGTAGTCTATTATATTATTTACTGTACTCTTCTCTATTTGTAAAATATTTCAAAACTCCAAATGAGAAACATTAAGTCATAGGAATTTCCTTTCATATAAGAAAGGAAACCACCCATCAACCCACCATCCAAAGCAAACCATTAATATTTTAATGTATTTCCTTCCAGTCTTTAATATAACAAAACTGGAGTTATACCATATTGTACAGCTTTGCATACAGATACTTCCACTGAATATTATATTGTTAGCTTTTTCCCTTTTCAGTAATACTCTAACCGTTATTTTAAGCAGTACATTGAATTCCATACTATGCCTGTGCCATGATTTATTTGACTATGCCACATTTGTTTTCCACTATTAATATTGCTAAGAAAATCCCTGCCTAAAAGTCTGTCCTTACTTTTAATTCTTTCTTTAGATTACAGAACTACAAGGAGAATTTCAGCCCAAAAGGCATAAACATTTAAGTTTTCTGTTATATATACAGGACCCCCTGTTTTCCACTCAGTTTGTATTAATCCAAATATTCTCCCAACAGGTGATGCAGAGGCCCAAACCCACAGCATCCCAGAGAGCATTACCTACCAATTTAAGTGGAAAGTTAATCTAATTGTTTTAGTTCTTATTTCATATTACTGGTGGGTTTGAACAATTGAATACAGTTATTGGCTTCCCTAAGCACTAGGGTTTTGGCGTTTTCTCATTTATTAAAAATAAGTATTAATCATGTTTGCTTTTCCTACTAATTAGACATAGGGACAAGTTTAATATAGACTTAGCATTATTTATCTGCATGATGGTATTGTTTACTGGAATGTATCTTTTCTGAATAAATCAAATTATTTGAAAGGAAGCATAAAAGTGAGACACACTAAGCAAAAATTCCACGTTTTATGATAGTTAAAACGTATTGTGATGGCACTGGATTATCCCACTTAGCTTTCATAATCCTTTGTGACAGAAACTGTCATACCACCATTTTGCAGATGAAGATACTGAGGCTCACAGAGAGGTCAACGCAGCTTGCCCAAGGTCAATCAGCCAGTGCATGGAGTGACAAGGTGGAGTAATTCCAGAGCCTAAGGCTCGGGACTCCTGCACCCAACAGCCTCTCCTCAGCCACCCTAGCCCTGACCTGTCTCCTTCAACTTCTTGAGTATTATCTCCACGAAGGGTTCTGCCAGAACCTCAAATTCAACATGTTTAAACACAAAACTGATTCTCTTCCCAACCAGATATCCACTCTTCCCCTTAACCTGTCTACTTCCGTCATCATGGTGACAACCATGCTCTTTGTCATTATTCAAACCTGAACCCTTTATTTTAGCTCCTCATCCACTCAGGACCACTCCCATCCAGTCACCATGCAAACTGTCAGCAAAGGATTGGGTCTTCACCACCTTTCTCCCATCTCTCCCCTCCTCCTCATTCTCTCAGCCTCCACCATCACTTGCTCCCTTAATCTCTGGACCTTCACCATCACCTCTTTCCTGTCTCCTTGCTTCTAGTTTCTTCCTGTTCCACTGTGTTTTGAACAACTGCCGAAGCGCTGTGTTACTCAAATACCACCACAGAATTTTAGGTGTACGGGATCTTGAAACCTAAGATCCGATCAGTTGGCAGTTCCTGACTCAAACACTGTATTGAGGGTGTTCCTGGGGCCCCATCTCAGCTCTGCAGAAAGAGTGCCCTGATTGATTTTCTATGCCTCCCAGGGACACAGGGAGTGGTGCCCATGTGCCAGGTTTTAACCCCCACTAGGGTTTCATCTAAGTTTTTCATTTGATAAATTTAGATCTGAGACCAGAAAGATTAATGGCTTGCTGAAGTCACACACCTGGTCAGTAAAAGATCTTTATCTTCCGTGTACATATAGAGTATATTCTATACATTAGGAGTATAAAGTCCTTGGATTCAGGAGCTAATTCTTATTCAGCTTTAAGCCAGCCCACACCACCATCATCCTAACCCAATGACAAGCCTTGGCTACAGGAGGTACCCAATAGTTATTTACTACATTAAAAATCATACTGCAAAGTAATCTTAGAGTAGCAGCAAAGGAATAACGTTCATATAAATGTTTCTTGGTAAAAGAACTATAATTATACTACTTTCAAGAACGGGAAAATGAACTGACAAAGGGTCTCCACTAAGTGGTCTTGAGCAGCCTCTGTTAATCAATATAAAAATTCCATTGGTAACACAGAATTTTTAAAAATAAAAGAATAACAGCTCTTTTGACATAAAAATGTTAAGGTAGTTTTAAGAAAGCACTCCAAGAGGGGTCAGTGGCTTGTATAGCTTGGGTAGTCCAAAGAGAAAGGAATGGAACTGTTATCAGCTGAACGCCTACTATGTGCCTAGCACTGTACACTGCTATCTCACAACTGTATGAGGAAGTATTATTATTTCAACTTTACTGATGAGGAAATCATGATTCCAAGAGTAATGAACTAACCCAAGGACCTAGACGTGACCACATCGCTGGTATACAATAGCATTAGGATTTGAGCCCAGATCTGTTTGACTCTAAAACCCAAGCTCTTTCCAAACCAAGGAAAAGTTTTCTACAACATAATCATCCTTACAGACCTTAAAGGACAAAAACTTGATTATGACTCTACTGAAATTACGAGTGACTGTTGATCAAAATAAATCACAAAGAGTTTAAAAAAAAAAAAACCACAAACTGGGAGGTAGTTTTTGCAACACATATAATCCACAAGGGATTATTAGGCAATCTACATTAAATCAATCAATAAGAAAAATATCTAAAAGACATACAGACAAAAGACTAAACAAGGACTTAACAGAAGAGGGAACCCAAAAGGTCAATACTATAAATATATACTTAATCTCAATAATCAGGGAAATTGCAAATAAAAAGCACAATGAGATAACATTTCACAAATATGACTGGACAACATTTTGAAGTTTGGCAAGGTTGTGGAAAAACTATAACATCTGTACACTTCTAGTAGGAATATAATCAATACAATCTCTTTGGCATTATCTATAAGGTTTGGCATTATCTAGTATGGTTGATGATGCATATACACTATGAGCCAGCAAATTTCATTCCTGAGAGAGAGAAAAACAAATAATATGTTTGTGTGCATGTGCATGTATCCCCACATACATAATAAAAGACATGCAGAAGACCCATTCATAGCAGCCCTTTTATAATAGCAAAAGAAAAACAAAAAACTAAAATCAATCCAAATCTCCATCTACAGTAGAAAGAATAAATGAGCCATGGTGGAATACTACACAGCAGTGAAAATGAATGAACTACAGCAACAAAATGAATGAGTCTCAGGAATATGTTAATCTGAAAGGACAAGTCACAGAAAAATATGTAAAGTGTAATTTCATTTATATAAAGTTCTGAAACATATAAAATAAATAAGAATTTTTAAAAGGATAGCCCATAAAGAAGAGCAAGGGAATGATAAACACAAAATTCAGGACCGTGGTTGCTTCAGATGGGATGACAGAGGGGCACAGAGGAGACTCTGAATGTATAATAGGCTCTTCTTCTTGAACTAAGTGGTGGCTGCCTGAGTGTTCATTGGTTTGTGATTCTGTAACATATCTTTTATGAGCATTGTTTTGTATATACAAATCACTTAATAAAAAACAACTTTAAGGGGAAAAAAGGGACCAGAAGGTCAGGATATTGAATACACCAGGAAAAATAGCTGATGACAGAGAACAAGATGCCAGAGGAGAGCAGAGGTAGTAGAGGGGACCCTATGCTCAGGGGTTTAGCTTCCTGGACTCCAGTTCTGCTATCTGAAAACTAATGCCTTCTTCTGGGGGGTGGGGGGAGATTGTTTTTTCAACTTTAGAGGTGTTTTAGCAAAGATCATAAAAAAATGATTAATCTAAATAAACACAGTAAATAAAGCTCTTCCACCTAAAGATTATAGAACTTTAAATTAAATATTTATTTAATATTTCTGTATTAAATAACTTACAATGCATGCATCAATTTCTTAGTGATGTAAGGGGAAATAATATGCTGATACTTCCGCAAAAGACAAAAGATACTAGTAAGAACATTTTGATATGGAGGTCTTTTAGCTGAAAGAGTACAGCAGTTTCTCAGTTTAATGTCCATACAGACCACTTAGGGGTCATGTTAAAATGCAAATTTTGATTGGAAAGGACTGAGCCTCTAAGAATTTACATATACAACAAGCTCCCACTTGGTAAGTGATCCTGTCCTGATGTTGCTGGTCCACGAACCTCACCTCACTATGGTAGCAAGAGACATCATGAAAATGCCTTCTCTGGTTATGTTTAAAAATAGAAATATGAGAGTATCTAATTGAGACCGTTTCATTTTCCCCCAAAGTAGAGATTGATGACGTTATTCCTACACTATAAAAACTTGGATACAGGACACTTGTTATCAGAAAAAAATCAAGAGTACTAAACTAGGTCTTTTGCAAAGAAAAGGTGCTTTGAGAAACAGCAAAGACTGAAAACTTACAAGAGAACTCCAGGAGAGGTTTTACTCAGCTGCACAGACCTAGAGAAATAGCTTTTCCAGCAGGGGGATTAGCCCTTTCCTTATGGAAGAACGGTTTACATTCCCAAAAGTCTCAAAGGAAGAAACCAGGACTACCATAAAGATATTCACAAAACATTAACTAAGGCCTGATTATCATGCAGATGTTGGTGGGGGGGGGCCCACATAATTAAAGGAGCATCCCATCACTGCATGTAAAAAATATATATGTTGGGCTTTAAAATTCTAAGAATATGCTGTTAAAACGAAAAGCTTATTATCTCAACAAAAACCACACCGAATAATTTCCACTCATCAGGCCTATGTTTGTTTAGAAGTAGTAAAATCCTCCCATCTCAAAATAGTACTTCTACATGTAAAGTCATACTTTCATACAGCAAGACAAAATAACCACTCACATACTCTTCCAAGGAAACTCTGCCAATGCCAAGTCTCTGCTAAGGATGTGTCACTAGTAGAGTGAGGTCTTGTCGCTTGCTCCTGCAACATCACAGACAGTTGTTACTACTCTCATCTGAGAGATGCTCTTTACCGAAAGCCTGCACATCAGAAGACATCCAAGTGACAGCAGTTTCTGCCCTGCCCCAGTACTTCTCATTCATTCTCTCTGATGAAAGTTTTGGTCCATCCAGAGAAAACAGAGTTACAAAGAGCTTAACCTAACAGAATTCTGCACCTGGTAAGTCAGAACAGCTAAACCTCCTGTGACATCAACACAGGGTATTTTCTTACAACACAATAAATCCAAAATGTCTGGATAATCCATGGAAGGAATACTCCCAAACATCAGAATGCAACATGATTTTATACAACCAGCACAAAGGTTTAGCCCAAATCTAAACAATTCTACATTTTAATGGCCCTCCATTACTGAAAATAATGCACATAAACCACACACTCTGCAGCCAATTCTATCCTGCAGAGCCACATAAAATCAAATGCCACTAACTTGGGCTCATTAGAGATTTAAAAAATAAAAGCAGACACACCTTGCTTTGAAACACTGATCTTCCCTTCCAGTTAACATACTGAAATCCCCTTTTTCACCTATACATTCTAGAAGAGCCTGGGGTGAAATCTGAAATGTATCCCATTTACCATCCCACATTGAATTGTAGAAGTGGCATTTAGAAGGGAAATTCCTCGGGTACTACCCCAGACTAAATAGATGAAGATGTTGGAACATCTCCTTCTGACCAGATACCAGCTACACAGGCCCTGGTGGTCTGCCCTTCACAATCCCCTCCCCAGCCACATCTGCAAAATATATGTATATAAAAACTACACATACATATAAACAAACAAATGCAGTCAGTTACCACCACAATCCCATTATTCATGACTGGAGACTTAACTTGGCTATCAAAGCCAATCTGAATACCAATTTACCATCAACCACGACACATTTACCAAATAATCCTTAATAAAGAGTCCGAATATGTAATTGTATTCTATTACAGAAAACGCAAACAATGAAAACAAAGCAAATACAGGTTAAAGAAATCATTTACCAGCCATCAAAAACATATATAAGTTCTTTTTAAAACAATTTACTGAATGTTAATATTTTTTAAAATGTCTCAGGGACATATGAACTAAAATATATCAATGGTTTCATTTCAAAAAATGGTTTCCTACAGGAAAAATTCATACTCTTAGTATTGATCAAAGACAGAGGTACCGTAATGTCGTAGCTGTAAAGCACCAAATAATAAACATCAACTTTCACACATGATGAAATAGATGGAGAGTTGGGCTGTGGTTTACGGATTACGGGTGAAAAGACGCTGCGACTCCCAGTACAGACTGCACCACTGCCTCCGCACACCACTGGGCCCGGTCCTCCCGCCAGCCCCTCCCTACGGCTCAGGTCCCTCGGTCGGAGATCAGATTCCGGTCCGCAGCCGCAGGCCGACTCCCTCTGCCCGCATTAGCACTGCAGGACACCCCTTCATCCCAGCAGAGCCCAACAGACTAGGCAGGAGGGGGTTACCCAAAGAGAAGACTCCCCCACCTCACAACTAGGTGACCTGGTCCTCCCGACGCCACATCCCGCTGAAGCTGCATGACAAGGTAGAAGTAGCTCCGGGTCTCGGCCAAGGGCAGCCCTGGGCCTGGGTGGGGCCCGGCGGGGGCCGCAGGCGCCGAGTGGCCTTGCCAAGCCCCGCCAGCGAGAACCAGGGGAGGCTGCGATACTGCTGCATTGTGCTGCATCACGGCGAGGGCACCGTGAGCCATCCATCTTGCCAAAAAAATCACATCCCCGTCCAGATAAACCCCGCCGAATCCATTTTTCTCCTTCGCCGAAGCACCCCCATACTCGCCCTCTCCTCACTTACTATCTGGCCCAGCTTTTGACTGGAAAAATAACGGACACGGTTTGTGTACCGATGCGCACAACACTCCCCCTCCCCATCTGACGGCAGGCACTTGGCATCTTTCCTATCACAAAAACAAAGGGAAGGCTCCCCCCAAAAAGAGGGCCGCGGGCGTGGTGTGAGGGCTGATGACCAGAGGGGCTTCCAGCCCACTACCCCAAAGGCAAGCCCGGAGGGTCCCCGCGCTGGCACAAACCTGTTGAAGAGAGGGTGGCAGGAGCTGAAGAGCGGGCGCAGCGGCGGCTCCGCGACCCGAGGCGGCTCCCGCCCAGCCCTGGGAGAGCGGGGACGGCAGGGAGGGCGGGGGGCGGGCGCGAGGATGGGCGGGGGTGGGGGCGCCGGGACGCCGCCTCCGTTTCAGCTGCAGCGCGGCGCAGCCGGGACCACGCCTGGCCGCATCCCCCGTACCGTTACGCGCAGAGCCCGGCCCTGTCAACACCGCCCCCGCTCGCCACCAGCCGGGGCTAGAGAGAGGGCACCCGAAAATACACCCTCCCGTCTGCCCACTTCGCAACCACCCTCGCGCCGGGGGCCGCTGCGCCCGGCTGGAGGGAGGAGGCGGCGGAGGCGGGGAAGGAATCGGCCCCAATGCGTCCACGGATGAGGCTGGGCGGCCGCGGTGCGCACGGCTGCTCTGCGACCGCCTCACTGCGGAGCCCACCGCCCGCCGCCCCCCGCCCCGCACAGCCCGCGTACTCAGAAGCCACTGGAGACCCGGCTCCCCGCGACGCCACTGCCCGGGCTGTACAGCTTCCCCGCCCCCACCCCGCTCCCCGGGCGCAGGGCAAAGGCGGGACAGCCGCGTCCTCCCGGCCTGGGCCCGCGCCCCTCCTCCCGCCGCCCAGGAGCCAGCCCGGGAGACAGCCCCAGTGAGTTGGCATCTTCCTGCCTCAGGCCCCCTACCTACCTCCCGCGGATAGGGGGGTGGGGGCGCCGGGGTCCCGTCCTCCTCCCGCTCCTCGGCGGCCGGGCGGGTGGGCCGGGAGGCGACTCCGCGGGGCTGTCCGCGGCTGGGGCCGGGGCTCACAGGACGGGACCGGTGGGCGCTGCTGCGCGGGGCTGCGCGCTCGCTCCGGGCGGAGAGGCGGCAGAGGGAGGGACTGGAGGAATCCGCAGCCTGCTCGGCAACAGCTGCACTGATTCCGGGGGTTGGGCGGGAGCGCGGGGCGGGGGGAGGAGGGGAGGGAGCTGCAGGGAGGGGGCGAGGGGCGGGGAGAGGGAGCGCGCGGACGCGGGCAGGCGCCGGGTGCGCGCACACGCGCGCGCGCACACACGCTCTCTCCCGCACACCCTCCTCTGCTCTGCCGCGCTCCTCCCTCCTCGGTTTCCCACTCCCGCCAGCCCTCCGCGCTCGCCGCGAGTCCCGCAGCCGCCCACCCGGCGCCTGCTCCGCGCGCGACCCGAACCTCGGGCGCGTCCACGCTTTCCCCGCGCAGCCTCTGCCCTGGCCCAGCGCCGACCTTGTCCCCTGCCGCGGGGACTGGCCGGGGCTGGCCTGGGCAGGGTGGGCACCGCCGCCGCGCTGTCCGAGCCAAGGGACAATGGGGGCTTTGTCCCCACGGCCGGCAAGGGCCAATTTCATGTTTAATTTGAGGCTAATTCGATTATCGCCATGGAAAAGGGCAGCCTAATTTTCTACGTGACTCGTGCAGCCTCCTTTTGCCCCCGATGTTTGCGTTTGGAACGCAATGGAGAGAGCGTGTTGAGGGAGGCTTTGGAGAGTCGTTTGGTGGTTTAGTTTTAGTTCTAGGTGGTGATGCCTTATAGGTTCTGCCCAGCCTGATGAAGACCGGTGGTGACCTCTCCATGGGAAACCTGGGCGATGGAGGGAAGGCGGTTGTTCCTCGGCGAAGTCAAGATTTTCCTCCTTTATGAGTGATTTTTCACCCTTTCCCTCGGGGTAGCTGGTAATAGGCCCTACAAGTGGTTCGCGCAACTCTTGCCTCTCGCCCTAACGCCGGCTCACTTTAGCCTGATTCGGGTGCCCTTCCCGAGCCACTCCTAGGAAGTGGGGACGCGATGGCCTGAGGGCTTGAGTTCTCCCCCTACCTATGTACCGTGAGATGGACACGGGACGTTTCCGGGAGACTTGGCAAGTGCTAGAGCCGATTCTCAACCAGCTTGCCTACCCTGGCAATACCCGAAGCTATGTAGAAATTCTGGAACTGCCACTGTTGAGGAGAAAAGATGGTGTCATCACCAGGACCACGAATAGAAACGCTCTTTTAAACAGCCTGGAGAAACTGACTTTCTCCGTGCTCTGTAAGTGCCCAAAGCGGCACTGTAAGCCTTCAGAGGGAAGAGGGGCCTTCTCCGTTGTTTAAAAAAAAAAAAAAAAAGCCCTAAGGCTTTTCTCCTAAAGATCTGACCCTCAATAACAGAATAAAAATTTTTTCAAAAAAAAAAAAATGATGATGATAATAGTCAAATAGCTAGGATCGTGCTTATGTCTCAAATCAGTAGACATGATGGATTTATATTTTTGTATGTATTTTTCATGAATAGTTTAAAATAAAACTAAACAAAATCGTCTCCGCAAAGTGAAGATGATTCTTCCTTTTAGGCTTTCGCCATCAGTTTGAATGTTTGACCAAAGTTTATATTTGATCTATATGAAAAAAATTGAGGAAGGCAAATGATTTAACATTTTTCTCACAAGGTTGATCAACACAGCCTGGTGAACTCTCAAAAGGCAGGGTTCTCTGTTCACTGCTAGTACATAGCAGGCATTTAAAAGGTACTCAAAAAATATTTGTTGAACAGAATCAACATGTCTGTGGCTGCCCTTGTTAGGTAATGCTGGAAACCCACTAGAAATAAAAGTTGTTTCCCTTTCACTTATTTTGTGCCAGAGCCCCCAGCACCTCCCCACCTACAGTGTTAATGAAATACCAAAGAAAACAATGGCAGTACTGAGAAATGCCTGTTTAAATTCTTTCAATGTTATTCTGCAATTGTGACTCTTAACTGCTTCCTTTATCACAGATAACAGTACTGGAATAAATCTGCATTTGATGCATGAGTCACCTCCCCTACCCCATTCCACTCCCACTTAGTTTTAAAATTTTCCTTCAAAAAGGAAAGCCACACATAACTTTAGCAAGATACTTTAGTAAAGTGGCAGTAAGTATTCCAAACATGTGAAAGACAAGGATTCAGAGTTTCACTATAAATACCTGACTAGCAATTCAAATTCTTACCTTTTGGCGGGGGAGCAGGGGGCCGGGGGAAGCATCACCCAGGAGACCCCAGTGTATCACTGACCAAGAAAAATTAACAAGTCAAAAAAAAAAAAAAAGTCTAAATCTGGAGAGATTATTGGAGAAGACACATATCTCTGTGGAAAGAAAGAATCTAGAAAAAGAAAAAACTTTAGGCAATAATGATGGTAACTCAAGAGGATTATTCCCAAATATCTCAGAAGCAACTTTGCTGAAGTTTATCCTCACATTAGAATCAAGGTTGATTTAAAGGAATGTTAAACTCCTTGGTTTCCTGTCTGTAACATTCTACTCTCCATTTTTAAAACCATGTGAGTATATATGGCTTTGTCTCCCATAGAAATAATACTTTATTACAAAATTTTAGAGATATAAATAGTTATTTTAACTTTCCATTCAAAATTTAGGGGAAAATCTTGTCAACATGCATTAGTCACTATAGACTGTTATGATAACACCATAGACTGTGTTACGATAACACCTAGTTCCCAAATCTCAGTATCATATGCACTTTCCAAATCAACAAAAACTAATTTGTTGCTTATACAAAGCAACTGTGGTTCCAAGAGACTCTCCAGGGAACCTGTCTTCCAAGTGTCAGCTCAACATTCCAGAATACTTTAATACTATGGTACCTTCATGTCAATGGGTACTCCCACGATATCCATTGCAAGGGAAGAATGTAATGGAGGGTTAAGTACCAGCAACTAAATACTTCTGCCCAGAAATGACACAAGGTTTCCTCCACTCACATTTCATTTGCCAAAGCAAGTCATGTGGCTACACTTGAAATCAGATATGAATGAGCAATAGTGTTGTCTGCCACTACCTGTTTTATTTAGAAAAGAGAGAATGGTACCTTAACTATTTCTTTGGTTATATTAACACAATTAATACCCATATACATACAAACTATTATATATAAAATAAGCTAAGGATATATTGTAGAACGTGGGGAATATAGCCAATATTTTATAACTAAAATAATAATTCAGATTATAAGTGCTACGTTATATATATTTTACCACAATAAAAATTAAGAAAAAAAAAGAAAGCCCATCTTTTATTATAATAATAGTACTCTAAAATTTTAAAATCAGGACACATTTTGAAAACTTGAATAACGTTTTTCATTTCTAATATTCTTAAACCTGACTTCCTTTTAACCTTGAACTAGTCTGGGAAGTCTCCTCATATTAGAAATGTTCCATTTGGTGATTTACACATATTAATTTTGCACTGGGGACAGCTAAAGACTTACATGTTTAAACTGTCATTACCATGAATGAATACTTTTTGAGCACCAATAACACACTTACTGCTGAATAAAATAATTCATTCTTTCAATTATTCAAGAAATATGTATGCCTTAATTTGTTCTAGGCTCTGAAATAGAGCAGTGGGCAAAACAGTAAAAAATCACTGCCTTCATGAATCTTCCATCGTAGTAGGGGGTACAGTCAATCAATAAGCAAGTAAAACATATGTATGATGATCAATCTGACTATATGGTAATGTAAATATTTAGAAATAATATTTGTAACATGATCAGAATAGTCTCAGCTTTCTATAAAGTTTCTTCAAATTTTTCTGTTAACAATAATAATGATCATAAGTAGCAACTATAAAATGCTTAACAGTTTTTAAAGTGCTTTAGCAAATGCCATACTATCTTGTCCTTTTGTGAGTTCTGTGAGGTAGATATCAACCCCATTTTACAAACGATAAAACTGAGACATGGGTAGGTTGAGTTGTCCAAGTTTACACAGCTACTAAGTGCCAATGATATCTACTTGGAAGCTAGTATATCAGAGCTGTATGCCTGGGCATTGCATGTTAATTATTAAAAAGTAATTCTCTTTGCAAGATGAAAAAAAGTTCTAGGGATGGTTGGTGGTGATGGTTGCACAACAGTGTGACTGAACTAATGCCATTGAACTGTACATTTTAAAATGGTTAAAATGGTAAATATTATGTATATGTTACCACAGGTTTTTTAAAGTTCTTAAAGTAATTCTGAATGTAAACCTCTGGAATAGTAGAGTAGACGTTCTCTTAATGATTCTTCACTTAGCCCACTTGTTGGATGACACTGTTCACTCGCTCTGTGTTGTAAGCACACTGATGTCTAAGGCACAACAAACATACTCTGCTGGTAGACTATACTCTTCTACATCTGTGTATTTCAGCTCCTACCAGTTGTGTTATATATTTCCCAAGGCAGATGTGTTTGTCCCCAAATTTGTTTATGCCAGTTATACTTATTATACCTAATAATTATGCTTATTATAATTAAGCATTACATACACCAATTAAATATGAGTATTTTTGAAATGTCTCAAGAAAGGCTAAAAATATTGCCATCAAATTATGCATGGTCAAGCTAACAGTAAAAAATTAGAAAGGGTGGAAATTATAAAAACCTTGAACTATTAGGAGACAGGTTGCTTTGCAGGTGTCTCTAAGTTCTTAATCAACTTAAAAGAAGACAAAAATGTGTATCAAACAGCTGTGGCTTTTGCAAAAGAGAAGTGACCTTTCACTCAGTAAACATGTTCAGAGAAACACTTTGTTTTTCAACAGATTAACAGGTGAATATAAATTTATGTTTCAAGTAAAACAAAACTTTGTCTTTTTCCAGATATACAGCTATAATTTTATTTTTCTTTTGAAATGTGCTCCAAGGATTAGGCAATGAATCATTAGATATGACACCAAAAACATGAACAACAACAACAAAAATAGACAAATTGGACTTCATCAAAATTTAAAACTTTTGTCCATCAAAAGACAGTATCAAGAAAGTGAAAAAATATACAGAATAGGAGAAAATATTTGCAAATCATACATCTGATAAGGGTCTAGTATTCAGAATATATAAAGAACTCACAACTCAACAACAAAAAGACAACCCCATTCAAAAATAAGCAAAAAAGTTGAATAGAATTTTCTCCAAAGAAGATATTCAAGTGATCAACAAACACGTGAAAATATGTTCAATATCATTAGTCATTAGGGAAATGCAACCCACTAGGGTAGCTTTAATTAAAAAAAAAAAAAGTAAAACAAGAAAATGGAAGAGATCAGATTTGTGGTTACCAGAGATGTTGGGGGTGGAGGAGAGGGTGGACAACATAGTCAAGAGGTACAAATTTCCAGTTATAAGATAAATAATGTACAACACAAAGACAACAGTTAACACTGCTGTATGATATATGTGAAAGTTGCTGAGACAGTAAATCCTAAGAGTTCTTATCATAAGGAAAAAAATTGTTTTTCTTTTATTTTGTATTTATAGGAGATGATGGATGTTAACTAAACTTGTAATCATTTCACAATAAATGTAAGTCAAATCTTTATGCTGTATACCTTAAACCTATACAGTGCTGTATGTCAATTATATGTCAACAAAACTGGGGGAACAGCAGAAAATAACTAGTATTGGCAAGAATGTGGAGGAATTGGAATCCTCATGCACTGTTGGTGGGAATACAAAGTGGTACAGCTGCTGTGGAAAACAGTTTGGCAGTCCTTCAAAAAGTTAAATAGAATTACCATACAATACAGCAATTCCACTCCTAGCTATATTCCCAAAAGAACTGAAAACAGGTACTCAAAACACGTGCACAAATGTTCATAGTAGCACTCTTCACAATAGCCAAAAGGCGGAAACAACGCAAATGTCCATCCATTGATGGATAAACAAACTGTGATAGATATATACAATGGAATCCTACTCAGCCATGAAAGGAACGAAGCACTGATACATTCTACAATGTATGAGTACATTGTACACTTAGCATATGTACACAGCATAATGTGAAAAAAGCCAAACACAAAAGTCACATATTGTATGATTCCATTTATATGAAGTATCCAGAATGGGTAGATCCATAGAGATAGAAAACAGATTGTGGTTGCCAGGGGCTGGAGTGAGGGGCCGTGTGAGAATGGGGTATAACTGCTTAATGAGTATGGGGTTTTATTTTGGAGTCATGAAAATGTTTAGATAGAGGCGGTAATTGCATAACATATTGAATATATTAAATACCACTGAAATGGTTGCTTTAAAATGGATAACTTTATGTTATGTGAATTTCATCTCAATTTTAAAAATGCAATTCAAGATTGAAAATCTTTTTTTTATTAGTTTGTCATTTAACATCATTTTTTCATAACCAACCAACCACTTGTCACATCAGGTAAACGGACTTTTGCATGTTCTTTAAAACTTTCCAGGACTTCCCTGGTGGTCCAATGGTAAAGAATCCGCCTTTCAATGCAGGGGACTCGGGTTCAATCCCTGTTCAGGGAACTAAGATCCCACATGCCGTGAGGCGACTAAGCCCGTGCGCCACAACTACTGAGATTGCGAGCCTCAATGAGAGAGCCCACGTGCCGCAAACTACAGAGCCCATGTGTCCTGGAGCCCGCACTCCACAACTAGAGAGAAGCCCCAGCGCCTCAATGAAGAGACTGTGCACCGCAACGAAAGACCCCTTGTGCCTCAGTAAAGATCCCGTGTGCCGTAACCAAGACCCAGTGCGGCCAAAAAAATAAAGAAAATAATGTTAAAAAAAAAAAACTTTTCCCACATGCTCCTCTTGCGAAAGGGTTTATCACAATTTACCTCTCAGATATAAGCTAATTATTCCACTTGCATATTTTCAGGCAGCTTGATTCTCATTATTCCACTACAGAAATATAAAAGTGATCTGAGTTCTTATTGTTGAAACCAAAGTAGAAATTTTTTAAAAGAATTTTCTGGAATCTCCCTTTGGTAAGTAGCAGTTGAGAATGAGGAGGGGAAAAGCTCAGAGTGTGATGGCTCTCCATATAACAACGTGCACTTTTCTTCATTGTTCCAACCTGCATTGTCCAATACAGTAGCCACCAGGCCACATCTGGTAGTGAGCAGTTGAAATGTGGCTGGAGTGACAGAAAACCTGAATTTTTAATTTTAATTAACAAATTTTAATATTGATCTTGGTTTAGTTATTAGACAATTTTTAAGTATGTTTAGAACAACTTGGGTATTTGAAACTACTTGTTCTAACTGTAAATTTTATGAACTCTATATGCACACCAAATTCAAAGACTTAGTTTAGAAAAAAAGAATGTGAAATACCTCAATCTGTAAAATGTCAATTATACATTGCAATGATATTATCTTGGGTATAATGGATTAAATAAAACATTTTAAAAATTATTTTCACCATTTCTATTTTATTTTTTTCAAGTAAAACTATTGCAAAATTTTAAAATTATGTATGTGGCTCACCTTACAATTCTATTGGACAACCCTGTTTCTGACATTGTCAATGGGGACTTCAGTCATTGGCATTCTGACTATTTAGGTTTGGGAAAACAGAAGAAAAGCACCTAGAATTTGGAAAATGCCACAAAGCAAGAACTCCAAGGTGAGGTCATTTCCAACCCCAGGCTTCCCATAGTGCCTCCATCACAATGGCCTCGGTATCTGTGGGCAGCAAGCCAGATGCTTTTTGAGAGCAGAAGGCAGGCATGGCTAATGTTTTCATGACTGGTATCATTCTTTTGGAAGTGCAAAGACAACCTTGGCAATGACATCTTGCCATTGCCTCAAGATAAACCACCCACCCACCCCAATTTGACATACTTTGCTGGCCTATGTAAAGGATTCCAGAAGTGGGCTAGATTCATGCCTAGAATTCATTCAAGAAATTGCAAAAATTCATAGGCTGATGGGTGAGGAACAAAGAGAAACAGAGAGAAAAACCACTCCCTCACAGAGGTCAGAGAAGTTGAACATGTAGCTGGTCTGAAGGGAAACTCTTCTGTCTGGATTGAGTGATTGGATCTTGTCTTCTAATCATACTTCTGACATTGGGGTTTCCTCATTTCCCATCCTCTGTCCTCAGATACTGAGTGGGTGGGGATGTGTGGTCACAGCCAAAACTTTACACCTCATTCTCAGAGGATGACAAAAACACTAAGACCATTTGAACATTTGCCATAGAGGCGATGAAATTCTGTCCTTGCTTGCTTCTCATGGTTTGCAGGCTGGTCTCTTCTCTTGTGTTCTTTCTTTTACACACAGGTTAGAGGAAGCAAGAGTTCAATTTTAATAATAAGCCTTTGTTTAAGACTGAAATGTGGGCCCTTAAAGACTCACAAAAATGAGGAAATATTTGCTAAATTTCAGTTAATAAGCATTTTCCCCCAATGAGATGCAATGTATAATAATTTTTGGTTATTGTTTTGATATTATTATTTTTACTACATATATATGTAGGCACTCTAAGTGCTTTACATGTATTTA
The DNA here is from genome assembly GCF_951394435.1 of Stenella coeruleoalba. Lineage (NCBI taxonomy): Eukaryota > Metazoa > Chordata > Mammalia > Artiodactyla > Delphinidae > Stenella > Stenella coeruleoalba. The sequence goes on from NC_137159.1 coordinate 45,028,376, forward strand.
TTTAATCCTCACAGCTAATCTGTGTGGTACGTACCATAATTATCACCATTTTATTGATGAGGAAACTGAGGCAAAGAGATTGGGTCAGTTGCCTGAGGTCTTACAGGTCTTGAATTCTGATGAAAACAGAATTCAAACTCAGGTCCACCTGACACCAAAGCTGTTTCCAAAAGTTTGAAAAGGGAAATAGGATTTTAGTCATTTTACTACAAGCTTTAAAAGCAAACATAATGACTCGAGATGTGGTCAAAGGCACCCTTTTTTTTTTAAAACTGACATAGTTTTAATAAAACTTTAAAAAGATACTTTTCAGGGCTGTAAGGATGTGTCTAAGTTTGAAAAAATTTTAAGCACCTGGATTCTTATGTGCTTATGTTTCAAAGTTCACCCAACTTGAAAGTCATCTGCTCCTTAATAAGTGCTGCCAATATGGAATAAGAAAAAATACTTTAAACAGAAAATCCCCCTGTGTTTGGTGAACAGAGCAGTATTGTTTGTTTTTCGAAAGGGACAGGAGATGGGGGTAGAGGTGGGAGTGTTTGTTTTTATGAAGTCTGCTTTGAAAATCTCTTCTGAGGCCTTCCCAGGAGCAGCTGAGTGGGAGTGCTGGGGTTTGATACAATACCTGCTGGGTAAGTATGGGCCTGTCTCAGCTGCAAGTAATTTACACTCTCAGGATTCTCTCCAAAGAGGACCTTAGACCAAAGCAAGTGAGAAAATCATATATTGGATTTCTAATTGCTACAGGGCTCTGGTAGGAACAAAAATATTTTTAGGTCTAAGTTTCTTAAGGCAGTGGGCTAACTGAATCTGAGAAGAACTGGGGATTTTACCCATTTGGTGGGAAGATTTATGCTATCTGAGGGGTAGATTCTAGGGAAGGCTGGGAAAATTATCCGAATGCATTCTCTGAATTGTGTCTTAGCTGTTGGCAATGTAGGTGCTAATCAGAGCCTTCTCCAGTCATTCTTCTGTTAATTTGCCCTCCAAGAGGATCTGAGAATTTGCTAGGCTGCCCCTGTCCTCCTCCTCAACTGAATTCTCCCAGATCCTCCAGAAAGAATAAGGATGCTGATGCTGTAGTTGGGGGGCTTTCACACAATCACTGGCCACATCCCAGACAGATGGAGGCCTCTGGTTTCTGAGCACCTGTATCAGGTGGTATGAACTGGAGAATCAATGTGGCTGGCTTGAGAAGAAAACTCCAGGAATATCTCAACTGCCAGAGTTTCACCTTTCCAATGACAATATTGCCACAGGGATTCATACCCCAGTACAAAGCTGCAGCAATCAATTAGTAAATCATTCCTTAGTTCTTCCCTAGCCTCACTGAAAACTGAAAATCAACAAGATAAATATATGTTTTTGTTTAAAAATACTGTCACCGGGCTTCCCTGGTGGCGCAGTGGTTGAGAATCTGCCTGCCGATGCAGGGGACGCGGGTTCGTGCCCCGGTCCGGGAAGATCCCACATGCCGCGGAGCAGCTGGGCCCGTGAGCCATGGCCACTGAGCCTGTGCGTCCAGAGCCTGTGCTCCGTGACGGGAGAGGCCACAACGGTGAAAGGCCCCCGTACCGAAAAAAAAAAAAAAAAAATACTGTCACCATCAGAGGTTTCTCTTTTAACTTTAGCTTTTTCTTTGCGTAGGCAATACATTCACATTCGTAAATAATCAAAATGGTATTGAAAGGTATGCATTGAAATTCTCACTCTCACCCTGTCCCTACTCACCTCATAGCCCCACCTCCATTCCCCATAGGTAACCACTTTTTAAATTTCTATGTGCTCTAACGGGGCACTTCTCTAAAAGAGATACCTGTCCAGTGTCTCTTTAGGCATGTATAAACAAAATCAAATACATAGTTTTATTACTTCTCTCCCTTTATTATACAACACGTAGCATACTACAAACACTGTTCTGTATCTTGCCTTTTTTTTCACTTAATGCATCCTAAAGCTTTCTCCTTCTCAGCACATGGTAAGCTTCCTTATTCTATGTTGTTGCTGTTACAGCCGCTTACTATTCCATTATATGCCACACTTTATTTATTTGGATTGTTCAGTCTTTTGCTTTTAAAAACAATGCAATCAAGGGTTTGTGACCAGATATTTCTGGATCAAACTTTGTTCCTCTATTCACTGGAAATCCCACAGGCATGTATATGGCAGTCCAAGGAGTGTACACTAGACTTACAGAAGGGTAGAGATAGAAGAGGCTTCGGATCTCATCTAATCCAACCCACTGTTTTAAGAAAGAGGAAACCAAATCTCAATGAAGTGACTTACCCAAGATTATAGAGTGGTTGGTCTGGGACCAGAGCCCAGGTTTCCTGGTTCCCAGCCTGAAGTTTTCCCTGCTCGATCACACTGCTGGGTGTTGTGTGTGTGTGTGTGTGTGTGTGTGTGCGCGCGTGTGTGTGTGTATTGCTCCTCCAGGAGTATAAAACTCATTGGATACAAAGTTGAACATGATAAGAGCCAGGAGAGAGCTACAAAGCCCTGAGGGGATTCCTTCAAAGAGGAAGATACCGGGCTTCCCTGGTGGCACAGTGGTTGAGAGTCCGCCTGCCGATGCAGGGGACGCGGGTTCGTGCCCCGGTCCGGGAAGATCCCACATGCCGCGGAGCGGCTGGGCCCGTGAGCCATGGCCACTGAGCCTGCGCGTCCGGAGCCTGTGCTCCGCAACGGGAGAGGAGAGGCCACAACAGTGAGAGGCCTGCGTACTGCAAAATAAATAAATAAATAAAAGAGGAAGCTACCAGGTTAGGGGAAATCTGGAAAGCCTTCATCAAGAAGGTAGCCTTCATCAAGAAGGTAGCATTCATGGTTGGGCCTGGAATAATACATAGGATTTTACCAGGTTGAACAGGTGAAGAAGGACACTCCAGGTGAAGAGGTCAGCAAGAGCAAAGACATGGACATGGGAAAGCATCAGGTATCTTTGTGTAGCCAAGAGCCAAGTGTGTCTGGAGTATAGTGTATGATTAGAAAATAAAACTACTAGTAGCTTTAATGAGATTATTGAGCACTTACCTATGCCAGATGTTATTCTGAGTGCTTTATCAATATTAACCTTTAATCTTCACAACCCTATGAAGCAGTTACCATTATTAGCCCCATTTTCCAGGTGGGAACACTTGGGCACAGAGAAGGTAGGTAACTGGGCTTAAGTCCCACAGCTAGTAAGTTTACATTCTAGAGAGTCTGGCTTTAAAAGAGCGTTAGCACTTCTCCCTGTTACTGGGAGATGAGACTGGAAAAAGCAAGTGGTCACATCAGAGAGGACGTTGGAACACTTGGTGCGACACAGAAAGATTTATACTACCATGGATTGCGAAGGGAAGGAGGCAAGTCTTTACTGAGTACATACTATGTCTTCAAAATATGATGAGAGATAGATTTATTTTCTTTTTTTAATTAAATTTTTTATTAATTTAAAAAAGGGAAAGATTGTAGGGAGCCAGCAATGCTACAGAAACATAGGGTTAGAGGCCTACCTAGAGAAAGACCCTGGTATTGGCAGAGACATATTGAGGCACTGTGAGTTTAAAGTCTGAGATCTAAAGAGAAAGAGTAAACTAGCCAGGGGTCACCCTCCCAGTCCCTGCTTGACATCTGCTTCAGTTCATTCCAGGAGGAAAGAGAAGGGCAGGGAGGTAGGCAGCATCTCAGCAAAGCCAGCTTCAGCTTTGGTCATCTCACCTACCGACCATATTTAAGGAGTTCCAGGCTAAGAGTTTAAAAGCATATGGCACCTAGGCTGTCATTCAGGAGAAGGGATCACATTCCAAGTCCAAGAAAACTCCTCCCTCAGATCTGAGAGTGTTCAGGGCTTCAGCTGAGCTTCTCTGGCTAACGAGTAGTCACTTGGTCAGTCCTGCTGCCTTGATCCCATCTCCAGGAGGGGCTACAGCCAGAGGGAGAAGAGGGAGTCCAGCGCCCAAGCCTTTTGAGGCACTATTAGATAGGGAAAAGAGGGGCCCTGGGGTCACTGATTCTAGGAGGGAAACTGGTAGGGGCAGCATGTCTTCTGGGCGGGACAGAGTGAAGCTTGGACATACAGCAGAACCATTCCTATTGGAGCTACAAGCCCCTAGAATTGCTCCACAGCCTGTCTTGCTCTCCCTTGAATCTGATCTGCTCCTGAACTGCACCTGTCATGGCCAGTCCATCTCCAACCCCCATCTCCCTAGAGCCAATGTGAGTCAGGTGGACAAAATTCATTGGTTCCCCAATCATGGCCCAGTCAAGCCACCTCCTCTTCTTCTTCAGCTGGGGGTTCCCTACCATGCAGCAGCCCAGTTTGTGCCAAAATTCACTCATCCCCTGCTGGCTACAGTTTCACTCTGCCTGAGGCCCCAGAGGGCTCTTACTCTGGTGCCCTGACCGCCCACTCCTCACTCCCCTCAGGTGTAACAGCATCCTAGGTTTACTCAGCTGGACACGTATAGAGAAAGTAGAGTCTCTGGAGCCCTTAGCTGAGCAGTGAAGGTCAGCATCTCAGACCCTGAGAGACTAGCAAGGTCAGAGAGTGGGGTGGGCAGGCAGGCACAAGATGATGTCTTCCACAGACTTGGAACCCTGCTCTACTCCGGCACTGAGGCGACTGGCGGCAGCTGGTGGGGGGGGGGGGGTGTCCCGCTTGGGGCCCACCAGTGTGGGTTTTTCAGGCTCGCTCCTTGGTGGGGTGGTGAAGCCAAGGGCCGGCTGGCAGAGCTAGATTTCTTTTCTACATAATTCAGATGAGGAAACCAGGACTCTGAGAGGGTAAGTGACTTACCCAAATTCTCAAAGCTGTCAAGTGGCAGAGAAAGCCTTTGAGGACCTGTGTCTGAGCTAGTGTTCTTGCTTATCTAAATGTAGCCCACAGAATGCACGGCCTAGAGGGGAATGGAGTTCCGTGGTGAAGCTGGCTTGGGAAATGCTCAGATAATCCAAAACAGACCTGAATTTAATTGCAGATTTTCTCAGACTTTAATAGGCTACCATGCTTCATAAGGTGGACGTCTCACATTTCCAAAGCTAGTTGTACCACGATACCCTCCTTTCCCACCACCCCCAAGCCCTTTGTTCAAGTCACATTCAGTGGAGAGAGTGCTGGGAGGATACTAGTTTGGGAAAGCCTACATAGACCATACTGGAGAAAGGAAGGAAAGGTGTGTTTCCTGATCACCTGGGTGTGTGGCCACTCTTTACAAATACAAACAAAGGGCACTTGAATCTTACTTCCTGAGAACTACACAGAAAAGACGTTATCTAAACTTCCACATCTCGGAAAGCTGGTGTGTTTTGTTTTTTGTCTTTGTTTAATTTTTGATCCCTAAAACAAATAAATTGTCTTCGTTTGTTTTAGGGATCAGAATGGAAAAACCTGATTTGATTTCTATGGTACAATCTCCCAATTCCTAGTCCAGTTCTTTCATACCCTAAGGTTAAGATGTCGGGATGTCAAAACCCAAAAATATATGTAGGTCATGCTTGATTGGATTATGCCTGTGAACTTAATTTATATTTAGCTGGTGGTTTAATATATAATCCAGTGTTGCTATCATATCACTATAAAAGACAGCATGTCCAAAAAAGAATACCTTTACCCTCTCCCTTCCAAAAATCGTCATAAAGTGTAAAACTTATACCCAGCATGACTGGACCAAGTAAAACCTTAGGCATTAAGAAAGGATTCTGGGGCTTCCCTGGTGGTGCAGTGGTTAAGAATCTGCCTGCCAATGCAGGCGACACGGGTTCAATCTCTGCCCCAGGAAGATCCCACATGCCGCAGAGCAACTAAGCCCGTGACCCACAGCTACTGAGCCCACGTGCCACAACTACTGAAGAGCCAGAGCTCCACAACAAGAGAAGCCACCGCAATGAAGAGTAGCCCCTGCTCGCCGCAACTAGAGAAAGCCCGCGTGCAGCAACGAAGACCCAACGCAGCCAAAAAATTAAATAAATTTTAAAAAAAGAAAGGATTCTGTAAATCTTAAACACTGTGTGAAAATAATATTCTTTGACTGGCTACGAATTCTGCCTGTCAAAGGACTTTTCTCAGGCAGTTTTTATTACATTTGGTAAGTTGGGTGGAACTTCCTTTTCAACTCTGGTAGTATTTTAAGAATTTGGGGGAGGATTATTGGAATGACCAGAAATGCTATTGGTGGTGGTTTTAATTACTCAATAAGATGACCTAATTTTAAGAATGAAAGGGCTACTTAATAACACTTGTTCTTATTTAGAGCGCTGGTGTGTGGGTGAAGTCTCCAAATTTTGCAAAAACTTCTAGAATCACTTGTAGTGTTATTTCATAGTCTGGGGAATGTTCGGTAGTGATCCCTTTTAAGCATATTGGAAAATAGAATAGGAACATTGAGGATAATGCTAATTGCAACAAAATACAGATCCATCCCTCAACTAATCAATTACCAATATAAATATCTTCTTTCTTTTGGACACCATATAACGTGTACTTACGCAATGGAATGTTTCTCAAGTATAGGAAATTGGGATCCCCAGCCCCCAAGAAACATGCCTGCCTTGTGAAAAGCTCCTCATCTTAGGAATCATGGGAATTGGAATTCAGTCCAATTCTGGTGACTTCTCAGTTTATGGAGATGGGTAGGAATTCTGTTTTCAAGATCTTGGGTGAAAGGAAACTTGCAATGGGCATCCTGAATTGTAACCTTGGCACCCCCCTCCCTGTGAGCTCAGACAAATGGCTTCATCTCTTGTGCCTGTTTTTTTTTTTTTTAATCTCCCAATTTCTATTCTCGTTCTTTTGTATCCAGAGGTACATGTCATCTGAAGCCTTACGCACTTTGCATAGTAAATCAGGAACAAATCCAGGAGGGAGAATGAGACAGAGAGACAATTACCTGGTTAGTAGCACTAAGTTTCTGCATAAATTTTGTGCTAGGCTTGATGAACCTATGGTAATGTATGATGTTTCATGTGCTGCACCGTGTCTTACACATTTATATATTTTCTCCTGGCCCTTGGGAAACTGAAGTCTCTGTGGAACATTCCATGAATGATCATCAGCGTTACATTCTACTAAAATAACTGGGACCTATTTATAAACCACGGGAAATTGTTGTTGCTCAGGATACAGTCTGAATAAGTAATTTAGAAAATGGAAAACACTGTCAGTCATCCATATGTTTTCTCTATCTACTATTTTCCAAACAGGCCTTTCCAAACAGGCCCTATACCTTTGCTCATGCTGTTCTCAAAGCTAAGAATACCCTCCCCACTTTTCCAAATCCTCTTCTCCTTTAAGGTTCAACTCAAATGCCACTTTTTTGGGTAGAAATTTCCGTACCTTTTTGACATGGCCCCTCACCGCCATAACCCAGGGATCTCTCTTTCCTTGCGATTGTGATTCACTTCTAGCCCCTAACACTTAGCACTTAAGTGCTACCCTATTGTTCTCTCCTTTTTTAAAAAATAAATTTATATATTTATTGATTGATTTTTGGCTACGTTGGGTCTTCATTGCTGCATGTGGGCTTTCTCTAGTTGCGGCGAGTGGGGGCTACTTCTGGTTGCGGTGCACGGGCTTCTCACTGTGGTGGCTTCTCTTGTTGCAGAGCACAGGTTCTAGGCGTGCGGGCTTCAGTAGTTGTGGCACTCGGGCTCAGCAGTTGTGGCTCGTGGACTTAGTTGCTCTGCAGCATGTAGGATCTTCCTGGACCAGGGCTCGAACCATGTCCCCTGCACTGGCAGGCGGATTCTTAACCACAGTGCCACCAGGGAAGTCCTGTTCTCTCCTTTTTGCCATTAGATAAAACTGGGATTTTCAGAGAGACTGTAAACTCCTTGAGAAGAGGGTCCTACATGAATAACCAAGAAAGCATCTAACACAGAGGTGAGAACATGGACAGCACTCAGTGCTGTTGGTATAAGGTGGTGGTTTTCAAGTGATCTAAAGCCAAGTGAAAGAAAATTACAGAAATCCTATGTGCAAAATAAAGGTTGGCCTACTGTGGTAGAAGTTGTGGTAAAGGTAGGTACACTGGCATCCCGTCAGCTGGACCCTATGCTCTACCCTCTTCTGAGCAGGCCCTGGAGCACCCTCAGGGTGCAGGCTCCCTTTGTTCCCTGCCCTGCTGGTGCCCTATGTCCTCAGGTTTCCATGCTGGGAACCTCACCTTCCCTAGAACCCAAGGTTCCTCCGTTCCATTCTCTCCAGGCTTAAGCATAAATGTCTATTAGCTGAGCTGTTAAAATGTTTCATTAGCTGAGTGTGTGCTAATGTTACCCACTCTCTCCAAAACAAGTGCATTCTCACAGTTTTTCTAAACAGAACACCTTGGCCTGACCCATGGATCCCCAACCAGTCAGTTGGAGAACTCGGTGTAGCTGATCATGGTGCAGTCCCTGTGGCCATATTCCCCCCTTCCTACTGCTCCAGCAAATTCCAGTAGAAATGCCTGCAGGATTGAAATTCTGGGGTTCCTTTCAACTCAAACTTCCTGGGCTTCCCTGGTGGCACAGTGGTTGAGAGTCCGCCTGCCGATGCAGGGGACACGGGTTCGTGCCCCGGTCCGGGAAGATCCCACATGCCGCGGAGCAGCTGGGCCCGTGAGCCATGGCCGCTGAGCCTGCACATCCGGAGCCTGTGCTCCGCAACGGGAGAAGCCACAACAGTGAGAGGCCCGCATACTGCAAAAAAAAAAACAACAACAACAAACTTCCTGTCAACATAAACACACTCTTCCCCATAAGCAAACATTTCCTTGTTCCTTCATACTCCCAGTTAATTGCAAGGAAACAGAGTAAACAAAGTTTTTGATGGAACCTTGGATGGCACAAGACACATCCCATTCAGAGCAGTAGGAACAGAATGCAAAGTGGCTGTACCACCCACTCTTTGACCCTGGCATCACTCCAGCCCATCCCACCTCAGCACTGCATGGACTCCTCCAAGACTGACCTTGGCTGCCTGCTATCTTGGGCTTCATGCTTGCATTCTGGCTCCTCCCTTGATTAGATTACTGGGGCAACAATGCGTTTATCCTTGACTTTACATCCTGCTGACCTCCTTTTACGTGGGGATCCACTTTTCACTCCAGACCCTAATGCAGGCCCTGGTGCTCTTACTATTGTTCACTGACCAGTGGCTCTTCTGGGTCCACATGATCCTGGTTGCTTCAAGACACCAGGCCCTGACAGCCACAAATGGTGAGCTGTATCTGCCAGCTAGAATCTGGGACCGTTTTCCAGGAGACCTTGCCTGGCTCTAAACTGTCTGTCCTACGAGCCCATTTCCATTCAGTCCCAAACTGAGCAACCCCAGTCTCAGTAGCCTCCTGACTTGACATCGTATGTGTTCTTCCAGCTATTTGACTTGGGCTTCCCTCTGCAAACATTAGCCTTGTTCACCTTTGTGCTCTGTGTCCTCTAGAGCCCTTTGCCGGCCCCACCCCCAGTACCTGCCCCACTACAAGAAGTCACACTCTCACTGTCACCACTATAGGACATTCTACTGGCCCCTGAGGAATCAGCATGAACCAGTCAGAGAAATCATTTTACAAACAGGGGGTTTTGATTTCCTTAAATTCACCATGTAGGGCAGGAGTTATCCTCAGAAGGAAATATAAAATAGGGGATGTAAATCTGGACTCCTGGTCAAGAAGGAGGTACAGAACTTTTATAAAGGATAAAAGATTTACTGTCTCTCCTACCATTCTACCACATGGGGTGAGGCCTGCTGGGAACGTTGTGAGGGAGATGTTTATCAGGAGGATAGTAAAGGACTTAGGACTCTTGTTATCTACCTTCCATAAGCGGGCACTTTTCTCTTTTGTATTTCTTAGGGAGAAAAAAAGTGTCGGCTTGAACTCCTCGTGCTTTTTTTTTTTTGTGGTACGCGGGCCTCTCACTGCTGTGGCCTCTCCTGTCGCAGAGCACAGGCTCCGGACGCGCAGGCTCAGCGGCCATGGCTCACGGGCCCAGCCGCTCCGCGTCACGTGGGTTCCTCCCGGACCGGGGCACAAACCCGCGTCCCCTGCATCGGCAGGTGGACTCTCAACCACCAGGGAATACCCCCTCGTGATTTTTTAAAATTTTTTAATTAATTAATTTATTTTTGGCTGCATTGGATCTTTGCAAAGATCTTTCTCTAGTTGCAGTGAGCAGGGGCTACTCTTCATTGCGGTGTGTGGGCTTCTCATTGCAGTGGCTTCTCTTGTTGCAGAGCTCAGGCTCTAGGCGAGTGGGCTTCAGTAGTTGTGGCACTGGGGTCAGTAGTTGTGGTTCGCGGGCTCTAGAGTGCAGGCTCAGTAGTTGTGACACAGAGGCTTAGTTGCTCCGCGGCATGTGGGATCTTCCCAGACCAGGGATCGAACCCGTGTCCCCTGCATTGGCAGGCGGATTCTCAACCACCGCACTACCAGGGATGTCCCCCTCATGCTTTCTTATGTAATAAAAAAAGTCAAGCAAATGGCATGTCTTTGTTCGACCTGGACTCACAGCCTGCCTGCATTATCACAAGTGCTAAGAGGTGGAGGCTCTGTGTGCCTTGAGGATTATCATGCATTTTTTTTCCCAAGTGTTAAGCCTTTTTCCATGCAGAAGGGGCCCATCTCAGGGCAGGCCATTATGATGCGTAGTCCCCTGCTGATGTTTCAGCTAGTGTTAAATAAGTCTTTAGGGTTTTATTGTAAGAGTACTAAATTTGAAGTCAAGATTTCCAAAACCAGTTTTCCTTTTAACTGACTATGGGTACATCATAGCCTAACGGGGTCCCTTTTGCTCATCTGTAAAATCATGAGGGTTGAGCCCATGCAACCTGAAAGAAACCCTCCAGCTCTGAAATTCCCCAACTTCATAATAAATCCTAGTTGGCATCTAGGCACTAATTGGAAATCTATAAACCAAAGATACTCTAGAATTGAATCTCTTGGTATCCCTCAGCGAGAATAGTAATAATTAGAGTTTTAGCTACAATAAGAAGTCATCTTCCTTTTTTATGAGGTAATATATCCATGGGACCACCTAGCATCGATAGGCCATCAATACATTTCAGTTAAAGAGGCATTTCCTATACTAATATTTCCCAAAATATAATTCTAGAAATCCTATTCTTTCACCTAGATTCACCAAGGCAATTGCGTGCTACAAGGTCCTTTATAATGTTTTTTATGTGTGCAGGATCCAAAGATCACACGTTGCTAGTTATTAGTTCTCTTTAGTTATTCTTAATCTAGAACAGTCTCTTCCCATTTTTCATAACATTGATAAATTTGAGGAGTCTGGGTTGATTGTACTGTAGAATATTATATAATCTGAATTTACGGGATTGTTTCCTCATGTTGAGATTCAGATCGAATATGTTTGTCAGAAAAATGACTTCAGTGATGTTCATACTGTTATATTTTAAAACTATTTTTTATTTTACCTTTAATATGGGATCAAATATTACAGAAATACATAGGGAGAAATGGAAGGTTCTCCAAAATGTCACCCCCAGAAATAACTGGTATTTACATTTTAGTATATATGCCATCAGATTTTTTTCATTTGCATATAACAAAAATGGAACCATTTTCTATATCACTTTTGTAACTTGCTGTTTTCACTTGTTGCCATATCTTAGAACACTTCCTGTGTGAGTACACATAGATCTACCTCATTTTTTTTAGTGGTTTGTTTCCAGTTTCTGGCTATTAGGAACTATGCTGCAATCATGATCTATGTAAATTTGCCTTTGTGTACTTATGTGTTTCTGGTTACCTTCCGGAGTAAAATTCCTGGATCAACTTTGGTATTACAAACTTGCCACCACAAAAACATTACATCAATCAATACATTCACCAACAATGCGTGAGAGTGACTGTTTCCTCACATCTTATCCTGGTATTACTACTCTTTTTAATCTTTGCCAACTGGAAGTGAAAATTGCTATCTCATCATCATTTGAATTTTTAAACTACGAGCGAAGTTGAGTATATTTTTGTATGTCTATTTCCTGTTTTTGTTCCTTTTTCTGAGCTCTCTGTATATATCCTTTGCCTATTTTCCTACAGGATTATCCTTTACTTACTGATTTTTAAGACTCATTTTTATGCTAAAGAAATTAACCATTTATTTTATTTTATTTATTTATTTTTTTGCGGTACGCGGGCCTCTCACTGTTGTGGCCTCTCCCGTTGCGGAGCACAGGCTCCGGACGCACAGGCTCAGCGGCCACGGCTCACGGGCCCAGCCACTGCGCGGCATGTGGGATCCTCCCGGACCGGGGCACGAACCCGTGTCCCCTGCATCGGCAAGCGGACTCTCAACCACTGCGCCACCAGGGTAGCCCTACCATTTATTTTTTGTACTTGTAATTATTATTTTGTCCAGCTAATTAGAGCACCTAAGTAACATCCTGTGAAATGTGCTCCAAAGAATCTGCCTAACTTAGGAAGAAGCCATGTTTAGATCCTCCTCTTTGAACTTTCCATATAGGGAAAAGAGCCAGAACACCTGCTTGACTTAAATCTCTAGTGTGAATAAAATATATGTATTCATACATATACATACACTGTATGTATAATTTGAAAGTGGTTGTTTTAAAAAATGTTTTCTCTGTGGTCATTTTCTTTCAAAAAAATAAACCACATTAAGATTCTTGAAAATTGGGCTGTGGTGGGTTATAAGGTAGAAGCAGAAATTGTTCTGAGGCTGGAAATAGGCTGTAGATTATTAAACCCAGTGTCTACAGGTGGCCAAATCTCCCCTCTCCCCCTCCGCAATGACTGGACATAATGTGGAACCCATCACTCTGGAAGGTCTCAGGAAGCTCTGACAAAAAGAGCATCTTCGGAAGGTAGACTCTGTCCACTTAATTTTCTCCCACCTTGAGCTGCTGGGTTTGGTTGCGTGGTGGCCCGCTAGCAGCCTGCAGATCGCGCTGTTAGGTGTACTGCAGGCCTAAGTTCACTCTTTAGAAATCTTTCCAAACAGAAAGGACTTGTGGGCCAAAGTTTCGTTGTTTTCGTTTTTCCTTTCCTATCCCAACCAAGTTGGATTCCTTTTCTCACAATTTGGACCATGTCCTTGCATTTCCTATGAATAAGATTGTCAGCTTCAGAGACGTCTATATTTGGTGATAGGGAATTACGTTCAGCAGTTTTACAACGTTCTCCCTAATCATCTCTCCTGGTCCCTGGATGTGCTGGCTCTGTGCCCAGTACAAAAATGAAAGATTAGTTAACTGGATGCACTAGGTACATGGCCGCCAGCTGCATTTAGGACGCATGATTAACTCTCTTACTTCTAAGTGCTGCCCACACTCCTCTGCCCTAAAAATAATGCAGTTCTTTCTTGTTTAATACTATTGACTCCTCTATAGAAAGAAACAGAGAGAAAAAAGTCTCTAACTTTTGATAGCAGAGCTGGATCTGTCAGCAATCTGAAATACATTCAGTCTCTGATCATAAAACATTTTCGTATGTCGCTCCGAGGGGGTTAGAAGACATTACCGCCGAATCTGATTTCACATATGTGAAATCATGAGGTTCATGAGGGCAAAAGTAAGATGTCAACACCCAGCCCCCAAAACAGCCACAAAATAGGAAATAAACACATACAGCCAAGAAATAGGAAATAAGGAAACAAGCATACTTTCTGAGTGATAAACTCTGAAATCAACGCTTAATGGCCCTGGGCAGAGATATGTAAAATCTCCTTAAAGGGGCAGAAATCAATCATCTAGCCTATGCCTTTAAGGCTTGACTGCTGTCCACTCAAGCATAAACGTGTATTTAAAGAAAAAAATGCACATTATTTGTAAAAGAAAACATAGAAATGTTACATGGCGGCTTTTTGGGTTGTTATATAATATGGATATATTAATTTTGTCTTGTCACTGCTATTCTTTCCATCTGTCTTTTTTCCCATGGGAGATACTCACTGGAATAAAAATATTTTTCCCTATATTTTTTTTTACTTGCTAACATAGTGGATCTGCTTGAGAGCTGTTATTAAACACACTCATCTGACTTGGTTGGGATAGAGCCACCAATACCTTCTGAATTTAAGCTACAGCTGAAATATTTTGATAAGAAAAACAGGAAATTGCTCTACAAATAAACCAAGGTACACTCAGGATTGAATCAAAACTTTTCCTTCATGGGAAATAACCTAGTGATATCTCTGTTTTCTTTTGAACAGAAAAGAGCTGGCACAGTATATGGCTTATTGTACCACTGTTAAATTCGTTCAAATTAGGTCTTATGGATGAAACATACTGACGATCATATCCTTTGGGTGGACTCCTCAGCAGCTGTCCAATGAACTAGGCTTCATAAATAGAACATTGAGAAAATATTTCTGCTGCTTCATGGACACACCCGTAACACATTCATACAATGGTCTCCCCATGCCCTGGACTTACACACACTCTGTAGTACACAGCGAACAGTTAGCATTCAAAAATTATACATGTTGATTTGATGTACCACAAGAATATTCATCCTAGCTAGTCATCTGTCAGGGATATGTATCTCCTAAAAACTTTTAATTGCTAGAGATTTTGACTCAATTTTGACAATCAGATTTCATGTTCCCCTACCACCTCACCAGTTAGAAGAAAGAAAAAAAACAAAACAAAACTACTGCACTCCTCAGCCTTCTGATTTGAGTGATTGTGCCATGATGACTTAATTTGCTTTTCATACTTTGCGGAGGAATTTAAATAGCTCAGATGCTTAACTCTTGAAAAAGTGGTTACTAGTCACATCACACATAGCAACTACTTCCTTTAAGAAATGTCACAAGGATGTTTATAATTTATTGCTGGGCTTGTTCAGCATAGCATACAAATCAACTTACATATTTACATCCAGCATCAAATAGGATCTTAAAGGCACTGCTCAAGCCAATCAAAGTAGGCACCCTTACTGGCAACCCCATGGCTCTGCTTTTCCTCACGCTAGCATTTTTCTAGACGTTAAAATAATCCCATTCCTATGATGTAGGAGTGCATATATGTGGTCAGAACCACAAAACACAAGTAAAAGTTGGCACAGGCACCATTCCATGAGTGTCCGTAGCACTCAAAGCTGTTGACCATAGGAGAAGGGAACTCCAAAGCAAAGGCTTCGCTGGAAACCACGGCCACATGGATTTAGTGGTCACTGTTCATAGGCCCTGGGGAATAGTTGTATGACTGGCCCCAAACCACAGTGATGTCAGTGACCTTGTGGAGTTGATCCCTAATATCATACCTAAAAGCACAGGTAGCAAATTGTCTAGGCTGAGTAAATGGATCCTGAGATGAGAAGGACTTTGGAATAGGCCTACGGTTCCCGGGACTACCATCCTGATAAAACCCTCTCTAACTGCTAAATGCTGTCTGAAATTGCCTTATTTCTTTGGCTTAGGGCTTTGATACGCCTTTTTAAAATGAAAATATTTGAGAGAGGTATAATACTGTATGCTGTTCTTAGTTACCCGTGTCTTAATATGAATAAGGAATAGCATGTTCCTAAGATAAAGTATCCACAGAGCTTGGAGATGTAGGAAGAACCTGCCTGCCATGAACCCTTGGGTAAAGGATGCTCCTGAAGGTGAGGAGCTAAGGGCTTGATGCTTGATGTTTTGCTAATGGCCGCCCTCGGAACCCTCGTAAGTTTCATTCCCATGGAGAGCACTGGTGTCTAAGCTGCCTGCTGGTGACCCCGTACAAAGCTGCAGCAAACCGAGTGAGCTGCCTGGGTCCTGAGCAGAAAGAACTGCTGCTCCACAGAGGCAGTGTTGTGTAGCAGAAAGAAATGCGACTTGTGGATGGCAAACCCTTTTGTAGCTTTCTGTGGCTTATTCCTATATGATCAAGTCTCCTCCTATGGAACATCAGCCCACTCTAGATATTTACAAAATTAACATTTCAAGTTAATTCCCAAACCCAGCCCAGCCCTGAGAGCCTGCCAGTGCACAGGGCTGCAGAAACCCTTCCACAGCAAGGAATGGCAATCAGTGGATCTCAAGAGAAGGGCCAATGCCCCATCTGCATTCTTAACTCGTTGCCACCATCGTGTCTCTGCCCAGAGATTTAAGATTTATTTTGTACCTTTCTGAGTGAATCTCAAAGCCCTTTACAGGCAAGAATAAGGGTTATCCCAGGACAGGACTCTTAGTCTGTATTCATCAGATTATACTTGGCCAAAGCAACAGTCGCAGTTGGAAGCAGGAACAGCCTTCATGTTTCCTAAGAAGTCTGGTAGGGATTTTGAAATCACAGGTTGAGTCTGGAGTATGAGACAAGTCTCAAAGTAACTAAAATATGTGGCAGGGGTGTGTTTCACTGTGACCTACACATAGCATATGCTGTTTCCTTTAATCCAATTGGCCAGGTGGTGATAGTGGGCAGTGGATAATAATAACAACAGCAACAACTAACATTTACATAGCATTTACTATGCACCAGACACTGTTCTAAGACTTGCACATGCATTAACTGATAACATCCTATAAGACAGGTACTATTTGTATCCTCCCACTTGACAGATGAAAAAAACTGAGGCACAGAGAGTTTAAGTAACTTGCAAAGGGCATATAACAATAATTGAATTAATTACATTTTAAATTCTCAAAATAACTACTACTGATATTACCTTCATTGTGCAGAGAAGGAAGTTGAGGCTCAGAGGCAAGTAATATATCGAAGGTCACACAGTGTTGAAGTGGTGGCATGGCCCACCCCTAACATTTGGGGGAGCTGGAGCAAGAGTACAGAGACCCATAGTCCATGGCAAAACTTTTACATCAAGCTCAAGTTAAACAAAATGTGCTCTCTTCCGTTGTTTTGAAGAATATACCTTCAAAACAACCTGGAAGACCAGATTCACATTTAGAATTTTCAGACTTCTTGGTCTGAGCCAGAAGAGGTGGGGCACAGAGAGTCATACCCCAGTCCCTGGCCCAGTACCCTTCTCTTCTCACCCCTGAAACTCACATTCAGAAACTCTAGTGTGCATGACCTACTCCTGTCCATACTCTCTACAAATAGCTGCCCTAAGCCACCCTGAAACCTAGGGTATGCATATCCCGGGGAGGACACACCTGGGAGTGGCCTGCACAGGTCCTGGAAGCAGGCTCAGGGCTACTGACAGGGGAATTCTGGTGTCTTATTATGGTCTAGGGGGAGGGATATGGGCTCTGGTGGGCATGTTTTTTGACCTGGTTTTGTTTTTGTTTTGTTTTTGCGGTACGCGGGCCTCTCACTGTTGTGGCCTCTCCCGTTGTAGAGCACAGGCTCCGGACGCGCAGGCTCAGTGGTCATGGCTCATGGGCCCAGCCGCTCCGCGGCATGTGGGATCTTCCCCGACCGGGGCACGAACTCGTGTCCCCTGCATCGGCAGGCGGACTCTCAACCACTGCGCCACTAGGGAAGCCCTGACCTGGTTTTTGACCTTCACTCCATGGGGTGGAGCACGCCTTGAAGAGGGCCGCAGTGGGACCCTCTGGAGCTCATGGCCCAGGGCAGAGGGCCCAGTTGCCTGGCTCTGAGAGTGGCACTGGTCACAGTACCAGGGCTTCAAACATGTCTGCCTGACTCCAATGTCCTTGCCCTACTCAACCACCATTAATGTCACCCCTCTGCCTCTGACCCCAATTTGGAAATTGAAGCTGAAGAGGAATGCTGTGGGAAGGAAGGAACCCTGTGAGTAGGGGGCACAGAGATTTCCCCTCACCCACTCTCACACTTTCCCTTTTCCACTGGGTCCTGCCTCTAGCAGCTGGCCAGGCTGCATAAACACGGCCCAGAGCAAATCCAAATCCTGACCACACCCTTCCTTGTTTACGAACACAAAGCAGGGAAAGAAAGATTAGGCACTGCCTCGAAAATATTTCTTTTAAAAAATCTGTTAATTCTCTCTAACCCTGGAAGATAACACTTCTGAAAAAATAATTTACCTAGAGAAAGCCCTTTTTCTTTCTTCAGACTTTAGCACAGCCAAAAGGCCTGCCTAGCCAGTCCCTCTACTGCAGTTACTTCCTGGCACCTGGCATGGGCTATTTACAGGGTTTTAGGAAGGAGCCTGTCAATCTGTCCAGGCTTCTAAATTTAGTTTCCATACATAAAAGCAATTTCCTGTGTTGGTTATCATAATTAAAATTTTCCACAGGCTTAATTTTGTATTGTTGACACTCAAATATCATCATTCACGGTGTCTTGCTGCCTTTTTAAAGAACCACTTTAACACCCTGACACACCAGCAGCTTGCAAGCCCCGGCACTCAGAGCTGAAACTCCAGTGGGCAATGCCCGTGGATTCGGATTGCTGCAGGGTATTCCCACTCATCCGAGGGCGGGGCTCATTAGCACCCTCTCTGCTTTTCCAAAGGCACTGGGGGAGTGAAGACAGACGTGCCCAAATACCAGAGCCCTTGTGTCCTAGTCCTGGAACCTCAGAAATCCACCCAAAGCAACATGAACAAAACATGGTGTTTTGTCATAAAGAGCAGGCCAGACTTGACAGGGAATATATCAGATCTTTCCAAAGGATTGGAAACAGAATTATGAAAGGCACCAGTAACTGATCTTTCTTCTTGCCAACCCCTATCCCGCCACGATAGTTTATTGTATCACTTCTTTCTCCCTGCAATCCACTTTTCTCTGCTTCCCCACTCCTCTGCACCCCAAATAGCTGGGCAGGCAGCACTGCATGTCCTCTGGTTTGGAGCTCTGGTTTAACTGCAGCTCAGTTCCAAATCCAGAGCATCTGATTGGTCCAGCCTGAGTCAGGCGCCCATGTCTGGTCCAATTGGCTGTGGCTAAAGAGGATGGATAGATTCTGGGACAGTACAAATAAACCTGCAGGTCACATCCTTGGGGTGGAGTGGGTGAGAAGTCCTCATGAAGAGGGGGTGGGCAAATGCTCTAAAGTAGTGGCCCCCGACCTTTTGGGCACCAGGGACTGGTTTCGTGGAAGACAATTTTTCTACGGATGGTGGGTGGGGTAGGGGAATGGTTTGGGGATGATTCAAGTGCATTACATTTATTGTGCACTTTATTTCTATTATTATTACGTTGTAATATATAATGAAATAATTATACAACTCACCATAATGCCTGAGCTTGTTTTCCTGCAACTAGATGGTCCCATCTGGGGGTGACGGGAGACAGTGACACCCGAAGTGTGTTGCTTATGTCCAGTCTACTCCGTAATCTCGTTTTGGTTGCTGTCACTGCAGAAAACCATGCTTCTCAAAGATAGGATGCTGGAAATGGAAGCAGGCTTTTCGGTGCTTTTGTGGCAATCTCAGGATATTCCACCTTGACTTTAATCCAGAACGTATGGAGATTTGAAGTTGTCTCAAACATAGTTTTAAGGCCACTGTCATTTGTGATCTCAAGCAGTTGATCCTCTTCTAGCATGGACAAAGTCGATTCACCTGGCTTATTCACGAACGGGTCGTGGATCCATTCCTTCCCCATCTGGGGGTCTTTTGTGGTTGGGAAGTAATGCTCAAACTCTTTTGAAAGCTGAGACAGGTGATCATGCCCCAGCTGGGAGAAAGAAGGCCCTGGCTCTTTCAAAATCTCTGCTAATGTTTGAAACATGTCAAAAATCCCAATGTTCACTCGTCGCCCCCATAATTCCAGTTTGGCTTTGAATGCAGCCACTTTATCTGCCGACTTGAACACAGTTGTCGTTCTCCCCTGAAGTGACAGATTGAGTTCGCTGAGCAGGTTGAATATGTCACACAAGTAAGCAAGTTTTGCGGTCCTTCCTGTGTTACTGAAATGTGCTGTCAGTGGTGACTGTTTTTCTAAAAGAAATCTCTAGAGCGGCTCTCGTAACTCAAAAACCCTGGCCAGTGATCTACCTTTAGAAAGCCATCTCACTTCTGTGTATGAGAGAAGACGTGTGTGCTCTGGGTCCATCTCCTCACAGAGCTGCACGAACAGATGTGAGTTAAGGGCATCTACTTTAATGTGGTTCATTATATCAATCACATCCCGCAAAACGTTATTAAGTTCAGGTGACGCTTATCGGCTAGCCAGCATTTCTCTATGGATGACACAGTGCATAGACTCACATTCAGAAACGACCTCTTTGACCTGAGTAGTGAAACCAGAAAGCCATCCAGTCATGGCAGCTGCTCTGTCCATGCATATACCGACACAAAATGACCAATTCAGTTTTCCTGATATGTAATCATCCAAAGACTTGAATAGTTCTGCAGCTGTGGTGTTGGTTGACAACAAAAGTGCACATAACATATCCTCATGCACATCCTCCTGAAAAATATATCGCACAAACACAAGCATTTTTGCCTTGCTGTCAACATCGGTAGACTCGTCAACCTGGATTGTGTACCACGGTGACTCATTAATCCTCTCTCATAATTGTGCCTCAATATCTTCTGCTATTTCATCAATTCATGTAGTTATGGTGCTAGCTGAAAGAGGAACACGTGCCACCTTTTGAACTGCAGCCTCTCCTAAAAGTTCATGACAAATGTTCTTAGAAGCAGGCAGCATCAACTCTTCACCCATAGTAAAGGGCTTCTTAGCTTTAGCAATGGGGTTGGCCACTAAGAATGATGCTCTCAGTGCAGACACATTTGATGAAGTGGTGGCCTTCAATAATTGCTTCTGTTCTTTGTGTTTACATTTTTTTTCTTTTGCAGAACTCCAGAGGCTTGTCTTTTAATGCAGGGTGCTTTGTCTCCACGTGACAAAGCAGTTTTGAAGGTTTCGTGGTTTCATTGGATAACCGCTAGCCACATGTTATACAAAGTGGGTTTGGAGGATGTGAATCACCTGTTGCAATGAACCTGTAATTTAAGTAGGACTCTTGGTATTTTCTTTTAAATGCAGCCTTTTTTTGTTGGCAGCCTTAGAATCTTCTGCTGCCTCATCATTGGGTCTATCCTCCTTTTCAAAGAAGCTCTCAAGTGACATTTGTTTTTTTACTCATTTTGGCTAGGGTTAGCATGTGGGCTTAGCAAAACTGTGACTGAGGCAAGTGTGCAGTGCAGAAAAGAGGCAAAGATGGAAGTGGTAAATAAAATAATGGGCGGGCCACTCGCAGACTAAAATAAGTGTCGGATTCTGACTTAATGCCTGCTACCAGATGCAGCTGTACAATTGAAGTACATCAACTCACTTGCCACTATAAAGTCTGCCACCAGATGCAGCTGAATTGTCAGTTGCCACTCATCGATAGGGTTTTGGTATGAGTCTGCAAGCAACTGGTCTCTGTGCAGTCAAACCTCTCTGCTAATGATAATCTGTATTTGCAGCCGCTCCCCAGTGCTAGCATCACTGCCTCAGCTCCACCTCAGACCATCAGGCACTAGATTCTCATAAGGAGCACGCAACCTAGATCCCTCGCATGTGCAGTTCACAGCAAGGTTCGCGCTCCGATGAGAATCTAATGCTGCTGCAGATCTGACAGGAGGTGGAGCTCAGGCGGTAATGAGAATGATGGGAGCGGCTGTAAATACAGATGAAGCTTCACTCGCTCGCCCACTGCTCACCTCCTGCTGGGCAGCCCGTTTCCTAACAGGCCACGGACTGGTAGTGGTCCGTGGCCCAGGGGGTAGGGACCCCTGTTCCAAAGGTAGGCATAGGTTCACGACCCAGGTTGTACACATATTTAAAATAGTTAGACTACTACCTTAGCTTTAGCAGCTACCTTTGCCTTAACATTTTTGGATGATAAGCAGTTTGAGGTCAGGTCTCACATCTGTGCTTGTTCTGTTGCATGTTGTGTACCCTTATTTACCATGAGTCATCATCATGGCAATATCCTCATCATCCCACCTTTCATCATTAATACCTTTTCTGGCTTTCTATTATGGAGCCATATCTGTCACCCAAACTCAAAGTAGGAAGAAACATTGTTGAGAATTCAATATGATGACTGCTTAGCATTTTGCCTGGTATAAGCCTACTTGAAACTTGCACAGAAAATGACTATTGTCAACTTGGTTCATTTTTTGGGCCCCCAGCCAAATCACAGCTTTTGCTGCATTTACTTGACTTGTCTAATATGTAAAACAATAGCCTATTCTACACTCTAAAATATCATAAACGTCTCAGTCCATAAATCCCAGACTGGGATATCTGAGGAATTTTTGGCAGGTTCACCAAGAAACATGGCCAATCTAGATGTCAGAAGAATTTCTTGAGTTTCAAGTGAACCAAGAACAATAACACTTCACCCATATTCCAGAGGAATGCAATCATTTTGTACAGTTGGATAGTCTTTAGGGAATGGGCAATATTACTATTACATATTTTAAGAAATGTGTATTTGCTTTTCCTGACATTAATGTTCAGGGGGAACAAAACACTCATTGCAAACTAAATTTTGGGTAAGGTATAATCTGTGCTGCCAAATTAGTTTCTCTCTCTCTCTCTCTTTTTTTTTTTTGTTAGAATGACTAAAGAAAAATTCTGTGCCAAAATCAAGATGCAAGCTGAATTTCATTAATCCCTTTATTAATTCATTTGCTGTTCACTGGGGATGTACTATGTGCTGGACACTACGTTAGATGATGCAAAAGCAGAGGTAAAGGATACAGTCCTTGTCCTTATCACACTCACAGTCCAGCAGTGAAAACAGATGTATCAACCAAAAATAGTGTGATATACTAAGGGTATAAATACAATACATAGACTGTTGAAGGAGGACAGAGCAGGGACTCCTAACTCAGCCTGGGTTGAGTGGGGTGAGGAGAAACTTCCTGATGGAGAATGAGGTCTGAGCAGACTTTTACAGTTGAGAAAGGAGTTAAGCAGGTAGATGAAGTGAGGAGGGTATGCAGGCAGGGGAAGAGCATGAAAAGAGCAAAAGAGCATGATGCATTGTGGGTATTGGTGATGGCTTGTTTTGGCTGGAGTTTAGGCCAGGAGTAGTACAGATAGGGCTGGAGAGGTTGGCTTGGGAATAGGTCACAAAGGACTTTAGGCCAGGCTAAAGTATTGAAACTTTATTCTGGGTTGATATGGAGTCTTCAGAATATTTCTTTTTTAAGAAAAATTTTTATTGAAGTATAAAATATCTGCAGGAATGTGCACATATGATAAGTGTTCAGCCGGATGAATATTTATGACCTGATCATAGCTGTGTAGCTAGAAACTAGGTTATACTGTAACCAAAACCCCTGAAGACCCCTCTTGTTCCCTTCCAGTCACTACTTCCCTCTCCAAGGGGGACCACTGGCCTGACTTCTAACATGATAGATTTGTTTTGCCTGTTTTGAACATTATTCAAGTGGAATTGTAAAACAGGTAGTCTTCTGTGTCTTCTACCAGCCAGCACTATGTTTCTGAGCGCCGTCTATTCTGTCTTATGGAGATGTGGCTCATTCAATCTCACTGTTGTACAATATCCCATTGTATGAATTTGCCATAATTTATTTATCCTTTCTATTATGTATTAACATTTGAGTTCTTCCCAGTTTGAGGCTATAATGAATACTGCTGCTGTGAATATTCTTGAACCTGTCTTTTGGTAAGTATATGTGTACATTTCCACTGGCTAAAATACCCAGGTGTGAAATCTCTGGGTCATAAGCTGAGTATATATTCAGCTTTATTGGATTCTGCCAGTTTTACAAAGTGATTGGACTAATTTAAAACCCCAGCAGCAGTGTATCAGAGTACCAGCTGTTCCAGTTTCCAACAATTGGTATTGTCCTTTTCATTTTAGCCGTTCCAGTTTGTGTGTGTGTGTGTGTGTGTGTGTGTGTGTGTGTGTGTGTACGTAATTGTTATGGACTGAATTTTGCCTCACCCTCAAATTCATATACTGAAGCCCTAATCCCCCATTCTGACTGTATTTGGAGTTAGAAACTTTACAGAGGTAATTAAGGTTAAATTGGGTCATAAGAGTGGGGCCCTAATCTATAATAGGAGTAGTGTCCATATAAGAAGAGGAAGAGACACCAGAGACCTCTCTCTTTCTCTGCACACACACACACACACACACACACACACACACAGGAAAAGCCATGTGAAGACACAGTGAGAAGGCAGCTGACTGCAAGCCAGGAACAGAGCCCTCATAAGAAACAAACACTGCTGGAACCTTGATCTTGAACTTCCAGTCTCCTCAACTGGGAGGAAGCAAATGTCTGTTGTTGAAGCCACCCAGTCTGTGGTATCTTGTTACGGCAGGGCAAGCTGACTAATAGAGTTGTGGAATCATATTCCAGTTTTAATTTGTGTGTTATTCCTCATAGTCTTTTAAATAAGAGAGGGAAGTTATCAGATTTGTACTTTAGCTGCAGGACTAGAAATAAGGAAACTAATCAGAAAGCTAAAGGAATAATCTAGGCAAGAGTTTAAGAAAGCCTGAACAAATTCAGGGCCAGTGGGTTGGATAGGAGGGGTTAGGTCAATAAGTGAGAAAGAGGTAGAATTGGCAGATCAATGGGGAGTAAAGACAGGGAGGTGCCAATTTAGCATTTCGTCTGAGAGGCACTGGAGTCAGACTATGTGAACTCAAACACTGACCCCATCATTTACTAGCTGTGTGACCTTGAGTTTCACATTTTACCATACTAAATAAACTTCTATTACTTCAACTATAAATTAAAGAATTGACAAAAATAATAACTTCCTTCTAGAGTTACTGTGAGGACGAAATGAGATAATGAAAAGTACCTATTTTGAAAAAACTTAATATAAATCTCAAATATATTTGATTTAGCCTTGATTAAAGTTGAAACCGGAGGCTACAATTTCTTTATTATTAAAATGTATTTGTTTATTATTATTAAACTTGCAAGAATGAGGACATTTAAAAAAAGTCTGAGCACTTATTTTCCATTATTTTCTTTGTGAATACATATAGTTGTGCAATACATATAAATTTTGCATCCTATTCTAAATGTAATATTTTAGCAAATATGAAAATGTACTTTATTGAAGATGACAACAAGATTACATCTTTCAGCTTTACTTGCCCATATTTAGCTGATGAAAAGTATAGGTGAAAATACCCAGAAAGTCTTTAAAGCTATAGTTAGTCCAGTCCAGGACAAGGAATCAGTAAATCAAAAGTACCATTAAATGACAAGTATTTTGTTTTGATTTAATCCTTATGAAATAATTTGACTAAATGTACATGTATCCTATATCATATCATAAAGTTGAGATTTTTCTGGGGCTTCCCTGGTGGCGCAGCGGTTGAGAGTCCGCCTGCCGATGCAGGGGACATGGGTTCGTACCCCAGTCCGGGAAGATCCCACATGCCGTGGAGCGGCTAAGCCCGTGAGCCATGGCCACTGAGCTTGTGTGCCCGGAGCCTGTGCTCCGCAATGGGAGAAAAAAAAAGTTGAGATTTTCTTTTATAAATAAAATGAAAGTTTATTTTAATGAATAACTTTGAACACAATGCAGGATTTGTCTTTCCCTTGACATTAGCTCAGAGCAAGGTACGTGCTAGGCACTCAGTAAACCTTGGCTGCCATCATCACCACCCCCACCAGCAGCACATTATCATTATGGAGGTATTTGGGACTACTTCTGTGGTAGATTGCAAAAATCACTGCACTGCTCCATCACCCTGCGTATACACCCCACTTACAATTTGACTTTGCAGCTTCTTCAATCAAGAGCTGGTGTGTATTTCTCCATCCATCGAGCTTGGGCTGGCTTTGTGACTTCTGGCCAATAGAATATAATGAAAGTGATAGTGTATTCATTCCCATCTTAGTCTTCCAGAAGTCTTGAATGGTTTCTGCTTTCTTTCTTGGAACTCTGCCCCTCTGCCACGTGAATAAACCTAGGCTAACTTGGTGGAGGGTGAGAGACCATATGTGCCCAGTTAGCCCAGTTGTCCCACCTGAGGCTCAGACATGAAGAGCGCCCAGCCAGGATCAGCTGAGTCTGGCTCAGGTCAGCAGAAATGCCCAGCTGACCCATAGACGTGTGAGCAATAAAAAATGACTGTTATATTAAGCCACTATTTGAGGGTGATTTGTTAGGCAGCAGTAAATAACTGATACAACTTCCAAACAGAGACATAGACTGGGGGAGAGAATATAGGAGGGAAAGCCCATCTGAAGGTGGGAGACCTCTGTTTCAGACATGTGGAGTTTAATATAACTAAGAGACAGAGCGTAGAGGTGTTGAGAAGTACAGTCTGATCTGGAGGCAAAGATTTAAGAGAATTCAGTATTAGGTGGAAGCAGATGCCCCAGAAATGAGTTTCATTTTCCAGGAAGAGAGAAAAAAGATCTGAGGAAAGAAACCTGGGGAAAAATCAACACTTAAGGGATGGGTAGAGGAAGAAGAATGTGAGAAGGAACAACCAGGGATGTAAGAAGAAAGCCAGAGAGAGTGGTATAATGGAAGAAAGCATGAGAGTTTTGCCCTCATTTCTTTTCAATTTTTTAAAATTGAGGTAACATTGGTTTATAACATTATATGTTTCACATGTACAACACTATATTTCTACTTCCGAAATACACACCAGCTCTTGATTGAAGAAGCTGCAAAGTCAAATTGTAAGTGGTGTGTATACTCTACAGTGTGCTCACCACCAAAAATTTCATTTCCATCTGTCACCATACAGTTGATCCCCTTCACCCTCCCACTCACCACCCCTTCCCCTCTGGTAACCACTACTCTGTTCTCTGTATCTTCATGTTTGTTTTTGTTTGGTTTGATTTGTTCATTTATTTTGTTTTGTTTGTTTTTTATATTCCACGAGTGAAATCCCATAGTATTTGTCTTTCTCCAACTGACCTATTTCGCTTAGCATAATACCCTTAAGGTCCATCCATGTTGTTGCAAATGGCAAGATTTCATCTTTTTATGGCATATGTATATACTCCACATCTTTATCCATTCATGTGTTGATGGGCACTTAGGTTGCTTCTGTATCTTGGCTATTGTAAATAATGCTGCAATGAACATAGGGGTGCATATATCTTTTCGTATTAGTGTCTTGTGTTCTTTGGATAAATATCCAGAAGTGAGATCGCTGGATCATATGGTAGTTCTATTTTTAAGTTTTTGAGAATCTCCATGCTATTTTCGATAGTGGCTGTACCAATGTGCATTCCCACCAACAATAAAAAGCATGAGAGTTTAAAACCATGTTATTAAGATAAAAAAAGAGGTAGGGAAAAGATTCAAAGCATCCTCCCATACCTAGCTGACTCTGTGTATTGGAGGTAAGAAGAGGGGAGAATGAGCTGAACTTAGAAAGATCATGAAGGATCTCATATACCATCCCGAGGGGTCTGGATTTCATCCTGAAGGATTTCTAGCAAAGGAGTGACTTGAACAAGTTTTTGTTTGAAGATCACACTGTAGGAATGTGGTAGGTGGGCTGGTTGCAGGAAGCAAGGCAGAAACTGGGGAGACTAGTTGGGAGGCTCTCAGAGAAATCCACATGAGAAAGGATGAAGGCCTGAATCGAAGGAATGACTGTAAGCATGAAAAGAAAAAAATGGATTCAAGAAAACGTGGGTGATGGCACTGACAGTGCTGTGTGACTGATTATCCAGGGTAGGTCAGGTAATACAGAATGACTCCTCGTACCCAGGCTTAGGCATTGGGGTAAATGGTCTGATCTAGATGGAAATACGTGTAATCCAGATGGAATACCCTGGGCCCACTAGCCTGTGACTACGACAGAAAGTGATTCTTCCCTAGTCTATCTAAATTCTTAAGCACAGAGCCTGCACTGGAACTACTTGCTGGAAACCAGCTCCTGTCAGTGTGTGGTTTGTTAATTCTGACTGTATCTTAGAGCGCCTGCGTCTCCGTTGAGTTACAGAGCAAGTTCCTTGGGTTCTTCCCCTCTAACCTAATCTTGCTGCTTCGTTGCTGCTGCTACTGTTAATGCCATCTGAGATCCCTGCTCTTGGGGATCAGATGACTTACGGGTATCGCTGCCTCTGGACCCCCATTCCAGCCTCGGAAACGGGATGTGCCCTCTAGGGACTAACCAGGTCCACATTTGCTGCCTCAGTTTGGCATCTGCAGAGCTGCTTCCCACCCCCCACTCTAACCCCCACCCTTTCTTTCTCTTTTGGCCTTGCTTTTCCAGCCACCACGTTGCTGCTAGATCAGAAACTTGGTGTTACCATTCACTGCCTCCATGTGATAGAAGCAGTTACTCTGCTAGTAGAACGATTCTAGGCTCCTCTGTATCTGAGGTTCAGACTCAGTTGGTCTTAGGCCCTAGATCTTTCTGTCCTCCTCCTGTTTAGAGCATTCTCCCTCCGCCCCCCAATTTCTGTCCCAGGAGAAACCACATCACAGGACGACAGAGCAGAAATATCCATTCTCTGCTGGGAAAAACTCTATATCCACCCACCAGCCTGTAGTCTTATTCTATTGCTCAGAAGATGCATTCACACAATAGTTCAAGGTTAGCATATTTCCCACAGGCTGGGTAGATCACTCTTATCCATGGTTACCGTAAGAAACTGGGAATACAGGAAAAGGTATATGGGGAGATCATGTGTCCATTTTGCCTTTGATGATGTTGAGAAGATATGACATTCAAGTAGATTTGAGTTTGGTGCAAAGAGAGAGAGAGAGAGAGAGAGAGGGAGAGAGAGGGAGGGAGGGAGGGAGAGGGAGGGAGAGGGAGGAGGAATTTCAGCCTGTAGGTGGTAGTAGCAGTGGTGGGTGCACTGGTGTGCTGGTGTGGGCTCATACAGCTGGTAAGGGCTGATTTTGTGCATCAATTCCCAACTCCACAAGGATTGGTAGCTTGAAATCAACAGTGGTGAGAACATTACACCACAGAAATCAGCAAGCACTACAAATCTGGGCTTTTTAATCCCCCTGGAAGAGCTGTTTGTTAACATTTACCACACACTTTTTGTGGGTTGAGGGTGAAATCATCCAAAGAAGGCAAATACAGTAAGAGGAAAATTTCTGAGGAGTGCTAAGGAAGTAACATTTAGGGAGTGGGCAGAGAAAGACAAGTTGTAAAATAGAACAAGAAGAAGCATCCAGGATGCAGCAAAAATGTGCTATAGGGGAGAGTTTACAAAATAACCCTGTGGGATGTATGTCTCAAGATATCCAAAAACAAGATCAGAGACCAAAGGATGGATGGCTATTCTTATTTTTTAAAGCTATTTTAAGCAACCAAAAGGATTGCTTCATGGTCAAGCCAGTCAGTGTTAAGGTTGCCGAAATAATTAGCCAAGCAATTATTTTAATCTAGTTATCTTGGTCACTTCAAATAACTGAATGGTATCACCAGTTTATTCTTGGGCAACAGACCTATTCAAACTTTGTGTCCAATCACACTGAGTTATAAATATCGAATCATATTATTTTGGAACTAGAAACTTAAAGATCATCAACACCCTAATTATCCAGCCAAGGAAATGAAAGTGCAGAGAAAGTAAGTGACCACCGCGTGACCACCACCAACACGCAGCTGGCGGTCGGAAGGTCTCGCGACACCTCCTCTCTCCTGCCATCCCCACCTCCCCACAGAGACTCTTCCTGAGAGTGAAAGACTAACCTGAGTTCAGCTGAGATGAATCTTGAAGCAAAAAACGATAGGAGTCTTTGCAAACTTTTTATTAATATTCAAATAAATCAGGGTCCCTGGGTCTCTTCTCTTCTGCTTGGGAATATATCTCCAACAGGTCGCAGGATTTCAACCCATGAAGGGCTCTGACTGCCGTAACCAAGGGAAACCGGAGGGTCTGGGAGCCATTTTGCTTTCAAGATGGTTCCAAGATGAGCGTGTCGGGTGGACATTGTCTGGTCCGGGAAACTTGGTACCAAGTTTGTCCAGAGTACCAGTAAAAGGCTTGCCTGCTTGTTGCATCGAAAGGTAAGATTTTTTTTTTTTTTTTTTTTGCGGTACGCAGGCCTCTCACCGCTGCGGCCTCTCCCGTTGCGGAGCACAGGCTCCGGACGCGCAGGCTCAGCGGCCATGGCTCATGGGCCCAGCCGCTCCGTGGCATGTGGGATCTTCGCGGATCGGGGCACGAACCCGTGTCCCCTGCCTCGGCAGGCGGAGTCTCAACCACTGCGCCACCAGGGAAGCCCAAAAAGGTAAGTTTGAATTTGATTCTAAATCACAAATGTAGTGCAGTGCTTATTTAAAATATGACAATTTCTACTAGAACTAAGTAGGAAGAATAGCTTTGGTTTTACTGGGAATTTGAATCTATCTACTAGTATTATTTTCCACGTAATCTCTTCAGGGGACCTGTGGTTCACAGTATCAACTTACTGAACAGCCTCTTTTCCTGTGTGGTTCAGAAGCTCAAAAGACACCCCTACAGCTTAGAGAGTGTGTGGGAGAAAATTTTACTCCTTTCCCTTATCAGAGGGGGTGGGGAGAGAGCTGCTAATTGAGTTTTCCTGCTTCTTGACTTGAGTGGATTATGTGGCTGCCCCCTGCAGAGCTAGAGTTCCAAATTGGAACCTTTATTCCTCTTATTATTGGTTCCTCTTATTATTGTTGTTTATCTAGAGAGCCAGACACCGAGTCCCTGTTTACTGCCCTCCAGGAGTCCGTAGGTCGCTGAAATGACCAGAGCACTTTGTCCTTATTGTTATTTACTTATATGGATGACTACAGTCACCCAATGCTCCCCCTGAGCCCTGAATTATTAATTTCTTAAAGTGGCATCTAATGGGCGGTGAAGCCTGTCTCAGCCACCCCTGCTTCTTTCACATACAGGCTGGCTGATGCCTCCTCTGCCCAGATCTTTCTCTCCTCCCTTTACAATTTGTTTCTACTCACTGTCACTTGTGTTCTGCGTATTCTCTGCAAGCAGATTTTTCTCTTTTCATATGAAGTAAGTCATCTGAGGAAATTATTCCCATTTCCATTTTCAAAATATATTCCCCTTCTCATGTGGGTGTTATTCCTGAAGAAATCGGTTCAGCAGTCACTGTGAATAACCCTTGATGTCATCCACCTCACGTGGTTTTGTTTCTTAGTTTCCCCAAGAGACTACACATTTTTTTTCAGTTGTCTCTGTTATGTGTACCTTTTAATCTTATTCTTTTAAAAAATTTTATTTTTAAAACAATTTATAGTAAAATGAAAGGAAATTCTATTTTGTATTTTATGTAATGTAACCATGATACGAGATATGTTGGTCATTATTTTCAGTAGGTACTACCGATCTTTTTTACATAATACAACTCTATTGAATATCCACCACCAGTTTCTTCCTTAGTGCATGATACATACACATGCACACTCACACACCCATGCACGCAAGCACAAGTATTCATTTATTTATTTCAGATATCTTACCTTTTTTTGTATGCCTGGCCTTATCATTGGTTAATGTATGAGAAAAATTCTAAATAACATTTCAAAGTCAAGTTTCTGAGGACACATGTGCATTACAATACCCTAGAAGAGAATATTTATCAGAGAGCTTTACTTGGCCATAGACATGTTGAGAAGTACAGAGTTGGGAGACTTCCCAGTGATTGCCCATTGACCTTGAACTGTCATTTAAGTCAATGGTTTCTCACAGTGTCAGTGGTGACACTTCCAAAGGACCATAGAGCAATGAGAGAAATAAAGTCAATATAGGAAGTTTACATCAAACCAAGTTTATTCAGTTTGAAAACACTGTGAAATTTACATCTTTTCTACTTTTTGGAAATTAAATGTTCTTTGTTTTATGATGGTGATGGTGACAGTAGGTGATAACTTTTCCCCTTAGTATTTTTACTTGGCAAAATAAAAATAAAATGATTATTCTATGTCAACCTCTTAGTTTTTCTGGACATTTAGGAATTATTGGAATCTCAAAGTCTGGAAGGTAAACAACTCACTTCCTTGTGTTCTTCTGTTTGCTCCCCCCTCCTCCCCCCACCCCTCCAAACCCCTACACACATCCTCTGTTCTCCTCACCATCCCAATGGCATTCGCTAACCCTGAATCAATTTAGAAATTCAAGGTCATGCCTGCACTGGTATCTTCTTCCTTCCCAGTCATCATGCATGCTTTTTGTGATAATTACCCTTGGGTTATACAGGAAAACAGACCTCCAGAGATGCATTTGTGCATGTATGTACACATTCAATAACAATTTGCTGAGCGCCTAGGTGTTGATGGAATAGCAGAGACTAAGACATATGGTCCCAGCTCCTGCGAGGCTCATTTTCTGTTGGGGTGGGGGGCAGAACTGCGGGGTGGGGGTGACAGGAAACAGGTGAACACTTAAGTAATAGAATTCCATATAGTGGATAAATACAGTGATAAATATGAGGTTATGGAGCAGTTTCCAGGTTATCTCCAAGACTGGTGGTGCTGGGGAAGGGAGAGGCTGCTTCAGATGGGGGCTCAGGGGCAGCTCCATGAAGGAAGCATTGTTTGGACAAGATCTGAATGACAGTGAGAGGCCTTCCATGAAATGACTGGGCAAAGAGTGTTCCAGGCCCAGGGAAGAGCTTGTGCAAAGGCCCTAACCTGGAATTTGTTCTTTTAGGGGACAGAATCAAAACTCTGTTCTGAACATATTAATTTTAAGTTGATCATTGGCATCGGATGGGGATTTCACATGTGCAACAGAATGTATTAGTTCGAAGTTCAGGCAAGAGGTTGAGGCTGTAGATAACACTTGGGGAGCGTCAGTCTGTGGATGACTTTTAAATCAGGCAGGGATGAGAAGATAGGGCCAAGGAAGGAATGACTCTTGTGTGAATTGACATTGAGGAATTAAGGGTGAACAATCAGGAGACTGAGAAGAAACAGCTAGAGAGGTAGGAGGAAATCCAGGGAAATTTGAAGACAAAAGAATTGCACAAGTGAGCGGCCAACTGTGCCAAAATGCTGTGTTGGTAGAATTTTTAAAATACCAAAACCCCTCTTCATTTATATAATTTAAATAAACCCCCAGTTGTAGTAAATGTACAGAGAGCTCCTTTCACTCGATTCAGGCACTGCTTCATTTAAATTAACCCTGGTTCCGCAGTCACCTGCCTACTGTTCTGCTCCGCTTGCTGCTTCTGCCTCACAGAATGTCCTGCTGGATTCTGAGCACCATGCTAGGTTTGGTTACTTTCCGCATTAAGGGCTTTACAGCAAGTTCAGCCCACTGGAACAGGGATCACTATTAATTATCCCCTAATTCTGAAAGCTTACTTTCCTCTCATGCTGAGAAAAGAGAATATAAAATTTTCAGAGATGCTGAGTCTGCTCAAATTCCAAGATAGATTCAACCCAGTCTCCCTCTACCTAATCAATATAGATTAAGTTTATTTTGCATAGAATAGTTTTGATTTCCCATTAACTAGGTTAGTGAACTATTGGATTCCCCACCTCATCCCTTTTCTAGACCATTGCTGTCTTTACAGAGGGTTCGTTTCCCCTATGTGTTTGAAAAATATTTAGAGAAGCAGAACATTTTCAAAGCATCTCCACGTGACGTTTCTCCCATTCCTCTCTGAGTGATGGCTGTGCAGATAGCTGGGAAACTGCTGAAGCCTAAGAGAAGAGGAGGCCTTATATTCTTTTTGTTTTTTCTTTTGTGGTACGCAGGCCTCTCACTGTTGTGGCCTCTCCCGTTGCGGAGCACAGGCTCCGGACGCGCAGGCTCAGCGGCCATGGCTCATGAGCCCAGCCGCTCCGCGGCATGTGGGATCCTCCCGGACCGGGGCACGAACCCACGTCCCCTGCATCAGCAGGCAGACTCTCAACCACTGCGCCACCAGGGAAGCCCTGGCCTTATGTTCTTTATTGTTATTGTTCCATTTTCGTATATCATTTGCGCAAAGGCGTAAGGTAGAATAAAAAATATGGGACTGGAATTTGAGAAATCCAATTTCTATTCCTAACTCTGGGCAACTTGAAATCTCTTTGAGTTTCAGAGTTCCTCAGGTAAATGGGGCAAGCCTATCTGTACTAGCTAATATGTTACAATATAAAAGGGTAAAATCACATCTCTCTGGCAAATATAATATGAATACATGTCAAAGATTTTATTTATTGGGGGGAACATCAAGATGTTAAAACTGGCCCAAAGAGCATTAGAGATGTGTGTATATGCAATTCAATTAAAAAAAAATAAGATTGCCAAGTTAAATACAAAACTGGTTAATGTCCCACAGGACAATAGACTGTAATCTTTGTGCTTCTCTGTTCTATTAAACAGAAATTATTTGCATCTTCACCAGACAAAAAGTTTCAAGTTAGCCTCTGCACAGTAGAAAATCAATCCCATTACTGCACTGAAAGAAGGCCCAGTAATCTTCTCTGCCTATTTTCAAATATCAGATAATTTCTCTGACAAACATGTATAACAATAATACTTGGCTAGGGGCTTCCCTGGTGGCGTAGTGGTTGAGAGTCCGCCTGCCGATGCAGGGGACACGGGTTTGTGCCCCAGTCCGGGAAGATCCCACATGCCGCGGAGCGGCTGGGCCCGTGAGCCATGGCCGCTGAGCCTGCGTGTCCGGGGCCTGTGCTCCGCAACGGGAGAGGCCACAACAGTGAGAGGCCCGCGTACCGCAAAAAAAAAAAAAAAGTTGGCTAGCGTTTCTTAAGCACTGACACTGCTGAGCAACCCTTGACATGTATTATCTCTTTGGAGGCTAACCACAACCCTATGAGATAGGCACTTTTATTATTCCATATGATAGGAGAGAAGATTGAGGCACAGAATGGTTAATTAATCAGCCTATGGTCACACAGCTCACAAGTTTCAGGGATGACAATCAAACTGAGGTCTTATTCCAAAAATAGGTCTTCTGCCTATTATAATTATTATTATGTTAAGGGTCAAAAGGAGTAATAAATGTGAAAGTGTTTTAAAGATTCTGAATTTGCTGTAAAATGAAAAGCATTATTGTTAAATCAAGATTACTATTAAAGAATAGGCAGTAAGAGTTATTGCCAGCCCAGTGCAGAGGGAGACGTATTAATTATGGAAAAAGTCTGTTGTCCCAGGAATGCCTCTGAGACTTTATCTTAAATCTGTTCCCTTGAATTGAATAGAATTTACTAGCCTACTCTTTCCTTCCTCCTTTTTTTTGAGGGTGGATTTTATTGAGAGGGTTTCTTAGCTCATTTCTTATTACGTGCATGGAGAGGTATCTACTCTGAAACCTCTCCTCGCTTCTCTTTGTGTTTTCTTTTCTCAGCCTAGTAGAGTGGAAAGAGCAATGTCTCAGAACTGGATTAGACCTGAGTCTGAATTCCAGCATCAGTGTAAGACTTTGGGCAAATTACTTAGCCCATCTTGTCGCAGAGCCTGTCCAATTGCACTGAAATCTCTTGGAGGAGAGGGGTATTGCTCATCCAACATACAGGAGAGGGTACCGAAGAATTTGAAATTTCAGGTCCTCATTAGTGAAAGAGCAGTGTCAGCATTCTACCTCGGAGGTGATTTTGAGAAGTGATATCTAATAGGACATCAGAAATGTTAGTTCCGTTCTTCCCATCTTCTCTCCAACGAAGTCTCATTCATTTGCCATTCTTCTCTCCTCCTGTCCCCTCCATATTTCTGCTCCCTCCCCTCCATTCCCTTCCTCTCCCCTCCTGTCCATCTGTCTCCTTCCCTCGTTTCCTTTCTCCTCTCATCCCCACCTGTTCCCTTCCCCCCTCCTTTTGTTCCCTCCCTCCCTCCCTCCCCTCCCCTCCCTTCCCTTCTGTCCTTCCCCATCCCCTCTTGTCCCCTTCCCCTCCATCACCTCCTGAACTTCCCCTCCCTTCCGTAGGTCCCCTCCTCTCTTGTTTCTTGCCCCCTACTCTCCTTCCCTTCCCCATTTTTTCTCTCACAAGGCCCTGAGACTAGACATCTCCTAAACAATGAGACCTGGTTCTTACCTTACTAATTTAGAGAAACTATGGAATTTCTATTTAGTGGCAAGTGCTGGGGCCTCTTTCTATTCCAACCCTCACTTTATCAATGAAGGAACCAAGAGCAGAGAGGTTAATCCCAAACCCACCTGACTCCTGGTCAGTGCTCCTCCTAACACATCACCAGGCTGCCTCTGTGTTTGCACTTGCGACACGATGTTTTAGTTCAATCCCATCTTCACTTCATAGTTATCAGGAGGCCGGGAGAAATGGGGTGATAAATTATTACTGTTATTTGTTTGTGAAGAGTAAGGTCTTCTAACCCCTGAGAGCACCAAAGAAAATGTGCTGTGGTGACAAAAAAGTCAAACTTCACCATCAAATGTGCAGTATCCTCTTTAACTGGTCAGGAAAACGCGGCAAACACAAATTGCAAGGAAACTCACCTGCGGTCATTTCCATAGAGAACTAGAGCTTTTACAGTCAATGTCCCCAAGAAAGGAATAAAACAGTGTCCTGCAGTAGATAAGGCTGGAGAAGAGAGTTAATCAACTTGGTGAAGGCAGCCAGAGGCCAAGTCACCACGTGAACCACGCCTCCTGCAAGCGTCATAGTAGAAAAGTGAAAATTCACCCCCAGGTTTCCTTTGCGTGTGTTAGCCCAGGACGGTGTGCTTCCTGCCTTGCCCTCATTTTCTCCTCACGCTGGATTTCACTGGTCCTGCTCTCTCGGCTCTCAATATATAAGAGGGAAGCTGCGGGGTGGGGGCCAAGACAGTGCTCACCTCAGGGAGGTGGGCCTCAAGTTAGCATGACTTTGAGAGCCTCACAGAGCAAGTTACCTGTTCTGTAGCAGAGTCTCCAGTTTCACTTGAGTCTATGCTGAATTCTCTTGTGTTCTCTCTGAGCCTTTAATGGGTGGTGTTTACTTGAATTCAGTCAGCTACACTCTGGGGAGGGCCAGTAGCTACGCTGGGGCCAGAGCATCGAATAGGTGTTGCCCCCACCTACCCAGGCCTGGGGAGGACAGCAGAGGTTTGGGAGGCTTCTCAAAGGGCAAGGTGTGAGGTATAGGCAAGTTTACAGACACAGGAGGTAGGTTAGTGGTTGCCGAAGTCTGGGAGGAATGAGGAGTAACTGCTAATGCGTTCCTTTTTTCAGGTGATGAAAATGTTCTGGAATTAGTGGTGAGTTTTGCACAACTTCGTGAATATATTATTAAAAGCACTGGCTTGTATGCTTTGAGTGAATTTTATAGCATGTGAATTATAGTTCAGTTAAAAAAAATTGAGGGATAAAGGGAGAAAGGGGAATTTTGGAGCAATGCTCAGGGTTGTTAAGGTCAGCTGCTCTTCCTCCAGGTATCCTGCCCGCATATCATAAATTTTTTTTTTTTTTTTTTTTTTTTGCGGTACGTGGGCCTCTCACCGTCGCAGCTTCTCCCCTCGCGGAGCACAGGCTCCAGACGCACAGGCTCAGCGGCCATGGCTCACGGGCCCAGCCGCTCTGCGGCACGTGGGATCTTCCCGGACCGGGGCACGAACCCGCGTCCCCTGCATCGACAGGCGGACTCTCAACCACTGCGCCACCAGGGAAGCCCCATAAATGTTTTTAAGTGTCATATTCTGTTTTTTTAAATTAATTAATTTATTGGCTGAGTTGGGTCTTTGTTGCCTCCTGCAGGCTTGCGGCGAGTGGGGGCTACTCTTCATTACGGTGCGTGGGCTTCTTTTGTTATGGAGCACCGGCTCTAGGCACAGGTTTCAGTAGTTGTGACACGTGGGCTCAGTAGTTGTGGCACATGGGCTTAGTTGCTCCATGGCATGTGCGATCTTCCCAGACCAGGACTCGAACCCATGTCCCCTGCACTGGCAGGCGGATTCTTAACCACTGCGCCACCAGGGAAGCATACACTTTTCATAATTTTCATTCTTATGGTGGAATAATGGTCCACTGTGTATCATAATTCATAAAGAGGTATTTCCAATGTTGGTGATTTAAGAATGTTCCATTTTTTTGCTATTATAGATGTCAAACAACGGCAATAAAATTCTTTTTCCACTCTGCCACAAATCTTGGTTTTCCACAGCTTCCTCCTGAAATCCCTGTTCCCACAGTACCGGACACTCATTGTCCCTGTTTTAACTCTCTGTGCCTCTTCAACTACAGTTTCACCTTGTCCCCTTCGTAAGCCTCCTGTCAACCTGCCTGCTCTCGGCTCACCTACCCACCCCCCCCATCATAAAAGTCGAACTCACCTGACTGCATCTGTGGTTTTCTTGCTGAACTTACTGAACAATTCTGTAATGCGTTTATTTACCTACATGACTCCTCTGCCAGACTGTGAGGCCCCTGAGGTCAGATACAGTGTCTTACTAATTTCTGAGTCCCTGTTACCCCTGCTTGGCCAGTGGAAGGTGTAAAATATATGCTAAGTGCATTTCATTGAATCGGCCAAGGCTCTGAAGAATGGTGCTGTGTCTCTTTGCTTCTGTCAAATTATTCTCCTTAGCGCTAATTACAAAAACTGGAATTACTGGGTCAAAAGGCATGAATGCTTCTCCATGTTGCCTAGTGCTTTCTCAAAGGCAGTACTAGTTTGCCGTGCCACCTGAAATAAATGGGTGTGCCAATATCACCGTCACCTTGCCAGCTCCTCATTTTTTAAAATGCTAATTTAGTAGGTGTCAAATGACGTTTCAAGGTTGTTTTAATTTGCATTTCTTTGATTACTACCAGGGCCAAACATTTTCTCAGGTGTTTATTTACTGTTTCTTTTTCTCCTTGGGGGAATTGCTGCTTCATGTTCTTTGCCCATTCATCTATCAGAGTGAAGAAATACAGCTCATAAATTTAAATAAGCTCCTTTTATATTTTATTTATGACCCAATAGTCTGTAACATATGATATAGATTGTTTTCATATTCTGTTTTTGTTTTTTATGTTTTTGCTATTTTTTATTGTATAGAAGTTTAAAATTTATATGTGAATTTATCTATCTTTTTCTTTCTTTACCATTCCTCATAAAGTTTTAAGGAAAAAAGTTCTTCCTCACAGGTTTGCCAATCTTTGTTGAAATGAACTTTAAGTTGTAGATCTGGGACTTGCCTGCCTACTTGTTGATCTAATCTCAGCTGTGTCCGTTAGGCTGGCTTTGATTGCAGGTAGAAGAAAACTCAAGCCAAAACTGCCCTACACAAGAGAGGCTCCCAACACTGAGGTTAGTTGGGCAGCTCTACCAGGTAACGAAGGGTTTAATCTCTTTTTAGCTCTTCACTCTGCTGGGCCACATAGCCTTCCTGCTGAGGCTGGTGGTCCTTGTAGTGATCAGAGGGCCAACTGTAATGATTAAGCCTATGCATTTCCTTATTTATGTCCGTTAAAGATACTGTTTCTTTTCTAGACCTTCCCGCATTTCTCCCCTTCTCTTTTCCTCAACCTCTTTTTTCAGTCTTATTGGCTAAGCTTAGGTCTCGCTCGCCCCTGAACCAACTGTGGCAAGGTCAGGTGGGCGGGGATGAAATTACGCTATTTAGCTTAGACTTGGGTGGGGGTTTGGAATTGTTCCCCCCAAGGCTTGTGGGCTTCATGTAGGAGGTACAAGTATCCCTCCACTCCAATTTCTACCACCAAATTAGAGCAGTTACCAAGGGTTGAACAACTGATGTTGAGAAGGCAACCATACGTCCACCACACTATAAATTTATTTATTTTATTTATTTATTTTTGGCTGCACTGGGTCTCAGCCGCTGCGTGCGGGCTTCCTCCAGTTGCTGTGAGCAGATGCGGGCTTCTCATTGCGGTGGCCTCTCCCGCTGCAGAGCACGGGCTCCAGGCATGCGGGCCTCAGCAGTTGTGGCACACGGACTCAGTAGTTATGGCTCATGGGCTCCAGAGCGCAGGCTCAGCAGCCGCGGCGCACAGGCCCAGTTGCTTCATGGCAGGTGGGATCCTCCCGGACCAGGGCCCGAACCCGCGTCCCCTGCATTGGCAGGCGGACTCCCAACCACTGTGCCACCAGGGAAGCCCCGTCCACCACACTTTAGATGTTACTTTTCCCAGGGCTCCTGAACGGCTTTCCTAAGTCCAAGTTCCAAGACCGTCTTTGTGATCCTCTAACACAGGGGATTATACCACAGTAGATCTGCCTGTTTACTTGTGGGACCAGAAAAAAATAATGTATTTGTAACGCCCTGGCCATCTTATAAGGAAGTTTATCTTGCTAATGAGAGGACCTGTATTTGTACCTGAGATGTAAGACAAATAGTCTGCATAAGGAAGGAAGAGCCATAGAATGGCCTGCAGGGTGACCCTGGGCCAGGGGCCTGTCCCTGGGCTGGGAGCCTGGGGGTAGAGTAGGGTTGGGTGAGGAGGTTAAGGATTGAGCTGGTGGGAAAAACAAAGAGTTTATGGGGGACTTATGGATAGAAATTATGTGGTTTTTTTTTTTTTTTTCGGTACGCGGGCCTCTCACTGCTGTGGCCTCTCCCATTGCAGAGCACAGGCTCCGGACGCGCAGGGTCAGCGGCCATGGCTCACGGGCCCAGCCGCTCCGCGGCACGTGGGTTCTTCCCGGACCGGGGCACGAACCCGCGTCCCCTGCATCGGCAGGCGGACTCTCAACCACTGCGCCACCAGGGAAGCCCCAGAAATTATGTGTTTTGAAGTGTAAATTCCTTCCCCTTTGCATTCTTCAGTAAAACATCCTTTTCTTCCTTGCCTAATAGAATAGGACGAAGAGAAGGGCAGAGATTTACATTCAAGGTGGCAGAGCAAGAATGGGGGTGGGCATTGGGACATGATGACACTGGGTTTCACCTGACTGTACTCCTCCCTATGCTCCATGTCCTGTGAGGACAGGACCAGGTCTGTCTTGTTCACTTCCTTGCCTAGCTCAGAGCCTGGTACACAGTAGCTTAGTTAGTATTTGTTAATGAATGAATGAATGAATAAGCTTGCTAAAATCAGAGAAACCTTTGTCAGATCCCAAGTCTGCAACTTTCTGATCTGTGGAATGGGAAAAATGATAATCACCTTGTAACCTTGTTGTGAAATTTAAGTCTATTTTAATAAATGGCAACCATGATTATGATTATCAGCTCTTCCCAAATTCTACCAGCTAACCTACAAATACTAATAGTAACAACTGTTAACATCTGTTGAACATTTTCTTTCAGCAAGACCCTTTAGTAAGCACTTTACATGTGTTATCTCCTTTAATGTTAATCCTTTCAACCACCTTGTAATTATCCATATGTCATCTCTTCCTCCAGAACTTTCCACATGCCCAATATCTCTCGTCACTCACAGGCACCAAAATCTAAATAGGCAGAGAAGGGATCCTTTGCTGGTCTGTTATTTGCTATCCACTCTAGAGATGCTCAGCTCTGTTGCTCTCACAAGACTGGACAGAATGTAACTGGCAGTTTACCTGTAATAGTGAAATGTGGTGGATTCATGGTTGTTGTAGCAGCAGAGACCCCACGACCTCAGAGGCAGGCAGAGGCTGAGCCTGAGGTCACTATCGATGGGGAAAGTCGAGGTTGGATTTGTGAGCACCAGGAATCAGTGGGCTTTATTTTCTGACAGGGTCTATTCCTGGAACAGCTGAAAATTCTGAGGGCTAAATTCAGACTCCTGGATGAGACTCAAAGATTGCCTGGTGAGAAGGCGAAGGGAGAAAGGGACTTTGTTCTTGTTCATATAGGTCCTCTGGGCCTGTTAACATTTGAGGATGTTAGTTTTCTCATTTCTAGAACAGGAATAGTAATATCTGATTCCTCATCCCTCATAGGAGTATTTAGGTGTTAAATGAAGTGATATTCAGAATTTCTCTACAGAAAAATGCTACAGAGACACAAATTCTTTCAATAACTAAATATATATGAGCTTCATGCGTACTCTGAAAAACTGAAGGAACGATAACACAGACTCATTTAAGATTAATTTCTCTCTGAGTTTCAGATCTGTGTTGTGCACTGAAATCTCCGTAATAATACACTTACAATTCTACATGCATATATTGAATATAATATTTAAAAATGTACTCATAATCATGGATCCTCTTAGATGCAGTCATGTGCTGCTTTCTGTTCTTAACTTCTTAGATTTCTGTCTTTTCAGAAAATATCAAGTGATCAATCTGACAATATTGTAACACTATCGTATGAAGTCACTTGCTTTACAAGTCAAAGGGATTGCGCAAAGCTTAAAGCAGCTGGTAAAGAAATGAGGTAACAAGAAAAGCTGCCTTTCAGGATTTCAAACCTTTTAGACTAAAATAACTCCATTGTGCTAAAGTGTTTTAATCAAAGGCAGTAGAAGATTTTAATTAAGAGTGATAATGATCATGCTAATGACTGTTGGTAAGTTTCAGTGGTTAAAAAGAACAAGCTTCAGTTACCTGAGAGATATTCCCTGGAATGGAATGTTCAGTTCTCTAATGGTGAACTTTACTCTAATTCTCAAGGATTTGCCATTTGGAGACCTGTGTTCTGGTCTGAGTCTTGCCACAAATTTGGTAGGTGACCTTGAGAAAGTCACCTAATCTTGCTGGATCTCTGTTTTCTCATCTATCAAGTGAAGAGAATGGAGCAATTAATCCATACACTCCTTTCAGCTGTAAGGCATTGTGATTACTTTAAGTTGTTTCCAGAAAACATAGTGTTTATCTTTGGAACACTGCTAAGCAACAGCCTGAAATTAGAGCTAAACATTAAATGAGACTCACTAGGGTTACAATAAGAGCTCACGCTGTTGTTGTTGAGTAATTACAATGTGCCAGACCTGTGCCTCATACTTTGCATTGATTGCCCATTTAATCTTCTCAGAATAACTTCAGATATACCCGAGCATTCATCTCCAACAAGGAATTACAACAACTTGTGGAACTTCCAGCTACCAGCTGACTGTTCCTTACATAAAGACAG
Source organism: Stenella coeruleoalba (assembly GCF_951394435.1). Classification (NCBI taxonomy): domain Eukaryota; kingdom Metazoa; phylum Chordata; class Mammalia; order Artiodactyla; family Delphinidae; genus Stenella; species Stenella coeruleoalba. Next base: position 45,071,014 of record NC_137159.1, read on the forward strand.
ATCCAAATCCTGCCGGTGTCACTTTGGAAGCATCCACAGAGAGATCGTTGCTGGGATTGCTTGACATGCTTTTGATCCACCTTGGTCATGTGGAAGATTACCAAGCGCCAGAGCATAAGTGCAGATCAGTGCTTAGTCTTCATCTTACTAGACTTTTTGGTAGCATTTGGCATGATTAATTGAAACAGTTCTTGAAACAATGTCTTCATCTGGCTTCCAGGACCCTGAACCCACCTGGTTCTCATCCCACATCTCTGGCTACTCCTTAGTGACCTTGGCTGGATCCTCTTCAACTTCCCAGTCCCCACCTGACAAAGAGCTGCTTCTCTTCTCCACCTGTAATCACTCCCTTGGTGATCGCATCCAGACTCTTGGCTTTAAAGACCACCTATACCTGATGCTTCTAAAATTAAACCTCCAATCCCGATTTCTGCCCTGGACACCAAATAAATATATTCAATTGCCAACTCAGCATCTTTACTTGAATACCTAATCTCAAACTTAAGAGAGCTGAACTTCTGATTTTCTCCTCTAAAACCAGCCCTTTCCCCAGTGTTCCAAAATGCAGTACAAAGGACTACAGATTCACCTAGCCAAGAATCTAGAAGTCACACTGGGTTCCTCCTTTTCTCTCACAGGCCACATTTACTCCATCAGCAAATTCTGGCAACTCCATCCTGAAAAACTCTCCAGAATCTGACAGCTGTTCACTAGCTCCATCGCCTCCACCTCAGTCCAAACCCCTAGACTATCGCAATAAGTCTCAGGTTTCACTCTTGCCCTCACCATGCCCCACCCCCAATCTAGTCTCCAGACAACAAGGTGTGGTTCCTTTAAAATGTAACTCTTTGCAAACCCAGCTACTTTTCTCATACTGGGAACACAATCTCAGATTCTTACCTTGGCCTATGAAAGCCTCTGGGATGTGGCTTCTGGGTTTCTCTCCAGTCACATCTCTTAACACTTTCTCCCTCACTTTACCCACCAGCCATACTGAACTTGTTCTTTTTTTGAACACTTCCAGTACGCTCAGGTCTTAGGACCTCTTTACTTTCTGTTTTCTCAGTCTGGAAAACCATTTGCTCAGATATTTGCATATCTTATTTCCTCCTTTCATCCAGGTCCTATTCAAACGTCACCTCATCAGAGATGTCTTCTTGGACCTGCTACATGAGAGAGGCCCCCTCTTCTCCCAGACACTCTCTATACCCTTATCCTTCTTTTCTTTTCTTTGTGACAGTTAATCTTCCTCTGTGGTTAGGGACTTTGTCTACTGCGTTTAATGCTGCATCCCAGTGCTTACCACAATGCTTGGTAACATATTTATTGAGTGGGTGCTCAATAAATATTTGTGGAATGAATGACCATTATAATTACAAAGGCATGTTTTAGGATGTGAATAGACAAATTCACTCAAGAACAGTTAACAGTAAGAAGACACCTTGGCAGTAATCACAGATACAATCTGCTCTTTTTTCCACTGTCTAAAGGTCTGGTCTGTCTCCTGCTTTGCTTCAGGGGCTCATGAGAAGCAGCTGTCCCTAAGCCCTTGTTTTAGCTTCCTGACTGCTCAGTTGGCATGCTGCTCCAGACTCCAGTCTCCGTGGACTCCCCAAGCCTTGGCTGTATATCCATCTGTGTATGCTTGTCTTAGGTTCTCCATGTTCCGATGACCTGTTTGGACCCTTTTCTTTACTAACACACCTATGCCAGTACTATCAAAGTTCAACTCGTTGAAAGTAAAATAATATATTGTAATTGCTTTAGACTCATTATCAAAGTAATACCTATTCAATATATGTATATATAATTAGAAGAAAACAAGGCAGAAAATAAAAATCAGACAAAATCTCCCTCACATACTTTTCTGAAAGATTCAAAAGATTATTAGCATTTTGGTTTAACTTAGCTCTGCATAAGAAACTATCCAGCCCCAACTGTAGTCATCGAAGATCCTCCCTGGCTGGTTTAGTCCTCTGGTCTCCTTGCCAGGACAAAGGAAAATAATGGAAATAAAATATAATGCAATGGTATATCGTTGGTGAATCAGCAAACAAGCAGACAAACGAACAAAAAAGCGTCTAAATAATGATGGCACCATGCTAGTGAGGTTGTGATGAAATTTGCATATATATGAGTAGTAGTAGTTTAAACTGCAACTGTCATTCTGATTGTGTGAGATTATGACAATATTTTAAAAGTTATAAAAATATTCATAGTTTTTTTGAGGTACAATTGACATATACCATTAGTTTCTGGTGTACAACATAGTAATTCTGTACTTGTATGTACTGCAGAATAATCACCACAGTAAGTCTACTTAACGTCTGTTTCCACACATAGTTAAAACTTTTTCTTCATGTGATGAGCACTTTTAAGATCTACTCTCTTAGCAGCTTTCAAATTTGCACTACAGTGTTATTAACTATAGTCACCATGCCGTACCTTACATCCCTATGACTTCATAGTTTTTTTTGCACTTAATCTACTTGCACAGAAAACTTCCACACACAAAGATGTTATTGTAGTATAATCTATTTTAGCCAAAAAATGGAAAATCAACTGAGTTCCCTAATAATAGGGAAATGGTTAATTAAATTGTGATATATAAATCTTAATAAAAAATTATTTTTACATTAAAAGTTATAATTATGAAAAATATATAGAAAAAATAGGAAAATAATTATGTGACGTTAAGTGAAAAAATATAAAATTAATTTGTAAATAGGTAAAAAGTGTTTATGAATATGGACTACGGACAGTGAATAGAAAACAATACACAAAAAAGAAATCTTTGTAATGGGGTGGAATTACAGGTGATTTTTTTTCTGTTTTCACAGTACCGTTTGAATATATTCACTGTTATTATTGTTTTGATTTTTTTTTGTTTTTACAAAAGGACACAGAGAGCAAATAAAAATATGGAATTGGTGATCTCTAAAAGTTTATATCTGTGGTAGATATTCATGGCCTACTCAGCAGCTCTTCCCAACGCCCTTCCACTTTGCCTGTCTCCTACGCACAAGGTTGAAAATGCCATATTGGATTTCCCCGCCCCCTTTGCAGCCAGTGTTTGCCATGTGACCCATTCCTGGCCAGTGAAATCCAATAGCAAGCCTGTTGGGGTGCTGTTGTGAAGTTTCCTCCTTGATAAAGAAGTGAGACCCGTAAAGAAAATCCTTTTTGCCTTTGTCTTTTTGCTCTGTCTTTTTGCTTGTGAGGACTGATTCTGGAAGCTGTGGCAGCCATTTTGAGTCATCACCAACTCTTTGAGGAGGGCGGAGTTGGATGATAGAAGGAGCCTTAGTGCATGATGTTGTCTACAACGTCACCGAGTCACTGGACAAACTCAAGGACAGACTGTCTCAAGACTTCTTGATAAGTAAACAGTAAATGTCCTTGTGGTTTGCACCACTATTAGGTTTTCTGTTACTTGAAGCTCGGCGCATTCTAACTGATGCAGCCAGACAAAAATAAAACTTATTGGAGCTTCCCTGGTGGCACAGTGGTTAAGAATCCACCTGCCAATGCAGGGGACACAGGTTCAATCCGTGGTCTGGGAAGATCCCACATGCTGCAGAGCAACTAAGCCCATGCGCCACAACTACTGAGCCTGCACTCTAGGTCCCGCGAGCCACAACTACTGAGGCTGCGTACTACAACTACTGAAGCCTGTGTGCCTAGAGCCCGTGCTCCAAGCCACTGCAATGAGAAGCCTGTGCACCGCAACGAAGAGTAGCCCCCGCTCGCTGCAACTAGAGAAAGCCCACGTTCAGCAGCGAGGACCCAATACAGCTAAAAATAAATAAATAAAATAAATTCATAAACAAAACAAAACAAACCCAAAACTTATTGGCACACAAGACCTATCTAATGTATAGAAACCACAAAGTGACAGGAAACATCACAACAAATATACAGATTAATTTGAAAAGTGTTTTACAGAAGAAAGTGAAAAACCAATAACCCAGTAAGAATTTATTTGTTGCACGGCTCCTTGGATCTGTTAATATTTCCTGGTAGAAAAAAATATTACTTTATATTTCTGACTAAAATAAAACAAGCATCCAGACACTTTTGGCTTGTAATCTTTTTCAAGTTTGTATGTGTCAGGAAGCAGCCTATGAGGGTATGATATGGTGGTGGTTTTTCTCCCTCCCTATATACTCCGACCTCTTTGACTAGCATAGAATACTACTCAACTGTGTAAGATGGAGCTCCCTGGGATTTGAGGATGTACCATCTAGGGGATGAGATATGATTTCTCTATTGATCTAGTATCGGGAATCTCTTCGACTCAGCCTCTGTCTCTACTCAGTACAAATCTGGTTTTGAAGATAATAAGTTTTGGGGTTGGCTGAGAAAGGAATTGATTGTCTAAAAGCTGGAGACATTGGTGACAAAATAGCTTGTTATAAATGGACTCTTTATTAGAAACACATTTCTAACTTATATTTTCTTTAATTTTTTTTCTATTTTTTCTAAATGGTAGATGACTTAGCAAGTTAACTGACCTTTAGATTAAACAAAAAAGCCAGGAGAATGGACTCTGTGATTATTGTCAGTGAGGTGGTGGCTTGGTATAGGCAGTGAGAGTGGAATTTAAATAGCACATGGGTGATAAGAGTGAAGAAATTGGCTCTGCCCCACAGTGTATTTAAATGAGGATTGGGTAGGGGTGAAATGGCCATAACATGTTTCATCCCTGTGGTCTCCCGTGTTGGTTTGGGTGCTATGGCTGGCTGAGCGGTAGCGGGGAAGCGTGAGGAGCCTCCTTCCTCCTTTACTGCTTCACAGAATTCCTTCCTGAAGAAGCTGCCTGGGGAAACAGAGTTGCTATCAGTTCAGACTGCAATTATCTGCAAGTAACAGAAAACCCATCTCAGAGTATCTTATACAAATGTCTTTCTATTTTGATTTTGTTTTCCCACATAACAAGAAACCCAGAAGTAGTCTGATGCTTGTTTAGCTCAGCTGATCAAAGTACCACCAGGCACCTAGTCTCTTTCTATGTATCTGTTGCACCATGCTTAATGCGCCAGTTTTCCTCCTCATCCTTGACTCTTCGTGATTGCAAGATGGCTATAAATCCATCATTTCCAATCCAAGGAAGATGGGAGTGGGAGGGGAGGATACTACTACCTATATGTATTTTTAAAATATGAAATATTTCACAGAAAAATTTAGGAGACTTCTGTTAATGTCATTGGTCCAAATTGTGTCACATGGCCACCCCTTGATGCAAAGGGGCTGGGGAAGAAAATAGTTATCTTGCTACTTTGCCAACCTGAGCAAGATTGGGATTCTGTTAGCAAGATGCTGCCACTGAAGTATAAAAAGTATGGATATATTCTCTCCTGCTTTGCTAAAGATTGTTGGGTTCCTTGACAGCTCCAGAAGCCATGGTGGAACCTGGTGGGAGACAGCAGCAGAGCTCAGGGAGGGCAGCAATGTCCAAGTGGAGGAACTTCCCCAGAACAACATCTTGATCTCTCTCCCCAACCCTTACTCCATTTTCTGTATGAGAGGAGTAATGATTTCTCTGATGGGGGATTTTGGTGGCAGGAACTGGGCATGCTCAGCTCATTCCTTTCCTCCCTCCCACTCCCTTGGGGTCTCCTGACTCATCTGTTCCTGATCATGCAGGAAGCTTAGTGGACAGCCCTTGACCCTGTGCTTGAGGATGGAGGTTATCCAGCTGTGCCTGTGACCGGGGCAGCATGGAATAAGCCTACTGTTGCACAACTCAGCTGTGTCCTCTAACTTAGCCTTTCTCAGTTACAAAGCTGATAATTTTGATTGTTATTGTTCTGACAGCTCTGTCTAGCTCTTAATTTTTATTGAACTCAGATGGGTAAAGATAGGTAGTATGTATGAACATCCTAATATCCCTAAATGCATGAACCCCTGTGTATCCTCAGCCTGGTACGGCCGGAGGACACTCAAGTTTCTAATGATCCACGCTGTAAACTTGACTATGGAAGATAGCATCAAAAGCTGTAGTCTCCTTTGTTTGGGTAATGTTTGACTTCCATTTATGACCTTTTTCCTGCCAGGATCATGTAGTTGAACATGTATATGCCCAGCTGGACTGATTTTAGTCTTTTTTTTCAATATCATAAACAATTTAATTTATTTTTTATTGAATTATAGTTCATTTACAATATTATATTAGTTTCAGGTATACAGCATAGTGATTCAGTATTTTTGCAGATTAGACTCCATTATAGGTTGTTACAAGATACTGTCTATAGTTCCCTGTGCTCTACAGTATATCCTTGTTACTTATCTGTTTTGTACATAGTAGTTTGTATCTGTTAATCCCATACCCCTAATTTCTCCCTCCCCACTTCCCTCTCCCCTTTGGTAACCACAAGTGGGTTTTCTGTATCTTTGAGTCTGTTCCTGTTTTGCATATAATTCATCTGCATTATTTTTTAGATTCCGCATGTAAGCGATATCATACAGCATTTGTCTTTCTCTTTCTGACTTACTTAGCTAAACATGATATGATTTTAATCTTTTTGCTTGAACTTGTACAAAATGAATCCAGCATAATTTAGGTAAGGTGTAAAGATGATTAAGGCAGTAAAGCCACCCCCAAATTACTTCAAGGATGGATATTTGGAGTTAACAAAAAAATAAGTCTTCATTCTTGAATTGAGTGAAAAACAAACTCCAGGAGGAAAGAAAACAGATTTCTGAAAATATCTTTTCCTTCCCTTCATAAAAAGAACATTGGCAAGCAGCTGTGTTTGGAAACTGCTCTTATTCATCTAGATTTGGGATTAGTTAAGATCCTGTACAAGTTATGACCCATATACTTAAGCAGATCCAAAAGAAACTCTCATGTTTATAAAAGAAGAAAAAAAAAAAGGCATTATATTCAAGAAAGTTCAGCCATGGGAACAATACTGAGAGTTTCCTAAAGTGTTCTCCAGATCCCACCAGCTCTCTGTGCATAAACATGCGTATAACCAAAATGTATTTTTGTGGCTTTGGGGTAAGTCTCATAATTTAAAACATATCCTTTAAAATCAACAGACCCACCCATGTAGAAGAGTCAAATAAATTCTCACGGCTTGGCTACCCAAGAAGATTACTTTTTTCCCTAAGAAGTCCTCTTCTTAACACATCCTGTAATGTGGGGAGGCTGACTGGGCAGATCAGAGGACCTCAGGGTGCCCTGAACTGCCCAGCCTCGGTGGAAGATTGGCAGCAGGACGCTTCCAAAGGTGAAGATTATACCCTGGCCACTCAGTACTCCACTTACCCATCCTGGGGTTGTTCATGTCAGAGAACCTAAAGTAAAGCTGCTGACAAAAACCTTAAAATGCTCTGAGTACTAGAATGGAAGCTGATGGCACTGTTGGTTCAAATTCCAGGTGTTTGACCCAAATAGAAATGTTTAAGTGTGACTGGGGATTTCCCAACCAGGTGAGGCTAAGGGACAGGTAACCTTGTCCTTAAGAGCTGTAGTCTGAGTCCTTTTTCCTTTATTCGCCAAAATACACCCAAGCAAGTAAAGTTAGTGTATACATCAAGGTTTTATCAGAGAAGCACAACAACTAGGGGTGGCATAATAATAAGGGATTCATTTTAGGGATTTGACTTTATTCAGTTGTGGAAGCTGGTTAAAATGTCTCTGTGAGGCTTTACTTCGGGGCTACTAGAACTTGAAGTTCGGGAAGGAAATAGGGGTGTGAAGTAAGGGAAGCACAGACACACTGGAACATGTGAGCATGAGGCAGAAACCATGAGAATGGCTGGACCTCGAATTGGACTCTCAACTACCTACAAGGCTCCAACTCTAGGATACAGGGGACCTGCAGGATAGGTTGGTACCTCTCTCCCACAAAGAAGCGTGGACCCGGCCCTGGAGTCAGAGAAGTTGAACCAGGAGACTTAGTGGGATCTGGAGGAGCTGTGGGCCAGGCTGCTGCCCCACACCAACCAGTGGAACCAGCAAATCCGCGATGACACCTGTGAGGGGCATCCACACCCCACACCAGCATCAATCTGCTGAGCACAGAAAGAATATGGCTGCTTCATTCCTGCCTTCTGAATCACAAACAAAATTTCTCCTCCGACCCAAGCCAGCTGTGTAAGGAGGAGAATTCTGGGAAATGTAGTCCAAGCTTAGCTAAATTGACACAATACACATTCACCACAGAGAAGAAAAAGGCAGCTGGGTAGACTAAAAATATTAGCATCTCGCTTGTGTTTCTGAATGGAACACTGAAGGTGCTTTACAGTCAAGTAGTCAGATCAATTAATTGATGGTGGGAAAATGTGAGCATTTTCACATCACATGATAAAGAGTCTGAGATGGAGCATATAAAAACTAAAAGCCCAGCATAAGTTTTTTGAAATATAAAAAGATATAGAGAAAATTAATAGACACCTTGAGTAGAATAAGAGTGCTAAAGGCATATGAACTGCCCGAGGGGAAAAAGAAGTTTCCTTCAGGGGCCAAGAGCAATAAGAGCTGCAGCTGAAAGGACACTTAGGTCTTCACTGACTTCTTTCTGAGTGAGGAGCAGGGATGTGCAGGACAGAAAACCAAGGAGTTCCTCTGCTTTAAAACTCCTGCTGAAGGAAAGTTCCCTATTGATAAGCAGTCCTGGGTCAGTTCTCCATATCTCTAGAGAAGGTGCCTCTGCTGAATCATCCTAAGGGGTCAGGGGAAGTAATACACCATGATATGTGACCTGCCAGTATTAGCAACTTGGGGGTCCCAATGGTGGGTTTATGATTGGGTTCCTGGAATTCTTGTCTGCCTCTCTCTCTCTCACACACACATTTTTCAACCCCATGATTTTCTCTAATGGGAAACTACAGCCTTGAGTCACATCCAGCCACTCGTGCAAAGAGATGTGGCAGTTCTTTAAAACCATCACTGTGATCACTGCTAATGACAGACATTCTGAAATGTTTTAGAGACATTTGGAAGATGTATATTTAGCTAGAGAGGCTTATGTTATTTGTAACTGTCACTTTTTCTATATATCATTAGGCTGTGCATCCTGCTAACTGCATACATACAATCACCCTCAAGTGCATTTACCCTTTACCTGCCCACGTTGTAAGTATTTGAGATCCATACGCTCTTCTCGTCTGAGATGACTATGATTCATCCTCTCCTCCCTGAATTGCACACCAGGTTGCTCCTCACAAATTGAACAGAAAGCCAGAGAGCATTATATCTGATAATATTTTAAGGGGAGGAGAATGTTAACTAACACGAATGACATAAAATATAAATAATGACTACACATTTGAAAGGGAAATTAATGTCTTGAAAATTTAAACTAAGAGGAAAAAAATAAATACATGTTTTAATTGGTAAAAAGGACTCTTGTTGACCCTATAAAGAAACAAAATCTCTCCCTGGATATCGTGCATTACCTTCAGAATGTTTTTTTTTGTTTTTGTTTTTTTGCGATTCGTGGGCCTCTCACCATTGCGGCCTCTGCCGTTGTGGAGCACAGGCTCCGGATGCGCAGGCTCAGTGGCCATGGCTCACGGGCCCAGCCGCTCCGCGGCATGTGGGATCCTCCCGGACCGGGGCATGAACCCGTGTCCCCTGCATCGGCAGGCGGACTCTCAACCACTGCGCCACCAGGGAAGACCCAGAATGTTATTTTTAATGTTTGATAGAAGCTAGGCCTCTACACTTATATGGTGTAAGTGCAACTTATACTGACTGTGAGTTCTGTAACTTCTGACCCCTGTGAACTGGAAACATCTTTTGAGCACAGAACATGTATTGATTATGGAACATCCCAGTTACAGAAAAAATATTGAAATAACATGAATATATGGATTGTAGTGCTTAACCAAAGTATTCCATGGATTATTTCAGGATCTATATAGTTCAAATCAATTTCTACCCAGAGACACATATAGTGACCCTTCTAAGGTTTAAAAGTTTTGACACTAAAAATAGAATTTTAAATAAGAGCTCATAAGAAACAGAGCCTTAACTGCTTAAGGTTTCTAAATTGAAAGGGATTAAAATGTGGTGCATTTCATCCAAAATGAAAGGTCCCTGACAAGGTCCAAAGAGCCAGAAGACCTGCCGTTTGGTATGGACGGCCCTCTCTTTAAGGACAGCTTCCTTTCAGGAGTCGAATGCTCACAGCCCTCGTGGTATGGAGGAGCCTAAAACACAGGTCAGCTTCAGAAAGAATCACTACCCAAAGGCTTCATTAAAGTAAGTCAGTGGATAGGGGGACAGGTAAAGGCTGTAGGGAGCGGACATGGTCAGATGAGGGGATTACCCTTTCTCCAGAGGTAACTTGCTGGTGAACTTCTTTCTTAAAAATTTTTTTTTTTATTAGAACAGGCACGTCTTCCTTCCCCTCCACTCTTGTCCTTCCTCCCTACAACCAAACAACAAAAAAGCTATTGGAGGGCTTCCCTGGTGGCGCAGTGGTTGAGAGTCCGCCTGCTGATGCAGGGGACACGGGTTCGTGCCCCGGTCTGGGAAGATCCCACATGCCGCGGAGCGGCTGGACCCGTGAGCCATGGCCGCTGGGCCTGCGCGTCTGGAGCCTGTGCTCCGCAACGGGAGAGGCCACAACGGTGACAGGCGCGCGTACCGCTAAAAAAAAAAAAAAAAAAAAGCTATTGGAATGAAGGCTTTGAACACTTCCTCTCTCCCCGTTAGACATTACCACCTGGATGGATGAGGCCCATTGTTCTTCCCCTCTTTTCCTAACTCCTCACTGAAAAAACATTGATACAGGTGCTGATAAATTACTCATGAGGATTCAATGGCCAGTCCTTAGTTTAACAGATTAGAACAGACTCCTCTCAGGGTAAAAGCAAGGCCTTTTCTGAGTTTGAGAGGGACTCAGCCTCTTTCTGGCAGCTACACTGAATCAGGAAAGGCATCTTGATGCCTCTGTGGGCTTGGATGGCCGTGGAGCCCAGAAAATCCATGCATGTATAGCTGGTATTCTCCAGCAATCTGCTCTCTGAGCTACCCTTGGCCTTGAAGGGCTTGACTGAAGACCCTGGACTATTCCTGTGGCTGCCTTAGAGATGGTGGGAATAAAACATCCCCACCACCCCAGAAGGTTTCCTGGGGGCACCTGTTTCTCATTGGCTTAGGCACCATATGGATTCTTGGTGGCCCTGAAATTACCAGAGGCCTCTAGTTTCAGAGAGATTCACAACAAAACAGTGTGACACCAGCAGCCCCCATCCCCAACAGAGGACAAGTAGCCACAGAAGCACGTTTCTTAAGCTTCCCCTGTCCCTCTCAAAAGCCCCCAACAAGTAAGCTAGGGCCTGAGAAGCAAGGGGCTGGCACTGTCAGAGCCAAGTCCTATCCCCCAGGCCCAGTACGTACACATACACACACACAAGCACACACACACTCCAAGCCTACCCTGGGGAAGGAGAGAAGAACTTTGAATCCCTTATGAGATTAGTTTGGACAAATTTTAATAACTAAAAGTGACCTGAGAGATACCAAATCTGCCTACAATGACACTAAGTGACAGAAAGGACGGTTTGACAGGACACAGTTGAAAGCAATGATAGAAGTATGTATAAAGCCACTTTCTTATATATCCTTCTTCAGTTTAAGGCTCTTCAAATAAACTGGTTACCTAAAACGTTTAGCACATGGTTTCTGTAAATTTTAAGTGTAGAAATAAAATAACACCACGCAGAGAAAAAGAAACAGGCAAGAAGTTTCAACTTTTTCTAGTTTTCTCATCTGAGGATGTCTCACCTGTCCATAAAAAGGACAGCTTCGCAGCCTGGGGTCTCAGAGCACTGTGCAGGGGGTCATGGACCCGGGGGCCTTGGCTGCAGCAGTGGCACAGCTGCAGGCTCTGCGAAGCCCCACTGTTTCTCTAGTCTCGGTTCCCTTGTCCATCCGATGCTCCGCAGCACTGGTGCCTCAGCTGCTCCCAATACCCCCTCAAATTGCTCATCAATAACTCATAACCTGATCTTTGTAGGGACCAGGGTATTTGAAACACATCACACGTAGGTTAAATACAAGACAGTTTCCCCTCATAAAACACCAATTATGTAAGTAAGGAGGGTCCTTCGCTCCAGGGTTTGTGAGTCCCTCTAGAAGTCAGATTAAATCTCTCCCGCGTTCCAAAGTGGAGTTACTGAAGGGACATTGATGATGCAGCAAGAGCCTGGTGGGGTGACTATGGAGTGGGCCACCTGGGAGCCCTGAAGTCTCTGTCCCCACCAACCAATGGGTCCTGGCAGCCAGCTGCAGGTTCCTTACCACAGCTGTTTTGCCATGTCACTAAAAGAAGAGAGAGTAAACACACCAAAACTCCTATTGAAGGAGATATTCATGGCTTCTTTATCTTCCCCTTAGAAAGTCTTTTAAAAGTTAATTATTAGAAGAAAACTAATAAGAAAGAAAAAAATTTAAGTTAATTATTATATATTTCAAATGTATATTAAGATAGAAATAAAACTATAACAGCACACATCTACCTATACCCAGGTTTTTGAATTAACATTTGGCCACATTTGCTTCAAATTAAAAAACAACAATAAGAAAACGCAGGCAGGAAGGGAGGGAGGGAGAGAAGGAAGGAAGGAAGAAAGAGAAGGGAAACATCTTAGTGGCAGTTGAAATGCCTTGCCAATCTCAAGGGAGGAGATATTACCTCTCCCCAAAGATAATAACTGTTTTTTTGTTTGCGGTACGCGGGCCTCTCACTGTTGCGGCCTCTCCCGTTGCGGAGCACAGGCTCCGGACGCGCAGGCTCAGCGGCCATGGCTCACGGGCCCGGCCGGTCCGTGGCATGTGGGATCTTCCCGGACCGAGACATGAACCCGTGTCCGCTGCATCAGCAGGCGGACTCTCAACCACTGCGCCACCAGGGAAGCCCCCAAAGGTAATAACTTTTCTTATTTATTTTTCATGCACATTTTTCCTGCTCATGCTTTTATACTCTTTCTACATATTTGTTCATGAGTAGATATATTGTTTCTGTGTTTTAATATTTTACATAAAGGGTGTCACACTGAAAATTACTTTGTGTAGCTTGTACTTTTCATTCAACATTACTTTTTAGATTAATCTGTGTTGGAATATGTAAATGTTATTTATTCATTGTAACTGAGTATACTATTTCATCGTATAATGATGAAACCACAGTTGTCTGTTCCACTCTTGGAGGATATTAACCCTTCCAACGTATTCACATTACAAAGAATGCTGCAATGGACACCTTATGCTGTATCTCCTTCTGCATCTGTCTGAGCAGCAAAAACCTGAAAGGGAAGTTGATTTCTTGAAGGGTATGAGCATCTTCTACATTGTTATTTAGCAGATATTGAAAAACTGCTCTTCTAAGTTGTGCAGATTTATACCCCAACAAGTAATACAGCGGAGTTCTTGTTCCTCATCATGCCTGCTAACCTTTGGTATTACCAAACGTTTGCATTTTAGTCATTCTGGTAAGTGTAAAGTGGTATCGATCTCATTTGTTATTATCATTGGCATTTCCCTGATTACTAATGAGATTGAAGATCTTTTCATATATTTATTAGTTTTTCAAGGCTCCTCTTTTATTAGCTGTGTATACCTGTTGCTCACTTTTCCATTGGGCTGTTGCCTTTTTCTTATTGATTTGTATTTCCTTCTATTTCGAGATACGAATCCTTTCTTCATGGAAAATATGAGTTGCAAATATGTTGCGCTTATTTTGCTTCTTGCTGGTGGATGTGGCTGTCCGTCTTGTTGTAGTGGTAACAACTCAGACTTGGGTTTGGATGTGGGGATGGAGAGCAGGAGTTAGCTTTTCATCTGGCTTTGGTTTCTGGCTGTTCAGGTGTGTGCCACAGCATTCTTCACTAGCTCCAGCCCAGCTCACTGCAGTGCTGCAGTGAGATTTGGGGCCCAAGCTGCTGGTAAAGGGTTACTTGGTTTGTTTTTTTCTCTGTGTACCTCATAGGAAGGGGAGCGTTGTTTAGAAGAGCTTAGGATCCCAATAATCCTACACCTGTTTTTCATGGCTTCCTGCGCATTCAAATCACCTGGGGAGGTTCTAAAAATAATATAGATGACCTGGCCTTACCACAGAACAATTAAATCAGAATTTCTGAGGGTAGATTCCGGGAATCAATGTTTTAAAACTCTCCATGTGATTCTAACGTGCAGCCAGGGTGCTGAACCATGGCCTTGGACAAATACCATCTTCACCACTTCCCATGAGTATTTCCAACACTTTGAAGTTAAAATCAAGACACCTGCCCTCATTAAGAATTATTAATTAGCTATGGGGAGAGGAGTTCTCTATGCAGATATGGAATAACTATTAACACATGTTCCTCTCCCGTTGCGGAGCACAGGCTCCGGACGCGCAGGCTCAGCGGCCATGGCTAACGGGCCCAGCCGCTCTGCGGCATGTGGGATCCTCCCGCACCGGGGCACGAACCCGCGTCCCCTGCATCGGCAGGGGTACTCTCAACCACTGCGCCACCAGGGAAGCCCTAACACATGCATTTTTAAAAGGCCTAAGAGACCGATTATTATGTGATCCAACAAAACTTCCAAATCACATGCAGTGTCAAGGACAGCGAGCTAGCGGGGTCTGTATTCTCACTCCCCACTGCCTCCATTTTTTTTTTTTTTTTTTTGCGGTACGCGGGCCTCTCACTGTTGTGGCCTCTCCCGTTGCAGAGCACAGGCTCTGGACGCACAGGCTCAGCGGCCATGGCTCACGGGCCCAGCCGCTCCGCGGCATGTGAGATCTTCCCGGACGGGGCACGAAGCCGTGCCCCCTGCATCAGCAGGCGGACTCTCAACCACTGCGCCACCAGGGAAGCCCCCAAAGGTAATAACTTTTCTTATTTATTTTTCATGCACATTTTTCCTGCTCATGCTTTTATACTCTTTCTACATATTTGTTCATGACTAGATATATTATTGTTTCTGTGTTTTAATATTTTACATAAAGGGTATCACACTGAAAATTACTTTGTGTAGCTTGTACTTTTCATTCAACATTACTTTTTAGATTAATCTGTGTTGGAATATGTAAATGTTATTTATTCATTGTAACTGAGTATACTATTTCATCGTATAGTGATGAAACCACAGTTGTCTGTTCCACTCTTGGAGGGTATTAACCCTTCCAACGTATTCACATTACAAAGAATGCTGCAATGGACACCTTATGCTGTATCTCCTTCTGCATCTGTCTGAGCAGCAAATACCTGAAAGGGAAGTTGATTTCTTGAAGGGTATGAGCATCTTCTACATTGTTATTTAGCAGATATTGAAAAACTGCTCTTCTAAGTTGTGCAGATTTATACCCCAACAAGTAATATAGCAGAGCTCTTGTTCCTCATCATGCCTGCTAACCTTTGGTATTACCAAACGTTTGCATTTTAGTCATTCTGGTAAGTGTAAAGTGGTATCGATCTCATTTGTTATTATCATTGGCATTTCCCTGATTACTAATGAGATTGAAGATCTTTTCATATATTTATTAGTTTTTCAAGGCTCCTCTTTTATTAGCTGTGTATACCTGTTGCTCACTTTTCCATTGGGCTGTTGCCTTTTTCTTATTGATTTGTATTTCCTTCTATTTCGAGATACGAATCCTTTCTTCATGGAAAATATGAGTTGCAAATATGCTGTGCTTATTTTGCTTCTTGCTGGTGGATGTGGCTGTCCGTCTTGTTGTAGTGGTAACAACTCAGACTTGGGTTTGGATGTGGGGATGGAGAGCAGGAGTTAGCTTTTCATCTGGCTTTGGTTTCTGGCTGTTCAGGTGTGTGCCACAGCATTCTTCACTAGCTCCAGCCCAGCTCACTGCAGTGCTGCAGTGAGATTTGGGGCCCAAGCTGCTGGTAAAGGGTTACTTGGTTTGTTTTTTTCTCTGTGTACCTCATAGGAAGGGGAGCATTGTTTAGAAGAGCTTAGGATCCCAATGATCCTACACCTGTTTTTCATGGCTTCCTGCGTATTCAAATCACCTGGGGAGGTTCTAAAAATAATATAGATAACCTGGCCTTACCACAGAACAATTAAATCAGAATTTCTGAGGGTAGATTCCGGGAATCAATGTTTTAAAATCTCCATGTGATTCTAACGTGCAGCCAGGGTGCTGAACCATGGCCTTCGACAAATACCATCTACACCATGTCCCATGAGTATTTCCAACACTTTGAAGTTAAAATCGAGACTCCTGACCTCATTAAGAATTATTAATTAGCTATGGGGAGAGGAGTTCTCTATGCAGATTTGGAATAACTATTAACACTTTTTTTTTTTTTTTTTTTTTTTTTGCGGTACGCGGGCCTCTCACTGTTGTGGCCTCTCCCGTTGCGGAGCACAGGCTCCGGACGCGCAGGCTCAGCGGCCATGGCTAACGGGCCCAGCCGCTCTGCGGCATGTGGGATCTTCCCGGACCGGGGCACAAACCCGCTTCCCCTGCATCGGCAGGTGGACTCTCAAACACTGCGCCACCGGGGAAGCCCTAACACATGCATTTTTAAAAGGCCTAAGAGACCGATTATTATGTGATCCAACAAAGCTTCCAAATCACATGCAGTGTCAAGGTCAGCGAGCTGCCGGGGTCTGTATTCTCACTCCCCACTCCCTCCATTATTTGATGTTTGTTTTGGTCTTCTTGAAAGACAAAGATGCTCAGTCTGTAACATTTTTGCAGCTGAAAGCGTGGTCCCTGGAGCCTGAAGCCTTCATTTTATTCTGAGGTTTGCAATCGTGACCCCGAAGGATTTACAGTGTTTTTCTGTCCTGATTGCTACCTTCTGTATTTTCCAGTTGATCCCTGCACTCAAAATCCTCTCCACTATGTTGTGCTATGTTTTGGTTCCACAAAGGATTCTTTGGCTCTGACCACTTGAGATCCTATTCTCCAGGGCACCTGTGAACTTCCCTCAGCTGCAAAGCCTTTTTGAAGGTCAGGCCAAGATGCCTTCTGCACACATCACAGGGGAGAAGGAGGGCTCTTGGGAGATGCTGGGTCTAAGTGCACAAACTTTTCCAGATTTGCCTTTTAGGCCTTTGCATTCCTCTTTCCAGGGAAGAGGGACGAGATTTCCTTTTTGCATTGCCATACTGTTCAAATGCAAACCCAGGGCTCCTTGGGGTAACTGGATTGTTTTGAAAAGGACACGTGCCTAAACTCTTGAAAGGAAATATCTGCTGAAAGGGACTACTAGGCACTCTCTCTGTACCATTAGAAGCTCCCGGATCAATTATGGGAGGCCTGCATTGTCCCCTCCACCCACCTCCCAGGTCTGCTGACTTATGGTCCATTCTTCACTATTCCTCCCTCAACAGCATTAATTTAAAATTTCTTTTTTTTTTGAATTTTATTTTATTTTTTTATACAGCAGGTTCTTACTAGTTATCCATTTTATACATATTTTTGTATATATGTCAATCCCAATCTCCCAATTCATCCCACCACCACCCCACTCCACCCCCACCACTTCCCCCCTTGGTGTCCATATGTTTATTCTCTACATGTGTGTCTATTTCTGCCCTGCAGACTGGCTCATCTGTACCATTTTCTAGGTTCCACATATATGTGTTAATATACGATATTTGTTTTTCTCTTTCTGACTTACTTCACTCTGTATGACAGTCTCTATATCCACCCATGTCTCTACAAATGACCCAATTTCATTCCTTTTCATGGCTGAGTAATATTCCACTGTATACATGTGCCGCATCTTCTTTATCCATTCGTCTCAGCTACGCTATTGAGCCTCTTTCCATGCTGGGAGCGTTTTCCTTTACCTTGTGTTCCACTTCATCTCTTAATTCTTTTCTTAACTTAAAAAAATGTCATTCTTTATCTCATGCTAATTGTTTGCTTTGAGACTTGGGTTTCCTTCAAAAGCTCTTTCTCGTACCCCTTTTGGAAGGCTTATCCCATTCTAACCATTGGTGTTATCTCGGAAGGATGGATCTAGAAGGGGACAACAAGATTTTTCACTTTTTCTTCATAAAACTTTCTTATCTTTACTTTCTTAAAATGGGCACATATTGCTTCAGCAATTAAAAATATTTAAAAAATAAATTCAGTCACAAATAAAACTTTAAAAAGTGCATCCTTTGTTGGAATTTATGCAACCCCACGATATGTACATTTTATGATAAATGTACATGTACATATATAAATACATATAAATATGTTCATGTTTATAAAGCACTTAGGACACCTCTGAGCACACAGTAAATAAAAACAAATACGTGTGCCACCATTTAACAAAACAAAGGGTTTGCATTAAATCTGTGAGTGAAAGGAAATTCTGAGTTAGGGGTGAAAATACAGTGCTTAGCCCAGTGTGGAGCCTATCATGCTGCTGATGGATACATTCTCATGTTTTCTTTGTTCTCATTTGAGAAACTGGAATGAGTTAAAAGTCACAGGAGCATGCTGAGGTTTAACTCATTCCATAGTTCCAAAGTGACACAAGCCATGATTTAAAGCCAGACAGCCTGCCCAGGTTTTTAGTTCTTAGTGGAAGTTGTCTGTCTTTGATTGATTACACGGGACTGGGGGTTCTGAACACCTATCGTGACTGACCCAGAGGGCTGAATGCAGCCAGACAGATGGTTTGCTGCATTCCCCATATTTTTTCTGGTTCCAGTCAAAATGCTTGGATTTGAGTAGCTATGAGGTTGATCCAGGACTGCTTGGCTCATCCTGGACCCAGCATCCACTGCTGTGGCCCCAAACGATCTAGGCTACTTCCAGGCCAGACCGGGACATCCTGAACTTTGAGAATGACAGTAGGCTTTGGACCCTGACCAGAGCTTTGGTCGTGTACAGAACTAGAGTTGGGCTCCAAGCTAAGATCCATTGGGGGTGGGAGGCAGGGTTAATCAGAAGCAGTAACAGGCGAGGTGATCTGAGACAGAGAGAATGCTACTCAGACTCCTGCCCAGCAGGGAGGTCAGGCTGGACCTGCTCTGCCCTCAGCTTGGTGGGCTCACCCGACTCTGGGTCAGCTATTGTTTTGACCCAGTTGAATTGGTGTCGCTGCTGCTCTTCTATCTTAAAGTTTTCCTTAAAGGTAACCAAAAATAGGATAAAATTGTATTTGCAATATATACTTTGCAAATAGATTTTTTCTGATCTTAATACCTTTTAGCTGCATTTCTTTTTTATTATAAAACATTTCTGAATTGTAAGTAGCCAAAAACCTATATTAAGTGGTTACTTGGGTTGGAAATAGTGCTTGCTAAATTAACAAAAAAAGTGTAACTTGCTTTTATTGGAATGAGAAATGCTACAGGGACTTGTGAAAAAATACAGCGTCGTCTTTTGTGTTCTTAGGCACAAATTCAAAGAATTCAATTGTTCATGGATCAATAATGCTACAACTATTACGACTTCTGAGAGAATTCATCCTGCTGGGGTTTCTTTAAGGGAGAATATTTTTATGAGGCTTACTTTTTTGTGTGTGTGGTACGCGGGCCTCTCACTGTTGTGGCCTTTCCCGTTGTGGAGCACAGGCTCCGGACACGCAGGCTCAGCGGCCATGGCTCACGGGCCCAGCCACTCCGCGGCATGTGGGATCTTCCCGGACCGGGGCACGAACCCGTGTCCTCTGCATCAGCAGGCGGACTCTCAACCACTGCGCCACCAGGGAAGCCCTATGAGGCTTACTTTGATGGGGGAGAAATAAGTGTGGATTTATGATTGCTTAGGGAGGCATAGTTCAGGAACTTTCCTAATGACTCCATTCAGAGTGAGGAGACAAGTCCAGCCCCTGGGACCACACGGTCATGTCCTTCTGGCTCTTCTAGCTGCGGAGGGCAGTCCAGGAGCACCGCCTGTACAACTGGTTAGGGTGGGGACCAGTCAGAAATACAAAGCGAAAGTACCAGAAGCTCCTGCCATCCATGTCTCAGGCTTAAATTCTTACTTGGCTTGTTCAGCCTATTTTAGCCTCCCTGAATTGGTGCCTTTTGAGGATCTGGCTTTTCTAAAGGAATAGGAGTTTATTTTTAATGACTGCAAGACAAAATCAGCCGTGCTGGAAATTAATCGTATGCACGTTTAATATATAAGATATTTAAGCATGTCAGTTTCATTCTCATTTCATTTCAGTTCTTCAAAGACATATCTTGGCCAAAATATTGATTGTAATATTTTGACATGGCCTGGGTACTTCTAGATTTTATTAAGAACAGATGCACTCCTAGTTGGAGTGTGATTTCCCTTATAAGCTGTGTCTACCTGATAGCATAGCAGAGATTCAACAAATATTTGTTAAATAAATGAATAAAGAACAAAGGATAGATTCAGTTCTGTTTTGAAGAATTTATCAAGTGGCTTGTATGTGCATTTACTGAGTGCCTTTATCAGACACAAACAGCTGCCCCTAACTCTGGTCAGTCTCAACCTCACACTTGGTGTGTCATCCAAACAGGAGATCACCATCCTCCCCACCCCAATCTAATCAGTTATTCTGTGAGCACAACGTTAGGGTGAATTTCTACATATTAAACAGTGGAGTCATCATACCTATATCAGGGTTTCTCAACCTGGGCACGATTGACATATTGGACCAGATGGTTCTCAGTTGTGAGGACTGTCCAGAGCACTGTGGGATATTAGCAGCCTCCCTGGCCTCTATCTACCAGCTGCCGGTAGGACACACTTCCCTAGTTACAACAACAAAAACTGTTTCTAGATTGCCAAATGTCCTCTGGGGAAAAATCACGCTGAGTTGGAAACCATGAATCTGTATAAAAGAGTAATATATATTTATGCCACCTTAAGCAATACTAAAATGACAGAAAACCCAATAACCACTTTTTGTTGTTGTTGTTCAGTGAAGGTGTTCTGTAACATTCTGCTGCAAGAAACACAGACTGAAGGGACTTTTCTCTGAGAAGCAAGGCTTCTGTTTATGGGTATAATAAGTGTTGTTTTTGGGCAGAGGTTTGTGGTTATAAAACTTACACGAAAGCCTATTTGACTTCTTTTGAAACAAAGTAATAAAAAAATGAAGACCCAAAAGGTCCTAATCCTAACTCTGATGAAGTCTAACAGTAATAAAATAAATAATTAATACCATAAAGAAAGGAATACCAGAAGGTAAAAATAGAAAACAAATATCTCCCTCTTTCTGTTCCCCTCTCCCTTTCTCCTCCCAGAGCCTACCACTTTCAAGATTTTTCATTTCAGGAAAAAAAAAAAGAAGTTTACAGTAGGAAAATTTAAGCTTTGCTTTGGGAGAATTGGAATAGACAAAAGTTTCAACTAGTAGTGGAAACAGCGGGGGGTGACTTGAAGCTAAAGCCACTTCCGAACAAATCAGAAAGGAAGGCCTGGGCTTTGCTTTCATTAAAAGAGTTTGAGACTATTTATTACTTACCCTCCCTAGGAATGGATAGTCTTCTTTTTCTCATGGTGCACTGGCTGCAGAGTTTGGAAATTCAGCTGGTTTTAGTTTAAATCTGATCAAGTCTTCTCTCAGAGAGCGAGCTAGCTGAGATGGGATTGTTGGCGAAGGGCTCTGTCCCGTCTTTGTCAAGGCTGACCTGCTGTGGCAGTGCCAGGGGCTCATTTACTGCCTTTTTCCTCAGTACACAGGGCGCCCACTCTTCCACTGCACTATCGGGTTGTTCTGGAGAGAACAATCCGGACTTTGTCCTGCTGCTGAGGTCCGTGAATGGACGCGGGTTTCTGGTGAAATGGGGGCCCAGCTGTTCAGTAGTTCCTGTCCTCTCCTTAAGACGTGCCTGTGGATTTCAGCCACTTTCCTTAATGAGTCTGCTCTTCAGAAAAGTCCTGAATGTCTTTGATGTCCTGAGCACTTGTGGCTCTTTATCTGAAAATGTAGACATTACAAAGAATTTCTTATCATTCTCTAAAGCATACTTTTCATCCAGTGAATGAATCTCTTTATGTGTCCCAGCCACTAACACCCTGAAGTTCAGAGGCATACAAGCAAAAAGAGACATTTGTATGAGGAACAAAATATTTCAGGACAGCAGAATTTTTTATTATTTGTGAACTTGCATGACATTTCCCCTCTTAACATATTACCAATTTTTTATTGACTTACTCATGCAGCTGCAGACATTAACTAAGCAACAACGGTATGCAAGAGACTTTGTTGGGCACAGTGTGAGATCCAGGGGTCCCTGGGAGGGAGATCAGAGTGGCTAAGAGTTCAAATTTGGCAATCCGAACACTTGTCTGCTTTGCCCTTCTGGGCTATGTGATCTTCAGCAAGTCAGTTAGCCTCTCCCAGCCTCGGAGTCCACATCTGAAAAATCAGAATAATAACAGAATCTACTTTATGGGGCTATTGTGAGAATTAGTTGAGATATGCTGGCAAAGCACATACTACCAAGCATAAGCATCTTCTCATTGCTCATTTGATGTTCATTTAAAAAAGAAAGCAATTTGTAGACCAGAATGGAAAAAAGACATTTATGCTCATAATTATATCATAGGTGGTAAAGAGCCACACATGCTAGGAGAAGTAGAAAGGAGGGTGTATCCGCAGAATAAGTAATGCTAGCTATTGTAACACACAAGCCCCAAGCCTGTGGTTTAACATGGTAGGGATGACTTTTGAGTTTACCTTTCCTCCAAGTGCCTCAGGGATCCTTGCTCCTTCCATCTTGTAGCCTTCTAGAGCTTCAGTATCATTCACTTCAAAGTATGTAGGAAAAAGGACAAAGAAAGTAGGAAGGTGAGTAGGAAAAAGGAGGATGTGTGTGTGAAATACTGCTTGGGATGTTTTGTAGCTAGGCTTGTCTATTAGTTATCTATTGTTGTGTGACAAATTGCTCCAAACTTAAACAGCTTAAAACAACTCATAATCTCATTGGTCAGGAATTCTAGAGCAGCTTACCTGGGTGGTTCTAGCTTTGGGTCTCTCATGAGGCTGCAGTCAAGATTTGTCTGGGCTGCAGTCATCAGAAGACTTGAATGAGGTTGGAGGGTCCTGTTCCGAGATAGCTTACTCACATGGCTGTTGGCAGAATGTCTCAGTTCCTTGCCATGTGGACCTTTCCATTGGGCTGTCAGAGTGTTCTTACAACATGGCTGCTGGCTTCCCCCAGAGCCAGGGATCTGAGAGAGAACAAAAGGAAGCCCTAATGCTTGTTATGATCTAGTCACAGGAGTCTCATGCTGCCATTTTTGCTATATTTGTTCACTAGAAGAGAATCACTCCGTCCAACCCACACTCAAGGGGAGAGGAATTAAGCTCCAGTTCTTGAAAGGAGGAGTATTGAAGAATTTGTGGACCAAATATATATAGAGCACAGAGCTCCTGAAACCCTTGGAATTTCCTAAGTGATGAGAGCAGAGAAAAGTGAAAGGAGTGTCTTTTGTTATTTATAAGAAACCCCTTTCAACCACACCTGAGCTTATTTTAATTTTTAATGTGGTGTTTTTTTGAAAGCCACTAAGGATGAGGGGTTGGTTGCCAGGGGAACCAACTTTCAGCCCCATTCCTTACAACCTCCAGTTAAGGGAGAAGGGCTAGAGGTTGCGTTAATCACCAGTCATGCCTATATGATAGAAGCCTCCATAAAAGTCCCTAAAGTATGGGGTTCAGAGAGCTTCCTGATTGGTGAACACATCCATGTACTAGGAGGGTGGTACTGCCCAACTCCATGGGGACAGAAACTCTTATGCTTGGGACCCTTCCAGACCTTGCTCTATGTATCTCTTGATCTGTCTATTCATCTATTTCATTTATAATATAATAAACTGGTAAATGTAAGTAAGTGTTTCCCTGAGTTCTATGAAGCATTCTAGCAAATTATCAAACCCGAGGAGGAGGTCATGAGAACCCCAATTTATAGCCAGTCCATCAGAAATGCAGGTGATAACTGGGGACATGCAATTGGTATCTGAAGTAAGAGGGCAGTCTGTGGGACTGAATGCTAACTCCAGGTGGATGGTGTCAGAACTGGTCAAATTGCACGATGCCCAGCTGTGTTGGAGAATTGGTTGGTGTGGGGATAAAACCCACACACATGGTCGCAGCTGTGAGTAAAGTAGAGGAAAACAAGTTTTCTAATTCTAAACAAGCTTCTAATTCCTTCTTTGCTCCTCAGTAGTTGTGTATTTTCAGGCAATTTACTTAGTCCCTTTCAGTCTCAGTTTCTTCATCTGTATAGTGGGAACAATTATATCCCTTTGAACGGGTATTAGGAGGATTTGAGAAAACATGCATAAAATATTTAGGGCAGCAAACGGTAGCTCCAAGGATCAATGGAGCCTCTTTATGGTGAAGGAAGAAACAGGCTGAGAGAGTTTTTAACAACTTGCTCAAAATAACATAGGAAATTATTGGATTGGCCAAAAAGTTCGTTCGGGTTCTTCCGTGAAGATGTTATGGAAAAACTCAAATGAAATTTTCAGCCAACCCAATAGTTAGGAAATGGATTAGAAACTCACATTAGAACCTCACAGGGGCTTCCCTGGTGGTGCAGTGGTTAAGAATCCATCTGCCAATGCAGGGGACATGGGTTCAAGCCCTGGTCCAGGGAGATCCCATATGCCGTGGAGCAACTAAGCCCGTGAGCCACAACTACTGAGCTGGCGCTCTAGAGTCTCCGAGCCACAACTACTGAAGTCCATATGCCACAACTACTGAAGCCCACATGCCTAGAGCCCGTGCTCTGCAACGAGAAGCCACCACAATGAGAAGCCCATGCACTGCAACGAAGAGTAGCCCCCGCTTGCCACAACTAGAGAAAGCCTGTGCACAGCAACGAAGACCCAACACAGCCGCAAATAAATAGATAGATAAATATAAAGAACCTCACATGAACAAAGGCATAGAGGTCAGAAATATCACCTGGGCCTGGACCAGAGGTGGCAGAGGAGGGTTTGGGCAGAGCAGGGCGGGGCAATAGCAGCCCTTGAAAGCAGGAGAGGAGCTTGAGATCGAAGCGCCTTAATTCTCGGGCAGCGTGGTGGTTTATGCAAACGTATTCTGAGATTTGGTTGCAAATAGGTGAATGATTAATACAATAGACTTTGAATCAGGACTAGGAATACGGTCATTCAGCCACCATGCTCAGTGGAGAAAGATCTACTAAAAAGCACCCGAGGATTTTCATCGTTCTCAATCTGTAGTCAGGGAAACAAGGAGACTAAAAAAGATATCACCAAAGAAACACTGTTTTGAAAATATCTGTAAGGGAAAGAGGGGAACCAGCTACGTATTCTGTGCCCGCGTTCCCATGGCAGCACATGTCTATAGGGGTGATTACACCCAGAGGCATGGGCATAATCGTGTTGGGGGGGGGCAGGTGTGGACGACCCACACCTAGTTCATATGATGTTGCAGTTGGGAGGGAGAGTATAAGAACATGGCCCCATGTAGTATCCACAGGTGGATGAGGACTCCCCAGGGGCTTTCTTTTTCTTCTGAAAACTCCCAAATTTACACACCAGCCCACACTTCTTTTCTGAGCTCCAGATCTAAATCTGACCTGCTTAGCAGACATTTTTATTTGGATGTCACACAGACACCTCAAACTTCACATCCAAATCCCAAATCATGATTAAGAACATTTTCCTTCTTAAACTGATTTTTTTAATTTTTATTTTTTATTGAAGTATAGTTGATTTACAGTGTTGTATTAATTACTGCTGTGCAGCAAGGTGATTCAGTTGTACATATATATACACTTTTTTAATATTCTTTTCCATTATGGTTTATCATAGGATATTGAATATAGTTCCCTGTGCTATACAGTAGGACCTTGTTGTTTATCCATTCTATATATAATAGCTTACATCTGCTAATCCCAACCTCCCACTCCACCCCTCTCCCAACCACCTTCCCCTTGGCAACCACGAGGCTGTTCTCTAAGTCTGTGATTCTCTTTCTGTTTCATAAATAGGTTCATTTGTGTCATATTTTAGATTCCACATGTAAGTGATATCATATGATATTTGTTTTTCTCTTTCTGACTTCACTTAGTATGATAATCTCTAGTTGCATCCTTGTTGCTGCAAATGGCATAATTTCGTTCTTTTTTATGACTGAGTTTAAACCGACTTTTAATCAAATCTTCAGCATCTTAGTAAATGACACCACATCCATTCAGGTGTTCAGTCTAAAAACCTGGACATTGTTTATGTTCCTCCTTCTGCTTCACCAAGTCCTGTGTTCTCATACCCTGGATGGAAGCAGCAGTCCTTTTATAACCTAATCTCAGAGGTGACATACCATCCCTTCTGCTGTGTTCGATTTGTTAGAAGTGAGTCATTAAACCCAGACAACATTCAGGGAAAGGGGATTCCACATTTGGGGGCCATCTCAGAGGCTGCCCACAATGTCCACCACTGTTGGAGCAGGCTTGGTGGTGACTGCTCTGATCCTTCTGAGGTGCGCCACGCCCTGCCAAGGTCTTCTCTCCTCACATCCGCAAGGCCTAGTGGAATCCTGCTTCTTTTGGATTCCAGTGCTTGGCAGGCCTAACAATGACCTAATGAACTGAATTGAATTGTACTCTCTAAGCCATGGTCAGGATGGAAATTGTGCTTTACCCAAATCCATAGATGTTCCTTCATTTGTTGCTTGATTGGTTCATGTATTCATTCATGAAATGAATTGCCTGTTACATGAAGCTTACATCATGTACGTGTTCTCTGCACTCAAAAACAGATGTTAAATGTAACAATTTGAATCTCTACAAAGGATAACAGTACAGAATGCGAGGAAAGTATAAACTGGGCAGTAGAAGTAACAAGTTCTATAGCTGCAGGAATACAGGAGATGTGGGTCCAGAAAGGTTTACTGGAGCCCTTGGCAACCAGGTTGGGACTTGAAAAGGGGGTTTGATTTGAATTGACAGAGCAGGAGGAGGGCATTCCAGCTTTCTCCTTTCATTGAGTACCTCTTTTTTGTGTATTGTTTTGTGAGTTATCACATATCCTTTAGTCTGTTTTTAGACGTGTTACTACATTTTGTTGTTATTCAAACTTTATTGTTAATTATAATCTATTCTATTTTGGGGGAAAGCTGGGCACTCCTTTATTTCTTCTTTCTAGACAATTTTTTTGGTAATTTCACCTGCATATTTTCCCAAGTACATTTCAGAATGAATTTCTGATGTTCTAAAAAAAAAATCCATTAGCATGTATGAAGCATCTGATGTGATCAATTAATTAAGGAAGAATTAAAATTGCTCTAATACATAGTTTTCCTGTTTAAAAGCTTTTTAAACTGCTTTCAGGCTTGGCTAGGTACAGGCCTAGCCTGCTGGATAAGCTGGTGCAGCCACAAAGCATGTGAGGCTGAGATTTTTCTCAAGAATGAGTCGCACTGTTTATCCAACCTTGGTGACCCAGAGGAATATTATCACCACAAAGCCAGGAGAGTTCTATCTCTAGAACTTTCTGCCCCACAATGACAACCCTAATTGACAGGATTAAACTACGGACTGTTACCAGGCACCAGAATGATAAAGTGTGTCTCCCAGCCTGATTCTCAAATCAGGTAAAAAGAAAAAGAGAGGCAAGTTCAGCCTGTCTGTGTCCTGAGGCTGCCTGGCTCTGCAGGTCTCCCGAAAGTGCTCTGGTCAATTACCTGGGTATCCGTGGAGATGCTTGTTAAAGAGAAAAAGGACTGACATGTATTTAGCTCCTGTTATGTGCCAAGTGTTTTACAAATGTCAGTCTTTAAACCTCACAGCTGCTCTGTGTTTAGGTATACTCTCTACCTCCTTTTCCTCTTTCTTCTTCCAACAATCCCATAGGTAATACATATTATTAAATTAAGAGTTAAAGGTTAATTAAATTGCACATTGGCACAGAGCAGTCACTGATCTATTTGACTCCAATGTCTATGCCTTTTTTCATCTACTGCACTATTCAGCCCCAACACCAAGCCCAAGAAGGCACAAATACAGACACGCATCAGTGTACAAACACCTGTCTACATACAAACAGACATATGTATTGTCCAAAACACTGGGAGATCTGAGCTCTCATTAAGGAAATAATGACTGAGTTTTCCAGAAAGAATATGCATAAAATCTTGCAACGTGGTGGTCTCAGGAGTGTGCTGGAGCCTTCTTGTACTGGCTTGCAAGCGTCGGTTGTTAAATTTTCAGGAATTTTGTGAGCTTGTTGTTAAGCCCAGCCATTATTAGAAATATATAAACTTACAATTAATTAAATTTTATTAAAACAAATGTCATTCTTACAACTCAGTGCTTCCTAATATTTTATTACACTTTACTTTACACTTTGAGGTAGAAATACTGTATAACAGTATGCTGCTGTGTACACTGCCTTCCAACTGACATTCAGTGACATTTTGTTGGTAGTTTGAGTTTGGCCATGGGAATTGTAGCCACACTGTGGAAATCAGTAAATATTACCAACCAGGGCATAGTTTCTCCAGTTGTTATACGTTCACCAACACACCGCTGGGCAGTCCCCATACAGATGTTGTCATGAAATAAACAATCTGCAAGGACTAATGAATATCTTCCGTAAGCCCACTAGTGCCAGCCACTCAATAGAGACTTGGTTGGGAAGTCAGAAAAAACAGAAAGTCTGTTGGAATGTTGGTGGGCTGAGTAGTAAAGACTTGTTCTTTCACAAAATTGTGGCACAAAGCCTCTTGTGTGAGCTTGACAGTGACCCTGAAAGGTACAGCCTTTGCCCTCAAGGAAAACCAAGCCTAATTTCTTGTGCTTACAGTGACAGAAGCCCTGGAATGTGTCTAATGCTTTTTCCAGAATACTCTTCTTCCTGGGCCTCAGTGCTAATGGCCAAGGGAGGGCAGCCCGGGCTGGTGAGGTGTGTGGACACACACACACAGCAGGTTGTGGAACATGGTATCTGGCTGGCTTTCTTTAACTCACTCTGTATGATTCCTGATTCTGAGCTCTGCCAGCCCATTGCCCTAGGGTGTGTACACTGTTTTATTCTAGGCAACCTTCACAAAAGGTCAGATTTACCTTCATGGGAATAAGGTATCTGGAAATGAGTAATTCAGAATAATTGGGAAGAGGTTCAGAAACAAAACTCATGGCCTCAAATGTAAAATCATTCCTCTACTCTAGTGCCAAGAGAAGGAACCATAAAGTAAGTTTGAAATTTTAAGGTAAATATGGTCTTAGGGAATCTCAAACTTTGTGGGTCAATACCCATGACAGGAATATAGGTAAGATTTCTTTGGATATTATTTGTATTCTTCAATTATTTTTGTAAAAAAAAAATATTAGAAAGTGACTCATGTCACTGTAAAAATTTTAAACAATATTCAAGATTATAAAGCTAAAAAGGGAGTTGCCTCTTTATCCCAACTTTCCTGGGATAATCACAATGATGTGTATCCTTCCAGAACTTTATCTACATACACACACACACACACATGCACACGCACACACACACACACACACACACACACACACACACAAACTCATCTACATGATTTGAA
Organism: Stenella coeruleoalba; assembly: GCF_951394435.1. Taxonomy (NCBI): domain Eukaryota; kingdom Metazoa; phylum Chordata; class Mammalia; order Artiodactyla; family Delphinidae; genus Stenella; species Stenella coeruleoalba. The sequence continues at coordinate 45,100,444 of NC_137159.1, forward strand.
AATTTTTAGGTAAAAATTTGGATCATACTATCTGTATAAATAGTTCGGTGCCTTGTTCAGTTCACAACATATCTTAGAGATCTAACCCATGCTTTGGGTGTACATTAGAGAATTCAATTGTGTCAACGTACCATAATGTATTTAAACAGCTCTCTATTGAAGAACATTGACGTTTTCTTCAATGATTTGCAACTAAAATAATATAGTAAATAAGCATCCTTATAATACGCTCCTGTTAACTTGTGTAGCTATGTCTGTAGGACAGCTACCAAGGAACAAAATTGTAGGGTCAAACAGTATGTGCATCTACACTTTCGATTCTGTCAAATTGCCCTTCCAAAGAGTTGCACCTGTTTATACTCCCACAACCTTATAGTAAAGTACCTTTCCTCCCCCATCCTTACCAACACTTTATATGAACAATCTTAAATTTTGGCCCAACTCAGGTGAAAACTTGTATCTTGTACTTATTTTATAATTATTTGACATTGTTTTCACATTTTTTTGTATTTCTTCTTTGAATTTCCTGTTCATGCCCTTTGCCCATTTTCCTCTTTATTTGAATGACTTTATTTTACTGATTTGTATGAGTTCTTTATATAGAACTTTTTAGATCTTTATATATTAGGGAATATATTAATATTTCATTATACGTTACAAATATTTTCTCTCTTCCGTTTATCTTTTAACTTTATTAGAGCTATATTTTTGGCCATGTTAACATTCTTTGGTAGAAAAATCTGATCTGTTCCTTCTGGCTTCTGGGTTTGGGGGTCTTGTTTTGGATATTTTTTAAAGGCTGATAAGGTAAGGGAAAGCCTTAAGGAGAAGCCTTGAAAGTCTGACTAATTAATGTCAAAAAATAATAACTAGCATTTACTTAATACTTTACTAGATATTCTATTATATGCAGAAGCAAAACCTCAAAAAATGATTTTCCAGTAAGATTAAGAAATGTATTTTCACAGATCAGGAAAGAAAATGATGCAGGGTAGAAAGCTGCTGTAAACATGTATGGGAATGGAGTAAGGGAGGTAAACGGGAAACGGAAAGGGTGCCTTGATGTACGCGTTTCATCATTCGCTCTGGAGCCAAAATTTAGCACTGGCTTACTCTGCCTTTATTTGCCACGTAAAAAGAAAAGAAAGAGAATTAGAAATCTGTCAAGTGCTCTGTGTTTGAAAAGTGGCCACTATATTTAAGGCCAGGTCTATCCCAGTTTTCCCTTTCTAACACACGTTTAGAATAATGTGTACGACATTCCTCTAAAGGGACCAAAATGGGAGCTGGTTGCGGCTTAAGTTCTTTAAATGGAAACAAACAATGCTGTTTTTCTGGAAGGAATTAGTCATTCTCTGAGAAACCTAGGGCATGTTTATTGGTTCTCTAAGCATTATTTTGTCTTTACTTAAAATATTTAAATCCGTATGCTCCTTTTGCCCTGAGATAGTTTTTCTTTTTACTTGAACTCCCATCAATGACCAAAGCAACCGTGAATGTACCAGCAATTATTAACTATCGTTCCTCAACCAGATAACTCAAATCTAATTATTCAGAATACCTTGTTTTAAATAGGACTCCCAGTACATGGGTATATAATTGCTTGAAATATCTCATAATAGAACGAGAAAAAAGAAAAGAAAAAAACATTCATTTTCAACATTTTAGGATCCCATCTGTAAGAATTACAGTGTAGAGCAACGAATGCTCAGACAAGACTGTAAAAGCAGTTACTACGGAGAGTATTGAGGGTAAGAAAAAAAGAGCATTGCAGGAGGCAGGCTGCATAGTAAAATACAAGTTAAGATAATTGGACAGGAAGCAAAAAAACCAATACTTCTGATGCCAGGTGTCTATATGCCATTGCCTAGACAATGGGCAATAAAGAAAGTGAACTTGCTGTCTGGCACCCAGAATTAAGTATGACCTCATGGGCATTCCTGAGACTTGATGTGGAGACTCGATGATAGGAATGGAAGGATAAACGTTGTCCAAGAGACAGAGACTATTAGGAAGATAAATATATGAGTAGAAATTCAAAAACTGAGGTCAGGACCGTGCTGGAGAATATCTGGGTATAGACAAGGGGAGAGAGGGTCAGAAACAGCCCAGAGGTGGGCACCACCCACCCAACTTATTGGGCAACCTGAACTGTTTGACCATTATACTGAGTCTCCTCCAGCCCATAGACATAGGTGTAGGTCGCAGATGCCATACTAAGGAGTTCTGTCTCTACTCGGTGGAGAACCACCTAAATTTTTGAGGGGAAGGTGGCCTGTTGGGGGTTATATTTTAAGAAGACAGGGTGGAGATTATTCTCTGAACTAGGGCAGCAGCAGTGGATATCCTAGAAGCATTGATACATACATATTGTATGCCAGGCAGGCTGCACAGTGGGCCCTGGAGATGCAGAGTGCAGAGACAAACATCAAGTGCGTGCTACAAAGTGACATGCAAACTGGGAAACAATGGGATGTACAGGAAGGAACAGTTTGTTCTGCTGGGGGCTGGTTGAGGGGCCGCTTCAGAGAGGGTGATATCTGAGCTAGGCCTTGGAAGAATAAAAAAATGTTACAGACGTGGGGGAGGTGTGAAGGTGTGGGCGGTCCAGGCAGAGGGAACAGTGTGGATAAAGGCACAGAAGCATGAACATGCCTGGCATATTCTGGAAAGAGTGAGTAGCTCCAGGTGTGAGCACAGGGCATTGGGCTGGGGCCTAGGTGGCTGGAGAGAGGCGGCCTGGCTGCGAAGATCCTGTAAGGCCTTCTGGCAGCAGTGGGGAGCTTTTAGAGGGTTTTCAGCAAGGCTGAGACTGCTCAGACTTAGGTGAATCTGCAAAGACCAAATCTGGCCAGAGTGCAGAGAGTGCACGGGGTATGAGAATTTAAAGGCAGGCAGGTCAGTTAAGAAAGCATTGCCTGTAGATGAGTGAGTGCTAAGTCCTGAGCTAAGTAAGGCAGAGGTAATGGAAATAGAAAACAGGAAACAGATGGATGAAATAGAACTTGGTGACTAACTAGAGATGGAACATGAAAGTTTCTGACCCATTGGGTAACCTATGATCCATTAACTTAAAGGCAGAAATAAGGGAGGGGGAACATAGGAGGCAGGGATGAGTCTGATCTGGGACATGATGAGTGTTCCAGTTATCTATCGCAGCACAATAAATGACTCCAAACTTAGTGGCAAACGATAGTGATCATTTTATTATACTGTGGACATGGCTCATGTCTGTTCCCTATCTGGGGCCTCCGCTGGAGACTGGGGATGACTCAGGACAGGAAGGCTGGGACGCCCTCCAGATGGCTGGGACAGGAAGAGCTAGAGTGGCAGGAGCCGCTTCCAAGTTGAGTTTTTCATTCATGTATCTGGCACCTCAGTGGAGAAGACTGGAAGGCTGGGCTCAGCCCAGGCTGGTGGAATACCCGCATGCAGCCTTCCCTGCACAGCAGCCTTGGGGAAGTCAGACTTCTTACATGGTGGCTTACTGTGGACAGTGGCCTTTCATGACCTAGCCTTAGAAGCCTGAAGCATTCCACATGCATCATCTCATTTATTCCTCACTAGGACCATCTGATGTAGCTGTTTGGTTATCATCATCTAACAGATGAAGGCATGAGAGGTTAGGTGACATTCTCAAGGTCACACAGCTGGAAGGTGACTGAGCTGGAACTCGGAAACCTGCTCTGCTGCTTCCCTAGACTCAGCTCTTCCCACGGCAGCCAGCACAGCTGCTCCCCAAGTAAGAGCTCACTCCCGCGCCCACCCACACTGTGGGATTAGCTTCCTGGCAAAGCCACTGTGTTTCTGGCACTGATGTCGTCCTCCCGGGAGACGCCGCCGTGGCTACCTCGGCCCTCGCCCACCACCGGCATGTCTGAAATTTACTAGAGGCGAGAAGCTGACAACTGTGACAGCAGGTGTGGCTCCTGCAGGCACCGGGCCTCCCTGCTTGAAACTCCCAGACTGTCGCATTTGCTCTGGCATGGGGGTGGGGTGAAGCCAATAGGAACTGGGGATTGGACGCATCCACGTACTCTCTGCTCCCTCCGGACCCAGCACCAGAGCAGATGCCAGGCCCAGGTGTCCCTGACCCCTTTCCAAGCATAGATGGCTATGGAGGTTAGGGGTGCTGAATAAGATAGGCCTGCCTTTCCCCTAAAAACCCAACAGAAGCCAGCACCCTGGGGAAGGCTGGCAGCCCCCAGTGGTGGTCGCAGCGGGGTGGTACCTCTCACTCCCTGGGGGCTGCGGCCCAGCTTATACTTCTCCCAGTCTCCACCCACCCCATCTTCCTATTCGGAGGGCTCAAAATCGGACAAGGAAATATTCAGAACAGTGAGGGGTTTTCTCTTCCTCCTTGAATAGCCTAAAACATGGATGCATCTGTGAGAAAATGAATCTTTCAGCCCAGCAGAGACCCTGAAACCGTGGGGAAAGGAATAACAATGTCCGCTGCTTTCTGTTAAAGGTCACCCTCTAGGCCCTGAGGAATTTTTCCTGAATTACAAAGGAGGAACAGATCAAATGCCTGTCATAACACACTTTGGAAAACAAGGAGCAACCAGAAGTTTCCATTCATCTAAGGAATCTTTGAAAATCCTGCCTTGGGTGGAGTGACATTTGGTAACAATAAAAACAGTTCCCTTGGCAGGCGGCCCTGGGTACGGCCAGAGCTGACCGGTGGACTGTCCCTCTAGGGATTGGGCCTCACCTCTCAAGGCTTTCAGGAAGTTCCCAAGAACGTCAGGAACCCTGTCTGGTCTTGCTGAGTCCCAGCCCAACCTCCACCCAGGCTTCCTCTCCACCCACATCACAAGGGAAACGGCCTTTGAAACAGAACTTTTTTTCTTCTAAAGCCCAGTGGGGCTACTTCACCTTTCCCCACAGTTTAAGCTGCCTAGGAGGGGTCACCAGGCAGAACTCTCTCACAGATTGTGTGTTTCCAACAAGTTACTTGGGTTCCAGCCCACTTCAGATTCTGAGAGGTGGAATCCTGGATGGCAAACCCAGAAAACATCAGCTGTGCAGCAACAGGTCTGAGTTAATAAATTGCTGCTCTTCTTTACATGGTTTTTTTTTTACAAAGCACTAAAATAACAACTAATATTTTGAAAAGAAATATGTACTTTTAAAGGACTATGCAAAGTTATTTTAATAATTAACCTCTCATGATTTCTACAACATTTTTGTACAGGTAGTAGGAAATTTTACCTCCTTTCCCTCTCCCTTCTCTGAAAATGTAATTTTGACTTTTTTTGATAGCTGGCAGCACTGAATTATAATATAGGACTAAAGGAGCAGAGAATTACCAGGTGTTTTTGTACTGTGTGAATTTACTGGTTATAATGTTAGAAGCAAGATGAAGAAAGGAACTTCCCACTCGACCATCCGGCAGCGGGACACCCTTCGTTGCTGTCACTGAATTCTTTTAGACTCTAGCAACTTAGGTGTGATTGGTGTGATGAGAAATGTCAGCATGACACTGACTTACAAACTACCCTGTGGCCTAGGAAGGAATGTATTTCATATATATATGAAAATAAGTGCATTCAGTAGTATTCTTTTTTCTCCTTTTAAAACAGTGCTTCACTGTAACCAAGGAATTGTCCTAGTTATTTAAACAACCATTTTTATTTGCCTATTAAAATTTTCATAGAACCATGACTTCAAAGATGTCATGAAACCTCACATCTGTCTGATGCTTTACGAATTTTTTTTTTTTTTTTTTTTGCGGTAGGCGGGCCTCTCACTGTTGTGGTCTCTCCCATTGCGGAGCACAGGCTCCCGACGCGCAAGCTCAGCGGCCATGGCTCACGGGCTTAGCCGCTCCGCGGCATGCGGTATCTTCCCGGACCGGGGCACGAACCCGTGTCCCCTGCATCAGCAGGCGGACTCTCAATCACTGAGCCACCAGGGAAGCCCGCTTTACGAATTTTAAAGCACTTTCCAATCAATTTTTGTTTCCAGTTTCATCCGCAAGATCACCTGTGACTTAGGCAGAGCTGAATATAATTGTTCTCACTTCATGGAATAGAAAACTGATGTTTATATAGATGAGATAACCTGCTCCAAGACCTGCCTTGGTTAGAAATCAGGTTTTTCGGCATTTGGTTCAGGTTTGGTCCAAGCTGCCTCCCCAGAAATGTTCAGGATTTTTTTTTTTTAGCGTTCTGAGAAGGGATTACTGTCAGATGATTCTAGTCAAAGTGTCTGTAAGTCTAGGATCATTTCACTTCAGACACACAGCACACAAATTCTTGAACATTTTGCCTGTGTCAATTTAATTCTAGTTTTTGGTAAACTGAGGATGTAAGTGCTTATTATGAGAGGAGCATTATTCCGCGAGCTGGTATGACAGTTGAAGTTTCTCGTGGCCAGTTGTGCTTCACGTGCCTGAGGTACAAGGCACCACAGGCCAATAAGGAACCTGAGAGTGATTGGGTAGCTCCTGAGGAAGCTTGGACTTGGTTTTGAGAAGGTTCAAGGTTTCCCAGAAGATTAGAAGGACGGTTGGGCTAGATTTGATTGAGCCACCCTATTGGAGCTGGAATCAGTAATCCCAGGTGGGCAAGGGGGCAGCAAAGAAGGGAGTAACGTGACAGGGAGACACCTCAGGCTCACTCTTGGTGCTCTCCTGACCAGGTCCCACGTGTGGGAGACAAAGGGGATGACAGCCAAGAGGTGATGACTCACTTCAGAGGGAAACCCCTCCCTCTCCCCTTCCCAGTTGAGAGGCCAGAATCTCTAAGAGGGCTGGTGTGATGAGATAAAGACCTTCTTAGAGGATGCTTACTTGGGGCTCAAGTATGAGTCTGTATTTTATTTAACGAGCCCTGTATATTTAATGTCTCTGAATTATATCTTTAGAAGGGACCTGAACTCCAGAGCTTTCTGTAGATTTAAGCACTGCCTATTGTCTTTTTTGTAATAACAACTTCATTGAGATATAATTCACATGCAATAAAAATGCACCTTTTTAAAACTGAAGTATAGTTGATTTACAATGTTGTATTAGTTTCAGAAGTACACCACAGCGATTCATATATATATGTGTGTATATGCTTTTCCAGATTCTTTTTCCTTATACGTTATTACAAAATATGGAGTATAGTTCCCTGTGCTGCACAGTAGGTCCTTGTTGGTTATCTATTTTATATATAATAGTGTGTATATGTTAAACCCAAACTCCTAATTTATCCCCCCCACCCCCAATTCACCATGTTAAAGTGTAGAAATCAGTGCTGTGCGTTGATCACCACTATCTAATTGCAGAACGTTTTCATTACCTCAGAAAAAACCTCTTACCTTGCAGTCAGTCCTCACTCCCTCTCTCCCAGCCCCAGCCCCTGGCAACCACTAATCTCCTCTTTGTCTCTGTGGATTTGCCTATTTGGGACATTGCCTACAAATGGAATCATATAACTTGTGGCCTTTTCTGTCTGGCTTCTTTCACTTAGCATAATATTTTCAACATTTGTCCATGCCGTAACATGTATCTGTACTTCATTTCTTTTTACGGCTGATAAATCTTCCATTGGGTGCATATACAGATGGCCCCCAGCTTAAGCGTTTTTTGACTTTAGGTGGTGTGAAAGTGATACACATTCAGCAGAAACCATCAGCCACAGGATCACAAGGGTAGACAACCAATGCATGTACAACCATTCTGTACCCATACACCCATTCTTTTTTTACTTTCAGTACAGCATTCAATAAAGTACATGAGATATTCAACACTTTATTATAAAATAGGCTCTGTTAGATGATTTTGCCCAATTGTAGGCTAATGTAAATGTTCTGAGCACCTTTAAGGTAGACTGGGCTATGATATTCGGTAGGTTAGGTTTATTAAATGCATTTCGACTTTTATTTTCAACTTAAGATGGGTTTATTGAGACTTAACACCACTGTAAGTCAAGGAAGATCTGTACGGCGTTTCGTTTATTCAAAAATTGATGGGTATTTGGGTTGTTTCTGTCTTCTGCCTCATGAATAACACTGCCAGGAACATTTGTGTACACGTTTTTGTGTGGCCATGTTTTCAGTTTTCTTGGGTATATACCTACGAGTGGGATTGCTGGGTTGTATGATAACTCTGTGCTTAACTTTTTGACGAACTGCCAAATTTTTTACAGTAGCTGCACCATTTTATAAACCCACTGGCAATGAATGAAGGTTCCAATTTCTCCACATTCTCAACAGCACTTGTCTTCTTTTTGATTTTACCATCCTAGGGGCTATGGAGTGGCTTTTCATTGTGGTTTTGATTTGCATTTCCCTAATGACCCAAGATGTTAAGAATCTTTTCATGTGTTTATTGGCCATTTATATAGCTTTCTTGGAGAAATAGTTATTCAAATCCTTTGCCCATTTTTTAAATGGGCCTTTTTTTTTTATTGTTGAGTTTACAAATTGTTTATGTTTTGGATGAAAGTCTCTCATATGATTTGCAAATATTTTCTCCAGTGGGTTGACTTTTTACCTTCTTGATGGTGTTCTCTGAAGCACAGATGCTTTAAATTTTGATAAAGTCTGACTTGTCTATGTTTTCTTTTGTTCCTTGTGTTTTTGGTGTCATATCTAAGAAACCATTGACTAATCCAAGGCGATAAAGATTTATACCTATGTTGTATTTTTACAAGTTTTATAGTTTTTGCTCTTACAGTTAGATCAGTGATCCATTTTGAACTGATTTTTGTTAGGTGTAAAAAAGAGGTCCAGCTTCATTCTTTTGCGTTTGGTTATCCAGCTGTCTAGCACCATTTGTTGAAAAGACTATTCTTTCCCCTTTGAATTGTCTTGGCATCCTTCTTGAAAATCAATTGACCATAGATGTGTAAGTTTATTTCTGGAATCTCAATTCTATTCCATGGGTCTATATGTCTATCCTTATCCTAGTACCACACCGTCTTGATTTACTGTAGCTTTGTGGTAAGTTTTGAAACTAGGAAGTGTGAGTACTTACTTTGTTCTTGTTTTTCAAGATTGTTTGGCTGTTCTGGGCCCCTTGCATTTCCATATGAATTTTGGGATCAGCTTAGATTTCTGCAAAAGAAGGCACCTGGGATTTTGAAAGGTACTGTGTTGACTCTGTAAACCAGTCTGGGGAGTGTTGCATTTTAACAATATCAGTTGTACCAATCCATGAACATGCACATTCTTTCCACTTATTTAGATCCTCTAATTTCTTTCAACAATATTTTATTGTTTTCAGTTTAAAAGACTTGCAATTTTTTGATACACTTATTCCTAAGTGTTTTATTCTTTTTGAGAGTGGGATGGAAATAGAGTGAGTTAAAACACCACAAAGCTCACTGTTCTCACAGAGATTCAGTCATTTTTATTGAATGACTGCTCTTCCAGTTATTGTAAGCCTTTGATTAATTTTCAGAGTTTTGAAATAGTTGATTTTAACCACTTTTGCCAGTGTTCTCATTTCTTTCATAGAGGAATAGATTTTCTGAAGTCTCTTCTCTGACATACCAGAAATCAGAACTGTCTCTTATTTATACCACTGCCTTATTTTGGTTTACCTGCCTGGTCTCTGAGGACATTTGAGGTATAGAGGCAGGTGACTCAAACAAAGAGGTATGATGCAGAAGTTCATTGAGTCACAGGGCATCTTGGTGGTTGTCAAGGTTATATTAACAGACGGATATATTGGGCTAAAATTCCTATTACTGAGGCCACAGATAGAGTGGTGTACCTGAGACGTGGTTTAACTAGAAGTTGTTCCTCAGTGAACTGAAATTGAGAGAGCCATCAAGTGTCCAGTAATAAGGCATGGTTTTCATGTTTCTTGTGGAGGCTCAAACCAAGAGGAATATCATCCCAAATCTAAGAATGACAAATGCATTTCAAATGTCAACTTTAATCAATGCATAGTTACAACCTGGAGCTCAGTGCTGAGAAGATTCTGTGATCATATGTGATAGTGCCAATCACTGTATCAGTCTGGTCCAGCTAGATAATAATGGCCACTCAAACAGGGTGAATGTGGAGAATAAGGGGATTATTTAGGAAGCTGTGGGCAGAGTTGAAAGAAGTCAGTAAGTTGAAAGAAGTCAATATGATACATATGCTGTATCATAGCCAGAAATAGTGACTCCTACTTCAAGGCCAAAAGGACCTTTGATAGGATTGATTAAAGAAATGAGTTTTATCGACTCATGTAGAGTTCTTCTTCGTTTTGCCATTTCTTATACCATAACGGAGGTTAGTTGTAGTAATATCAATACTTTGTCCTTTAAAATTTCAGAATTTCTTGGTTGAAAATGCTTGGGAATATTTTTAGAGCTAAACAAATGCAATTTATTATTAACTTCTTCTATCAATCATTCCAGCTCCACCTAATGTAGTGAGAGGTTCTACATTACCAAGAAGTTTCACTATAGACTTACCTTGTTTAATCCTCACAACAAATAAATCAGCAATGCAATGTTTGAGAGCCCCCAAGACCACTTTCCCTTCTGACACTAAGTGCAAGTTCAGTGGTCCCCAAGATCACCTTTAGGTTCAATAATTTGCTAGGAGTCACAGAACTCACTAAAAGCTCTTATACTCACAGTTATAGTTTATTGCAGTGAAAAGACACACATTAAAATCAGCAGAGAAAAGAGGCACATAGGGCAGTGTCCAGGAGAGATCCAAGAATGAGCTTCCAGTTGTCGTCTCCTTGTGCAGTTGTGGATAGTGTTAACTTCTATCAGTACTGCATGATAGACATATGAAATATTGCCACCTAGGATGCTTACCTGAGTTTTGGTGTCCAGAGATTTTATTGAGCTTGGTCATATAGCCATTGTTGACTGCCTGCATGGCTGACCTTAGTCTCCAGCCCCTCCAGAGGTCAAACTAATATTGCATAGCCCAAGACACCCCTCAATAAATCACACTGTTGCATAGACCATCTGGCATGGCCCAAGGTTCCCAGGTCAACAAAGATACTCTTACCAGGCAGGATATTCCAAGGTCACTTAGAAGTGACCTTACAGGAGAGCCCAGTCCTATTTTTAGGCAAGGTTAATCCTTCACTACACAAACATGTAGGGTTATAGAATCCTAATTTAAAAAAACAGAATGAAGGAAACCCTTAAGGCAGGCAGACATCTGATAGGGATTTTCCTTTTGTCCTTATAGCTCAGTGATACTTTAGTGTATATAAGAATTACTATACACAAAATTTTGTATACTAGACATCCTGGGCTACATGACGGACTTTCAAAGGACTTTTTCCTTTACAGCTTAACTTTTAAAAATACCTTCTTGGGACTTCCCTGGTGGTCCAGTAGTTAAGAATCTGCCTTCTAGTGCAGGGGATGTGGGTTCAATCCCTGGTTGGGGAACTAAGATCCTGCATGCTGCAGGGCAGCTAAGCCCGTGTGCTCTAGAGCCTGCATGCCACAACTAGAGAGAAGCCCCACACGCTGCAACGAAAGATCCCACATGCCTAAATGAAGATCCCGCATGCTGCAACTAAGACCTGATGCAGCCAAATAAACAAAAATATTAAAAAAAAAAAAAATACCTTCTCACTATACCCAGCTCCCACCACAATGAAATACATAAGCAGCTGCTACTATAAAGAAACAAAAACAAAGGAAACAAAAACAACCTACATAATGAAATTGTTTTTACAGAAGAACTTAATCTGGAAACTCAACTTCTGTTAGGGCTACAATTAAGATTCTAGCCATAAAAACTCCATTAGGTCATACGTCTCTTCAACACACTTGTTTATGATTGTGAAACAAAGAGCTAAGAACTCTTGGGATCATTTGGGGGACATCTCCTTCTAGTGCAAAGTTGACTAAAGAATGAGGAAATTGTGTGACTTACAAGGTTACTGAAGAGTAAAATATTAGGCATTCTTAATCTACAGAATTAAAAAAGATAGTTTACAGAGTCATTCGAAGAAAGTTTTATAATAAAGAAGTCAATCATTACAAGCAAGTAAAAAGTAACATGTTTTCTCTCTTCCTCACAAAATTCACTCTTTCAGAGATGTTTAGTGTGGTTATCCATCTCTGACTTTGTTGGGCATATAACAGCACTGGGCTCTGCCTTCCTGGCTGAAATATTGTAGATCATCTTGAGATAATATATCAACCAAAAGCATTCTCTCCATAAATCTTACTAAGTTAGCAATGAATTTCTGTGGTGGAAAGGGCTTTTTTCCCCCCATTTTACATTTTGATTTATAGCATGCCCTTTGCTGAGCTGTGTCTCTAAGAGAACAGTGATTCTCTCTAATGGTTACATGTAGCCTGTCTTCCTTACACCATGAATTCAAATACTCAGCAAAATATCCTCTTACCAATAAATATATTTGTTATATAACACATTAGTAATTAACTTGGATAATTCGCTTTTTAAGGAAACAAACCTTTGTTGCACAATAGATTAAGCCAATAGTTTCCAGACTTTGTGATTTCACAGACTAGGAAAATTCCCAAAGTTTTTTTTGGGAGAACTAACATAGAGTTGTCAAATATTTTCTTTTGCCAAGTAAAGACACTACAAAGAAAAAAAATCCCACAGAATCTAGCATCAGAATTATTTTACAAAAGAATATTTTTGTAGTTAATATATGAGTTAATCAGTATGATTTACTGATTTGTCTTATTTTTCTGCTGACATCCTATTTTTTCTGTCCAGGTTCAATATGTCTTTTAGTAGTAATTTCACTGAAGGTCTGTGAGGAACAAACTGCATTACTGTAAGTGATTAAAACCATGGAATCTGGGGCAGAATGCCTGTGCTTGAATCCCCATTTGGCCACTGACTAAGCTGTATGACCTTGGGCAAGTTACTTAACCTCCCTGTATATTAGTTTCATCATCTCTAATAAGGTAATATTAATAATACCTCAAAGTGTTGCTGTGGGGATTACTGAGTAAAAATATATAAAGCACTTAGTACAGTGCCTTGTAAAATTGTATTATATAGCACTTGCTATTATTATTAATCTGTATATGTCAAAAATGTCCATGTTTTGTCCTCATTCTTGAATTACAGTTTAGTTAAGCATGGGATTCTATGTTGACCATTATTCCTTCAGTATTTTCAAGATATTACTCCACTATCTTCTTACATCTATAGTTGTGGATTGCTTTCCTTTATAGGCAAGAATCTCTTTTCTCTACTTGCTTTAAAGCTTTTTCTCTTTACACTTGATATTTTGTGGTTTCACTATTACGTGTTCATGTGTGAATTTAACTTCATTTTTCTAGCTCAAAATTTTTTGCTCCTTCAAATTGAAGACTCACATCTTTCTTCAATCCTACAAAGTTATCAATTATTGTGTAAATTAGGATAAGATTCTGCTGCAAGTGATAAAAACAAACAAAAAAAAGAAAAACTCTAAATCAGAGTGATTTACATAAGACAGAAGTTTCTTTTTCATATAAACTAGGCCTTCCAAATGGTGTTTGATGATGTCAGGGACTCAGGGCCCTTCTATTTTATTGTTCCACCATTCTCAGCAAGGAGAATCTCTACTCGAACTTAGACCATAACATCTGCATTCCAGTTACTAGGAAGGAAAAAGTACAGAGAAGGGCCTACCTCCTCCCTCTAAGTACATTTCCGGAAGTTGTTTCTGCTGTTTCAGTTACATCTCAGAACATAGTCATATTGTCAATCCAGATACAAGGGAAGCCAGGAAATATTGTCTTTTGTCTGGGCAGCTAAATTCCCAGCTAAAAATGGGTGATTCTATGAATAAGGCAGAGAGGGAGATTGGTTACTGGAAACAAGTAGTAGTCTCTATCATAGCCATTATTTTGGTTGCAAATTTCTCTAGTATTCCCTCTATTATGTCCTTCTGGAACTCTTAGTAACATTCTATTCTCTTTGCCTCTTTCTTTTTAATATATTTTTATCTTTTTGTGTTATATTCTGTGAGACTTCTTCAGCTCTATCTTCCAATTTACTGATGTTCCTTTAAGCTATGTTTAGTCTACTGAGTTAAGCTTTTTAAAAATTATACATTTTTATTGAAGTATAGTTGATTTACCATATTATTAATTTCAGGTATACAGCATAGTGATTCAGTATTTTTACAGATTATATTCCATTAAAAGTTATTATAAGATAATGGCTATAGTTTCCTGTGCTATGCAATGTATCCTTGTTTTTAATTTATTTTGTACGTAGTAGTTTGTATCTCTTAGTCCCATACCCCTAATTTGCCCCTCCCCCTTCCCTCTCCTCTGGTAACAACTACTTGTTTTTGGTATCTGCGAGTCTGTTTCTGTTTTGCTGTATACATTCATTTGCAGTATTTTTTAAAATTCCACATATAAGTGATATTATAAAGTGTTTGACTTATTTCACTAAGCATAATATTCTCTAGGTCCATCCACACTGCTGCAAAAACTGATATATTTTTTATCTTTAGAATTTCTATAACTTTTTCCCTGAAATATGCCTGTTATTTTTTTATGCTCTTCTGTTTTTTTCATTCTTTTATGTCTCAAACCATTTAAGCATACTTACTTCATAGTCTCTTTGCTCTACTGTCTGTAATTCTTGGGGGATGAATTCTACTAACCCACAGAAGAGATATTTCTATATATACATATACACACAAATATATATGTATGTAGGTGTATATATGTGTGTGTGTGTATTTTTATCTCATCTTGGGTATTTCTTTCCATGGTGTCTCATGTGTCCAGGATTGCAGAGGGTTATTATGGAACAGTTTTGTATTTGTCTTTAACAGCAGTCTTCAGGTTTCCCTGGTTCAAGCCAGCTTTTCTGTTGCTACCTCAGCTTGGGTTTCCTGCACTATTCATGAATGCACATTTGGCCCCCACTCTTGTGGACAGCTCAGTTTGGGAGGTATGTCATGTGGTGGTAATCAGTCTGCATTCTCCCCTAATTCTAAGGCTAATGGGAGCAGATATTCTAGAGTCCTTTTCATTTCAGCAAAGCTCTTCTGGGATCCTACCTCTATGCTCAGCTCCAAAGCCATTGCACTTGGAACCTCAACTCCCCTTTCAGCTTAGGTATTAACATCCCAGCCCCTAAGTCAACTTCTGATTCTACTTCTCCAGTTGCCTGTTTAGCCTCACCTCTTGCTCACCACTTTTTAGTGTTCTCTTCATTTCTGGTATTTGAGGATTTTAATTTCTTAGTTTAGTTGCAAATTTCAAATGTTTTTATTATATTTTATTGAGCATTTATCTGTGTAAGGAGTGATGAGTGCTTTCCACATCAAGTTAGTCTGTCATAGTGATAAAAAGATAAAAAGTCTGGCAAAAAGAATTTTAAATCCCCCAAAGCAGAAGAATAAAAATCTCTCAGTAAAAGTATTGAAATTATTTGCTTCAGTATACTAACCTTGTTTATTCATTTGTAATGGGCCAGCATTGCCGTGTGGGTTGACATTTAGAAATTAATGGATAGAGCATTGAGTTGTTCAGTTGGTTCAGGTCCTGGCTTTGTTGCCTGCTAATTGCAAACTTGAGGAAATTGCTTAAGTTCTCTGAGCTTATGATTAGCCATAAAATTGGCATATTATTATTTGCCCTGCTTCATATGATTATTGTAAGGACCAAATGAGACAATGGATTTGAAAATGCTTTATTTTTTTATTGAAGTATAGTTGATTTGCAATGTTGTGTCAGTTTCTGGTGTACAGCAAAGTGATTCAGATATATATATATATTTTTTTTCAGATTATTTTCCCTTATAGTTTATTACAAAATATTGAGGCTAGTTCTCTGTGCTATACAGTAGGTCCTTCTTGGTTATTTATTTTATAGTAGTGTGTATATGTTAATCCCAAACTCCTAATTTATCCCTCACCCACCTTTTCCCCTTTGGTAACCATAAGTTTGTTTTCTATGTCTGCAAGTCTATTTCTGTTTTGTAAATAAGGTCATTTGTAGCTTTTTTTTTTTAGAGTCCACATGTAAGTGATATCGTATGATATTTGTCTTTGGCTGGCTTCCTTTACTTGGTATGATAATCTCTAGGTCTAAGTTTGAAAATGCTTTAAAACTTAAAACACATCATACAAATTTATAGTATTATTAATAGCAACGTCAAGGGTTGAAAACCATTAACACATTCATTAAGATAGTTTTCAAATGCTATATGAAGTATTATGGGATTTTTGGTTTGGTTTGGTAAACTGAAAAAAACAAAAACACTGTATCCTGGTAAATGCTATCATTCTATGAAAATACCTAATAAGGGAACTACTTGGAAACATTCAAATTTTCTTGTGAAATTTAAGAGCAGCATTTGTACTGACAGGCAGTTATAACCTTAATAGACTATGGAATTCATCGTGGAGAGATACACTCTTAGCAGTTAAAAAACAGAGACTCGAACCTGGAAGTCATCATTTCATTTTGTTATTATGTGTTTTCTCAAACAATGGATACTGAAAGTTCAATTAATATTCTGTGAGGAAACATAAACTCTTTATTTAATGCAGAGAAGATGTCCTCATGTTTGAAAATGTTGAGAACTACCAACCTAGCCTATGGTAGTACTCCACTAACTGGCTCCAAACCCTCCTTGTCTCACTAAAACATATTCTCTAAGACAGAAGGATTGTATCAATTCTCCATGATTATCAGTCAACTATGATGTCTATTGCAGAGTATCTGTGATTTACTAATGGTTATAGTACTAAGTTTGCAAATAATTTACTTAAAAGAAAATGAAAGATTGACTCGAGATGGCAGACTGATCATACACCTCTACCATTTACTCTGTATTAAATCTCATAAAAATACAGGTAAATAGATATAGATAATAAAATACAGTTTAATAGCATTGGAAAACAGAGAAACTTCCTATCAGAAGACATACTTTTTAAATAAATTCTGAAAGATATCACCAAGAACAAATGTTTGGAAAACAAAAATAAATGAAACAAAAGCCCAACCCATGTGGAGGTAACTGCTGGGGAGTTAAGTCCGATAGAATTACAAGCTTAGAGTCAGTGAATATTAAGAAGTGGAAAGGGCCCTGGTACATTTATCAATTTGGAAAATTAGGGAACTGCATGTGGAGCAGCAAATTAGTTATCCCCTCTTCTGTGTGCTAAGAAATGGGCAGCTGTGGTATGAACTGAATCATACACTGTAGCTAGAAAAGCAGGTGATGCCTAAGTAGCTACTAACCCCCAGGGGGATCAAAGAGCCCATCAAACAAATCATGCTCAGGTACTATCTGACTGCATATCCCAGCCCTGTTCCAAAGTCAGGCTATAGTAGACAGAAACAGCTTATACTGATAGGGATTTGGAAATATCATGCGTAAGACTGTACAATTAAGAGTCACCACGGGCTTCCCTGGTGGCGCAGTGGTTGAGAGTCCACCTGCCGATGCAGGGGACATGGGTTCGTGCCCCGGTCCGGGAAGATCCCACAAGCCGTGGAGCAGCTGAGCCCGTGAGCCATGGCCGCTGAGCCTGGGCATCCGGAGCCTGTGCTCCGCAACGGGAGAGGCCACAACAGTGAGAGGCCCGCGTGCCGCAAAAAAAAAAAAAAAAAAAAAAAGAAAGAAAAAAGAGTCACCAAACATTTGAGAAAAAGTACAATACAAACAAAAATTAAGAAAGCGAACAAAAGACTTTAAGCATAAGTACAATATTCTAAGAGAGATAAGAGCAGCTTTTGTATCCATAATATAGGAAGAGTCTTATGTATTAAGGAAGCATGTATAGATCTTGGAAATTAAAAATACAGTCAAAAATTTAAAATTTTAATAGATGACCTAGCATAACAATGGACATGGCTGAAAAGCAAATTAGTTAGTAGAAAGTTAGTGCCAAGGGATTCTTGCATTACTTAGTGGTAAAGTACGATGAGAAGGATAATGAGAGAAAAGTTAAAAGACCTAGATGATAGATCCAAGTGTTCATTCTGTTAGTAGCTGTCCCAGAAGGAAAGAGAGAGAATGGAGGGGATGGAAATAACAGAAAAAGCTACAGGATAAAATTTTCCAGAATGGAAGAAAGATAAGAATCTTCAAACTGAAAGTATTTTAATTCTTTTCTCTCCAGTTGTGAAGTTTTAATCATTCTCTTTGTTGTACTGTTGTACTCTTGCTCAATCTGATTTTCTTCTTTGTGTGATTTGTAGTTTTTGTTTGTAACCTTGCCTTTATCAGGGACTGTTTCTTCTGTGGATTGTGGAAATATCTTTCTGGGGGTGGGGGTGTGTGTTGCATTTGCTTTTGTCAGGCACCTCAGTGGTATCCCCAGCAGGATTATTTTTTATGTTAATTTTCTGTCATATGAGATGACCTGCATGTAAACTCATGTTTCAAATTGGAATGTGGTGCAAGCTTGAGGTTTTACTTTCTCGCAAAGATTTATTCATTATCTATAGCTCTAGGCAGAGGCAAACTTTCTTGCTAACAGTTAAGTGAGTGGAGTTCTTCCAGTATGCCTTGTACCAAGATAGCAGCTATTCCAAAGTTCTAGCTTTATGCAGGTTTCAATGCCATCTCTCTATTTTGGAGGCCATAAATTTCCATCTCTGTTCCAATGTGAATTAAAATTCAAGTTCATAGTCTTTTTTTTAAAATAGTGTACACTTTTTAAAAAATATTTTTTCAAGTCCCTAGCCTGTAAGACCTCTCTCCAGATCTGCTAGCAACCTCCATTCCATTCCCCCACTCACATCAAAGCTTGTGTTATTACTCCAGTTATATAGTATATCTATACGATGGAAGACTATGCTGCTGTTAAAATAATGAGGTAGTCTACATGTGTTGACAAGAAAAGATCTTCAAGATATATATTGATACATAAAATAAGCAAGTTCTTTATTTTGAAACATGAGGGTTTCCCTGTTTTGTGAGCTGGGCTGCATGTTTATTTATTGTTTCATTTTATTCAGCATTTCAAGGTGTTTGTAATGAAAGGGGTTCACTATTCGCCTTAATCTGCCATGTTGTAAGAACCAGAAGTTCCCAATGCACAAATATTTAATAATGGCATTTATTTGTTTGCAGTCTATTAAAATGTCTTTAGTGGAGGAATAAAGATACACCTGTAGTCTTACCAGTACTATAGATAATAGTGTACAATGGATATGTTCCCATGGAAATTCGTTGGGCATGTAAATACTCTTTGGGGCAGCAGAGGAATACTTCACCTACTTCCACTTGTGTGCAACATAACACAGCTTATAGTAGATACATTTTTGGCACACCAAAATGTACCAAATAGAATAACTGGTAGAATTACCCATACCAAACTCTGCCAAAAAGCAAAGGTTGAGTTAGTGCTAGAAATAATTTAAATAAAATAGAAATCAGTTTAGGAAATATTTTGATATTCTGTGTACTCATGCCTTTCAATTAAAAGTGTGTGTGTATGGCTTCCCTGGTGGCGCAGTGGTTGAGAGTCCACCTGCCGATGCAGGGGACACAGGTTCGTGCCCCGGTCCGGGAAGATCCCACATGCCGCGGGGCAGCTGGGCCCATGAGCCGTGGCTGCTGAGCCTGCGCGTCCGGAGCCTGTGCTCTGCGGCGGGAGAGGCCACAGCAGTGAGAGGCCCGCGTACAGAAAAAAAAAAAAAAAATGTGTGTGTGTGTGTGTATCTTGTACTGGGAGAAAGGTTTTTAGTTTTTACACTCTTAATTGTATATAGAAGTGTTCAAAGTTTTAGAATAAGGAGGAGAATTCAAGGTTATAGGAGAATGTTATCCTTAAATTGAAATTTTAATTATAGTAATAGTGATAATGTGATTACATTGATCACTGATCAATGTGTATGATCTCATGCTCAATATCCTTATGAAGTTACTATTATCCTAATTTTACAGATGAGGAAACTGAACTCTAGAGAGGTTAAGTAATTTACCCAAAGTCACACAGCCTCTATGTGGTGAAGCCCAAATTCCAGCCCCAGTTTGATTCTAGAGCCATGGCTAGAAACAATCTAACATAGAAATATGTCTCATATCCATCACTCATTGGAGACCACACTTAAATTTTTGGTGTATTTTATTACCTTTTTTCATTTTCCCATTTACATAAGTTGTCATTTTTGAGGTTATTGATAACAGAAAAAGCAAATGTGAGGGCCTGTATGATGATTCTGAAATCGTCTACATTCTAAGGACTATGTTTTTATTTGAAGAAGGTAGTTTATCCTGGTTTATCCTGACTTTTTATTGGTGGACTTAAAGAATCATGCCTGATGAGAAGAGCTTTTACTGCAGTTATTTGAAAGACGTCTGTAGTCTTCTCCCTTCTCTCAAGACTTCTGGGACATGTGTTGGCTGCCTCTCTGACGTCTGTTTCTGATAAGTGAGTTTTAGTCTCTAACAACTCCTGGGAATTTTGTCGGCAGAGACCGGGTGAGATCATTTTGCTTTCCGCTGAGTTTCCTTTCTCTGTTTTTTTGGACTGTTCTGATGAGCATGACCCTGGAGCATTCAGTAATACCTCTGTTCTCTTAGGAACTGTTGGCCTACTCCCTGGTTTTATCTCTGTCTGCACAAAAACTCCATGTCGCTGGAAAGGAAAACAAAGTTGACATTAACCAGGGCACACAAGTTGCTGGAAGATGCAGCTGTGACCTGAGTTCATGTATTAGCTCAAGTCCTGATTGAAGCAGGCATTTATTTCTCTGCCTCTTCATTGGCTGTCACCTTAGTTCGAAACTGAAGACGGAAGCATAATAATTATTGGTGAACCATTTAAACCAATTATGAACAAGGGTGCACCAGAAAATGAACAGGAAGGGAAAAACAGAAAGTCAAAGGAGCGGCATCTCATTATCTCCCATTCTCAATTTTTCTGTCATTTGAATTGTATGAGACTATTCATATCCAATTTCATTTCTTGCTCTGCAGGTTGCTATGGATACGATAGAAACTGCAGTTCATAGACCTAAGGATTTATGATTGCATCATAAACGTCTATTACTTCCAACAACTAATAGTTGTTGTGAAATGTTATTATTATTAGCTATGGTGAAATATGAAAACAAACATCTGTAGTTGGGAAAAAATCCAGCAATTGACTATTACATTACTGTTCAATTTATAAAACTTATATGCATCCCCCTGCCACACACATACATAAGCATATCAAAAACTTTAGCAGGTTGCTTTGATATTATCTTAAGTGAATGATTTTAATAATTTGAACCAAATTCCAAAGACTGATCCAAAATTATGACATAATTCTTTAGTTTTGACTATGACATGTGGTTAAGATTTTATCCTCCTAATAACCATGTTAGTTTGTTTAAATCAACTTTGAGAAATATGATTATGACTTGAAAGGCTTAGAGTTCTACCATAAATCTATCCCATCATAAAGTATTAAGTAATTGATTCTAAATACTGACTTACCTTTCCCCGGATAGGCTCACTGGGTGTTTTCCTGGCATCATATTGATGTGAAAAAGAGATGCGTTCTATAAAATTCTTTTGGAGTTCTGCTGATGCATCAGGAGAGGCAAGTGGAACTAAGGGGAGAAAAGAGATTTTGTGAAGTCAGGATAAAAGATTTGTATATGGAAATGTAATCAGTATTTATAATATTTTTGCTTTATCAAAAATGTTAACGAAACGAAATTCTTTTAAGTATGAAAGGTTACCTAAACACATCTAAATAATACAATAATAGATTCATCATTCTTTCTCCATGAAAAGAACCAAATCAAAACAACCAAATTAGCCCCACAGGTGGAATTGCTAGTAATTTTAAAAACTAATAATAATGTAATAATGGCTTTTAAAAGTCAACTGTTAGATCTGCTTCTTGCACATATGCCAACCAAAGTGTTAGGAAAAGCATAAGTACAATTTATTTGTCAACTTATTTTTACTACTGAAAAGGCTTTGAGAAATTTATGCGTAAGGTGCTCCCTGCTAGCACTGACAAATGAACTGGAAGATTCCAGGGCTACTGCACTTGAACACACAATTCTTTTCATTTCCCATTGACAAAGGCTCTGAAAATTTGTGAGAGTATTAAATTCTTTAAAAATCGCTTTTAAATAATCCTCCAATCTGTGTAATAGCTATATAGGGGTTCATTATATTGGTTTCTCTATGTTTAAAATTTTTAAAAATTTTAAAAACTCACTTTAGTTTTGCTTTTAGCACACTACGTTATGTAAGGAGTCAGAGTAACACCCAGTTTAGTGACATAAAATTCTGTCAAGGAAAAAATTAAAAATTTCTCCCTTTTATAGAAAAATATGTACATAAGATAATATGTACACCTACCATATCTATGGAGTGATAACAAGAAACTGATAACAGTGGTTGTTGCAGGGGGAGAGAATTAGCTGGCTGGAGGACAGAGGTGGAGAAGAGTGGATTCACTTTCACTCTTTTCCCTATTGTACCATTTGAATTTTGTACTGTATGCCTGTATTAACTATTAAAAAATAAAATTTAAATTGGAAAAACCATGACTTTAAAATTAGGGAGAATATATAAGAGGAAAAATATGTTAGTAAATTCACATTTATTAAGCATTCATGAATTTAATTCAATATTCAGACATTGATATAAACTAATTTTACTAGCTAGAATGATTATTCCAATATTTATACATTACATAATGTGAGATGGCAGTCTTTTCTAGCTAGCAGGGAAAAATGCTAATTGATAACATTTCCTTGATTTCTAATTGAGATCAGATACTCAAAACTCATTTTCTACTTAATCATTACCTTTCTTATAGGATTTGCTAGCACACAAAAGAGAGCAGGTGCCAAAGATTTAACATAAATTTGTGGACAACTATTACATTGAGAAATTCTAACCATAAGTTATATTTTTCTACCAAATCAGAAAAGACTATCAGTTTTGGGGTGAACGCCATGGTCTGGCTCACAGAATGTTAGTGTTTCCAGGAACATAGTCTGATAACTCTGAATAAAATGAGGCAGGTCTAAATTTAGGCATTAATCAGGTGGGGTTAATGGAGTATCCAAAGCATGGGCTTTGGGATAAGATAGACGTGCTTTCAAATTCCAGCTCTACTGCATTTCCTAGTTGTGTCACTTTGGACAAATCACTTAACTTCAGTGAGATTCAATTTCTTCTCCCTAAAATGGGAATAATAATAATTTGCTTTCAGAGCTGTGAGGATTAAAGACAGTGTTTATAAAGTCTCTAGAATGCTAGGTCAAATTAGAAAGGGACTTCTAAGTTAGGCAAGGGGCAAGCTCTTTTGCATCCTGACAAAAGGGAAACCATGGAAGAGGAGAAGCATGAATGTGATGAACTATCAAAATGCTGGGAGAAAACCAAAGGGTTTAGTAAACTGCTATGAAGGGTTGGTGGCAGCTTGGGCTGGAGGGTAGGGAGATCAGATGTAGACAGTAGAGAATAGGTTGGGAGAGCTTTTAAAATCTGCTCTTGACTTTCTCCCACATTGCTTTGGGAAGATCACTGTTTGCCTCAGGGTGGCAGAAACTGGCAGCAACTGTCTAGCCATGTGTTTGGAGCAGCACAGAAATCCCTCCAGGGTAAGGAGCTGATGAAAATGGATGCATGCAGCCCCTTGGGCATTTCCTTCTCCAGCACTCCCAGAGCAATTGTCAGTGCTGGTGGATTAAAAACATCAAGAGATTGCCTTCTCTCGGTGATGCCTCTTTTTAGGAGTTTAAAGGGGAAAGGAGTGGAGCCCTGAGTAGAGGATTGGTCTCAAATAGGGACAACAAATGGAGATGGTCAAAACTGGTTTTGTCAGGCCTGACCCTCTCCAGCCTGACCTTCATCTTCTTTCCTTAAATTCATTGAGAGGTACACAAGCCAGACCCTGGTCTTTAGCCTTTGCCCACACAGGGCTGATAATTCCCCTTGGGGAATATGACCTAAGATAAACTAGAGAGACACTGTTAAAGAAAGACAATAAGATTTAAAACGTACACTATGTGAAGCAAAATTATTAGAACCTATGTACCAAGAATAAAATAAGCATAACAAATATACTCAAAGGTACAGGAGGTATTCTTAATATAAAGCAAGAATAAGAGGTCATAAAAAAGAATCATGTAAAATATTAGAAATAAAAATATAATAGTTGAAGTAGAAATGGTGAGATAAAAATAAGAGTTATGAACTAGAAAATCAGACTGAGAAGCTTTCCCAGAAGGAATCTGGAAAGGAGAAAGAAATAAAGATAGAAAAGCTAAGAGACATTGATAAAGATAGAAAAGCTAAGAGACATAGAAATACCAACACTAGAATCCAGGAAACCTAGAAGAAGAAACAGAGAAAAGGAAATGTTTAAAGAAATAAAGATGATAAATACATAAGAATTAAAGAAAGCCCAAAGACCTCAGATTGAAAGGGCTCACAGATTACCAAACAGGTAGCAGGGCCAGGAGTAAGATGAGGCAGGTGAAGCTCATGGGATGCAAAATGTAAGGAGGCACTTGCACGATCCTGGGAGTGAGTGCCTCCTTACAGTTTGCACCCTAGACCTCTCACTTGACTCACTCTCCTCCCAGTCCTGTGTGGTAGATAAGAAATGACTCACATGTAAGACACTTTATAGAGAAATTTAAGGTCATCTGAGACAAAGAAAAAATTCTAAATGTTTCAAAGAGGAGAGGTAGATTACTTACAAAGGAGTAAGAAGCAGATTTATATCAAATTTGACAACATTGGACACATAATAACTTATTAATATTTTTTAAATATTAAAGGGAAAAAACCTTTAAGCCTGGAATTTTAATATTTTAATATCCAACCAAACTGTCATTTAACCATGAAGCCAAAATTTAAAAATATTGGGAGGCAAAGAAGGCCTCAGAATATTTCCCCATAAACAGACCACTTCAAAAAATTTCTAGAGGAAGAACTCAAATAAGAATAGAAATAAATCAAGGAGGGTGCCTAAGGTATATGGAAGAAAATAACAAAACGTTTTGCCTCCTTAAAAAGACAATGACTAAAGAACAGAAAAATAAGTATTACACCTATAATAACTCAGAACTAAAATTCTACTGTTTAACATATTAATGGAGATTCTGGTGAATATTATAAAAAATGAAAAAAAGTAGTATAATGATTGCAAAGGAAGAGAAAAAGCTGTCATTATTTGTAGGTAATATAATTACCTGAATAGAAAAACCACTAGAATCAATAATGAGAATAGGGCTTCCCTGGTGGCGCAGTGGTTGGGAGTCCGCCTGCTGATGCAGGGGACGCGGGTTCGTGCCCCAGTCCGGGAGGATCCCACGTGCCGCGGGGGTGGCTGTGCCCGTGGGCCATGGCCGCTGAGACTGCGCGTCCGGAGCCTGTTGCTCTGCAGCGGGAGAGGCCACAGGGTGAGAGGCCCGCGTACCGCAAAAAAAATAAATAAATAAAAAAAAATGAGAATAAGGGTATAGCAAGGCAAGCAGATAAGTGTACAAAAATCAAAAGCATTTTGCTATAATAAAAATAACCTACTAGAAAACAAAAGGAAAAATAAGATACAGTCCCTGTAGGAATAAAACTATACAGTATAAAGTTTCTAGAAAGTAAGACCTCACAAGATCTCTAAAGAGAAAATTTTTTAACTCAAAGACAAAAATTGAGCTGAATAGACTTTCCATTCCCTTAGATAGGATGGGATAGTATGTTACTGTAAAGGTGACAGTTTTTCCTAAATTAATCTATAATGTCAACACAACCCAATCAAAGTTCTAGCTGGATATTTTGAGAAATGTCATAAATTCCAAAATTGAAATGGAAAAATAAAGGTCCATAAATAGAGAGCTTAACTGTGAAAAGGAAGAGCAAAGAATGAGGAATTTCCCTATCAGATATTAAGACAAGCTAAAAATCTATATCATTAAAACATTTTAGTAATGATCCAAGGACTGAAAATTAACCTAAGGAATGTAACAGAGTTCAGAGACAGACTTATTCATATAGGGAACCCTAACATACAATTAAGGAGGTCTCCCAAGTTAATGACAGAAGTGTAGATTGTTTAGTAGATGGTATCCAGAAAACTTGTTCACTGCATGGAGAAAAATGGAATAGGTTCCCTATTTAATACTGCACATAAAGCTGAGCTATAGAGTTAAATACATAATTATGGAAGGTAAAATGATAAAACCAAGAGAAGAAAATGTAGGAGAATATTTTTGTGACCTAAGGGTAGGAAAACTCATCATAAACACCCAATGCACAAACCATAGGTGAAAACTTAATAAACTTGATTACATCAAAATTTATTTCTGTACACCATGAGCAAAGTTAACAGAGATGATAGGTTGGGAAAAATTATTTGTAGCATGAAAACTAAAAGGGATAGGACATCAGTGGGAATGGCAGAGTAAAAACCTCCAAAAAAACTGCTTCTCCATAAAAGCAATGAGAACATTGGCAAAAATAATCAAAATCAACTTTTTCAGAACTTTGGAAATTAACCAAAGGCTTGCAACAATCTGAGAAGCATTTATTCAAGAAAAATGGCTTAATCTCTGTAATAAAAGCAGGCCTTTGGCCCAGTTTTCATGCCCCTGTCCCCACCTTGTCATAAGCCTTGGAAACTAACAGCCCTGAATTTATGGTGAAAATCAGCAAGAAGCTTAGCAGCCACTGAAAAGAACCACTGGCTTTGGAACTTCCCACAAACCTGAACTCAAAGAATTGTTATTTAACCTGGCTGGCAGTTCTTTGGAAACTCCATTCCTAGGGCTTGTCTTTATAGACAATGACTCAGCCTCTCTTAGTGTAAATAGCCTTTCCCCTAAAGGCATTTGTCAAAAACAATCAAGGGCAATTTTTTAACAGGGCAGCTGCCATTAATGGCAATAATAGTTGGGGCAAACAATCAGCTGACCCAAACTAGAAACTTTTATGCCTCCTACCTGCGTAGAATCCAATGCCAGCAATTTCCCACACAGGAACCTGTCCTTGGACAACACAGGTCATATCCACCTACTATAAGGAAAACTTAAAAGTATGATGAATTCTCTCACTTTGTCTTAGTGAGAGAAATGCATAGAGCAAAATCTCTATCATCATTAAAAGCCCTCTGTAATAACAAAAATGCCTCGCCATAAACTAGATTTAATACAAATAGTATATTGCATATTTTTCATATAGGGTAACAAAGATTGGTCACAGGGTAACTTTTTTTCAAAACAAATACTTTAATACCTTACTAATATTCAAAACCAGTATTCTACCAACCAACACATTTCTTCTAAAATAAATATTCAGTAAGTCTTTTAATTTTGGGAAGGTTTGGGATTAAATGTAGAGATGATAAAGCAAATACATTTAAATCTATAATTTGTTATGTAATATGTCAGAAGAAAATTTGATCTGATAGTTTTCTAGTGTTGACAGTTTTAGGGAAATATGATTAAGTTTATAAAGAGTATTAAAATGTTTGACATATATGTATTTACTATATTTATAGGTTTAATTTATTAGATTTACAAGAATTTTTTAATTGGGGAAGGTTTTTTTTAAAATTTTATTTTATTAAAAAAAATTTTTTTTAATGTATTAGGGTCTCATTAGCTCTTATTATAAGAATTTTTTAATTGTTTGGGAAGGTTTTGATGGTCAAAGTTCTACATTTTCCTTGTTAGGTATTTAAAGTGTTAAGAGGAAAACAGAATATAATTAAATCACCAAATGCAGTTTAAAATATTAATGGAATTTAATTGACTATGTTTGTAAATAAGTCATTGTTAAGGAGTATTTCATTTGTTCAAGCTGAGTTAAACACCAAAGAACAAGTGAAACTTACTATTCTAATATTATACAATATTTAAAAATTAAGGGCTTAAAGAAATATTTTTAAATTTATAATGTTAAAACTAGAATGTTAATTTAACCATAAATAAATATCTCTTTCTGTATGCAAAGACCCCCATAGAACATAAAAAATCTTCTACTGAAACAAGTTACCTTCAAAGGATTAACGACTGGACTGCTTTCAGACCTGACATAACAATAGAATCCAGATGACAATGGAATAATACCTTCCTAGTGTAAAAGCTAAGTAACTATGAATATAGAATTCTGTACCCAGCTATACTTTCATCTATTAGTGAGGGCAATTTAAAGACCTTTTCAGACAAAGAAAAATGAAGAGTTGGCCATTCCTAAACTCTCATGGAAAGGACTACTTAAAGACATTGAAGTAAGGTGTTACATTGGTGACCCCAGAGAATCAGGCCTCCCAGTATTTGCATCCTTGTACAGTCCCCTTGTGAATGTGCACTGGCCTTGTGATTAGCTTCAACCAATAGGATGTGGCAGAAGCAATACTATGCCAGTTCCATCTACCCTGCTGGAGAAACCACACGCAGAGACCAAATGGAGAAGGTCAGGCCCAATCATTCCAGTGTCCCAGCCGAGTTCAGTTCCCAGATGACCTACCAACTAAATTCGGTCGCTCAAGTGCTCACCAGCAAGAATGGCCAAAGAACTGCCCACCTGAGCTCAGCCCAGACTACAGAATCATGAGCAAATAAAATGATTGTTGTTTTAAGCAACTAAATGTTGGACTGACTTCTTATGCAGATAACAAACAGAAAGACTTAAGAAGGAAGTCAATTAAATCAATTAAAATGAATCATCTTTTATATAGTGATCTAGAACGTCCCAGAATCTTGAAAATAATAACTTAAAAAAATATCTTCATGGGGACCAATAAAGGGGCAAGAAAGGTAATCTAAACTATTATAGAAAGAAGTTCCTTACCCAGACATTATACCTATTAAAAGTAAACATAACTACCATGTTCATTTATGCAAATATATGTGATTTTTAAAGAAGCCCACAATAGTGAAGATCATCTAAGTGGGAAAACATCAAAGAAGATATTCAAGTTCTTAGTGGTTACTCAAGAATTCAAATCGGACCCAAAATAATTACTTAAAAGAAGCCTTGTTAGATGAGGCTTACAAAAAGTAAGCCAAAGTCTATGAAGAATGTTTGAAATTCACTCTCTGTTTCTTGGAAACTTCTAATTAAAATAGGAATTTTCCAAACAAGGATACACCAAACAAGTTGGTGTCTAGCCATCTATATTTTATCAACAAAGCCAGCATTTATTCAAACACACAACTTGTTCCTCATATTGATGCGGATTTAGCAGCTTTTGTTTTGAGAAATTTTCTTAACTTTTCATTTGTAT
The DNA here is from genome assembly GCF_951394435.1 of Stenella coeruleoalba. NCBI lineage: Eukaryota > Metazoa > Chordata > Mammalia > Artiodactyla > Delphinidae > Stenella > Stenella coeruleoalba. The sequence goes on from NC_137159.1 coordinate 45,129,557, forward strand.
CTACTTAAAAAACATTTATCAGTATTATTTTTCTATTAGAAACCCCATTCTTCTAAGTAGTATTTATTTTCATCTTACATAAACGGATTATTAATGTAAAAATAACAGTACAGATTTTCACAATACAGTGAAAAAGAGAAACTTGAATACAACTGTAGCAAGAAATCATTGTTATGTTATACCTTGATGCAAAAGAAGCAACACAAACTAAAACCTATTTTAGAAAAATATTTTTAGCACCGTATCTGAATTCACAATTTTAAAGAATGTTAAAATATCAAGTAATTGATAAACAGCCAAAGTTTTATTTAAGTATGAAACACCTCCCTTACCAATTAGATCAGCTTTTCCAATTTATAAAGTTTTATTATATAAAACCCAAAGTGAACACTCATTCTTACAGGGACTCAGATATGATGGAGCATAGCCGTTTGTTGAACTGACCATGGATGGCAGCCAGGAAATTGTGTGGTGGTACAAGACATAAAGGGCACTTTCATTATCAGTACAAGATGACATTGCTGAAATGCCAAAAACCAGGCGTAATTAAGTGGGCTGATGGAACAGAATGACTATGAGATGACTTTTGCTATTAATGCATGTTTATATACACATTTTCTGTCTATATGCATATATGTATACACACACATATATATATACATTAAAAATCTGGCATATACAGACTAGTTTATATACTAGTTATAGTTTAAATGTTACATAAAATATTTTCTTTTAAATATCATTCTCATCTAGTACCCAAACACCATCTAAAATATGAATAAATTGCAGGTTTATATTGTGGTGTGTATATTAGTTAAAATTACATTATGACTTTAATCTGTTGAATAATATGTAATTATCATTAAACTAATCAATAAATATTTGTTGAGTCTGAGCATAGTGGTAGGACCTGGAATATAATAAAGATTTTGGCAATGAGAAATACCAGTAAAAGAACAGACACAGAGAGAGAGAGGAAGAAGATAGTACAATGATAGTAAAGAAATTAAAAGGGCTTAAAGCCTTAAGGAAAAAAGAGAACTAAATGCGAGCAGAGATATTAACAAATTTGGAAGCTGGAAAGCAGATGGATAAGTGGCAATTGAGTTGAGTAGAGTCCAGTAAACTGGAAGCTAAGGGCTTGCGGAGGAGGGGGGGTGAAAATCAAGCCAATTCATGCCACAGCCTTCCAGTGAGGCTCGGGAATTGGAGGCATCAGACGCTTCTGAGGCAGGGAGCATGGGAAGTGGTACAAGTCGAAGCTGTAAACTGAAGATTGTTTGAGAGACTCCCAGATTTTCTGTCCTCCACTCCAGGCAGAGGCTTGGAGGATTCCTCTAAGGGAAAATTGACAGACCTACAGACACTGATTATGGTTGTTCCCTTATGAAATGACCGGGCCCTGCCTGATCATCCTAGAACAAAGCCTATCTCTCTGTCTCATCTTCCACCACATCCCTTATTTGAACTAGAGAAGAAACAACTGCTCCTTATGAGAAAGTACTGAGACCTGACTGGTTAGTTAACAAAAAAGTCAGTTAAGGCAAAGAATCATAGAAAATTATGTAAACCATACTTATTTTCCTTTAACCAGTTCATTCACCAAAATTTTATTGGCGTGCAAAGGCATTTTCTTTGAGGAAGTACCTGTTGGTTGGAATTCCACTTTATATTTCTTGCACAAACCCCACGCCTAATGTGTCCTTTTCATTTTCCGTTTCTTTAACACAGAATGGAAACTTAAGGATGCATTTGAAGGAAAATGAGTACAGCGTCTTTCAAGATTTAAAAAATTCCCTCTAGCTCTTCTTTTATAGTTATTTTACCCATGCTTAATTAGCATTTTTAAAGTTAGTGATTAACCTTTTAGCAAGTCTTTGCAAAGTATTCAACTTTGAATGTTTTATAGAAACAACTGCTTTTTTTCTTACTCAGATTTTAATTTATAATATGTAATTAAGTTATAGAAATACAGTAACAAGTACACAGGCATAAATTGGTTCTGAAACAAGCATGACTTTCAGAAAGTATTCTCTACCTCCTTGGTCTGAGTTATGTGCCCCTTCTCTAAATCCCCATGCCAAGCTATCAGGAGCAATAGGAGGCTTAGGTAGATTTGGCAGGTCAAATAGGACCATGTAGGCCATGGCAAAGAATTTGAAATTTACTCTACAAACAGTGAGAAGTAGCTAAAGCCTCCAAAGGGGAAGAGTGATGTCCTTCATGTTTTTAAAAGATCTGTCTGACGATGGTGTGGAAAACATTATGGAGGAGGAAGAAAGGAAGCAGGGCAGTAGTGGCTTCACTACATTCGTAAGATAATTTGGGATAGAATTTGGAGATAGATGTGTCAAGATGGATTGGCTGTAGAGGGTAGGGAGTTTTAGAATGACTTCTAGGTATCAAAACTTGAGCATCTGGGGGAATAGAAATGACATTAATTGAGATGGGGGGATAGGTTTGGATGGGCGAAATGAAATGTTCTATTCTAGCCATGTTAAGCTTGAAAAGGAGATTAGTTATCCAAGAAGAGATGTTAAGTAGTTGGTTGGATATCAGGCTTGAAGCTCAGGAAAGAAGCCAGGGCTGGAGAGAGAAATTGGTACTTGTATTAACTCCTTTGACTTCAGCCTTAATCTTCTATTCCGTGTTTCATCTATTTTGGGTAGTCTCTCTTGAGGACTCATATGTTAAATAGTGATATTAGCACCCTTCTCCTCTTCTACTTCCCATCTTCTGTCAACTGTATATTTATTTTTCTTCTTAAAGCTGATAACATAATTCTGATCTGTAACCATATTTAAATTTTCCATATTGTGTCTATAGAATAACACTAAAAGTTAACTACTAAGTAGCACTTACAATACAATTACGTGAATTTTGTTCACTTAAGAGCCAAATGTTGTGCTAGGACTATATTTCTTTCTCAGTGGGTCCAATTCCCAGTGCCACTTGGGGAAGAAAAAGGTTCTAGTGTACACGTCAAATAAATCCTCTTTTCTAGGTTAAAAATGATTTCCCCTGAGACCTTTGAAGACATTAACTCCACTGTGCTCTTCCATCCGTGTTGCTTGATTCCATATACTTATTCCTTAGGTGGTGACTTAGTTTTCTTTTAATGGAAACTTCTGGAATCTTCTCTTTATAATTATTGTTTTGCAATTTCATAATGATGTATAGTTGTGTATCTTTTTCCCTTCATACACTCAGTAGACCCTTTCAATGGCTCTTCTTTATGTTGGGAAACTATCTTCCTATTATTTTTCTAGAGGCTGTGTAGTGTACTGGTTATTTTTACAGGTACTAGAGTCAGACTAAGTTCAAACACCAATTATTTGCTGTGTAGCCTTGGGCAAATTATTTAAACTCTGTGCTTGCTTTCTCATCTGAAAAATGAGAGTATTAATAGTATTACTATACTATTATATGCCATAGGGTTGGTGTGGGAATTGAATGAGTAAACATTTAGAAAGTTCCATAAAGTACCTGGCAAATAGTATATGCTTAATAGATGTTATGTGTGGATATAATTATCTCACCTTCGTTTTTACTCTTTTCTGGAGCTCCAGAAAAGTTGGACCTCCAAGACTGATTCTCCATTTTGCTTTTATACTCTCATATTTTCTAAGGTTTTGTGTGTTGTTGTTATTTTATGTTCTGTGATATTTCCTTGATTTTATCCTCCAGACCTAAAAAAAATATAATTTGGCATAATTCTAATCTTTGGTTGTCCATTCATAAATTAAGAATAGGATAGGAGACCAGTTTGAAATACTAAAGTAACTAGTGTGGTAGTTGACATCTAGCTGAGACAATGGGCTCTAGCATTCTTAATGTTGGGAGAGGGTAGAGTGCTCATGACTGGAGCAGTTATTTAAGAAACAGACTTTCAAATAACCCTCTGATTCTCCCCTCCCCCGTTTCTGTTATGCTCTGTCTGCTGACTGAGCCTTCAGATACTTTTGTGTTTTTTTCAGGCAGAATGGCTCTTCACTGCATCTCCTTCTGTATATTCTAGGCTATTGCTTCTTTGCTCTTTTTTATCCGTCAACAGTCTTCCATTCCTTCTCAAAATCCAGAAAGCTCTTCCTTCCATTCTTTTCACCTTTATGGGTCCTTTATGGTTTGACTGCTTTGCTGTCATTCAATAGGGTCTTGGGAGGCAGGGGATTTAGATGTTTGTGCTCAGTCTACCATCTTGAATCAGAATTGGAAACTTTATTACCTTTCTAAAAGAGACACCATTGTTATAGACTATCTAATAGTTGGCCCTCCCTATTAACTACCACCCTTGAGGTAGAAATCATGTTAAATATGACCATTTTCTAATATCCTGACCTTCAATCTAGCTTCCCTTTGTATCCTTAACTAGACTGGCCAATCACAGAGGCCAGAAGGCTAAAACTGAGGGACTGTTGACGTCTAAAAGTAATCCTGCGCTGCCTACTGTCGTGTTCAGAAAATTTGATGTTTATCTCATGAACTTTTGTATGGGGTGAGAACAGAGCGGGTATTCAATAAATCCATTTTTGTTTGGACTTGATCCTGCACTTCTTTAAGACTTGCTAAAAATTCTACTCCTGCGGTAGAGATGAGTAGTACTGGGTTAAGAAACAGAAACAACTTGAATAAATGTGAAAGACCTAGATTATTATAATGACATTGTCAGGTAAAACAAATTTTAGATCTCAAAATGTATGAATACTGTATAGAACAGTATTTCCTAAATTATGTTTTGTGGGATACCAGTCATGTGAGATGATCTGAAAAAAGGTAAAGTTGTCAATATTGGGAAAACATAGCATTCTTTATCCCTCTTCTTGGAAATTCATTATGCTTATGCTTAGAATAAGGGTTTTAAGAGTTCTGCAGTAAAAAAAAAAAACCACAAAACTGTTTAACTTTATAAATTCAGTTTTTCCAAAACTTATTTGACTTCCCCTGTTTTTTTGTGCAGTAGCTATAAACATCATAAAAACTAGTGTCCCTCATCAGAAAATCTACAAACAACAAATGCTGGAGAGGGTGTGGAGAAAAGGGAACCCTCTTGCACTGTTGGTGGGAATGTAAATTGATACAGCCACTATGGAGAACAGTATAGAGGTTCCTTAAAAAACTAAAATTGAATTACCATATGACCCAGCAATCCCACTACTGGGCATACACCCAGAGAAAACCATAATTCAAAAAGACACATGTACCCCAATGTTCATTGCAGCACTGTTTACAATAGCCAGGTCATGGAAGCAACCTAAATGCCCATCGACAGACGAGTGGATAAAGAAGATGTGGTAGATATATACAATGAAATATTACTCAGCCATAAAAGGGAACGAAATTGGGTCATATGTAGAGACGTGGATGGATCTAGAGACTGTCATACAGAGCAAAGTAAGTCAGAAAGAGAAAAACAAATACTGTATATTAACACATATATGTGGAACGTAGAAAAATGGCACAGATGAACTGGTTTGTAGGGCAGAAATAGAGACACAGATGTAGAGAACAAACATATGGACACCAAGCGGGGAAATTGGGGTGGTGGTGGTGGTGGTGGAATGAACTGGGAGATTGGGATTGACATGTATACACTAATATGTATAAAATAGATAACTAATAATAACCTGCTGTATAAAAAAATAAATAAAATAAAATTCAAAAACAAACAACAAAAACCAGTGCCCCTCCATGCACACTTTGAAAAATACTGCTCTATAGTGTTGCCTAACAGTTATAATTTTTAAAGTTTGCTGGCAATAATGAGCAGAATGCTACTAAATTTCTGACTTGGAAGCTGGTGTTATCAATGAACATTACAATTTTTATTATGTTGTATTAAACATATTTGGAGCTAAGTTATCCACTAGGAAGGGATAAGGAACAAACTTGTCAAGGGCTGCACTTGCTGCATGTATATTTTCAACTCCTGTAGAGGACTAATTTTCCCAGGAGGTGCAAGCACGTATAATACATCTTAATTTGATAGCAGTAACCTGAGACAGTGGAGAACTGCTAACCTTACCTATTCCATAAGAAGGCTTTTGCAACTTGCTGTATTTGACTGGAGAAACAAATGGACATGTTGGTTTTTTAAAGTCACTCCTCTGGGTGCTCTTAGTGTCATAAGGTGGTTGGAAGGGATTTTCCAGTCCTTTACCATGTGACCACCAGTCACCCTTCATGGAAAAAAAAAATGGAAACACAAAATTGGATACTGTAGGACATTTTCATTTTCATGTGTTTGATGCTCAGTAATTTGATTCAACAAGTTATTGGATTTTCTAGTACTAAAATAGAGTTCTGAAATCTAGGACTAAATATATTTTCATAAAGACTGTATTTCCTAAGAGGCACCTAAAAATGCATTATCATATAATTTTAGCTAAAATACAGCTGCTAATTTCTTAAACTACCTTCTGTCAACAGATGGAATGGTAAAAATCAACAAAATAGTTATGTTTCTATGTTTTGTACTACCATTTATATATATATAAGTATGCATATGTACACACGTATGCATATGTATATAGTAAACATGATTTAATCTAAAACTTATATTCTATACTTTTCATTATGGCAATACAAATAATGTATTATCATCTAAGATGGTGGTTTTCAAAGTTTTTAGTCCATGACCCACACCATGAAATACATTTTATGTCATGCAAGAGTACCCACTACATACATATACATAAAACTAGAGGTTTCACAAAACAATACTTATTCTTACTATACGCAGTGCACTTGGCTATTTTTCTATTATATTACTTTTCTATTTCATCTCATAATGCTGGTTGCAGTCCACGTTGATTTATAACTCACTAATGATTCAGTTTGAGAAACTTTGTTCTAAGCAGAAATATCTCCAGTGTTACTGAATTTCTGATAATAAAACCTGAACTAAGTATGCAGGAAATGAAGACTCTTCATTAGCACATTTGATCTCTTAGAAGTTCAGAAAGCAGTGAGGTGAATTGTTACTCAACTTAGTACTGACTAAAAAAATTTTTTTTAATCTGGTTGATAAGGTAGAAGAGAACCTTGGGAAAAAGGAACTTGACACCTCAGAGTCCTTGGATATTAGATAATGAAAGTAACCTTGGGTATGTTCCAACACCTACCTGGGGCTTTAAGTGAAGAGATCAGCCTTTTAAAAGATCAACTGTGATTGCATTGTCAGAGACTTTAAAATATGATTCAAGGTGGATAAATATGAGATTCTAATAAGTTAAATTCTGAAAATACAATTGAAGCTACATTGATATAAAAAGAAGGAGGCATCTGAAGAAGCTTGTGTGGCTACATAGGCAGTTAGCTTTCAAATGAGCTTAGTTTTCAAGGAGACAGGTGTGTGTACAAGCGGTGCACAAAATCAGATTCAAAGGAGAAACACTTTAATGGAGTCAGCTTGTCAGGAGACTGTCAAGAAGCTTAGAAGAGATTCATGAAATATACCAAGCAGCAAAAATAGGGTGTTCAGTGGGAAAAAATTCTGTTGCAGCAAGAAATCAAGGAAAGGCTTAGAATTTGGAGAAGAGTACCCTGCTTAGAGCTGAAAATCAGAGCTATTCAACTTTAGGTTCTTCATTAAGGGAAGTTATCTTCAAACTGAAAAAGATGGGATGGACATGAACCAAAGAGAGCACTAAGCCCTGCACAGATGAAGACAGAGTCAGAACTCACTTTGCAACTGGAAATGAGGGCCAGTTTCCAGGCCAATGACAACCTGTAACCAGGGGTAAAAATGAATGTTTGCAGAAATCAAAGAAATGTAGGAAGTGGGGAATTTTGGAGAGTAGGAAAGATCAGCCAATGCCTCATTTTTCAGAATGGACTTAAAGGTGAATTACATCTACTTGATGTAGATCCTAGGAATTCTAGAACATATCACTACACAGATGGTGTCTTCTCACTCTCTGGCTCAAAATAGTCACGTCTTACTGTTGTCAGAGTGCCTGCTTCTTGCAGCTCTTCCCTACTCTGTGATTACCACGGTGCTTATTATGCTCCAAGGTCTAGGCCTTTTCTCACTTATTCTCATCACAATTTTATGAAGTGGGTACACCCACTGTACAGATGAGAAAACTGCTGGGAGATAAAGTAACTTCCCCAAGGTATATCACTAACAGGTAGCAGAGCCTCCTCAATTCAGTCCGTCATTTGTCTGTGCATGCCTCTGATTTCTGTGCTACATTGCTATAGGAAATCTGCTGTGGAAGGCAAAGCCAGATAAACACAAATTTATTTAAATTATTTCAAAAATAAAAATAAAGAGGCTCTAAGTAAATATCCTGAGAAATCCTCTATGACAAGGTTTTAAGGCATACTCTTTATATCTTCTTTTGTTGATCTGAAACTTATTTTGCTAACATCCAAGTTACTGGAGAAGTGACTCTGGAGTAAGTGAACCACGATATCTGGCAGACTTCAATTTTTTTCTTAAACAAGAGTGTAGTGCAAAAGCTACCTTAAAGCAGAGATAATTCACCTTTCAAGAAGACTGGAATTTAGAATTTTACCAAAATGGTCTCTTTGGTTTCACAAATACGTATAAAGGAAATAATGAGCAGTTTTTTCTGAAGTGTGATTGATGACTTCAAGACCCTTATAGTCGGTGAGTGTTCTGATTAGTGTTGTCAATTGGACGAATCTTCACTTCAGGAGAATGAAATGCTACAGTTCAAAAACTGTTGTGTTTATCTTTTCTATTTCTGGATAGTCTGCCCTATGCCTGAAAAGTCTGGTTCCTTCCTGGAAGAGAGTGTGTATGCACCCAGGCACATGTGCATGCCTTTTTGGTCCAAGCATTTGCTCAGAGAGATTATAAGACAAAAGGTAAAGGCAGAGGCTTATTTTTTTCCTTCACCGCACACTGAAGAGAAAGACTAAGAATAAAAATGTACTGCTCTGTGTACCATCACTTACATTGGATTGAGAGGTGCATGTGGAATTATTTATGATTAAATAAACCAAACCGGGAAAGGTCCTCTATGTTATTGCTTTGCCTAGGTTTTGGGGGTCAGACCACATCTTGAAGATTTGTAGAGGGGGTTCTGCCTACAGAAAGAGTTGTTCCCAAAACTTTGCACCCAGAGAGAGGATGAAGTCCTCCCTTCCAGGCCAAAGCCTGTTTCTTTTCCTGCTGCAGGATGACCGTCACTGGGGCTCCATGGTAGGGAGGTGCCTGGTGATTCCTGATGACAAGGCTCCCTATAACCCCGGCTGCTGGAAGGCCTAAGAGCCATTGTGCTGTGGGCCCCTTAGTCACATTCGGAAACCACCGTGAGGCACTCTCTACGTTACACTTCTGTCAGCCCTTTGCCTTCAGAAATGCACCAGTAAACATTACTTACTTCCATTCTTTGGGAAACTAAGGGAGAATCCTAGGGGAAATGTAGTAAAAAGTAAGTGGGGTATCCTGGAGGGACCAGTTAAGAGAATATAAGAGGTGGTGTGCCAAGCTCTATGGCGCCCTGGCCAAGATGGCTGCTGCTGCTTGTGGCAGTGTGGTGATCTGTGGACATCAAATTACACTTTATGGATTCCTAGGGAAATCTGGACTTTTGACAACACCTTACACATAGAGTATCATATTTTTTTAATGGAGCTCAGTGGCTTTAAAAAATTTGCTGTGTTATAGCAAACACTAGAGTTACACTGTATCTATGTTCCTCTGTGTTTTGTTGTGGACCAGAAAGAACGCTGAAAAATACCTCTTTTTAAGCAATTCATAATAACAATTCACAATAACAGTTATTCCTGCACTGTGTTCTGTGGAACACTGGTTCTGCAGCATATTAATAGGTGTTATATAAAATAGGTTTCCATAGTTAAAGAAATTTGACAAATACTGAGTTAAACAAGTTTACCACAGGATTTCTGAGGAACCTTTATCTACTAATGTGAATTGTGAAGCTCTGAGAAGGGTGTATAAAAATACAGGTTTTCCAAAACATATGTGACTTCGGAACTTTATTTTATTGAGCACATTGGCAAGGACTAGTGCTCCAAAAAAATACGTTTTGGAAAATACTGACCCAGTGTAATCTTTTTTGAAATATCAATATTTACTAATATTTAAAAAGACAACCAAATTAGTTTTCATTGGAAATAACTGAGCTAAAGCTCCTTTTTACTTCTTTTAGCACCACCAATTTTATGTCCCTATGTAGAACTGTATAATTGATTATTTCACTTAAAAATCTTGTAAATAAATAAAACTGACCAACCTGGTATTCTAAAGATATTATCTTAGCAAAATACATAAGACAACAGATATATGTCAATTGAAATATTTAGGCAACTTTATTTTCTTTACTTTTATTTTAAAGCCAGTATTACTATAAGCCAGTTAATTTTTTTAAACCAAGCTAACCTTTAAAAAGAAAACTGTCATCTTAAATAAAAGAACAAAGTTTACAAATATGTGAAATGAGCATTCTTTATTACTCCTTGGGTACTTGCAAATGAGTACATTTAAGGGTTTGTTGTTGTTGTTGGAGGGGGTAGGTTTAGTTTTGTTTAAGTATGTCCATTCCCTTCACTCCACGCCCAATGTGAACACTTAGCTCTGTGATGCATCTTTGGTCTTTGTACCTCCTTGTTCAGCCCTCCTTGTTCAGCCACTGTGAACCTCTCTTACCTATCCTCTTACTTCATTTCAAACTCACTTTCACCACCTGTTTAAGGTCTTTGACTCATGGAGCTTTGAGCACTAATAAACAAAGATTCTACTGCTGCTATCACCCAGTCTTGTTGATAGAGCAAGCTACTAACACTTCTGTACATTTATTTTTTTCAAGACACCTACAAAGTAGGAACAAGAGAAAATTAGATTTATTTTTAAATTTCTTTATGTTTCATATTTCTCTTCTCAAACCAGCTTCTTTTCCTTATGGGGTTCAGGATGGGTTAAGAGTTTGGTTTAAACTTGGCCTTGAACTAGAGCTCAGGAGAGTCATTCATTAACTTTTGCAAGAATTATGAGGACTTCACTAACCTGGATTTCTGTACCACATTTATTTCCCCTAGAGGCATGTTCTATCAATATCTTTTAAATGCTCAATAATTATTTGTTTATAAAACAAAAGAGCCTTAAAACTGCCCTTGTAAGGGTTTACTACATGATATTAAAGCATATTTGACTACAGGAATTTCTGCCCCCAAAAGCTCTCATATTCACACACAGGGCCATGGTGTGCTGTTTCATGACAAGAACAGTTGATGTTATCAGTGTAAAGAGAGCTCATGAAAAGCAATCTCCATTTAAATGTTGAGTTAAATCACAACTACATCTAACCTTACATGGCAAAAGGGACTTTGCAGCTGTGATTAAGGATCTTGCTAAGGAGAGATTATCCCAGATTCTCTTCTTCTGAGGACCCCAATATAATAACAAGGGTCCTTAGAAGAAGGAGGCAGGGAAGTCGGTCATAGATTTGAAGACAGTATGTTGCTGGCTTTGAAGAAGGGGCCATGAGCCAAAGCAGGCAACCTCTAGAAGGCGGAAAAGGCAAGGAAATGGATTCTTCTTTAGAGCCTCCCGGAGGAACCAGCTCTCCCAATAGACAATGAGATTGATTATGTACTTTAGAGCTTCAGAACTGTTGAGAATAAATTTGTGTTGCTTTAAGCCAGTGTTCAAGTTTGTGGTAATTTGTAACAGCAACACAGGAAATTAATACAATAAATTATACCTCAACGAACCTGATTCTAAAAAAAAGAATGGAATATATTTAATATGATAGTGAATAAAAGTGTGATTTGTCTAAACCAACAGTCCTAGATCAGAAACATGACTGTGACATTTGCTTACTATGTAATCTCAGGTATGTTAATTTACTATATTAGAGCATGTTATCATCTAAACTATTTCCAATAATACTTCCTAGAAGTTGTGCAGATTAAAGGATATAACTTATACAAAACACTTAGCTCATTCCTAGCACTTCATACAGTTTCAATAAATGGTAGCTATTTTATAGAAAGTATCTGAATTACTGAGTATCATGGGAAATTTTTATATTATTTGTCACAAATACAATATTAGAGATTTCTTCAATAACCCCTCCTACCCACAAGCACCGCTGAGTGACTATAATCTGACCCGATCTAGAAAAACAATTATTTGGATTCCTTCCCTATATATATATATAGTTTGTATGCAAAATTATCAGTGAGGATAGTTCCAGCTTACTGCTTTTAACTATTGGATTATAAAAAATATTAGTCTGAGATCTGTCACATCCTTTAAGTAGTCTGTGACAAAATTAGCCTGCAAAACACTTCTGAATCTAAATCTATATTTGTAAATAATGAACATGAATCCAACCTGATCATCTGGCTTGTTTTTGGGATCTATGTAGGGAACTGGTTCATTGTATGTTCTTACATTTGTGTTAATGAATTTAGCATAATATACATGTCCTCTCCCAACACATGGTTTTGAATGTTGAATACTTTTTCCAAGCTTTTTTTCATGTTTCGTTTCTTCTTTTTTTTCAGTTACATACAGTATACCAGCATCTTCTATTTCATGCTGTCTGAAAAACAGAATTAAATAGTATATCATTTATCCAATGAGCATTTCAGTGCTGAGTCATAATTACATAAAATTAGATTTAAATATATTTCAAGTGTCAAGACAATTTAGGCTTTATTAATAACTATTAGGGGCTGGTGCAATTAAAATTTGGGAGGGTATCCTGTCATTCGAAATTATATAAAAGATAAAGAGATTTGTGTTAATAGTGATTATTTATTACCATATACCAATGTAGTGTACAGATTCATTTGCTTGGAGTTAAGAAAGAGTAGTGATTTGATCATTCTTACAAATTATGTTTACAGTATTTATTCATGTGCCTAAGTTACATGCTAATTTTAACTCATCTTCTTTAAGAGTTAGTTACCTAGGGGCTTTCCTGGTGGCGCAGTGGTTGAGAGTCCGCCTGACAATGCAGGGCACACGGGTTCGTGCGGTCCGGGAGGATCCCACATGCCGCGGAGCGGCTGGGCCTGTGAGCCATGGCCGCTGAGCCTGCGCGTCCGGAGCCTGTGCTCCGCAACGGGAGAGGCCACAGCAGTGAGAGGCCCGCGTACCGCAAAAAAAGAGTTAGTTACCTAGTATATTTAGCTATCTGGACAAGGATAACTAATTTTAAAGGCTCACCTGGCAAACTTATAAAAGCTACCAAAAGAGCATTATTATTTATCTTTTCAGGAAAAGACCACTGTGCAGACATCAGAATAGCTAATTCAATTTCATCATTTTTTGCTTCTAATAACTACCCTGGAAGAAAAATAAAAATTATTGAAATTTTTAAATGTTAAAAAATATTTTAAAAGGAATAGTTTATAAATTTTTTTCTCCTTTTAAATAAGGAGTAACAGGAGTATTTTAAAATTTTACGTACTTGAAAAGTAAAGGAAGGTAAGAACAAAATATTCGAATTTAGATTCTTTTTACATAGAAATTTAAAAAATCAAAGCCCTGACCCATGGAAGGTGAGTGAATAAGATTCGAAATTTATAGAGAAAGTGATTAGTTCTGTTTAGCCTTGTCCATGGCCCTACCTCACTTCAGACTAAAGCAGGTCCATCTCTTCTACCCCATGTCATTTTTTTCAATTAAAAGCCTCCAGTGGCTTTCCACTGCATTTACGATAAAACACTTCCTCCTTATCGCAGTTCTGAGGCCCTGTGTGGCCCTGCTCCAGCTAATCTCTTCAACCACTCAAGCCTCTCTCCCTTCCCTTCTCCAGCCAGCCTGCCTGCCTACTCGCAGTTCCTGGAACACACCAGTCTCCTCTCCCCTCAGGGCATCTGCTCTATCCCCAGCTCCCTGAACAGCTGGTTCATTACCATTTAGGTCTCAGCTGAAGTCATCTCCTCAGAAACTTTTCCTAGATTTCCCCCTCCCCACTCCATGTATTCTCTATTTTAGTACTTTGTTCATTTCTTTCATTCTACAATTTATCATTTATGTACCTACTTTTTGTTTTTGTGTTCTAGTCAGCACTACAAATAATCCTGTACAAGCCAGTAAGTTCCATTAAAGTGACAATCGGGTTTCATTCATCATTATGTACCCAACATCCGGACAATTGTCCTGATTTTTGCAGGTAAACAGATTGGCATTATACTATTTACACATTCCTGGTGAATCTGCTGGACTAGTTTTTCACTCTGGCTTTGTGTTAGCTGTACACACCCAAGCCTCATCCAAAACACACACGGCATTCAGTACCCTTGTATTCCAGTTCTCTGCATCCCAGCAGAAGTTGCTCTCTGCAAAGGATTTGGAAAAAATGATTACTGGTAAAGTGTAAATTACTTTGAAGGTTTTTCTGTTATCTTTCCAGAGATGAATTTATTTAAAGGCCTTAATTGATTTATCACTGTAGACTTCTGGCATCAGTTTTTTTCCATCTGCTTCTCATAGTTGTAACCCAACAATAAATTTGTACTAGAATCAGGCCTTAAGGAAAGGACCGTAGCTATTTGTTCACATACTGATGCATTCATGTGATGAAGGATTTGTGGTGTGAGTGGCTACAGATTGACTCATAAATGTGAAATGTAGGGTTCTGTAGTAATCTCTCACTAGAAGGAAAGCACAGTTAAAAATACTAATGGGCTCTGAAATAAGTCAGACCTGGGTTGGAATCCCAGCTCTGCCATTTACTATCTGAGCCTTGGTTTCCAATCCTTTGCATGATAAGGACAATAATACCTATTGTGAGACATGTGAGAATAACATTAAATAATTCATTCTTTCAATAAATATTTATTGAGCTATGTGTCCAGTGCTGTTTGAGGCACTGAGGATAGAGGAGTAACAAAAGAAACAGAGCCTTACATTCCAGTGGGGTAAGGCAGTTGAGAAATAAAAAGTAAAATATATAGTTTGTTAGATGGTGTTAAGTACTAAGGACAAAATTAAAGCAGGGCATAGGGGAAAGAAGTGCATGTATATGGGAGGTAGGTGGCATTTTTAGATAAGGTGGAGGCTGAGTTATGAAGGTGGCAACTGAAAAAAGACAGGAAAGAGGGGAGAGAGCTAAGTGGATATCTAAGGAAGCACATTCCAGCAGAGGGACGTGTGAATGCCGAAGCTTGGAAGCAGAAGCACCTGACCTCAGGACGGTGCTTCTCCAAGCGTAGTTCCAGGAGTAGCAGCCCTGGCATCAGTTGTCAGCTTGTCAGAAATACATATTCACAGGTCCCATTCCCAACCTACTAAATAATCTCTGGGGTAGGTTCCCAGGAAACTTTTAACCAGCTCTCTAGGTGATTCTCATGTATGTTAAAATTTGAGAACCACTGTTTTAGTGACAAAAATACAGGTTTGGAAGCACATACCCCTGGCTCCACACCATAACAAGCTGTAACAAGCTGCTTGATTTAATAGTTCTCAATAGGGTACATCAGAGTCACCTGGAGGGCTTGTTAAAACTCAATTATCATGCGCTTCTTCTAGAATTTCTGATTTGGTATGTCTGTGGAGGGGAGCCCGTGAGAACTGCAGTTCAAATAAGCGCCCAGGTGATGCTGATGCTGTTCTGAGGACCACACTTTGAAAACCACTGCAGATGGCTCAGGGAGGCCTCAGTGCTGGAGGAGAGGGAGGCAAGGAGCAGACAGGGCCGAGTAAGGCAAAGGCGCACATTGTGTAGGCCCCACTGGCCGCTGTAGGAGCCTCAGCTTTTGCTCAGCAATGGCCAAGGGAGAACGTGATCTAACTTTATGTTGTAAAATGACCACTCAGAAGACTGCATTGAGGAGGCTGCAGAGGGGCGAGGGGAGCAGCGAAGACTTCTGCAGTATACAGGTAAGAGACGCTGGTCCTTGGGCCAGGGTGGTAATGACGGTGGAAGTGATGAATCGTGGTGGATTCTGGATATATTTTAAAGGTAAAGCCTACAGAATTTGCTAATAAATTACATGTGGGGTGTGAGAAGTAGTGGATGATTCAAGATGACGTCAAGAGTTTTAGGCCAAGCTGTGCATGTAAAGTGCCTGATACGTAGTAGATGCCCAGTAAACAGTGCGTTTTAAAAAGTATTATTGCGCTCAATACTCGAAATGAGAGGTAGGAAGGGGATTGGCAGAGGAAAAGCCCTGATGGCTCGAAGATTCACCCTTCGGATCTCACTTAACCCTCCAAGTAGGAAAACATTTTTCGGAAGGGGAAATAGAAAAACAAACCCCAGCACTTACTGCTGCCTTTCCTCCTTTCCCTCCATGGGCTCCTACGGCCTGCCACGAGGCAATGAGGAGCCTCACGAGAAGACCAGGGGAGTAAGCCCTGACAAGAAAGGGGCGCGCGGAGAACCGCGGCAGTGACTTGTGCGTTGCTAAGCGACAGCGGACTGGGCACTAGGCCTCGGAAAGCGTCTTTGGGGGGCAGGATCCGGAGCGCGCAGGCGCAGTAACCCGGTCGGGTCCACAGCGAGCGCGCGCGGCTGGCGGGGCGTGGGTGGCAGACAGGGTCTATTTGCCGGACCCGCCCAAGGCTCTACACCCTGCGTTTGAACTTGTGCTTCCCGTATCCGGCCGGGCGGGGTATTTATCAGGGCCCACTGGATCCTTCGGGATCAGCAAGGGGCAATTCCGGAGCCTTCTCCGCGGCCTTGGCTCTGGTGCTGGGGGCTGAGCTGCTCACATCGCTGCCTCGCCAGCCCTCCAGAGCCCCGCAGGGCGCCGCCCCGGCTTAGCCCACGTCTGCCGGAGCTGGCTCCAGAAGGGCGGGCAGGCAGGAGAGAAACTTGTTTTCCCGTGAACCATTAAATACTGTGCAAGTCATCATTTGCTGCTCCTGGGCTGCTTAGTCTTTGCATGAGAAAGGTTGGCTGTCGCTGTTCTCCACGATTTCTGACACATCTTCTTTCCCCAGCCTGGGAGCAAGCCTTAAAATAAAACAAGGGAACGCTCATCTCCTACAAATGAGGCTCCCTGCGGTGTGTGCATCTGCTCCAGCCCGAGCGGGGTTCAGAGTTGGGTAGAGGGGACTGAAGGCTGTGGCAGCAGGTTGGAGCTTGTACGTGGAGCACTTCTCCAAAAAGAGCAAGCTCCTGGGAAAAGCAGATGAGGACTTGCATCCACCTTCTGGCCCTGGAATTTCTTACCTCATTTCACCATTGCTTCCCAATTTCCACTGGCAGAGCCAAATGTCTTTGGCATCTGTTATGGTAACTCATGCATCTCCCTGGATAATGGGAAAAGAAAGTTCCTTCTTGAATTGAATTCTCTCATGTATCGGGCTATGCACGTGCATATGTTTTGTAACCTAGAGTCAGTCTTAACATGTGTTTACATTTACCTGGAAAAATGTGGGAGAGCAGAGGTTAGTCCTAGGATTCATTGTACATAAGTGAGCTTAAGTCCCATGAGGAAGAAGAGTATATGAATAGAAGTTTGATAACTAGGTATCAAACCTAGACACCTGAGGGTGGACCTTGTTGGTAAAAAGCCTGGAGAGTGTGTGAATATGTGGTTATGTGTATGTGTTCTTGGGAGTAAGGAGTGGCTGGGTAAATAAATATGGGGAGAGTGAGTTGAAACCAAAGGCAGGGCATTAACATTAATGAGCTCCTTCTCGGGAGCCAGGCGTTTGCTCTGCAGTGTCTTAAATGCCTCCTACTTATCTGGTTTTATCCTATCAAACTGTGATTAGGAGCATAGGCCTCCGGGGCAGTCAGTGTTTGAATCCTGATTCCACCACTAAGTAGCTGGTTCAGCAGGGCAAATGTTCTAATTTCTTTGAGCCTCAGTTTCTTCATCCACAAAATGGGGGAATTATACCTAAGGTTGTGCAAGGTGTAGATGATGTAACACAGGTAGAGAGAGGACTGCCAAACATGTAGTAAGTCCTTGGTTATTATTAGCTATTATTTTTTTTGAGCAATTTGATCTGCATATGCTACCAGATATCTTAAGGCTCAGTCAACTCTCTCATCATTCCTTCTAATTTCTATTCCAACCTTCACCAACCTCTTCAAAGCTCCTATAACCCCTCACCCTCAGGGACAATCCCAACTGCTTGGTAGGAAAAAATGAGAAATTTTCTCAAGTTTCTCCCTCTCAAAAAAACATATTCACCTGCATTCAAACAGGATGACAGTTGTTTGATTCTGAGTCATATAGTATTAGTCTAACATATATTTCAATCTCTTTCCAGCTGTTAACCAGTGTATGTGTAGGTTTATTAAGGGATATAAGACACACTTTTAATTTTATTTATTTATTTTATTTTTGGCTGTGTTGGGTCTTCGTTTCTGTGCGAGGGCTTTCTCTAGTTGCGGCGAGCGGGGGTCACTCTTCATCGCGGTGCGCGGCCTCTCACTGTCGCGGCCGCTCTTGTTGCGGAGCACAGGCTCCAGACGCGCAGACTCAGTAGTGTGGCTCACGGGCCTAGTGGCTCCACGGCATGTGGGACCTTCCCAGATCAGGGCTCGAACCCGTGTCCCCTGCATTAGCAGGCAGATTCTCAACCACTGCGCCACCAGGGAAGCCCAAGAAACACTTTTTAAAAAGAAATTGTGTCTACCAGAAGGAAGACACAATCTAGTTAGAATACAGGAAAAAATTTTGAACAGCAATGATACTTAAGAGCATTATATAACTGATAGTCACAAGTTTTACATTTCAGTACTGATAATAATACAGTATTACAAAAATGTGCCCATCATTTATTATTGGAACATCCCCTGTAGGGCACTGCAAAATGATATGGACCTTTTAAAATAACTATTGACTTTTTTATGTAGAAAAAGCACTGGACTGCTGTTAGTTTTTTCTACTACTAACTAGCTAACCTGACCTAGCAGAGACACTTAAACCTCTCTGCTGTAAATCTCACTTGTAAAGAGAGGTAATCAGATTAGATCATCTTTATGATCCCTTTCAGCTGTAAAATACAGTGATTCTACTGGAAAATTTTTGTCTGAAAACTCAATGAACACACAGGCCTAAATAATACATGAAATTTTCTCATTTGTGTTAGGTAATTTGGATACTTGTCAGCGAAGAAGTCAAAGTGGTGTACTAATATTGGGCAAGTTAAAAATACCAGAGCTATTTGAGCTAGAACACCATATGTGAGGAAACACAATAAGATGGAAATTGCTCATCCAAAATGTTATAGATGCAGAAAATTGTCAACACTTTTTTTTGAACCATAGGAAAATGCCAAAAATAATGAAGGTACAGTTGTATAACCTGCTAGGAAAGCTGAGGCTCAGGAAGATCCAGCTTCTTCTCAGTTCTTTCTTCAGTGATGGGATACAGGTGAGGCTCTCTAGAATATGGCAAAAGAGCAAAGCTCTCTCTAATCTTATTTATTGTTTTAAAGATAGTTTTTTTTTCTTTGTCTCATATACATGTGTTGTAGGGATTAAATGACAAAATGCATGCAGAGAACTTATCCTAGCACATAGTAAGCACCCATTAAAAGTTGGCCTTAGTATTCTTCCTATTCATATAATTAGTAGGATAGAAAGTTCATCAAGTACATGCATTACATTGTCTTTATTTCATCACCTTAGACTCTAAGAATTTTATTAAGCCAAAATATACATTAATTTGAGGGCAATGGGAATGAGAATTATTAGTGTTAAGTTTGTTCATCTTTGAGGATGGATAGGTTCAAATGAATTACAGATATGAAAGGGACTCTGAATTTTCCTCTGGTCTAAGTTCAAAGCTAATTGATTTATGTCTCACTTTTAAGAGAGAAGGATTACTTTATATCTAACTTTTAAGAGAGGGATTACAAAACAAGTATGACATGATCTCTTAAAAAGTAAAAATCTCTAGTATAAATCATACAGAGTACTCTGATATAAGTGATCCTGGATGTATACATGGGTATGTTCATATTCATAGAGATGTATAAATTAAAATCTTAAAAATTTTATGAAATTCCTTGAAATTTAAACAGTTACAGACTGGGTTACTCCAAAATCATTGTTAGAAATCATTAGTTAGGAAATTCACCTGATTGAAGGAAGAAGACTGTATTTTATGAATTTGGAGCCTTCTAACCACCTCTATAATTGCATGATTCAAGGTTCATTTTGAAACAATCCAACTATGGTCATGTACATAGAGGCTGTATAACCAAAGGATGAATGAAAAGCTGGTCTTGGGTGGCTAAAACAGTAGAGGGCCACTTTGGTACTATAGAGGTTTTTTGTTTTTTGTTTTTAAATATTTATTTATTTATTTTTTGGCTGCATTGGGTCTTTCATTGTAGGATCTTTGCAGCACGCAGGATCTTTCATTGTGGCACGCGGGCTCCTCCCTTCGTTGTGGTGTGCGGGCTTCTCTCTTTTTGTGGCGTGTGGTCTTCTCTCTCTAGTTGTGGTGCGTGGGCTCTGTAGTTGTGGCACGCTGGCTCAGTTGCCCTGCGGCATGTGGGATCTTATTTCCCTGACCATGGATTGAACCGGCGTCCCCTGCATTGCAAGGTGGATTCTTAACCACTGGACCATCAGGGAGGTCTCTATAGTGGTGGTGTAAGTGGAGTGATCCTGTAGTAAAGATTTGTGAATAGCTATGGACATATAACGTCTTGAGGAAGGAAGAATGCAAAATGAAACATGTCTGGGGTGTTATCATTATCAAAAAGTAAGGACACTAGTCTAAGCTCTCTACTTTTGATGGTTTTTTATGTCTTCTAGCTTCTTTTCTAGGCTATTTCCCTTGTTTTATTTGAAGACTTCCAGAGATGTAATCATCTTCCTGGAAGGTTGTTACCACATCTTATCTAATTATTGAGCAATCCAATATGTACTGAGCACCTGTATGTTCTGGCCTGTTCTCACTGGACCATGAATTTTAGTTTATTCATTTGAGATTCTCAGCACCTAGAAAAGTACCTTGCAAACAATATGCCTTATGAACAAGATTGTCCCAGAAGAATTCTTCTTTATATCCTACAAAACATATATTACTTTTCATTTTTAAGTGTTTTTTATGGACACAGTCAATCATTGTCCAACAAATTCCTTAGAGAAGCTCCACATTTTAAAAATGGTAATTAAAACTACCTTTAAATTAAAAAGAATTTTTTAAATCGAAGTATAGTTGATTTCTAATGTTTAAAACTACTTATTAAGCTAAGCAACTTAGATTCTTCAACTTTTGCTTGTAAAAATCTACCTTTGATCTCTTTGATACAAATTGCTATTCTCTGTTTTTTCCCTTGGGAAAAAGAACTAATATTTATTGAACTTCAGAGTTAGGAGACCTGAGTTTAAGTCCTAGCTCTGTGATTAAAGTTCTGTGACTCTGGGCAAGTTATTTAAATTCTTTGAGCTTTAGATTTTGAATATGTCTCTTGTTAATCTTTAAAAAAATAAATGAATAAGAAAAGACCCCAAAAGAGTAGAGATAAGAACTTCTCTTGTAGCGTTGTTATGTTAAATAAGATATGCATAAAGCACCTGGCACAAAGTGGGTACTCAATAGGTATCATTTCCCACCACTCTTCCCCATCTTTACCCCTTGTGGAAGTCACCCAGCTAGAAAGTGATATAGCTAGGATTGGGGTTTAGATCAGTCTCTCCTTTTTTATACCTCATTGCCTCTACATCTAGTTTCTCTACCTCTTGCTTTAAACCATGGCAATAAAAATTGAACATAAAACTCTAAGGTCTTCCTCATGTCACTATGGTATTATGAGAGTGGGTAAAAATAACTAGAAAGAGTAATATTGGCCAGTGTGATAGGAGTGGAAGCCTTCTAGACAGGAAGGTGTGCTAGGGGAGGAGACCATGATAACCATTCAGTGATGGGGGGAGGGGGTGTGAAAAGTGAAAGCTTGCACCATCTATTTGTAAAGTGTCACCATACACAATGCATTCTGACAGATGTGCAGCAGTTAGAGCTGATGTTTAGGTGCCATGGTTGGTAAAACGAACAGTAACAATCCAAGGAAAAGCACACAATCACAAATCACCACCGCCTCATGTAAAGTCATGACTTTACAGGGCACCACAATTTCAGACCATGAACTGCTAAACAGTAGTAATCATTTTGTTATGGATGGTTTGTCTACCATATAGAGCTACAATAAATTAAAAATTTCTTTCCTTCTGTAACAAAAGTGAAGAGTTAGGAGCTAACTTATAGCTTCCATTTAAAGAAAAATGAAGACAGAATATACCTCAAAAGAAATCACAGTTGAGGTTTTAAATAGAAAAGTACAACACTTTTAATTAATAAGCTTTAGTTTACCTCAGATACCTCCTAGACCTCTATCATTCCTTTCAAAATGGTATGGCGAATGAACATTTCACAAGTCGTCACTCTTAAACTGTTATTCTAAAATATCCTTTTCCCTGTATGTAATTATAATGGTATTATGTGCTTCAAGCTATGTTTAATTATTTTGGTATTTATAAGATTTGCAAGAGTTTGGAAATTTAGCCATGTTTTTTATCCTCTTATAGTAAGCCTGGAAGCAAACTATTTACCTATTTACCTGATTTAAGCCTTTCTTTTCTTCATCCCTTCCTCCCTCCCTCCCTCCCTCTCTTTCTTTCTTTCTTTTGTCTTCCTTCCTTCCTTTCTTTCTTTTTTCTTTCTTTCTTTCATCTTCCTTCCTTCCTTCCTTCCATCTTCCTCCCTTCCTTCCTTCCATCTTCCTCCCTTCCTTCCTTCCTTTCTTTCTTTTTCTTTCTTTCATCTTCCTTCCTTCCTTCCTTCCTTCCTTCTGTCCTTCCTTCCTCTGCCAACCTCTGAGGCTTTAATAATGGGTTGTAAGATTCAGGAAAAGAAATCTTATAGGATTTCCCTATAGCTTAAGAGAACATAGGCAACATTAGAAAGAAACCTGGCATTTCTGCAAATTTTTTGCCAGGTAGAGAATAGATATGGGAAATATCACAGTCCTTATTTTATTTGGATAATGGCTAGTCAACCCTGTGAGGACTGCAGGGAAGACTTTGAGCCATTGTTGAAGGTAATGAGTTACCACAATGAACAAGGGCCTGGGCTTCCTTGTTGGAAACAGATTGGTCCAGTGTGACCTTTCTGAGCCTCTGTGCCTTTGGCTGTACGCTTAGCTACTAACATCTACCCTACCTGCAGCAACAAGGTTAAAGGAGCAGTTATACACAAAAGAGCTTTGTTAAACTGCCCTTTATTAAATGCATCAGTTGGGCCATAGCAGTGTCCTGACCTCACCCTCTTGGGGTTAGTTTCACAGGACAAGGCAACTCCCTGTGTGTTAAGTACAGTTTGTCTCAGCATGTACTTTGGCAACAGCCTCTCCTGCAAACTTGCATTTGCTTTTGCTTTTTGTTTATATTTTAGGTTCTGCTTGTTTGTTGATAATCTTCAGTTTAAGCCATATTTTATCTGTGTGAGAATATTCGGCTGAGAAGCTCATTCGCAAGATAATCTGCTCCAAACTCATACTTCTCTCTCTAAAGACAGGCCAGAATAGTATAGAAGATAGGACCAAATAATTACCTTTAGACTTTTGTTTTAACTGGAATATGGGCTAATTAGATTGGATGAGAAGAGAAAGTCTTGCTCATGGGAAAATATAATGATTCTAAGTATGTTATTTCCCTAGTGAATGGTTGAGGTTACATAAAATAAAATATATAGAAACCATATAATTTTATCTTGGGTGTGCTTCATGGGGTTATATCCCAAACTTATTGTTTTCTTTCTATCACTTCCTATTCATATATAGTAATATGAGACTTGTGATTTTTTCTTTTTAAACACTTTATTTTAACCTTCTCTAAGAATTTTTTATACTTTTTTACTTAGATCCATTACAGTCTTTTTTTCTGAACTGAATATAGATAGGCCTGAAATTCTACTTCCTATTTTTAATATTCTCTTTGCTTTTCGTTCAGTATTTCAAGGAATATAGCACAGTGGTCACAAACTGTGCCCTGGGGTTGGACCACCTGTTAGCAACATGACTTTGAGCAAGTTTGTCTTTCTGAAGCTTAATTTCCTCACAGTAAAGTGGTAATAATGACCATACCTGCCTTCCTCATAGGCTAAAATAAGATGGTCCATAATACACTGCCTGCCACATGCTCGGTGCTCAGACACTGGTTCTCTGTCAACATTACCCTCAGGATATAAATGTCTTCAAAGTTGAAATTGTCTCATCTTCTTCCTCTCTGTACACCCAGCCCCAGGCACAGTGCTTGTCATCTGGCACGTTCTAAGTAAATGCTCCAGAATAAATGGCAAAAAAATCCAGTATGTTTTATACAGTGCCTGCTCTTTCTCTGCCAGCCCACTGGTTTCTCCCAGCTTCTGGAATTTTTCACTGAGAGTTATGGGTACCAGAAATTGAACTCTTGGAGTATCCTAAGACCTTCATTTTTTTTTGAGGTACATTGATGTACAATATTATATAAGTTTTAGGTGTACAACATAGTGATTCACAATTTTTAAAGGTTATACTCCATTTATGGTTATTATAAAATATTGGCTATATTCCCTGTGTTATATAATACATCCTTGTAGCTTATTTTATACATAGTAGTTTGTACCTCTTAATCCCTTACCCCTCTCTTTCCCCTCCCCACTTCCCTCTCCCCACTGGTAACCACTAGTTTGTTCTCTATATCTATGCGTCTCGTTCTATCTTTGTTTTATTTTTCAGATTCCACATATAAGTGATATCATACAGTATTTGAGTATTTGCCTTTCTCTGTCTGACTTATTTCACTAAGCATAATACCCTCCAAGTAGATCCATGTTGTTGCAAACGGCAAAATTTCATTCTTTTTTATGACTGAGTATTGTGTGTGAGTGTGTGTGTGAGTGTGTGTAGCATCTTCTTTATCCATTCATCTGTTGATGGACACTTAGGTTGCTTCCATATTTTGGCTGTTGTAAATAATGATGCTATGAACATTGGGGTGCATGTATTTTTTCGAATTAGCGTTTTCATTTTATTCCAGAGACCTTTGTGTTTAGGCAAGAAAGGTTTTATTGTTTTAATCAGACTGCATATTTTTCCTTGGGTGTTATTTCAGCTGTCTTTTCCTTTGGACTTCACACTCTCAGGAGGCATGAATCTTCGTCTTAGCACTGGCCCCAGGTGTCTCACAGCTCCTCAATTTTGATCCTCTGGTCCAAACAGTGTATTCTTTTACCACAAGCCATCCTAATTTCTACTTTGCTCTGTTTGTGGATATAGTTATACTTCTCTGGACTGCTTTCCCTTCTTTTGGGGGTAAGGAATTTATTTTCACCTTTATTTATAGGTTAGAAGGAAACTGTTGCTCCATTTCTGGCACCCTTCTCTCTACCCACTTTCATTGCCCTGGAGAACAGATTTGCTCCACAGACTGTCAGAACAGGACCTTGACTGGGACCATTTTACTAGAGGGCGGGATCACTGAATAAAGGTCAGTGCTCAGGGGTGGTGCACACCCTTGCCCTCTCTTGTACTTCCTATCTCCAGGAGTTGGACAAACCAGACAGGGTCTGTCTCAGCTGGCCTGGGCAACTCAACCCTCTCTCTTCTACCTGCAACTGGATGGAGCTGATGGACCAATCATCCATAACCGTGCAGCTATTAGGAGAGGGTATAGAATTCAAGGGAAGGGGCATAGGAAGAAAGAGGGCTCACTTTGGCTGCCGACTCTAAATGAGTTTCTGTAATCCAGCTTTTACTTGTAAGCCACTTTTACTCCTTTGTTTAACTGGGTCCTTGTCCAGTTAATGAAATCAGTACTTTGTTATTTGGCTGTTGTTTCTTGTCTACCTCTTCCTTCAGCAGAGAATTCCAGAAATGAGACCAAAGCCACAGGCACAACCAAGTTCTCAACACCATTCTCCATCCAGAATTACCTACTTCACAAAACCTTTTTAGACAGCCATTGTAAGGATCTATTTTCTAAAACCAGATCTTTTACAGTACTAAGGTTCACAGCCTGTTCCAATCACCTCCTATTCACCTTGCTCATGAAGGAGAGGTTCGTGCCCTGGGGTTACGTGGGTGGCTGAACCCATGACACCTGACACTGGACAGGACAGATGATACTAGCAGCAGTTTATCAGGCATGTGTGCTCACAGCCGAGGGGACAGGATGCCACGCCACACAGAGCCACATGGGAGCTGCACTCCAGAACAGAGTGGACAGCCACGGGCTGTGGGAGGCTGGTTTGGAGGGTCAAGAGGATGAGGTCACCCTGGTTCCCACCGGGGGATGTGATTGGCTTGTTTGAATAATTTTGCAGGCTGGCAGGGAACTGAAACTTGGTACCCCGGGATCAGCAGGAAGTGCATCTGGCCTCTTGTAAAGAGGGTTGTTTGGCTACAGGACCCTTTCCCTGGGAGCAGGCTGGCAAAGAGAACTTGTAGTTATAGGCCATTTGAGACCCTCCCGATGTCGTCAGATATCAAGGAAGCACACAATATCAGACCTTAATTCCAGGACTTCCACCACACAGACTATAGTACCATGACATCATTTGTTTATTACCTTGGAATTTTACTCTAGGTGTGTGTTTGTGAATGTCTTGTTTTCTATTGAAATTGTGAGCTACTCAGGGACAACCAGCACTTCAAAAACAATGCACGTTATGGTTTGGGAAAATATTTACATTAAAATGATCTCTTTCACACCTCGGCGATATTTTCAAATTTACTCATGTGAATACTGCTTAATACACCCAAGCTTTGTCTTAAAAATGGTTAGTTTTTTAATGCAGCCGAACTTTTAGTAGTGAAGGATATGCTAGGTAGAATTTAAACTTGTATTAGTAAAGAGTTTGAACTCATGGCTGGCAACGATGCCCACGTATACACAGGCTGCTGAATTAAAGACATGTGATGTGCCACGGATTGACAGCTCTAAACATTTAGAGTTACCCACGTTTGCTGACATTTCAGAAGAGCTAATGGGTTTTTTTCCCACTCTCTTTTCAAACAGTGAACGAAACAATAAAATGAATGGGACATTGGCATTCTTTTAAAAATCAGAGTTAAGCTACAGCCTAAACACCAGAATGCTGATGTCTCAAATGTATTATTCAGACTGCATATTGTAGGCACTAATGGGGCCAATTAAGAGGTTTTATTGTTGCTAAATTGAAGCAAATTGGTATGAAGGAAGGAATGTAAGGACGTCATAGACAGATTGGAAGAATTTACAGTATTTCCCCTTAACTTTCTAAAAATATCTAATATTAAATCTAATATTAATTTTATTCATCTCCGTTTAGGCCCATTAAATTAATTTTATTTTCTATAATTATTAAAATATTTGTTAAATTTTATGCAACTGAAGTACAAATTCTTTCCCTTTTAGTTATGATATACAATTAGACAAATGACTGAAAGTTTCAACATTTAACAGATTTTTATATTGTCAGAGAATTCCATTTTGTCTCTGAGATAGAATGTCTTTTCTTGTATTTCTTACAAATAATCCTATCGAGATCCATCACTGTGCAAACAAAATATTGTTGTTGTAAAGACACTACCGATTTCACTTTAACATGAAAACTTAAAACTGATTTCCTTAAAGTAAAATGAGATTTCCATTGCTAAACTCTGTTGGCAGAGGAATTTCTATCCAGAGAAAGACACTGCTTTTAAGGATTAAGTGCTAATTCAATTTTTATACTATTATAGTTTAATTCTAAAAATTTTCTGGTGAAATCACCACTTATCAGTCCAAATTAGGTATTAGGAATTTAATGTATACACTTTTAAATAGTTTTTTTCCCCCTCATATTATAAAAGGGATACATACTTATTCTAGAAAAATTTGGTAAACATAGATATAAATAAAGCAAAATCTTACCAGCTGGAGATAACCACTGTCCAATTTCAGTGGATTTATTTCCATTTTCCCCCATCAATCTAGGGTTGTGCTCTCCAATATGGTAGCCACTAGCCATATGTAACCTAGCCTCCATCCTCTGTCTCTGCTCTTTAGCAAGGCGTCCAGGTCCTGTTTGGATTTTCCCTTCCTGCTCTTGCAGTCTGGAAATCACCTTTAGGTGGAAAATTGTGGCAATTTCAGGACTCACTTCATTTGCTCCCCTTTTCTCAGGGATCACGGTCCTGCACTGCCTGTTGTACACTGCCTGAAAACAGTTGTTCCATGTATTTTGTCCAGTGTTCTGGTTGTTTACAAGGGGAGATTAAATCCATCACTATATTGTGGATAATAATGGAAGTTTTTGTCACCTTATTCTATATGTCTATTCTATGTGTCTGTGCTTGGCTTATGTGAGGAATTGTTATAGAGGAATTTAACCTGTTTTTTTTATATATTATCATGAATATGCAGTCTTAACTCTGTCATCTTACAATAGTTTAAGCCCTTGGAGGAATATTTCTTTTCCTGTATTTAACTCAACAAATACTATTGGGCACTTACTATGGCCATGCATTATTGTAGATGCTACAGATACAGCAGGGTACAAACTTCCACAAATTCCTGCCCTAATGTAGCTTACATTGGGATGAAAGAAAATATGGAATATTAGTTAGATGGTAATAACCACCATAGAGAAAGTAAAGGAGAGAAGTAAATAGGGAGTTTGGGGAGTGAGTGTTTGACAATTTAAATAGTGTGGCCAGGGAAGGACTCATTGATAAAGTGACATTTACCCAAAGAGAAAAAGCAAGTGATATCTGTGGATGTCTGGGAGAAGAGCATTCAAGTCAGAGAAGATAGTAAGTGGAAAGGGCTGGGCACAGAGGGTGCCTGGGGCATTCAAGGAACAGCAAGGAGTTCCTTGTAGCTGGAGCCCGGGGAGCGAGGGAGAGCAGCAGGAGGTAAGGTCAACAAAACAAGGGGAGGCCACATTGTTTAGGGCCCAGGAATGATCTGGGCTTTTACTGAGAGTAAGATTTCTATCAGAGGGTTTCGAGCTGAGGAGTGACATGATCTGATTTCCTTTTTAACAGTATCCCTCAATGCTGTGTTGAGTATAGACTGAAGAAGGGAAAAGGCAGAAGCAAGGAGTTCAATTAGGAGGCTGTTATATGATGACTGAGATCAAGGGTGTTGCCTTAGAGTTAGTGAGAGATGCTCAGATTTGAGCATATATTTTTAAACTTTTTACTGTGGAAAATATAAACAAACAAAAAGAGAGGGAATGGTTTATGGAACCTCTGTGAGCCACATAGTGGCTGTCAACTCATGTTTAATCATGTCTTATCTATACCTCCATCCACTTTCTGGCCCTCCCTTCTTCCTACTGGATTATTTTTAAGCAGATTATGGACGTTTGAAGACAGAGACAACAGGGGAATGAATAACAGAAAAGCCAATGATGAATTTTTTTAGCCCTGAGTTTTGGCCTTAAGTATCTCAAAATGAGGTGTTGCCACCATCTACAAAGGTGTAGAGTTTGTAGGAGGAGCCATCAGCTGAGGTGAAGTAAGTCTGTGAGAGGAGCAAATTAGGAACTCATTTTGGGACATTAAAATTCGAGATGTCTAATAGAAGTCCAATTGGAAATGGACTAGGCTGTGGGTTAGATGAACCTGGAGTTGAGAGAATAAGCCTGGATGGGAGATGTAAATTTTGGAGTTGTCAACATGTACATAATATTTAAATTTATGAGACTGGATAATATTACCAGAGAGATGAGTACAGATTAAGAAGAGAAGATGTCCAGGGCCTGAGCTCTCAGATCCTCCAAATTTGAGATTGTAGAAATGAGGAGGAATCACACAAAAGAAGACTGAAAAGGTGTGAATAATGAGGTAAAAGGAAAATCAAGAAAGTGTGATGTCCAGGAAGCCAAGTGAAAACAAGTACTGATGGGTTAAAGTAAAGAGGAGGACAGAGAACTGCCCAGTGGAGTTAGAAACGCTGAACTGAAATCATTAGGGGTAATATGCGGAGTGTTAACAGGTGGGGGAGCAAAAGCATGATGGAAACAGATTTGAGAGTGGAGGGATTGGATTCCAGCAAGTGTAGACAACTATTTTCCAGGAGTTTATCCATAAATGGAAGAGGTATGTGGCCGTAGTTGGAAGAGTCAAGAGAGGAACAAATAACAGCATGTGTATAGACGGGTAGGAGAGACTAATTCAATAGAAAACAAAAATTGATGGTGCGGAAGTGAGAATGGTAGGAGCAGCATCCTTGTGGCTATGGCATCCAGGTGTCCAGACAATTTGCCTATGGTAACAGGCAGGAAGGTAGAGGAAGTACTTGGGCACAAATGTGGGTAGGTAGGTAAATGCAATGGTAGAAGCTTGGGGGAAGTTCTCTTCTGCTGGAAATAGAAATCACAGCCAAGGCTGAGTGAGGAGTAGGTGTGAAATGGTTGTCTAGGAGGGTGGGAGAGTGAATGGGTTAGAGAAACAGAACAGTTACTGGGCAGCAATTAGGTCCTTGTTAAAGTGAATGCTAGAGGTTTTTTGTTTATCTTAATAATTAATTTTTTAGCCATGCTTTATGTATGGGCTGATTTTCAGTAATTTTTGCTTAAAACCTAAGTTGTTCCTAACTGTATAACTTTATACTGTATAGGTTATAGTTATATACGTTAAGAAAGTTTTCTTCTATCATAACTGATTTTTCCTTCTCTTTCAATTATTCTGCTTTTTCCCGATGAATTTCTATCATTAATTTATTGATGGGTTAGATAAGTGCTCTTTCTTCTAAATTAATAATTTTCTTTTTCACATTTTCATCTCTTTTTCCTGATGAACTTTTTAGATTATTCTCTTTACCAGTGTTTCCTGAAACTGCCAGACTGTTAAAATCACCTGACATTTTTAAACTTGGAGATTCAGGGACAAAACCCTTGGAAGATCCTGATTCATTAGGTATGGGGTGGAGCCTAGTAATAAATAAGTCTATTTAAAATGCTCCCGAGGTAATTCTGATAATCAGCTGGGTTTGACAATCACAGCTCTGTATCACTGTTGAGATTTACCAGTTACTAATTCCAGAATGGAATTTTATGTTTCAACTAATTTTCCTTAATCCATATATTTTATTTTAATCTGAACAAATTCTCCCCAGTGGCTCCCTGCTCTTCTTTCAAAGATCAACCTTCATTATACACTATTGAGAACATATGCAGATGTTTCCTGAAATTTTATTTTTTCCTATAATAAATAACTTTTAGAGATAGGTACTTCCTCTGATTCTAAGGGGTATTATTCCATTTACCTTGGCTGTAGTGCTGTTTTGAATTTCAAGATGATTTTTTTTTTTCCCATTTATTCATCTTTTAATGAGGCGAGTTTGGTTATACACTGGCATTTGCCAACAGACAGTTTATCCCTCTCAGGTCTAAAACCTTCGAATATTAGAATGGTTGATCTGCCCTAATCCAGTATTTTGCTGTTGTTATGAGATTTTCAGGAACCTTACATTTTTAAAAAAATTATGAAATACACCATAGATATAGGATATATAAAATAAGGTATACAGTATGAATAATTATAAAAGGAACACTTGCAGAGCTACCTTGCCTTGGCTTCCATGCTTTAAGTAAGGGGACTACCCAATTGGCTACTACCTGTTCCTTCTCTCCCCTGTGTGCTGTGATGTAGTTTTATTATCCCAATCAGTGGAGAAAGAATAGTAGTTGGGTTCAGAGAAGGGAGAGAAGGGTTGATTCTTCTTTTCCTACCCTGGAAAATAATACCTGAGGAGAAGGATTTCTGTCTCATCTTTTTCTAATTGTTGTAGATACAGCAGCTCAGAAATAATGGTACATACCATCTACCCACTTTATGCCAATTTCCTGGTGAAATATTGCAGGCATGTTCTTAATCCAGATTAATATGCACTGAATTCAGTGGAAATTCTGCTTTAATACTTGCAAATGGTCAAATGACTGACTATGATCCTTGATCTTTAGAACTGTTTTGAAACAGACACCACATTTCCAATACAATGAATTTCCTGCATCTTCTCTTTCTCTATGTCTCTTCTAGTATTTGTAAAAAACTAGAAGAAAAAAAAAGATACCACATTGGAAACTTGCATTCACTGATTCTTGAACAGTTCACTGTGGCAACATGGAAAATAAAACTAATGAAAGAAAAATGTAGTTTAAGGATGAAAGAAGTATCTTAGACATCCAACCAAGAAGGTATACTGTCCTTTCAGTGGAGGAGAAAGCATAAATCTTGCTCTCTAGAAGAGGGAAGAACCCACTTTCTACAGAAAAATCTGCTAATGAGATCACACAGTAACTAGACTTTTTAATTCTAAAATTTTAAATTTTCATCAGACTTTGGTTTTATTCAAAACCACTTGAACCTGTTAAGAAGAGGAAAATTACCTTTTACACATAATTCTAAATGTTAAGTTAAAATCTTCAAGATATGCTTATAAAACACTTTTTAATTAAGCCACTAATTATATATTTGTATTTTCTCTTGCATATTTTTAAAATTTTGGTAACATCAAAATAGAAACAAAAGACAACAGAAAATCACTTTCAGAAATATTTTAGTTATCATGAACCCTTATGGAGGCCACTATGAAAAAGAAAAATTTATTTTCAATGCTCAGTTGTCACAAAAATGGAAATGGCTACAGATAAAGTATACCTACCACACTGGCTTGACAAAAGTAATCAAGAGAATGGGCAATGCATTTGAGTTTAGAATTTATAAAAATTTAGAAAAGACCCCGGATGCTAAATTCGGTGTCTTTGTTGTTTTTGTTTCTTTGCAGTTTTTTGTTTGAGGCAGAATTCTTCTCAAAATACGTCTTATGGAGAATCCTAATATAGGAAAGAGATGAGAGTAGGCCTGGTCTGATTGGGACTGTTGGCTGCCCAGCTTCCTCACTGCCTTTCTGTAGTTCTCCTGGTACCACTTCCTGGGAGGTCTCTGTCTTACTGGAATCCTGGGAGAAGTCCTAATTCTTGACTTTGCCATTGAGGGCACCTAGGCACACAGCTAATTAATGGGTGGGCTGGGCCCAGAATGCAGGTGTTCTGATTCCTAGAGCAGAATATCCTCTACCATACCACACTGCCTATATTCAGTTCCCAAAATTAGTTCCAGACATGAAAATCTCGTCCTTTTAACAAGTAGCAAACATTCTTTGATATCTGTATTAATGGAGGCCAGGGAGAAGTACTATATTAAAAATATTTGTGGACTATATATTTCCAAATACAAGCTAAATTTTGGAATTGGATTGCTTTTTCTGTTGTCTTTATGGGTTTAGAGACAGGTGCTTCTGAAAGATTCCTTCGATACACAAAGTTGAAAATATTTCATTGTGAAAATGGTGACCAACTTCCAGAAAAGTCAAACTAGTGGGTGTTGTGGCCATATCCACCCTGCACCTCTTAGTTCCCCCTTCAGTGCTTCTGTGCTCTTTGTTAACATAAGCACCTACTTTTGAAGCACAAGCCTTCTTCAGGCTGCAGGGAATTCCCCTGTACCTAGAGATTCCCAGCCTCACATGAAAGTTGAATTGCTTCTTCTCAAGCTTAGAAGCCCACAGTCTTCTTAATAGAAAAATCTCCTGTTTCTACTACACCCCTGTTGCTTCTATGCACCCAGACTGCTAAAGAGTCTGTCTTTTGCATCTTCCCTCCAGCCAAGTGCTTTAAAAGATAGGCATATTTTTATAAATATGAAAAATAGTTACATGCTTTAACAAATCATATACCCCTAATTCTGATGTGTTGTTTCTTGAGGAGGTTGTGGGCATGTGGGGTGTTGAGACTCCTGGCTGACAGTCATTGAAGTAGAGACCCATCTTTTGCTTAGTTGGTTTTTAAAATGCCTAATTCTGGCAAAATTAAACCTGTCAGAGTTTGTTATTATCTAAAATATGTAAATTTAAAAGTCCCTGTGTAAGTTCAATATGAAATATGACACGTTAAGTTTACTGTTCAGATGTGCTATCTGGTCTCAACACATTTTTGAAATTGCTTTACCTTTTTTTCTCTTGCTTTCTATCCATTTATGAACACCCATTTTTAATCATTATTTACAATATTTTTCATCCCGTAATAGAACTTGGTTATGTATTAATCATTAAGCAACCTTGACTAATGTGATTCACTTTGTGCAGTTAGAAGATTGTGCCAGTAAAGTGTGATTTTCTTATAAAGAGATTGGGGAAGGGAACTACCAGAGGAAATCAGGGTAATAAAGTGACATATTGGTGTCACTTCTGAGATCATATTTTTCTAAAATCATTTGGCCTTCCTATGTGTAGAGATACAGATTTTATTTTCAACTTGACTGTGCAAGAAATTATTTATTTTCCATAAGTCAAATTGAGCCTGCTTCAAGTCCCATCCTGTCTGGGAGGTGAGAAGTTAAGTCTTTCATCCCTGGTGCTTTGTACCCTCTCTCAAAAGGATCATGTAAAGGGCCTAATGTAGAGAGAACATTCAGGAAAGACTTCTCTAGTCTCTTGTCCATACCAGTTACCATGACTACCATCCAAGCCACCATGGTCCCTTGCGGTCAGGATGCTTTGCAGCACTTTTGGGGATAGGAATCTTGCTAGGACTGGACGCCCCTGGGCTTGGGATCTAGCTTCTCTGGGTGGACCACAGCTGTTTCCTTCTCAGATTTGGCCATCCCCCAGAGGTGCTACTGGGGAGAAAGGCACAGGTCTCCATCTCTTGGTAAATACATTGCCTTTGGTCCCTTTCCAAAGTCTTGGATAATCTCGTTGTCCCCTTGGCTCTTGCCACTTCTGCTTCTCTTTTACCTGCTAAAGGCACAGTGTTTGTCTTTCTCCTCAACTCACAGCATAATGCTCCCTTTAAAATGAAACCTTGGAAGGAAAGTCGTCTTCAGGGAATCTGGCACCAAAACCCTCCTTGAGATAAAGGAGCTAAAGACTTGTCGACCTTCCTTGAATCAGGAGTGGGGAAATAAAGGGAGAGGAAAACCCAAACGAATAACACAGTTGAGTCTCCTTTACGTGGTGATGGTATTAAAAAAGTAGGAAAGTTCTTTACTCCTTTAAGTGTATTTGGAAAGTTAAAAAAAAATGTCATTCCCTAAAGTTGTATTGTCTGCTTATATACATTTGATATCAATATTATCATCGAATTAACCATTCAAGTGAACAAAAGTCAGCCCATGCTTCATCTCCTTACTTCTAATCTTGCAGCAGGTAGAGAAGAGAGGCCTGAATTCTTTCTGTATGCCATGGAGTGTAGCAATAGAGATTTGTTCCATAGATACAGGATGGTGGTTTCTAGCCTGTATTCCCAAGGCATTTGAAATTATTGGACAATTGCTGAGGACAAGATGTGGGAGGGAAAACTGAGACCAAGTGTGCAGGGCTCCACGGACCCCGATTTCAATCATTCTAGTCCTTTTCCACTTGCTTTATGTATAAAATTCCATGTAAACCTTTGTTTTAATGGATTCCATTGTTATAAAAGCTTGTAAATCATTGAAGGAATATGTAAGTATATACCTACAAATTTGAAATTCCCCAGTATTTTGAGTTAAAGGTCTCCCATTTTCCAGAGTATAATTCTGTAGTATAGAAATAAACCTTCCCCTTAAAATACTATGTTGCTTAATTATCAACTGTATGTGAAAATCCCTGGATGATAGGCCAAGTTTGGGGGATAGTATGATTTATTTAGACTCTCAGTTCCTTTTCTGGTTCATAGGCCATCCATTGTGGGTGTTTGTGGATATAAACCTTGCAGCTTGCTACACTACCAGTGTGGGTTCTTCACTCATCTGTTCACTGTACAGAACAATATAGTTCCTAGAAAGCATTAAGTACCTCCAACCGAAGTACTGAGTCATGTTCTCATTTAACCAGAGTTTTTGAAACTATTGATTTTAGGGCTATGCTGATCATCATATACATTTATCTCTAACTACTGGTTATTTTGTTGTTGTTGTTATTAAACAAATTATTCAACTTTAATAACAAATTATTATTCAGAGATTTTAGAATGCAATTCAGACAATACCTAAAAATAATTTTTACATGGTTAACTTTATTTTATGTCCAGCCAAATAACATGTATGCCATAATATTAGAATTAAAGATTCCAAGAGACAAGTTTAAATACAGTAAAATATTAAATATTAAATATTTTGTAATGACATTTTAAATTTTAGAACGCTAAGTTTTGGCTTGTTAAAAACATATTTGAGCAAAACTATTTCAGTGTCAGACATTTTTAGTAACATATAATGTTGTAGCTTTCAGAACAGAAAGTTCCTTTTTTTTACCCTACTCTGCTACTATCATTGTAGTATATAGACTTAAGAATACATAGTGTCTTTTGTGCAGTATGAGCGTTACAATTTTAATTTTTCTCCTATTAGTATCGAATAGTAAAATTAGAGTATTCAAGTTTAGAGATGGTTTTTTCATTGGAAAAGGTCGTGCGATCGATGCGAGAACTAGGACTTCCAACATTGCTCAGCCAGGACTTCCTACAAAAAATACACAAATAAATAAAAATTAGCATTTCAGTATATATAGACTAGCTAAAATGATCCCACTATGAGCAATAATGGGAGTTTACATTTACTAAGTAACTTCTGCATATGATGTGAAATATATACATGATTTGTACAACGTGAAAATTTTATATCAGAATACCACAGAGTTTAACATATAATTAAATGTGGACAAAGACAAGCTAATGACAAATTAAGCACAGTCAACTCCGCATGATTTCATATTGGGGTTATTTCCCTCCTCTTAAAACATCCGATGCCATTACTACCTAGCTCTTGTATGCAAAAGGATAAAAATATTTTTATAAAGAAGAAAAACAATGCACCATGAGTTTTTCTCCTTACCCAGCACATGGTAGATTATATATATGTATGTGCAGAATGAGAGAGAGAGAAAGAATGAAAGAATATGGGAAAAATCACATTTATTCTTTATTTAAACATTAAAATAAAATTAGATGAATATTTTTCTTATCTATTCAAAAACCACTTCTTACCATATATATTAGCAAAGTGCATTAAAGAGACAGTAAATGTTCTGAAACTTTTTCTGCTTATATAGTGTTTTT
The DNA here is from genome assembly GCF_951394435.1 of Stenella coeruleoalba. Taxonomy (NCBI): domain Eukaryota; kingdom Metazoa; phylum Chordata; class Mammalia; order Artiodactyla; family Delphinidae; genus Stenella; species Stenella coeruleoalba. The sequence goes on from NC_137159.1 coordinate 45,166,535, forward strand.
TCTTATTAGTGATATCATGTGTCTAATTTAGACACATTAGTGATATCACTAATAAGTGATAATTTATACATTTGGTACTTAATGAGATGCTTCATATAAATTCCAAGATTACTGTAATATTGCTAACACCTCAGATATTGTTAAGGATTTTCCAGAATCTTTCTACCTACTAATAATTAGTTGGCGTTTCAGATTAAGTGGGACTACAGGTTAATAATAATAGGAGGCAGTTTTATACAAATGATGGCTGTTATCCCAGTTGTAGAAACAGTCTACAAGTTTCCTCATATTCCCAAAAGTCTTTGAGGTTGTGAAGCTAGTGCTGTGTACAGCTGTGCAGTATCATATGTAACAATCTCACATAACGTTGAATTAAGAATATTTTCTAAGCTAAAGTTGTCTGACTAGCTGAAAATTACTCTTAATCAGGCTGGAGAAGAATGACAATGATTCAAGATTGCCCTTGTGTTATTTAACTCTATTATTGGCATATAGTGGATTTACAATATTATATTAGTTTCAGGTGTACAACATAGTGATTCAATATTTTTATAGATTACACTCCACTTAAAGTTATTATAAAATATTGTCTATGTTCCCTGTGCTGTACATTACATCCTTGTATCTTATTTATTTTACAAATAGTAGTTTGTTTTAACCCCCTTTTTGATTCTTATTTGTGACAATTTTTCTGGGTAAGGTGAGCTTTTATTTTTTTCTTTTTCATAAGCTAAGCCATCAGCACAGCAACATTTTCTTTTCTTCAACTCATTTAGTTGAAATCTTAAAAATCAAAATTGCATGTGTTGAAGAATGAAGTTCAGTTATTATGAAAACGGCTGATGGCTTCAACATTACCAGTCAAATCTTCTTGAAACCTTCTAGAAAAGAAAGGCCAGTAGAAATAAAAGCTAACATTTATGAAGCACTACCTGTTTGCTCAGCACTGTGCTAAATTCTTTACATACACTATTTCCTTTAATCCACACATTAACCCTGTAAGCTATAGTCCATTAGTCCTCCTAAGTTACTGATGAGGAAAGAGACACAGAAGAGTTAAGTAACTTGCCCAGGGTAGGAGCAGTGGTGGTGGTGACAGTGATCAGATTCTGGATATACTGTGAAGGTATAGTCAATGGATTTGCTGACAGATTGGATGTGGGTGTGAGAAAAAGAGGAGACTGAAGGATGATACCGGGGTTATTGGTTTGAAAAACTACAATTGGTTTGAAAAACTACAGGATGGAATTGTCATTTACTGAAATGGAGAGACTGTGAGAAGAGCAGATTTGGGGGAAAGATCAGAAGTTCAGTTATGGAATGTTAAATTTGAAATGTCTGTTAAACATCTAAATGAGATGTTGAGTAGGCAGCTGGATCTATGAATCTGGAGAGATGAAATTTGGAATTTGTCTGTAGATAGCATTGAAAGCCATAAGAATTGGTGGGATCACCAAGAAAGTGAATGTAGATAGAAAAGGAAAGAGGTCCACAGACTGCACTGTAGGGCATCCCAATGTTAAGAGCTCAGGAAGTAGAAGAAGAACCAGCAGAGGAAAAGAAAGCATCCAGTGAGGTAGGAGAAAAACTGGGAGAGCATTGTGTCCTGAGAGTCAAATGAAGCCCTCTGGGAACAGTGAGAGATCAACTGGGGCAACATTGCCAGCAGGTCAAGTAAGGTGAGGACTGAGAATTGACCATTGTGTTTAGTAACACAGGGGCCACTGATGACCTTGACAAGAACAGTGTTGGTGGAGTGAAACCCATATTTGAATGGGCTCCAGTGAGAATAAGAGAGGAACTTGAACCACTGAGTCCAGGACTTGGACTAGTGGACATCAAAGCTGCAATGACTAATCCACCTGAGCTCTGTGTATTTAACTAGTTGAGAGCTTGACTATCTACCTGTAGTTGATCTTCAACACCACCAAGAACTTCTTCACTGGCTAGACCTATGGCCAAGGAGGAATTTACACCACTAGTAGGAGCAGAATGGTCATGCTGTTAGGTGAGTCAGCTCTGTTTACACTGTGTGTGTGTGTATGTGTAGGGGGAGGGCCACTCTGTGCCATGGCTCCACATATGTCATCCGTGTTGCTAGGAACTGTCTTGCCTGACGTGCCTACTCACCTAGGAGTATTCTGGTCATCTGTCACTTGGCAAGCCCTAAGACCTCACTCTTCATGTGCTGCCCTTGCAATGGGGTGGCTCAGGTCTGGAAATGGCAGACATAAGAGTTCTCCTAGCCAAAAAATAACTAGTCACAAATTTTTACACAAATTTTTATCTAATTAGTGAGGATGTGATTGGAATGAGATACATATTTTTTCCCACTCCCCGTTAATGTGTAAAAGAACCACATAATCCAATAGTACCCATTAATTCAATTCAATAAGTATTTAAGTAGCACTGTATGCAAGGTATATTCTAGATACTGGAGTGCATACATAGGCATCTAAAATGAGGTTCTTTCCTCAATCTAACCTTACATCTAAAGCAACTAGAGAAAGAAGAACAAACAAAACCCAAAGTTAGTAAAAGGAAAGGAATCATAAAGATCAGAGCAGAAATAAATGAAATAGAGACAAAGAAAAAAATAGAAAAGATCAATGAAACTAAAATGTAGTTCTTTGAAAAGATAAACAAAATTGATAAAACTTTAGCCTGACTCATCAAGAAAAAAGAGGACTCAAATCAATAAAATTAGAAATGAAAAAGGAGAAGTTACAGTGGACACCACAGAAATACAAAGGATCATAAGAAACTACTACAAGCAACTATATGCCAATAAAATGGACAACCTAGAAGAAATGGACAAATTCTTAGAAAGGTACGATCTCCCAAGACTGAACCAGGAAGAAATAGAAAATATGAACAGACCCATCACAAGTACTGAAATTGAAACCATGATTTAAAAACTCCCAACAAACAAAAGTCCAGGACTAGATGGCTTCACAGGTGAATTCTATCAAACATTCAGAGAAAAGTTTATCCTTTTCAGACTATTCCAAAAAATTGCAGAGGAAGGAACACTCCCACTTATTCTGAGGCCCTCATCACCCTGATACCAAAACTAGACAAAGATACCAGGAAAAAAGAAAATTACAGACCAATACCACTGATGAACACAGATGCAAAAATCATCAACAAAGGGCTTCCCTGGTGGCGCAGTGGTTGGGAGTCCGCCTGCCGATGCAGGGGATGTGGGTTTGTGCCCTGGTCCAGGAAGATCCAGACCAGGAGATTTTTCAATATCTGCAAATCAGTGTGATACACATCAACAAATTGAAGAATAAAAACCATATGATCATCTCAATAGATGCAGAAAAAGCTTTTGACAAAATTCAACACCCATTTGTGATAAAAACTCTCCTGAAAGTGGGCATAGAGGGAACATATCTCAACATAATAAAGGCCATATATGACAAACCCACAGCTAACATCATTCTCAATGGTGAAAAGCTGAAAGCATTTCCTCTAAGATCAGGAACAACACAAGGATGTCCACGTTCACCACTTTTATTCAACATAGTTTTGGAAGTCCTAGCCATGGCAATTAGAGAAGAAAAAGAAATAAAAGGAATCCAAATTGGAAAAGATGTAAAACTGTCACTGTTTGCAGACAACATGATACTATACATAGAAAATCGTAAAGATGCGATGAGAAAACTACTAGAGCTCATCAATGAATTTGGTAAATTTGCAGGATACAAAATTAATGCACAAAAATCTCTTGCATTCCTATACACTAACAATGAAAGATCAGAAAGAGAAAGTAAAGAAACACTCCCATTTACCATCACCTCAAAAAGAATAAAATACCTAGGAATAAACTACCTAAGGAGACAAAAGTCCTGTTCTCCAAAAACTATAAGACACTAATGAAAGAAATCAAAGATGACACAAACAGATGGAAAGATATACCATTTCTTGGATTGGAAGAATCAATATTCTCAAAGTGACTTTACTACCCACGGCAATCTAAAGATTCAGTGCAAACCCTATCAAATTACCAATGGCATTTTTCACAGAACTAGAACAAAAAAATCTTAATTTGTATGAAGACACAAAAGACCCCGAATAGCCAAAGCAATCTTGAGAACGAAAAACGGAGCTGGAGGAATCAGGCTCCCTGACTTCAGACTATACTATAAAGCTACAGCCATCAAGACAGTATGGTACTGTCACAAAAACAGAAATATAGATCAATGGAACAGGATAGAAAGCCCAGAAATAAACCCATACACCTATGGTCAATTAATCTACAATAAAGGAGGCAAGATTGTACAATGGAGGAAAAGACAGTCTCTTCAATAAGTGGTGCTGGGAAAACTGGACAGCTACATGTAAAAAAATGAAATTAGAACATTCTTTAACACCATACACAAAAATAAACTCAAAATGGATTAAAGACCTAAATGTAAGAACTGATACTATAAAACTCTTAGAGGAAAACATAGGAAAAGCAGTCTGACATAAATCACAACAATATCTTTTTTGATACATCTCCTAGAGTAATGGAAATAAAAACAAAAATAAACAAATGTGACCTAATTAAACTCAAAAGCTTTTGCACAGCAAAGGAAACCATAAACAAAATGAAAAGACAACCCTCAGAATGGGAGAAAATATTTGAAAATGATGCGACTGACAAGGCATTAATCTCCAAAACCTGCAAACAGTTCATGCAGCTCAATATCAAAAAAACAAACAACCCAATCAAAAAATAGGCAGAAGCTCTGAATAGACATTTCTCCAAAGAAGACATACAGATGAACAAAAGGCACATGAAAAGATGCTCAACATCGCTAATTATTAGAGAAATGAAAATCAAAAGTATAATGAGATATCACCTCACATTGGTGAGAATGGACATCATCAAAGAGTCTACAAACAATAAATGCTGGAGAAGTTGTGGGGAAAAGTGAGGTTCACTGTTGGTGGGAATGTAAATCGGTACATCCACTATGGAGAACAGTATGGACGTTCCTTAAAAAACTAAAAATAGAGCTACTATATGATCCAGCAATCCCCCTCCTGGGCATATATCCAGAGAGAAACATGGTTTGAAAGGATACATGCACTCCAATGTTCATTGCAGCGCTGTCTATGATAGCCAAGACATAGAAGTAACCTAAATGTCCATCAGCAGATGAACGGATAAAGAAGATGTGGTACATATATACAACAGAATATTACTCAGCCATTAAAAGAATGAAATAATGCATTTCCAGTAACATGGTTGGACCTGGAGATTATCATACTAAGTGAAGTAACTGAGACAGAGAAAGATAAATATCATATGATATCACTTATATGTGGAATCTAAAAAAAAAAGATATAAATGAACTTACCTACAAAACAGAAATAGACTCACAGACTTAGAAAACAAACTTATGGTTACCAAAGGGAAAAGGTGGCTGGGGGGGGGCAGAGGAGGGATAAACTGGGAGGTTGGGATTGACATATACACACTGCTATATTTAAAATAGATGACCAACAAGGGCCTACTGTATAGCATAGGGAACTCTGCTCAGTCTTCTGTAATAACCTAAATGGGAAAAAAATTTGAAAAAGAATAGATACATGTATATGTACAACTGAATCACTTTGCTGTACACCTGAAACTAACACAACATTGTTAATCAACTCTACTCCAATATAAAATAAAAATTTAAAAATAATTTGTTATATGTATTTAAATTATTCAATATGCTTTTACTTTTTCATGAATATTTATGAATAAAAAGTATTTATGGGGCTTCCCTGGTGGTGCAGTGGTTGAGAGTCCACCTGCCGATGCAGGGGACATGGGTTCGTGCCCCGGTCTGGGAAGATCCCACATGCCGTGGAGGGGCTGGGCCCGTGTGCCACAACTACTGAGCCTGCGCGTCCGGAGCCTGTGCTCCACAACGGGAGAGGCCACAACAGTGAGAGGCCCGCATACCGCCAAAAAAAAAAAAAAAAAAAAAAGAGTATTTATGAATAGAGTATTGATTATGAATAAAGTGAAGTCAATAATTAAATAATTTTAATTTATTTCTCACAAAGAATTGGGTGATTTGAGTCCCCTTTTCAAAGAAGCAATATGCTGATCAGTATTTCTCATAAAGCAAGAAAAAAAAGAAATCTATGTAAATTATTTTTAAAAACCCACTTAGAAACCAAGTACAGTGATTTAAACCAAACTATCTCCTTTTTGAAAAAAGAAATACATTCTCTTGACTGATCTTCTTGAATTACTTCGAAAAATTATTAAACTTCAAGAAAACTGTATTAAAAAAAGTAACAATTTTGTCTACTTTTGTTCAAGTGTTTATGTTCCTCATTAAAATTTTTTTGCTTAAATTCAGGTCCTGTATATTTCTTGGTACGTTTATACTTAGATATGTTCTATTTTTCTTGCTGTTTTGAACAAGATGCATTTTAATCATCATGTTTTTAAACTGGTATACAGAGAAACCAGTGATTTCTCATATTGTAATCAGATGGCTTACTGAACTTCCTTGGTGATATAATAGTTTCTCTTTTCTTTTCTTTGTGGTTGCCTAGGTAAACCACCCCATGTATTTTTCCAGAATTCATTCTGTTAGTCAATTTTTAACACAGTGGATAATTTCAAATTGCTCTTTATTTTAGCTTCTCTAGCCACATTTTGGCTACTTACATGCCTTTCAGAGAATTGCTACAGTAACTATGCAGAGAAAGATTGAATCACGAACTGTGTGCACCCAACACGATCATAATACACTAATACACGCTCTTAACTCCAGCATATTTTACCTATCAGTTTCACAGACTCAATAAATATTGAATGGATGGCTGGATGGATGGGTGAATTATATTTTCTCGAACAAGACTCAAGTCCATTATTTCTGCTGTAAATCTGAGTCTGCTTTGTGTGCATATATCTTTCAGGTATTTTTATTTAAGCAACATGATCCACTGGTAGGCTTTAAAAAACAATAAGAAGGTTCAATGAATAAAAATGAAAGAATGAGAATGTAAACTGGAAAATTCTATTGACAGAAGTCATGTTACTTGATAACCATGTCCTCCCTTCCCTCTAATATAAATGCCTTATGTAGAAATTTTGAAAATAAAACTAATTTTTGTAAAGTTTAATTCTCTTACCAAAATCATGTTGCCGTTAACAATTACAAAGAAATAACAGAAACAGGAATTCCATTATGGATACATTCCTTACATGTTTTCACAGTTGTGAAAACAATTTTTTATGGAATGGCAAAGGACAATGATCTTGTACATATTACTTTTAAGTATTCTTCAGGCCATCTTTGCATTAAAGAAAAACGAATAAAACACAGTGCTGATAAATGTTAAGTGACCGAGGAAAAATCTCTTCATTTAATAAATTAACTGTGCTGTGTTTCTCTGTTCCTGTTCAGAGAATCACCAACTATTGGTCCCCTCAGGGTTTCCACAGCATTGTCTCTAATTCGTGGGTGCTGATGGCACACATTTAGCTGTCAAGTACAGTAAGTGCCACACATTTATGGCCTTGGCAGCCAGCAGAGGCCAGCTGTGGCCTTCTAAAATGCACTGAGGTTTTTGCCCTCTCAGAGACCTTACTTTGACTGCCCCTATCTAAAAAGGGCCCTACTCCCATGCTATTGCGTATATCATGGGAATTGCCACATTCTGTAATTGCTATGTTTATATGATTATGTATTCACTACGTGCCTCCTCCACATTAGAATGTAAATTCTAAGAAGGCAGGGTCAGAGTCTTACACACTGTTGTATCCCCAACATCTAGCATGATGCCCAGTGATAATTGGCACTCAATACATATTTACTGAATGAATGGAGTCTTTGTCACCTGCCTGCCCTCCTCAGGTCTGTAGCTTCCATGCATGAGAGGAAGGGGCATAGACTGTATAGGGACTACACAGTCCACACACAGAAAGGAACCCTGAGCATGACCTGTTAACTCTTCGATTTTTACCTCACACAAAACAAAACCCTCCTGCTTTTTTCCCCCCACTCTTTGAAAGGTAAAGAAATAGTTGCTCTTATTACAGAAAATGAGTAAATATTTTGCTGATGGAAGTCCCCTATGAAATAACTCAAATAATGACAATATTCAGTCTCTTAAAGAAAGTTAGAAGCCTATGGATCGACCTAATAAGCTGAAGATAAGCCTGTGGTTCATGGGAATCTGTCCATGTATCAATATTTTTGCCAGCCCCCAGATTTTACTGCATTTCTTGTGATTGTGAATTTACTCACTACATAAATAAACATAGTAACCGACTCCACTCAGTTCAGGGTGACTATCTCAACACCACAAGAGGGCCAAGTCCATCCTGCAAACCCAGTCACCTGATTTGCCGCCACCTTGGTCAAATTCAGCGCACAATTGGTTGTATGTGCTCATACATGTTGTGATTATCCAATAAAAATCCTTAGACATTTTTCTTAGTATCCCAAAGATGTACAGACACCTATTTATTGTATTTGCTGTATTAATTCAGGATTTTTAAGCTCCTTTTTAAAGAAAAGAATCCTTTCTTCCAAAATAATCTTGCACAAAAGCTTACTGCTTATAGCAGGAGTGAAGTGCTTCTCTGAACAAGGGAATGGTTGGGGCCTGGGGGTGCAGAACCTTCCCCCCAGGCCTTTCTCTCTGCCAGCTGCACCTCGAGAACCACTGGGGAATCCCAAGGGCTCTGAAGAGCACAGTTTGAAAACGTCCCTATTAACCTATCACTAAGCAAGGATACAGAGGAGTGGAATGGTTGGAGGATCCATCACAGGTAGAGGTGGAAATCAACATAAGACCATATTTTCTATAACTCAAGTCAGCATTTCCTACAAAATGTAGTAAGCTCCTGGAGTGGTAAAAAAAAAAAAAAAAAAAATCCCATTTAACTAATATCCTTCTCTGAAACAAAGAGGTGAAATTAAAGCATTAGAAAGCCAATACTATTAATAATTCATAGCAGTTCTATTTCCTGGGACTAAAGTGGGGCAGCATAATCCTTTCACATAGCTCTGTAGCACCAGTATAAAATGTAGACCACAGCAAGAAAGCAAACAGTAGGAAAAGACAGCTAATGAATTAAAAGCTAACGTGATGCATGTTGGAAAATATTGAGTTGTCTGCTCATTTCAAGCTTTCAAATTAGCATTAATAATGAAAGAATAGCATATAATATTTTTGCTATTCTTTCTTTAGCAAGTTTCCTTATTTAGTTACATGTGGACAAATAATATCATGTACTTCTTCATTATCAATAAAAGCATTTGAACTTTTTTTTTTTTTGCGGTACGCGGGCCTCTCACTGTTGTGGCCTCTCCCGTTGCAGAGCACAGGCTCCGGACGCACAGGCTCAGCGGCCATGGCTCATGGGCCCAGCCACTCCGCGGCATGTGGGATCTTCCCAGACTGGGGCACGAACCCGTGTCCCCTGCATTGGCAGGTGGACTCTCAACCACTGCACCACCAGGGAAGCCCCTGAACGTATTTTGATATAATGTCTAAAGTTTCTGTTAGATATGTAGCCCACGATTAGTGAAGAGTTCAGTGATTATAAAGGGAATCCTAGGATATCCATAATTAAGCTGAGACCAGATTCCTCATCTTTAAAATAGGATAATACTCACTTCACTGAGTTATTGAAAGGATTAAAGAGAAGGTATATAAATTGCCTAATGCGATGTCTGACACCCAGCAGGCCCTTAAAAGCAGTTATTATAGCGTAATTGTTCTCTACCTTTGCCAAAGATGATGGACAGCCTGCTTAGCAAGCTCTGTGAGCCTCCAAGTCACACACTTGAATGCAACTACACTAGTAAAACCTCTTGTTCTTGGTGGAGCTGCTTCTCAGCTGCAGTGGGAAATAGCATGTCACTCAACCTCCTCATCTAGGGGAAGAGTCTGGAAGAACTACCCAGGCATGAGCTATGTCTGAGATTCTGAGAACCAGCCAATCTGAATCAAGGGCCTGGATGCAGAGAAGGCAGAAGAAGTGAAGGCATGATTGAAACCTCTAGCTTCTCTGCCACACCACAGTTTCCAGGTCAACAAAGTGACAGATACGCTCTTCTGTTTCATTTTGTAGAAAGAAAATAAATGCTGGCAGCACAGTGGTAATGGAGTGGACTTTCGGGTCATTCTGCTTGGATGTGAATCCAGTTACCACTTCTTAACTGGTCATCTTGGGCAACTTTCTTAAACTCTCAGTGCCTCATTTGTAAAAAAAAAAGGGAGAGTATATAGCCTACCCCAGAGAGTTGTTATGAAGATTAAACAAGAGAATCTGTGTAAAGCATTTTACACAATATCTAGAGAATAGTAAGCACTCAATAATTTTTAGCTATTGTATCAGACAGGGTACAGTAGCAGGTAATGAAAACCACCTTAGCTATTTTACAGTGGAATTTAATATAGCGAAGTAGGTCCTTACAAAATCACTGGAAGGGCTGGAAGAACAGATTTGGATGGGCCTGTTGGAGCAACTCTGTAGAATTGACTGCTAAAGTATAAAATGTTAAAACTGTGATTCTCATGCAAATACAATATGACATGTGTCAAAGATTTCTATTCAACACATTAATTAATGAGGGAACATAGAAGATGTTACATCTGGTTCAAAGGAGAATTTATATTACACGTATATATATTACACGTATATATTCATGCATACAATCAGGAATGCTGAACTCAACTTGCTAATAGATGCAAAATTGGTTAAAATTCTATAAGGCAGCACTGTCCAACAGCCTTGTAATGTGAGCCTCATGTATAATTAAACATTTTCTAGGACCCACATTAAAAGTAAAAAATACGTAAATTAATTTTAACAAATATTTTATTTAGTCCAATATATCCAAAATATTAAGATATAATCTATATAAACAATAAATAAAATGAACATGCTATTTTACACACTTTTATATTGAGTCTTTGAAATCTGTGTGTATCTTATACTTACAACACATCTCAATTCAAGCATGCCACATTAAAGTGCTCAACGGCCACATGTGGCTAGTGGCTCCTATATTAGTGTACTCCTAGGGCAATGAAAAAGTAATGTTTGGGATTATCTTTTTTTCAGGGCAAAAGCTAATTGTATATCTATCAGAGAAAAACTAATTTGCTTTTCTATGGACAAGAAGTGTTTGCATTTCTGTAGTTTGTTACAAGTAACTTTCTACCTTACAGAGTTGTAAAATAACCTGGTCAACAGAAAATCAATCAAGTGCACATTTGTGTAGCATCTGAAAATTCTGTAAAGCTCCACTAGACAATACCCAGCACTTCCCTGAAAGACAGCCCCTAATCTCCATTTCCAAACCTTGGACAATTTTTTTTTTCCTGATAGGCCCGTTAAGGGAGCTGCTAGAAGTCAGGAGGCTGCCACCAAAATCACTGCATTTATGAACACACTACCCGAACTGCAGTCCAGGAGTCATTAAGCCCCTACCAGAATTGTTGGCTCCAGAGCCTTGTAATGTTTGCTAGATCCTCACCTGCTAAACGGTTGACTCAGATCCCGCTGCTTCTCTCCCCACCCAGTTCAGTTCCAAATTCAAATTTCACACGAGGACTTCTGACTGATGAAACCAAAATCACATTTGAAACTCTAGCTGCAAGGGAGTCTGAGAAACGTAGCTCCTAGCTCTCCAGAGTCTGCAGTAAAGGAAAGGCACCAGAAGGCATTTGGAACAGAGGTTGAGCAAGGCAACATACCACGTCTACCACTGCTATTCGGTTAACAAGAACTTCATGAAACTCTACACTATAGGATACAAAAGATGAGAAGTATTATTTTCGCTGTTCTGTATGACAGCAATACTTTCGTGAACTCTCTCAGATCTGGAGTTCTTTTCAGCACTAGAACAGAAACCCAAGGAACACCAACATTGAAGGGTCAGGTGGAAAAGAGAAGCAAATGGAGGAGAGGTAGAAGGAATGACCAGAGAACAGGGAAATAACCACAAAGTGTGGTGTTAGTGTTAGGGAACTGTTGATGGAAACGGTCCGCCTTGGCCAGGCACGATGATAACCACTTGCATGAGTTGTCTCACAACAGGAGGTCCTGATAAGGAATGTGGTGCTGTCACCAAAAACTAACTGGGAGAATCTGGGAGGGGCCAAAAGGAGGGAGGAGACGTCAGCCAATAATATATCCTACCAACCACCCAGAATCCTTCTCGCTGGAACCCATCTTGTCTGAGAGATGCGCATGCCACCAGGAAGGACCCTGAGTCAGACCAATTATGGGCCAAGCAAGATGATCAGCCAGAGACAACTGGGAAACTAACCCCATTACCATAAAACTTGAGACTGTGAGCCACGTGGCAGAGCAGTTCTCCTGGGTTCCCTTACGCTGCTGCTCTCTGCCCAGGTGCCCCTTGCCAATAAAGTCTCTTGCTTTGTCAGCACGTGTGTCTCCTCAGACAATTCATTTCCCAGTATTAGACAAGGGCCCACTCTTGGACCCTGAAAGGGATTCCCCTTCCTGCAACATTAGGAAAACTAAGTACAAAGAATATTTTTAAGGAGAGAGACGTCAACTTCCAGATGCTCCTGAGACCCAAATAAAAGATGAACTGAAGAACACTTTGGAGACCTTTGCAAGATCAGATTCAGTGATGTGGTGGGGGTAGAATCCGGATTAGAATGGTTTTAGGAGTGAGGGGGAAGTGAAAAAATGAAGACAGCAAGAACAGATCAATCTCTTGAGCTGTCTGACTGTGGAGGAGAGGAGAGACACAGCAGCTTTACACAACTTGAAGGTTGTTTTTGGCAGGCCAAGCCTACCTCTGCTCTGAATTCAATGCCTTCCAGTATTTACAAGCGCCTTGCCTCAGAAGAACAATAGTCGAGGAGGATTGCTTTAAGGACACACGGTCTAGGATGTTTTCTGTTCCTGATATGTTAAAATCTACTCCTACATGGAGCCAGATGAGAAGGGAGTTGGCCAGACTCGCCTGTATTTTCACCCCTCACCCTGACCTCTCTCCCCACCTCCCCCAAAATGCTCATAAGCAAATTGAATTGTTGGGGTGATGCCATTAGCTGACAAAGGGCTACTAGATAATTTAGAGCCAAACTGTGACCCGCCCAGAGCAGAGGCCATTATTTCAGACATTTTTTAAAGCCTAGTTCCTGGCTCTATTTTATGTCTCCACCCTTGTTTTTTATCCTTTTCCACTTGTAAATGTACACTCTCTTGTTACAGTTTTACATAGCCTTACAAATCACTTTAAGTCATGTTGGGAACAAAGTGAGGTTTAAACATGTAAAGCTGTGAGGATTGTGTTTTGCTTTTTTCTTTTTCTCCTTGATGCTGTGTCCATTTTTATAAAGGAAATTATTGGACAGGGATATGGAGATTTATTTATAGAGTTTTGTTTTACAACCGACTTTGCTAGATACCTGTTCCATTACAGAGAGACACGCATCGTTCTGAGGTCACAAAAACGTGTATCTACAGGGCAGCCGTCTCCGTGGCCGCCGTCCTGACCCGGACCTTGAACAACCGGACAGAGAACTCTCAGCCGCCACCGCCAGGCAAGGGCAGCTTCGGGCTGGATGCTCCGCTGAGCGCGGGGTGGGCGCTGCAGGCACCCACCCGGCTGCAGCCTCCAGCGAGCGTGGTGCTGATGGAGCGCCGCGGGCAGCGCTTTGCTGCGGCTGCTGGAGGAGCTGGGGCCTCGGCTCTCCCAGGCCCGCCAGCCTCGTGGAAGCCTAGCCGAGAGGTGCCTGCACTGACTTTAAAGACGAACTCACAAAGCTCTCCCTGACAGTCACTTTGAAATAATTTGTGCGGAACTGAATCGAAAGAATAGTTCAAAGGTAGAATGGAGAGGCAGCTAATGACCCTGCCTCTTAGCTGCCTCAGTGGCAGCTAAGCAGCACTGATCAAGCAGGAGATTTGATAGGTGGAAAATCAGAAAAATTAAATGTTAATGGAAGACTGTTGGGCCGCGTTTTAAAGGGATCGTCTGTGACAGAGCTTACTGCACTTACATGTTAACCCTGAAGATGGGGGCTTTCCGAATACCTTTAAATATCTAACAGAAAATCAAATAGTGAAACTCTTCTTTATGGAGATGTCTCAGGGAAATGGCTTATCTTTTTGAACTTCCCAGGGTTAAAAAAAAAAAATTATTTTTCCATTCTTGTTTTCCCCTAGGAGGGTGTTTTATCTTTAAATGTAAGCATGTGACTCAGTTCATAGGGAGGTTCATGATAGGCGGTAAGAAGGCCATTTCAGCTCATAAGCGGTGTCACCCTGATAACAAATTTAAATTGTATATCCTCGTAGGATGACTTAAAACTGTTGTATTTTTCATAAAAAAAATCAAATTTATTAACAGCTGGATTAATCTTAGACAAATAAAAGGACATCATCTGTATATCCAAGTTACCTGTCTAGTGGGAGGTGACAAAGTGAAAGAGGGAAGGATTAGAGGCTAAAAGGGAGAAGAAAGAAAAGGATTTAATGGAAGAAGTTGACAGATGTAATGATTCCCCCTCTTCTAAGGTAAAATTCTATATAATTTTAATATTGCATTTTAAAATTGCTTGATTTCTCTGAAGCGATTAATAAAATGATTAAAGAATGTGTAGTACTAGAATCAGAATGCAGTTTAATTAATTACATCGCCCTCTTTTGAATTGAAAGCTACTTATATAGTAAATGACTGTTATATTTAGTTTTCCAAATGACTTGCAGATGAGGCCATTCAAACTAGGCATGTAAATCTAAACTCACCAGAGTGGTATGTTTACATTTGAATAGAATTAGAGGCCTGAGGTCTCAGAAGTTATAACCATGAAGCTAAAGCCAGAAGATGGGTCCTGCTGCGGAAGAAACCAGACTCCCTGACACTGGGTCTAGAAAGTACTATTTGATCTGGCAGTCATCCAGATGAGGACTTATGTTTGGGAGCCTCTTCTGATCACACACCATTTCCTGCTATAGCTAAACTTACATCAAAGAAAGAAAGAAACTAGCTAGCAGCTTCCTATAGAGTGCTATGAGGCATCATTACATTGGTGGAGATGCCAGTGGTCTTCAGTGGTCTAGGAAATTGATATTAAAAGCTTTCTCTGAAGTGATCAAGTTCAGGGGAACAAATGCATAGTAACCAAATTCATAGGGGATCAATTTAGAAAAATACAATACTATGTATTCATTTATATTGGGTGCTCTATTTGTCAAATATATCATCCATCTGTACAAGAATTTTCCAATTGGGGAAGCACGCTAATGAGACAGAATTACGATAGATTGTTCTTTCTCCAGTTTAGGCATATTGTGGCCTAGAAAATATATAATGATAAAACCTTCTTCCCTAGAAAACACTGAAATGGTGGTATCGATCACCTTTAAAAAACTCTACACCACCCACCATTTTTCACTTACCATATCACTGCCTCACACAGGTTAATGAGGCTGTGGTTTTCTTTACAGTTACTTTGTTCCTGTCCTGAGGATACTCTCCGATTATACTGAAACATATTCCAGTACGTCCTTGTTTTTAGGGCAGAGACAAGGAAAAACCTATCACTTATATCATGTACACAAACCCCATCTTAAGGCAGTTTGCTTTGAAAGAGGTGATTTTACGTGTTTCAATGTTAGAAGGCAACATTTCTGATATTTTCCCTTAGATTTAGGAAAGGTAAAGGAAGTGAAGGCTGTTCTACCCAGTGGCTACTGGAGTAGTAGGTGCCCCCTCGCCACAGAGAGAATTAGCCAGAATGGGAATGTGTTAAAGGATCATAATGTTCTCCATGGCGATCAAGCAATAAGAATCTCATGGCAACATATAGCCGATGTTCTAATTAGGGAATGTTCCCATTACTGTGGTTGCTACCCTCAAACCTAGAGACTTAAACAATATTTATCCTGCTTACAAGTCTACAATGTGGACAGAGCTTAGCGGGGAGAACTCATCCCTGCCATGCATGCTGCAGAGGGTGGCTCGAAGGCTGAGGAATGGAATAACTGGACGGCTCAGTCACTCAGAGGTGTGGCAGGTGATCCTGGGAAAACTCAGTCACCTGGGGTTGCGAACAGCTGAGGCTCCTCAGACAACTCTCTCCATGCCTATGTGCTCTTTCCAGCATGGTGGCTTCAGGGTAGCTAGACTTCGTACACGTCTGTCAGCTCAAGGGCCCAAAGTCACAGGGTCCAAGAGAACGAGCCAGCCAGGCGGAAGGGGACTGTCTATTCTAACCTAGTCTTGGAAGACTCTCAGGGTCAGGTCCACTGCATTCTATCTGTTAAAAGCCAGTCAGTAAAATTGGTCCCTATTCAGGGGGATGGGAATTAGACCCCGCTTTTAGTGAGAGGAGTGTCAAAGGATTTGTGGACTTGTTTTAAAATCACCACAATATATAGTTGAAAAATTATAGGAGAATATACCATTTATTTATTTACACATTCGTTCAATAAATACTTATTGACTGTTACCATACACTAAATAAGCATTGCTTTTTAACCTTTTAAAAAAGATTTTAGATATTCTAGCTCAAGACAACTCCCATTTGGACATGATTTTATGTAGTGAGAAGGTTTGGTTTTATTTTAGGCCCATCATATAAAAGTACTCAAATCAGCATAAAATATCAGATGATGACAAATCATCCATTGGGAGAGTATAATCTGAACAGCACAAATGGGTTTTTATTAGAACTTATTAAAAGCCTGAGATAATGGAAGTATAAATCCTCATTTGATACACATATTCTGGAAAAGGTAGTTGTTGAACAAATTTGTGTAAAAGCAAATCATCTTTCCTACCAGCTTTATACTTTTAGTGACTGACATATAAGAAAAGTTTTCCTTTCCTTCCAAAATATTTCCAGTTGCCAGTGTGTGAAAGGATTGATCGGATAGACAAAAGGTTATCAGACACCTCCAAATCACTAAATCCAAAGCATCATATATTTTTTTCCCCTCAAAATAGTTTTACTTGGCATTTCTCCTCTCCACCTAGGCTTCTAGGACACCACCTTTTGTCTTCCTCCTGCGTCTCCAGGGGTTCCTTCTCAGTGGGAGTTCCTCTTACTGTGTTCAGTCCTTACTTTGGTGATCTCTGGGTTTCTGCTCCTAATCTCCTCTCTTCATCTCTATCTACTCTTTGAATGATTTCATCTAAACCTAGACTTAGCATGAAAGTTCCAGATTCATATAATCCACTGTCCACTGAATCTCCCCACTTGATTGTACCGTATCTACCTCAACCCACACCCTATACCCCCTTCCCACTCACACCTCCCTCGTCCAATGTGCTCTTCCTCCTGCATTCTGAAATTTGACGGAATCTAGAGAGTCTCTGACACTCAACATCCGTGCACAGTCCATCAACCATAATGTCCCATTGATTCTAAACATCTTTCATCTCTTTTGCATCCTCATTGCCCTTGATCTACATCAGCCTCTTGTCCGTTTGCCAGGAATATAGGTCAAGACTGGCTCTGAGGCCATTTCTTAGCAAATACAATGAAAATATTTGAGACTTTTGCCTTCTATCCATAGTATTTGGCCCTGGACATCTCCTATTGATGGATCTCAGTGGGGGGTGTTGGTCAGGAATAGAAAATTATAAATCACAATGTTTGCATTTTATCTTCACGATAGTTGAAGTTTACCTTAAAAGAGCCACAGAAGATGAAGTGGCAAATGCCAGCCACTGAGCACATAGTTATTAGATATCTATTCTGTAACCTGGGCTACAAAGACAAATATGGCATGGTCCCTGCCTCCGATGAACTCAGAATTTAGTGGGAAAAGCAAATGATTACAATTCCGCACGATAAATGCAATGATTAAGGAATGTGTGAGGTGTTGTATGAGTAGAGGAGGGCGTTCTCATTGTCTTCATTGCGTAAGCCTGAAAGGTAGTGGAGAAGGGAGTGACACCCTGCCTAAGAAGGTAGAGTAGGGCTTCCAGAAGATGTAAAAATGCTCTATCTTACCAAAATCTTAAGAGATGATAGCTCTGGATCCTGATGTTGGGGATTTGGGGAATTCTGCCAGCTGTTTTCTCAAGTTACCTACTTGATTCCCAATCTCCACATCTCTAAAATGAAAAGTTTGGTTTAAATAAGAGGTTGCCAATTTTTTTCTATAAAGGGCCAGATAATAAATATTTCAGGCTTTGTGGTCAGTATAGTCTGTCACAACTATTCAGCTCTGCTGTTGTAGTGCAAAAGCAGCCACAGACAATATGTAAACCGACGGACCTGGCTATACTACAATACAACTCTAATTACGAAAACAGGCAGTGGGCTGTATTTGGCCCTTGGGATGTAGTTTGCCAAAGCCTGATCTAAATGATCTCCAAGATGCCTTCCAGATTTACCAGTCCATTGGTTTATGAAAAAGCAGTTCTCAAATACTTGATATACTTTATGTTGGTTTTTAGTTTACTCTTGTTGTGGCTGGTTAGCTCAGTAAATGGGAACATGGAATTTAAAATGATAAGATTTGGGGTTTGATTCACTGTGGGTCAGTTAGCTTCTCTGTTCCATGACCGCAAACCACACCACAGACTTCAACAAATCCATGCTCCTGCTTGGAGCCAGGTAAAGCTGTGTGACTGGACAAATGTCATCCTTTCCTGCTTCTAACAATACAACCCCTGCACTTGCTCCCCTAATGATGGTGCAGCAGCATGCTCTTTACGTGTGTTCCAACATCACTGAGTTCAAAAGAGCAACGTATGGGGCTTCCCTGGTGGTGCAGTGGTTGAGAATCCGCCTGCCAATGCAGGGTTCGATCTCTGGTCCGGGAAGATCCCACATGCCACGGAGCAACTCGTGAGCCACAACTACTGAGCCTATGTGCCACAACTACTGAAGCCCACGTGCCACAACTACTGAAGCCCGTGCGCCTAGAGCCCATGCTCCACAACAAGAGAAGCCACTGCAATGAGAGACCCGTGCACCACAACGAAGAGTAGCCCCTGCTCGCCACAACTAGAGAAAGCCCATGTGCAGCAACAAGGACCCAACGCAGCCAAAAAAAAAAAGAGCAACTTATTTTTAAGAAAACCTGTCAATATGACAGCAGGCATTGGGGAATCTGTAGGTACACAGAAATGTCTCATCACCTTTTAATAAGCCAAATTGGGTTTTATGGCTACTAAGCAAAAGAATGATACAAAGGCATGCTGCTATGCTCATAAGCTAAAGCAGAATCAGCAAATTATATGACTCGAGTGCCAACAGTCCTCCCCGCTTTCCCTGTAGTAGACATTGTTAGTCAATCCTAGCACTTTTCCTCACAGATCCTGCATCTGTTCTCATCACTCTTCCAAACACACTGAACCAGGAAGCGACACTAAGTCGACTGGCATTACTGTGCTAGATTAAAGCTATTGTCCTATTGCAACAAAAGTTACTATGCCTTATTTTTCCTATCACTTTCCATCCCTGCCACCGAGTTACTCTTACTTAAAAACATATACCTATAACATTGGATGCAGCAGCTGTAAAATTCAACAGTACAAAAATGAAGATAATATAAATCTCATATGTAGATAGGAGCATAAATTGGTAAACTTTTATAGAGAAAAACTTGGCACTGTTTATTAAAAGACTTAAAATGTGCATACTAGTTGGATACTTGGGGCTTCATTGTATTATTCTACTTTCAGGTGTGTTTGAAACCTTCTATAATAAAAAGATTTAAAAGTGTACCATGAAGATAAAAATACTAACGGTAGTTGATAAATGACATATTATTATATAAAAGTATAATCTAAATTAAGGGATAATACAGAACTGAAATAACTCAATGTTGCTTTATTGTAGAAAGTTTTGTGCCTATGATTATCTAGCATATAAAATTATAAAGCAAATTTCACTACTGAAACCATTTTACCAATTTCTTAATATGTACACTGAAGGATTTATATGTAAAAGCGTATAAATGCGTGAAATATTTCTGCGAAAATAAATGAAAACTAAAAGTAGCTGCCTTCCAGGAGGGAGAAGAATATCTGGAGGAAAGGCAAGGAGGAAGGCTTATTTTTCACTGAATATCCTATTGTTCCTTTTGAATTTTTGTACATCTATCATGCATTGCCTAATTAGATAAATAAAATGTGATTCAGCCTCACAATGGTCAGATTGGCCATCATCAAAAAATCTATAAACAATAAATGCTGGAGAAGATGTGGAGAAAAGGGAACACTCCTACAATGTTGGTGGAAATGTAAATTGGTACAACCATTATGGAGAATAGTATGGAGGTTCCTTAAAAAACTAAATATAGGGCTTCCCTGGTGGCGCAGTGGTTGAGAGTCCGCCTGCCGATGCGGGGGACGTGGGTTTGTGCCCGGGAGGATCCCACATGCCGTGGAGCGGCTGGGCGCATGAGCCATGGCCACTGAGCCTGTGCGTCCGCAATGGGAGAGGCCACAACACTGAGAGGCCCGCGTACCGCAAAAAAAAAAATAATAAAAAAAATAAAACTAAATATAGAAATACTATATGACCCAGCAATACCACTCCTGGGCATATATCCGGAGAAAACCATAATTCGAAAAGATACATGCGCTCCAATGTTCATTGCAGCACTATTTACAATAGCCAAGACATGGAAGCAACCTAAATGTCAATCAGCAGAGAAATGGATAAAGAAGATGTGGTACATATATACAATGGAATATTACTCAACCATAAAAAAGAATGAAATAATGCCATTTGCAGCACACGGATGGACCTAGAGATTGTCATACTGAGTGAAGTAAGTCAGACAGAGAAAGACAAATACCATACGACATTGCTTACATGTGGAATCTAAAAAATTATGCTACAAATGAACTTATTTACAAAACAGAAATAGAGTCACAGATGTAGAAAACAGACTTATGGTTATGGGGGGAAAGGGGGGGATAAACTGGGAGACTGGGATTGATGTATATACACTACTATATATAAAATAGATAACTAATAAAGATCTACTGTACAGAACAGGGAACTCTACTCAATTCTCTGTAATAACCTATATGGGACAAGAATCTTAAAAAGAGTAGATATATGTATATCTTATTCACTTTGCTGTAGAGCAGAAACTAACACAACATTGTAAATCAACTATACTACAATAAAAATTATTTTTAAAAATGTGACAGTGATTCTACTCCTAAAAATTTATCCTAAAGTATCATTGAGGATGTACGTAAAGATTTTGCCTCAAGGATGTACATTGTATTGTATGTAACAGGAAAATAGTTCAGGCAATTTAAATGTCCAATAATTGGGAACTGGTTAAATAAGTTACTGTATTTCCAGATAAATGAATGATAGCTGTTAAAATTATGAAGATGAATTTTTACCAATAAAGAAATTTTTAATATGGTATTAAGTTTTCTGGGGACTGCTCTGGTGGCACAGTGGTTAAGAATCCGCCTGCCAATGCAGGGGACACGGGTTTGAGCCCTGTTCCGGGAAGATCCCACATGCCATGGAGCAACTAAGCCCGTGAGCCGCCACAACTACTGAGCCCATGTGCCACAACTACCAAAGCCTGCGCGCCTAGAGCCCGTGCTCCACAACAAGAAGCCACCGCAATGAGAAACCCGCACACCACAACGAAGAGTAGCCCCTGCTCGCCACAACTAGAGAAAGCCCGTGTGCAGCAACAAAGACCCAATGCAGCCAAAAAATAAATAAATAAATAAAAAATTAAAATATATATGGTATTAAGTTTTTTAAAAGCAAGTTGCAAAACGGTATAGTTTTGCAGTATATAGTATGACCTCAGTTTTGTAAAAAAAAAATATACTGACAGAAAAATATTTGAAAGACATAAAAAGTGGTAATAGTGGGTATCTCCTGAAATATGGGTAGTTTCCTTTCTTTCGTTTTTTTCTTTGCTTGTTTTCAAATTATTTTCAAAATTCTCCAATAAATATGTATCAATTTTAAATTAATAAAAGATTATGAACGAGTTTGAAAGATGCCTAAAGGAATAAAACATTTCTTCTTTTTTTTCTCTTCCCTATGGGAAAGAAAAATCTGAACACAGGTCGAAATATAAAACTTGGCTTTTGTGATCGAAGTCAAAGTCATTACAATGAATGTTGAAATTTTATTGGCAATTTCTCTTGTGGGGAGGTAATGACATCCAGAGTTAAATACTACATAATATTTTACCAATGGTATAAGTCTTTTCAGTGGTTTAGTAACTCCAATGTGGTAATGCAAGAAGTGATTTTCCCCCGTGTGTAAATAAGTTTTATAATATTGAAAACTGTTAGACTAACATATTTATGAGGTGTTATTAACAAAGGAAAATAGTGGCTGAAATATCCGAACTAACAACATGGAGACACCAGACATTGTGAGTGGGAGATTCTTACAGATGAAAATGGATTACCGGGGCCATGGCTAGATGGTGAAGGGTCTTGTACAGCTTGCTAAGGATGTGGATTTTTTTCTGAAAAGATGAGAACCTAGCTGTATTTCTGAATGAATAATCAAGGTGCACACAGAGGATGATTAGAGGGAGTAAATATTAAAAAGAGTATACCTAGGGCATTTATAATTTCTTTAAAGGAATTTCTCCTAACGATAGAAAGGGCAAACATGTAAGCTATTTAAGCCAGCTTCAATTTTTTTCCAGAAAAAGATGTATGATACATAAATATAGAACCCATAGCAATTGCTGTGTAAACTACTATACTAAATATAGTTAGGGATATGCTTAATGTTGCATTTTATTGTTTGACTAAATATTAACTAATAAGAAATCACATTAAACTGGAACTTACTTTTTCCTTATAAATACTCTATTAGGCAAACCAGGCAGGGCTTGGATGTTCATCATAAGACAGCACATGCTGACATTCCAAATTCTCCTAAATGGATTTCGCTTAATATGTTAGATTCTATAAATCTGCTTAATCATTTCTCAGGGCTTGGTATTCCTTAGGAGGAGGATTGTTAAATACCTACAAAGCTGCTCCACACTCTGAGAGCTATCAGTTTCTCCTAGTGAGAGCTAGTCCTCAGTTTCCTGTGGTTGGGAGTGTGACATAGTGAGATAACACGACAGATGAGATCCAACTAGTCAGATGTTACTGGAAAAGTACACTTGGATTCAGGTTCACATTAGTCTGGCTCTCTTTTAGAGAATATAGTTGAGCTCACACAATTCAAGGGCTTATCTGAAATTTAACTTGAATAAATACAAAAGAGCAGCCCCATCAGAGTCATCCAGTAGAGCTGGATCATTTTAACTCAAGGTCAAAATAAACTTTATTAGTGTATTTATTAAGAGCAAGCTTGTTTAGATGAGGTTTTTTTTCTTCTTTCATACCTTACCTTGCACAGAACTTTAATATTAGGAAACCTGAAACAGTCTAGAGAATTCAGGACCATCTCAGTTCAGGTTGCCATGATATTTTCTGTAACCGAGCCCTGTACCTCTTCTTGCAAACTGAAATAACATTGACGATGTAAAAATTATGCCCATAATGAGTAAGTTATTGCCAAAATTTAATCAACATGATGTTTTCCTTTTCCTGTTCTGGGATAATAAAACTAAACACTATTACAAAGTGGTAAAAATATTTTTTAAAAGTAAAGACATTTGTGACTTTATTGCCTGTTTCTCAGGTTGCAACTGAATGCAGGTATTTTGGTTTAGTTAAAGGATATGGAAAGCGCCACCGATGATCTTTACTGTGGCAGCACAAACCTGCTGCTTTGATGACGTGATTCTCCTTTGTATCCATGTTAGAGAAACTGGTGTGGTCTCTGTCATGTTTTCTTTTCCTGCAAATACTGTGGCTCATAAAAAACAGTTTGACTCCTTATAGCTTTTCCTCCGTATGCTTCCTTTTATATAACAACTTAGTTTAAAAAATTTGACATTTCAATAATTTTCAACAAAAATGCTTAATTTTCCTAGATTTTTCTTTTAGTTTCAGAGAACAATAATTTTATAGTCTCAATATGATGCTGGTCTTTGTAAAGCTCAAGAGACAAAACCAGACACTCGTGCATGCTGCAAATCCTTGTTTTTATTCCAGAAATAACCTTTGTAACTATTGGCAGTACGGGTCTTCCCTCCCTCCCCCCTTTGGCTGGGGATGGCGGAGGGGGCAGGAAGGTTGTTGGGATATATGCTCAGAAGTTTTCAGATATAAAGATTTAGAAATATTAACTAGTGACTTCAATGAGATTTTAAGTTCAAAATCAGAAATTACAAAATCCACAGATTCTATGCCTCCTGAGGGCTGCATAGCTTCCTTTGGATTTTTTTGGCATAAAAAGAGAACACACTATTAAATAATATGCAAGTAATTTTATTAGATCTTCTAAGGGTGCATTTAAAACATTGTGTGTTTAAATTATAGACAGGACATAAGATTTGGTAGTTTTCTACAGCATGCCCAAACAGAGGTGTTAAGGTATGCTCCCCACAGTTCATCATTTACTCAGAATTGATTTTGGACAGGCTCTAGTTTTATTAAGTTTGAATAGTCACAGTTTTGTCATAGTGTTGCTAGAACAGCAGCACAAAGATAAAAACAGCCGAAACAGCTTTGTTAGAGGAAAGTCTACCTACCACAGCTCCAAACCTGGCTCCTTTCTAGGCTTCCTGCTTTCCTAACCTCAATTCTTTATTCTTTTCAGATGAAAACAAGCTGACCCCTGCTAAGCATCTTCTTATAAAAAGGCTCATGACAAATGCTATCTTTATAGAAGATTCCACAATTGAAATGTGAAATGAGATTTTAGGGGCCCCTGCAGGATCCTGTGTTCTAGCATTGAAAATCTCTTGTGAGAAAAGCATCAAGAGGGACTTCCCTGGTGGTCCAGTGGGTAAGACTCCGTGCTCCCAAGGCAGGGGGCCTGGGTTCAATCCCTGGTCGGGGGTACTAGGTTCCGCATGCCGCAACTAAGTTCCAGTGCAGCCAAATTAAATAAATAAATATTTTTTTTAAAAAAAGAAAAGAAAAACATTAAGACTGTTTTCTTCAATTGATTGATCAATTCATTCGTTCATTCTGCATCAACAAATATTCATTGAGCATTTGTTATGTGCAAAGTAATATGAGTGATTCAAGAACGTGGAAAGTATAGTCTGTGAGGAATTTGCAGTCTTGAAGAAGTGTGTAAGGTGTATTCACCAACAGTCTGCCTGTCAGAACTGGATTATTTATCTGACTCTTTCATCATACAGATGAGGGAATTATAGCAGAGAGGTGAAATGACCTGCCCAAACCACACTACAAGACCACTGGCTGTGGAGCAAGCCACTTACCCATCACTCACTGGTAATCTTGGACAAATTACTTAACCCACTGAGCTAAGCCAGACCTCAAAAGGCTGATCTGGGTTGAAAGGCTGGTGAGAAGGGGAACACAGACTTCCTTCAGGACTGCTTTCACTCACGTTTACTGCGTGACCCGGAAGCAGGAATTGTGAAGCGTATGTACAAGATAAGGATGAAAGTGAGCTGATGCAGCTTCTCCATGCCTCCCTAGTTCCTCAGACCCTTGGCCAAAGTTCAGTGGTCAGTGCTGTCCCCAGGGAATGAAGAAACCTGCCAGGTCAAGGACTCCAGAGCCATCGGCCCATGGCCTTTCACGCACAGACTGCCACAGTTAGACACTTCCGTGTTCCATTTTTTATTGCTATTGGGGGCCTAGCATGGGCCAGCCTTGGCTTCTATACCTGCTAAACTTACCTATCAGTTCCCTTACCTATGATATTTAATAGTATATATACTCTGTAGGCTTACTCTAAGCCTTAGGCAAGATGGACTATGTAAAGTGCCTAGCATGGTGCCTGACCCACAGAAGGTGCTTTATAGATGGCTTTCTTAGTTGAGGAGCTGACAGTAGGATTCAATTTTCCTGACTCACCTAATATTCTTTTTAATACACAAAGGGCAACTGCCATTTAGTGGGTATTTGCTTTGTGCCAATAGAATGATACACTAAAGGGAGAGGGAAAACTGTGATTATTTGCAGAAAGCATTGCATGTATAAAAATCCTAAGAAATCTGTTTAAATTTATTAGCCCATGAGTTTATCAAAGTGACCGGGTTTATAATGAATTTACCATAATTAGGGGCTTTCTTTATCCTGGTAACCACCAGCTCAATAACGTAATACAAAGGAAAGAAATTCCATTCAAAAAAAAAAAAGAGGGGATGGATAAACTTAACAGAATTGTCCATGACAGTTATAAAGAAAATTATAAAGACTTATGAGCTATATGTAAATAAAACTATAAAGGTGTATTAGAATATATAAAACAAGATGAACAAATTGAGATATATACAGTTATCATATAGGAAAATGAATTTCACCAAGTAAATTTACTATTTGTTAAATATTAAAATTCTACACTAACAAAGAAACCACAAGTTATGATGCTGATCTAGTTCCCAGGAAACCCTAAAACAAAGTATATTAATTAAATGATGAAAATACAGAAGTGTGGGACATATAGAAATAAATGTAATATATTATATAACTATCATAAAATTAAGGAAAATAATATTTATTTAATAACTGCCTAATTCTATTTAATAATTGCCTAATTAAACTCTAATAATTGCCAGGGTAACTGGTGAACAAACACAAAACAAAACAAAAAGTGATTTAGATCAGCTCTTATACCACATTACCAGAATAAGCCTCTAGTGGATTAAAGAGTAAATATTTGCTTTAATTCTTAGCAAAGCTATGAGAAAAAAAAATCAAATATTAATGAAATCTTTAGAGGCATAGTATCTTTGTAAAGCTCAGGGCAGTAATGAAAATCACAAAGGAAAAAATAAATAGCTCAAAAACATCAAGTAAAAAAATGGTTGTAACATAAACAACTAACAAAATTAAAAGAAGGGAAACATAATTGGGAAACCTTTGTATTGATCATCGTAGAAAAGTAGTGTATATATACTACGTAAAGAACTAACTCAAATTTTCACAAATTTTAAAACCTCAAGAGATAAATGGTCAAAGGATATAAACATACAATTCACTTATGAAGAAATACAATTAAATTATATACATTAATCAGTTCTTGGAAGGATATTTATAATAGCAAAATACTGGAAACAAACAAAAAAATGCCCAATATAATTATACTATATCAATTCAGTAGACTATTATATAGCCCTCAGAATTATAATTATGAAAACTGAAAAAATGTTGTTATTTAATGGTGGAAGGGAGCCAAATAATAATTCTACTTATGCACATCAAAAAAAGGCAAAAATGAAAATCACTATTGACAAAGAATAGTGGAATCATGGATGATATTTTTTCTGTAAATAAGATTGGGAAGGAAGCAGGAAACCGCTATACTAGCAGTTGAACAATACTAGTTATTAAACAACAGACTCTAATATTGATTGTATTTTTCAACATACAGATGAAAGCAAAGAGTTAGAAGAAACCAGAAATATTAGTGTCAGCTGGTAAGTTATGAAGTTTCCTAGAGTAAGGATCTTTCACCCTCCAGAACCTTACAGAGAGCACTCACATTTCCCAAAGGCACTAGAGAAGGCAAGCACACACCTTGAGAACTGAGTGTGTGATTTTGCCACACCTTTGTCTGTGGAGCCCTGTTCTGGGCTGTTGGTACCATGTTTGTCTTCTTCCTTCCTGATGCTTTATTTTTACCATAATACTTTCTGTAAAAGTTTGCCTGGATTTAGACAAATGTCTCCTTTTACATGTAAATTTCTTTTCTGTAATTTCTAATATATTTCTATTTACTTTTATGGTCTTTGATCTTCTCTTTCACCACCTCCCATGTATAAGGCATAATTTAGATTAGGAGTTAATAACTCAGAATAACAGACATGGATTTGAATCCTGACTCGTTATGTGACTTTGGGCAAATTATTTATTTGTAGGCCTTGGATACTTTTATCTATAAGATGGAAATAATACTACTTCATAGGGTAGTTATGAGGTTTAAACTAAAGGAGATAATTCATGTAATGTACTTGGTGTGGTATCTACTTGTAACACTGTAAACTCCAAGGTAATGACATAGATATGGTACTTGAAACGCTATTCAAAATTTTAACTATTAAGAAAAAAATTAAAACTCACAACCTTAAAATGGTTCTATTTCTTTCTATACATTTGATAGATCAGATTTCCTTATAAGAGAGTCATGGCTTAATTGAAAAAAAGGAATTTCCCTTATTCTTCTGTCCTGTGTTTGCCTGCTTAAAGATGCCTTGAATCCTTTATGGACTGGAGCCATATATAAATAAATAGATATACCAAGTTTCCTTAATCACAGCACCTAACTGAAATTTTTTATTTACTAAAACTGGAGAGGAGACAAAGAGAAAAATGCATTTATTCAATCCTGGCTTTATGAGTTTAATAGTCTAACCTCCTCACTTCACTACTGAAGGCTGTGGAATGATCAAAATCAAACTACAGAACTGTTTGATATAGTTCATATTTAAACTTTTGAAATGAAAATGAATCTCAGTTGAAAAGTTCAGGTAGGGAGGAAGGAGCATTTTAAAGGAATTAAAATGTGGTGGCTCAGGTTCAAAGGAATTATGGTTGGCAGAAAATCAAGGCTTTCCATGTTGTGTCTTAGGCAGTGTCAGTGACTGGAGTGTAGGTTTTCTGTATATGTGTTTTTTAACACTCCTTGAAATCGATAAGTGTAAAACGAGCATTACTTGGACTTTATTTGAATTTATTTGAATTTCAACAGTTACCAACAGATGTGCTTAGAATGAATAGGCCCCGATTCCCCAATAGCACAGTAATTCAAATCTATTTTAGACTCTGAAATGGGAGCTGTCTCCAGGAAGACAGCTCTGAACCTTTTTTCCAGCTGCAGAAATAACTCCTCTTGTTGCCCCTCTGACCTACACCAAGGGAAGCCGCTTGAAAAGATGTTCTTTTGCCAACAATCGTTTTACCATTGTAATCCACAAATGGAAAAATAAACTGACGGCTCCTCTTCAGAAAACCTATTCTCATATCCCCCAGAACCAGGCAGATAAGTAAAGAAAACCAGAGTTCTTTTAATTCCTTTCTCATTTTCCAAAATGATAGATATTTTTTGTTACCTTAGAAAATGGGCCTTATTGACTAACAAGTCACTGTTAATCTTCTGCAAAATAAGTTAATTCATCCAAAGTTCTAGGACTCCCCCAACCCCAAATTCCTTGGAATTTTGCTCCATTGGTTAATTCCCACTTGCCTAAACCAGTGTGCTCTCCCTCCCAATGGTTCCCACCCTCACTTTAAGATGAACAAGCCCCTCTCACTGGCAAGTAAAAACCTCTACCCTGGATTCTCTTCTAGCTGTTCCCCTATCTTATTTCTTCCCTTTGCACCCAAGCTTCCAGAGATGACAAATCCCTGTTGATTCAAATGGAAACTCTGACTTTGCTCTCAGACATAATAATGACTTTATTGGGTGCCTCTCTGTGCCAGACACTCTTATAGGCCTTAACATTTTTTTTCTTGATTAAAAATACATGAATAATTCATGCTCATTATAACAAATCAAACAATACAGAAACAGATAAAGACAGCAATACAGAAGCAGATAAAGAACATCTCCCCTGCCCAAGCTCCACATCTTATTTAATTGTTGCAACCACCATGAGAAATAAGAATTATAGACCATATTTTATAGACGAGAGAATTGAGGCTGAGAAAGGCTCAGAGTGTACCCTGCAGTGTTTAACAGGAAGAGCTTCGGAGTCTGATTATCTGGGTTCATTTCTTGACTTTGCGATTTTCTATGTGTCCATGAGCAAATTACTTATTATTTCTGTGCCTCAGTTTTCCTACCTGCTAGTTCATAGGGTGCAGTGAGGGTGTAATGTGCTAAAACATAAAAATATTCCTGTTTCTAAAGAAAAAAGATCGAAAAGAGAAATTATTTTAAAATGACAGCTAAGAAGAAAATACTAAGAATTAGAGCAAAACTCTGTTCACCATTCTGCTACTAATGTAGAGCCTGAGTTTTTAAAGCTGCTGGAAATTTCTGACCCCAAACTATGCTCATACGGCAATGATGACACCATCAATGAACTTTGTTTTTTAAGATCACACTATTTTTTAAAAGATCCAATAATATTATTTCGATTTTTCATGATTAACTGAATTTTATTCATTTGCTACAGTATCAATTTCATTATTTTTAAAAATTAATTTTATCTCAATTAGGGTAGAATGATTACGTATGTTTAACATTTAGATATTACGAACATTTTACTTAGTGTTTTGACCTATATTTTGAATTTTTGTGATGGCTCTGTGTATCCCTGGCTGATTTGGTCACCCCTGTCACCTGGCTCTACCCCCCACCCTACACAGACCTCAGCCTCTTAACAGTTTTATTAGGCACAGTAATGTATATTTGCTCTCTATGAGTGCTGTAGTGGTAGAAAATGATTAAATCATAATTATTAACTTTCCCAGAGTAACTCATTACCCACACCCTGGTAACTCAAATATTTTCTCCCTACTTCTATATTTATATGCTATTTCTAAGAGGCAATAGAGATGACTGCAGCTATAAAGCTGCTTGGTTAATCACTCAAAGCTTCTTTTTTACCATTTCCTTTGCAAACACAGCTTAATGGTCTACGGGAAACAGAGGAAATTAACAAAGTGTACATCTCCTTCTCTTGTCTACCAACATTCTTTTGAGTCTTAAGTACAGAGGCCCTCAGCTTTCTAAACTGGGTGGCCTAGCCCAAAGAACAATATTTCTGTATGCTAAGTCACCAAACAAACACACTTGTTTAAAGAATTTAGGCCAAGAATGAGAGATTCCTTTCAAAACAAGTAAGAACTGAATGATATTTGAGGAGTCAAAGAAAAATAAAACTATACAATTCACAGGCTCTCTTCATTCATCTTATATTAAGTTTAGCTTTTAAAACATCATGCTGTTTCTGTTTCCCAGAGAATTTAAACGTTCACAATTCTGTGATGTGCAGATTTGTGGCTAAACTGTACTCTTCCCCCAAAGCCATCTTCTTTCTTTACTTATATTTCTTCTTTTCTTTCCTTTTTCTTTCTCTTTCTCTCTCTCCCCCTTCCCTCTTTCTGCCTCTGGTTGACTAGATATTTCTGAGATTTTGTATTAGCTCTCCTTACTCCCCTTAAAACACTTTTATAGCCAGAATGTTTCAAGCCCAAAGTTAAAATCGTATTTTGTTCTTCTCAGTAGTTTCTAGTCCATACTCTAGGGCACAAGCAGAATGAAAGACCCCAAAGGAGAATAACATTTCGCACTGAACTCAAAAAGTGTTATCTACTACTCACTTTCCAATTTTCAAAAACATATACATTCCTTGTTTTTGATCAGCTAACATATGTGTGACTTTCTTCTGCACACTTTGAGAAAGAAAAAAATAATAAAATACAGGCTCTGTGACATTAAGTAATATCAAATTCTAAACTTGTCTGCCTTTTGACTAACTAATTTAGCCAAAGGAGGTGGTGTTATATAATTAACTTTGGCCCTAGAATACAGACCCAGCTTTAAATCTCCTGGCATCAGTTTAAATCACCTAATACCCTGCATTCTTGCTATTCTCATGTCATTTCTCCCTCATTTCTCAAGGATTTTAGCTCCTGGCTTATTCTCACTTCTTTCTCATCTTATCTTTCAGTGATTTCAATATACACACAGGTGATCCTTCCCACCCAGGCCTCCTGGTACACTAACCTCCTCCCCTGCAATGACCTCGTCCTCAATATGCCTCATTGGAGCCCAAGTTGGATGGAGGAGTAGGGTTCTAACCAATTCCCTGCAGTCCACTCTCAGACCACTATCTCTCATCCTTCTAGCTCACTCTGGTACTTAAACCCAGGGACCCTTCAATTCCCTAGGTCTTCCAATCCATTGATCAGGCCACCTTTTCACTGTCCCCCATCCCTATACGTCCTTTACTCCTCTAGCTTGGATTCTAAGATCAAGATTATAATCATTCTCTTGCCCTTCTTGCTTCAGCTCTGACTAAATCCAACTCTGCTTACTCATGCTGCACCTGTAAATGAATGTGGCTGAAGAGAAATTCACAACCATGCCGATGTGCCTCACTTCAAATTCATGATCTTAATGCTGTGTGACAATCATACCATATGTCGTAATCCAGTCACTCTTTGATTCTCTAGAAAACTATTTCCTACCCCTCTCTCCCCAGACTCCCACTGCCTCATTCTCTCTCTCTTTCTCACTTGAGTTGAATCTTGCTTTCTCCTTTACCGAGAACACTGAAGCAAAGAGAAGAGAATTTCATAGACTCCATCATCACTTCTACCCACCAACCAGCAACTACACCCTCATACTTTGCCTTCTGGTTCCCATAGGTGAACTTGTCATGCTCCTATTAAAGGCTGACTCCTTCCCCCCTACATAGGCACTAGATTCCATCTGCTTTCACCTATTCAAGGACATCCCTCCAATGATTCTCCTTTCTCTCTCCTACATTATTAATTTTTGCCCCCTGCTGAATCATTCGCAACAACATGCACATATACTTCTTTTTCTCCCATTTTAAAGATGTTTTCTTTGACCCACTCTCCCCACCAGCCACCATCCCATTTCTTTGGAGCAAAATGGCAAGAGTCGTATATACTTGCTATTTTCAATTTCTCCCTTATGGATTTTCTCTTAAACCCATTACAGTCAAGCTGTCACCCTACCACTCCTCTAAAAGTGGTCTTGTCAAGTGATGACTCCATTTATTTCCCTTTTTGGCAAATTCCTCAACAGAATTATCAATATTCACTGTCTCCAATTTCCTTCCTCCCATTCCCTTTAAAACCTATTCTGACCTCCATCACTTTTGTTGTTAAATCCATTGGTCAACTCTTGTTTTACCTGGCCTAGCAGCACCACGTCACACAGTTGAACACTTTCCTTTATACATTTGGCTTTCAGCGTACTGCACATTTTCAGATTCCCTCCTACTTCACTGGTCTCTCCTTAGTCTCTTACTGGTTCTTCCTCTTCTCCCTGACCTTGTAATTTTGGAGGCCTCAGGGCTTGATCTAGCTGCTCACATCCTTGGTGATTTCAGCAAGCTCTAACTACAGCTTTAAATATCATGTATGCTGATTATTTCCAAATATGTATCCCCATCCCAGACCTCTCCTGTGCTCCAAACTCCTAATACCCACTAGGTATCTCAACTCTGTTGTCCAACAGTCATCTCAAACTTAACATGTCCAAAAGCAAACTTCTGATTTTTCCTGCAAAGGTCTGCTCTCTCATAACCTTCCCTATCTCTGCTTCTGGCAACTCCATCCTATCAGCTGCTCAGGTCAAAATCCACAGAGTCATCCTTGACTTCCTTCCTTCTCTTATACCCCGCATCCAATTCACCATGAAATCATGCTGGCTCTACCATCATACTGTAACCACTATCCACCTCCACTGCTACCACCTAGTCTAAGAAATATCATCTTTCACCTGTATTACTTTGATAGACTCCTAAAAGATCTCCCTACATCTACCACTGGCCCCACACAGTCTATTCTTCACCCAGGAGCCAGAGTGATCCATGCAAAACATGAATCACATTTTGAGTCCTCTGTTCAAAATCCTGTAGTGGTTTCCCATTTCACTACGAATAAAAGCCAAACTTCTTACAATATCATGTAAGATATTGGCCTCTCTCACTCACCTTGTTCCAGTCACACTGATCTCCTTTTTATTCCTTGAACACCCTAAGCATGCTCCTGTCCTAGGGCCTCTGCTTAGCTCTTCTCTCTTCCTAGAATGCTCTTCTTCAGAATATCCACTTAGCTAAATCCCTCATCTTATTTGAATCTTTGCCAAAATTTTATCTTTTCAATGAAGTTTCCTCTGCTTACCCTATTTAAAACTACAATCTGCTCCCCACTCCCTACCCCCAGGACTCTCAATCCCCTTACTCACCTCTACCTATTGTTTTATCCATAGCACTTATCACTTTCTAATATGTTTCCTTTACTTTTTATCATTATTATTTATTGTCTTTCTCCTCTGCTAGAAACTCCAAGAGGGAAGAGATCTTTGTTCTGTTTAACAATGTATCCTAAGGGCCTAGAACAGTAGTAGGCATGCTACAGGCACACAGTAAATATTTGTTGAATGTTTAATAAAGAAAAGAAATAGATTATATGTTCCTTGAAGGTTAGGTAGTATCTGTCTCAAAATCATTTAGCCTCATGCTAACTTTGTAGAAAGATTCTTTTTAAATTCTTGATTCTATTTATTATTTCTATGTCTATTTAGGCCTTTCACTGCATTTCAGTGTTGATGAGTTATACATTTCCATGAATTCATATATTTCATCCAAGTTTGAAAATGTACCAGCATTGGGACTGACATATACACACTACTATATATAAAATAGTAGATAACTAATAAGAACCTGCTGTATAGCACAGGGAACTGTACTCAGTACTCTGTAATGGCCTATATGGCAAAATAATCTAAAAAGTGGAGATATATATATATATATATATATATATATATATATATATATATATATATATATATATATATAACTGATTCACTTTGCTGTACACCTGAAACTAACACAACATTGTAAATCAACTATACTCCAATAAAAATTTTTTAAAAAAAGAAAAGAAAATGTACTGGCACAAGTCTGTCCAACATGTTCTCTTATATTTCCTTAAATCACTACTGTGACTGTATTTTTCCTTCCAAATATTGTTTATTCTCTCTCCTTTTATTATTAATCTTTGCTTGATACTCTCTATTGTCTTTCATTAATTTCTCCTCTTCTATTCATCATTACCTCTTCTCTACTTTCTTTGGCTTAACTCTACTGGTCTTGTACACACTACTCAAGTTACAGTCTGTGATGAGTAAGCGATACAGTGCTCACCAATATTTCCAGTTTCCTTCACCTTCCAATCTCAGGGGAGGATTATATTTCCCTGACCCCTTGAAGCTAGGCAAGGCCATCTGACTAGCTCCGGCCAGTGACATACGTCACTTTTAATGGAAACATCTAAAAACCTATGCATGGGGAAAGGATGGTCTCTTCAATAAATACTGCTTGGTCAATCAGATAATCATATGGGAGGAAAAATGAATCTTGACTCCCCTCACACCATTCACAAAAAGCAACTCCAAATGGATTGCAGATATAAATGTGAACGATGTTAGAAAGGCAAGATTTCTTAAACAGGACACAAAAAGCACTAATCTAAAGGGGAAAATGATAAATTGGAATATATGAAGATTCAAAACTTTTGTTCACTAAAAGGCATCATTAAGATAGTGAAAAAGCAACTCACGGAGGGAGAGGATATTTGCAATACACAGATCTGAAAAAGGACTCGTGTCTAGCACGTATAATGCATTCCTACAAATCAACATGAAAAATATAGAACACGCAATGGGGAGAAGACTCGGATACTTCACAAAAAGAGAATATCCAAATGGCAAAATCAAAACCACATGAAAAGCTTCCCAATTTCTTGGACACTGGGTAAATGCAAATTAAAACCACCGTGTAACACCATCACACATACACCAGAATAATCCGAATAAAAAGGATGGCAGAAGCCACAAGAATAGACTCTATGAGACCGAGAGCAGGTGCCTAGAGACTAAGAGGTGAGTATCGGGAAATTGAAGGGTGGGCTGCGCAATAGGCTGGTTTGCATGAGTAAGTCTTTGATTAGGAAAACAGATGCCAACAAACAGCTGGTCAGGCTGCTACCAACATAAGCGACCCTAATGGGGCCCAGGGGATCCCTCTCCCCCAAACCCGCAACCTCACTACTCCCGACCATGTCCTGGGCGACCTGGACCCACAGCAGTGCCAGAAGCTTCTAGAAGAAAGCAAGATGATGCAGGTGATGGTGGAGACGAGTGAGGGCAGCTTGGAGATCAAAGCACTCCCACCGCCCCAGCTTCCGGTGGAGGGGGGCGCACCCCCAGGGCCCCACGGGCTGCGGGCCTACTCCCCAGATCCCAGCCGCTGGGGGTCGCGACCGAAGCAGGGCGGGAGGAGGTCGTGCCACCCGGGGAGGGTGTGAAAGCAGCCTCTGCCTCTGCGGCAGCTGACAGCAGCCTGAAAAATGGCTTTCAGCGTGAAACTGGTGGGGAGAAGGCCCTAGAAACCTGTGGCACAGAGCGGTCGGAGTCTGAGCTGATGATGCCTGGGGCAAAGGCCGCGGAAGCGAGGACTGAAAGGGGCACCATCTTCTCAGAAGCAGTGGACGAGGAGGAGAGGGTTGAAGTGGAGGAAAAGCTAGTGGCTGAGGAAATGGAAGTGGTGGAGAAGCACAGAGGGGTAAATGAGGTGAAGGATGAGGCAAGGCCCCGGCCCAGAGTGAGGGTCTCCACCTGAATCCCCTGGAAGCCATCCAGCTGGAACTGCACACCCTCAGGCTGACCGGGCCTTCCTCCAGTTCGGGCGCAATTTTGGGCGCATGTGTCAACACTACCTACAGTGGAGGTACATCCTGGGCTTCTGAGTCACTACCGTTCGGAACCACCCACAGCTATCTGCCCTGATTAGAGGCAGAGGTGCAGAGATGTTCAGGTACGTAGCGAATTATAAGGTGAAGGAACTCAGACATCCTAGGATGGGGTGCAAGTTCAAGTTCTTCTTTCGAAGAAACCCATAATTCTTCTTTCGAAGAAACAACTGGATTGTGAAGAAATACGAGGTCAGATCCTCGGGGCACGTGGTGTTTCTTTCCACTCCAATCATATGGCACCTGGGCCATGAACCCCAGGCCTTTCTTCCTAGGAACCAAGACCTCATGTGCAGCTTCTTTGCCTGGTTTTCAGACCACAGCCTTCCAGAGTCTGACAGGATTGCTGAGATTATCAAAGAGGACCTCTGGCCAAATCCACTGCAGTACTACTTATGGGATGAAGGAGCCCATAGGGCTAGACTTCTCCAGACAAGGGAGCCAGTCGAGATACCCAGGCCCGTTGGGTTCCAATCTGGTTAACCTTTGCTCTTGGAAATACTCCCAGACAGGTCCCCTACCACGTCCTGCCAGACCTAGGCCTTAGCAACAGCAAGGGTATGCCTTTGACTGATTTTGTGCTCACCTTTCTGCACCTTCCCTCCACTGGACATTCAGCTCTCTCAGCTTTCCAGATTGAGACCTTCGTGGCTATGCTGCACCACGTCCCCGTGGCACCACGTCCCCGTGGCATTAATGCTGTTGTGCATTAATATCACATGCTGCATGGTGGTAGTTCACACTCTTCTAAGCCAAATAAATGATGCTACAGATGGCACTGCCTTTGTCTGCACTGCTTGGACCCTGTTTGCTCCCAAGGCTTCTGGTCTAGTTACTACCATCTGGATTTCCAGCTTTTTTTTTTTTTTTTTTTTTTTTTTTTTTTGCGGTACTCGGGCCCCTCACTGTTGTGGCCTCTCCCGTTGTGGAGCACAGGCTCCGGATGCGCAGGCCCAGTGGCCATGGCTCACGGGCCCAGCTGCTCCGCGGCATGTGGGATCTTCCCGGACCGGGGCATGAACCCGTGTCCCCTGCATCGGCAGGCGGACTCTCAATCACTGCGCCACCAGGGAAGCCCTCCAGCTGTTTTTAAGAGCCTGTTTTACTCATTCTGCTCTGCACGTGGCCTGTGGACAATTGCTGGGCATTAATAAAATCAAGAGAGAGAAGAAGGGGGCTGCTTGGTCTCTGGTTTATGCAACTCCGTTGCTCTTCCTGCTTCTCTGATCACCTAATGCTGCCTGCTACTGGCTACACCCACCCCCTTAGGCTGCCACCTGCTGGATGAACATTTTCTAGACCATTGTCAGCTCCACTTTCTGGTTTTTGGTCAATAAGGATCTTCAGAACTGGTGGTAGACCCAGGCTTCCTGCCATCATATAAAAGACCTTTCTATTTCTCCCCTAAAAGACCTCAATTCCTCACCATCACTCAGGAACCCTACTGACTGTCAGGCAAGTGGCTGAGGTGACGAGTTAGACCCTATTTGCATGGCAAGGATAATGATGGTGTCCTTGCTAAGTACCAGGCTTTCTCAGCCTCAACCAGTGAAGCCATACAAAAGTCAGGTACTTTTGGGGCTTCCCGGGTGGCGCAGTGGTTGAGAGTCCGTCTGCCGATGCAGGGGACACGGGTTCGTGCCCCGGTCCGGGAAGATCCCACATGCCGCGAAGCGGCTGGTCCCGTGAGCCATGGCCGCTGAGCCTGCGCGTCTGGAGGCTGTGCTCCGCAACGGGAGAGGCCACAACAGTGAGAGGCCCGCGTACAGCAAAAAAAAAAAAGGTACTTTTGTCTCCCTTCCTTGTCCTGAATATGAAGAAGTGCCAGCAGTGCCAGGGTAGGTGTACAGTTTCTCTTCTATTTCTCATATCACTTCTATCTCTTTTTAAAAAGTGGTAGCTCAGAAGCATCTGCAGAAGCAGGCTTTTCGGTTTAACTTGGCTGTTTATCATTTCCAGAGGCAGAGAGATGGTCCTGTCAAGGAGACTACCAGAGCTCTCAGTCCCTCTCTGCCTTCTTCCCAGCCCTCACCCATCTATAGCAATGCCTAGTTGGTTTAAAGAAAGACATACATGGAATGAATGGATGGAAGAACTAAAGAGATTGTGATGGATGCCCGCCCTGAGAAGGAAAACTGAACAGACGGCCAGAGGCAGAAATGAGCCAGGGGAAATATGGGCCTAGAATAAACACAGGATTGACAGAGCCTGCAAGGAAGGGATACCTTCTCTTGTTAGTGGTGATAGGAGGAGAAGTACTCTTCTCAGGATTGGGATGGGAGAATTGAAGGTGGTTGAAGTGCTATGTTGCCGAAAGATGATTTTTTTTAAAGAAATACAAACAATGCAACTTTGTGTGTTTTATGTAGAAAATTAATACCATGCCCTTAATTTCACTAGTATTTAGTAAAACCTTATTACTTTCTCTGTTTCTGTTTACTGGGAAGATGTGGTTGTATAGATTTTCTTTTGCTTTCAGTTGGGAACATTTGGGAGAATGTTAATTTCTTTCTGGTACAATATGGAGACTTTTGTGAATATTCACACAGTTTTCAACTCGTTTCTGTTAAAACTGTATCTTTAGAAGTATAATTTGAATAACTTGGTCTTATCAGACTCTGAGGACTTTGGAAACTGTTGTCTTTATGGAAAAATAACCTACAAAAAAATTGTGGCTCTGATTGTCTTGACAATTCACCCTGGTAACAACTTAATAATTGATGTATCTCTTTTCCTAAATGGCAAAAATACTTGTGAGATTGCTCTGTAAAATTGGAAGTGTACCATTGGCATATTTATCTTTCCTTATGTGCACCTTGGTAAAATAAACGCACGTAAACAAAACTAAACTAAAAGGATGAAAAATAACAAGGGTGGAGAAATACACAGAGAAACAAGAATGCTCATACACTTCTAGTGGAAGAGTAGCTTAGTACAGATACTTTAGAAAATTGTTTGGCAGTATCTATGCACACCCTCTGATCCAGTTCTGGGAATATACCCAACAGAAATACATGCACTGCATATATTCACAAAGACATGCATAAAAGTGTTTATAACAGCCCAATTCTAAGAGCAGGAACTGCACCAGCATCTATCAACAGTAGAAAAAGTAAGTTTTGAAATACACAACGGAATACTATGAGAAATAAAAAACTATGCCTACGTGCAATTGTGAATGAATCTCACAAACATGAGGTTGGATGAAGGAAG
Source organism: Stenella coeruleoalba (assembly GCF_951394435.1). Classification (NCBI taxonomy): domain Eukaryota; kingdom Metazoa; phylum Chordata; class Mammalia; order Artiodactyla; family Delphinidae; genus Stenella; species Stenella coeruleoalba. The sequence goes on from NC_137159.1 coordinate 45,206,230, forward strand.
CCAGTCACAAGAGTACATGCTGTGTAATTCCATTTATATATGAATTTTAAGCACAGGTAAAACTAATCTATGGTGGTAGAAGTTGGAATAGTGATTACTACCAAGAACAGTGAAGCGTCTGAGATTTTGCCCTGCTTACAAACTATTATGTTCCCTGCCTAGTTAACAGCTGCTGAGTCAAGAGACGAAGAACCTTACAACTCAATAGCCAGTGTCAGTATTGCAGCAACTTCTTGAGCCCTGCTTCCTAATTATGCAACATGAAGAAAGCCAGGTGACACCTGCACACACTCTGGGTTGCATTACAGGAGAGGAACCCTGAGTTTAGGCAACCTCAGTTTTATAATGGGAAGTAAACAAGCCTACCCTTTGCTTTGAAGGGAGACATCTTTAACATACTAAACAGTATAATAAAAGACAATAATAAGAGACACAATCTCTATTTTTTCAAGACTTAAGCAAAACTGCCCTTTTCTCTGGAGAAAAACACTCTCTCTTGTCTTGCAAGGCTATCCAAGTAAACTTGAAAGGGTACTCTGAACAAAGGCAGGTGGTATCTCTGCTCACAAGATGTGCAGAAGTATCAGAGACCCATGATAATTGTCTGCCAACAGTTGTGGGGTGGGGGCAGTACCTACTGGCTGGAAGGGAGGATGATGGTGGATTCTGAAGGGCTGGGGATGTCCGTCTTGATCTGGGTGCTACATACATGGGTGTATTCAATTTGCGACACTTCATTGAGTTGTACATTTGTGAAACATATTTTTCTATATGTATATTTAATAAAATATGCTTGCTTAAGAAAAACAAAAATTAAAAAGAAACCCAAAGTAAGCAAAGAAAAATAAGACAACAACAAAACCCACCATCTTTCTGGAACTTCAATGCTAGGAAATGACTGGCCAATTTAAAAGTATGTTTCAGGTTTTTCGGGGGTAGGCTGTAGGTCCATATACTAGAATTCTAATAGGATCATTTACTGTACCACAAATGGTTAAAATCCATTTCCTGGGGGGCGGGGAATTTTTATCTAGGTATGGGCCATCAAGCTTTAGTATTTATATTGTTCCTGCTCTTTTTATCAACTGACTTTTATCAGAGTTGAGTTGTAAACAGTTTATTTAATTATGGTTTGTGATGGTTCATTTTCAAAGCTTAGCTCTTCCAGCTAAATAAATGATAAAAGCCAAATATTATTTAGTTCTGTTGTTCAGCAAGGATGATGCTATTTCTGAGATGACCCCATCACATTCTTGCTTCTTAAGAAGGTCTGCATCAAAGTTTCATATCCTTTCTTTTGAGCCCTCCCTCTTTGAGGTATAAATATTTCACTGAGTGAAAAACAGAATTTCACACTACACCTTTGGCACATGCCATAGAAGACTGCAGTATTAATAGCAACAAAATCTTCTGTAAAACTAAAGAAATCATTTGGTTTGGCTTATTTGAGCAAAACCTTTCCATTTATGTATATAACAAGGTATTTGGGGACAATAAGGATAATTCAGTGTTGAAAATGGCAGCAGGTTTTTTTTTTAACATAAAGGATATAAAAACATGTACTGATATGTAAGATTAACTTATTGCCTTTGAAACATAAGGTAGACTTAATTAGGCTTTTTACGATTCTTACTATCAATCACATCACACATTATAATTTTAAATGGCATCCATATGGATGGCTTGCCCTGAATTTTCCAATGGCAAAATTTTCTCTTTGCTATTGGTAGCTAGAAGCATGAGAGATGCAGGATACTTTGATTTATGTAAAGGAGTCTAAAATTCAAGTTTAGTCTGTCTTACCAAAATAGATGAGGATGGGAAAGGTGGTAGGTGGGATTTTTAAATTTAGCATTAAACTAGAGTCTAGAGCAAACTAATAGTGCACTGAGTTATAAGTTGGGGCACCTGGGTTCTAAAGGGCTCTGCTGTAAACTAGGCAAACCGATTAATTCTAAAGACACAGTTTTCCTCATCTTTTTAGTAACAAGTTTGAAGCATCATTTCTTCTAAATCTGAAGATTTACTTACCCCTTAAATATAAGCTTTCCCCAAGGTTCTGTGGCCTCCCCCGGCTTACTTTATCTCTGCTCTTCCTGGGTGACCTTAGCCACTTCCAGAGCTTCTGCCATCACCTTTGAGAAAATGACTCAAATTGGAATCTCCAACTCTTACTCTAAGATCAGGGTTTGACATGTCCTTTTGCACAATGTTTCCAGAATTGCTCTCTTCCTTTCCATATCTATTTTTACGTCAACATCTCTTATCTACATTACTAAAAATCTCTAGGCTTCCCTTCCTGAATCTGATCTTTCTCTTCCCATCATTCACACTACTGACAAAGTGATCTAATCCCTTTTGTACAAATATCCTTGTCAACACACCACTGCCTGCAAAAGAAGGTCCTAACACCCTACTGTTGCATTCAAGGTCAGCTACAGCCAAGTCCCTCCCTAACATTCTTGCCAGCATCTACTCACATTGGAGTCCTTGCTATTCCTCAAGCAGCCCATGCACTGTCTTGCTCATGACTTTCCCTCATCTTGGATTCTCTTCCCTGCCTCCTTATCTTTGGAAATCCTACTATTCCTTCTAAATTCAATTCAAATGCCATCTCCTCTAAATAACCTCTAAAACCTCCTACTTCCCATAGTATTTTATTTCATACAAGTTTATATTTAAGTTAGTTCTTTATATGTGTTAGTAGTGTAGATAGGCCTTTGTCTCTCAATTTTAAGTTATTTAAGATCATGTTTAGGTATCTTTTTCTTCTGTGATGAGTAAGACACAGTCCCTGTCTTCAAGTAGCCTACAGTCTTGCTTGGGAGCCAATGTACAGTGTAAGAAATGTTAAAATAAGTGCAAGCATAGAGTGCTATGGGACCATAAAAGAGGACTATTCTGCCCCCCCACCCCGAAGTTAGGAATATTAAGGAAGGCATATATTATAAAAGGTGGCTTTTAAGTTCCTCTCTAGACACCATACTAGACTGTAAGCTTCTTCACAGTATGGAATCTATTTTTTCATCTATATATCTTTAAGGATATATATTTTATATCTAGTACAAATTAGGCACTCCAAAATTACTTAATGAACGTGTAAGTAGAAGATGCCTGAGTCCTTTATAGCTCGAAATGTGTGGAGTATGAATCTCATTAGTCTTTTGTAGTGGTTTATTCCACTTATCGGTGGAAAACGGTCAAAAAATAATTGGCTACTGAAAACCTAATTTAAAAAAGGTAATAACATATTTTTAGGCTTGAGGTTGTAGGTAAGTGTTAATTGCCATGCCTGCCCAAATAATTCCCAAGAAAGAAGAGCCAGGGCAGACTTCAGTCAAATCCTTACAAGTACCTTAGTTCTAAGTCTCAGAAAGGAGGCTATGTCGATAACTGAGCTGTTTTGCAATTATAGATCCAAATTGAGTAAAAATTGTGATATTTGTTCCTTGACCTCTAACTTCATGTAATTTAAAGAAACACAACAGGCTGTATTATGGCTCTTAACAATAGGCTATACTAATAAGAGCTCTCATTTATTCAGGGCTTACATCATGGTACCACTGTGCTAAGCACTTCATGTGCATTTTTCTCTTCTTATACAACTCTGCAAGGTATTCCTGACTCCATTTGCAGATTAGGAAAACAGGACTCAGTTGAGATTATGTTACATGTGTTCAGTCAGTCAGCCAGACAGTGGTAAAGCCAGGACTCAAACCCAGGTCTGACTCCAGACTCTAGTAACTATACATGGAGAGAAATACTATCTTGTTTTACAGTAGAAAATAATTTGCCAAATGGCTTTTTCCCATTTGTATACAAATTTTCTTAGCATATAAAATGTTTTACTAATTTCTATGTTTATTAAAGTTATGACACATCAAAATCAGAAGTACAGTACTAATAATATAATTGTTTTCTTCCTTTGAAGACTGTAAACATATTAGGACCTAATTTCTTTTGATATCTGAATACCACTCACAAATGAATATAAGACACAGTGGCATTTATGACACATCTACTGTTGGTTCACATCCCTTTGCTAAAGGCACTGTCACAGCCAAAGCGTATTTTCAGGTGTTCAAGCGGCCCCAGCAAGCTTTCGGCTTTAATTTCAGGAGTGACCAGCAGTATTTGGAAGACAATGCGTTTTGTCCAAGAAGACCAAATAGCAGAGGTCTTCGGGGTGGGGAAGGGATTATGTCACTGTCTAAAAATCCTTCATAAACTTGGCTCCTCGGCAGTGGGGAAGAATGTGGAGCCAAGCCGCACATGTGAAGTCCCAACAATGTGATGAAAAGAAAGGGATAAAATGGGAAAATCTCAAGGAAAATGCACAATGGAAGAGAAAAATAATCATAAGTTTTCAGTGTTAATTTTGTGTACCCAGAAGAACACTGGTGTGAGACCTAAGATACAATGATTTTTAGCTCCAGCTTGTTTTCCAATGTAATTTTGGGACTTCTGGGGGGAAGTAATTGGAATTTATTACTGTGACTGGAGTTTATTACTCATGATGGGAGTAAGGTGGACTAGAAAGTCTTAAGTTTCCTTTTAGAGCTTTGATCTTATCGTGCTAGGGAGGCTGCAGATACACACGCCTGGGGCTTTATTATTTAGAAATATGTTTAAACTTAAGAAATAGATGGACACCTTCTTAGCTTGATAAAATACACCCTGGTCCTAAAGTGACCATCAAGCTTACTGGGGAAACAGTAGAGGTATCCCCATTAAAGTCAGGAACAAAGAAGGATGTTCACTTGTCACCACTATTACTTAACAGTACTGGATGTTAGACAATATAGTTAATAAGAGAAAAAAACTAGAAGTACAGAAATTCAGAGAAGGAAATAAAAACTATCACAATTTGTAATCATTATGGAAAACCTGAGATATTCAACTGAAAAAGTACTGTAAACAAGAAAATTTAGTAAGGTAGCATGATACAGAATTACTATATAGATATCAATACATTTCAGATGAACAAACATAGTGAGTTTAAAGTGAAATGGGGAAAGACTCCATTTACAGTAGCAATAATGAAAGATGAAATATCTAAGAAAAAGAACTTTAGAAATGTGTAAGATTTATGAACACAATTTTAAAGCATTCCTGAAGGAGACAAAGTGAACAGCATGCCAAGTTCTTAGGAAGTCTCAATCTCATAAAGTTGTTCTTCCTAAGCCAACTTAGAAATGTAATTACAATAACAAGGCCAAAACTTGAGGAAGGGGTGGCGGAGAGACAAGCAAATTCCAAAATACATTAAAAAAAAATGTCAGCTTCCCCGGTGGTGCAGTGGTTGGGAGTCCTCCTGCCGATGCAGGGGACACGGGTTCGTGCCCCAGTCTGGGAAGATCCCACATGCCGCAGAGCGGCTGGGCCCGTGAGCCATGGCTGCTGAGCCTGCGCGTTGGAGCCTGTGCTCCGCAAAGGGAGAGGCCACAACAGTGAGAGGCCCGCGTACCGCAAAAAAAAAAAAAAAAAAAAAAAAAGAATGTCAACGAAGCCTCCAAAAATAAATACAAATGAAGGGGGCTATTTCTAACACTTATTATAATATAAAGCTACAATAATTAAAAGTGTAGTACTGACACAAGAATAAACAAATGAATCAATAGGATGGAACAGGAAGTCTAGAAATAGACCCCAATGCATACAGGATTTGGTGTGTAAACATGGCATCTGAAAGTGAGGAAAAGATGGACAACTCAAAAAATTGTCTAGACAACTGGAGAGACATTTTTAATAAAATTAAGTTGGATTCATGCCTCACGCTGTACACCAGTAAATTCCACAGGAGCAAAGATTTAAATTTTAAAAATACAAAATCGTAAAAATACTATAAGAACACAAAGGAGAACTTCTTTATTAACTTGGAGTGGGGAGGTCTTTCTATTATTTAAAATCTGGAGGCATAAAGGAAAATATTGATAAATACAACTACTTGAAAAAAGTTTTTAATCTACATGGTAAAAATAAAATCCATAAGAAAGTCAAAAGAAAAATCACAAACTGGAAATACATAAATTCATAACAAGCAAATTTTAGAATGGTGAGAAAGGATGTATACTAAAGAGCTGCAAATCACTGATTCAGGGATTTACCAAAGAAGGAAGCTAACTTTGGATTATACAGTTGGCCGTCCGTATCCATGAGTTCGACATCCAAAGATTCAGCCAATCACGGATTGAAAAAATATATATATTTTTAATTCCAGGAAGTTCCAAAAAGCAAAACTTGAATTTGCCACATGCCAGCAACTATTTACATAGCATTTACATTGTAATAGGTATTATAAGTAATGTAGAGATGATCTAAAGTATACAGGAGGACGCTCATAGATTATGTGCAAACACTACACCATTTTATATGTGTCTTGAGCATCCTCGGATTTTGGTATCCATGGGGGAGGGGGTGGTCCTGGAGCCAATCCCATTCGAGTACTGAGAGATGACTGTATACTTTACCTAAAGCACCAAGTATATGTCAAATACAATCCTATTTTCCATTTTAATGGAGGAAATCAATAACCACACGACCACTGAGGCAAAATGAGTAGACAAGCCTGCAGTTGTCTCAGGGACATCAGTGATGGGCTGGGTCACCTCAGGATTACTAAATTCTGTAAGCATATCCTGTTTGCCAAACCTGGTGGTTTCCATCCTGTTTGATGCTCTGCTGTAATTGCTGCAGACAGCAGTGACCTCACTGTGAAAGTCATTTCTGTAGTGGTGTGCATGGATTTGCACAGATTAACTCAAATATTATGAATACGGCAAACCTGCCGTTACCTTCACCAAGCATGCAGTGTAGTCATGGTGTCTGCACTTTTGTTAGGCCTGTTATAAACACATAGGTAATTTCTCCCATATACTATCATTTCATCTGAAACATTTTCACACTCTTAACAGCAATACATTTGATTAATAAATCTGGTATTATGGAATATGGTTTATCTCTTGAACAAAAACTTTATTTGATCATTCAAGAGAAAACTATGAATACTTCTTCTTCTCCTGACATAGGTAAGTCTCTATCTCATAGAGGAAAAAATACAAAACCACAAAACTTTTTTGCAATCTCTTCCCCCATTTGACTTCAGATAGAAACAACACAATAATATCAGAGGTTTCAATTAAAGAAGTTTGAGGGAAAGCCCATGGTTATTGCACCTTGAATCTTTTCAGTCAATTTTTTTCAAGTTAGGCCTACCTCTTGAGCACCTGAGAACACATTTCAAATACATTTTATTAATAGAAGGTTTCTTTCTTAGCTTCAATATCACATTTAAAGCAGCTGGAAATTTCAGAACAGTCCAAGAACATACTTGTTATTTCCATGGAAACTTGGATAAGGGTCAGCTGGCCTATGTCATAAATAGTTTCCCATGATATGCCACAATTACAGATTAATTCAGCTTATAATAACTGAACTGATTGAATTAAAAATGTTTTTACTCGCAGGCATTTGCCCAGAGGGGATAGGGTGCTCCACTCTGGTACTCCTTGCTCCAAGGGTGAAAAGAATATATGCTTTGGGCCATGTCTATGGCACCTGCTCTCCAGCTAGCCAAAGGAAGAAGAGAAGAGAACAAAAATAAAGGCTACCAGATTAAAAGGGAAGATTTTACCAAGAAAAATAAAAAGGTACAAAACCTCTTTACCTCAGTGAGAACAGAAATGCATCCCTTCGGCCTAAATGCTTTCTTTCCAGAATTACTAAAATAAAATAAAGTGCTAGATCTGGGTTCCACGGCAAAAGTAAAAGGGATCTTATTTTGCAGCCTAAGCCACTGAAGCTGGAAAAACACAGGCTGCTTGGTAATAAAAGCCCTAGGTCTAGCCCTCAGGGTTTCTCACTCCTACATCATTGTGTTCCTCACTCCATGTGCGGGAGGGCTGCTCATCTCAGAGTTGCTTGTCTAAATTGCACGCTTTGTAATATAAGCCTCAGTCTTGGGAATTTTCACTTGTTATGGTATTGATGAGGCAGGGGATGCTGCAACGACGAACTTCTGAGGACCAATAAAAATGGGAAAACTAAAAGTTAGAGAATGAGAAAGGTATTGATGTCTTTAGGTGTGCTACAGGAGCTCTGATGAGAGACAACTTTTTCAAGTTATTAGTCAGAAAAAGAAATATCTTTTTTGGAACAGGCGAGTGAGTTCTCTAGGCCACAAAAGTTTTCAAGTTTGACTTTTCTGGGAAAAGGCAATTTTCTTTTATGATTCTCTGCTTGTCATGTTTCGGTACACATGTAGACTGATTCCTGAATGAGGTGTGTTTTCCACCATAAATTAATCAACTGATACCTAGTTTTTCACTCTCTTCTTAGTTCAAGGGTTGTGACTTCATTCCTCATCTAAAATTTAGTTTCTAAAAATACACTACTGAGATATGGTGATATTCCCTTCCCCCAACACTTCTGTGGAGATGCTCAATCCTACCCACCTTCATTAGAGTAACCCCAGACCAACATCTTACCTAACCATGGAATTGTCCAAAAAGACTGTATTCACATGCACACCAACTTTTAACTCCCCACAGTTACTCCACCCACTAGCAGATATAACTACGTAAAAATGTTAAATTTCTGCAACTTAAAGTAATAATACTAATGAATAAATTAAAGTCAAGCAACAGACTGGGGAGAAATATTTGCCACATATGTAATAGATAAAATTATTATCCAAAATAAATGAAAACTCCTATGAATCAAGAACAAAAACGTAAAATACCACAACAAGGACAAAGTACATAACGGGAAATTCATAGAAGAGATACAGATGGTTAATAAACATATGGAAAGATACTCAACTGTATTAATCTGTAAAGATCTAACTTAATCAATAATGAGATTTTTAGGGCTTCCCTGGTGGCGCAGTGCTTAAGAATCTGCCTGCCAATGCAGGGGACACGGGTTCGAGCCCTGGTCCGGGAAGATCCCACATGTCACGGAGCAACTAAGCCTGTGCGCCACAACTACTGGGCCTGCACTCTAGAGCCCACAAGCTACAACTACTGAGCCCATGTGCCACAACTACTGAGCCCGCGAGCCACAACTACCGAAGCCCGTGCACCTAGAGCCCATGCTCTGCAACAAGAGAAGCCACCACAATGAGAAGACCGTGCACCGCAAAGAAGAGTAGCCCCCACTCGCCACAACTAGAGAAAGCCCACGCACAGCAACAAAGACCCAACACAGCCAAAAATAAATAAATAAATAAGTAAATAAATTTATTTTTTAAAAAATGAAAAAAAAAATAAAGAATAACCCCAGACCCCTTCAACCATCCACGGGGTCACACAGGTAGGAACACCACATTAACTTCATTCTGAGAAGAAATCCCCACCTCTAATGACAGAATTCTCAGCCCCTGGACCACTGGGGTTACTCTTCCTTCTAGGGAACACTCCCAATTTGTAATTGGTGAGTATATGTACAATTTTTGATATAAATACTTTAAATTTAGGGATTATTTTTAAAGTACATAGTTCCCACAAGAGAAGAATTCTAAAACTAAATTCGTATGTAAACTATGACATTTAGAAATATTTACCAGTTTCTTCTTCCCTATTCCATCATGAAGACAGCTTTTTGGTGAGCCATGACTAAGGTCCTCTATTTGTCGGTCATCTCACCTTCTTAGGTAGCCATAGGTGGTAAAGTAAGAATCATATTAAATTTTAGCTCAGCTGTGATAATGCTGTGCCCCTTTCTAACCTTGGTGGCTTAGACAACCCCCTGGAGCTTCTTAGTCATTATGAGCTCAGTGCTTCTAATGAGGACAGATGGCACAGCCCCAAATACTCCTCTAGATCATAGCGGATACTAACAATCCTATTTCAGGGGTGAGGAATGGGAGGAGCAGTGAGGTGGTGGATGCTCTCCTCCTTCACTTTTCTAGGAAGCTTCATTTTATTTACCTCATTAGCTTCATTCTAGACTAGAAAATACATGGGCAGTGGGGGAGACTCTGGGTTGATGACTATCAGTTCCATTTCTGTGTTGAAGCTGACTAAAAGCACAAGACAGAGGCCATTTTCGCTCTCTTTATAGGCAGTGAAATGTGAGAGTATGGCATCTTTTCTTTCAGGCAGGATTCCTTTGAGACATTCTTGGAAAAGCAGCATAATCCATGAACATCGGGAAGACATGCTGACCTCAGGCAAGCTAGAAAAATACTGTAGGTGCCGGTGAGGCAAAATCATTACTATCAGAGGAGTCAGTTATCCAGCCAAGGAGCTTTGACCTACACGACAGGTTCTTTCTGAGTAGCTATAATGCCTGCATACTGTGTGTAGGTCTAGGCTTTAGAGGTGGATTTATGATTTACTTAGGGAAATAAATGTACAAAAGACATGTAGAAAATCAGAGTTAGGTTTTTTTGCCCATAAAAAAATGATGTATTCATGTGAGTCCCTAAATAGCTACGTAATAAATAGATATCCCTACAAACCACAAATGAAATAGACCAGGCATTACCCAGGTGCTGGCCAATTTAGCCTTTGAACTTATAAGCATTCACAATATTTTGCAAAAGTAATTGAATAAGTTTTTATGTGCAATCATAATAATTTCACACTATGAAAAACACTGGAAGTGTCTTAAATATACCTATTCATTAATTCACTGGAAAATAATGCATATTATTTGGTAAGTGCTATGAACTGAATTGTATACTCCCAAAATTTGTATGTTGAAGCCCTAACTCCAATGTGATAGTATTTGGAGATGGGGCCTCTGGGAGATCATTAGATTGAGATGAGGTCATGAGCTGGGTCCCTAATGATGGGATTAGTGCCCTTACAAGAGGAGGAAGAGACACCAGAGCTCGCTCTCTCTGCCATATGAGAACACTGTAAGAAGAGAGCCAGCTGTAAGCCAGGAGGACAGTCCTCACCAGAACCTGACCATGCTGGCACCCAGATCTTGGATTTCTAGCTTCCAGAACTGTGAGAAAATAATTCTCTGTTGTTTAAGCCACCTGGTCTATGGTATTTTGTTATGGCAGTCCAAGCTAACTAATGCAGTAGGTTTAATATTTTTTTAATTAAAAGCCTTTAAAAATGTATGGAGTACATGTCTAAACTAAATGATGAGATGCCAGTTAATTTAAGCTAATGAAAGAAATGCTTTTGAACATATTAGTATTTCATTTTACTCTTTTAGGTAAGAATCATGGAAAGAAATGTGATCAAAGATACTATCTTTACATGCAAAAGAACAAAATATAGATTATAAAAATCAAAATCCTTGCTTAGCTTATTTCTCCTTGTCTGCTTTCTTCACTTTCTATAGAGAACTCTATCTTCCTATATCCATCATCTATTAGTCATTCATTCATCCCATAGATATTTATTGAGCACCTAACTCTGCTCCAGATACTAATTCCAGGGATTGGGATATAGCTGTGAGCAAAGAAGTCTCCTCTCTCTTGGAGTTTATATTCTAATGAAAGGAGACAGAGAATAAGCAAATACATATTAAATATATAATGTGTCATATTTAATAAGTGTTATGAAGAAACATAAACTAGGTAAAGGATTAGAGCACAGTGTGAGTAGAAGAGGAGGAGTCTGGGTAATAATTTTGAAAATGTGGTCAGGGAAATCCTCTCTGATAAGACCACATTTGAGCAGAGACCTGAATCATGTAAGGGAATGAGTCTTGGACATGTCTGGAAAAGCATTCCAGGCTAAGGAAGCAGTATCTTCAAAAGTCTTGAGGCAGCAGTATGCTGGCTTATTAGAAAAAGAGCAAGGTAGTTAGAAACAAGTAAGTGAACAAGATAGAGTATGGCAGGGGATGGGGTCAAATAGGTTGCCAGGGATCCATTCAAGTCTGACCAGAAATTTAGTGAGAGAGTCTCCAGAAGGGAGGGAAGAGGGAATGAGAAAGAAGCAGTACTTGAGAAGACAATGGCTGAGACTCTCCCCAAATTGACGAAAGTCATAGATTCAAGTAGTTCTCCGAACCTAAAGCAAGATAAATAAAAAGAAAAGCACACTGTGGCACATCATAGTAAAAATGTTGAAAATTAAAGTTAAAGAGAGAATATTAAAAGAAAACTGAAAGAAAAAAAAGATTAACTTCAAAGGAGCAAATATTAGACTAATAGCTTATCTCTCAAAAGAATTGAGGGAAGCCAGAAGAAAATGAAATGGTAGCTTCAAAGTGCTGAAAGAATATAACTGTAAATCTAGAATTCCCTACAAGCTACCCTTCAATAATGAAGTGAACAAAAGACATTTTTCGTGTTGTAGTGGGGTGGGGGGGATGTAGAGAGTGTTTCACCAACCACCTACTTTAAAGAAAATACTAAAGGCTGTATTCAGCTCCCAGATGGGAGCTCAAAGATGCAGGAAGGAATAAAGAACGACAAAAAGGACAAATGTGGATAAATCTAAATGAATTTTGATTTAATTTTGATAAACTGAATATAACAATAGTTATAATAATATATTAGGGGATTTTAAGTATATGATAATATATTTGGGGATTTTATATATAAAAAGAAAATGCATAAACCGTAGCATATAAACCATATTTGTATCAAGCATAGGAGACTTTAAGGCAAAATCCATTATTAGAAATAGGTATGCTTCAAAATGATAAACGTTTAAGTTCTTCAGTAAAAGATAATAATTCTACATTTTATGTACCTAATAACATAGCCCAAAATTATATATTAAACAAATATTGACAAAACAAAATAGAGGATTAAAAAATAAAATCAGAGAGATTTTAACATATCTTTGTCATGTACATCAGACAAAATAATTTATAAGGGTACACAAGATTTGAAAAACACAATTTGTATACATGACCTAATAGTCACACATACTACACTGTACCCCCAAACTGCAGAATACACATTGCTTTTAAATATACATGGATTGGGCTTCGCTGGTGGCACAGTGGTTAAGAATCTGCCTGCCAATGCAAGGGGCACGGGTTCAAGCCCTGGTCTGGGAAGATCCCACATGCCACAGAGCAACTAAGCCCATGCGCCACAACTACTGAGCCTGTGCTCTAGAGCCCGTGAGCCACAACTACTGAGCTCATGTGCCACAACTACTGAAGCCTGTGCACCTAGAGCCCGTGCTCCACAACAAAAGAGAAGCCACCGCAATGAGAAGACTGCGCTCCGCAACAAAGAGTAGCCCACCGCTCGCCAGAACTAGAGAAAGCCCACGTGCAGCAACAAAGACCCAACACAGTCAAAAGTAAAATAAAAATTAAAATAAATAAATCAATATACATGGATCATTATAAAAATCAACGATACGCGAAAGCAAATTGTCACAAATTCCAACAAATCAAATTCATACAAAGTAAATTCTTTGACCACTTAGGAATCAAGACTAGAAATCAATGACAAAAATATTCTTAGAAAAATCTATAATGCTTGTAAATTAAGAAATACACCTCTTAATAACCCATGGGTCAAAGAAGAAATCACAATGATAATAAAACATATTTTGAAGTGAATGTTCATGAAAATTTATGAGTCACATTAAACCCACTTTAAGATGAAAATTTGTGTCCCCAAATACATATATTAGAGAAGAAGAAAGGTGAAAGGCAATGAGCTTAAAAATTATAAAAATTTATTAAAAGAACAGCTTATATCTAAAGAAATAAGAGGACAGAAATAAAAAGATTAAAAACAGCATTAAATAAAATAGAAGACAAACATACAATAGAGAAGATCAACAAAGATACAACTTGGTTCTTTGAAATGACAAGTAAGTTTATAAACCCCCGATGGAGAAAAATGAGGAAATACAGAAGGTAAGCTTAAATAATCAGTATCAGGAATAAAGGAGGGGATATCATTACAGAGCCTACAGATATTAAATGATGAGACTATTATGAACAACTTTACATCAATAAATTGTGCATTTGTAAAAAATTCATCGAGCTTTATGCTTAATATTATATACATTACTGTGTGTATATTTCAATAAAAAGGTCAAGAAAACATGCATCTTACAAAAACTGACAGCATAAGAAACAAAATGTAAGCAGTTCTCTGTTTTAAAATCAAATCGTTAATTAAAAACATTCCCACAATGAAAACTGTAGGTCTGGTTGGTTTCTCTGGTTGATTCAAACCAAATACTTAAGGAAAAAATAATATCTATCTTACACAGATTCTCCCAGAGAATAGAAAAGAGAATGAAAAACAACCGCCAGTTCATTTTATGAAACCAGCTTCACTTTGATACCAAAGTTTGATGAGGGTGTTAGTAGAAAGAAAAAATTACAGTCCAATCACATTTATAAACATAGATGCAAAAATCCTAAGCAAAATTTTAGGTAAAGAAACACAGAAATATGTAAGAAAAAGAGCTAATACATAATGATTACATTTGGTTTACTTCAGAAATGGAAAGTTAGTTTAACATTCAAAATTCAATCAGTAATGCAACTAATCTACAGTGACAGAAGATAGATCAGTAGTTGCCTGGGGGCCTGTGTGGAGGGGTGCATGAGAGGAAGGGGACTACAGAGGGGTTACAGAATGGCCTGAGGAAAGTTTTGGAGGGGAGTGACAAAAATGTTCATTATTTTGATTTCAGTGATGGTCTCACAAGTATATATATATATGTGAAAAATGATCAAACTACATACTACAAATACATGCAGTTTATGTTATTATACCCCATTAAAGCTGTTTTAAAAATTGATCAGTGTAATCTATCACATTAACAGAATAAAGAATCCACATGAACAGATTTAGAAAAAACATTTAATAAAAGTCAACTTTTATTCATGATTTTAAAAAATAAGTCTTAGCTAACTGTGTTGGTAATTTCCTTGAACTGATAAAGAATATCTTTATTAATCAAAAGCACCTATAGCAAAATATCATAACTCAAGGTAAAATGTTGAAAGCTTTCCATGTGAGATTAGAAACAAGATAAAGACATCTATCTTCCCAGTACCACTTCACCCCCTGCTTCATCATGCCCCTCTGTGATTTGGGTGACACTGACCACAACCTCAGGTCTAGGCTTGAACTAAGCAGATTAACATTATTCCACTTGTCCAGTGATTAACTGAAGGAAGGGCAAGGATAAGCCAGTCAATGCACTCCAACACCCCCTGTCCCAGTGATTATGTCAAATGCAACACAAGGTCGAAACTGATCCAGTCAAAGGAAGTCAAGAGTTTTGTCTGGGAGAATGGAAGCTCTCCAGTCCCATGGAAAATGTAGCATAAAGATGTCATGTCAGGAACTGCTTCGGCCATTTCTAATACAATGCGGGAAGCCATGACGGAAGACAGAGTGAAAAGAATCACAAAGAAATAGAGCCCAGTGAAGAATAGTTCAGTTGTGTGTGCGAAAAAAATTCCCTTTATTTGTTTTGAGCCAGATCAGTTCTGATTCTCTATTTGCATCCCAAAGCCTCCTAACCAATATAGTTTGGTTGCATAAAGTCATCAATGCAAAGCGTGCATAGACTAAGGCAGATAAAAGTCAAAAGAATACATGTTCTAAAAGAAAACACACATAGGTCAAAGTCATGGCAGAAAGTCAGAGACCAAAAATCTCCTGAAAGGATTGCTGTTATGGTTAAATGAAATAATATATGTAAATCACTCAGCGTAGTACCGGATGCATACCAAACTGTCATCATTAACTGCAGATAGCAACAGCTAATGGTGCAGCAGGCTGTGTGGCGTGCCCAGGGAGACAGGAAACTACCTTTTATATCAAAAGCATTTTCTTATAATTTGAAATTATATAACTCTTTTGAGTAGATAGCCTTGAGTGGATACTCTCGAGTGAATAGTTCAGGTGCCAATGAGTGGTAACAGTTAGCTTTTACTGAAAGTCTACATTTGCAACTTTATATACATTTGTTTTTTCATAAGGACCCTGCAAGATAGGTATTATTGCCAACTGACACAGCAGGAAACAAACTCAGAGGTGAACTGACTTGGCGGCTCCTTAAACAGGTGATGCTTGCATTTACCACAGGTCTCAACTCAAACCAATGCTCATTCTCCAACTCAGGCCAACTCTCTAATGCGAGATGAGACTCAAAAATGCATATGAACTGTATCAATTTAGAGAATTTACATAACAGAAGGTAACTGCATTTCCTGGATGCATTTTTTCTTTTATACATCTCAGACCCATTTTATAACAAAGCTATTTACTGGACAGAACGTGACAAATACACGGATTAAGCAAGAGAAATATTTTTGGATAGAAACAGCCCTCTATCATGCCAGTCATCTGGAAAACAGCTTCCTAGCACAAATAAAACTAAATTGGGCTCTTAAACACATTTTGGGGGCAATTTTTAACAGCACTTACAACTAGATATAGGAAATCATAAGCTTTAGAAAGAACAGATAGTTGTATAGTTTTTAGGGCTGTTATGAGATAAAATATGGAGGGAGTTGGATAAACACTACTTGCTTTTTACTTTTTTCTTCTGTGGAACAGAGGACAAGACTAGCAAATGGAAACTATTTAAATAAATGATTTTCCAAAGTACTACTATCTTGAATGTTCACTCTATCCTTTAAGGATACAAATCAAGAGCTCCCCAAATCATATACATTCTCCAAAACTTATTATAAAACAGCATAAACTAGTGATATGAATAATTAAATAACAATTTCATATCTAATTATTCTTTCTAATAATCTCCCAAATGGCTTAGCAAACTCTACCGTCAACATATTACCTAACATACTATGGTTCTTAAAAAATAATAAATAAGAGAATAACGACTTAGATTAGACCGTAAGATATATGTAAAAAGATTCTATTGAATTTTGTAATTATGGCATGAAAATTCATCTCCCTGTTCCACAGTCCTTGGGTATTTAAATGTCACTGCCACACAACTTCCCACCATCTCCCATAGAAGCAGGGGCTGCCGTGGTGGAGAAGTAATGTTAGTAAAATTAGCCTCTTGCCTGGAACTCTAACCCAGTTGGGTTAATTTGTAGTGGCCTACCTGGCTCCATGCCCCTGCTTCTCTTTCCCTCTGAGCTGAATATATTAAATTAACCAGACTCACAGCTATGCATCTGATTCTGGGACCAACTCCACCCTCAGCAGGGGAGATAACAGAAGAAATCCTCTGTCAAGATCTTCCTGCCTCTGCCCTGAATTACTGTTCCTCTTATTTTTACTCCAGTCTACCATGACTGAGTTCCTTGCTTTGTATCCCAGTTTCCCATGGCTGGGTTTCTCACTGTGAAGTCTCAATCTCCTTGTTTTGGGTCCCTAATACTTAAAGGGAGACTCCCACAATACCCAATGTCTGTTGGAATGGACCTTTTTTTTTTTTTTTTTTTTAGGATTACCTTGATATTTAAGGTATTTGTACCACTTCCTGAACAATCTAGAACAGGGGTCCCCAACCCCTGGGCCATGGACCAGGACTGGTCCCCGGCCTGTTAGGAATCGGGCCACACAGCAGGAGGTGAGCAGCAGGCGAGCGAGCCAAGCTTCCCCTGTCCGCGGAAAAACTGTCTTCCATGAAACTAATCCCTGATGTCAAAAAGGTTGGGAACTGCTGATCTAGAACTCTGCCTCTGTTAGGGCCATATTCCACCAATCCACGCCATCCCCTCCCCCCCATTAACACCACCAATGGATGGACTATGAATCTACTATCAAATTCATGGGAGGCAGTATGGCATACTGTTTAAGAGTATGGTTTCTGCAATCAGGTACCCTGGGTCTAAAAGCTAGCAGAGCTACAAATGACCTTGAGTAAGATTCTTAATTTCTGTGTACCTTGATTTCTTCATCTCCAAATCAGGGATAAAGATAGCACCTGCCTTGCACACAAATAACCTATAGACAATACATACTACTGTGTCTAATAAGTATTGAGCACTCCTTAAATGTTAGCTGTTGCTGTTATTATTATGGTTTTTATCTACCCATTTACAGAATTATAGTCTGTATTACTATCTTTAGTCCTTGCTTAATGCTGGAGAACTGCCTGATCCCATATGTCTACTCATTTCTGACCTGTTCCATACTTTATGTAAATTCCTCCTTCCTAATTTATAGTAAATGTGATCACTTTCCCAAAAGAAAGTAATAAGGCACTGAAATTCATTATTTCCATCTATCTTCCTTTCTTTCCAAAGAGGAAGGAGCTATTGTTCAACCAGCCTGAGCTTGTCCATGCTTCTCTATCTATGAGATGCTACTTGTATAGCCACTCTGTCATCATGGCTTATCTTGAAGAGCAGCTGGGGTTTCAGCTAAGCAGCTAAGCTTTCTGAGCAGATGATTTGGAAGTTTTGCAAAATCAGACCAAAATGGTGGCAGCTTTGAGTACCAGCCTGTTCCATTCCTAAAAGGCCACTGAGATCCTCAATCCTGGAATTTCTAAGCTGTGAGCTCAGAGGTGAAATCTGAAAATAGTCATGTGTGTAACTTTGCATCTCATTTCATAGTCCCAAATATTTTTGGAATTTTTATAAAGTGTGAATAAGAATAAAGCTTAAATGATATAACATCCATTTACATGATTCTGTTCTTATTCTATGCAATGTTGGTACCACTATTCATACACATAACAACACCTTAGGTTAATAAAGTTTTAAAATATCACTATTTATTCATGATATTTTAAGGCTTTATCACAAAGAATGTTACATGTGTGACAGCTTCAGAAGCAGGGGAGCCAGAATTACTGTGCATATTCTATTTATTTAAGTCAAATAAAAGAAATGAAAGATAGAAAAAAGGATTTACTCCAAACTCCTAAAGAAGAATCAAACAAAATCCCCAGTCCCTAAACACCTAGCACTTAGGTAAACTTCCCCGGGGTGGGGGTCTGGGGGAGGATTGTTACTTATTCTTTGAAAAAAGATACTCTAAACACACACAGGTATTAAGGCTGGATTTAAAAGTGAATGTATCCTAACAATAGTGGTCCAATCTGAAACCATGAAGCACTCAACTTCCAAATTCAAACCACATTCAATATTTGTACCTAGTGGCTTGAAGACAGATCTTCAAAATACATATGCCTTCACCAAAATAACAAGCTCTTACCCAATTTCACAGACTCAGGCAGCTTATCATTATTCCAGCAAAATGTATTGATAAAAATTCTCAATCAGTGTAGAAAAATTGTATCACATTTCTTTAAGGATCAAAATGAGTGTACTCCTAAGAGTTAGCTGGGGTAGTAGGAATGCTGTATAATTCTCAATGTCAGTGGGCATAGAGGGAACATAATAAAGGCTATATATGACAAACCTACAGCTAATATCATTCTCAACAGTGAAAAACTAAAAGCATTTCCTCTAAAATCAGGAACAACACAAGGATGTCCACTCTCGCCACTTTTATTCAACATAGTTTCGGAAGTCCCAGCCATGGCAATCAGAGAAGAAAAAGAAAAGGAATCCAAATTGGAAAAGACATAAAACTGTCACTGTTTGCAGACAACATGATACTATTCGTAGAAAATCCTAAAGATGCTACCAGAAAACTACTAGAGCTCATCAATGAATTTGGTAAAGTTGCAGCATACAAAATTAATACACAGAAATCTCTTGCATTTCTATACACTAACAATGAAAGATCACAAAGAGAAATTAAAGAAACAACCCCATCTACCATCACATCAAAAAGAATAAAATACCTAGGAATAAACCTATGTAACGAGACAAAAGACCTGTAATCCAAAAACTATAAGACACTGATGAAAGAAACTGAACATAACAAAAACAGATGAAAAGATATACCATGTTCTTGGATTGGAAGAATCAATATTGTCAAAATGACTATACTACCCAAGGCAATCTACAGATTCAATGCAATCCTTATCAAATTACCAATGGCCTTTTTTCACAGAACTAGAACAAAAAGTCTTAAAATTTGTATGGAGACACAAAAGACCCCAAATAACCAAAGTTATCTTCAGAAAGAACAACCTGGTTGGAGAAATCAAGCTTCCTGACTTCAGACTATATTACGAAGCTACAGTCATCAAAAGAGTATGATACTGGCACAAAAACAGAAACATATATCAATGGAACAGGATAGAAAGCCCAGAAATAAACCCTCGCACCAATGGTCAATTAATCTACAACAAAGGAGGCAAGACTGTACAATAGAGGAAAGACAGTCTCTTCAGTAAGTGGTGCTGGGAAAACTGGACAGCTACATGTAAAAAAAAAATGAAACTAGAACATTCTTTAACACCATACACAAAAATAAACTCAAAATGGATTAAAGACCTAAGTGTAAGAACTGATACTATACAACTCTTAGAGGAAAACATAGGCAGAACACTCTTTGACATAAATCACAGCAATATCTTTTCCCAGCCATCTCCTAGAATAATGGGAATAAAAGCAAAAATAAACAAATGGGACCTAATTAAACTCAAAAGCTTTTGTACAGCAAAGGAAACCATAAACAAAATGAAAAGACAACCCACAGAATGGGAGAAAATATTTGCAAATGATGCAACCAACAAGGGATTAGTCTCCAAGACTTACAAGCAGCCCATGTGGCTCAATATAAAAAAGAACAAACAACCCAATCAACAAATGGGCAGAAGACTGGGAATTCCCTGGCAGTCCAGTGGTTAGGACTCAGTGCTTTCACTGCCATGGGCCTTGGTTCGATCCCTGGTCGGGGAACTAGGATCCCACAAGCCACACAGTGTGGCCAAAAAAAAAAAAGGGCAGAAAACCTAAACAGACATTTCTCCAAAAAAGATATACAGATGGCCAAGAGGCACATGAAAAGATGCTCAACATCTCTAATTATTAGAGAAATGCAAACCCAAACTACAATGAGACATCACCTCACACCAGTCAGAATGGCCATCATCGAAACATCTACAAACAATAAATGCTGGAAAGGGTGTGGAGAAAAGGGAACCCTCTTACACTGTTGGTGGGAATGTAAATTGGTACAGCCACTATAGAGAACAGTATGGAGGCTCTTTTAGAAACTAAAAATAGAGCTACCATATGATTCAGCAATTCCCCTCCTAGGCAAATATCCAGAGAAAAACATGGTTCGAAAGGATACATGCACCCCAATGCTCATTGCAGCACTGTTTACAATAGTCAAGACATGTCAATGTCCATCGACAGATGAATGGATAAGAAGATGTGGTACATATATACAATTGAATATTACTCAGCCATTAAAAAGAATGAAATAATGCCATTTGCAGCAACATGGATGGACCTGTAGATTATCATACTAAGTGAAGTAAGTCAGACATAGAAAGACAAGTATCATACAATATCGCTTATTCGTTATCGCTAATAACGAATTTATGGTTACCTAGGGGAAAGGGAAGGGGGAGGGATAGATTGGGAGTTTGAGATTGGCATGTACACACTGCTATATTTAAAACTGATAACCAACACGGACCTACTGTATAGCACAGGGGATGTTGCTCAATATTCTTTAATAACCTAAATGGGAAAAGAATTTGAAAAAGAATAGAGGGATTTCCCTGGTGGTTCAGTGAGTAAGATTCCACTCTCCCAATGCAGGGGGCCTGGGCTCGATCCCTGGTCGGGGAACTAGATCCCTCATATGTGCTGCAACTAAGAGTCCGCATGCCCCAACTAAGAAGTCCGCATGCCGCAACTAAAAAAAGCTCCCACATGCCGCAACTAAAGATCCCACATGTTGAAAGGAAGATCCCATGTGCCACAACTAAGACCCAGCGCAAAATAAATAAATAATTTATTTTTTAAAAAAAGGAAAAAGAAAGAAAAAGGATAGATATATATATATGCAATATATATATATATATACACATATAGTTTTAGCCAATCTAAAAAAATGTATACAGTTTTAGCCAATATAAAAAAAATTTCTATGTCATTTCTGAAACTAATTTAGGAGTAATTTTTATCCTGTGCATTCATAGTTACTGATAAGTGTTGATTCACTGTAAGGGAGTGGCAAGGGCTTAGAGGAGGGAAGTGGCCACTGCCAAATGTCAACCTGGGGCAAGAACATGGAATCATAAAAGACTCTGTGTTCCATTCCCGGGCTGAACTCTGTCACCTCCTCCAGTATTTACTTCTCCTCTCTTTGGTTTCACTGAGGGATCGATTACTCAAGCTCATCTTGTGACCTGCGGCCTATGAATTACCCTGCTGTTACTTTTCAGGAGAAGATCACAGAAAGTACATTCACAGCTATTTAAAATTAACACTTCCTTCTTATCAGAAATGGCTCTACTCTTTTCTTGACATCAACACGTTATTGAAAATTCTGTACTGTAAACTCTTTGTCCTTCCTGACTCTGCCCTTTATTACTGCCTACATCCAGTAATAACAGCAGATTATCTGTTAGAGGAAACTGAGGCCTCACCAATGCATATAAAAACTCCAGGCACTGAACATCTTTAAATGACGGCTCCAGACTTATCCAGGAGAATCGGTTTTTACTGACTTGGGTACTTAAATATTTTTGGTCTTGAATACTGAACGTGGCTACCATCTCCCAAAGCATCCAGGATACCCTGTGAATTAATGGTGATGGTGAGTACTTGGGTCACACTGATGTGACTCAGGGATTTCTGCAGTAAATGTAAACAATTAAGATCACTGTGTTTATACAAGACTTCATTTTCTCACAAACTTTCCAATTTTCTCTAAATATTTAAGTTAAAGTACTCACCAAAGTGACAACTCTACTGAAATAAAACATTAATTAGATACAGTAGAGAATTTAATTCAACATCAAATTCCCCCTCCCCTCCCCCATCACCCTCTCAGCCTCTGGATTTTCTGCAGTGAGTTTTTAATCCTAGGTTAGCTTCCTTGTATTACTTGGCATCTTCTGGAATGCCCCATCCCCCCATTGTTCTATACTCAGAAAATGTTCTATTTTATTACTTGTCTAAGAATGAAATAAGTAGGAGAAAAAATCCTTAAGGAATTCCGGAACCAAAAATAATTACCGCTAATTGGGAGGAATCTTTGTCATTGGAGCCTCATTAGTATGAATAATGTAATATCCACTTATTTCCTGTGGACACTGTCAAAGATGAAGATCACTAGCAATTAAACTTTTGAATACAAAAGATGAAATAAAAATGATGCCGAAAGACTTAGTGTCCCTTAAGAAGAATACAAACAAGCAAGACAGCTGTACCTCATGGTGACAATAATGTCCCTGAAGCCTAAAAGGAGCATTCAAGAAATCTGAAATGTGACAAAACTGTAAAGAAGCAGCTAGTCCTATCACTCCTCATCTATTAAAAGAAAAAAAGTGTTATTACAGGATTTTGTTTGTAACCGTTTAAAACACCCTTAGTATTTTTCTTTCTTTGTGATTTAAAGAGTTAAAAATATAAATTATTTTCAAATCATCCTATCAAATGATGGAAAAAACATGCAAGACCCAGTCACAACAACCAGCTCCTTTTCTGTTCCAATCACACTCTGCCCAGCCCTTCTTCCGGTTCAGCTAGAGATGCACAGCTGTGCTGTCCACAGCTGGACTGGAAATTTTTGGAAGGCAAGGACTTTATCTTGTCATAGTGTGTATCCCTAATAACTAACATGGTACACTGTAGGTACTCAAATATTACCTGAAATGATTGGAATTGGCTTTCATGAGGACCAGTTAACAAGCCCTGTCATTGCTTCCCCCCTGGCTGGTAGTCCCTTCCCTGGCAATCTTTCAACCATTTAGGATTTGATGACTATCCATTTCCAGACATACTGGAGAAAAAATATAATAGCAACCCTATTTCTCCTCTTCCACCTGCCAACTCTTTTGCCCCACAAACATAATCACTAATGGGAGATTGGTTCAAGATGGCAGAGTAGAAGGACCTGTGCTTACTCCCTCTTGTGAGAGCGCCAGAATCACAACTAACTGCTGAATGATCATTGACAGGAAGACACTGAAACTCACCAAAAAAGATACCCCACATCCAAAGACAAAGGAGAAGCCACAGTGAGATGGTAGGAGGGGTACAAACACAATAAAATCAAATCCCATAACTGCTGGGTGGGTGACTCACAAACTGGAGAACAATTATACCACAGAGGTCCACCGACTGGAGTGAAGGTTCTGGGCCCCACGTCAGGCTTCCCAACCTGGGGTTCCAGCAACAGGAGGAGGAATTCCTAGAGAATCAGACTTTGAAGTGGGATTTGATTGCAGGACTTTGACAGCACTGGGGGAAACAGAGACTCCACTCGTGGAGGGCACACACAAAGTAGTGTGTGCATCAGGACCTAGGGGGAAGGAGCAATGACCCCACAGGAGACTGAACCAGACCTACCTGCTAGTGTTGGAGGGTCTCCTGCAGAGGTGGGGGACAGCAGTGGCTCACTGCTGGGACAAGGGCACTGGAAGCAGAAGTTCTGGGAAGTTCTCATTGGCATGAGCCCTCCCAGAGTCTGCCACAGCCCCACCGAAGAGCCTGTAGCCTCCAGTGCTGGGACACCTCAGGCCAAACAACGAACAGGAAGGGAACTCAGCCCTACCCATCAGCAGACAAGTGGACTAAAGTCTTACTGAGCACTGCCCACCAGAGCAACATCCAGCTCTACCCACCACCAGTCCCTCCCATCAGGAAGCTTGCAACAAGCCTCTTAGATAGCCTCAACCAGCAGAGGGCAGACAGCAGAAGCAAGAAGAACTACAATCCTGCAGCCTGTGGAAGGAAAACCACATTCACAGAAATATAGACAAAATGAAAAGGCAGACGACTATGTACCAGATGAAGGAAGAAGATAAAACCCCAGAGAAACAATTAAATGAAGTGGAGATACATAACCTTCCAGAAAAGGAATTCAGGATAATGATAGTGAAGATGATCCAGGATCTTGGGAAAAGAATGGAGGCAAAGATGAAGAAGATGTAACAGATGTTTAACAAAGACCTAGAAGAATCAAAGAACAAACAGAGATGAACAATACAATAACTGAAATGAAAAATACACTAGAAGGAATCAATAGCAGATTAATGGAGGCAGAAGAATGGATAAGTGACCTGGAAGACAGTATGGTGGAATTCACTGCTGCAGAACAGAATAAAGAGAAAACAATGAAAAGAAATGAAGATAGCCTCAGAGAGCTCTGGGACAACGTTAAATACACCAACATTCGCATTATAGGGGTCCCAGAAGGAGGAGAGAGACAGAAAGGGCCCGAGAAAATATTTGAAGAGATTATAGTCAAAAATTTCTCAAACATGTGAAAAGAAATAGCCACCTAAATCCAGGAAGCACAGAGAGTTCCAGGCAAGATAAACCCCAGGAGAACATGCCAAGACACATAGTAATCAAGCTGACAAAAATTAAAGACAAAGAAAAATTATTAAAAGCAATAAGGGAAAAATGACAAATAACATACAAGGGAACTCCCATAAGTTTCTCTCAGCAGAAACTCTAAAACCCAGAAGGCAGTGACATGATATATATAAAGTGATGAAAGGGAAGAACCTACAACTGAGATTGCTCTACCCGGCAAGGATCTCATTCAGATTCGATGGAGAAATCAAAAGCTTTACACACAAGCAAAAGCTAAGAGAATACAGCACCACCAAACCAGCACTACAACAAATGCTAACAGAACTTCTCTAAGTGGGAAACACAAGAGAAGAAAAGGACCTACAAAAACAAACCCAAGAAAATTAAGAAAATGGTAATAGGAACATACATATTGATAATTACCTCAAACATGAATGGATTAAATGCTCCAACTAAAAGACACAGGCTCGCTGAATGGATACAAAAACAAGACCCATACATATGCTGTCTACAAGAGACCCACTTCAGACCTAGGGACACATACAGACTGAAAGTGAGGGCATGGAAAAAGATATTCCATGCAAATGGAAATCAAAAGAAAGCTGGAGTAGCAATACTCATAACAGATAAAATAGACTTTAAAATAAAGAATGTTACAAGACACAAGGAAGGACAATACATAATGGTCAAAGGATCAATCCAAGGGCTTCCCTGCTGGTGCACTGGTTAAGAATCCACCTGCCGATGCGGTGGACACGGGTTCATGCCCCAGTCTGGGAAGATCCCACATGCCACGGAGTGGCTGGGCCCGTGAGCCATGGCCGCTGAGCCTGTGCGTCTGGAGCCTGTGCTCCACAACGGGAGATGCTACAACAGTGAGAGGCCCGCGTATTGCTAAAAAAAAAAAAAAAAAAAAAAAAAGGAACACCTCAATACATAAGGCAACTGCTAACAGCTCTAAAAGAGGAAATCAAAAGTAACACAGTAATAGTGGGGGACTTTAACACCTCACTTACACCAATGGACAGATCATCCAAAATGAAAATAAATAAGGAAACAGAAGCTTTAAATGACACAATAGACCAGGTAGATTTAACTGATGTTTACAGGACATTCCATCCCCAAACAGCAGATTCCACTTTCTTCTCAAGTGCACACGGAACATTCTCCAGGATAAATCACATATTGGGTCACAAATCAAGCCTCAGTAAATTTAAGAAAACTGAAATCATATCAAGCACCTTTTCTAACCACAACGCTATAAGATTAGGAATCAATTACATGGAAAAAAATGTAAAAAACACAAACACATGGAGGCTAAACAAAACGTTACTAAATAAACAAGAGATCACTGAAGAAATAAAAGAGGAATTCAAAAAATACCTAGAGACAAATGACAATGCAAACACGATGATCCAAAACCTATGGGATGCAGCAAAAGCAGTTCTAAGAGGGAAGTTTATAGCACTACAATCCTATCTCAAGAAACAAGAAAAATCTCAAATAAACAACCTAACCTTACACCAAAAGGAACTAGAGAAAGAAGAACAAACAAAACTCAAAGTTAGTAGAAGGAAAGACATCATAAAAATCATAGCAGAAATAAATGAAAGAGAAACAAAGAAAACAATAGCAAAGATCAATAAAACTGAAAGCTGGTTCTTTGAGAAGATTAACAAAATTGATAAACCTTTAGCCAGACTCATCAAGAAAAAGAGGGAGAGGACTCAAATCAATAAAATTAGGAATGAAAAAGGAGAAGTCATAACAGGCACCACTGAAATATAAAGCATCATAATAAGAGACTACTACAAGCAACTCTGTGCCAGTAAAATGGACAACCTGAAAGAAATGGACAAATTCTTAGAAAGGTATAACCTTCCAAAACTGAACCAGGAAGAAATGGAAAATTTGAACAGACCAATCACAAGTAATGAAATTGAAACTGTGATTAAAATCTTCCAACAAACAGAAGTCCAGGACCAGATGGCTTCAAAGGTGAATTCTATCAAACATTTAGAGAATAGCTAACACCCATCCTTCTCAAACTCTTCCAAAAATTGCAGAGGAAGGAATGCTCCCAAACTCATTCTGTAATGCCACCATCACCCTGGTACCAAAACCAGACAAAGATACTACAAAAAAAGAAAATTACAGGCCAATATCACTGATGAATATAGATGCAAAAATCCTCAACAAAATACTAGCAAACAAAATCCAACAACACATTAAAAGGATCATACACCATGATCAAGTGGGATTTATCCCAGAGATGCAAGGATTCTTCAATATATGCAAATCAATCAATGTGATACACCATATTAACAAACTGAAGAAGAAAAACCATATGATCATCTCAATAGATGCAGAAAAAGCTTTTGACAAAATTCAACACCCATTTATGATAAAAAAAACTCTCCAGAAAGTGGGCATAGAGGGAACCTACCTCACATAATAAAGGCCATATATGACAAACCCACAGCAAACATCATTCTCAATGGTGAAAAGCTGAAAGCGTTTCCTCTAAGATCAGGAACGAGACAAGGATGTCCACTCTCGCCACTATTATTCAACATAGTTTTGGAAGTCCTAGCCATGGAAATCAGAGAAGAAAAAGAACTAAAAGGAATACAAATTGGAAAAGAAGTAAAATTGTCACTGTTTGCAGATGACATGATGCTATAACTAGATAATCCTAAAGATGCTGCCAGAAAACTTCTAGAGCTAATCAATGAATTCAGTAAAGTTGCAGGATACAAAATTAATGCACAGAAATATCTTGCATTCCTATACACTAACAATGAAAGATCAGAAAGAGAAATTAAGGAAACAATCCCATTCACCATTGCAACGAAAAGAATAAAATACTTAGGAATAAACCTACTAAGGAGTTAAAAGACGTGTACTCAGGAAACTATAAGACAGTGATGAAAGAAATCAAAGGTGACACAAACAGATGGAGAGATATATCATGTTCTTGGATTGGGAGAATCAATATTGTGAAAATGACTATACTACGCAAACCAATCTATAGATTTAATGCAATCCCTATCAAATTACCAATGGCAGTTTTTACAGAACTAGAACAAAAAATCTTAAAATTTGTATGGAGACACACAAGACCCCAAATAGGTGGAAATTACTGAGGGAAGAAACGGAGCTGGAGGAATCAGACTCCCTGACTTCAGACTATACTACAAAGCTACAGTAATCAAGACAATATGGTACTGACACAAAAACAGAAATATAGGTCAGCAGAACAGGATAGAAAACCCAGAGATAAACCCACGCACCTACAGTCAACTAATGTATGACAAAGGAAGGAAGGATATACAATGGAGAAAAGACAGTCTCTTCAATAAGTGATGCTGGGAAAACTGGACAGGTACATGTAAAAGAATGAAGTTAGAACACTCCCTAATACAATACACAAAAATAAACTCAAAATGAATTAAAGACCTAAATTAAGACCAGACACTATAAAACTCTTAGAGGAAAACATAGGAAGAACACTCTTTGACATAAATCACAGCAAGATCTTTTTTGACCCACCTCCTAGAGTAATGGAAATAAAAACAAAAATAAACAAATGGGACCTAATGAAACTTCAAAGCTTTTGCACAGCAAAGGAAACCATAAACAAGGTGAAAAGAGAACCCTCAGAATGGGAGAAAATATTTGCAAATGAATCAATGGACAAAGGATTAATCTCCAAAATATATAAACAGCTCATGCAGCTCAATATTAAAAAAACAAACAACCCAATCAAAAAATGGGCAGAAGACCTAAACAGACATTTCTCCAAAGAAGACATACAGATGGCCAAGAGGCACATGAAAAGCTGCTCATCATCACTAATTATCAGAGAAATGCAAATCCAAACTACAATGAGGTATCCATACCGGTTAGAATGGGCATCATCAGAAAATCTACAAACAACAAATGCTGGAGAGGGTGTCAAGAAAAGGGAACTTTCTTGCACTGTTGGTGGGAATGTCAATTCATACAGCCACTATGGAGAACAGTACGGAGGTTCCTTAAAAAACTAGAAATAGAATTACCATATGACCCAGCAATCCCACTACTGGGCATATACCCAGAGAAAACCATAATTCAAAAAGACACATGCACCCTAATGTTCACTGCAGCACTATTTACAATAGCCAGGACATGGAAGCAACCTAAATGCCCATCGACAGATGAATGGATAAAGAAGTTGTGGTATGTATTCCATATATACAATGGAATATTACTCAGCCATAAAAAGGAACGAAATTGAGTCATTTGTAGAGACGTGGATGGATCTAGAGACTGTCATACAGATTGAAGTAAGTCCGAAAGAGAAAAACAAATACTGTATATTAACACATATATGTGGAACCTAGAAAAATGGCACAGATGATCCAGTTTGCAGGGCAGAAATAGAGACAGAGATGTAGAAAAGAAACGTATGGACACCAAGCGGGGAAAGTGGGGTGGTGGTGGTGGTGGTGGTGGTGGGATGAACTGGGAGATTGGGATTGACATATATACACTAATATGTATAAAATAGATAATTAATAAGAACCTGCTGTATAAAAAAATAAAATAAAATAAAAACATAATCCCTAATGTCTGTAGGTTCTGCACAATACAAAGTACTTTCACATCCAGTGTTTTCATTTAATGCTTACAACAAAAAGAGGTAGGTAAGGTAGGTAAGGCAGAGGTAGGTAAGGCAGACATACTCCCCACTTAACACGTAAGGAATGAAAAGTTTAGGAAGGTTAGAGAATTTGGTCAAGGTCACACAATGATAAAATGCTCTTTTTGCAATCTTAGTATTAAGATTTTGTCACTGTTAGTCTGGTCTTAACACCAATATTCTTGAGACATCCCACTTCCAAAGGCACCTCACATTCAGGATCTGCCCCGTCTTTCACTTACTCTCCGTTATTACTGCTTACATGTTAGAAACACATCCTAAAGCAATACTTTGTTTAATAAAGAAAATAATGTTTGTTAAATTAAAAACAGTGCCAGTAAAATCATGGAATATGAAAAAACATGAGCTCTTCAAAAAAACATTAAGGCAGTTTCTTCAGTAAGGTTTGACTTAAAGGAATTAATGTTTGCCAAATTACTAGAGAAATTGCTTCCTAAATTAAAGATGAACCAATTAAAATTATATTAGAAATGAGTGAGAATTAAAGTTCTTTTGGTCAACGTGTTTTCAGCTTTCTTCCATATAAAATAATTCTGACAGGAATTAAAATTTTAGTGGCAAATTTCTCGTCTGTAAGACGAGAAAACAGTCTGGGCTTATCCGGAAGTAGAAAGCAGTTCTTCAACAACTTCTAACACAGTGTTGTAGAACCAAGTGCTTCAGTCTATTTAAATTTATACCAGCCTCTATATTCTGGGCTCATAAACAAACCAAGCTCTCAAACTCCTGAAATTCACTCTGAATAGCTAATAGAAAAAGTGGTCTGTAAAAAAGTACAGAAAAAGCTTACATCCAAATATATTCTGTAATTTTTGTAAATCACATTTTTGGAAAGAGGTAGGAAGTAAGTAAAAATCTAAAGATAGGTTTTTTCTTAGTTATGTAAAGTATTTTATTTCTAATCTAAGAAGAGTAGCTCTTTCTTGTATTAGATGTTTTCAGTTCTCACCATTTAAGGTTAGTTGAACAAAATTGTTGATGTTGAAAATTCCATGAAATTCAAATTAAAACTGAGCTAAATGAGGGCTGTCAGACTGATGAGACTAATTCCAAATTTTGCTGTTTTCCAAGAGAATCTCACGATTTTTGCTTTTAATGAGATAGAAACAAGGAAGGCACACACTGACACTCCAACTTGGGGGTAGAGATGTGACTCCCAAAGTTGTCAGGGACCTGGAATATCCTGGCTTCAAAGGAAAGGTAAACTTATTTTGCAAAACAGAAGGAGAAGAATTTGGGTAGAGAGGCAAGGCATTGCAATTAAGGGGCAAGGCTGAGAGGGAAGGGATGGTGGAAGACTTTTTGGTTTGTAAGGGGATCCTTCCCAATACTCATAAAATGCTTGGTGAAGGCATGTGCTATAAAAACGTGAAAGGATGGAGCTTTACACCCAGATTGACATGCAAATGTCAACTGACATGGCAAATCGAGGTGGCCACCAGACAAACACAGGAGGGGGACCATAAGAGTGTAAGACCTGGGAATTAGAAATTGTGGGGAGAGCTTCAGGCTTCCAAAGGCTATAAAACCACCGGGGTCTAAGCTAATTATACACAGATATCTAAATGCTGAGACAATTCCAGGTGATATCTGGGTCATACAGCAAATGATTATTAGGAATCGCACACCAACACATATTAGGGAAATCAGTTTGTAAATTCTATCTTTTCTCATATTTCCACTCTTCCAAACATGAAGAACCCAATGATGATAATCGTATGATCTCTGAAATCAGACCTCGAGTCAAATCCTAGCTCTGCCCTTTCCTAGCTGTGAGATTAGATCTAGTCACTTAACTTTTCTGAGCCTGTTTCTTCATTCAACAAAAATAGGACAATACATCTTGCAATATCTGGCATATAACAAGTGCTCAATATATATGTGTTTACTGACTGACAGGTTTGCTGTGAAAGAATATGTGACATGAGTGCCAAGCACATGTGTGGCCAGGCCCTCAACAAATGTTAGCCTTGGCTTCTATGGTCATTCCATTTTGTGATTATTTGAAGTACCAACCAGGTTTGTAAAAAAGAAAGTGCTTCATATCAGGCATTTTACTTAAAATTTGCAATGGCCACTAACCACGAGAATCTCTCGATTGGTGTTACATGCTATTATTTTTCAACTAATAAAGCAGGGAGCTGATAATTTAGTCATATATAATTATGGGAGCTGAACAATAGTCAAAAAGTACCCAACAATGAACGCTGAAATTTTAACTAGTTGGGTGTAATTGCATTATATCTGTATTTCTACATGGAGTTAAATTCATATTAATGGGACTCTAAAAGTAAAGATCTTATGGTAATTAATGAGGAGACAGATGAAGCACTAATGAAGGTGGAAATTTCTGGTATTCCAATTACAAAATAAATGAGGTAATTCAGGCTTCAGATGTTCATTTAAAATTATATAGGAAATAATTTCAAGCATGTTTTACACGTTTCAGTTAAATCAGTCTATTTACTCAAACTGCTATGTCAAACCATCAAATGTAATTGATATCATTATTAAAGTAGAAGGTAAGAAATCCATACTATTTAGTGAGATTTACAGTTAAATAAATACCTGTCATTTCTTAGAATAAATATCTGTCATTTAAAAAATCTGTAAGTATATCTGGGGAAAGCTCTAACACACCTCAATTATCTTAAAAAAAAACTTTGCAAAATGTATTAAGATTGATTTTAAAAGGAAAATAAAACATTGGCTCAACGTAAGTGCTTTGAAGTTTAAGCATTTTCAACAGACTTAAAATTCTTGGTTGAGAAAACAGACAACAAAAAGTACACTTAGTCAAAGGAGCACCAATCTGTTTTCAATCATCATTTTATTAATTATTCAGTGCAAGTTTAGAGAAATGATTTAATTAAGAAAGATTACACTTGGGTATTAATATGATAAAATATTCTGACATAATATTTCTAATCCCTGTGGTGATAACAGAAACAAAGAACTACTTGGCAATATAAAAAAAATAAGTTGAATAGAAAATTTGAATTCTAGAGTGCCACTGTTCTACATTCGGGGCTTCAAGTGAAATAGTATTAAATATCCATTTTAGGTATTGGAGACCCCTTAGGACCAGCTGCTTTGGTGAAAAATGCTATGAACTATCTTAACTACTGGATAGGAGGTACAGCATTTGATATTAATTTTAATGAACTAATCTGTGAATTAGTCTTTTAAACTCTAACATGTTACCATTTCTATTCTACTTTCCCTTATTATTCCTCTTTTCAGAAATCTCCGGAAGGGTGAGCTGTGACAAAGCGAGAGAGAGGCATGGACACATATACACTACCAAACGTAAGGTAGATAGCTAGTGGGAAGCAGCCGCATGGCACAGGGATATCGGCTCGGTGCTTTGTGACCGCCTGGAGGGGTGGGATAGGGAGGGTGGGAGGGAGGGAGACGCAAGAGGGAAGAGATATGGGAACATATGTATATGTATAACTGATTCACTTTGTTATAAAGCAGAAACTAACACACCACTGTAAAACAATTATACCCCAATAAAGATGTAAAAAAAAAAAAAGAAATCTCCAATAGATCTGTTGATCTGAACAAATCTCAAATCCAAACTCTTCATGGTGGCATACATAATCCTCCATTACGTTGTCCCAACTTATTTTCGATTGCCCTATGATATGAGTGCATTATTGCTAAGCTGGTTTAGTAATTCAAAAACACACTTTAAACATGTAACTCCTCACTTGCAAAATAGGCATCCAGTACCTCTGTATAATATTTGACCCATCTTTTAAGGCTCTGTTCTACTCCCACCTCTTACATTGAAGATTTCCTAGTCAACTCCATTTTCCAGGGAGCTCTTCTACCTCTAACCTTTGAAAGCATTTATTGTCTGTGTATATGTAATTTATCATATAATTGTCTCGAATTGTTGAACCTGTCACATGTATCTTATCACCCCTTTGTAGATTATAATGGTTTTACGTGTAAATTCCATATCCAAGATACATACCCATCCAAGATACATTCTCCTTTTCTTCCTTATGAAAAGAATACAAGTTTTGCTTGTATGGCAATGTACCTATTTAAAAATACTCACCTTCCAAAATCCCCTGGCAGGTGGAAAAATGCCCATGTGACCCACATTCTGACTAAAATGAGCAGAAGTCTATTTGTAGAAACCTCCAGAAAAGTTACTGTTTTCCTGATAGAAAGGGACAGAAACATGAATATGATGCTTGGAGGTGGAAGAGCCTTACTATGACCACAAAGACAAGAGCTATAATGTAAGGACAGAAAAAATCTGGGGCATTGATGATATCATGACACCACTGTACCAGTCCTAGACTGTCTACCTCTAGCTTTCTTATTATTTGAGAAAAATAACTGTTTGGTTAAGCTACTCTAATTGGATTTCCATTACATACAGCCAAACAGCAATTCTAAGTGATATGTCTTAACACTATTTTTATAAATAAGATTTTAAATAATTATCAATTATTCAAAGCTTAGCATTGTGCTAGTATGCAGACTACAAAAATAAATACATATGAGCCTTGCTCTACAAAAGTTATCAATTGAAGAAAAGACATACAAAACATACGATTAATACAAGTTGGATGTGACTCATTTAATAAATATTTACTGACTGCATGTATAGCTATGCAACATAGCAGCAGAGGGACCCTTCAGGACAGAAAGGTAAATCAGTCAAGGATTATTTCCTCAAAGAGCTTACAATGGATATGTACTATAATATTTACAATATCAATTGTAAAATATATCAATACAATAGACATAGATATGTTCATTAAAAGCTATAAGGAAATGTGCAGGACTAAGCACTATAAAAAGGAAGCACAAATTAAATCCTAGTTTCAAGGAAGACAAAACGACTTTTTTTAAAATAAATTTATTTATTTATATTTATTTTTGGCTGCACTGGCTCTTCGTTGCTGCGTGTGAGCTTTCTCTAGTTGTGGCGAGTGGGGGCAACTCTTAGTTGCGGCGTGCAGTCTTCCCATTGCAGTGGCTCCTCTTGTGGAGCATAGGCTCTAGGTGTGCAGGCTTCAGTAGTTGTGGAGCGCAGGCTCAGTAGTTGTGGCGCATGGGCTTAGTTGCTCCATGGCACGTGGGATCTTCCCGGACCAGGTGTCGAACCTGTGTCCCCTGCATTGGCAGGTGTATTCTTAACCACGGTACCACCAGAGAAGCCCAAAACTACTTTTAATTTATGAGACCAAGAAAGGGTTATTTCATACAGAAGGTACACTTGTGAAGACCTTGAAGAATGGGTAAGATGTAGGCTCGTGGAAATGGAGGTGGGGTGAAGGAATATTTGAGTTTTAGGGCACAAGGAAGAGAGAAAAATCAAAAAAGTTATAATAAGGTTTTGGGCTAAGATCGTGGTGACAATATTAATAGAAATAATGAAAATAGAAGAAAGTACATATTTTGGAGGGTAGTAAAGGGTTGGATTTGGGACCACACTTATGTTAATAACAAAATCAACATATGGAAAACAAGCTTTGCTTCAACCCTCATCTCACTCCACCTATCATTCAATCCTCTACTCTCTTTCACATCCGCTAAAGGCTTGTGTTTGGCAATTATCTATTATACATGATAATCTCACTTTTACCCCATCATCTTTACTCTAAGCTGGCTTTAACAAGTTAAAAACCCATCTGAAATAAACACTCAACATAATTAACAATGAAAACCTAGAGTTGTGCTGTCCAGTACAGTAGCCTCTATTGGCCCTACTAAAGCCTGCTGGCTGTTTATATTTAAATTAATTAAAATTATATTAAATTAAAATACAGTTTTTCAATATCATTAGCTACATTTTAAGTGCTCAATGGCCACATGTATTGATCAATTGGAGAATTATCACAGAGTTACAGAAAGTTCTATTGGATAGTGATAACCTGGAGCCTTCCTTTGAAGTCAGGAAA
Organism: Stenella coeruleoalba; assembly: GCF_951394435.1. Taxonomy (NCBI): domain Eukaryota; kingdom Metazoa; phylum Chordata; class Mammalia; order Artiodactyla; family Delphinidae; genus Stenella; species Stenella coeruleoalba. The sequence goes on from NC_137159.1 coordinate 45,242,128, forward strand.
AAGTCAAGAAAGCACTGCTATCATCAAAATTTTCAACACTTTTCTAGAGTAGGTTTGAACCTATGCAATGGTTCAAGAAAGGAAAATAAGATCTAAATAATGGAAAACCCAGGAAAATAAAATAAAAATCTAGTAGAATAAATAATTTTAAAAATAAGCTAAAACAAATGTAATCAATTCATATATATCTGCACTAGCAATAATCAGAAAATAAGAGAAAAAGCTCTTACAATTGCAACAAAGGATAAAGTATTTTGAAATCATCTTAACAAAAATGTGCTAAAGCTATATGAATAAAATTAAAAATATAATTAGGAAGTAAAAATAATAAGATAAATAGATATATTTTATGTTTTGCCAGATTTATTGAGAAATAATTGACATACAACATTGTGTAAGTTTAAGGTATACAACATGATGATTTGGTATATGTATATATTGTGCAATGATTACCACAATAAAGTTAGTTAACACATCCATCACCTCATATTGTTACCATTTTGTGTGTGTGGTAAGAACATTTAAGATTACTCTCTCAGCAACGTTCAATTATAAAATACAGTACTGTTAACTACAGACAACATACTATATATTATTTGATGAGAAGATATTATAAATATGTCAATCTCCCCAAATTAATCTTTACATTTAACATAATTTTAATAAAAAATTCAAGTTGCAAAAAATGTTTGCAACTTGACAGGTTATTCTCATATTTATCTGGAAGATGACCAGCTGTTACACTAGCCAAAAAACTTTAAGAGGTTTTGCTCAAGCAGACATCAACTGACACATACTAAAGACACTCAAAAATTAAAATAGACCAGAGGGCAGACAGCAGAAGCAAGAAGAAATATAATCCTTCAGCCTGTGGAATAAAACCCACATTCATAGAAAGATAGACAAGATGAAAAGGCAGAGGGCTATATACTGGATGAAGGAACAAGATAAAACCCCAGAAAAACAACTAAATGAAGTGGAGATAGGCAACCTTCCAGAAATAGAATTCAGAATAATGATAAGATGATCCAGGACCTTGGAAAAGGAATGGAGGCAAAGATCGAGAAGATGCAAGAAATGTTTAACAAAGACTTAGAATAATTAAATAACAAACAAACAGAGATGAACAATACAATAACTGAAATGAAAAATGCACTAGAAGGAATCAATACCAGAATAACTGAGGCAGAAGAACGAATAAGTGACCTGGAAGACAGAATGGTGGAATTCACTGCTGTGGAACAGACTAAAGAAAAAAGAATGAAAAGAAATGAAGACAGCCTAAGAGACCTCTGGGACAACATTAAATGCAACAACATTCCCATTATAGGGGTCCCAGAAGGAGAAGAGAGAGAGAAAGTTGAAAAATTTCCTAACATGGGAAAGGAAATAGCCACCCAAGTCCAGGAAGCACAGAGAGTCCCATACAGGATAAACCCAAGGAGAAACACGCTGAGACATATAGTAATCAAATTGGCAAAAATTAAAGACAAGGAAAAATTATTGAAAACAGCAAGGGGAAAATGACAAATAACATACAAGGGAACTCCCATAAGGTTAACAGCTGATTTCTCAGCAGAAACTCTACAAGCCAGAAGGGAGTAGCATGATATACTTAAAGTAATGAAAGGGAAGAAACTACAACCAAGATTACTCTACCTGGCAAGGATCTCATTCAGACTAGATGGAGAAATTAAAAGCTTTACAGACAAGCAAAAGCTAAGAGAATTCAGCACCACCAAACCAGCTCTACAACAAATGCTAAAGGAACTTCTCTAAGTGGGAAACACAAGAGAAGAAAAGGACCTACAAAAACAAACCCAAAACAATTAAGAAAATGGTCAGAGGAACATTCATATCAATAATTACCTTAAACGTGAATGGATTAAATGCTCCAACCAAAAGACACAGACTTGCTGAATGGATACAAAAACAAGACCCATATATATGCTGTCTAAGAGACCCACTTCAGACCTAGGGACACATACAGACTGAAAGTGAGGGCATGGAAAAAGATATTGCATGCAAATGGAAATCAAAAGAAAGCTGGAGTAGCTATACTCATATCAGATAAAATAAACTTTAAAATAAAGAATGTTACAAGAGACAAGGAAGGACACTGCATAATGAACAAGGGATCAATCCAAGAAGAAGATATAACAATTATAAATATATATGCACCCAACATAGGAGAACCTCAATGCATAAGGCAATTGCTAACGGCTAAAAAAGAGGAAATCGACAGTAACACAATAATAGTTGGGGACTTTAACACCTCATTTACATGAATGGACAGATCATCCAAAATGAAAATAATTAAGGAAACAGAAGCTTTAAATTACACAATAGACCAGATAGATTTAATTGATATTTATAGGACATTCCATCCAAAAAGAGCAGATTACACTTTCTTCTCAAGTCCACACGGAACATTCTCCAGGATAGATCACATCTTGGGTCACAAATCAAGCCTCACTAAATTTAAGAAAATTGAAATCATATCAAGCATCTTTTCTGACCACAATGCTACAAGATTAGAAGTGAATTACAGGGAAAAAAACGTAAAAAACACAAACACATGGAGGCTAAACAATGCATTACTAAATAACCAAGAGATCACTGAAGAAATCAAAGAGGAATTCAAAAAATACCTAGACACAAATGACAATGCAAACACGATGATCCAAAACCTATGGGATGCAGCAAAAGCAGTTCTAAGAGGGAAGTTTATAGCTATATGAGCCTACCTCAAGAAACAAGAAAAATCTCAAATAAACAATCTAACCTTACACCTAAAGGGACTAGAGAAAGAAGAACAAACAAAACCCAAAGTTAGCAGAAGGAAAGAAATCATAAAGATCAGAGCAGAAATAAATGAAATAGAAACAAAGAAAACAATAGCAAATATCAATAAAACTGAAAGCTGTTTCTTTGAGAAGATAAACAAAACTGATAAACCATTAGCCAGAATCATCAAGAGGGAGAGGACTCAAATAAAATTAGAAATGAAAAAGGAGAAGTTACAACAGACACCGCAGAAATACAAAGCATCCTAAGAGACTACTACAAGCATCTCTATGCCAATGAAATGGACAACCTGGAAGAAATGGACAGATTCTTAGAAAGGTGTAACCTTCCAAGACTGAACCAGGAAGAAATAGAAAATATGAACAGACCAATCACAAGTAATGAAATTGAAACTGTGATTAAAAATCTTCCAACAAACAGAAGTCCAGGACCAGATGGCTTCACAGGTGTATTCTATCAAATATTTAGAGAAGAGCTAACACCCATCCTTTTTAAACTCTTCCAAAAATGTGCAGAGGAAGGAACACTCCCAAACTCATTCCATGATGCCACCATCACCCTGATACTAAAACCAGACAAAGATACTACAAAAAAAGAAAATTACAGACCAATATCATTGATGAATATAGATGCAAAAATCCTCAACAAAATACTAGCAAACAGAATGCAACAACACATTAAAAGGATCATACACCATGATCAAGTGGGATTTATCCCAGGGATGCAAGGATTCTTCAATATATGCAAATCATTCAATGTGATACATCATATTAACAAATTGAAGAAGAAAAACCATATGATCATCTCAACAGATGCAAAAAAAGCTTTTGACAAAATTCAACACCCATTTATGATAAAAACTCTCCAGAAAGTGGGCATAGAGGGAACCTACCTCAACATAATAGGCCAAATATGACAAATCCACAGCAAACATCATTCTCAATGGTGAAAAACTGAAAGCATTTCCTCTAAGATCAGGAATGAGACAAGGATGTCCACTCTCACCACTATTATTCAACATAGTTTTGGAAGTCATAGCCACAGCAATCAGAGAAGGAAAAGAAATACAAATTGGAAAAGAAGTAAAACTGTCACTGTTTGCAGATGCCTTGATACTATATATAGAGAATCCTAAAAATGCCACCAGAAAACTACTAGAGCTAATCAATGAATTTGATAAAGTTGCAGGATACAAAATTAATGCACAGAAATCTCTTGCATTCCTATACACTAATGATGAAAAATCTGAAAGAGAAATTATGGATACACTCCCATTTACCATTGCAACAAAAAGAATAAAATACCTAGGAATAAACCTACCTAGGGAGAGAAAAGACCTGTATGCAGAAAACTATCAGACACTGATGAAAGAAATCAAAGGTAACACAAACAGATGGAGAGATATACCATGTTCTTGGATTGGAAGAATCAATACTGTGAAAATGACTATACTACCCAAAGCAATCTACAGATTCAGGGCAATCCCTATCAAATTACCAATGGCATTTTTTACAGAACTAGAACAAATTCTTAAAATTTGTATGGAGACACAAAAGACCCCGAATAGCCAAAGCAGTCTTGAGGGAAAAATACGGAGATGGAGGAATCAGACTCCCTGACTTCAGACTATACTACAAAGCTACAGTCATCAAGAAAATATGGTAGTGGCACAAAAACAGAAACATAGATCTGTGGAACAAGACAGAAAGCCCAGAGATAAACCCACACACCTATGGTCAACTAACCTATGACAAAGGAGGCAAGGATGTACAATGGAGAAAAGACAGTCTCTTCAATAAGTGGGGCTGGGAAAACTGGACAGCTACACGTAAAAGAATGAAATTAGAACACTCCCTAATACCATATGCAAAAATAAACTCAAAGTCGATTAGAAGCCTTAATGTAAGACCAGTAAAACTCTTCAAGGAAAACATGGGAGGAACACTCTTTGACATAAATCACAGCAAGATCTTTTTTGATCCACCTCCTAGAGTAATGGAAATAAAAACAAAAATTAACAAATGGGACCTAATGAAACTTCAAAGCTTTTGTACAGCAAAGGAAACCATAAGCAAGACGAAAAGACAATCCTCAGAATGGGAGAAAATATTTGCAAACGAATCCACAGACAAAGGATTAATCTCCAAAATATATAAACAGCTCATGCAGCTCAATATTAAGAAAACAAACAACCCAATCAAAAAATGGGCAGAAGACCTAAATAGACATTTCTCCAAAAAAGACATACAGATGGCCAAGAAGCACATGAAAAGTTGCTCAACATCACTAATTATTAGAGAAATGCCAATCAAAACTACAATGAGGTATCACCTCACACCAGTTAGAATGGATACCATCAGAAAATCTACAAGCAACAAATGCTGGAGAGGGTGTGGAGAAAAGGGAACCCTCTTGCACTGTTGGTGGGAACATAAAGTGATACAGCCACTATGGAGAACAGTATGGAGGGTCCTTAAAATACTAAAAATAGAATTACCATATGATCCAGTAATCCCACTACTGGGCATATACCCAGAGAAAACCATAATTCAAAAAGACACATGCACCCCAAAGTTCATTGCAGCACTATTTACAATAGCCAGGTCATGGAAGCAACCTAAATGCCCATTGACAGACAAACGGATGAAGAAGATGTGGTACATATATACAATGGAATATTACTCAGCCATAAAAAGGAACGAAATTGAGTCATTTGTTGAGACGTGGATGGATCTAGAGACTGTCATACAGAGTGAAGTAAGTCAGAAAGAGAAAAACAAATATCGTATATTAACACATGTATGTGGAACCTAGAAAAATGGTACAGATGAACTGGTTTGCAGGGCAGAAGTTGAGACACAGATGTAGAGAACAAACGTATGGACACCAAGGGGGAAAACTGCTGTGGGGTGGGGATGGTGGTGTGCTGAATTGGGCAATTGGGATTGACATGTATACACTGATGTGTGTAAAATTGATGACTAATAAGAACCTGCAGTATAAACAAACAAACAAACAATAAAAACAACTAATACTAAACTTTCTTTGGGTTATTTGTATGGAAATATGTTAATATAAATGTTTCTGACATTACATGAAATTTCTAAAAATCTTATATGTTCTGGTATAATGTTATAAGTCATAATTCTAGTTATTACTTAAAAATGTATAACTCAGAAATAACTAAATTTCCTTGTCAATTGCATTATTATGAACTTTCATCAAATCTTTAACTGTGGTCATTTTTAAGTCTTTTGTCATTTACAGACAGTTCTGGGTGTACTCTGATGCTTTTGCAAAAATGTTCCTATAAAAGGGTTTCATCTTCAAGGAATTCATGGAAAAGACTCTGACAAGTACAGGTTTCTGGTAACTGACTATACTGCTGAACTGAATGAATAAGCATTTTCAGAAGTCTAATGGAAAACTGATGAATTCATAAAATGCTAACAAGTTTTAAAAAAAGGATATATTTTAAAATTCTTGTGGTGAAAATAGCCAAGACATTAAAAAAAAAAAAAAGGTAGCTTTGAGACTTCCCTGGCCATCCAGTGGTTGAGACTTTACCTTCTAATGCAGGGGGTGTGGGTTCGATCCCTGACCAGGGAGCTAACATCCCACATGCCTCACAGCCAAAAAAACAAAACAGAAGCAATATTGTAACAAATTCAAGAAAGACTTTAAAAATGGTCCACATCAAAAAAAAAAGGTAACTTCTATTAAAATGTGGTTATTTCTAGGTGGTAGGATTATAGGTGACAAATTTTCTTCTGTACATAAAGTTTTTTAATATTTTTGTACAGGAATATATTTAGTCTTTTAGTCAAAACAAAATGAACTTGATTTATCAAATGCATCTGGCTACTGTGCAGCTACAAACTACACAACTACTTTTTTTTTTTTTTTTTTTTTTTTTGCGCTACGCGGGCCTCTCCCCGCCGCGGCCTCTCCCGCCGCGGAGCACAGGCTCCGGACGCACAGGCTCCGGACGCACAGGCCCAGCGGCCATGGCTCACGGGCCCAGCCGCTCCGCGGCACGTGGATTCCTCCCAGACCTGGGCACGAACCCGTGTCCCCTGCATCGGCAGGCGGACTCTCAATCACTGCGCCACCAGGGAAGCCCCACAACTACTTTTTAAAAGGAAATCTGCTAACCCAATTGCTGAATTGACTAATGAAGAATGCAGTTGCGGTCCTCATTTTCATACTTATCACCAAGGTCATATAAAATAAGCTGTGTGTGCAGTGTCAGAAATAAAGCCATTTTCTTTGTACTCTTCTTGTGTTTTCACTCCTATTTTGATTCTGGGAGTAGGGAAGTAGAGAGTAAAGGCCTACATGACAGGCCACTATTAGCATGATCATAACTGGGTTATTCCAGCCCCAGTAAAGCACAGAGAAATGCATTCAGTCAGCAGTTCAGGGAAAAGGAGATAACATCTAAGGCTCCAGGATGACAGATGAACTCAAACTAAAATTAAAAAGCGAAACAAAGTAGAAATTCTATGTGCAGTTTGATATGTAATCTATGGCAACTGTTTCCTGTAATGTGAAAGGCAATCCATCCACTATGGTTATCCAAAGATCGTGCTCACCCTAAGTGTCATTAGCCAGAGAAATTAACAAATTTTCCAAAAGGTTCCTGCATCTCCAAAAATAAGTAAAAGCTCAGGCAGTATGAAAATCAGTTAAGACAAAGCCTCCAGCTTCAAATGGAAAAACAATCTAAAATGTGCCCTGCTAAAAATCTAATACAGCCACACCATCACCCCTACCACTACACCAAATTCATTCATTTCCTTTGTTTATTCCTTCATTCACCTACAATGAGTACCTACTATGTGCCAAGCGCTAAAGCAGGCAGTAGGTGGAGCTTACAATCATCCCCTTATCAAATGTAAACACGTTATGCCCCTGATTAAAATCCTGCCAGATATAAATTAGCTAAAAATAAATGAGAGAAAAAAAAGGAATAAAGCAGAATTCCTGGCATCATGAGAGATACAGGTTTGCTCTGAGTAAATTTTCAAGCTCTGATTATCCTACCTTTCTAATCAAGTAGAGATGGAAATAATGAGTTTTAAAGTGGAGAAGAAAGAGAGCACTGTAATACAATACACAGAGAAATGGTAGATGTCATTTAGATATCTGAAACCCAGAAAGGGTAGGGAAAAAAGCTGGTGAGACTAGAGTTAAATTTATTCTTTAGTAAGTAAATCAATTATAATATTTAGGAATTAAATATAACCAGTAATACCTGAAAATTGAACATCATGGTCCTCAAAGTAAAATAAAAATTCTACACTCAAACATAGAAATAACAAAACTGCCCATAGCCAGGTCTGGTTATAGAAGACATCAAAGCTGTTCTTCATAGGCTTTCACCCCAGCGAAGTAGATCAGGATGCTCATAGCCTCCACAGAACAAGGGCTAACAGTAGTTAGGTTTGTCTCAAAACCTAGGACATACCTAAATTCTTTGTATTTCACGTCAGGTCCTGGACATCAGATTTAAATATCATTGTAATACTATACTTTAATATGGATCTAGAATAGAGAAACTATTTACCAACTTACTTAAACAGATAGAAATCAGGATGTGAAAGTCTTTTTTTTCACCATCAGGAACTGCTGAGTACTCTATAGCAGTATTTCTCAAGCTCACATCTATGAATATATTATTAAAGGTCTTCAAATTCTTGGCGATGTTTTAAAAAAAATTTGTTTTAATTTTTACGACCATCTTTTTTTTTAACATCTTTATTGGAGTATAATTGCTCTGCAATGGTGTGTTAGTTTCTGATTTATAACAAAGTGAATCAGCTATATATATACATATATCCCCATATGTCCTCCCTCTTGCATCTCCCTCCCTCCCACCCTCCCTATCCCACCCCTCTAGGTGACGACCATCTTTTAAAAAGAAATTTAAAGATAGTATGCATCTTTTGGATGACCCCGTGCAACTGTGTATTGCTGTAAGATTTTTATGCAGTAGTTTGTATGTGCAACTGAGTTCATTGATTAACATTAGGGATAGCTGACTGGAAGGCTCTATATAAACAAAGTGGTGGGAGAGCCCAATATCATCTTTGACTGTGCCAGCTCATATCAATTTATTGGAAATAAGTATGGTCTAAATTTTCCAAAAAGAGTTTTTCTATCCCTGATCCTAGCAATAGTTGCACTGGATACCTATTTAATGAAGACATCAATTAGGCTAACTTTTTCTCCAAGTATCAGTAATAAAGCTTTACAGAGTTGCCAAGTGATATGTCTTTAATGTGCTGTTTCAAGACTATTCACTGAGGTTTGATTTGCCCAAGTTCCAATCAGAGACGTAAAGTTATTAATATTGTTTGAATAACATACTTATGTAAACAGGCATTGGCTGAGTAAGTATTATCAAAATCCAAACACAGAAAACAGATGAACCACAACACTAGACTTGGAGTGACATCTTTCTGCTAGAATTCTCCAAATCAATGCTATTTCAGCAAATCAGTGTCACCCATCCCATTAAATCCATGTTGATTTAAATTGAATTGTAATGTTCATTTGAATTATAATGATTTTGTAGTCTTATTTAATTTGTACATTTGTCTTGGTTTTATTTAGAATAAGTTATAAGCATAAAATATGTAGTTTTATGTTTGTGAATACTAATTAACATAAGTAATTAGTAAAACGAGTAATTTAAGTAATATTATAATAACAATTTCAGTCAGTACTGGAAGTTCACAGGGATTTTATTTTATTTTATTTTTCTTCAAGAGGGTGGGATACATCTCTCAACTTGAGGAACTCTGCTTCATAATGTATATTAATTTTATCTAGGATTTAAGAGAAAGAGAGCATAGCACCATGTTTCTCTACAGCAGCTTAGATTTTACTTTTTTTATTTCAAAGTAAGCTGCTCTGCATTGTTGCTTCTGCTTTGTTCCCCAACTTCAAAGCTCAAAGTGGCAGGCCATCTGGAGATGGCCAGAAATGGACACCCTCAGGAAAAGTCTCTATACTATAACAGTCACTATACTGAATATAATTGCTTTCATTTTTGTCTAAACTGTCAGTTTCTGTAGAGACAGGATGGCGTCAAAGCCTGTCACAACTGGGAGGCTTAATAAACGTTTGCCAAATGAAGGTCATTTTCTCAACTCTGCTTACTCCAGTCTGGTTCAAACAAAGTGCTTCAGAACAATGTCTTGATATAGTTATTTTAACTGTATAAGAAATACTCTACAAGAAGTGTATAGTTGTTGATGGATCAAATAGTCACAATCTACTAGCAATTATCAATAACCTTGGAGACTGACCTCTGTAGGAGGCTCTCTGGATGATAAGAAACAATTCTAAAATGACACGAACAGTACATTCAAATATTCCAGAGAAAATAAAAACATGAGTAACTTTCACCTCCTTTCCATAAAAATCATTAACTATGAAATAATGAATACCCCAAAGAAGTCAAAAAGCCAATATGGAATGAAAATAAGCAGTATATTCAAAAGTAGTATTTAAAATGCATCATTTAAATATATTTTCTCAAATCTACTAGTTCATAAAAATGAAAAGATCCCCTATGTCCCCCACAAAAAATATATTTTAAGAAAACAGATTTTTTAAAAATTTCTGGGTGGTACTAACCTGGAAGCCAACAAACATTCCTAGCTTCATTCTTAAGAACTTATGAAATACATCTGCAAAAATAAACAGCTTAAAAAAGCTGAGCTTGCCAAAAAAATTAATAAATAAAACCCAAAACTTGTTTTTGTAATTTCCTCAATATTTTTCTTTAATAATGGAGAAATCAAAGTAAAAGCTAATCACATACACAGTCACACAATAGGGTGTAAGGACACAATCTGACAAATGACTAATTCTATAAAATTTGATTTATGACACGGAATATTGCTCAATACTATATGAAAGTCACATTTTTTCTTTTTACTGTTCTCTGTAACTGGGACCTATAGCAAGCCCTGAAAAAAACAAAAAACAAACAAAAAAAAAACAAAACAAAACCTCTCCTTTCCCTCTGAAGTCTAAACATAAAATTCTTATCAGCAGGCTATCTAATGAGTTAAGTCAATCACTAAGCCACTATTTCAATTTGTGCTTCTGCAGCAAAGAAGGCTTTGGAGCTAAGAAAATCATTTCTGTTGTATCCTGCTATTCTGGACAAAAACTAATCTCCTGCCCAACCCTGGGGGGGTCACATGATGCCAAACTAATGGAAAGTCATCTAGAGATTAAACTCCAACAATTAAAAAGACACACACACACACACACACACACACACACACACACACACACACTACACTTTCATTCAACATTATAGGATTTTAAAAGTACCTTGTAGTAACCTTAGGAAAAACAATATAGATGAAGACTGTCACATAAGTTGAAAATAAGAAGTCCAAGATTAAGGCCAGTATATTATTAACATCAGGATCAGAACTGAAAGAGAAAAAGAGAGAAGAGAGGAAGGAGACAGATGGACAGAGGGAGAAACCACTTTAGGACTGCAGGGGAAAAAATAACTAAAAATATTTTTTATGTGAATTGAACTACAGTAGACAAAAACTTAGAGTCAAAAAAAAACTAGAGGGTGAATGCAACTAGAAGACCTCCAACTGAATTATGCAAGGTCAAAGAAAAAGTAAGCTTGACATCTCCCTGTGCTGGAAGCTTACACAAACCAAATGAGGAACGTAGCCCAGAAGATACATTTTATGGGTATGTGTGAGGTCCTGCAACATTCTGTGTGGTAACAATTTTAGGATTTCAGAAATTCCACAGGATAGCAAGTTCATTAACCTTCTCCCTCTAATCCACACTTTGGCCACTATTCTAATTATGTGTTCAAAAATGCCCAATATTGAATGTACGCAAAGAACTTGAAAGTTAAGTTTCAGAGGGAAAACTGGAGCAATACCATTATAGATTACCAAAAAAAATATTATGGAAAAAGTCCAAACTGATAAGAAGGATGGTTTATAGTCAACAAGGACCTACTACATAGCACAGGGAACTCTATTGAATATTATGTAATAACCTATATGGGAAAAAAATCTAAAAAAGAATGCATATATATATGTGCATAACTGAATCACTTTGCTGTACACCTGAAACTAATACAATATTGTAAATCAACTATACTCTAATATAAAATAAAAATTAAATTAAAAAAAAGGACAGTTTATGGTTTATGTTCCACCCACTCAACTCTGGAGTACTAAAGTGTACATTTGCATCTTTATTACTGCAGAGTTGTACTAAATATTGACTCCAAGCTACCCCAGAAAATCTAGCTACCATTATCTTTAATCGTGATTCATACCTGCACTGACAAAAATGTATGCAAGATGTCAGTGATGATTAATTTTATGTGTCAACATGGCTAGACTACGGTGCTCAGTTGTTTGGTTAAACACTAGATTAAATGTTGCTGTGAAGTTATTTTTTAGATTTGATTAACATTTATAATCAGTTGACTTTAAGTAAAGCAGATTATCCTCCATAATGTGGGTGAGCCTCATCTGATTAGTTAAAGGCCTTAAAAGAAAAGACTAAAGTTTCCGAGAGAAGGAATTCTGTCTCCAGCCTGTAACTTAGATATTTCCAGTCAGCCAGCCTGCCCTACACATTTCAGATTTGCCAGCTCCCACAATAATAAAACTCTTTCTCTCTTTCCATATCCATATATACATATGGATATCAATATATGGTGTGTGTATGTGTATTGTGTGCATATATATATATTAATATACTATATACACATACTATTGATTCTGCTTCTCTGAAGAACGCTGCCCAAAGAATGCCCAAAACCATAAGAGTAAGTTTACTGCATTTATCCTAACATTATGCAAATTTTATAACTTGAGGAAAACATTGGCTATCATAAAATATACAAGGTTTTCAAATAACCTGAGTTAACGTGGAGAAAGCCTACGAATGTTCCCCCTATGGTTTATAGCTTTTATTACACATATTAAGAGTTTAAAACAGATTGCACCCCCTACCGGGGAACATTTAGTTTGCATTTCCAAATTATATTTTGGAGTAACTGAATTTCACGTACTCTATAATTATGGAAAAGATCACAAAAAGGACTCAATGGATTGGTACACCTGTTTCAGGAAACAAAGAGACACCAATATCATGGAGAATTTATATAACACTAATAGGCACCTGATATAAATAAAGGATGTCATTTGTGAAAACTACAAGTCTTAGGTCTGTCAAAGCACGGAGGATAAATTACCCTGTTTTCAAAGTGCCTTTTAGTAGATTAGTTTTGAATCAAAAACAATAGAGATAGAATTTACTAATTATACCTTTAGGAAAGTGACAGACAACCTAATTAAATGAAAACATATAATAACATGTTTGGGATATAAACATTTTAGAAACATCACAAGACTTGAAAAAAAAAACTTTTTCAGTGAATAGGAAAAGAATTCAAAGTCATTCTCTAAGCATAGCCAGCAATGACAATAAATAACAGATCTAAATTGCAGTTCATGACATGTGCCTCTAATTCACAATGTTATCCATCATAAATATTTAAGAAAAATATTTGCAAGCAAATAAGTTACAATGACATCTTGAGCCCAAGGTCCCAAACTTAAAAGCCAAATACCTTCAAGGAGAGGGAACTTAACAAAAATCTGGGAAGTATAAAGAAGTAAATTAGAACAGTAAATACATGAATTAGTAAAAGAGAATATAACCATAAATATCTAGAAAATATACTCGAAAAGGGAATTTCTGTTTGATTAGCACATTACTCATAATTACTGATACATATTTAACCCTAAAGAAAAGACTGTATCACGTGAAAGATGCAAAATTAGCTGCAGAGGAGTATCCCTGACCCAATTACGTGAGATACTTTAGTAAATCTGTACAGATAAAAGGCTCTAAGAAGAGAGTTAAACTTCAGGAACTGAAGGAGAATTTCAGAAAAGGGATTTAGGAAAGGAATGGAATTGTTTGGAAGAGATTACTAAAGGAGATAGCTGGTGAGGTAAGTCTAAGTCACTACAGAAAGGATGTTGAAGAGATGGATCTCCACCATCTCCCGAGCCCTGTGTGAAGACGAAAGCATCTCACAGCCACAGTGGTGTGACTGCTGCCTGGTCTGGGAAGAGAAATCAACACAAGCCACCTCAAGAAAGGGGGGGAGCGTGGGTGTATGGTAGGAGTGGGTAGGAAAAGGAGATACATAACTGGTATCATAAGAGGATACACAAAGGTTTTGTGAGAAACCAAGGACAATAAAAAACAGCAGGCCTCCCTGTCAAGAACAGGTTTCTGATCCTCACATGGCCTGTCTTCTTCTCACTGGGTGTTACCTCTTCAACGCTGACTAGTTTCCTCTGGTTCTTCATCTTGCCTTTGACTAAAATAGCCTCTCTACACCCAGATGCTGTCTCACAGTTTTTGAGCTCAGCTCCTGCAGGTTATTGGCAATATCCACTATGGCCCGACAGACTTCACCCACTACCACCTCTACAGGTGTTTGGGAGAACACACTCCCCTGACCTAAGAAAGCAAAGAAACTTCATAGACATCTAACGGACTATGCAGCAGTTCAAACTAGGAAAACCTGAATGGACAGAACAGTCACCTTCTACAAATGCTAAGTAAATGGAAGAAACAATAACAAGGTAATAAGAATGTTTCAGAGAATGTTACACATAGAGAATAACCACAAAAATTTTGGTGAGGAGGAGCTAAAAGAAACATGAAACCTGGGGTTAAAATTCCAGAAGAGGGAAAAAAAATGGAAACCAAATTAAAAATTTTTTTTAATGGAATTAAATTAAAAAAATGGAAACCAAACCAATTTCCAAAACTGGAAAATGAAATAAAGGAACTATCATATCATAAAGCAAAAATTACAAACAAATGTAAATTATTGGTAAAAATATGAGGCATGTAAGACAGATCCAGAAAGTCTAATATGCAAATACTAGGACATTCAGAAAAAGAGAAAAGAAGCAATGATCACATAGGAAAATTTCTGTGCTGAAGAAATTATTGAATTTTCAGATTGAAGGAGTTCACCAAATGCCAGGCAGTTATAATGGGTGGGTGGGGGGGAGGGGGGAACACACAATTGACAAATTATGATGAAGTTTTTGAACTTTGAGAGTAAAAATCAAGTCATAGAGAGCAAGAAAAGAGTACTTACAAAGGTAAAATAAACAGACTGCCACTGAATCTTTCTTATACCACATCGGAACCTGAAAGATGTATACAGACTTTAAAGAAAACAGAACTGTATTCCAAGAACCTTATGTCCAGGCAAGATATAATCCATAACTGAAATGAAAATTTTCAGACTTATAATGACTTGTAAAACAAATCATTCTTTTACCCTTTTATGAAGAAAAAAGTATTGGAAGAATACTCTATGTTCAACATATAAAAAAATTAATACATATTAATAGAAAGAAGGAAAAGCCAACCATCTGACCAGTTCAACAGATGCAAAGAAAACATTTGACAAAATATTGCACCCTTTCATGACTAAAAACCACTCAACAAACTAGGAATAAAAAGGAACTTTCTCAACCTTATGAAAGACATTTACAAGAAACCCACAGCCAACATTATACTTAATGGTGAAAGACTTCCCCCTAAGATCAGGAACAAGACAAGATGTCTGCCCTCACTACTTCTATTCAACCTTGTACTGGAGGGTCTAGCCAGGGCAATTATGCACGAAATAGAAATAAAAGGCACCCAGATTGGAAAGGAAGAAGTACAACTATCTCTGTTTGCAGATGACATGATCCTGTATATAGACAATAAGAAATCCACTAAAAAACTATCAGAACAAATAAATGGGTTCAGCAAGGTTGCAGGATGTAAGATCAAATCCAAAAATCAACTGTATTTCTATATACTTGGCAATGAAAGAATCTGAAAACAAAATTAAGAAGACAATTCTATTAACAACAGAATCAAAAGGAATAAAATACTTCGGAATAAATTTAACAAAAGAAGTGCAAAACTACAAAACATTGTTGAAAGAAATTAAAGAAGACCTAACTAAATCAATGAAAAGAAATCCCATGTTTATGAATTCCAAGACAATATTGTTAAGATGTCAATACTCTCAAATTGATATACAGTTTCAGTGAAATCCCTATTAAAATTCCAACTTTCTTTTTTGCAGAAATGGACAAGCTGGTCCTAAAACTCATACAGAATTGCAAGGAACTACAAATAGCCAAATATATCTTGAAAAAGAAGACTAAAGTTGGAAGACTCACAGTTTCCGATTTCAAAACTTACTATAACCAGTAATCAAGACTGTGTGGTACTGGCATACGAACAAATATATGGATCAATGGAATAGAATTGAAAGTTCATAAATATGCCTATGTATCTATGGTTTGATTTTCTACATAGGTATCAAGATTATTTAATGAGGAAAGAATAGTCTCTTTAACAAATGGTGCTGGGACAAACTGATATCTAAGTGCAAAAGGATGAAGTTGGACCCCTAACCTTACACCATATGTAAAAGTTAACTCACAATGAATTAAAGACCTAAATATAAGAACTTAACATATAAACTCAGGAAAAAATAGGTGTAAATTTTCATGACTTTGGATTAAGCAAGATTTCTTATGTATGACAACAAGCACATGAGCAGCAAAAGAAACATGAACATCATCAAATTAAAAGACTGCTGTGCTACAAAGACACCATCAAGAAAATGAAAGGAATCCATAGAAAGGGAGAAAATATTTGCAAATTCTATATCTGATAGGGGTTTAGTATGTGGAATGTAAAAAGAACTCTAACAACTCAGCAATTAAAAAGACAAATAACCCAAATATTTTAAAAATAGTCAAAGTATTTGGACAGAAATTTCTCCTAAGCGTATATATAAATGGCTAATAAACACATGAAAAATGTGCAACATCATTAGCTATCAGGGAAATGCAAATCAAAACCACAATGAGATATCACTACATACCCACTAGGATGCTATTGATATAATAAAAAAATACAATAACAAGCATTGGTGAGGATGTGGAGAAAAAAATCTCATACACTGCTTTGTAAAATGGTGCGGTCACTTTGGGAAATAGTCTTGCTACTCCTCAAAAAGTTCAACA
Organism: Stenella coeruleoalba; assembly: GCF_951394435.1. Taxonomy (NCBI): domain Eukaryota; kingdom Metazoa; phylum Chordata; class Mammalia; order Artiodactyla; family Delphinidae; genus Stenella; species Stenella coeruleoalba. The sequence goes on from NC_137159.1 coordinate 45,259,083, forward strand.
TAGAGTTACCAAAGGACACAGCAATTCTAATACTAGGAGTATACCCAAGAGAACTAAAAACATGTCCACACAAAACTGTGAATATGAATCATTATTATTCATATAGCCAAAAAGTAGAAGTGATCTAAATGTCCAAGCAGTGATGAATGGATAAACAAGATGTGGTATATTTATAGGATGGAATATTATTCAGCCATAAAAAAGAATGAAGTGTTAATGATACATGCCACAACATGGATAAATCTTGGAAAACATGCTAAGTGAAAGAAGCCAGTCCCAAAGGACCACATATTATAAGATAACATTTATATGAACAGTCAATTCCATAGAGACAGAAAGCAGGTTAGTGGTTGCTAGGAGTTGAGGGTACAAGGGAAGGGGGAGTGACTGCTAATGGATATAAGGTTTCTTTATGGGGTGAAGAAAATATTCTGGAATTAGATAATGGTTGTACAATCTTGTGAATATACTAAAAACCATTGAATTGTTCTCTGTAAATGGCAGAAGAGGAAGTCAGAGATTTGAAGCACAAAATGGATTCAATGCATGGTTGCTGGCTTAAAGATGGAGGGGACCGGGCTTCCCTGGTGGCGCAGTGGTTGAGAGTCCGCCTGCCAATGCAGGGGACGTGGGTTCGTGCCCCGGTCTGGGAAGACCCCACATGCCGTGGAGTGGTTGGGCCCGTGAGCCATGGCCGCTAAGCCTGCGCGTCTGGAGCCTGTGCTCTGCAATGGAAGAGGCCACAACAATGAGAGGCCCGCATACCACAAAAAAAAAAAAAAAAAAAAAAAAAAAAGATGGAGGGGACCACATGGCTCCTAGGAGTAAAGAGTTACCCCCAGAAAACAGCCAGCAAGTAAGTGGAAACCCCAGTCCTACAACCACAGGAAATTGAATTCTGCCAACAACTTGAAAGTGCTTGGAGGTGGGTTTTTCCCCAGTGCCTTCTGATGAGAACTCAGTCCAGTCAACACCTTGTTTTCAGCTTAGTCTTACCCTGAGCAGAGAACCCAGCAATGCCATGTGTATGATCAGGCCACCCAAGATGGCTGTTCTCTTGCTCTCTGTACATCCCCTGCTCAACCAGTCCCTACTCCACCTACACCCTACTCACATGACTGACCTTCCTTCTTAATCATAGAGCCTAATCAGTAAGTGCCTACATACTTACCCCCAACCCCAGCTAGTGATCGTTCTAATCTTTAGATGAGAACATCTCACCTATGATAGCTTATCAAAGGGGTGTTGGGGAGTGTGGTCCTCTGGTTTCCCTGGTAACTGATGAGCCAACCTGATGATGTTAATTCCCCCTATAACTGGTAACCTCCTCCCTCCACCTGCTGACCCATGTCCTGCCCACCATCTGTAGCTCACAGTGCTCCAGGACCTTGCTTCAGGCATGTCAGCTCCCCCACCCATTAAACTATTGATGTCTCTGTCACTGATTCCAGGCTTTTACTTCAGTCTTAAGGCTGGGCAAGTACGGGACTTACAGGCCTGCAGGGTGCAGCCCAACACCATGTCAGACATATGACCACAACACTGAATTAATAAATGGGTGCTGTTTTAAGACATTAATTTTTGTAGTAATTTGTTGCATAGGGATAGAAAACTAATCCTCCCCATGGGAAAAGTGGCTGGGTCTTTGTGAACATTGTTCACCACTTTTATCAGTTAAGGGAAGGGGGTTCAATCCCCCTGGGGAAAACCAATGGGAGAGTCAGTGGAGAAGTTTCCCAGCTTCTTCCCAACCTATGGAGTGAGGAGAGGGATATTATTCAGAGATGCATTCTTCATGGCTCTTCAGAGGATCCTCAGAGGTATAGTGCCCGTGGCCCTGTGGTAACAGATCCCGGCTCAGCATCAACCCTTCACTGACTTTTCTTCCTTCCCTGTTTCACTCTCCCTTCTGCATCACTCTGCTTCCTGCCATCACGTCCCAGATAAATGGCCCTCAAGCCTGGGTCACAGACTCTGCTCTCAGGGGAATTCAGCTAAAATAACCTTTAAGCCTCATTTTCCCATCTCTAACATGAGGGCAATAATACTACCTAATATCATTAGTACTTTCTCCTAATGCAGTGCTGTTATAAGGATTAAATCAGGTAACATATGTAAAGTTCTCATCACAGTGTCTGGCACACAATAAAAATTCAACAAATACTGTGTTCATAACACTGAGAGTGAGTGGCACTTAAAGTAACACTTAATCTCAGGGATATACTTTTACAGGAAACCGAACAGGCAATTCAATTAAATGTGGGGTTATCCTCCAGCAAAGTGGTTCTCAGTGGGGTTGACTGTCTCCCGGGTGACATGTGGCAATGTGTGGAGACAACTTTGGTTGTCACAACTGGCAGTGGCTACAGGGATGCTGCTGAACCTCCTACAGCAAGGGACAGCTCCCCACAATAAAGAATTATCTTGTCCAAATGCAATAGTGCCATGGTTGAGAAAGCTTGTCTAGTACAATATCCTGATTACGATAGGAGCTTAATGTTTATTTAATGTTATTAATCAAAGCTTTTTAAAAAATAAGTTTCTTCTTCTGACGTGATTATTTCAAAAGGTTATGTCAAGACACAATTGACAAAATGTCTGTTTATGTTGACCATAAAAACACAACCATATGAAACATGGCTCAGTTGGAGAAAAAGGACAAATCTTAAAAATAAAATGGGTTAAATATCAAGGTGTGGCAGAAGTTTCTAGATGCCCATATAATACACATTCAGCCCTTTTTCTGTAGTAAAAGAACCCAAGTTTTAATTGACACAGCAGTATGCCCAGCTAAAAGAATTTATTTACCATCTGTCCTGTGGCTAATGAGGCACAAGTCACTGAATGGGGCTCCTAAGAAATCGCTTTTAAGGCAGTTGACCCAACCGGGAAGCACACCCTTTTGCCTTTTTTCTTTCTTCCGTCTTGCTGCCTGGACTGTGGATGCTAAAGCTGGAGCTGTGGATGCCACCGTGCAACTATGAGGAGACGTGGAAGATGGAGTCTGGATCCTTGTGACTAGAGAACTGCCATGTGAGCCTTAACTGCATTCTCAGGACTTCTCTTACATAAGAGAAAAACAGGCAATATTTCTTTCAGCCAATATTACTTGGGTGTTTTTTTCTTCTTCTTCTTCTTTTTTTTTTTTTTTTTTTTTTTGCGGTACACGGGCCTCTCACTGTTGTGGCCTCTCCCGTTGCGGAGTACAGGCTCCGGATGTGCAGGCTCAATGGCCATGGCTCACAGGCCTAGCCGCTCCATGGCATGTGGGATCTTCCTGGACCGGGCGTGAACCCGTGTCCCCTGCATCGGCAGGTGGACTCTCAACCACTGCACCACCAGGGAAGCCCATTACTTGGGTTTTATGTAGCATACGGCTAAACTTATTCCTAACACTTACTCAAGAAATTAAATCTGTGAACCCCAGTCATGAAAGATGACTAAATGTCAAGAAGATATATGTTAGAAGCACTATAGAACCTAACACTCCACCCCTGACAATAGCAACATTCCCAGAGGAACCAATAAGGCTAACAGAAGAGAAATGCCAACTTGTAGGACGATGCACACATTGTTTGTGAAGATAAAAACCTGCCACTGAAAACTTAAATAAAAAGAAGAGAGTGATATAGTTTAGCCACTGAGTTCTGAGGTCTCTAGTCTGATTTAGTTTGGTGAGGTCCCCAAAACAGGCAAATGCATGTGGTTCACTTTTCCTGCTTCCACTTGAATATTCATTATCAGAAAGCAAAACATCCTAAAATGGCTCCTAGAGTTTTCACTAGTGATACCAACTGAATATTTATACTTTAAGTAACATCATAGTTGAATGACCATCCACTGCATGGGTAGCACTTTAATTGGGTGTAAAGGTGTATAAAAGAAGAAGATAATTCATTCCTCAATAGTTTTCATATCTACCTAGGGATATCAAAAATTACACTTAGAAATTGATTTTAATGTTACAAAGCAACAGAAAAGAAGGAAAAAAATGTTAGAACTTGTAAATAGATAAGATATAGAAAGAAAAAACTAAGTTAAATGCTGAGAAACTAAATCTTTAATGTTTCTTTAATATTGATGGTACTTACTACTCTACAAATATGATTTGTACTTACTATGTGCTCATATATTATATGAACTTCCTGATAAAAGAAAATATCAATCAATGCTTTTAGATTTGAATAGCATGCCTCATGGATAAAAAGCTAGGTTGAACAAAAGCTTTAACTCAATAAAAATGTGCTGTTAATTTTTTTCATTTCTAATTGTTGATGCCTTCTTGTAGAATTGACTAAAACCCATTTGCAATATTGTGATTTATAAGAAATATATATATTTGGTCATTCAGATGACCAAAACATATTTCTCAGATATATTTGGTGTTCATACATAGTTTCTGGCTCACAACTCCCAAAACCCCAGGAATTTTCTGATCTATAAGAGCAATGGGAGCATCCATCACAATTGGGTTTATGTTAATGAAGGTGACTTTCGGATCCCACCCCCAGGGTGGGAGCTGGTTGCTAGGAGACTTAACCACGTGATTTGAGGGTTGGAACTTTCAGTCCTATCCCCTGATATCCAAGGAGGGGAAAGGGGCTTGAGGTTGAATTGATCACCATTGCCTAACAGTTTAGCCAATCATGATTATATAATGAATCCTCCATAAAAACTCAAAAGGACAGTTTTCTGGCCCTTTTTCAGAGTGCTTCCACGTGGGGGAACCAGAACACTTCCATGTGCATCCATGCCCAGCCCCAAGCTCCATGAGGACAGAATCGCCATTGTTTGAGACCCCCACCCTGTGTATCTCTTCATCTGGCTATTGATTTGTATCCTTTAATATCCTTTTATAATAAATCAGTAATGTATTGAGTAAACAGATTTTCCTGAGTTCTGAGAGCCCTTCTGGAAAGTAAATCAAACCTGAGGAGGGGGTCATGGGAACCTCTGTTTCATACCTAGTCGGTCAGAAGTACTGGTAACAACCTGGACTTGCAATTGGCATACTGAGTTGGAGGAGATCAATGGAACCTCCAGTTTGTAGCCAGTCAGTTAGAAGCACAGGTACTAAACTGGGCTTGCAACTGGCCTCTGGAATGGAGGGTGATCTTGTGGGACTGAGCCCTTTACCTGTGGAACCTGATTCTATCCCAGTAGATAGTGTCAGAATTGAGCTGAATTCTCAGACACTCTGCTGGCATCAGAGAATTGCTTGTTGGTGTGGGGAAGCCTCCATACATACATTTTGGAATTGGGTCCAGGAAGTCTTTTCACCATTTTACAGCATTTCCCAAGGAAAATGCTGATGGGGTGAAGGATTTCAGTCTTGAGGATTCATACATCATGCCTATTTAAAACTCTGGTTTTTAAATCTTTTTGAACAAAGTACCAATAAAACCAAATGAATGAATTATTTTACTGTATAATTTTAAAGCAAACTTTAATCAAAAATGGGAATGTTTCTATTTTCTCCCAATTCATAATGTCAACTACTTTCTAATATATTATTGCTTATCACTTGCAAATACAAAGACAATAATATCCTAATTACAAAACACACAAATTGCTGCCATTATTCCACTAGAATGTGGTATTTGTGTGATAATAGTTGTCAATCATTCCAGGCTACATTCCAGACAATATTGTAGGCTAAAAAATATAAGGTTGATTTTTATCATTAGTTTAAATCCACATAATTATTATTAAATGAAAATTTGACCTTTCAAGCAAAACAAGAACACACCTGAAAGAAAGCAAAGAGAAAACAAAGTTTCATTTTATCTTTGAGCACTTATCAGTGTGGGATAAGTGTGTGCCAGTTCAGGAATTATGTACATGATTCAGACCCATGGTAGAGTCTGCCCTGGGAGCTCATCCCAGCCCTACCATCTACAAATGATGTCTGTCTCAACAATTTCCTTCACTGTCCCTAAACTTCCGTTTCCTCAACAGTTAAAGTTTAATAATCACCATTTTATAAAACTAGTCTTGGAATTAAATGAGATAATAAATATATTAATGTTATAATGGATACATAAGCATTCAGCAAATGGTACCTATTATTTCTATACTGCTATTATCTTCTATGTTATAGTCAAGCTTAAGTGTGCATTATTTGATAAACAGAGAATGTAGACACTTTTCCTTCTTTTAAGGACAGCAAAGACCTCAATAGATCTTAAAATAACTAAAACCAAGTCTTTTAACCTGAAGCCAAGTGTAGCTTATGGCGAAGATTTTTTGTTTCATGCCTAAGTCATATCCCTAATACTTTTATTCACAATAAGGCATAGTAATTGACACCCAGATTTCTTCTTTCATTTAAAAAATATTCCAATCCTCTTTTTTTAAATAACGGCAAAATACAATGGATAAAATGGCACCAAGGTTTTTTGATTAATAAAACAACTTCCCAGGTTTTTGCTGGAGTTAGAACTCTGTATCAATAAAATTGGATATGTTATCTACATTTTTATTTTGAGCCATTCTCAGATTTTTGGATTTCACAGAGTGGCAATATTTTTAAAATTTTGAAAAGCACCATAAGTTTGACAACTTTTTATATTTCAAATTTTTTTAAATTTAAAACAGGGATAATTGGAGTATTTTAAAATAGAGCATAAAAATAGGAATAATAGGGAAATTTTTAAACTATAATCTAGCATCTAAAGCATTTAATTAAAGAAAGAATATTTTGACACTCTAAGAGGAAAAACATGCTTTCAGATTAAGAAAAAATGTTCTTTCCCAAGCAAGAATAGCTGGCCTCCCTATACTGATTTATAGGGAGGCCATATTTATTTATTCTCTGAGTGTATATCCTAATTTGTCTCATTTCTCCAAGGATTAGTTCTTGGATTTAAATTTGGGAATCTTCGATTCAAATACAAACAAGATTTGACAAATTTAAGGTCTTATATCTTTAATTGCACATGCCAGACACTATTAACCAGAACAATAGCCAGCTCTCATTGAAACCCACATTCTAGTGGGTAGAGATCAATACCAAACAAATTAACAAACATGTTCAGATATTGATTAGTGCTAAGAAAAATGAAGTAGATTCCGACAGAGAGATATGGCGGGGAGGGAGGGTATTCAGAGAAGTCTTCAACTAGGGCACATTTGAGCAGAGATGTTAATAAAATGAGGGAGTGAGTCATTTGCATACCTGCGGGAATAATAATGGTTAATAGTCATGAAGCACTTTCTCCTGTGCCAGTCGGTATTCTAACTGCTTTACAGGTAAACTCATTTAATTCTCTTAACAACTGCGTGTAGATACTATTATGATCCCCATTTTACAGATGAGGAAACTGAGGCTCAGAGAGTTAAGGTAACTTGTGTAAGTCACACAGCTAGTAAACAGCAGAGGTGAATTGGGCTTGGCTCCAAAGTCCTGCTCTTAACCACCACCACTATGCTCTACTGCCTCTCAGGTAACAACAGGGGCAAAGACCCTAAGTGGTAGTGCCTGTGCTTGGGATGCTCAAGAAACAGCAAGGAGGGCCCACTGTGGCTGCAGTGGGTGGAGCAAGGGAGACAGGAACAGAAGATCAGATCAGAGAGATGATGGTACCGTGGAGAAGGGGGCCAGCTTACATGGGCCTTGAAACACACGGTAAGGACTTTGGGTTTTATTCTGAGTGAGATGGGCAGTCACTGAACTATTCTGAGCAGAGGAGAATCAAGACCCAATTTGTGTCTCAAAAGGATCCCTTTGGCTGCTGTGCAGAGGATAGACTATTGGGGACACAGATAAAAGCAGAAGCCAAGTCTGACGGCTCTGCAATGGTCCCAGAAGATAAATGGTGGGGGCATGATTCTGGATATATTTTGAAAGTAGAAGAGAATTTAGTGATGGGAAGACAAAGAAACAGAGGAGTCATGGATGACCAAGGTTGTGACCTGAGCAAGTAACTGTAATAAAGGAGCCGGTGTTGCTTGTATAGGAAATACTGGCTAAGGAGCAGGTTAAAATGAAGATGCTGATTCAGGAGGTCAGAGTGGGGCCCCAAAATCTGCATTTCTTACATGATCCCAGGTGATACGGACACTGCTGTCCATGGACCACACTTGTGAACAAGGCTCTACACTTTGTTTTTTAAAAATAATTTCTTTCTAAGAAGAAATATATGTTCATCTTATAAATACGAAAATTACCACATAAAATAATTCTATATCCAGAAATACTATTAATATTTAACTGTACATCTTTCCAGGCTTTTTGATGTGTTTAAATGTTTATGTATATAATAGAAAATATTATTTTCTAGAAAATTAGAATCCCATTATATCTCACTGCTTGCTTTTTAAATATAATGAGCACCTTCTAGTTTCCTTAAACATTTTTAAACTATGGTTTCAATGAGATCAAAATATACAAACTGATATGGAAAAAATATATAACTTTATTGAGTTTCTGTACCAGACCACATCTTGCTTTACAGCTCCCATCCCTAGTAAGGGTGGGGGGGAAATGTTACTTTTTAAAGTAAGTAACATTTTGAAAAGAGGCATTTAAATATTTTCAAAATATTTTTAAGTGTTTTAGGTAATTGCTATCATTTTAAGGTTCAGACTATCAGGACTGTGTTTTTCCCTTCCAAAAAGCACCCTTTCCATTCCTTTTTCCCCCAACATGGCATCTGAGTGCAAGGGAGAGCTTGTCCTATCCTGGTGATAGGGGTGGAAAGTCTCTTCTCCAGGTGTGACCCTCTGGGTCCTCACCAGCCTCCACTGAGATGCCCCTTGACCCTCTGGCTCACCAGGCACCAGGCAGTACTGCCTGTTATAGAGCAGCTGCTTTCAGGACTAGGTGGGCACATGCCAGTCCTTGGACCTTGTTTTTTGTTTCTGGTCTACAGCTTCCTCATCCCTCCTCAGGTCTCTTTCTGTTACTTATTCCCTCAGCTTTTTTGTAGACAGCCACCATCCAGCACTGTGTGCACAGGCTGTAGGCCCCCGCAAGGCACATCTCCAGCCATGCACCCAGACATCTCCCTCCAGCAACACCGCTCTGTGCCCCGAAGCCGTGTGGACTGGGTCAGGGAAGTCAAGTACCACTCCTATGCTTTCAGAAACCCCACGTCTTCTTTGACATTTTTAACAAGAGGGCAATACAGACACTTTCCAGTCTGAACTCCTGCTGCTGTTTGTACCCAGACTGACCTAAAAGGCTTCCTTCCTTCCTTGGGACAGGAAGAACGCGTACATCAGATCAAGAGCCCTCCTATATTTTGGCTTATAATAAAACTATACACTCAGACTGCCGCATTTTCCTCCAGAAACAAAGAGGAGGTTTTGGAATTCAGAAACAAAGACTGACTTTTAAGATGTTTCCCCATGGATTAAAAAATAATTTGAAATTTAAACAGTTCCTTCGTCCTCCTTTCATAGTGTAGCATCTCAAAAATATTACTTGGTTATATGATTTTTAATGAATGAACATTTCATTATATGTATATAATAATTTAACCAATTCTCTGTGACTGAACACTATAATTAATTGTAATTTTCACCATTAAAAATGACTTGCTTGTACATAAATCTAAGCACATCTAATTATTTCCTAGATATATATTCCTATAAGTGGCATTACAGAGTGAAAAGAAAGGGTACAAACACTTTCAAGGTTTTTTGCTACATACTGCTAGTTTGTCTTCCAGAAATTTTTATACCAATTCTTAATACAAACTGTAGTGGCTGAGACTGGCTATTTCCCCATATACTTCCCACACTAGATATTATCATTCTTTTTTTCGCCCTTTCAAAGTTGAGTTGAATTTCACATAACATAAAGTCAACCATTTTAAAGTGAAGAATTCAGTGGCATTTAGAATAGTCACAACGTTGTGATGGTATTTTTTAATCTTTGCCAAGTTGATGGTTGAAAAACACTTCTCTCTTCCTATACACTAGCAATGAAAGATCAGAAAGAGAGATTAAGGAAACAATCCCATTTACTGTCACATCAAAAAGAATAAAATACCTAGGAATAAACCTACCTAAGAAGGCAAAAGACCTGTACTCAGAAAACTATACAATACTGATGAAAGAAATCAAAGATGATATAACTAATGAGAACCTGCTATACAGCACAGGGAACTTTACTTCACTTTGCTGTACAGTAGAAGCTAACACAACATTGGAAAACAACTATACCCCAATTAAAAAAAAAATCAAAGATGATACAAACAGATGGAGAGATATACCATGTTCTTGCATTGGAAGAATCAATATTGTGAAAACGACTATACTACCCAAAGCAATCTACAGATTCAATGCAATCACTATCAAATTACCAAGGGCATTTTTCACAGAATTAGAACAAAAAATTTTACACTTTGTGTGGCAACACAAAAGACCCCCGATAGCAAAAGCAATCTTGAGAAAGAAGAATGGAGCTGGAGGAATCAGGCTCCCTGACTTCAGACTATACTACAAAGTAACAGTAATCAAAACAGTATGGTACTGGCACAAAAACAGAAATATCAATGGAACAGGATAGAAAGCCCAGAGGTAAATCCATGCACATATGGCCACCTAATCTATGACAAAGGCGGCAAGAATATACAATGCAGAAAAGACAGTCTCTTCAAGAAGTGGTGCTGGAAAGACTGGACAACTACATGTAAAAGAATGAAATTAAAACACTCCCTAACACCACACACAAAAATAAACTCAAAATGGATTAAAGACCTAAATGTAAGGCCAGACACCATAAAACTCTTAGAGGAAAACATAGGCAGAACACTCTGACATAAATCACAGCAAGATCTTTTTCGATCCACCACCTAGAGAAATGAAAATAAAAACAAAAATAAACAAATGGGACCTAATTAAACTTAAAAGCCTTTGCACAGCAAAGGAAACCATAAACAAAACGAAAAGAGAACCCTCAGAATGGGAGAAAATAGTTGCAAATGAAGCAACTGACAAGGGATTAATCTCCAAAATACACAAACAGCTTATGAAGTTCAATATCAAAAAACAAACAACCCAATCAAAAAATGGGTGGAAGAGCTAAATAGACATTTCTCCAAAGAAGACATACAGATGGCCAACAAACACATGAAAAGATGCTCAACGTCACTAATTATTAGAGAAATGCCAATCAAAACTACAATGAGGTAACACCTCACACTGGTCAGAATGGCCATCATCAAAAAGTCTACAAACAATAAATGCTGGAGAAGGTGTGGAGAAAAGGGGACCCTCCTACACTGTTGGTGGGAATGTAAATTGGTACAGCCGCTATGGAGACCAATATGGAGGTTCCTTAAGAAACTAAAAATAGAGGGCTCCCCTGGTGGCGCAGTGGTTAAGAATCCACCTGCCAATGCAGGGCACATGGGTTCGAGCCCTGGTCCGGGAAGATCCCACATGCCACAGAGCAACTAAGCCTGTGTGCCACAACTACCGAGCCTGCACT